>NW_027325356.1:19277581-20527581 GCF_036924035.1 Leuresthes tenuis
ACCTGGAGGATTGTTGTGCTGTAAATCTCAGGATCCATACATCTGCATCAAATTATCTCCGTGCAGACGTAAGTATGACAGTATGCATCTCATCCTTAGAGGACTGATCCCTGTTCGGTTTTCTGACAGAGGTGATGCTCGCTGGGAATGTGCTGACTGCTGTTTCTGTCTGCGGTGAGCTCAGAGACGCAGCGTAAATCATAGCTGCTATCTCACAGCATTCTTTGCCGGGATAAGCATTGCGTGTGAGCGTGGTGGGTGTGCATGTTTTCTGTAAGAGTGAGACCACCGTGTCTGAAGGCTGACTTCCTGTCATGGCTGTGTGCTGAGCCAGCTGACAGAAGGTCCTTGGCTCGCATCCTTGAAACTGGACCAAAGAGCCTGCTGCTCCTCCTGCTCTAATGATGAGATCATCCGCCTCTCTGCAACTTTCAAAATGCAGGCTGCACTAAACATGCTGCTTGTCATCGTGTCTCATTTTCAGATTCTTATCTCAGATCGTCGAGATTGCCAACCACAGTGTGGTGGGGAGAAGTTTATGCGTTCTTAAGCTTACACAGAACCAAAAAAACCTGACAGATACAAATCAGGTGGTTGAATGGCAACAAAAACTTCATGTAAGTCTTTGTAAAATTGATATTTACATTGCCACAGGGAATGCTGTTACCATCACAAGGTGTGCACGATGGATGCCATGAAATGTTCTCTACACACTATTTAATACAAACTTAAACTGACAACAACAACACATTGGTGAATAAGAATAAAAAAAAGTCAGAATAAAATGTAGTGAGCAGAGACTGTGTGTAAAGTGAAGTATAATATAATATATACATGGAGGGATGTGCTACCAGACCCTCAACATGTGGAACAGCTGGCAATCAAGCCACTCTAGTACCTGAGCCATGATCCTACACTATATAGTGGGGTAAAGGTAAATGTGTTATTGCAATACGCAGTAAAGTTTAATGCTCTTCAATTTGCAGATATGTTCAGTAAATATACACAGGTACATTCCATCATATTTGCTCCTTCTGTCCACACTGGCTGTAAAGAGATGTTGATGTGTGAGTAATAAAATCCACAATCCTTGTTTTTTATAAGCAAACGCATGTTTGTGTTCAGTCGGAGCCAAAATGAGGCTCCACCTTTCTGACACCGACAACGTGAGAGTCATAGGTTGACAGGATGGACGACCCAGACTCAGGACACAGCCAGTTGAAGTCCAACAGGCGAGGTTTATTAAACATTGCAGCGCGGTGAAAGAGCTCAGCAACGTAGGAAGAGGAAATGTAAGAGCAAAAGCCACAGAAAAGCAGGGACCGTGTACAAGATGAGAAAAGCCCGAAGAGCTGAAACCAAGGAGCACAACTACAGAGGACAGAGAGGACTAACAGAACACAGGTGTTAGGTGGTCAACTAAACACAAAACGGACTTCAAGTAAAAACAGGAGAGAAAACTCTGACACGCATGAGCAAAAATGACTTTGAAATAATACAGCGTGTGACCATGAAGCTGACTCAAATGTTAAAGAACAGAGAATTTCAAAGCAAAACAAAACCCTGACTACAAATGAGCTGGTTTTCAGTGATGGATTCTGGCTTCCACATTGGCTCATCATATTCTTAGAAAAAGATTAAGTCGAGCTTAACGTGCATTTCTGAAATTTATGTCAGTGAGAGTTGCCCCTTGAAAGCCTGAAATGCTCCTTACTGTATAATTGGGATAAGACTGGGCAGTGCACTGAGCATGCCCATAGGTCCCAGCTGTGGCACCTCAGCAGAGAACAGAGGTCCCATTGTGTGCTGCTGAAACCCAACACAGTGGCTCAGATTAAAGGCTGTGGTCCTGCGAGGTCTCTGTGGACCCAAATATAAACAGTGAACCACTACAAAGGCAAGGGGGCAGCTGGGTCCCCAGTTTAATGTAGTTTATACTAAAGTGGCTTCCTTTATTAGAGAAAAATAACAGCCAAAATAACAATTGGTCTTTCAGGAATTTAAAATATATTGGACAGAAATGTCCTTTTAAATCAACAAAAAGGACAAACAAATGGGGACCATCATTGTCTCAATATAATAACTGCCTGTTTTTCCATGCTTGATATGATGGTCAATTCAGGTTTCTGCTGCTGGTCATACCACAAAAGAAATGTAATAACAGTAAGAAGAAGAGGAATGTTTAGTAATCCATCTAGATACAGCAGTGCTTGAAAGGTTTTCATCTCTTCAGATTTGCCGGACGTTTCCGCGTAAACAAGACCTACTACTTCATCAGACTCTAAAACAAGACTTTAATGTTGACAACATCAGCACACAAAACAAGTGAGCCAACGCTCCATTTAATCATGGGAGAAAAATGAACTCGTGTCACACATATGTGAGTGGCAGAGGTGTGTGCACCGCTGCTTTCAGCACGGGGCGTGTTGTTTCCACCAACTGCACATCTGCTTGGAGGGATTTTTGTCAATTTCTCCAGAACAGCTTTAATTCTAGAGAAACGGTGACTTTCCTCTCACGAACTTCTCACTTTAGGCACTTCATTCCCAAACAGTGCCTTGCAGCGTGAAACTATGTGCAGCTCCAGCTCATAAACAGATGTCCTGAAATTGTCCTTCAGAATCCAACGTTTCATCTGTAATGATAAGCTATCCTGGTCCAGATGCTGCAAATCACTGAGTTTCACAGATGAGAAATAAGGTTCTCGCTCTGGAATCAAGTGTTCTTCTTGCATTGTTGCCATGGACACTGATGGTGCTCTGTGTTCTCCTGATGTTGGGACTCCAAAACATTAACATAAGACAATGTGAGAGAGGCCTTTAGTTGCTCTTCAGATACCCTCGGTTTCTTTGAGAATTCCCAGACTATCACACACCTTTCTTTTGGAGGGATATCTGTTGGTCCACCACTCTTGGGTAGGATGATAATGGTCTTCAGCTTCATCCATTTGTACACAATTCAGTTTGCCTGGTGGAGACCAGACTGTTTTAAGGAGATTTTTTAATCTTCTTCAGCCTGATGAATATCAGTAACTCTTTGTTCTGAGCTCCTCTGAAATCAGCTCTGGTGTGTGCTTTGAAACACTTCCAAAACTTTGTTGAGAAGCTCAGACTTTGAAAGATCTGAGTGGTGTGAATGAAACTGGGATTGCCGGCTGAAAACACCAGACTCTAATTTCACCTTCATGTTGATGCTTACTCCTGGTTAACTAACTGCATTCAGGTCAGCTTACTAACCACTAGATGACGCTCTAGGTTTTTCAAGTCATGCGGTCACAAATTGGATTTATCGAGAATGCATTTAATTAATGTAACACCGAGTTACAGAACGTGCGTTTAATCTGTGGGATGTTAAACCAACTAAATAGTAAAATTATCAGCTTGTGCAAATAAAAAATAAATGAAAGCGGCCATACATATGTGCGTAGCTTGCTGTTTTAATCACTATATCTTTCAAAAATACCTCAGTACACGGTTTTGAGTACTTGTAAATAATTTCCCCAAAACAACTGAAAACATATCAACCACGTATCCTTACTTTTTTTAACAGGGAAAATAGCAGTTCAAACCACACCATGCTCTTTCTTTTCTTTATTATGAGCTCACTTGGCAGAGTAAGTAATTGATTGGGAGGTCCAACAACTAATTAATCTGCCTTAGGTTGGTTTCAGGCCGTGTGAAAAGGCACGATGAGCTTATTCGAGCCGGTCCAAACCGAGCCGGGCCTGAGACAGGTCCTTTCAGGTCTACGGTGGGGTTTGTGGTGTTAAATCCGTTCCTAGACCATCCGGGCTCTCTTTTTGAGTGGGTGGGCGGGTTCGTGCGCTTGTTTGTGGAGGCGGAGCGGCCGATGGTCGGACGTCCTTCTGGAAGGACTCTCCTTCCCACTCAGGAGACAACACGGCAGCAAACAAGTTAGCAAAGTGCGGCGCGGGCACTCTGCTAAAAAAGTTTACACCTCAAAACCACTTTAAACAAACGTTTCTAACCTGCGACAAGAGCACAAGGCAGAGAAAGGAGGCTGGTGAGTAACAACACTAACTGTCTGCGCGCGAGTCGTAACAGCTGTTTAAAAGCCGTTAAACAGAACTGAGGGACAAAAAGGAGCTTTTAACATGATACAGTCACGACAAGAAAGGGAAAATTAACTTGTTACGGCCATTGGTTTCTTGTGACTTGTGGAACTGAGACAAACGAGTAGATAAATCTAACTTTTGCCTGTAAATCTTGGACTGGTGGCGCGTTTCCACCTGTTGCACTGAGCATCCAAATGCCCAGAAATCTGCGTCAAATCCAACCGTTGTTTCTTCACTTCAGCCTTCAAGCTACAGTCAGACTTTAGCTCAAAGGCCCGTAGTCTTACACATTGTGAGTGGTATTTTCATTATGTTTACAGTAGCTCCCGTGCCCACACGACCTGACGCTCAGATTCAGCTTACGTAACTGCATCATATTTTCCCACAGCGTAAATCTTGGCTGTCTGATGTGACATTGGTTCGTTCACCTCTTTTCTACACTCACCTTTTCAACGTTTTCCACCCTCGCAACTCTTACCTACGGTGGCCCCGAGGTGCAAAGCACAACGAGAAAACTAGAAACACATATTTCACAAAACATATATTTCGAAAGGCATTGCGTTTTGCTGGTCTGTTTGGTCATGTTTTGTGAAATGTTGTGTGTCCTGTTTGGTGTGTTTTCTGCTCATGTCGTCTTTTCTGTTGTTGTTTTTTTCTTATGTGCCAAATGCTGTTTGTTGTAGGCGCTTTTGGTGATTTCTAAAATGTGTTTTGGGGTGAATTTGAAAAAAAAAAAAAAAATGTTACACTTTCCCTGACATGTTGTCTTCATGTGACCCAGTAACTGTTAACACAGCGTCAGGACTGTGTGAGACAGCTCACATGCGCTGAGTCTGTCAAATCTTTCCACAGTCTCCTCTCTGCACAGATCAAAGCCTGGGCCTTATCACCCCAACCTGTGCTCAGAGCCAGCCCTAACTGCTCCGCAGCACCGGGGTCAGTGAAGGTAGCACCAGCGCCATGGGGGCTGTAGAGAAGCACAGGGATGGTTTCCTTCATTTGCACTGCAACAACACAACGAGAGGAAGAAATGTTGCGCACATGCTGGAGCACTCATGTATTAGACACATGTAGCACTGAGCACGGAAGGGTCTATTGTGTGATCTTTAGCTCTAATCCGTCCTTGACAGCACTCCTGGACAGCGCCTCACCTTGCATACCTTTTTTCCTCCCTCCTGTGCAGACTGAAAAGTGTAAAGCTGACTAATTCTGGATAATCGAGGCTTCAGCACCAATCTGTCACAATGTAACTCACTGACTTATGAAAACCAAGTCGAGCTGAATCATATTGAGGCTGTGCAAGGAGTGGCCCACTCCTAACAAAAGAAAATTTATAGTTTCACGAAATAAAATGTCCCTGTGGGATGAGAAAGCAAAGTTGCCTTATGTCTAACGGGTGTGGTGGCTATTTCAGCTGCAATTTAGAAAGTAATCTATCATGAGCGGCAAGCGATTCTGGTTTATTTCCATCTTAACACTTCACATCTCTCTTGCTAAACTTTATGGGTGTAATTCCTGAAATCCTCTACCAGATGAAATAACCACACTTGAATGTCTGTTTTTGGTAAACCCAGCTCACTGAGTACCAGACAAATATGTGTACTTGTATCATATTCACACACTGATCAATCAAAACGTCCAGTACTGCTATTATATCCTGCCCATAGTGGCTGAATGCAGCCAGAGACAAAATAGTAAAGTAAAATCTGTGTGCGTGTTGTCAGGCTGCATATTGTCTTATCATCTCACAGCTCTACACGAGGCTCTAAACAGACCATGGCTTGTCAGTTAGTCTTTCTTGACCCATTTAATGCCGACATGATATATCCTGCCTTTCCCTTTGTTGTCGGTCTTATCAGTGTCCTTCCTCTGGGCCCATCTTGTTCCATCTTTGTATGGTAACCTAAGGAAAGAATGGGACACTGTCAGCAAGACAAACAGGAGCCTGTTGAAATCCCACTGTCCAGTTAAACACACCATGGCTTCTGATGGCTTTTTGTCTTCACCGGCTTGCTGAGCATAAATGTGTCTGAAGACCACGAACCAGTTTACTTTAACATTTGTACACAGTTTATTGTCAGCTGCTTTTTGGCTGAAAATCTCTCAGCATAACATTTTGGGACCCTCTGTTAATGCATTTCCCTAAAGTAAGTGCTGTATATATAATCTGTAATTTATACACATTGACAAACTTACAGCTCAGAGGTTGGTACTTTGATACTTTTCTCTTTTTATCCTGTTTAGCTCATATACTTTGTTACACACAGCACACAGTCATTTTGTGACATTATTTGTGTTAGTCACACTCCTCTAAACACTACCTGGTTTCTTAAAGAGGCTTAAAAAGAATGTGGTTGGTGTTGAGTCATATCTTTAGATATATTATGGTTTCGGACATGTTACAGAATAACATTAGTAATGCAAAACGAGAGAAGCAAATGAAAGTGTAAGGCATAGATAAATGCAACAAAGGCTTGATGTTTCATTATTGTTGGAGTTAAGTAACCAGTGCTGCCGTTATTGAATTATGTGGTGTCTCATCTCTGACTAACCCAGCTGGTCTTAATCTTTGCTTGCATAGGTGGGCCACCTGATCCAGGGAGAGGGATTTATTTTCCTTCCACATTCCTTATGGAGTCCTACAGAGTGACTAGCATTCCTAACAGCGGACCACAGCGGGGCTACACTCAGCCACCCCGCCCTTCCAGGCCCCATAGTAATGGAGCTGGTTCATATGGTCTCAGCATCCGAGTCCAGGGTATAGATGGACACCCCTATGTGGTTCTAAACAACCAGGACAGGGGTCCACAGTCCTATGTCGACCCTAACAGTAATGGGCACATTGACACAGATGGCTCCTTCATAGAGAACTACCAGGAGTATGACTTCAGGGGAGGCAAAGAGGCTGGATCCAACAGCCCATTTATGGAGTACAGGGCACAGAAGATGATGCATCACACTGGTCCTCAGAATGGGGTTACTGAATCACAAGGGAAGAAACCTTCCACCCTTTTGAACTTTCAGAAGCACCCTGAGATCCTTCAACCGTATGATCCAGAGACCAACTCCCTAAATCTTGACGGTTTCCACAGCCTCCCTTCAAGGCCTCAGATTCAGGCTGAGACAGGGAGCCAATACCAGAATCCCTCCTCCAAATCTGCTGCACACGTCCCCTCCCGTGACAGGTCATCAAGCCTGGACAAGAAGAAAGATCACGTACAGCCAGAGAAAAGGCAAATACCATCCCCGAGCCTGAAGCCAGCTGACTATGAAACTACTCTTTCTAAGCCGAAGTCACAGCAGCCTCAGACCAGGCCACAAGTGGCGCAGCCACAGTCCAAACCTTATCTTACCAACCTAAATCCCCCTCAGTTTAAGCCAACCTCGAAAACTCATCCCGTGCCTGCAGCCCAGTCAGAGCCTTTCACTACGTCTAGTCCCTCGACTGAGCAGAGCAAGACATCCCCCAGTTCTATGAGCAGTACCAACTCCAGCCTGGAGCGCAGCCGTCGTGAGCCCGATGTCCTTCCCTTACGCAGGACTGACTCCAGTGGGCCAGTTCTTCAGTCTTTACCCCGCTCTCGCCACGCTTCCTCACCTTCTGCAACTAAGGATCTGAAGGATGAGCAGATGGAGGCTCTTTATGCAGACACCATAAATCGTCACGAGAATCGTCGCTACATTCCCTTCCTCCCTGGCTCAGGCAGAGATATCGACACGGGCTCCATTCCCGGTGTGGATGAGCTCATTGAAAAATTTGACGGCAAAGATGGCAGTCATCAGCGCCGAGGCAGGGCGGGGCGCAGGAACAGGATTAATCCAGAGGACAGGAAACGCTCACGCAGTGTGGATAGTGCCCTCGGCCTCAGAAATGGCTCGAGCTACTCGGATGAGTTTAGTCGCTTTCAAGGCATATCGAAGGAGCGTGTGCTGCGGCCCTCACAGCTACGGCTACAGAAAGCAACAAGCGGCCAGGAGTCGAGGCCCATAGGTGTAGATGGTACGGTCGAACCTGAGGTTCCATCTCCCTTCAGCAGCGCACCTGGCTCCCACCAGAGCACCGTCTCTAAAGACGCTGGCTCTATTCAGGGTTACAAAAAGCCACAGACTCGCTCCTCTTCGTTGCCTTTTAAGAGTAAAGAAAGTGATGAAAAGGTTTCAGCAAAGTCACTTTCAGCGTCTCTGTCCAAGCCCTCTTCCACCACAGACAAAAAGCCCGGTTCAGGAGCGGATGTTCAGGTAAAAAAAAAAAACAACAGAAAATGAACAATCAAACATGTTTGCTGTGACATTAAGATTGAAAGGTGTTTGATTGTTTGAACTTGTCATACTTGAATTTTTTGCATATTTATAGTGTGATGGTTGAACAGAGGGTCCTCTCATCAGTGTTAAAACTAATTAGTAAAAGTACCTTTTTTTCTACTCTCACCTTATTTATTTCATTAAGCCCTCCCTCTCATATCCTCTCATATCCAGGCGACACCTGATCTCCTGAAAGGTCAGCAGGAACTTTCACAACAAACACACGAAGAGACGGCAAAGCAAATTTTGTTCAATTACCTTAAAGACGGGTAAGTTGTTTGCTTTTCGGTGTTATTTTATTTGGCTTTATTTCTGTATCTTTATCAAAAATGTGATCTGGAATGATCTCGATGAGGCATATCGTTCTCAGAAGCCCATCTTCATCTTGTTAAAATGCAGGAAAAAGCTCCTCTGTGGAATATTTATTTTCTTTTATTTGAGCTGGACTAGAGGAATGTGCTCTTCTTACCCTCCCATCCAGACTGCAAGTGATCCAGTTGTCTGGAATTTGTTGTCTTACAGAATCCCACGTTCTCACTCTGCTTTCTTTGCGAAACAGTGAGTATCGATTGGAAAACATTCCGTTTTCTTTCTGCAATCAGACACCCGTGGCCTGTCGAGGAGAGGCACGACGGGTGAAAAGGTTAAATTCACATCTTAAAGCAGCTCTAGAGGAATGCTCCAGCGTACTATACATGGTATTTTATTCAGACAACTAATTGTTGAATGAAGTAGTTTGACCTTTTTCGGACGTGCACACGTTGATCTGAAGGGAAGCAAATGTTAAAACTAGATGTTTTGGGAAGCATCCCGGTCACCTTTCTGTTCAAGTTTCTTCCTCAGTTGGACCACTTAGTTCTTAAGAATGACTTTCATCAAGGCATAAAACTGAGCTGCAGCCAAACCAAACTTGCCTTCTGCATGCTTTCCCTTATCTTTTTTCACAGTTCCCGTGCAAAACAAACAGGGAAAAGAAAAGTTCCCTTATGCTATTTAATGCACCGGGCACCTTCTCTCTCTTTTTGACACACTTAGCAGGGAGCAAAGAGTCAGTGGAGGCAGATGACATGAAGGTTAACTGTGCTTGTTTTTGTTTGTGTCATTAAATCTTTGTAAGTAAAATGCCAGTCAGAGTGCCTTATCGGTAGACTTAAACATGTGGAAAAGGGTTATTTTCATATAGTGTGACGCACTGTCCAAACTCACACGCTGGGCAAATACTGTGCGCTTACAAGAAGACTGATAACAGTGTTATGTTCATTAAAAGGGTTACGGGCTGTCCTCTGCAACAGTATCATTCTCTGTTTAGGCTTTTACACTGAGAAACGTGAAGCGTGCACGTTTGCTACAGTTCTTGCATGTATTACTGGCTTCTGGTATTATGGAGAAGGGCAGGAAGCTGGTTGGGTGTGTCGGGCCACAGGTCAGGAGTCACAGGACAAAGGAAAGGAAACACAGATGGAAGTGCAGGGGCTGAAACTGAGCTACATTCCCAAGAGTCAGAAGACAAACATTCACCAACAGGGGTTGTAAAGGTTTAATGAAAATCATCTGTTTGAGGAGAGGTGTGGGGAGGTTGGGGGAGTGTGGTTTTCTGTGTCAGCTTTAAAACTTTAGAGATAAAATATGGCTGTCGTCATGTAAAAGTGGTGCAACTCGGGTTTTGTTGATTCTAACATGTTCACTTTAGCTGATAGCATAAGTGTTCTTCTGTGAGTCAAGAGAATCCTCCCATCTTTGGGCTTTTAGACTTTCGATAAACTCAGAAATGGACATCGTTTACACCCAAAGATTGAGCCTCCTTTAATTTAAACATGTTGTGTATAATATATATATATATATATATATATATGTTTTGTTTTTTTAAACGGCACCAATGCACTTGTTTGTTACTTTATAGAGTTAAACCATTAAATTCTGAGAATTGGTTTGAAATGCATATGTGGCATTTCTCTGACCAATATGGTGACTGTCAACTACAAATCCTTTTTCTTTAAGATATGAATGAAAATGACCTTGTTTTATCTGAATCAATAAGAAGTTGTGATAGTACACATGTGGCTGCTAAGTTTGGTTGATTACAAGGTGATGCAATGGAAGGGATTTTACGCAGCGTATGCAGCAAGCATTGCACGTTTTGGTGTTCATTTGGCTCACAGTTCGCTGGATGTGTGTGTAATGAAGCCGTTTGTGCTGTGAGGTGACACATCAAAGGACTATGATCCTTCCTGACTCCTTCTAAGCCAGGATTGAACTTCTCTGCTCCCAGAACCTTCTGGATTAATGCTTGATTCCCCAAAACACTGGGGGAAAAAAGCCTTTCTAAACCCATAATAACCATAATAATAGCATTTTGTGTGTTTTGTTTGTTTGCGTCTCCAGAAGCAACGATGATGACGAAATGACTAAGCGGAAGGTTGGCCTCGTCTTTGAGAAGATACAGACATTAAAGTCTCGGGCCACAGCCAGCGCACAAGGCGACCACAAAGTGAGCTTTTGTCCTATCATTGTATCTGTGCACATCGTGGCGCAGGGACATGGTGTCTTATTCTGCCTGATATGCCAGTTCTAAGTGTAAGGGACATCTTTAGATTTTGCAGTAATTTAGAGAGACGTGTTTAAGTTTGGCTTTCCACCGTACATCCCATCTGAATGATATTTGTTCATTTTTGAGAGATCTGATTAATCAGACAAATTGGGAACTTTTACAACTTTCTGAACTCTTGAACCTCGATGGCTGCAACTGTTGAAAATGTAACTGTTGTTGAATAACTGGTTGCTAATATCAGATGCTGTATATTCAGTCCATGTATTTTTCGTTCATTTCTTGTATTTAATGGATCTCTTTTTAAAAAAAAAAAAAAGAAAAAAAAAAAGATCAACTCTAATTGTCTGTTGTCCTCTTTCAGTCTGTGGACTTTGCTGCACAGACCAAAGCTCTGCAGGAGCAAAATGCTGAACTGGAGAAAGAGATACTCGAACTGAAGAAACAGCTGGATGAACAAGCAGCGGTAATGCGTTTATTTATTGTTCGAGAATATCTTTCAATCAAGAGCTTGGTCGAAATAGAGCTTTAAGGGCTTACTGTTCAGCATGAGATACTTTAAGACTAGTGTTTGGATGTAGAGTTGGCAAAGCTTAATACAAATGTGCAATTTAATAGAACATTAGACCAGACTACCTCCTTGGAAACCCATAATTAAAGTATTCCTTTAGACACAATGGCTTGTTTTTCATTAAAAGTTAAACTATGAAAGCGACAGGAAGCCATTTCCTTCAAGGTGAAATGATTGTAAGCTATGTGCAACTCAAATACTGCTTTCACATGTAGAAGTAGTTTCTTTGGCAGCTAAATCTGGACATCTGTTAGTGGCAGCATTAGTTCTAACAACAAAAAGACCATATCTTGAAGTTTTTCTCAAATGGCAGCTCTGTCAACAATAAAATAAGCAAGAGTGCATTTTGTGTTTTGTCACCAGAAGAATCAGGCTGACAAAAAGAAATCAGCGGGTTTGAAGGAGCTGCAGGAGGAGCTGCAGCGGAGCATGGAGGAGTGTCAGCTTTTGAAGGAAAAACTAGCCAAAACAGAGACTGACCTCCAGACCACAGTGGAAGAGTAAGTGCAGAGTCCCAGTGCTGGACAAGTCCATAATGATTAATCAACTAGTTTAGCTTCTTGTGACTGTTTTATATGTACCGGTATTTTATTTCTGTTAAACTTTGGTAGAAGTGGGTGGCACAGAGGCATAACCCCCTGGTCCTTTTACTCTTATCTCCACTTTAAGTAAATTGGTTGCATGCTCCAATAGTTCTTCAAAACTCTTCAAACTGTTACGCTGGGGAGCCTGCATGGAGGTAAATGGGAACAGTTAGTGATACCATTAACCTCCTATCATTGAAATGATGCAGTGTACAATAAGTAGGATTTAAGAACTTCCATATCTTTAAACGAGGCTGCTTATGTTGCTGATAGTTACTAAAGTGATTACCATGTCAGCCTTTATGTCTCCCGTGTTTGGTTAGCGTTTGTCTTTCACTCTCCGTATAAATGTTTTTTGTGGAATATGTTCTGACAGCACTAGCTTTGCTGCTTCATTTTTGCATATTTATACTGTGTTTGATCCAAGAGTTCAGACCGATTTCAGTCTGATGTCCACATTCCTTCAGCTGCAGACTTTTGCTGTTATTGTTATTCATAGCCTACTTGTTTGTGTTGGAGCTTTGCTTGTTCCAGATCGGAATGAATGGAAATTTGCCTCAAATCAAAGATTTTTACGACCGGCTAGAAAGGTCCTTGTTAAGAACTGAATCGGGTATGTTGCTGGTATTTGTTTGGTATGCATTGAAACTGTTCAGCTACCTTTGGGATCAGTTCTCTCTGCAGGATTAGATTCTGTGCTGGAGCCTACAAGATTTGTGTAATGAAACTTTCAACAAAATGTAATGATTTGTTTAAAGTTTCCCACATCGCTTAACCCGGCCCCCTTGGTTTTCTCGTGTAGGTACAAGTGAGACATTATTGGTTTTCCATCATTATGATATTCAGTTTACCCTCTGTGCTCCATAGGCCTCTTATTCAGTCCCAGCACAGGTGCTCCCATTTATGTGTGTGAGTGAAGGTGGAGATGTGCAGGTGCACGTGTGCGTAAATACTGCATGACTGTGAATGCTGGACTGTGCTGTGACATGCTATGTGCTTTATCAGGCTTTTCCAGGTGAAGATGGAGAGGGAGCAGCACCAGACTGAGATCAGAGACCTGCAGGACCAGCTGTCAGAGATGCACGATGAGCTCGACTCAGCCAAGAAGTCAGCTGCCGATGCAGAGAAAGACCTCATTATGGCGGTAAGCCGAAGTTTTTCTTGTTGTAGAAAACTAAATTCTGCAAGCCTGTAGGACACTAAAGTGCCGTGTCAGCCTGCATTTTAAGCTTAATTGCAGGCAGTGTAGTCACTGGCCTGTTAGGGATTTTATGAATCCCATATAGTGGTCACATTAATGCTAGAATTTTCCAAAAGATACACATTCTGTCTTTCCTTTAGTTCTGCCTTTGCAAATAATAGAAAGGGATCAAAGTCTGTTTAACCAAAGATATGAACAAATTGAAGGGTCTCAGTCAGACTCCAGATAAATTCAAGGGTGTTTCTGATAATAGTTAACTTAAGATGATGTTCCCAAACTGACTCACTTTTCCACAGGATATGATGCAACTGAAGGCAGAGATGCAGGAAGTTCTCTTCGCTAAAGAGGACCAGGACGAGGTGCTGAGGAGGCGAGAAAGGGAGCTAACAGCTTTGAAGGGAGCCCTGAAGGAGGAAGTGGCTGCTCATGATCAGGAGGTGGATAAGATGAAGGAGCAGTATGAGAAGGAAATAAGCAGACTGCAGACATTGCTAGAAGAGGCCAAGCAGGTAACCAGTCTGCCTTTTCATTCCCCTCCTTCTCTCCCCACCCTCTCCTCCAGTTTGACTCCCTGTATTCCCTCCTCCTCGTTTCCTTTGTGGACCCCTTCCCCCGTTCCAGGAACATGCCCTGTCACAGAGAAGTGTGGAGATAAGCACATCATCAGGGGAAGTGTAATTGTGTGCCTGTTTCAGGTTGTCATCAGAGGTTGGTGTCCTGCTTTGGAGTGACGTTATTTACACCTTTCCTCTAGTCTCAAAACTTTGGAACTAAGTATCAAAGTACTGGGCTCTGGTTCGAAAATGGGCAAGATATGCTGTATCCAAGGTGAACTTGGTCTTTTAAATCGGCATGACTGTGATTTACAGGACAAAAACAAGCAAAGAGGCCCTGTTATTATTGGGCTTACTCAGTTTTATATTTCCACTTTTCCTCAGTTTATTTAAGTTAACCATTTGTAACCATTTTTAAAAGCATTTGATGCCACAGCTGTGGCCTTGTGTTCACGCTGGAAGAGAAGTAGGCAGCTGACTTTGATTAAACATTTAGATACCACTTGTGCAAGCCTAGTTTTTATAACGTGATCAGCAGATGATTATTTTGCACATTTGTTTTGCATCCTTGCAAAGGAATACAAAAGATAAAGTGCGTAAACATCTCGGTTTGTAATTATGATGTGGTTTGACTGTCCAGCCAACGTAGTTTATACATTTATACGTATATTATCAGTGAAGAACAGGACATTCGGCTACAGCTGTAAGAGATTCTTTTAAATAAAGTGGAAATGGAGCTTCACACGCCTCAGCTGTGTCAACAGAGCAAAACAAATGAAACAAAACCAAAACAGTTAGCTGGAACTTTTGATCATATGTCAAGATAAATCTTTTTAGCCAGTTAGATGTACTCAGCTTCTTCCTCTATGAATTCACTTTTTATAGCAAGAGATTTGTTCGATATCAAAATGTATCTGCTTATGAAACTGACACGGGGTCATCACTGTGGGTTTATTATCATTATTGTTGCAGTGGCAGAAACGCTTCAGAATTGAATAAACTGGAGTTGATGCAGCTGTTTTTGTTATTTAAAAAAAAAAAGAAAAAAAAAAGAATGAGGAAGGTAATTAAAGATGGGACGAGCAGCGTTGCTTTGCTGGATGCGGGTTGAAAAACTGAAGACGCATTGTTGACAGAAGGTTGCCGTGTGACTCGCGTGTGTCCTGTTTGTCTCAAAGAGTGGAAGTTGTCCTTGTTCTCGGCTTCCTGCAGGCCTGTTGGGGGTCCGCAGCGAGGCTTTGCAGCAGAGGTCTACGAGGACATATGCTTTTGTTGCGACTGCTCCCCTGAGAGAGTGTGTCATCGGGGGTTTACCCTCAATGCTTTGTAAACACCTGGCAAGATAAAGTCGGTGTTTGTTTTTCAGTTAAGGTATGAATGAGTTCTCACTCAGTGGAGCCTTTCGTCTGTCCTTGAAGTCGTGCTTTGTTCTGAGGACTCATTGTAGCTCAGAATAGAATGACGCTGCCTTTTCATCACTAAGCAAAAAACATTAACTCATATTAGGCTTATGCTTTAAGTGGGTTTTTCTAGACATCATATGTTAAGATTCACTGTGAAATGGAAATTCTTAGTAAGACGAGATATGATATCAATATGAGAAATGAGACTAATTGTCACATTTCTGTTTGTGTTAGAAAAAAAGAGTCAAAGTGACGCATGCTCGTCTACATTTCAGCCCCATCTCCAACCAAAGTGCTTCCTTTCTCTGTGTGTGACCCTGATGATTTATTTCTTCTTCTTTTTTTGTGACCAGAGCTGCCAATGGGGGGCACAAATGCTGGAAAGTGGAGCACAACATTGCTGTGTACACTAGTTAATTGCAGTGGCAAGCCATACCTAATCTAATGAGCTGCCGTTCCTGAGTCGCGTCGTGTCCCCTCTTTTTTATTTTTTTATTTTAGGGGTAATTGTGGACCTCAGTCAATAATGAATGATGAGTTTGTTTCACACAATAAAAGCAGCGGGGGTTGGGACACTGAATAAGTGGGTCAGTATGCTGCAGGAAAGGGGGTGCGAGGCTGACCCCCATGAAAAGAGCTCGGGATCTGTTTTGTGTCTTAACTTGAAAGCTGCATTGTGCTTTTGATGAGCTGAAATCTGTGGAGTCTTATCTAGGTTGAGAATCTTGGTCACACTGATTAGACTTTGCTTATTTAAACCATTGAAGTGAATGTTCTGTAACAAAAGACATCTGCTCATTTGGAGGCAGATTTGATGTTTTTGTGTCCGCATGTGGAAGTATGTGAAAAATGTGCAAAGATGAGGTGCGGTTAGAGAGGTTTGCTTTTCAGGAATGTCGGGGTCAGATTGGAGAATGTGCACCCTGTAGACCTCCTTCTTGACTCCGCTCCAGCTCTGTTACAGTGTACCCGCTTCCACCTGCGGGAGAGGCTCAAATCTTTTCTTTTTTTTTTCCCTCTTCAATCCCAAACTCTACAACGTTTCAAATTCTCAGTGTTACGAGCTTTAATAGGTCTCAGTCCTTCCTAACTGTAAAGACGGAGCCTTGTGCTTATCACAATGTTTCCAGCTCTTGTTGTGTTTCACTTGCAGACCTAAGCCTCAGTGTGTAACACTGCTACATTGTTATCACGCTCTCATCTGTAACCTCAATTCTAAATGCTGTATTTTTTCATTTCCTAGCTCCACAGTTTCCACACAAGGCTCCACAGTGATCCTCCGTTCACCTAAATGCAGCTGAGTTTCTGGCCTTAGCCAATTCTCGCTTCAGTGGTAGTCTGCTTCTCCACTAATCTCTGCCAGTGTGTGAACCGTCGTCCCACTGTCTGATCATCAAAACTTCGTAGCCCAGCGAAGAGTTCCCCCTCAGGCTTGTTTTGAAAGTAAAGACTCCAGCATGAGTCTGTGTATTTGATGATAGTACTTTATTTCCGAGCGTAGCTTCTGGACCTGATTTTAACAGGCGACTGGAATGAGGAGGAATAAGATGAAGGACAGCGAGTGAGGAAGGAAATGATGATCTTTATAGAGACAGCGAAGAATTAGCAGTTTTATCTTTGTTGAGATATGACTTCCTTCAAGGCTCCTAATAACTGATAACTTTTAAGTCTGATGGCTTGAAGCATTCTTAAAAAAAAAAAACAGGAACTGAATACCCTGACGTTTTGTCAGGAGGTGTTCACTCAAGAAATGTTGCTGAGAGTCAGGTTTTCGTAGGACAAGGCTGTGGCCTTGATTTTTGTATTTGTGTTGATGACCCCTAAGCTGCCCAAACAGTTTGCTGGTGTGGACTTCAACACACGAGAAAACGACCGAGAAGGCTTGAGACCGAAACCCAAGAGTTTCCATTCATCAAATGGTGCTCTTAAAGGTAGTCTGTGTGTTTTTAATGTGAACACAACAGTTCATTTTTTTTCCCCATCTGGCTGTGAGGAAATTAATCTGAATGTGTTTTGTACATTTTTGTCTCATTTTTGACTCTGTGCCAATTGTCTTGTTCGTGACATGAATTTGACGGTAAACGGGTGTGTGGGCTGCGATCGGTTTGAGTTGTTAATCTTCGGATTTGAGCTGTAGTGTGGGATGTGTATTTTGAGTGTTTCTCCTCTGTCACGGGTCTTCACTCACTTCACTGCTCTGGCCCTTGGCCCAGAAACTGGAACGTGGAGTTTTCTCCTCTCTTTGTGCTTTGGCCAGAGTGGTGGTGCTTGAATGAACTGGCTCTCTGAGGCTTGAGAGTCGGCTTGAGCAACTCGGAGTTAACATTCTTGAGTTTGATAAATGCACAGTCATTTATGTAATTGGTTTTAAAAACTGGTTAATTTTGTGCAGTGCTTTACTTCACATAGGATGATCCATTTTGAATGCATGATTTTTGACATGTTTGCTCAATGTTTAAAAAACCAAAAGGCCATAGATATGCACAGTTATTTGCTTTTTGCATACAACGGCTCTCACTTTAGTATAGTAAGCCTAGTCCAATGTCTGATGATAAATAAATGGGCACATAAAAAGAGATTTATATGATGCCGATGTGACCTGAGGTGTTAATAGTTATGATAAGATAAGACAAACTTCTATTGTGGGTCAATTAAACTTGATGGCACACACTCCCAGATGCGAAATCTAGTAAAATACAAGAAATGATACAAAATATACAGATAAGAACACAAACATAAGTAAAGATATGAAGAGTAAACGATTGCAAATGGATAGAAATGGATGACACTATAGATAACATTTATCTATTGCGCAGAGGATAGGAAAAGGAAAATAAAGGATATTTACAAAGCAGCTGGTTTTGGGGGGGGGGTTTATTGCAAGGAGTCTCAGGTAGTTGGGCTCATTGTCAGGTCTGGGGAAGATTAAGGACAAAAAAGTGATCCCGGAAAACAGTTGTTGGTCTGTGTAATTCCATTACACCCCTGAAAAATGTGCAGTTTGGCTGTGCTCACAGACTTAAAGCACTGAGGACAAGCTGGGATTTGATTACCCCCTTGACCAAAAAGTTGCCAGTGCTTCTCACCTGTCACATTTTAATTTCTGCTGCAGTCCCAGTTTTCAGTCCATAAAAGGATCCGTTTGTAGTTCATTTCAGCATTGGATACCTTTCTTCTTTTTCCTTAAGATGAAGGAAGGGCTTGTAACAGTATATATATATATATATATATATTTTTTTTTTTATATCTTATCTAATTTCCTGACTCGAAGTTTAGATTCAGATTACTGAAGGAGAAAATTGACAGTTTTCTGCCGTGACAATTCATATTTATATTTTCATGTAAGGTTATGTAGGCTCCTCCCATCAAAACTAAACTCTGTCCAGACTGGAGGTAGGAATAACATGTTCAGTGACAAGTCAACTAAAGACTAAGATGCAAAATGTTTGATGCCTCCAGTCAACACACAGAAGTCCATGAATTTAAGGGTCAGGATTCTTACTGAAGTCCGTAGATGCTCATTGTGCTGCATGGGATGGTCCTGAAGTTTGTGGCATTTTCATTCTTCTTGCGAGGAAATGATCATGTTATTGGCAGGCGGTGTGGATAAGTTCTGAATTAGGAGAAACTCCTTGACTACCTGTTCACAGGGAAATTTAATGATGTTTAAAGATGCCACACGTCACCTTTTCTGAACTATCCACTCTGGATCTCAGACTTGTGTTCAGACTTGGTTATTTGTTGCTGTTATACTACAAATCTATAGAAGTTACTAAGGAGATAAAAAAAAAATGAGTTCTTATTAGAAGTCAGTTCTTTTGTTTGCCTTGAACCCAGACTGCAGCACAGCACACGTCCTGGGACGTGCACTTCATCTCAGCGTTTCTGGCTCCTTTCAAAGACTACACAAAGTTAGTTAATGTGCAACTGTGAATAAACAGTTTGAGTACACGTGAGGACCCAAGTCAAACTTTGACTTTAAAGTAGAGGGGGGAAAAATGGATTGTTGGTATGATGCAGGCACATATTCTTTTATGTCACTGTACTAACACTATTAAGTCAGTTTGTATGGTCAGTTTTTGTGTTCATATTTATAGAGGTGACAAGGCGTCGTGCTGAATAAACTTTTTAAACAATTCAATTCCTAATAGCCAATAGTGTGTTGTTCTGTCACTTCTCCTCTTTCAGTAATTGTTTGCTAAACTTCAATAATGTTTTAAAACCCGTAAAGTTTAACTTCTTATAATATTGAATAAAAAAAATGAACATTTATGTCTTTCTCTAGCATTTCACAAAAATCAGATCTTTCCACAAGCTTTGGGGGCGCTGATGATAAAAGCATCAAATCATTGTCCAGCTCTGGTAAACAAACTGAAAATAAGTGAATGTTGCAAAGAGAAAAGTCAGACAGATACGTCACCGCATCCCCATCCTGTTTCCTCCGATAGTCAGCAGCATTTTTTCTCTCTTTCTGGGTTGGGTGGCTTTGTTCATAGTTTTAACATATGCAAGCCAGTGTGGGAAGTGGGACGGGCAGAGAAATATTCGGGCTGGACTTGTTGCGTACACTGTGCTGTTATAATGGAGCACAGACACAATCCTAAAACCCACTTCCATTGCTTTATTATCGCAGCAAAAGCTGTGCCAATCCGCACATTCTGTGCAACCCCTTTTCTAGTCCCTCCCCACCCCCAATTCTCAGCTCATGTTGGCAAAACTAACTCAGCATCTTCTACAGAGTGTGGAATACTCACGGACACACACACACACACACACACACACACACCCTAGAAAGCATTCCATTTCTTCATATATACAGGATTTCAGAGTGACACAAGGGATCTGTTGTAACACAGTATTACACATGGCATCAACTTATATGGGTTCAAACAGCAGTTAAATCAATAAGTAGTTAGATATTGGCTCAGTCATGTGCCAATTTAAGAGAGTATGCTGTACCTCGCTTAATTAATAGTCTTCTTTGGGATTATTTACTGTAATGTACTGTTATGTTTTTTTTGTGTCTGATATTTGTTGCGTAACACAAATTGCCATATGTTTGAGGGATTTAAGAAAGTGGCACAGTGTTATCGCTTCAGTTGGCAGCATTGAGTTCTCTGAAGTAAAACCAAATGACCCAGTGAGTCCACGATGAGGGCGACTCTGTGGTGACAGTTGAAACAGGTCTGACTGGCCTGCGAGCACGGAAGTAGGGAGGCACCGATCACTTTCCTCATGCAAGAGGTGCCTCTGTTCATCATAAGAATTGGAACAAGACGAGCCAAACTTTAAACGCTTGTCGCAAAAAAAGTAATTGAAGGGTCAGAAGTTGTAGAATTAGGAGTATAGACAAGCCCTCAGCATTAAAACCTTTAGGCTTTAAAATACCCATTGACTAGCCCATTGGCTACAGGGTTATGATATATAATACAATATAGTAATATATATAATGTTATAATATATAATATAACTTGTTTTCCAGATCTAGATAGAATTTATAAAATTAAACTACTAAAATCTCCTTCTCATTATTTTTATCTTTAAGTGCATGTGTTCGTTTTACCTGCTGAACCAGCACAGAACTAACTTAGCAGGAAGATAATCTGTAGTTGGGATTTTTGCAGCTCATCAGTAAGTCACTGTTGGTGAGTAACAAACCAGTTTTAGGTGACACTGTTTTGTCTGTGACACTTTTAAACTGTGTGTCACCAGGTGGATTATAACTCAGTAACTTGTCCCGTGAGAGCAGAAGGGTGTGTATGTGCTTTCATGCTTTTGTGCACTCGCACACATGCAGTGACGTACTTTGGTATTTGCAGTGTGTGTGTTATGCTTGAAGAGTAGCCTGCCTGTCCATTGAGACAGCAATGGCCTCTGTGGACACATTTTTATTCCTGATAATATTCATTTCATTGGAAATAATTAGGCCCTTGCGGTGTGAAAGCCCTGTTTTTGGTGTGAAACAGCACAGTTCAGTGCACAGTACATATTTTGCAGGTCAGTTCTGTATCTACAGGCATGAGGAACTCACCACTGAGATAAGCAGGAGACTGTCTAACCAGTTACTTAACATTCCACCTTATGTCAAACCAAGTCTTGTTCCCAAACAAATATATGTACAAGTCTGTTGCTAACTGATGTAGTCGACCGGAAGGAGGTTACAAATGAGGCTTGTTATTACTGTACAGATCAAGTTCTATTGTCAGTTTTCTTTGCTTCTGCCGAACTGCCCCTAATAGACAGGCATTTATCTTTCACAGCACTCTATTCTGACACGAGCTAAAGCATACCTTTCATTCATAAGTTTGGCAACGGGACGAGGCCACAAGACTTCTCTGCTGTTACCCTGGCGCGAATGCAAGCTAACACCTTTAAATGATACTTAAATGCTTCAAAATGGGAAGTGGTCACGGTGCCAGCTGAGACCTGTAGATCTGCCCTCCCAACCAGTGGCCTTCAATCAGCAGACATTAATAAAAGCTCAGATTTAGTTGCCTTCAATTGTGCTTTATTATGAAGTGTGAGAGAATTACATGAAGGCATTGTAACTCTGTCTCCACAGCAACAAAAAGAAACTGAGCGCTACAAATACCTTTTGTTAGATGAGGCATTTGAGATGTTCCATCATGCATCGTTGTTCCAATCTCTGTTGAGTGTCACAGACTCCTGCTTGCTTTGAACTAAAGCCTGTGCGTTGTTCTGATCTGCAGAGCAGCGCGGCAGTGGCCCAAGAGAAAGCTGAAGTGGAGGCAGCCAAGGGTGCAGTGGAGGGCCAGGCGGGGCGGCTGACCCAAGAAGCCGAGCGACTGCGCAGGCGGGCGCAAGAGCTGGAAAATGAGGTGGCCAAGCTCAACCGGATCATCGATGAGGCCAAGCTACAGGAGAGCAGGCTGGGGGACAAAGCTGGCCGGCTGGAGGTGAGGGGTCAAGATCAGTAAAGAGGATCTTAGTTTCAGAACTGCCACTAATGTTTTGTTCTTTGTTCTGTTACTTTATAAAAGTCTTAATATGCTGACATTTCCACTGAACAGAGAGAGAAAAAGCAATTGGAGGAGTCATTGGCTGAAATTAAGGAGCAAGAAGAAGAGATGTCACGTGCTAACAGGGCGCTGACCCTCCGGCTGGAGGATGTGCAGGTAAGATCAGCAACACTGCTCTACACTACGTGTAGACAAATGCACAGCTCTTCACCATTTTCCTTTTCAATTGTTTCCCTCTTTAGAGGAATTTGGCCAAACTGAGCAATGAACACAAAGAGCTGGAGGAGAGGTTACAAGAAGAGAAGACTCAGAAAGAGCAGTTCAAGAACATGAAGAACAGCATAGAGGATGAGAGGAGGCTGCTAGACCGTACAGTGGAGAAACTTCAGAGGGAGGTGAGTCTGCTTGAGTCTTCAGTACAGTAACCAGAGGAAAAAAAGCTCATATGGTCAATTCAGTTTGGATCTGACTTTAAGCTGGCAAAGTATCTTCAATCATTAATCTCTGACTCAGATTGAAAATGATAAACCAATGACTTCTTTAGGTGCTTTTAGGATGAAAAAAAGCACTTAAAGGAAAGGAAATGATTCTTCAGAAAACAAAGCATCCAAGATAGCCATTAAAGGCTTTATTTGATATAGCATGTTGATTTAAACCACCTCATAAAATTGCAATATTAAGATTTCTGTCTCCATTAGCTTTACCAGCAACAATTTTCAACATGTTTTCGTAGGTTGTTGCTGGTTTGATATGCCAAATCAATTTAACATTAATTTCTCATAAAATACTGTAAAATCAAACCTACCACCTTATTATCATCACACTTCTCTGCCTTGTTCTTCCATTTCTCATCATCCTTGGCCTCCTCTCACTCTGCCAACGTGTCCGCAGATGACTGACATTGTGGAGGCGTCTCAATCGTCCACTCGGGAGCTGCAGGAGCAGATTGATATTTATAAAGAGAAGAACCGGCGAGAGCTGACTGAGCTGCAGCGGCTTCTAAAGGAGCGAGGACAAGAACTAGAGAAATACCAGCTGGCCACCAAAAGCCTGCAGGACGAGGTAAAGTGGACTATGGCTGCCTAATCTAACATAATGGGCTTTCAGAGATGAGACAGTGACTTGACTGCTGACACTGCTTTCATGGTGAGATGGTGGTCAGATCAAGGTCATCATTAGTCAAACCAATTAAGCCCTTTCCACGAAGGATGGCATTGTTCTGAGTTAACCAGTTGAACCTTCCCTTAAGCAGCATCATCTCCAATCAGAGGGTGATGTCATCATTGAGTTATTTCTCCCAGCTGCCCTTTCAGACACAAAACATAGAATTAAAGTGAAGGCTAACAGCCAAACCCTCCATCTGACTGTTGAATAAATAGATGTTTGGCTTCTAGAGTGAAGAGAAACGTAGAGCTTTTCTTTCTATTCCATTAATGTGTGGCTAAAAAAAAAAACATAGTGCTGAAACTAGACATGTGACCTCTGCATTATTTTCAGTCGGGGAGTTCATCTTTGTCAGGATTTTGGAATGTGGAGAATGTTTTTGTTGAAAATAGGAAGAGAGGAACGTGGTTATTAATGTTGGAGTGAAGGAGGCATGTATAGATTTATCTATACACCAAACATTTACTGAAGGAGGTCGGGCAGCTGAGATAATCTTTATGGTGACCACACAGAAACGCTTTTACAGCACAGTGTAGCCAGTAAAAAGCCAGAAAAGCAGTAATGCACTGAGTGGTGCACTAAAGAATTCTTGCTTTAGCATCCATCTGTAAAGATCTGATGGATCATTGATTCTTAGAAAAACAGCAATAGTAACACTTTGTACTTGTGAGTTTGAATGCCATGGTTTAAGGTTTGAAATGGCCATTTTAAAAAGAGGAGAAATAAAAACATCAACAGATGTATAATGCTCACTGGTAACCTTTACCACCACCTAATTTAGATAAGTGTGTCACAGTGTTCCTTTTGTTGTGGTTCCTACAGCGGACTTGGGGAAATGTGATGAACTCGTCCACCGGGAGCTAAAAGCTGCTGAGGCAAATTTGCCAGAAAAGACAGAGAGGAAATTTTTTTTTGATAATTTTAAAAGCACAGAAAGCGTTTCGTGAGCTATGGAATGCTTTAAACTTGTTTAAAAGACTTTATGGATATCCTCTTCTTACACGACAAAGTCGTCCCTCTTTACGAGGAAAGCACCAGTAAATAACTTTCTGCAGGCTCTTCACTTATTTTTTTTTTAGCTTAAAATGTCTTTCTTAAACAGAAGAAAAATCCCTTGTTTGAGTTGAATGATTCTCTCCAAATTCAAAAGGTTGTAACACGTGCAGGACTGTCTGCCACTCCCCGATGAACTGCTCTGGATGTTGCTGATAGAGGTTTTCATCTGTTCATGTCATGCGATGAGTAAAGTTCAAATGTCAGGGCAAGGTCAATGTCCAGGTTCTTCCCTCTGTCTGCGTCCAGGAAGAGGAGGATGTCAGTGCTGTGGTATCACTGTTGTGAAAGCTGTGATGGCTGATTCACATCCTCCTCATCCACCACCTCTCGTGGGAAACTGAGGACTGGTCCTGTGAATCTTGTTGTCAAGCTGCTATTAAAAGTCCTGTCAGCCTCCACCCATCTGAACTCGGGCCCCATCGTCTCTAAAGTTACCACTGGAATCTTATAGCTGTAAATCCCTTTTTCAAAAGACATCTGGAATGAAGGCAGCATTGAGAACGGAGTAGTTCGTTTTCAGCCTTGATTCTGTATTGATTAATTGCTCCAACAGTTCAAAACCTCACAGAAGGATTCACCATTATTCACCTCCACTTTTTACTAAGCCACAGCTTAGATGAAGAAATATGTCGTAAACCCGCAACAATGGATAAACACTTGCTTTTGTTGAGAAATGAAGTCAGTCGATGAATTTCCATTGTCTTGGCATTAGGCAGTGGGGACAGTTGTGCAGCTGCTTGTTGCCCTGCTTCTTAGGGGAAAATACTGGCTGTGCTGTATTTATAAGTCACTCAGGGGAGCCACAGGGCAATTTCCCTGAGCAGCATCTAAATTGTTTTTCATTGCTACAGCAGCGGAAGTCAAGATGACATATTGAACCAAATCAGTGACATTACTACAAAAGTACTCGTAGCATGCAGAAAGGTCCATTATTGAGACAATGAATCCAACTAGACCAGTTTCTAAGTCCATGGGCCAGAAAAAATATCTGTAACAGATATAGTATGGAAATGAGACGACAAAATATGCAAGTACAATCCAGCAATATTTTTGTTTTAGTTGTCACATCGAGAGGAGGACCTGCGGCAGTGTCAGAGAGAACAAGATGAGGCTATTGACATGAAGAAGACGCTGGAGAAAAAGGTTCATGATCTGGAGATGGAGGCTGAGAAGAACGCCCATGCTAAGGATGAGAAATCTCGACACATCAAAGTCATGGAGGTACGTGACTTTTTTAAGTAAAGCCACAATAAAGGCTTTGTTGTCTTAAACTGAATACTGTAAAATTGCTGCCAAAGATCTTCATCATTTAGGACGTTGGAAAACTTCAGTAGACCTGGCCTGTATGTAACAAAGCTAAGTATTTTTAGAGAATAAATATGACATCAGTACAGACTGACAGTACAGATTCAACTTCTTCATTCTGCAGGTCAGGATCAGTCAGCTGGAGCTGGACCTGGATGAGGAGCGTCAGAGTGGAGATCAGCTGATGGACAGGATAGACCGAGGAAGAGAGCAGGTACACACGTGCACACACACACACACACACACACACGCACTCAACACATTCTCATTATCGGTGCTCACCTGTGTCAGTGACCTGTTGTCCGTGTTCACACAGACGTGTCTCTGTTCCACCTCCGTCTGTAAATGATATCTAGATCTTCTGTTGCTTTGTCTTTCACCTCTAACATCATGACCGCAGCCATTAATCTCTTAACGAAAGAAACTTCCAACCCGCAAGAGTTAATGCATGTAACTCTTGTGCAGGTGTGTGTGTGTGCATGTGTTCACTCTCAGCAGACTGCGTGCTCTCATGCGCTGTTCGCACTTTAAAATTCTCATTTTTCCTCGGGTTTGGATAAAGTGTACAGGTTTATTGCTTTGTAAGATGATCTTGCGTAATCATTCAGGTTGGTGGCTTTCCAGCAGAGTGTCTCTCCAATTTTCATGCATTAGTCACAAAAAGACCCTTCTTAATGCACTGCCAGAGCCAAAATATGCAAGCTGCCAAATGTCTCAAGTTTTCAGGTTGCGGAGTTCGCTTGGAAATGGCACTCAGTAACTTCAGCTTGAGAACAAACAAGTTTGGTTTTATATGCTTGCAAGAAAATGCTCCAGTTTTCCTTCCCCTGTGATAAAGCCGCTGACAGAGGCACTGTGAAATAAGATGTTAGATAAAAAAAGCGTGTGCTTTTCGGACTGGTTGTTCATGGGAAAGATCTTGCTAATCGTAGGGAGGGTGTTGGCTCTGGAGAAATAACACTGGCTTTATTGCAGCCATTGTGATTTTATGTCTTGTATGATTTGTGGAGCCCATGCAGTTTTAGGGCTTATTTTCTCCTAATAACAGAGGACTATGAGATCCAAAGAAAATCCTGTAAAATGTTGCGTTGTTACAAGTTCTTCTCAATCTGGAATTGACACAGATTCAAAAGTTTTCCCGAGATTTTAGATAAAGTTTGTATCTTTTGAGTCGTAGAATGAAGTATTGACATCTTCTTAAATGGTGTCCGTCAGAGGGGAAAAAAAGGGGAGAGATTCCTGGCACGGAGAAAAGTGTGGCGTTGTGACAAAGTGGCGTTGGTTCAGCATGAGGCTGAGGTCGGTTGTCAAGGCAACACCCGAGCTTTGTGCGGCCAGAGTGGAGTAAATTGAGTGCTGGAGTTGCGTGTTTGCGAATGTGCATGCGCACGCATGCCTTGCGGGTGTGTGTGCTCTAATGCCTGTGGGGAGGAGGAGGAGGAGGGGGGGGGGGGGGGGGGGGGTGTATGGCTATGGAGTGGCGGGGTGGTGGGGTTGCAGCAGAGGCAGCAGGAAGAACACCTGCGTCTCTCCTGGCACCAGGTGCTCCTCTCCTGTCTAAATGAGAGTAATCTCCCCTCTCCTCTCCTGCCGTCTCTCACAAAGCAGATTAGTTTCGCTGCATGTTCCAGTCTGCTGATTCAGCTCCCTCAAGCGCTGCGCTGGCTGCACCAGTTATAGGGGCCATCGTTCATCAGAGCAGCCCACTGTCACCCACTAATTGGCATAAAATATCACCAATTCTAAGCTCCTCTCACAAAGAAAGAACCATCAGTGCTGTATCGATTAGTTTTCATTCTCCGCTCTTTTGAAGTAGGCTATCGCTGCGCAGTCATCCGCTCTCTGAGCTGATCTAGTTGGAGTTGATGTGTGATGCCACCAGTAATAAAGGAACAACTTGATGTAGAAATACAGTTTTTTGGTTGTTGGTGAATAAGATGATCTATAGTGTGTATATATAGACCAAAACCAAAATATGTTACACGTGGTGCCAAGTGGATTTTGACTTATTTCATGAAAGTTTATATCTGGTCAGAGTTTAGCTAAACTTGGCTTAAAACATTGTAAATCCAGTTGAAATTAAGACAAACTCTGTTGCACAATAGAAATATCTGCTTTAGATAATCCAAGTTTATGGATGTAAAAGACCTATATAACTTAGTCAGTATGGTAGTTTTCACTCGCATATGAACATAAGCTTTGCTTTCTGAAGATGAATTATATGAGGCAGGGCTTTACTCAACTTCTGTACTTTAAAGTATGAAAAAGAAAGCAAAAGACTTTTAATCAGCGGTGAAGTTGTACTGAAGTGGCTGAACAGGTCCTCATCCACCCTCTGGAGATGTCAGGCGGTATGACATCTCAGGGCCTTAAGGAACGAGGGCTTTTTACTGCCATGTTGGACAGTCGGTCCAGGTTTCCTGTTCAGTGTCTTTAGAGAAAATAATCAGCATAAACTCAAATGGGCTTAGTTAGGCCTTTAACTTTAGAAGTTTCTGAAAAAAGAAAACACAGTTAACTCTTTGAAGTGAAGGGTTAAACTTACTAGCAGATTTAATTTTGATTAAAATGTAAAACTCTGGTAACAAAGATCGAATACATTGAATCTGGCTTGAATCAAGTTTTCTTTTTTATTCTAACCTAAAGTGAAAGATTGATGCAGCACATTATCAAGTCAGACTTAATTCTCTTTTTGGTGCAACCCAGCCTGTTATTCGCCCATCTCTGTCTGAAAGCCCACACCCACATTATGTTTATGCATTTGGCAGATGCTTTTATCTAAAGCGACTTACAGGTAGGCAGTCAGGGTAAGGGGGTCTTGCCTAAGGACCCTTACTGGAGGTAGTAGCTTTCATGCAGTGGATTTGAACCCAGGTCTCACACACAAAAGGTGGCAATCATACCACTACACTATCCAATCTTATTAGAAGTTGCTGTTCGCTACAACCCGTGTGACAGAGTGTTGACATGACAATAGAAACAAGAAGTGGAATGTAGTCGAGTAAGAAAATCCAGCTAACAAATCAACCAAATTCTTCCTGCATTTACTCCTCTATTGTTTAGTATTATAGCTCACTGTCTGCTGCGGTGGTTTCTGTTGTGGGCGAGACTCAGACAGAGGCTGTGAGTAATTGTTGTCAGACCTTATGGCCACGTAGCGATGACAGTGTCTGGACTCGGCTTGACAGGTGGAGCAGATGAGGAATGAACTCCTGCAGGAGAGAGCTAGCAGACAGGACCTGGAGTGTGACAAGATTTCTCTGGAGAGACAGGTACACACTCACCTGTCTGGACCGCAACAGCCACACACAGTGTTACTCAGTTCAAGTTACAGTCTCACTCCATTCATTTTCTCATCATATTCATTTGATTGTATTCATTCATTCATTCATTCATCAGTTCCTTCGTTTGTTGCCTGTGCAGAGATGATATTATATTATAAGGGGTACATTTGTGAAGCTCCTCACTACCTCCCAATCCATGTTCTCTCTAGAATAAAGATCTGAAAGCCAAAGTGGATCATCTAGAAGGCTCTCACAAGTCCAACAAGGAGGGCCTGGTGGCCCAGCTGGAGGCTCGCGTACAGGAGCTGGAGGAGAAGCTGGAGGGGGAGGAGAGGTGAGAAGGCTCCATCTGGAAGGTTAGATGGAGGGTGCTGTAGTGAAGGTCATCCAAGATGAAGGATTTGACAGAAAAGCAGCAAGTTTCATTACACTTGGGATGTCAGAGTTTATACTTGGACACAATTTCATAGACAAAATTGGAACTAAAAGAGCAAATGAGAGGAAGTTTGACTGGAGGTAGTAAAACCGAGTAGAGAAGCTGAAAAAGCTCTCCATCTTTTAGTTAGAAATGAACACAAGAAAGAATGATGAACTGCATTCAGTGTATGATGACGCATGTGTTTCAGGGAGAGGGCTAACCTGCAGATGGCAAACCGCAGACTAGAGAGAAAGGTGAAAGAGATGATTATGCAAGGTGAAGAGGAACATCACACAATGCAAGATCAAAAGGACCAAGTATGTAAAACACTCTCATGCTCAGACTAACAATTTCTCTATTTAGTGTAGATCAATTCAGTGTGTCAACCATGTAGCAAAAATGTTTGATCTTTGTTCAACCACCTGGACTTGTTTTTATCCTGTCTTAGCTGAATCTGCGTCTAAAAGCCCTGAAGAGGCAGATGGATGAGGCCGAAGAGGAGATAGATCGTCTGGAGCACAGCAAGAAGAAGCTGCAGAGAGACCTGGATGAGCAACAGGAGGCTAATGAGCAGCTCCAGAGCCAGCTCAAAGCTCTGCGGAGTGAGATCAGGTGAACACATGAACCCGAAACCACCATTCATCAATCATTCGTCAGTATCAAGCAGAGCAATGCTTTGAAATCAAACACAGCCGTTCTCATGGTCCTCAATGAACATCTTAAATCCCTCATTTCAGGCGTAAGAGCTCCTCAGCTCCGCTGCTCAACAGTCTGGATGACGATGACGACGACGATGACATCAGCACTGATGGTGAGACATACTTCAGCTCATCCTCGGGATACAAGCGCTCCTCGAGTCAAGACAACATGTTGTCGACTTTTACTCTGTAAACATACTCTAATGTTGGAAATAGAGCTTATTTTTTTAAAACATCACTGTTGGACCAAATGCTGGAGACATATGTCATACGCTGTTGTAGATATTACACTGAATCACCGTGTAAATATTGAGACTTTCCAGCCCAGACATTGACTTTTAAAAAAAAAAAATTTTTATAGTCTTTTTACTTTGATTTTTTTTTTTTTAAACCAGTAGTCGCATTCTCCTGGATTTTAATTCGGGTGCAGTCTTGATGTGAATAAGTTCACTCAGTATTATTTGAGCAGCTCTTTGATAACTGGATGACATTGGAAAGGTTTTGATAAAGCCTGCCCCAAGAAATGAATTGTATATACTCTTTAATTTGCTAATTCTACATTCCGTCCATAATTCCTTCTCTCCACTATTAGTTCTAGGTATATATATATTTTTTGTGAAGTAATGGAGAGCTCATGCTTGTCAGTTATTATTCTAGAAGTAGTGAACTTGAAAACGGACTCTTAACTGCACTGTAAAGCAACAAAACCAGCACTGCCTTGATCAGCTTTACTTTTCATGCCTATCAAATATGTTACAATTGCATTTAATGTCCGAACATACTTTTTTTTGTACCGTCCAGTTACATAAAATATAGTTACCTTTTTTATTATTATTTCTTATGAGTGAATTAAAAAATCTAAACCGAACATACAAAGTGAACTTTGCCGGGAATCTTCTTTAATTTATTCAGTTGAATCTGCAACATCTCGGCTTCGGTGGGTTTTTTCTCTTTTTTTTTTAGGGAGCAGTAAATGAGGGACTTTGTACATCTGTTTTTATATACTTTTATATCATTTGATGACCAGTTTTATAGCATAACAGCAATTTGTAGGTAATAAAGACTTTTGTCACCAGCTAATCAAAGATTTCTTGTAATTTAAGTGACATTGCAGTATTGCTTCCGCGTCTTCTGGAAAGGTCAACGAGATGTTTATTGGTTACATCACAGAGGAAAGCTGTAAATATGACGACCATTTTATCTCCACATACGTTTTTATACTGGAAACACTTTGATTGACCTTTTATCTCTGGTTATTTCTCTGTCGGCTGGGGGCAGTGTTATTACTCACTGTGCCTTCTTAAAATTTCCTTTACCTGATTGAGGGAATTTCCTCAAATAAGATGAGTTGACAATCAGCGATTTGCACTCTGTGTTGGCTCTGCGCTGAAAAGTCTGATGCCTGTGGAGGGACACAGATTCCTGCCACTACCTCTTTGTACACAACTGTATGTTCATAAATCCTGCTGAAATGAAAATAAAGTTTAATTTCAGTTACTCAACTGCTGTTTTCTTTATTAAATAACCCTTAAACATATTTAACATTTAAGACTGGACTCTCAGACATTTTTTGCAATAGAAATACTTTCCTTCTTCATTGTAAAGTCGGGCATTTATATAGCGAGCTTAAAGTTTTTATATCAGACTTTGTGTTTGGTTTATATAGAAGATCACTGAAGCTCAAACTAAAGTAAAAACAGGCAAAACACATTTTAGATGGTGTTGACCAGAGGTTGAGGAAGTATTATAATCTTTGAGTAAATGTATGCACTTGCTACTAAAATGTATAGGGACACCTGTGTGTTTGCAGATACTAAAACACGTTTGGGTTAGAATATTGACTTTAAATGTACTTTGTGATATTCCCATTTAAATTGGAGGAAGGACGTAGAAAATTGCAGCTCTTTGACATGTTTGGAATTTATTTTCAGGGGCTCAAATGTAGTTGAACCAACCGAAATGACCATAAAAATCTTCCTTTGCAGGCAGTGACGAATAGCTTAAGTGTAACATCATCACAAAAGAAAGTGTTTCCTGCAATGGGATGCTTTGCCAGGCCTTAACTACAGCTGGCATAAGATTTTATTTTGATTAATTTGATAACCTTTTCGCACATCTTTCTAAAACATGCATAAAATATAATCACTAAGACTGGTGAAACCATTGCTGAATGTTACACTTCTTTACCGTCACACTCCTGAGTTGCTTTCGCAGTATGTTTTGAGCCATCGTCCATCAACACCAGTCCTGTGAAGCTGCTTTCATTCAATGTGAAAATGAATCAGGCTGCTTCTGTCTTGTCATCAATCAACACTACTGACCCACTGGAAGCTCCACATGTCTATGTCATCACACTGCCTCCATGTGTTTAACAGATGATGTTGTATGCTTTGGATAATGAGCTTCTCAACACCTTCTCTATACTTTTTTCCTGCCAACATTCAGCTGATATTAGTTTCATCAGTCCACGGAGGGCTGTTTCAGGACAGCCCAGGCTTTTTAAGGTAGTTTGCAGACAGGACTAATTTAGCATTTTTGTTCATGAACCTTATGGATTGTTTGCACCTTGTAGCCAACTTGTTTCCAAGAATATTTTTATTCTTGATGTGTTTTTGTTTAAGGGTCTTGCATTCATCTACCATTGCAGTCATCTTTGGACATCCAAGCTCACTATTGCATAATACATTCTTCTCTGATATATAGCTGCTCCTGATGTAACTGCCTACGCTACTCCGATGGACTTATATTTGTTTTTTTAACGGAGCATATAGATGAGCTGTAACAATTGAACTGAGAGATTGCATGTTGTCACACTTGAAATCAGATTTTTTATGGACCTATTACCGGCTTAATTTACTAAGAACTTGATGAGGAAATGCCCACGTGTCACTGAAATCGCTTTAGTCAGTTTGTTCAATTACAATTGAGCCGATTTAAAAACAAGAGCTCTTACTCCTAAAACCTCCCTTAAAGCTGAGTCTTTCCACTTTGATATTAATCGTATCATCTTAGCTTGAATCTTCTTTTGGTGAACACTAAAATCACTTTGTTAATGTTAAAGTGAATCCAGACATAACTTCATGAAACTGTTGTGTTTCTTCTGTGAAGTTTATTGAGGAAATCTGCTTATCTGGTTTGATTCTTTCAAACTTCTCTGAATTAGGCAGATTTTTCCCCCTCTTGTACTCTACAGGAATTATTTTAAAGGATGAAGGGCTCAGGATACAAAATGTTAACTACAAAATAGCTCAAGCGATCACCGAAATATATTGTAATGAAAAGATCAATGTTTAACATGTAGATTTACATGTTTGTATGTAAAGTCGTGTGAAAACTATCTGAAAATGGAATTGGACAGGAGAGTGAATCTGTCCCAACATTAAGTGCTTTAGTCACACTTCACCTCCATCTTTGACACAAATGATTTGACCAGTCTGGTGTGTAATGACTCCTTAGCAGTGAATTCACTCATCCTCAGGTAAAATCTGTGCGGGTGAGAGCAGATGTGCAAACAGCAGCTCTATCTTTAATTTCGTGCTCAGCGGGTCAGTATTTATCCTGCTGAAGCACATGAAGCATATGCATCCTGTGTTTGGACCTAATCACCCTTCAGCCTGGAGTGTTTTCCTCTGTCCATCTCTGCAATGCAAGAAGAAGCTCACAGTTCAAGTGTTATGTTTATCGTATGTAGATCAAATTTTTAAAGTGACACTGAAAAAACAGACCAATCAAACCAACTTTTAATTGAGTATTTGCCAGAAACAGAACATGAACATTTGTTCATTTTAATGAGGTCTTGGGTTAGAAACATTCCTCTTATTTGATGCTGGTTGCAGCAGAGAAAGGAGGTGAGAAGACACAACTTTATTCTCATTGACTGATTGGCTATTGTTGACAGGGCATGACCTTCGTTTGTTGCCATTCAGCATGGCAGCATTATCCGTCTCTCTTGTGTCAAGCCAAGCATTAAACGAATGAGGGCCGTGAGCTGCAAGGCTTAAGAGGCAAAAGTTGTGTATGCTTAACAAGGTGATCATTCTTGAGATTCCTTCATGTGCTTGAGTGACTTCAGCCAGAGTGACGGCTGGGCAACAAAGAAGTAGACAGCTGAGAGAGGGTTGTCTCAGAGGGGAGCTGTGGCTGTATTGTGATGTGAAGCTGTAGGTGTGGAGTTTTGAAAATGCAATCTTATTTGCCGACAGATCACTGTTTCACAAATCTTCCATGGTGAGCGTACAAGTTTTACAAGTGTGACAGGGCCCCTGAGCAGCTCTCTTTGAAAAACACTGAAAACGTCACAGTGCCACACTGCCCCCTAGCTGTGGAACTGGCGACCTGACACCAGATATCGTAGTTTTACATCTGGTAAGCAGTCCTTAGCCAGAAGGTGATAGAATGATGGAAATAAAGATGTTGTTCCAAGAAAATAAAATAAAGTTTGTGGTGGGAAACTGGTTAAAAAAAAAACCGTGGTCACAATGAATGAAAGATGATCAAGAGCTGTTTTGCTTGAAATGTCACCTTGTTGCAGTAAAGAAGACATGAGTGGAGCCTTCAGTGTTTAAGCTTCTTTGTGTCTCTAAAAATGAAGGAGATGGTCTATGACTCCTACAGGTGTGAGCTCTGAAAATTGTGAGCAGTTTGTGTGCGTGGGAGTGGTAGCTGTTCTTCATCACTCTGTCAAGCTGTCAGACCTCTGCAGACCCAGAGGGACATGAAGGAGGAAGTTTCCCAGTCAAGCAGCTCGCTTATGCTAACAAATTTCCATTCTGATGATTAATAGCTTTGTTAAAAGTTTTGTGAGCAATTGTGATTTATTACAGGTTCTCTGAATACAGCACAGAGATACGGTGAGTTATGTTTAAATCATGTGGAGCTTATATGCAGTTCCAACCAGTTCTCTGACGTTTTTTCTGAAGAAACTCTCAATGTTTTGTGTTTCTTTTTTACTAACAACAGTATTCAACATCTGAACGCAGACGACACAGTAATCCTCCGGTGGATGCCTCGGGCGCTGAATGTCTTTGGGCAGCAGGACAAACCTGCTTTTAGGGCGTCTCTGTTTGGTGTCACCACCGCCACAGAAAGGAGTCTGGTCAAAATCATTTAGTGCCACTGATTATAAACATACGTTTCAATCCATTTAGAGATAAATGCATTTGAGCCAATTCTGTAAAAAAATAATATTTCTATTAAATCTCCAGTTATTGAATACCAACCCAAAAAAGCCTTCCAAATAGTGACAATGAAATGAAAAACTTTCACAACTTTGTTGATTATTTGAAAAGATCCGATCAAACAAATAAATCTAAAAATAAGAACAAATCTGACCTACAATGTATGCATTTATTCCGTGGTAGGAAAACATCTGGAACCTTTACTTCTCATCTCCTTAGTTGTAACTCGTACTGAAAGTAATCACACAGAATATTCAAGACTTTCTTATTAGCTGAAATGAAGAATTTGGATGGTGTAATCATGAGTATGGTGATTATTATGGTTATCTTTAGATTGTTTACTGGAGGGAGAGCATGAATTCATGGAAGGACTAATCATTGACACCATTCCTTGGCTGACAGTATGTGGTGTTGGTAGGGGTGCACACAAAACACACACAGCGACAAACACATGAACTTAAAAAAATAACACATGAGATTAACACAACATGACATGACAGCTGCTGTTTGACACCTTTGTTTTCTGCTTGTGTCCTTATCAAGCTCTCTTCTACATTTTCAGCCCCGTATACATTCTGTGATGTATTTTTACTGACTATGCAATGCCTTCATGTCTTTCGTATGTGGCTTTTTTAAATAATTTTCATTCTATTGTTATGTCAGTGTAATGTCCTTCATCTTTCAGTGCCCTGTTATGTCAACCTCATGTCTTTTTTGATCTTGAGATAAAAGAAAAAGTCACATTTTTATGTAAATATTACCTTTAAAGTGACTATATTTCCATAGTATCTTTGTTCATGTGTTGGTATTTCATGCACCCCGTGTACTTTAATAATGAAGAGGTGGAGCAACTTTTATCACCACGTCACATGTAAACTCTTAGCCTAAATTAATTAATTAATTTATTCTGAACAGATTGCACATACTTAGGTTGTCACTGCCATACTTTCAACACCAAAGTCAATCAATTTAAAGACATTTCAAATAACATCATGAATCCAACAAATTGTTAGATCAGATCACTGTTTTTTTCTTTAATTTTTGTTTTACTATTATATTATTCATCACAACATTATAACAGTATTAATCATCACAGGCCTTAGCTGCAAAAAGATAACAAAGGAGAAGGATAAGATAAAGGTTTCCCCAGGCGAGTCAGATCATGGAATTGGTGGTTAATCTGTTAGTCTGTTATTGATCTACAGAACTGTTGTCATGACCTTTTATGACACAACCAACAAGCCCCTGTTGGAAATGAAATGGCTGTCATTGTGTAACAGTAGTAGTTCTCTTAACTGAACCAGCAAAAATACACACAACTGAGATCACAAATTTGTCAAGTATTTTAAAATGTCTGTGTTTATACATGTTCACATGTAGCAAGTATCATATTGTTGTAAAATACTAAAAACATATCTTCAGCAAAGATTTAGAGGTATTGCTGGTAAAATACACCAAAGTAACAAAGGTAAATGTTCCTGGGGCTACAAATAGGCTGTGTGTGTGATTATCATTTAGACTTTTTAAGTTATTCAGAGTTTGGCAAATACAACAAACTTTAATACAAAGTCTTGAATATGAATACTACCTGCCATTTGTATTTTAAATCCAGGTTGCCACACATTTCTGAGGACAGTTCAACACTATGACACTGCATCATTTCATCACACAGCACATTTGTCTGTCAAGAGCATTTCAGTAGCAACTACTTAAACCTGGAGTCCAGAGCTGCAGGAGTATTGCTGACCGGACAAATAACTAATGTTGTTGGTTTCAACAACAAAACCTATCGCAAGCAACCTGCCCAACACAGAGCACAAGATCAAACACCTGCACTGTGACCTGCATGCTGCAGCAGACAATAGACGCACGTTACACAACTGGGACAGAGGAAACTCCTCCTGAGTATCACTATGCTCCAGTGTAGGAGAAAGTTTTCAGATAGTTCAAGTCATGCCAGTGATGTGCACTTTCAAGTAAATGTTCCGATTTTAAAATATTTCGTGACATTGGGAAAATGCGCTTTATGTTTAGGTATCTAAGTGTAAAATGTCAGTGCGATAATAACTGGGATTGTTGAACTGCTATCACAGAAAACAGAGACATCAAAACTGATACACTAATATGTGAGCAGTGTTCTTTATGTTTCTTTTGTTTGGGATGCGACGCAGCTGCAATTCAAGTCAATAAGAAATCTAGAACCATGAAGTAATAAAAGAAAATTCATTTTCAAATCACTTACAAAGAAAAGAATGATCTCAATCTGAGAACTGACTTTAAACCACAGCTGTCAGACAATTGCCGTGGAGTAAGATAAGCAGAGTTTTTTTCTCTTTGAACCATTCTAGCATGAAAGAATGAAGTACAATCAAATCGAGAAAGGTTTCTAGAAAATTCACCAGCTACTGCTGTGTATGTTGAGGAAAATACCTATTTCCATCCTTTGAGGTGCAAACACCATTCTGAGAGCGACTATATAAAAACCACTATGGCAAGTCCATGGGTGAGCTAATAGCTCAGCACTGAACTGAGCAAACGAATTCATTATTGAGAAGAAAAAACAGAGCGTAACATGTATCGGGGAGGTCCTTCCCTTTCTCTGTTGTTAGCAACATTTAAAAACACGCTTATGTTGTTTATGCTCTTGTTTGCATGATTGGCATACAGTGCATGACTGTATCTTTGTATTGTCACAAGGAACCTGTAGACCTGGCTTTTCTTGTTGGAGCAACCTTTTATTTTAAGCTTGTGCATCGATGACCACAAACAGTGAGAGTGCAAACTTATCAGAAAGTCAAAAACACATGAACGTGAGAGAAGAAGAACACATGGCTCTCCACGCGTTGCTGGATTTGGACCGAGCCCCGCTTAATGACCGACTCACTGACTGCAGAAACTGTTTGTTTGATGTCTGATTACTAATTAACCACAGTCCTGCAGAAAGGCCTCTAATATTGCTCTGACAATGATCTCTTCACATTTACTGAAGTATTTTGACATTCACTGACAACGGAGCTTTGATGAAGACCAACAAGCTCTTGCAGGGCAACTTGAGTTTTTACACTTTGTTCCTACTTTGTCTACAGTTTCTATTAAAAGGGAGTGATTGCAGGTCATTCATCAGAGGAATGTGATCTGACTTCAGAAAGACTGCTCTTTAAAAATAATTGACAATATAAGTCAGTGTAAACATGTTAAATGTTAAATGTATGGTGGTAAATTAGCAGGTGGCAGTAACATTCACGCTTGTTACATGCTGTGATCCATTTCATCAGTATACACTGTCAACAGTATTAATAATTTATCGTCTGTGGAACCATCCATGTGACACAAGCCACATCTGTTATAGATGCAGCGAGATAGACAGATCTGAAAAGGAACCGTTGGATAAATGTAGTTGAGTAAAACTTTTCCTCTGAAACGAAATGGACGAGATAAACAAAACAGATTTAAAAGTCTTTTCAAGTAGAGACACTTCACATTTGTACAGTACTGTTTGTACTTTGATTTGAAAAACAAACAAAAAGCATAACTTAAGTGTTTGTTGAAACAGGGAATAAGACCTAAGGGATTTAGTTTAAAAAATATGCCGCAAAAACCTGTTTTGCACATGGTAAAACATCCATTACGAAGAACAAAGGCTCTTGGCATTAAACTCCATTCAGTAAAGTGCACGGCGTGTATCAGCTCCACCTATTAGCCACTCCTTCCTGATAAGAGGGACTCCACCTGTCCCAGCCTAGTAAAAGGACCCGCCCTGTGAAAGTTCTGCTCTCAGGGCAGGAGGCACAGAGCAGGGAGGGAGAGCTGAAATGTGGCCCGACAGGTCTGATCAGAACGCAGAGACACAGGGTCAGCATGACAGAGTGACTGACAAGCCGAGAGGATTTACAGTGAGAGCAGTCAGGCTGGAATTAAGACAATGACACAGTTGTGTTTGTGTTGCTGAGTGTCCGACTGGACTCTACCTGCTCATTTCACTGACAGAAAAGAAGGGGACCTCAGAACCTTAGGGCCCTGTGGACCCACCACCACTAAGGTTGAAAAAGTGGAATTTCCCTCCTCCTCCTCCCTGACTTGAGCCGGGGGCAGATGGCCGCTCTGAGAGCCTGAGCAGACCTCAGGAAGGAGAGTGAGAGGAAGGGTGGGAGGAGGGCTGCAGAGGGAGAGGAAGAGAAGCGAGGAGTGGACAGAAGAGGAGATATGCTTCGCTACGGTTCAAGACGAACTGTTTCCACCACCACCACCACAACAGAGGACTCTCCAGAGTCTTCAAGTGAGGTAAGAAGCCCCAGAGAAGTCAGGACACTAAAACTCACCCTCGGTCTCCCCCTTTTCTCTCACTCCCCTCTCCTCGCCAACAGTCCAGTGTTTTCTCTCCTCCCTCCTGTTTGTCCTCTGTTTCTTTGAACTGTACACCCACTTGTGTGTAGCAGTGAGACAAATGTTCTCAGCTGATATTCAGTTTCTCCAGATCTCAGAGCTGTTGACTTGCTGTTTGTCGTAGGATGTGTAGATCATTTCTTTCACACAAGCGCGTAATGGGAGCCGAGTGTGCAGGAGGCTGGGATGTCATGTTTATTTGAACAGCTCTCTGATAAAAAAGGTCTTTGTTCTTTGACTTTTTTCCCTGATTCCCATAGTTCTCTTGTTTTGAATGACACAACCCTTTATAGAGCGTTTTCTAAACCTTACAGATGTTGGCTCTTTATTGCTGAAATTTGTGGGAAAATTATTTAAAAAGTTAAATTAACCGTACAGTAAATAATATGATGGATGTAGCCTTTTTACAGTTTCAGAACATTTGCATAAACTTTGTTTACTGCTCATTGTCTATAAATAATCTATGCTGGCGATGGCTGTAGATCGTTGAGAAATTTCTATGTCTCAGCTTCAGTGACATTTTAATATGAACTCATATCTTTTCTCATGATGACTTCATGGCAAATTAATTCGCTTGCATTTCTTTTAATTTGATTTGTGTCTTTGTTTTTCAGAGGAGGATCAGACGCCTCAGGTTAACTCTACACGCTGAGGATAATGGAGCCAAGGAGGCAAAAACCACAGACACAGTGAGTCTGATATCTCTCTTGGTGAAATTCCACAATTAGGTATGCTGGGCCATGCCTTTAAGGCTTGCTTGACAGCCCTATTTAGATAGGTTAAGCCTCAATAAACAGAGTTAAGTTAAACCCTTAAATCCCTCGACTCAGCTTGACTCAACACACCAAATGAAATTGTGTGCCAACAACCTGAACTCATCTTATGATGCGAAAGCCTTTAAAAGACACATGGTGGAGCCAATGATTTATGTGTCCTTTTATCATCTGGTCCAGTTACGCAATCATGACACCGTGTGTATGTGATAACACACACGCAGCTGTTTCACATTTATTTCAAAGCTCAACTGAGACCGTACTGAGTCTGGTCCATGCAAAAGAAAATATTCAAATATACAGACAGCTGAGGTGAAACAGTGTAAACTCAAACATGGTAACTACTACAACCAAGTCTCATAACATCAGTATTAAACTAGCTGAAGTGCAGAAGACATTTTCTATGACTGTTGGTGCTGATAGTGACCGTGTGAATTATGGCTGAGTGAGAGCTGCAGGTTGTGTTGGTGTTTGCTGTAGGTGGTTCTGCCCCAGCTTTTGTTTGTGCTCAGGACTTGAACCTCAGCTTCACAGTGAGTGTGAGAACCGAGAGCAAGACTTCACTGGTTGTTTCCTCTGAAGAGGTTTTAATTCTTCTCTGTTGTGAAGACCCCTGAGCAGACTCCCATGCCATGTTGTCAATGGACCTTAGCCAGAGAGTGTGGTGTTTTTCTCATTACCACGCCCTCACACTTTCCGCTGATAGCATGCTGGAGTAATCTCTGAATACGTTTCCCTATGGGAGGGTGTGACCATGCCTATTAAAATTAATGTCAGAGGACTGACTGACAAGAGGGAACACAGAGTGGAGAGAAACTGCACTTAACGCTGATGTGTACAAGTTGAGTGTGTGTTTAGTGATGATGAAACTATGCAACCCTGAAACTGCGCAAACAAGGCAGACATCAGCGTCTCAAAGAGCAGAGTATGAGTTACATCACTCAATCTCCTGAACTGTGATGAAAATCATGTCACAAAACGTACAAAGTTAATAGATGCAACTCACTCACACACACACACACACTTACATATATGATATATGATTTCATATGTGAATGACATGAGCACGGCCTCTTAAAACTGTATTACCTTGAGGAGGAGCAGGATGTGTTCAAAAAGGAAATTGAGGTTTGTTTTCGTTTTTGCTGTCCAGGCAACATCTGACTGCTCAAGCTTTATATTTTCTTAAAGCAACACTAGAGAAGTTTAAGATAAGGGAACCATATACTATGAGCTTCTCTGGCATTTTGAAGCACATCAACATACCGCAGTTCACGGTTTGTGTTATCAGCCCCACACCACGTGGTTTTGCTTTACTGTCGCTTGACATTTTTTGTGGCCTTTTGGTGGCATCTTTAAAGCCTCTTCAACATGACAACAAATTCATGTGCATGGCTTTTATGGCTTTTTCAAGTGCAGGATACTGAGTTTTGTTTTTATGACAGTGGTGCTTCGTCCCACAATTGTAGAAGAAACCAAAAAGGGAAAAAATTGCCAAATCCTCTGGCGTTATCTCAAGCCATATCAAACACTTTTCACTTAAAAGTGACCAAACACAAATTGAAATTGCAAATGACACAGCTTAAAAAACACAGAGGAAAGGAGCTATGAATCCCGCCGACCCGGCCTCAAAAAGGACACTTTTGTTGGTTTTTATACTTTCTCATTTGACAGAAGGAAACCTTCATGAGTTTCTATAGGAAGGTTTCCATTGCAGATTTTTGCATTTAGAAATTATGAATAAAAAAGATGAATGCAAAAGGTAAGAATAAAAATAAAAACTTCCACCAATGAGCAAAAAAGTTATACCCATGTGAGGTGATTCTAGCCTGTTTTGAAGAAGATTCAGTGTGCGTAAGCGGGAATAGAAACCCTTTTGTAAAACCCAAGCAAATATCAAAGTGATGTGACTCACCAGCTTTTTGTGGTCTCAGCGAAGAAAAGTCCCACGATGGATTAGTATCTTCCCAGATATGATATAATATCCCAGAGATGAAAATGATAATAATTACATTTTGCAGCCTTAAAAAAATGCTTCAGCTTTGTTTCGCCAATAAAAACCTGACTTACTTTATCGAGTATCGCTGTATCCAACAGTAACACAGCAGGTAGTGTTACTGTTGTTTGCTTTTTCATTAGTGTGGGTCCCGTGCATAACTTCAAGACATTTCATGCTTTTATTGGAAAAGTTGCAATTCAGTATTGCATTAAAATGCAATTAAAAACAATGGGCATGCTATTCTATGAATTGCTGTTTTCCATCGATAGACAGACAGGTGGATGCTGCTTATTTCAACAGTCAATCAAAACAATCGTCTTTCAAGGTGTGGTGGTTTGACACTCCAGAGCATATATTTGTTTTCAGTGTCTCAACTCTTGGGCCAAGAGATGTTGCTGCTGGCTGGAGCTTTACATTTAATACAAAGACAGATACATTTGAACGCAGTCTTAAGTTGTGTGAAACCAACATACCTGTGGTTTATCACTGCTATAGGTTCCTTATCAACAAAGAAACTGTAGCTCAAAGAAAAGATGGCTGCTCAACTAGAAGGTCAGGGTCAATTCCTCAGACCAAATGACAACCATTGGTTGGAAATAAAGCAGCGGATAGCCTGTAAGAAGAGCTGTAATAGTGTGTGTATGTGTGAATGTGAGTTGTAGTATAAAAAATGCTTTGACTGGTTAACTAGATGAGAAAAGTGCTTCATAAATACTTCCATTTACCACTCATTGAAATACTAAAACAAGTGGCATCCTGCAGCATAGAATAGAGTACATAAATCTGGAGCTACTTTTGTGGTTACTTTTTTTTCAATTCACAGATTGTGAATGGAAATATGCAGGTTCAACAAGTTAGAAGTTAGGTCTCTGTGGATGCTGCTGTAACACACCTGTTACCTGCACAGAGCTCAAAAGTGTTAAACGGGAGTTAACAGTCTTTTCACTGCGTTCATCTACACTTGTGTATTTATACTGTGAGTGTTCATGTCTTTTTCAGCTTTATCACTGATCTTAGACCTCATCTCTTGGAAAGTCAAATCTTGGTCTCTTGTGCTGTGATGAAGGGAAGTTATGAAGTTAATCAAGGAGGAAGGAAATGAAAAAATCCTGTGTAAGAGATAGCTATGTTTCAGTGGGAGCTCTACTTAAAGTAGTTCTTCGCCATAAAATTAGAAAGGGTGTATCCTGCAACTTGACACATTATGGACACAATCCAGGCACTGACTTTGTCCTACATGTGATGTAATACATCTCCACCACGGCACACACAGAGGGCAGAGGAAGCAGGACGCAGAGCTGCTGCATGAAAATGTCACTTCACCTGTTCACTATCTCTGTTGGGTTTGAAACCTGTTGGGTTTCATCTCTGTAATGACTGATAGTGTCCTCAAAGTGAACATGATTCAACCCAAAGAGCGACATGAGAGGGTCTTTGTGTTGTGACTTCAAACACAACTTTCATGTTTGTGTTGGAAATAAGGAGCTCAGACCAGTCCACTCACAAAGCAGTCGTGTGAGTCTACAATAACGCAGTCAGGTCATGATACAGTGAGATGCTTGACAAAGCACTACCACATGATTCTGTCGGAGATGTTTTTTCCCTCAGCAGTTTTTATATGTTGACATAATTCAGGAAGTCAGCTTCTCCGTACAACAAAACAATAGTAGCCCTGTATGCTTCATCCACCAAAACAACATGACTACTTCAATAGCCACAGAAACCAGGTAAACATTGTCCACCCGTGTGGCCAAACACCAGCATTGTAAAACTCAAAGCTGATGGAGTGCTCATGAAGTGCTGTTAAAACATAAAAATGGGTGTTCTTCCCTCTCATCTGCTGGAATTCACATCCGCCTATTAGTGGGCCTTCAGCATTTCTCAACAGCACGTCTTCTGGAGATTAAGTGGTGCAGAAATGTGAGGCTCGACTCTGTCTGAGAGACAACACTGGCGTCTTTGTCCTTATTCCTCCTCTCTCCTATGAGATGTGGGATCTGTGAGATGTGGAGACTGACGCCTCCTTCTCTGAATAGTTGTAAGTTTAAGTCATATGGCATTTTCTGTTTTGCCAAGTGCTGCTCAGAATACACAATAAATGGAAAAATAGCAAATTTATGTAAAAAACACAAAAAGTGTAATTACTGGTAAAAAAAAAAAAAAAAATTTTGAGAAGAGCTTTAAACCCAGACTCAGCTCAGAGTCTAAGGAAGATTGTTTCAGAAGACAAAAGTTTGCAATGGGTACAAGTAATAACACATTGGCTACATGTAATAAGAAATCAGTGTCCATTGCTCATGGGAGGTCAATAAAGTGATGATGCCGACGTGGGATCTATGATTGTTAGCTTTGTTAACAGACAGTAATGGACTCAAAAGTCAAGTAAAGTTTTACTTTACTTCACATTAGCCAAGACAATAAAACATCAAAATGGTATTGTGGCACCACTAATGACAACCATGATAATCATTTGTCCGTAATATTATTGTAAAAAGAAATCTCAAAAACAAAAAAATGGTGTTAAAAACAAATTTACTGGCCAAATGACAACAACAATACATTCCAGCAGATCTGTTTACACATGAAAGGAAGTAAATCTCCCCCAACAGCAGTCTTTGATATTGTTTGTTATGTTCTGTCTGCAGGCTGAGGCAAAGATCGATGTCAAAGAAACATGGAAGAAGAGGAATGGGTTGATCCACAGGGAGAGGCCAGCTGGCAGGGAGTCGCCTCGGCAGGTAGACAGCCGCATCCACTACGTGAATGATGTGCATACACTACAGGATGGGCAAATGTTGCTGATGCACTGAAAAAAAAACATTTCTATGCAGACACTGTGAGGATGTCATGAATAATTTACTCACAAACATGTTAAAAAAATGCATTTAGGTGAGTGCAACAATTCCCAGATCCCAGGTACATCCTTTTAAGTCTGAGCATGATTTGAATTTTACTCACACCCAGAATGTTTTCGACGATCAGTTAAACGATAGAAATAGAAAGAGTTTAATATTTCAAGCAAAAATGCCCATTAAAATTTTGGTTTCAGTTTTATGATAAATAATAAAAAGTCTCCCTGACAAATGTCTTCTCCATGTTTTGCTGAGTTATCCACTTTTGGAAATATCTGCCTTCGAGATGTTTGCATTTCCTCAAATAAAATGGACCAAGATGGCCTTTGGTTTGTTGTACTCAACACACCAAAAATGCCTTTAAAACAACTCATCAGCAACATCTCCTGGTTACTTTAGAAAATCTTGCTGTGGATGATTTAATGTGGGACTTATTTTCTTTATACAAAACTGAAATGTTAACCTTATCTCTGTGTAAATTTAAAGAAAAAAAAAGCGATCAAAGTCTGATGGTCTGTGATTGGCTTTGCACATCAGTCTCAAGAGAGAGCCTTTAGGATGCGGTGGCAGATGTGGCAGTTATGGCCAGCGCCGTCTCAGCTCTAGATAAGGCTCAGCAGTAGCATCCATCACTTTGATGCTGGCTCTTGCTGCATTCATCTTCTGCTATTCTTCAAGTTAGCATTAAACTGTACTAACTTATCAAGGTAAGTTTGTAGCTAATTGATTAGCAATTATATCCTGTCAAAGAAATTATTATTGAGTCAAGAGTAAATGCTCAATTCTTCCTGCTGAGCAATGATATAGTTTAGTTCTGGTGAGAGAAAATAGTTCCCACGTGAAACCAGTCCCCACAAAGGTTGTGGATGTTCTTGATTAAGCTATTCACAATTTCTCGACAGAAATGTTGCTTTTGAGTTGGTCAAAGGTAATTTTTGGTACCACGAGGTCCACAAGCCAACTGCCATGCATTATGATATATTCTAGAAAAGGCAAATGTCTCCACAGCCTTTTAGTCTCCATGCTTGCCAACTCGGAGAAAGATAATCTAGATACAGAAGACAAACTGCACTGAGGGCCAGAGGAGAAGCATGTATATTTAATTTTGGTTGGTGAACTTTCCCTTTAAATATTTATGTTAACTGGTTTCATTTGGCCTTTGTGGTTATAATCCCAGTATATTTTGGAGTGTGGACTTACACTTTACAATCAATCAATTTGTCATGTTCAAGTAAGTATCAGTCGCATCCCCACAGCAATGATAAGTTCTCCTTCAGATTTCTACACAAAACAGTTGCCTCTGAATATTTAATAGAAAGTTGATATTTAAGTAACTGTTCAATAACTTATCTGTACCCACCACTATTGTTATTCAGTTATTACATTGTCAAAGTGCCACACTGCGCCTGTGCTGGTGGGCATCTGTTTTCATTGGCTGGTAGAGGTACAATAGACAGAAATGGCAGGAGCTCATGTATTGGGTTGCAGAAACATGACACCTTCTATACACCCTGCACCTTTTTTAGCTGCCTGTTACCAGCCTCCTGTTTCTAGTGCTCAGCAGCAGTAGTTCTGGAAACACTTGCTCAATTGCACATATGTACATACGTGTGCATCATCTTGCAAACACATACACCTGAAAGTATGCATGTTTTCACACAAATGCACATGCGTCGTGCCAGTATAAGTTAGTCTTACTGGAGGGTGGTTACAGAAACCTGACCGGCATTATCCTGTCTCCTGTCTCCTGTCTCAGCACCTCGGAGACACAACCAATGGGGTGTCAGAGCATCATGGGCCCAAAGTGTACGGCATAGTGCAGAGGACGACATCGGACAGACAGCAGGAAATGATGGCGCGTGAGTGGTCACTCAGTCACCTTCAGGATGAGATGAGCTATATCAGAGGGGTGAGTGGAAACTAAAACAACAAACAGCTAAGCCTTCAGGTGGCTCATAGTTTTAACATGACGTTGTGAACTCAAGAAAGTGTAAGTTTCTGTGTTGATTGTATATGTATGTTCTTGGTTTCTGTGTACAGGTGAGAGACTCATTGGAGAAGGTGAGAGAGAGGATGTACGGGCAGTTTGGAGGAATGCAGCAAACAATGGATAAGCTTTCACAGGAAATCAGGGTAATGAATTATGTACAACATGTGACTGGACACTCAGAACTCTCTCATCAAACTCACCTGTGAATAATAAATCTAAAAATGTATGTGTTTCAGCAGGCTTCCAACTCACATCGAAGGAGTCTAGAGTCTGAGGTGAAAGTCCGGACGTCAGCCATGGAAAGCTTTGATCAGATGAACAGCTCCCTCATATCTGCCAACATCGGCCTGCAGGTAACAAATCAGTACCCCTGAACGTGCAAGGTTTTCTTTATCTGACAGCTGCATGCAGTTATTGGGAGGATATGTTTGGCACCTAAATTAAGTTTATTTTTCAGAAATCCCTTTTGGAGAACTGTCAGGACAGAGTGGACACGAGCAAGGAGGTGAAGAGTTTGCGGAGCACCTGTGAGAAAACAAAAGAAAAGCTCAGGGAGAAGGAGCAGGAACTGGCTGCTGCACAGGCAGAAAACCAAACGCTGAGACTTCAGGTAATCCTGCGTATCTGCAAAAGCTCTTTGTGAATGCACACTTGCCATACTGATTTTTTTCACACATACATGTCCAAAGACATGACAGCATCTTTTCCAACACATCCAAAGAGACTGGTCACTCAGCTGATGTGAGATATTTCCTGATTAAGGTAGAGGAATGTGTCACATGTAGAATCTGATATTCTCTACCTTATAAATGGTCAATTTCCTAACTCTGTAAGAGGTTATAATGAAGTCAAACTGACTAAAACAGTCCCAAAAGCTCTGAGAACCTCCCAGTTTCAAAGAAATGTGTAATTTGAGAAACAGCAGATAAATCAGAATGCTTTGATACAGCAGGTTTGCAAACATGCCTCTATGCAGCACAGAAACACATCAGATGCATCTTTTATTCTTGTGTCAATGTGGAATAATCAGCTGAGCACACTCTTAAATTTGCTGTGCTGTGGATTGTCCAGGTGGAGTCATCACAGGAAGCAAACAATCAGGCTCTGCAGGAGCTCTCAGCAAAGCTGCAGAGGGAATATGAGGAAAAGCTGCACGAGGAACAGCGGAAGCACAGAGAGGAGATTGAAAACCTACAGGTCTGCATTCTTTTCTGCTCATTCACATCAAATATAGTTTCTGCTGACAATAGACAAAACATTTGCATAAGGACAGGACTGACGCATGTCGATCACTTTGGTTGCTTCAAAGCTTTGACTTCAATAAAAAGACTGCAGACTTAACTCAAAATGATGGCTGCCAAAATTCTTTAAAATAGTTTAAGAACTGATCAGTTCTTCTAAACCTGAAAGTAAAGTATTTCCGCTCACTCAGGCTCAACTTGACGAGTACATCAGGCGACTGGAGGAAGCTGAGAGAAACATTAGAATGGCAGAGGCTAAGATTGCTGAAAGAGACCAGCGGATCATGGAAGTGGAGCGTCTTCTGGACTGTATGGGAAAGGTAAGTCTGGTTCTATCATCGCCATGTCTCATCCTCAAGCTGTTCAGTTTGTGCAGTTTATTAGCTGTGTGTTCAGTCTGTGCATTATCTCTACTGTAAATGGGCAAAACACAGAGCTAGCAGACATTAAGCAAATTCACTTTGACTTTAATATGACTGCAGTCTCAAAACAACAATTACACTAAATACTGTGAGAATACAAACTGTGGATTTCTCGCATGTCTCGCATGGTTTTGATTTCCATTCAACCAATCTGTGAACACAAAAGAGAAACAAAACACTGAAATGTTACTACCACAGGAGAAAAGTCAACTTCACAAAAAGCTGCAGGAATGTGAACAGCGCCTCCGTTTGATGGACCAAACAGACACAACTGACGCAACAGTAGTCAAAAGGTACACTTTTAATTGTGGTCATTTCACCTTTTCTTCATGGATGTTTGAACTCAGTTATGTTGTAAATGCACTGTAAGGATTTTTTTTTTTTGTCTTTGAGAGGCATTGGATTTGGCAAACAGATATTTTCAATATCAGGAAAAAACTGTAATTAAAGAAAAAACATGTCACCACTTAAATGATCAAGTTACTGAGGTCATTTTCCCCTGTGAATTTTGAGCTGACATGTGGCTGTTTTTAGGTCCAAAGAGCTTCAGGGTGAAGCTGTGGACCTCCGTGAAAGAATCAAACACTTGAACGACATGGTGTTCTGCCAGCAGAGGAAAGTCAAAGGAATGATCGAGGAGGTGAGGAGGGTTAAATACAGTGTAGATACTGTCCAGTTGAACGTATTCTGCACCTCTTGGGAATGGCTGACAGTGTAGCTTTTGAGGTTTTGGTGGCAGTGCACAAAAGGAGAGCTAATTATGCAACAATGTAAAATCTCTATATAGTTAGGTTTGGTTTGAATTTAGCTCATCATTTCTGTTTTGCCACCTTACTAAAGACACACACTTCAAACTTCAATTAAATGTCCCCTTAATTTGTGCAGGTTCAATCCCTGCGAGCTCAAGTCGCTCAGAAAGATATGTTCATCTCAGAGCTTCTGGACAGAATTGCAATTGTGGAGTGCGAGGTAAGAAAATGCTTCACTGAATGTTTACTGCATGTTTAAACGATGGTGCGGTACTGTGATCTACAGCATGGCTGCGGTTGATTCACTGGGCTGATGAGCAGAGGATATCCTCAACTTTTAGCAATGTCTGTGTGATTTGCCTGTGTCTGTCCACCTATCAAGTGACTTTTCCCATGTAAAGTGGTCGCAATTCTTTGCATGCAGCTGACCTGACAGAGTGTTTCCTGTTTCCTTTTTCCTAGAATAATGAGTTAGAAGACAAGCTGAAGTATTTTATGTCCACACAGAATAGTCTACGAGACGTATTGGAAACAAGAGACATAGGAGTAGGCTGTGATCTGCTCCCCAGGTGAGAGTCAACATGTGTTGCAGCATCGGGCTGTATCTCGTGCTTTATTTGGATGTTTATTCTTACTCTGTTGTTTGACTGTGCATCTGCAGACATGAAGCACAGAAGCGAGATGTTGAACCTGTTCATAGTGAATCTCCTCATGTCAATTCCATGCGTCTCCCATCACCTTTCCAACCTCCATCACCGGTCAAAGTTTCTACCCCTCAACCTCTATCACCCATACAATCTTCATCACGCCGTCAGCCTCTATCACCCATACAGTCATCACCCCCTCAACCTCTATCACCCATACAATCTTTATTACCCACACATCCTCTATCACCCATACAGTCATCACCCACACAACCTCTATCACCCATACAGTCTTCATCATCCACACAACCTCTATCACCCATACAGTCTTCATCATCCACACAACCTCTATCACCCATACAGTCTTCATCATCCACACAACCCTCATTTCCCTCATCGCCCATTCAATATCCATCGTTCTACCGAACGCCCACTGTGCAAAGGACGTTCAGATCTAATAACCCTCCGCCCAGTAGGTTAGCGTCCAGTATACTGAAGTACACTCCTGTTCAATACAGCAACTTGCTACAGTCCAACCCCTCAGCACCAAGTGGGGCATTCTCCTACAACTGGTCGTCGGAGTCTCAACCTGGTGTGAGTCCAGTCCAGTCCGGAATAGATGAGGTGGACGCAGAAAGAAAAACAGACACACAATCAAGTAAAGAGCAGTCCTCTTCATCTCCTTCCTCTTCTCAGGCAAGATCAAGTGCACCTCATGTTTATACACCGTTCATGAAACTTATGGAAATAACATCACAGATAAACATAGAATAGCCTCAAGGTTTCATATTTTGGGAATTTCTGGAGCCAGTACTTCAACATGGGGTTAAAGTACTGACTTTTTGACAGGTTTGAAGTCACTGTAAAAAAAAAAAAAAAATCTTACAGTACCTGGGTTGGATCTCATGTGTTCTAGTTTACTTCATTTAAAGCATTTAATCTATAGATATTCAAAACATTTAACTTGTAAATTCAGCAATTTTGGCCCTTAACCCAGAGTTATGTAGATGGGATGATGGATCACTCACAGAAAACACAGTCCCAGAGTCTCCTCTTTTTTGGACTTTATGAGAAAAGCCATGATGAAACTCATTGTGCCTTACATAGAACTCATAGTTGTTTCTATTCCTAATCAAATCAATTCTGATCATAACAGTAATTATATAACTGAATCCCTACAACTGCAGACTCACACTCACAGCTGGAATGACTTTCACAGCTCCAGCACCAAATCCTCCATGAAAACTAAAGAATTAACTCAACGTAATTTCCAGAAAGACTGCCCGTGCTAAACTGTTTGTCGAGCCTAATGTCTTAGGTTTGCCAAATTTGTTTCTCAAGTTCAGTTAAATCACGCTTCATATGGTTCACTCACATTTCTGAAGCAGTCCTGACTCTTATTTTTTTCTTTTTTACAGTGAACTAGCTGTTAGTTTTGCTAAGCACAGAACCAGAAAACTGGGGAGTGCATCTGCAGAACTGTCCAAATCAACTAAAAGAACCAAACAAAACTTTTAAGCCTTTGGGAGTGGTCTATTCTACCGCTTTATTCCTTCAAAGCTCAGATTTAATGATTTAATCTTTATTGCTAATTATCTTTTAGAAGACTCTCCATACGGGACGCAGATATAACTTTTTAAACCGTCAAAAGCTAGCACATTCCTATTTGAAGCATCTCTGTCGCATTTGGGGGAGAAAATGTTTGAAGAAAAAAGTCAGCCTTTGTTTGCACGTAGCTCGAGTCATAGCCATGTATGTTGTTTTCTGAAGATGTTGATAAAGATGAAATGTTTGTGAATAATTTGCTGATTTTTTTCCCCTCTGTTTACAGCGAATGTAGCCCACTTACAATGTTCATTGAGCTATAAGCAATGAGTCTTATATGAAGGTAGATGGTTATTGTGTGTATTTTCCTATAATTTCATATTCGGATAAGTTAACTGAATATTATTTTGCTATTGTCAAACTATGTAAATAATATTTATTAACATGCTTTGTGCCTTTTTGAAGAGTCTACAATCTTTTGATGATGGGAATGAATCTCTGACTTGGCAACAGGGTAATCAAATATCAGAAATATAATGGGTTTCAATTCTAAATACTTAACAATCACAAACAGATGTTGTCAATAATAAGATGACTGCCATCCCTGAGCCACTGGCACTAGTATTGTCCAGCTGTTGTCTGTACTGCCACAACTGTGTTTAAAAGAGCTCAATGATGTGCCTTTTTCCTAATGATACATATCAAACTGAGATTAATGACATGAGGCCAGAGTGTCTTTGGATAATAAAAGCTATACAAGTGTCCTGATTGTGTCAAGAGGCAAATCACACTTACAAAAATGTTCTTTGTACTTTTGTTTTTGCTTTGTCTTACATAAAACATAAAGTTCAGATCAACGTATCTAAATACAAACAGGGAGCTTCATTCTGTGAATGGTGCTATGGTGGGGGTGCTGTTTTCTTAATTTACAGTGAATTATGCACGGAAATTTCACAATACAAATTTTTCATTGCCTGGAAAAAAACAATATCACCTGACTAAATAGAATTTGTAGATTTTTTTAATGAGCTCTGCATTGATTGAAGCAGACCAATATTTGTCGGTGTTGACATTTTTCGAAGACTCGCCATGAAGCTTTCCAACATCTCCAAAGCTGTGTGTAGTGGACTAAAAACAAAGAAACAAAATGAGATGTTTGACAGAATTAGGATCTGGATAAAGGACATTAAATTGTTCAGGTGTACTTCAGTGTCTCTCGATTCTGAATTGTGATTAACATGTGGAGAGCGTTAGTCTTTCACATTGTCCATTATGATTTGACATCATACACTGGGCATTTAGGAAGAGATAGTTGCATCAAAGAGTTAGAAATGTTGTAACAACATAACAACTATACCCTACTGAGTCTTTATTCCTACTTTACAGCTGCATGAAAAACTGATTTAAACTGTCTTTGAACTCTGACAGGGGATAAAAAGGACACAGCTGGAACTTCTTGGTTTAAGTGTGGGTCATTGTCTGTCGAGCTGAGTGAGAAATGTTTTGGCAGAGTGGTTGGAAAACATCCGGACAGGAAATGCAGCTGTGGAAAATCTGAGACTGTGAAGGCTGTGAAGTTCAAACCCAGCACACTCGTTACATGGGGAAGAAAGAAAAATCTTAACATGTAGGCTGACCTAACATGTACTGCACTCGAACTAAGTGCCTTTTTGTGCCCCCACGACCAAATCAAAGAGCCAGGAAAGGCTCCCCTAGAGAGTTTCAAATAAACAAAACATGATTTTAAATGATATCCCAAAATTCTGGTTAGTTAATAAAACTGATTTAATCACCTTCACCCGTTTCTGTCAGGACTGGTGTCACATGAATGAGGACTGAAACACTGAGTGTGTTTTCGATTCATGCACGGTTAGACTAACACAAGGTTACAGAATAGATCACATCAGCATCTCTGATCCATTTGGGGCTCCAGGGGACATCTTTTAACTGACGCCAAACAAAACCTTTCATGTCAACAAAAGGCTCTGATTGGCCAGAGTGGCCAGCAGCCATGCAAATCAGTTATGCTCTTAAAGTGTGATGTGATGATTTAAAAGAAAGATAAGCTAAAATCAGTTGACGTGGTGCATTAACAAATATCTGGTGTTGGGCAAAACGCTTGAGGCACAAAGGAACGTAGATCAAAATTAGCTCCTTCTTTATTCCTCACACAAGAAATTGCTTGATAAAAAAAGTATTGGTTGTAGAAACAGTTTTATACAAAAAATAAAACAAAAAGGTAGTTTTGCAAAGTTACAGCCGAACTGTATCAAATTTCTTTTAAAGTGCAAAAAGTTTGTATTTACATTGTTGCTGGCCCAGAGCAAATGGGCCTACTGAGATCCACTGAGTAGGACACTAGTGGAAGATCTTGATCAGGGCAGCCCGTTGTTTAGAGCTGAGCCTGCTTACATTTGTGTATTTTGTGAGTTTTATGCTGAGGTTTCCCTTTTGTCACTGGTAACTACAGCAGGCCGGCAGAGGGCAGCAAATCAGGTTCTCTGGTTTTACAAAGTTTTACTGGTAATTACAGTGTGCTCACAGTGGGGGGCGATAGAGCGCAATTTCAAAGTATTGACTTCCGCCCACGAAGAAGATGAAGGATCTACATTTAAATGTAGTGTCATGTGTAGGAGGAAAAGAAACTGCCACAAGCAGCGCTTTTTTAGGCCTATAAGTTTCTACTTTGTATTTTAACCTTAAGCTCGCGCTGTTTGTTAATAGATGTAGCTAGCTGTTGGTAGCTAACAGTGATGTCCTCGTCGCGGACAGAGCGTCAGGGACAGGTTGGAGACCTGAGGAACCAAAGCAAAGAGGAGCTCCAAGAGCTGCTACTCCGACAGGAAAAGATACTCTCTAACAAGTAAGTTTTAGCCTCAGTTTATATGTTATAAACAGACCAACTTCACACATAAATCTGTGTGGCACCACCAATAAAAACAAATACCACGACTCTATGGATCAGATGATTTGGGCAAAAGTTTCGAAGACTAAACTTTAATGATACAGAGACACTCAGTAAATGTAGCTGAGAAGTAGATCCTCGTAAACGACCCTTTCTTAGACTGTAGGGTTTGGTTCTTTACATTTAACATAGATATAAATGCATCTAAACAAGTGGCAAATACTGCTCGCAAACGTGTAGATGTAATACTTTTTCCCACTGGAAAGAGCAGACTGTTCTTAATATTGTTACGTTTTATACCTTTGTTACAACACATCAGAAAACTGAATAAACAGTGTAGTAATAAACCATATATATATATATATAACAATATCAAATGTCAACGAGATGCTGTGGAATTCCAGTTACCATGTCTTTAGTGTGACTACAGTGGAGTTCAAGAGGAGAAATGTAACTTTGGTTTATTAGATAAAGTAAAGGCATTGAATTTCTAAATATGGTGAATATATGCTATTCTGAATACAGCATGCAATGATTTGGTTTGTTTGCAGGAGGTTATTACAGACTCTTCCTGACAAAGGGCAAAAAATTAGAGACTTTGCAGAGAAGGTGCGTCTTGCAGTTGAACAGCACAGTGAAGAGGAAAGGAGGCAGAGTTTGGTGTCTGCTGCCAAAGCTGAGTTTCAGTCCAAGTACCAGCAGGCTTTCGCTTCCCAGCAGTGTACCATCTCTACCGCACTAGCGCCCTCCCGCCAAGACAGAAACAGTGAGGATGCTGCAGGTGGTGCTGTACAGGAGAGGGAAACATCAGCTGTGTCAGCAAATTTGCAGCAAAACACCTCTTTGGGCAACCAACAGGACCAGTTCGTCTCCAGTGCAACTTCTGTTGAGCCCATGGAGGCCTTTCTGAACTCAGATGAGACAGAGGAGGGGGAGCTTGTCGAAGCCTTGGACAGGGTCACACTGTCTCAAACTAGGACTGGTGAATCCAAACAGCAGTTAAACAACAGGCCAATAGACAAATACTTTCTCCAACAGCAGCCACCGAAAAAGCCCCACTATGTAAGTGTTCTGGAAAAAACAGAGGCGTCCTCGGCTCCCAGGAAGCAAAAGTTCAAACCAAATCAGTGAGTTGGCTTTGTTTCATGATCACCTTTCTAAGCAATTCTTCAGGCATTAAATAACAGTTTGTCAGTGCTTTTAATGACTGTTTCTTTGATAGTTTTCTTTTTTTTGTTGTCTGTAAAAAAGCATCGTCTTGCCCATGTTTCCAGGCTGCCACATAGGAACGATGTTTCTCCATCTGACTCACTCAGTCAGTCGTCCGGAAGCGCATCGCCGCTCTCTGCTCAGGCCCGGAGGGAACAGGACAAAAAACACCTGGATGACATCACTGCTGCCAGACTGCCTCCTCTTCATCACGACCCAGCAAAACTTCTTTGTCTGGAGGAGTCGGCCGTGCTCCTGAGGGAGCAAACCAAGAAGCAGCAGGTCAGCGCCCCACACACGTTTCTCTGTTTCTGAAACTGGTTTCACACATGACTTGTTCTGGAAGGTCTGCATTGGAGAGTACAAATAGTTGCTTGATTACCCCATCAGTAGCTGGCAAAAACTCTCGAGAAATAACCAAGTGAGATCACGTTTGAATACAAAATCAAACCAGGTCAAACATGTCAAAGTAAAAATACAGCTGACAACAGCATTATGTAGCAATGAATATTGATTCATATAATATAGGCAATATTTGTGGGCTTTAAGACAAAAACAGCCTTGTGTTAAAGGATGAAGGAGACTGTACTTATTTGTGTTATGCTTCAGGTACAAATGAGACATAAGAATAAATAAATGAATAAAAATCTGCTCAGAGGCTCTGAAAAAGCGCTAAATGTTTCAACCAAAATGCACCGGTGACACCAGTGTTACTGTACGAGTCCTCGTCTGCAAATGGTTGTGTTTTGATTTGAGGGGAGGGCTCGATGTTGCATGAGTGTGTGCGTCTGTCACAGAGAGAACATTTTGAAGGGGTTGCAAATGCACATGGCAGGGAGAACCAATCTGAATGCACTTTATAACCAAAGCACGTATAATTTATCATTCATGGGTTGAATGTGGCTGTGTGTTGTTGATTGTGTCTCTTTTTAAGTTACTGTTATGCCCCCTTTTAAATTGCCCCTTGGGGATAAATAAAGTGATTTAAATTTGAATTTGAACAGGCAACCATTAAGATATCTGAGCAGCCTGCGTGAGTATCAACATCGTGTGGGAAACGCACAACAATCATTAATTCATGATTCGTGCTATCAAGTCATCCTTAAGCAATGTGATCCACTCTGCAGGCTACCTGATGATGCTGGATAGCCTTAGCTGCTGCTGGATGAATCTTTATTTATGATAGCAGGAAATCAGTTCAAATAAAAGCCCCAATTGCCTAAAAGCCTTTTCTTTTCTTTTTTTTCTGTAGGTAAAAACAGCAGCTCCTACTTTCCGTTGAAATTTTATCCCAGCAGATGTTTTTGTTTTAGTTGGTGAAATTTGAAATTCACTCGCATCAAAGAATACAAGATCATCTCATATAATAACACATTAGGTCCCTTAATGCTGCTTACAGAAAAAAACACAATGATAAATCAGTAATTAAAAGATAAAGTCATAAATACTAAACACTTTTTAAAAACAAATATTGGGGTTCACTTTTGACTTTGTTTCCATTTTTTTCTGAATATGTGAGAAGTCAACATCAGTTCCTTCACTCCGCTCTAGAGGGCAGCATTCAGACACGGACTCATTTTATGTCCAGGCTTCGGAGCCAAATGTCAAACAGTGTGCTGTTGGCAGCTTAAAGAAAAGCTTATTATCAGACATACTTTTGTAGAGATTTTAATGGCAGTGTCTGTGCCACTTGTTTTCTCTTTACCAGCCTTTTAATGTCAGCTTTCTCTCCGTCCTGTGTTTAATTTCAGGAGTTGCAGGCCAAGCTGGCAGCCCAGAAACTGTCTGAAGGACTGAAGATTTCTATGGGGAGCTATACTCCTGACGGTGGCCCCATGGCTGCCTACAGGGAGGTTTGTGATGAAGGAGACCAGCTCTCCTCAGAAGAGGACTGATCCAGGAGGGCCAGCTTGGGAAACCAGTGTAACCTTGGCCCTGAAGGAAAAAGGCTTTGGACCTCATGATCCTGGCCTATAAAACAGGATTTTCACTCCAAGAGCAAGAACTCTTAAACAGAGAAAAGATCTTTGCATGGTGTGAAGGAATAGTTGGTAACCCACACTCAGCTCAGGAAATCAACTGTCAGGTTGAGAAACCAGCTGACGTAATTAGCATTCGTATCGTACCGGGTTCCGTTTTTTTCCCCCAAAGTCCTGCTGGTATAGAAACACCTTTTGTTGTTCAGGAGTCTTAAATGCTAAATCTGAAGCATGTCTCATGAGGGACATTTTTGTCAGTGCACTGAAATTGATGACATCATGTCTTTCTGAGCCTGAGGGTACATTTTTATTGCGGCTCCAACTTTAATGTGTTTAGTAATGATAATAAGCACTTAAAGCTGACAAACAGGTTTGCTGACCGTTCTGGCACAATGTGACTGTTCACAGCAGACCTGAGCCCATTCGTGTCGGATCTAAATGATATAGAGTGTGAAGCAGAAACAAAATAAATACGTCTGATTTCCTAAATGTTTGCATTTGTTTTACGGATGTCGAGGGTCAGTTTTTTTGTTTTTTTTTCTAAATTGTGGACGCTGAATCACCTCGCCAGGTTTTTCCAGTTTTGATTCAAAATGATATACAAGAACTGGTCATTTGTCTTTACCCAGCATGCTTATTGAAGAGAACATGAAGAAAATCTAAGTTGCATTAAATCTACAAGAGTCAGTTAAGTACAACACTGAGTTAATGTATCATAATGTCACACAGTTATGGAACAATGTGTGCGAGTGGATTTCACAAATATTCAAGCAGTGGAAGGTATTCTGAAGCACGTGACCAAACATTATTGACCTGTTTGATCCTCAAACTGTCAGCAACAACACAGAGCTCCATCCCCACCTTCAGGGTGAGTGAAGCTGCACAGTGACAGCTGTGGCCTGAATCCGTTAGCTTTGACGAAGCTTTAACACTTTTTATGAACTGCAGAGTAACTCACGGTTTGTGTGTGACAGATACATTTAGGAGTAAATGTTCCTCGTACTCTACATGGTGCACTGCAAAAACACAGATACACAGTCGGTGTAGCTCACATTCTTGCGAACAGCGTGTTGTCAGCTGAAGCCAGTGGGATGATTTTAATATAGGGGAGCTGTGGAGGAGTATGATGGAGAAAAAACTTGACTGAGCCAGCAGGAGAGGGGAGTTAAAGGACTGAAGTGAACTCTGAGCAGGCATTAAAACTCAACCAAAAGAAAAAGAGTTGATCTGCAGCTGCTATTTGCTGTTACTGATGTTATATTCCATTGTGCATTTTGCACCATCTATGCATTGATTGCGACATTATTACATATTGTACATCATCAGTAAGACAAAGCAAACAGAGTCATAATATCTGGGCTTAACACATCTTGCTGTTAGAGAATAAATGTACATTATGCCCAGCTGACACAAAATCAGATTTAAAAGAATGTTATCTGGGTTAGTTATCTTCCTCATCCAGGTGTTATTTTCCAGATCTGGATAAGGAAATGTCAAGAAACTCACATATCCCCTGCTGTCTATTATCTTGATATTTCTAAAATGTGCCTTGTGTTTTGAAACTGCGCCTTCACATAAAATAACGTCCAGTTTGCTCAATAAACGCAGTGAAATCGTCACAATTCTCTCATTAATTAAATGTGTATTACATTGTTGTGAGGTTTCAGGGTCAAGTTAAATCTGCGTGGTGCTTTGAATTGATTTCTAATGAGGCTGTGGTCAGCTGCAGGAAGTGAAGCTCCAAAATCCTGTGAGATGTTATCAGACAGGGATCCATCACACACTTGATAAGATTAATGCAGGGTAGTGAGTTATTAAGGCTTGATGGCTCAGACATCTGGACTGAATTTAGATCATGTTGTTGCTGGGAATGGCAGGCGATGATGGGACGGCAGCAGGCTAATGCAATATGGCAAACACCATTTCTCAACTCTGCTAATACGTGGTAGATAAGAAGTGCCAGCTACATTCAGCATCTTTCCAAACTGCCTTTCCCATCATCTGTCTTCTAAATCCCAGAGAGGACTGCAAGCCATCTTAATTTGAACAGCCTGATTCAGGGGTTTTGATGAGGAGGAAAACAGGGACTGAGGCACCTTCTTTGGGGAAATGAGGGTGGGTTCATGTAGGTCACAGCCTGGTGGTAGATGCCCCTTGATAACCTTTAGTAATTGTTTCTGAGGCATTGGTAGAAGATGTTTTGGTGGGAAAAAAAACATCTCATTGCTGTGTATTTAGACATTGTATCTGATGGGCTTCAGAGTGGCCCCGTGATGACGTTCAATAACAAATACATGACCAAGCTCCATAGAGGATCCTCTTTGTGCTGGGATTAATTACAGCCTACCTTACTTATATGAATTTAGAGACTGTTCCCAATTATGGGGCATATTTTTGCTGCAGCTTTCCTCTGTGGTATCTGGCTTCAAACTGGACTCCAAATGAATGTGGATGATGTTGAGGTGAAACCAAGCACACTCTGAAGTCAAAGCTTCTTTTTTTTTCTCCTAAGTTGTCCATTGATGAGGAGGTTGTTTATACTTCAGCTTGAATCCCAGACCTCTTGACTCAGATTAATAAGCTCCTCATGAAGTAGTCTGCAAGTGATTTGCTCCAACTCCGGGTCCGAAATCACACGTCCTGCGGGAGTAGAAATAATTTGCTGTTTGGGAGGGGAAACTGGAATGTGATTTCAAAACTGCGTCTTCAAAGACCAGTCAGGCTCAGCCTTAAATTAGATATACAGTATGATGTATAGACTGGCGTTAAACACGAGTTGGGCCCTCAGCAGAATGATTTGATTATGTCTGCCAGGTTACAAAGTCTGAGGTCATGCTTTTTCCATTCTCTGATGTTTTTGTCATATTTTTTCAGGGCACATGAGATGAAATAATGCAGCACACAGCAGCTTTATGCAGATATTGTTACAGCCTGTCTTCCCATCCCCTCCTTTTGCTGCAGCAAAACCTAATCACGTGAGTTTTTTGTTTTTTTTAAGGATAGCCAGGGAAACAGTTCAAAGGATGATAAACCTATTAAGTTAAAATCAATGAATAACTTGGAAAAGACATTTTATCCTTCAAATGAAGTTTTAAAAAAAAAGCTCCTTTTCATCCATGTCACCACATGGATGTTTTCAGTGGAGGGAAGACAAAGCTGCTCATTCGCACTTTGTGGGAAACCTGAACAAATGTTTCATATGCAACTGAGATGAGCTGTGAATGAGAAGCAAACGTGTGAGTTAGCTGTGTTACATGTGTGTGTGTTCCCTTGACAGGGCGACGAGGAAAGTAAATACTTTCGTGACAGGACTGAGGTGCTGAGGTCTCCAGTTATCTCACCATGAAACGTGTGTGTGTGTGTGTGTGACAGGAAGCCGGCTCATACTTCATGTCATGGCTGTTGGCTGAGAAAGCATGATAAGTGGCTGCAACACTCATGAGGGTCCTGCAGCTGTCTCACTGGGAATGTGGACGGGAAAATATTCCCCTACCGGTGGGTTAATCTGTTGAAGGAAAAAAAAAAAGGAAGAAGATTGAGGTCTCTGGAAGTGAGTGCTGGTTGTAAAACACAGTCATAGGATGATTTATTGGATTTTTACATTCTTCGGATTGTTTTCTTTTTCATTTTTTTTAAACATCCAGCAGATACAGGATCAGCTTATTGTATGTGAATGTGGTCAGAGGACAAAATTTCCTGTGAATGCTGTTAAATGTGGCACACAGACACCCGGGGATTACCTTTAAAGAGATTGAAAGCTGTAGAGTCCTTGTGTTGGACTTTGATACACATTTCAAATGTAGTCTCATATCCCCAAAACTTTAATACGTGCATCAAACACAAGGATTTGAACTGTTTCTGTTATTCTTCTGGCTTTTCTACTTAAATGAACTAAACTGTAACTGTGTTTCAAGAAGGAAAGTAGATTAATGCTTCTTGTTCATTCCATATCTTTAGACTCCATTACCTCTGATTGTTTCCACCATTAGGAATTAGGAATGCTACCATTACAAATATATGTAGTGAGATCAGTGAGATTGTGAGTTTGGAGATGACAATTACTTGAAATGAATTCAGACAATCATATTTAAACGGGATTTAAGCTTGGAGCTTCACAGGTAAGAGTAGAAAAATCAATAAAACAGTTTATTTTTGCGCGATATCTGCATTGTAATGTAAACGTCCACCTTACCCCTCGCTTCACATCTTTTGCTGTATGCTCTGCTGTTCTTATTCTGAGAAACCTTTTGAAAAGTAGGCTACTTCTCAAAGAAACTTGACAGAAAAGGCAAAATTACTGACACATGCTCAGCAGCTGGTAACATGACAGAATAATTACTACGTGCCCAGAAGGAAAAAAAGAAAGAAAAAAATTTAACCTCCATCCATTTTCCATTCACATGTGTCAGCCTTGTTTCACAGTAATTCATGAAATAAGCACAAAATGGAAAGCAACCTATTTTGGCAGGAGGACACAAATCATGCAACTTTTTCCTCTTAATGCATTTCAGTTGGAGTCTTCTTCTGTGTCTGCATCATGTTCTCATGCTGATGATGATCATCACCAACTTCACTGGATAACTGAGTTTGCTAATATACAATGGGGGACGTGTGTGTGTGTGTGTGTGTGTGTGTGTGTGTGTGGGGGGGGGGGGGGGGGGGGGGGGGGGGGGGGGTCAGTCTTAATGCAAGCCCCCTATCCAACCAGTTTTTAACCCATCTCCATGTAACCATACCATCCAGCCTACAAAAATAGACTTTTTTCTTAACAGTTTGCAGTCAAAGACTGAATTCATGTGTGAAACTATTTTTGTGTTCATGCACATAGTAAGAAGGAGAGTCATGTTCAAGAACAACAATCATTAATCAATCAGAACATTGAGAACTTTTTCTTTGGCACCTTCTTGGAGGTTTTCACTTCTCACACTACAAATATTTTAAAGAATTAGGACTCTTCACCCCCTTCTGACACTAAGCACTGCAGTTCATTCGTGGTAAATATTTACATTGGCCTAATGTGATGGCAACAGTTTAAAAAAAAAAAAAAAATTATGTGTTTGTATCTTTGATGACTTTATATTAAAACATTCTTTCGACATCTGATGAGGATATTTTTTTACGTTCATATTGCTTTGAGGTGTAGGGCAGATATCAGGGTTGTGTCTTGTTCTGCTTTGTGCTGGAAGGTCTAAAAGACTAAAGTATTTTTTTGTACTTACTGTGTCCCTTACCTCTTAAATCCCAAATTCCCCTCTGGTTGTAACATGTGTCGTATTTCTATAAAGACTAAAATGGTATTGGTGATTCATGTAATTTCTCTTGACAAAATCATGATCATAAACTAAAATATGCTGTAGACAACAATTTTTTTCTTTTTTTGGAGTGCATCTATTTTTAAGTGCAGCAAGATTGTTTTTTTTACGCTAACTTGTTTTCAGCCACTATGTGTGTCCACTGGCAGCCGTTTCCACTGTGTTTTGCTTTTAACATACGACAAAAGCCTGAGTGTGAAGATCTCAGCAGCCCTGCCTTATTGAAAACGTTTAAATGTGATTTAAGGTACAAATGCATTTCTCTTTGCTTGATTACTGCAACCCATGTCTTAGATCTTTTTCAAAAGACTCGTCTTTATCCCCATCCACTTGTAATGACTTGGTTTGAATCGATGTGATCAATAAGAAATTGTCACTCTGACTTGATTTTCTTTCTGTTTCAGAAAAAAACACATCTGCTTCTAATAATCAGAGCAGTGTAATAAAATACGCATGCGCTGTTATTTTATTATGCACACTGCTGTTCTGATTATGATACACAGTTTGGTCTTTATTTTTCCACCACAGCTTTAGTTAAGTAACCATTAGGTTTAATGTAAGAGCAGTTGAACAGCCTACAGAGTTTCTGTAAGATAAGGATGTCACAACAAAAGCATTATGTGTTTCTTTTTCCTTGGAACAATGTTTACAGTTCAAAAGCCATAAAAGCCACCACAAATGGAAAAGGCATGGTTTAGCTGTAATGACTTATCCTTGTGTAGTCACATCTTGAGGCAGATGGACTTTATGTTTATTTTCACTTCCTGCATGTAGTTCTCACAGGTCGACACTGGATGGCAGTGTGTATCTTTAGTCTTTGTCTTTGCAGCTTTAAATCTTCTTTTTTTCTTCTTTTCAATATATCTTAAAGCAGTTGCTTTACCAACATACAAAACATGCTTTTGATTTGTTGAGTTTTTCATTGTGCTTTTCATCAATGGCCATCTACCGATAAGGTGCTTATCTTTAAGGGAGTCACCATCCCTTAAAGAGTCAGAAGGATCAACAACTGTCAGCAATCATTTGTGACAAAGGCATAACGTTACAGTTTGATTCCAGTTCGAAAGTTTCTGTTTCAAAGGTGTGGTACCAGGTGAGGCAACAGCCTTGCACCTCCTTGTCTGTCTTGAAGAAGATTGCTCTCTGTCTGAATCCATGTCTCTCACCATGATGGGAGATTGTACAAATATGATTTGGATACATCTGTGCTTGACAACACTCCCACAATCTCTGCTTGGTTAGCTTTGCATAACAATCCCGAGGCACTAAAAAGAAAGGGTGGAGAGAGAGGGAGTAGGAGAAGGAGGGGTAAAATGGGCTGAAGCCCGTGATGTGTGGTGTGGGCCAAGAAGCTGCCAGCATCCCAGCCGCTCCATGTCTGGCCTGGCACAATATTAAGCAGGCTGTTTTGGGGCCTGTCAAAAGCTCATCACGGCAAGGAAGCCGTCTCTGTGGGGATGCTGCGGGGGTGCCAGGGCACGGCAGGGGGGAGAAACCAGAGACCCTGCCTGGCAGCTCGCTCATAATGAGGAGGAAAATTCTTATTCTTGTATCCCCATTAATGTTACAGCAACAATGAACTTTTGTCCAACTTTATCCCTTTAAGGATTTTAAAAAAAAAAACATAATTCACATGAGTTTTTTTTTTTTCTTTTTCTTCCCTGTTGAAACTTTCATGTGAAACTTGAGCCGTTGATCATTTATTGCACTGATCTCATGTAAAGCTTCCATAAAGTATCTTCCGTATACAATTTGATATATTTGCAGAGTGTAGTCGTGCTATCTTTGACATTTGCAATGCTGGGGGAAACAGCGTTGATTATCAGAGTGGAGTGCACTCAGTAAAACTGCCTTGTTGAAGGATTATGAGTTTGGGTTATGCCAACTGAAGTTATCGCACAGTATACCAGTGAGTTAAGGTGTAATTTCTTGGCAAGGGTTGTTTGTGACATCAATCTGAGGCCGTCCAGAAACAAGGGTGGACCATAACAACAGAATATTATTTTTCAAAACTACTTGAGTGAATCATCCAACTCGATTTGAGAACTTCCCACCTAACAAACTCCAGAAATGTGCTGTAAATTCAGCTCTTAGAATACATAAAATGTTACTGAAAATATCAAAACAGTTTTGTTGCCACATCGTTTTTTATGTTGCAGGTGTGAAGCAGTTATATGTGTGCACTGGACATGGCGTATATATTTTATTTCTCATGCGAGGGAAAGTCTCAAATCTCTGGTGTGTTAGTGCCGCGCAGCTCTCTGGGAAGGAAGTTCCTATTTGTTAGCAAAATTATGTTCATAAAATCTGTATTGGACGGTTAAATTTGGCCCTGGGTCCTAAGTGCTACAACAATAGTAAAACTACATTGTAAAAAAAAAAATAGAAATCCTCTTCAGTCCAACAATTATGGGGCCTCTATATGGAGTCATTGGCTTGTTTATATGCTGTAATGTTGTGACCATTCCAAGCCCCGAGGCCAGGTGTTTTTGATTGCAGTATAGCACGTTGGAGTGCACACTCTGCAGAACGGCTCTGGCCCCATAAGATGGTTGGATACAAGTACGATAAACCAGATGAGATGAGTGGGAGTGGGAGGCCCAGACTGTTTTCCTTATTTATTTATTAGTGTTTTGTTTTCTCTGAGAAAATCTGACAGACAGACAGGCAGCTACACCCTCTTATTAGATGACTTCCTTTGCTGACTAAATACATTCCAGCTGAGATGTAACATTTTAGTGCGCAGAGTATTATGGGTAAACACCTACAGACATACACAACTTTTATAAATCGAAGAGGCAACATTCTGCGATGTGTAAAAACGTAAGTGATAGAAACAACCGGTACTTTGCTTTTTTTTTTTAATCAAAAGCAACACATATTTTATGTGTGCGGACGAGTTCAGGAAACTGGGATGTTCATCTTGTTGTTATGAATGTTTGCTGTTATTGCTGCTCTCTGCTGCTTCTAAAGTATTCAGGCTCTTTGCATGAGTAAAAGCACTGATAAGAAAGTCAATTGCAATTGAAAGTCCTGCATGAAAAATAATGCTTACGTACAAATAAGTATTAGCTAGAATATGTAGCAGCAGAAGTCATGGTTTGGTTCCTGTGATTGATGTATTTCTGTAGCTGACATCATGATAATAACAGTGAAGTATTGTTGTGTAAGCTGCAGATGATTGTTATAGCTGCTGCAGATTAAACCAGTCTGAGCTTCTCGATGGACATTTTTATTGACAGGGACACCTGATAACTCCAGTTAGATGTTAACAGCCCAAAAAGGTCAGAAACCTCTGGGTTAATCTTTGAGAACATTTTGTATTTATTTTAAATGTCTGTTACTTTATCCTTTGTGAGAATTTCAGTGGAAAAAAATAGTAACTAGTCACTAAAGATTAAGAGCAGCAGAAAATACAATAATTTCCACTAATATGTGGAGAGGGGACGTGCAAAGAAACACAAAAGGCTAAAGCCGAAGTGAAGTACAGTTCCTGAATAAATCTACTGGAACTGTTTACCATCAAAAGTATTTTCATACAGTCCTAAAACTGGATCATTTGGAATAGTATTTCAAAGAAAAAAAATCCCAATGTTCATGTTGCTTCGCAATGAAGTTTAGACCCTTCATGCAATTGAAAAAAAAATAAATTATACATGATAAGGAGAAGAAAAACCCATGTGTCTTATCTTTATACCATCATCAATCATTCCTACATTCCAAAACATTATACTAACATTTTGCAGACAAATTTAGCAGATGTGGCTGCAATAATACAGCTAGAACAAAACACTAAATTCTTATTATAGATAACAATAAAACACTAATTTAGACAAAAAACAAACAAACAAACAAAAAAAAAAATGAGCACATCTGAAGTAACTGACAAATGTTCCCAGCCATCCACTTTCTGTTCCCACTGCCTCTTGTTCATGGTTACAGAGGACTGGGGCCCCAGGTACAGATGATGATGCACACTAACACCTCCGGAATTTAGAATCAGGAATTTGTGTACGCCAGGCCTAACTCTTCTTAAGCCTAGAGTACATTAAAAAGTACAGAGCATAGCTGATTATCACTAAAGCTGGGAGTAGGAAGAGAGCTAAGTTGAAAGCTTTCTCAGTTTCACTTTCCAAAAAAAAAATGAATACCTTTATCTGATATCAGTGATATCCAACATATGAAGTCATACAGAATACAGTGAATGAATAAGAGGATAACATGTTAAAGGTTGTTAATCTAAAAAGCAGTTTAAAACATCAGAATATTGCAGAGGATTATGAAAAGAATGTGAAGCAGCAGCTATGTATGATATGAGGTCAAAATGTCAGTGTGGTGCAGATATATGTTAACATGTTAACCAGCTGGCTCTGACCAGTACCTTTGCATGATACCTGTCTGTTCCTCAAGATAACATAGTAGGGCAATACAGGATCCAGTCAACCCCACACTGTGCAGATAAAAGATAAACGTAGCCTCCTATCTTAAAAATGAAGCAAGTGTCAAAGTGTTTTGAACCTGCATTCTATTGAACAGCCAGTAGGGGGTGACACCAGTGTTTGCAAAAAGAAGAACATTTGTATCGAAGTCTATGGGAAAATGTCACAACTTTTGACATTATTTTTGCAATCCCATTAAACATTTTTAATGCTCTTAAGTGCTGGTTTTACATCTGATCTAATAACGCATTATGTGTAGTTTGTGAAGTATAGTTAGATTTAGAGTGAAACAGACGATACAACAGGGGATGCATTAGGGCGGGACCTTGTTGTGATCGGCATGCTGCTACCAGTTTATCAGTTCTCAGTCAGATCACTTTTCAAACAACTAAGCGCACAATATGCCAAACTCTAGGCTTCAAAACATGAAATCACAAAAAGTGAGCAATGCCATGATTGCACATTCCCTTGTGCGTTCTAGTATGAGAGGAAGAAGAAATTTGTCTGCCTAGAGAATTTAATCTTCTTTTATACTTTATTTGTGAATACAAACATTTTGTCAGACATATTGAACAGAGCAAGCCAGCCATTGAGGTGTTAACACCGGCCTCCTCTATCTTATTATATCCATGTCTCCCTGAACAAGGCGATGCTAAAGACTGGTCTGTACAGCAAGTTAGATCATGCAGCAAGGATCATGCAGATCATCTTGCAGGATGACTGTTGGATGATTTGCATTCTGTATCAGGTATTTAAGGTGCCCATTTAAGCGGTATTAGAACACAAATATGAGTACATCCCAACGGTTGTAGCTTCGGTATCTCAAGGGACCCCTTCTACTACAAAAATTTCTACACATTGCACCTTTAATATCTTTAACGCTTAACATTAGGAGCTACATGCTATCTAGTAAACTATGTCTTCAAATGACTTTTACTATAAATAGATCAAGTGATCAAATTTTACTCTGGCTCTTATGTCAACTTCATATGCTGCTCATTCTGGCTGACAGAAGGACAGGTTTTCAGCGTCAGTCAATCGTGAACTTTTTTTGATGATAGCACAACACATAGCAAAACAATTCCATGACAGAATATGAGACAACACTGGACCATAGACTGCTGTGGTTTAACAAAAGGGGCTCTGAAACTGTGAGAACAAGCTGGCTTGGTTTGTACACATTTTAACTCCCAACATCATTCACAGCTAAATGTAAACTTAAGTCAAACTTTTCAATGAAATCTTCATTCCACAGCTTAAGTTCTGGCATGCAGCTGAGACCTTGCTGACCAAGTAACAGGTCAAATGATAAAATACAATATAACTAAATCCTGTTTACTTTTCCGCAGACATAGCAAAAATAATGTACTTGTGAAAGTGGACACAAGATTTTTATTCCCATTGAGAGTTTCGTGCCATCACTGCATTCCCTAAATTAAGTTCATAATGGGTATTTTTATGCCTGTTAGTCCCTTTTTTTATGTCAGCGCAGAACAAAACATGATAAAGGGGACCATGACAAATGAAGAATTTTTCAAACTATTACAAGCATTTACAAGCTTCATATGGTCCTGGTTCACTTGTGTTTGAAGTCCCGTCATTCCCTACAGGTGTCACTGCATTGGCCAACAGAGTGTGGAGGAGTTCTGGATGCAGATGGAGGTGGAGAAGAGATTTTATATGCTAAGGCAGGTGTTAGAGGTCAGACTGTAGGGAAATTGAGGTTAAACAAATTTCATCACGCACAGACACAACATTTGTTTACAAATATTTTTCGTCCTTAGTTTTGAAAGTTCCAATGGAAAAACCCACAGCTTGTGTCATCGAAATCAGAACATTTTAAAGTTTGGTAAAGGCTGGATTTATGACACAGCTGCTGGTTTGGGTTGCATGAGCTGCTGCTCCTAACATTATGCATCCAGATCAAATGTATGCAAAAGTTGCATTTGTTCAGGACTTGCATCACAGTGAAATGCTGCATACATGTGGATATATGAATGACAGCCATAAATGCAAGATCATGGAAAAACAAAAAATGTTTACTAGGTCTAATTTTAAAGGGCTTTTACACTTCATCTCCCAACAGGTGCTCTGTTTCTCCAGAGCTTTTGATTAGATGTGATGTTTGTAAGGTCTGACACACGCTGAGAATAGGTAGTGAACATAACATGACTCAGCTGCGTAATCATCTTTGTAATTTTCATGCGACCGCTTCAAAGACAGGTCCCTTTCTGATGTGGTTTTCCTATTATTTTGCTCTCCTGATCATTTATACCTCCCACACTGAGCTGGTTGGACACACGTATAGGGTGTACAGTAGTTTCTTCAAAGAGGGGAATTCAGTCTCTCATCATTTTGTGGTATAAGTTTCCTGAAATGGGTAGTAGAATAACAGCCCAGATAAGTAAAATACAAATACGTCAAGGCAAATTATTTTTTGTGGGACACTGTTTTACATGCTCTGCACATTCACACAGTGGTTTTCACTGATGCTTATAAGACCTCTGCTCACATTGAAGACGGGTGCTGTAGGTGGGGGTTAGATGATATTACAGGGCACCATGTACTGACAGGGATGATAAAGGTGATGATAAAGATTTGTCCCTCCCTGACAGGTGCAACAAAGCGAGCAGGTGAGTCAGGGACACTGTTTGAAATGTAGGAACTTGAGTCCTGTGGGAAACCCGGGGATTAGCAGGATAACTTTAGGTTCAACTTTGGGTTTTCAGTTTCACAAAGGTTGTTCACTTCTTTACCGGGATGTATCGCCACAGCAACTTATGCAGAAAACGTGACCCTCCGGTTGTGTTCGTTTCTGAGATACAGCAATGATGTTCCTGGGTCAGTTTGACCTGGGTCATGTTTAATCATCCAAAAGTGTCGGAAACCAAAAAATCCCCAAAAAACATTCTTATATCTCATTAATAACTCCATTATTAACCATTTCAGTCAATACTTCGTGCAATTGTGTTCTTTACCCCTCACAGATTAAGGTTCAATGAGCATAATTCACTTGTTTTAAAAAAAAATTCACATTGTTGCGTCCCCTGAGACTACGTGTCATATCAAGTACAACTTTCATACCCTGATTCTTCTCTGGGGCTCCTCCAACTGACTCTCCAGGGTAAACCTGCATGTTCAAAACATAGCTGGTTTTTGCATCACATGTTGCCCAGATTTTTATGCTGTATTTAGCTGGTTTAGAAGGCATATAGTGCCTAAATGAGCATCGAACTCTGAATGCCACTTGCCTTTCATCCACTGTGACATTAGGACCTGGGCTATAGAGCAGTGGAAATTCCTTTACCCACTTGTCCCACAGTGTCCTAATAGCTGCCAGTTTGTGTTTCCCCATCTGACAGCCCTTGTTTCTCGATTATCAAATTGGATTACTCTGGAGAAAATATGAAAAGTCTCTAGAGACATTGTAGCACAAACTATTGCCCTGTCTGTCTCTGCATCCCACAGACAGGCTGTTGATTCATCATTTGATTTTTAGACCCCAGCCAGAATGAGGAGCCCCAAATATGCATGTAAATACATTTTATCCAGCTCCATCCTTCTGTATTGAGTTGAGTATGAGTTGCTCAAAAGCGGAGTTGATGTCTGTGACACGTGTTACTGCCACCCCAGTAGGCCCTGGTCTTTATTATATTTTCTGCAGACAGTTTTCCCTTATGTTTATTTGGAGATGAAGACCACTGTATTTCACCATTTGACCCTAAGTGCCAAACTATATTCCAATTATTTGGACACTAAACTAAATATTGTACACCAATAAATTAAATCAGTTAAACCAATAATCTCTCCTGGGTTTAACTGATTTAATGAGATTTTATCAACTTATATCAAACCTCTGAATTTGCTTTACTCTTAATTGTATAGAGTAGTTAAACACGGTTGTTAATTTTTTTGATTATCACTATATGTACAGCTGCTTTTTGTGTGGATAGTGGCAAAGGATTTGTATGTGGTGATTTGAAAACCATGAGAATTGTTCAACTTCCTATTGTATTCAATCAGAGCTATGCACTGCATAGTTTGTTTGGACCAAAAATTGATGCCAAAAAACAGGCTAAAACCTGTGTGGATCTCCTAAGCTGGGCATGTGCACAAGATTCAGTACAGCATTAGTTTTAACACAAACTGCGTTTAATGTAGATTTAACAGCGTTTAGCATGGATAAGTACAAAATGCATTATAATAAGTCAAATTATGTACTTACAGTGGCTATAACATTAATTTTTTAAAAAAATGTCCAGAAACTGCTTATGTTAGGAATGTACTTTGAGAGAAACCTCAGACTCACTCTTTTTAATCCTTGTGGGTATCCAGTTACCGTGGCTTTATAGGAGTGGTGCTGATCACTGCTCTGCTGCCTCTTATAATACCTTTCAGTGGTTTTGGAGGTGGAAAGTAATAGTAATTAAAACTTTGTTGTGCCAGTGCGATTAAACCAGGGCAGGAACTCTGAATCCTCATTTTACGTCAAACTTGCATGTCAAGTGAGGCTGGTACATGCTTGGAAGAGCTCTGGAGTATAATCAAGTGGTCCAACAAACTGCACTCAGCAGTCTGACTTGAGTCTCTTTTTGTTGGCACACCAAACTTCCTCAAACTCCCACGTTGGTTTTGGAGGAAATGTTCTTTCAAGTCTCATTGATTAAGGGTGATATTGTTTTCCACTACGCATTTCTGAGCCGTGTAAGCCAGTTTTAACTGTGTTTGACACATAAACGGTGTTAAGGATTACAGTTTATGATTTCTACAATTATCATGATATCATGTGGAATAATTTGTCATTCTCTAATTTGAAGTGTTTCACAACACTTGCCAAAAACAGGTGTAGCTAATAACATTAATGCTGGTTGTTTTTCCAGTGCTCCAGTGCCAGGCGTAGGCCTCTACTATTGTGCAAGTTGGCTCACTGTCATGGCTTACTGGGCCACCTAAATGGAACAGAGCCATCGTTTACATTATTAGTTACACCTGACAAGTCAAACTGACAGCTGTGGGAAATGTCTATATTAGAGGCTGTGATCAGTCCCATCTTGAGGAGCAAGCTCACTCATGAATGAACCTGCGGCACATATTAACACTTTAAATCTGTTTAAAACGGGTCTGTTTAGAAAGAAAAATCTGCATCTGTTAATTACTCTACAGCAGACGGGAGCCAATTTCAAACTTTGTAATTACTGTAATAACTTTTTAAAGGAAATGTACTCTTCATATGAACACTTTCACTGATCTATTTAAACTACTTTTGTCAGCTGTAGCAGACGACTGCTTGTTACCAAATAGCAAACATTCAAAAGGTTTGTGATGAGACAAGTATAGCAGTCAGTAGCTTAAGAAGAAGTATATCTTAGCCTCCACCAACTTCCCTCAGGAAGTGACCTCAAAAAGGATTTGATATTGGACAAGCTTCTTCGTGACACTGTTTGGGATTTTCAGTGTCTCGTGAAGTAGTGCATTTCTCTAGGAGGTGTTTTTTGTACAAGAGGTGCATTAAAGGCCATCAAAAACCATTACCAACAGATGAATTCACCTTTTGTTTGATCCACTGGTGTTTCATGTTCAAAGTCACAAACTCGCCCCCAACAAGATTGGTGTAATGCAGAAAAATTAATTATTTGATGGATGTTGTTACCAAGAGAACACATTACTGGCAAAGGCAAAAATCCCTCAATGCCTTTAACCTTGCCATAGCATGGCATCAGATAGGATTCTTACAACAAGATGGTCCTACTTTGATTCACAGCTAATCTGTGTTAGATTTAGCTGTTCTCCCTGTGCCGTTATGGGTTTTCATCAAGTACTCCAGCTTCCTCCCACAGCCCAAAATCATCCATGTTAGCTTGATTGAGGATTCTAAACTGACAATAAGCGTGAGTGTCTGGTTTGTCTCTGTGTTAACCTGTGATGGACTGCTGAGCTGTTCAGGGGTATGCCCTGCCTCTGGGCCAATGATAGCTGAGATTGACTCCAGCTTCCCATGACCCTGAAAAGGATAAAGTGGGTTTGGAAAATGAATGAATGGATGGCAAGTTAATGAATGAATAGATGCCATCTTTGGGTTAGGGTTACAGTTTTCTTTTGTAAACATCCTTATTAAACACCAATATGGCCGAACAACATACCATTCACTTGCCTCTCTGCTCACAGCAACAAATGCCACCTCCGCAACTGTCACACTGACCCTTGTCCATCACTAAGAAGGGGATGTAGGAGCCAAAATCACATTAAGACAAGGGACTGTCAGAACAACTGAAATATCTTACTGTCATTTATGTGCTGTAACTCATGATTAGTTACTTTAAAAAGTGCATTCATACTGTATACTTCAGTTTTAATGAAAACAATGTTTTCCTAAACGAGACAACTGATGCAGTGGAGTTTTGCTAAAGAAATAAGCATTCAAAGAACTGTATTGAGGTGGGGGTGACATCACATTCTTGTTCTTTCTCCATGATGCCATGTACATAGGGCTCTTAATCATGAGGACCACATCTTTCAGTTTCACATGTGCTTCGCCCTTTCAGCTGATAAATACTGTTAATAATAATACTGAAAATTTAAAGCTATTTACACTCACAGGAGATATACTACACACTGGGATGGCTGTATGCATTTCCCTTTCATTAACTGTAACTGTATATACCAGAGACGTTATGTTAAAGCTCCACGTTCTGTTGTTTCAACTCTCTGGCTCCCTGGAGATTGGCTTTTCGTCCAGCCCAGCACTGGTACTACAAGGCCATCACAATAAACAGAAAACAAATAGCAATAAAGGACTTGGCAAAAGGAGAGCAGCAGCTGTTCCTGCGTCTGTGGCCCAAAGTCCTCTGAGGGAATTCTTTAATCCTGACACCTGCAAGCCATTTTATCATGATTTACAGTGGGGGAAATGCAAGCTGGGGGCAGGGAGGCCACCAGAGGAACTGTTTTCACAACAAATGATGAGGAACACAGAGTTGTTTAGATCAGACATTTGTAGTGTGTTGGGCTCAGACATATGGATCTTAATCTGACGATGAAAGCTTTGACAGAAAATATTCCTCACATGAATGCTTGTTTAAACAGTTATGGGCTCATGTTAGAAAGGAGCATGAGAGGAAACAAGTGTGAGTTAATGAATGAGTGTGTGTGAAAGGCAACTGAAGACAAATAGGCTTGAGGTTTTGGGACAGGATGGGGAGTTCACTTAAATGATCATCAGCAGGAACTCTGCAGAGCAGTTTAGTGGCAGAAAGTTGTTCAGCTGCTCACCCAGTACAACTTCATATTATACTATTGTTCACATCAATTCACTGTCTCACTGTGTATCGTTACATGTTGTATATTACAGCCAATGAGTCGCAAATTACTTTGGCTTTTGACATACTCAAAGTGTTGTATTTTGTAATTTAGCAGCACATTTGGTGTAGCTTCGTTGTCTATACATACGAGTACCAGGATAGGTTGCAACATCCAAAATGTTAAAAAAATTGACAGACTGATAATTTTCTTTGAATAACTTTTTTTACTCAAATTTTCTCTCACAGATCTAAACCTTGTTGCTCATTAAATCTGAAAAATGCAAAAAAAAAACAAAAACAATAAAACATTTAAAAGAATAAAGCTATTTAAGTGAAATAGAAACTCAGGTAAGTGCCCTTTAAACCCCAACTTTACAACTCCACATCTGCAAAGAAAAACCATCATGTGCAGAACCACTTGTTTTGGAGATGTGAAACAAAGAATGTGCTCAAAGTGTGATTTTATATAACATTTTGATCATAGATTTTGAGAAAGCAGAGTGGATGACATAAAGTTAATGGCCTTGGATTGGAAATGAACCAGAATATGCCTTTTGGAACACACCCTTTCAAGTGAGACAGAAATATCCCAAATTGTTTCACATTTTAAAGTAAAACATCAAGAAACTGTTTTCTTGATGAACAGCACAAATCTTCTCTCAACAGCAGTCACTAGATTGCTGTCTTTGATCAGTTCTTGTTGAATTTTGTTGCTTCTGTTTTGTTTTGTTTTGTCTGAACCGGTAAGTGTTGGGAATTTTAACCCAATGCTGCCAATTATTAGTTGTTGTTTTAGCAGCTTTTCTTGGTTCAACCCTAACTCTTCCAATACGAGCAACCTATATCTCATGGTGCTTGGCAGAAAAGTGAGGCAAGGCCAGCTGAAAGAGCCATTAAACTTCAGTGTGGGTCCTCATCAGTTTCTTAATAATTACAAGATAAAACGTTGGCCTTTCCCCTCTAGCTTTTATTATTATTGTCAATGCTCACTCTACTTGGCTGTATCTCACTAAAGTGCTTTAAATCTGTCTGCTGCATGGATTTGGCTTCTGATTGTGACTTTTACATTACATTAATTTAGCAGACATTAATTTATCCAAAGCAACTCATAAACAAGGACAACGTTTAGGGCCAGTGCAGGGTCGGTAACTCGCTCTTGGATACTTAGACAGGGAGGTTGGGGATTAAATCAGTAATTTTCTGATTTAAAGATGACCACTACAGTCACTGCAACCTTTATGTTTCAATAGAATGGTGACCCACTGGCTGAATTATTGAGGCGTATGCCATCAGGGCAAAAATGCTCTCAGCAGCTGAGTTGCGGGTGTGACTTCAGGCAGACTCAACTTTTCCCATTTTACATGTCCGTTTGTACCTCACCGATCCATAAAAAAACCCTTAAATGATCATTTAAGATTGGGGGAAATCTAATTATCAGGACCAGTGTGCACTAACATTTAACGCAAACTGTTTTGTACTGAGGGCAAAGTCTTTTATTGGCTGTAAAGAATGGTGAAAAAGGTTGGCTTAAAAAGAAAAGAGAACAAACAAAGCTGTCCGCTTGAGACGGGCAGTTTGCAATTAAGTGTATAACTGGAGCAAACTCTCCTCTATAGTCCATCCATAGTTTTATATTTGTCTGGACAATGAACAAATTAACTTATCCATCAATTCTGACAACAGAAGGTGTGACCGGAAGACATCTTCGCTGCTATTTGGTCATATAATAAACCAAAACGGTGAATTTAGTCAAGGCAGGTTAATCTAACACTAACATTCTCCAGATTTGTCAGTGAAAATGGGAAATTACTATTTGAGATATATTATGTGCTCATGACAAGAGCCAACTCGTCGAACAACAGCATTTCCAACATCTTTAAACAAGTAGAGAGATTTCTGTGTTAGGCTTTCATTATGATTTAAAATTGTAGTATGGCTGCTAACACTTGCAGATTGTATCAGAAATAGGAACAAAGAACTGTTATTAGTGTTGAGTGTGTGCAGTCTCTCCAACAGGCTTCGAGTACTTCAGCCATAATAATGGGAGAAAAGCTTTTCATCACAACACTGCAGTTGAGAGTCAGACAATCAACATGTCCTGCAGATCATTTGTTTCCACCACTTTCTATTCTTTAATATAGTGTTGCGTAAATCACCGAGGTGGACTGGTAAAGGCCCCCCCCAACACAATTTCTTAACACAAAACATGCTCAAGACATCGGATATCTATCATGTGACCTGGAGATCTTTATCTTGCAAATTCCAAATGAGGCTGATGGCAGCGAGGGTTACTTAATATCCATCAACGGACTCATAAATCAACCAGGAACAACTATAAAGACCAGAAATACACTGGATCACTGTAAAACTGTGGTCACTTTCTACTTTTTGAGACAATTAGTGATAGTAAATCTGTTGTAGCAGATTCTGTTTATTCTCTGATAGAAATTTTATAGTTTTGTTGTAAACTTTTTTTTGTTATTCTTTGGCTCAGAATCACAATAAAGATTAATAACAACTGCGCATAAGCACAAATGTTTGCTGTTTTTGGCATTTAGCAACAAGTTGTCTCAAATTATTTACTGGCACATAACTTTTCCGTTGCTTGTGTTTGGTTTGAAAGCAAAATGTGATAAATTGTCTCACCAACCCAATATCAGTTAATGTTTTTCCTTTGTGTTTTTATGGTTGTGTTTTTTGGACAGTTTACTTTTGTGTGTTTCAGTAAGGTGCAAAGGAGATGCAGTAATGATCATGTGTGGTTAAAAGTTACAAAAATAAATCCAGTTTAACATCTCTTGAAGGAACACATACTTTTCTCAATATTGTCGTTAGTTAAAAAGTTGAAAATAACTTTACAGCATCATTCATTTTAGAACAGGCTCTGCTTTTATTCACGCCCTTTTTGTCTCCCCTTTCTCTTCTCTGAGCTCCATTCCCAGAGATGACACTGTCATATTTTGAACATCTCTCTCTTAGTTGGCATCACTACGCTTTCCTCTGTCTTTCTGTTTCTATTTTGTTAAGGACCACACAGAGGGATGACATGTTGGAGGCACATCCAGGCTGGGTGGCCCGGCTGCAGGAAAGATGTGGGTGACAGGATCAGCCTTCAACAGTCTATGGGTGTAATGCGTGTAGACAGTGTAAAACCCGTCTTTTAGAGAACTGTAGAAAGAGCAACGCTGGCAAATCTGAAGAAATGCACACTGGGAGGGGGGGTTCTTTTGGAGCCTTGTTTTAGCTGCTGCTTCATGCACCGGACTCCCATGCACTACTAATGTCTTTCAACATCCTGAGCAATCTAATCTCTCTAACTTGAACTTACCAACTTTTTTTTAGGGATGCTTGATTTAAAAAATCAAAAAAGGATTTGGACACAACGTTTCAAGTGAAATGCTTTCCCAAAAATGAACCACGAGTCACCTATAATCTAGGTTTTCATTCTTTATTCTAGACAGATTTGGTCCTTTTCAGCATCTATTACTTTTTCTTGTCTTTTGAATATAGAAAAAAAATATATTGTGCTGCAATCTCAAAGACAACAATATTGACTGTAAGTACACCCCATTTATTTTTTCTATCTAAAATCTGTTACATATAGTTATGAAACATTTTTTTGACTCACTGGTTCGCTCATCAACACGAAAACTAAACTTTCATGACGTTGACAGAGCTCTGGGAACTCCTTAGCTGAGGTGTTTCCTTTTAAAACTCTCGGGTTCTGCAGAAAATGAAGATCACTCCTTTCTGACAATCAGCTTGTTGCATTTAGCAAGTACTTAACAAAACAAATGGCCTGAGTGTGTGTTTGTGTGTGCATCAGAGAGGGAGAGAGAAATCCACTGATGCTGGACTTTGTCAAGGCTGAGAAGCTTCAGACAAAATAGAGCACGAGTGTCATCATGAACAGGCCCCTGGAAACCCTGCGCCCCCACAGCTTCCACATTCTTGCTGATGAAGAATGGTGCAACTGGTGGTTGTTTATTTTGTTTCTCTATCTTGTCTTAGCAACCTCCTTTTAATGAGAATGAGCAGTTGCATGTTTAGGTCTGGTCCTCCCTTCCTCTCCTGTTAAATACTTCTGCAGCTATGAAAGACACACAGACATACTATACCCTTTGGTTTTTGTATCGCCACAGCTGCAGAAATGTGGGAAGCTGGGAGTCTCACACGATGAAAAACAAAACAAAACAGCACACTTCATTAAAATCGCTGAGTTCATCATTCAGTCCAAAAGTCTCTACTTTGCACCTGAAAATCTGTTTTAATGTTATTCTTAGCTGCAGAAATAATGTGAGTCACAAGAATCCCAAGTGTAAACAAATCAATATGAAACACCCACAGACCTCCTATCTTACATATTTTGAATAAGCACACAAAACATTTACAGATTAGAATAACACGCCAGATGAGTTGGATGGAAATTTGAAGGTGGATAGTCTTACAAATGGAAAAAGACATACATTTAATGAATGTGCAGACTTAATAATGGATAACAGCTTGAACATTTCAAACGAAACGTAGAGAGAAGTCTGCACATTAATGTTTCAAATAATCCTCGAAGCAAGGACCAGTGCGGGGGGACATGCTAGAGCCTCTTACACATTGTACTGTCTGTGGTTTTGTATGTCAAAGTGGAATAAAGCATGTTAACTTGCTCAATAGTTGGGGGAGGAGAAATAAAGAAACTTTCAAACAAATTTGCTGTCAGAGGACATATAAAGACACAATCAGCACTGTGTGTGTGTATGTTCCCGGGCACCAGTAGGTGGTCAGGTGGTCCTCTGTGCTCTCCAATCAAATGCCTCACCACCCCTCCAACCTCCCCGATGCCATTGTGCGACAAAGAAGCTGCATGACTGATACAACAAAAGAGGAGACGTTGATCTTCCAAGACAAGCTCTACTCCCAGCACAGTGTGCTGAAGGAAATGGGCTGATCCTCTTGAGCGGTCTGCAACTAAGCTTTGCCTTTACCCGTAGTAGCACTTAATCAACAGCGCCAGAGAGGGGGAAAACTGAGGAACGAAATAAATTTGTGCAACAGGTCTTGTAGGAACCAAAAGGACTCTGGTAATGGTCTGAAGCCTGATAAAGAAATTCAAAGATTTATTGGACTAAAGTAAATTCAGAAAACTGGAATATAAATCTCGAAAGACAAGTTTTATGCTTAGTTGAAAAAAATGGACTTGCTGTAAGCTCATAACGTTTCATAACTGGAGACCAAACCCGTCCAGCAGACAGCACTGACAGGTGTGGCGTTTCTAGTGTACCCTTGAGCATGGTACTTCAGCTCACTTATCACTGCTTAATTCAATTGCTCCAATAAAACTATCCAGCTGCATAAACACATTACAGAATGTGTGAAATCTAAAACAGAGGGAATCTTTAATGTTCCCTGGATAATGCTGTCTACCACAAGGGCCAATAAATCATCCCACTCTGTAATTTAATGATTTAAGACCTCAGTATTTGTCACATTGTCAAGTGGCACCATGCTGGGCCAAGGTGTCGCTCCCTTAAGTGTTTATTAGTGTGAAAGTCCACTTTCCCAAATGGCAGAATGGGAGGCCCCATTTGGGGTGGCTGGTTGAGGCTGTGACAACATGAATCTGTGCTGAAGGCCTGGGCTTTTACACCTGTGTGTGACACAAGGGAAGTTCAGCTGTGTGTGGGAGAGTCAGACAGCTGTGCTCTCTTGTGGTAGCTCTGGGGATAGACTGATAAGTTTCCATTCACTATTTTTTAAATGATTTCAAATAACATAAAATACTTTGAACAACCTCTGAAATGCATATTGCTGTGACAAAACTGTCCTGATCTTCTTGCTCTAGACTTTCTTGTCGATACAATTTCAAATATGAGCTATGCGGTGCCCGGGAGTCGCCACCTTTTTATTATGTATTCATTCGTAAGTTTCGTGTGGCGGAAGCTGTCTGTATGCACAACGGAGCCACCTATCATCCTTTAGCCACAGTTCAAGTAAATGGAAACACCCTCTTTGTTTTCTGAGGCCCGCCTATTTAAACATTAAGCAATGAGGTCATGGAAGGGGGGGGCCTGGGAAACATAGAAAAGTATGGCAAAAATAGGTTATTGTTGATATTTTACAGACCTGAAAAACTGACAAGTTGTGTATTCAGTAGGTTGAAAGGCTGATGTGTTGTGCTGTGTCTTGAGTGATTGGTTTCCCTAATGACAGACATAAATAGATATATTGATAAATGGGCTGCAAAACAATTCAGGGACAGTACTTTTTCATACAGAATTGTTAGGTATGTGATTTAATGCAGATTGATGCAGTTGTTAACATTGGTTTAAAATAGATATTTTGAAATTCAAAACAATTCAATTCTATAAATGATGCATCGGCTTGCTACCTCCTGGTAACAATATTTACCGTATTTTCAGTACTTCATAGTATGTTTACAAAAATACACATACATTTGGTAGTTGTTGTTTGACTCTGATGTACAAATCTGGTGCAAATTTTGTCTTGTTGTTATCTAATTCTGCAGCTCATGTCACAAAAGCCATAACTCTCAGCCACACTGTAATGTTGCAAATCTTAAGCAATAAATCTTTCAATAAATGCTGCAATGCAGTAAAAAAAAGTTTTGGTTGGAAAATGTCTTCAAAATCCTAATCTTCATTGTGTGTGTGTTGTTGTTGATTGATTTACAGACATTAGATTTGATGGTGCGTTGTGAACTGCATCAGCGCCGGTCATCAGACAAGTTACATTTGTTTGAACCTGGCAAACAACAGTGGTGGACGTAGACACTGCTCCTTGCATGTGGACCAGATAAAAAAACTGTTTAAATGGTGTGCAGACACCTCTCACTCGCTGCACCACTAGCATGTGGAAGCAGGGTTATGATACTGAGCCACCCTTATGTTTTGCTCACGCGTTGACTTTGGAATCCCACACTGGCTCCGTGCAGGGTTTGCAGCAAAACCAAGTCAAAGTTCACCTGTAGAGTTGGGCTATCGACCGGTTTATGGTATTTGAATATTTTTGACTCAGTCCTGCGGTCCATGTACTAATGTAATTATGACATTTAACATTGTAATAATTTATCATTTGTATAGTTCAGTACACCACTAGCATAAATACTTATCTTGCAATATACGATGAATAGAGTGGATATAAAACATGTTTAAATCAAGTCATAGTAAGGTAATGATGAACTTACCCGAGCCACTCTCCCTCTGAATAAGTCATAATTTGCGCTCAGGTGTTCTGTTCAGTTGGCCCTGCCGGCGAGCTTGATAATGCATGTGAATGCACCGCACAGCAGGGAACAAGCAAACTTCCAGATTTTCTTCTACTAAACTGTGTCAAAGTGCATCATCCAAACAAAAATCCATCCACAAGGATGGGATGAGACCAGAGCCCAGAGTGTTCTATCAGCACAGAAACATAAAAACTGTGAGCTGCATGGGAAAAGCTCCAGACTGAAATGAACTTTTGGTTTAGTCCCTTTTCGTTTTGAACTTAGACTAAAATGTGCAAAAGAAGAAATTCAGATCTCAAAATGAACAACAAACAAACTGATGAAAACTTGGGATTGAAACATTTCTCATACACATGCAATAGCATTTTGTGTAGAACATTTAGCAACATGCCATCTTTTTTCCTTCTTTTTCAGATCAATGTATTTGTTTTTTTGAGTGATTTGTAAAGATGTTTTAGTATGAATATGATTCTTTATGAACTCTGTGCTCTTACTCTATCATTCTGTGTGCCGTATTGGTTCTGTTTTTAGGTTGACTCTTTAACACCTGTCCAGGGACCACAGATGAAAAACAGCCTTTTGGCTACCTCCGGCACATTTAAAGTTATGTCTAATATTGGGAAATGCCTCTGTCGAATGTAGTACTACTTTTTTTTTTTTTTTAAATGTGGCCTTGAAATATATTTCTTGTTCTTAACCAACCCGAAGCCCTTTAAGCTCAGTTTTGAGCACTTTCACTTACTAACATAAAGACTTCACTTCTTGAGACAAGGTCCCAAGATTAACAGTCTAGTCAGTATTTTTTGGAAGACAAGGGGGGCAGGGTCGGGTGGAAGGGTCATTGCTTCTCTCAGTGCTATGAGATGTAATTGCTCTCTAAATAACTGTCTCTCAGGGGTGGCCAGCTTGCCATTCACCACAGGTCTGCACAGCATCCTCTCCCTCACTGAGGCCAGTCCGACACATACAGTGGCTTTCCTCTGTCTCTCAGGACAGCTCCAACAACTGCTTCATCAGTGCTGATTGCTGAAGACATTCTTCTCCCAGCGATATATTCACCTGATATGAAGCAGACCTGTGTCATGCACGCTCACTGAAGCGTGGAAACAAGATAGAGAAATTGTAGCGTCCAATTCGGTGAAACACCACGGTGAAAGAGCTCAGCAACGAGACTTTTACAGCAGTAGTGTAGTTAACAACTGATAACTAGATTCATAGCACATCATAAAGTTACAAATGTAGCCATCCTGCCAGACACTGACAATAAAAAATTTTTTTTTCCTTTTTTTTAACCCGTATTGAGGCCTCTTCTTGTTTACACAGCACCTAGAGTTGCTGTAATGTTATTTATACAAAATGAATTTCATCACAAAGAGGAAAAAAATCTTTATTTATGATCCCGGCAGTGACACAAGAATAGATTTGAGCTTCTCTCCATCTGTTTGCAATCCCAGTGTAATGCTATCATCACCTGTTTCCATGGTCCCGGTCACATCTGGCTTGCGTTACAAAAGGAAAAAAAAAAAAAATCACACAAGGTGCGTTTTTTTTCTTCTTTCCTTATTGTGTGTGCTTTACTTGAGCATTTGGCTCATATTTCTGAAATAGGCTACAACAACAAATTAGGTTCGAGGACATGAAACAAGAAGAAAAAAAAAACACACACACACTGAGTGGCAATTTGCTTTAAGTTTCAGAACCAGACTCTCTAGGGGTCTGAACATATTAAATGCAAACTTTTAAATGCTCTATAAGGTTTATGGCAGTGTAAAGCCAGTTTACAAAGATAACAGAGGGTTAAGTTCCGAACGTTGGCAAGCAATAAGTCAAATTTGTTTGTAGTTAAATCTACTGACTTGTAAATGTAGCAAAATTCTTCCCAATAAGTGTCAGATTTAAAGGTAAAGCTGTAGCCCCAATATTTTGTGATTTGCATTGTGTGATTACTAGAGTCCCCACATCCATTATTAAATAAACATGCAGTCCAAGTTTAAGGCTCGTTAAATGTTTACTAGTTCTTAGTCTAATTCTTTCATTCTTCAGCATGTCAAGTGCACATGTGCCTTTTTGCCTTCCTGGAAAACATTTGCTTTTGTAAAGGCAAAAGATGATCGATTTAGATATTAAATTCCATTGGGTTATGTTTAGATTCCCTTTATGTGTTACAAACCTATGCACAGTATTTAGTACATGTTCAGCAACAACACCATGCACATTTGATGCATGCTGTTACACAGTTTTCATGTTTGTGGCTTGACAGAAAACATGAAAACATGGTAACACCATAGCGTGGTATACTGTAAGAATAATTTTGCCCAAGGAATTGTATTTCCCTGCCTCAAAACAGTCTGGAATTTGTGTATCCGCTTTGTCTCTCCCATGGACACCAGCTCTGCAGCTGGTGCTCGCTGGAAACTGCAGTTAGCCTGTAGCCGTGTGGGATTTTTAACTCAATTCTCCCATGTGCATTCAAGGAAGCAGTAATGTCATGCAATCGGGGCTGTGTTATCATTGTGTGGATCCTGGAGAGTGATGTCAGAGGAAAAAGGAAACTAGCTAACTCCCAAACCAAAAGAGCAAAGGTTAGAGGCAGCCTGGCAGAGACCCAGAATGGCTTAAAGACTTTCCTCATGCTCTTTCCATTTTGTTCTCCTTAAAAGCATGCTCACTCCATCCAAATGGTTTGTATGGACATGATGTTGCTTCTTTTGGCATCTCTGATTATGGGCAATGATTTATTATAGAGTAATTGTCATTTTAGGGTTAAATGTAACAGCTTTAATAAATGAAACCCTCTGTGTGATGGCTTTGCATTGATGAAACATACCGTTGTCAATGGATGAAAGTGAGACAAATGGCTGGATGGACAAACTAATTCATACGCTTCATTACAGTGAGCTTTTAATCATAGGTAATGAAAAATCCACACCACTTAATCTCTTACATGAGTGATCATTTTGTGTCCCTTAAATGCTCCTTTTCTATGACTCTTGTGTAAGAAGGGATCAACGCTTTTTGATGCAAAAATCTGCTCCAGTAAAACTGGTCAAATGTCGCTGCAGAACGCTGTTGCATACTTTAACTGCACAGCTCACAACAGAACCTCCAATTGTGGGAATATTGTGTCTGAGGTATTAAATTGTTCAATGTTTCCATTTGCCAGCATCATTATTTAGTTGTTTTATTGTTGTAAAGCAGTTAATCAGCCCAGCTACACTTCCAGCTGTATGTTGGAATAATTTTTTAGCACTCCTGCATTATATTGTAGATTCACATGAGACTATTATAAGAATATGAAGCAATGGATCCAAAGTGTGAGTAAGGAGGAAGGAGTTTCCTAATTTCAGTTATTGAGCTCTGGACAGCAGCAACATGTTGTCCTGCCTTGCATCACATATCTGAATCTACCTTTCCTCTACAGGAGGTTTTACAAAACATAAGCAGATGCTTGTGAAAATTTGAAGTGGAAAGTGGCCCAAAAGCAATCAGGCCCAATGTCACCGATTTATAGATACAGCACACCGGATATGTAGAGTTTTGTGTGTTTGTGAAACTGTGGCATTATAAGTAATACAACACAGAGCAAGGAATGTTTTTGTCTTTTTTCTGAGCACGCCTCTCACTCCTCACAAGCTGTTGCCACTTTTGAAGAGCACTAGCTCACTCAGAGGAGGTGCACCTGTATTACATTGGCAGCATATTATTGCTTGTAATACCAAGACTGGATTGCTGACAGGACCATTTGGCCTCAAGGTTCCATGCTGGCTGCAAGTCAGTGAATATGGGTAATGTGATTACATACAAATTTGTTTGCAAAATGTAATATTAACTGAAAAGAAAGAAGCCTTCCAGCAGAAAAAACTGGCAGAGGACTAATGTTAAGTTCTTGGTGACCTATAGGGAAGCTATACAGAACATTTGGGAATGTTTTTAAGCAGAGTCTCTCGAATGCTGTGCCATCAAGTTATGATTAAAAACATTTCCTGTGTGTAGTTCCACATTTCGGCAGTTGCAGAGACTTTACAACATAGACTTTAACTACTTGCTCTAAATATCCTGCCTCACTTTGTCTGTGCACTGTCAAAGTTGCAACAAAGCTAGTTTTTGTAACACGTTCGATGGGTCAAAAAAGAGATAAACCAAGTGATGTAAAACAACTTCAGAGAACTGAATTTTATTGGACACAATGTTTTCCCCTCTTGCCGAGCAGATCATCATGTACTTTGTTAGATTTTGTTAAAGTTTAGAGGAAGTGTTTTCAAACACAAGCACATGAGGAGAACTTTTATAAAGATGCACAGGTGCCACGCGGTGTTTTTTTTTATCCCTCTTGAAGAAAAAATAAGTGGAGAAATAATGACTGTGTAAGCATCAGTTTGACTCCCAAATGTTTGAAGCCCCTCTTATAGCATTGTAAAATAAATAGGTCTAATAGGTCTGTGTGGTACAGTAAAAGCTCCAATGGACTTCATTGTCTACATACAGCCTTTTGCAACATCCCAACTCCAAGTTGTTGTAAACATTTTGAAGTTTCCATAGGAATTCAGTGTTTGTATAATTTGGTTTACAGGGTTATTTGTTAGCTTTAAAGGAAAAATGTATTTCTCTTTCTGAATTTAACTATTGCTGCAGGATGTTTGACCGCTGCAATAAACACGTCTTTCCAGAGTTTTATGATGTTGCTGCTCATGCAAGAAAACTGTTTCCACAATAATGGAGCCTGCATGCAGAATCTTTTATACTATATTTTTGCTGATTTTAGCTGAATCACACCACTGAATCAATGTTGCTATGAACAGACCATATTTTAATTGGGCAATGGAGTCTATCCCAGCTGCCACTGGGGGAGAAACAGAGAAAAACAACCATACACACTCACTCCTTGGGACAATTTAGAATCATCAGTTATCCCAACCATGCGTGTTTTTGGACAGTGGGAGAAAGCCACAAAAGGTTTGTGTTGAGCAACGTGAACAGAAGGTTTTCTGTTTCGTGACTATTTCATGTTTTTCTGTGACGCTGGCATTTTGTGAGTCTATGTAGATTCTTGTTTTAGTTCAATTAGTCCTTTCTGTGGGGAGGTATGAAGACCAATAAAGGCTAACCCAGTTGGTTTTAAAAGTTATCACAATATTCTAGATAGTTTATTTCAAGGTTATTGCTCTAAGCAGAAAGACACAAAATCTAATGTGTTACAGTCTTATAGATTGTGAGCACATTACATCCCTGTCTGAATCAATAAGGTAGACAGATGGTAAAGATTTCAACATCATCTGCACCGTGAACATCATGTCCATAACTCTGACATCATACTACACACAGGCTTGATATTGTTTTGTATTTCTTTTGTGAACAAATGAACACAAAGAGTTCCTGATGTTAGACATAATGCATATGATGCATTTGCCCTCAAAGTCTTACCTTTACCAATTAGAAAACATGTTTCAAAATCAACTTGAATATCTCCACCTTTAAAACGGAAGAAATAAAATCCTCCTCTGAGTCAGTCTGAAATGTGTCATCCTCCACTCATCTGCCCCCATTGTATAAAAAAAAGAATGAATCTGGTTTGACTATAGACACGTCAAGCTCAGTTTTTATGATGACATTCAGAGTTGCAATATCACTGTGTCATTTAAGTCCTAATGGTAAAAATGAATCAATTTATTAGTCCCAGAATGAATTGGCACACCATGGAAAACCCATAGATCACTTCAGCAGTTCTGTTCTAAGGGAAGTTATGTGTCAGCGGTTGAATCTCAGAAACTGCAGCAAAATTGAACCTTTGAAGCTATTGAACAGATGGGAAGATTAGCATGCAAATGGCTCCCATAAATCATTCTTCTGAGCACAGGGCAATGGCTGGTGAATGATACTTATCAAGCTCCATAAGTGCTCCTGGCAATAAATATATAGTCCGGGTCATTTGTATTAGGATTCAAGGGTTGATGGATATGGGATTACCACTTAACCTTGGAGTAATTCCAAGACATTGCTTAAATCATCCGATACATTATCTATCCCATAACGGCTTGACCAGTCTTTAAGGATGTCACTACATAATGCAAAATATGTTTTATGTGATGAATTAAACTCAAGGTGTTAGTGACTTATTAATCACCTAGTGTACTCACGACAGAGCAGCACTAACATTTTATTCAGAATGTGTTGTTTCTGTGGGGCTCTTATGGTCCTATGATAAACATTACTGTTTTCTATCTTTGATGTGTTACAACTCTAAAAACAGGATCATGGTCAATAACACAACATACGTAATAATAATTCTGAAACAGTTTCAGTCATTCTCAAGTTAAGCAGGTTTGATTCTGCCCTCCAGCAAAGATCAAGCGCTTCCTGTTGAAGTCTGGCTCTCGTTTTCCCACCAACACTTGATCTTGACCCTGGCTGATATAATTGTATATGAAGACATTTACTCCTCACAGAGTGAACGTTCATTTAAGAAAATTCTGTTCAATTCTAAAGTATTCTTACTCTAATGTCCCCTTCAAATCAAATTCAGTGCTTTGCTATTCTAGATTTCATTACTAAAACAGCAGTATCCCTGATTTTACAGGAATCCCTGAAGAATTCACAAGTGGCATTTTGAAATAGAAGCTATTTCCTTGTTAATGGTAATTCAGTTTATATACAGTGTAATATAAAATGCTCGCATAACAACAGCAACTCTCATTTCAGCAAATATTGTTATTTTATTACAAATATTTAACATTTAACTGAAATTTTCTTTGTTTTCACATTCATCTTATTCAGCTTTTTAACAAAACTAAAGGCTAACTCTCCTATATTGTTCCAAGGGTGTCAAATACCTCTGATTTGTGAGAACTAGTGTGCTTTAGTAACTGTGTAGTTACTGTCTGTCCACTTAGGATTTTTAAGTGGGAGAAAATACTCCACTTCATTAGATTCCTCATGCCGTGTGTGTTAAAAATTTTACCAACAACTAAGCTTCACTGTTCCATCTAGACCCCTTCTCCTACGCGTGGCAAGAAACTGAATATTGTTTTAGCTACGATTCGTAGGATTGAGAGTATAACAAGTGAATATCCTTTTAAATCAGAGACTGTGGTCTCGACAAGGATCCTTGCAAGGTCCCTAAGAATTAGTGACATTCGCAGAAAATGACATACAGCTTGAAAATGAAGTTTGTTGATATCTATATGTACCCTATTTTTGGGAAAATTCATGAATCAAAGCCTGTATGCATGTAAAAGTGTGAGCGCCTGGTTGTAATTTTACAGGGAAATTAAGGAAAAAAGATGGCAACTGGACAATTCTGGTTTGTATAGAGCAATGTTTTACTGACATTTTTTTTTTTTTTACTTTTGTAAGCCAGCAGTGCACTCAGCTAGATGGAAAATGCTAGCAAAAAATACTGCAGTTACACAAGCTATAAAAGGGATATGCTAAATAGTCTATTAGTCTATTTAGACTTTTCTTGGTGTGTAAATCAAACTCATTTTACGAAGAAAGAAATGGGTTTTGAATTTTACTTCGATCAACGTTTGTGTTTTTGATGAGGCTCTTTTAATTGTGCATTCTGTTAACTGAGTGATGTATTTGTGTCTGCTACCCCACAATGATCCTGTTGGTTGTTTTAGTTCGCAGTTTCGGCTCGTCTGAATTTCAAATATGTTGCTTCAAAGATCATCAACTGATAGACAGAAGTACAAAGACTCTTATTCCAGAGAAAGATTTAGTTAGATGTCACATTCTGTCATGATTCACAGCCGGGTCATTTTCACTTTGAATACAAATGTTGACTATTCGCTGCATCACTGTGTCTCTGCTCTCCAGATATCAGCTTACTCAGTGAGTCCTGATTCACTCTGCACTGGAATGAAAAGCATGTATGGAGAAGCTTGCACAACATTTTAGTGAGAAGTCTCAGACCTCTGACACACACGCACAGTGCAACAATGCAATCTCTATGCTCCTCTATGTCTCTTAGGTGTTTCTGAAAAATGTGGCTTCATTGAGAAATGAAGAATCCCATACATACTTACCAGCCAGACGCTGAATTATGTCCCTGTGCAGTTTATTGACAAACGTGAGAAATAAAATAAAAGAACAGATAATTGGAAAAGCAGCGCTATCTTGTTGGAATATTAACAGAAGCTATAAACAAGGCTATTGAAGGATAAGACTGCATCTGGCCAAAGGGTGAATGTCCCTGTCAGCGTGTGGTCCGTTTCCAAGCTGATGTCCTCGACTTTGGGGTTATGCTTGTACACACTAAGAAAATGAAGTGTTTTAAAGGATACTCGCTGAGGTGATGTTGACCTGATTAAATCTAATTTTTTTCTTTTTTAGGATTGTCTTGTACAGAACTTGCTATATTAGTACATGTTATAAATGTGATACCCCAAGAGGTTTGTAAGTGTTTGATAAGGTACAGAAAATTGATTAAACCAAATACACATGAACAAACTCATTTTATACTGGTCTGTCCTGTATATGAAGGACATCCTGTTGAGAATACCCTCCTTTTATTACAGTAGTCTTCATACTCAAACGAGCGTTGACATCATAACATCTGAGGGTTTTTGGATGCACTTCTAACTTGAGAGTGTGCATCCATAGTGTGCACTGACATCGCCTGTTGTGCTCACAGAGTGCTGCAATAAGGAGATCACTTTTTCATCTTCACTTTGGAAGGGCTGCAGATACCAGCTGAGAATGGAATTGTGGGAAACTGTACCCTGGTGGTTTATAAGTTGCCGGCCAAAGAAAAGCTCAAGCTTACTGTTATCACGTTCATTCATCTCCAACAAGAACACCAATCGACTCGTGTTTCTGACACTTTAGGCCATCTCAGAGGACTTTCCTCACCTCTCTCTAAGATACATTGACCACGGTATAAGGTAGATTAAACTGTATTTACTTTTTATTGACAAGTAAATCACATGTAAGTAAACATTCATTCATTGTCTAATAGACAGAAGAAATGTGCCTGTTTATATAGTAAATTGCTATCTTGTGTTCACAGCACACAATTAGTGTTAACAGCATTTGCCGATTTGAAATCAACTTGTTACCGACGCCTCTTGTTTTTCTCATCATTTCTCTGAAGTAATTTTATCATGTTGTGAAACAGTTTCCTGTAGTAAGATTGATAATGATAGCTGGAATCTCCTCAGTGGGATTTAGTTTTACAGTTTTGGTATTGCGCAGTGTCAATGTATCACATCCTACTGAGACCCCTAAATTCAACAACATCAACTTTAATGCTGTCGTGTCTTTAAAAAACAAAAAGCATTTGTCTTTTAAATGTTTGAAATATGTCTGATGAGAGGTAGATAGAAACAAATACTTTTTATCTTACTTTTTGTCTTGAACTCATTTAACCTCCATCTACTTTGCTAAAATAGTCCATTTTACTTGGATTATTTTAGGATTCTCTAGTTCTTAGATGCATTGTACAATAAAAAGGTTAAATGACGGACTAGATACATATGAGTAATTTGGCTCGATGTCAAGCAACTTCTGCAACAAGGCAGAAGTTGTTATTATGCAACTTCTTCCTTTTGGAGGTTACTTGTGCCACCCTCTTCCCTTTCCATAGGTCATTAATATCACTCATATGGATGAGCTGTATCCTGTCTAAAGTTAATGTCAGCCCACAGAAACTTAAGAGCCAACTAACAATAAGAAAACACCCACTTGTCTGAAAGTCTGTTGCATCTGTAGTCGTACACCCCCAAATCAGAAAAAGTTGCAAAAAAATATTTTTGTTTTTACTTTGATGTTTATTTCTTGCTGACAGTGAACCCAAGATTTTTATGTTGTTTCTTACAGACTCATTTAATAAGTTAATAACACATAATTATTTTTTCTTCCTTTTATTAAAGAGCTATTTTAGGTAGTAAAAATCAGATCTAGACTTTTTTTTTTAATTCTTAAAAGCTCCTTAGAAATACCGAAAATTAAATCTAAGCTCCTGTCATTGAATAATCTAGAATTTTATAACTGTAAATATTTTAATTTGAGAACTTAAGAGCATAATTTGTCACCGGTCTGAATGAACAGATGATCCAAACTTCAAATATCTGCCATGAGTGATTCTTGTGACACCCCAAATCACATCGCATCCATCGATTTTACACCTAAAACAACGTTTTTTTCTTCTTCTTCTGGTGTTAAACTGAGTAAAAAATATTTGGATGATGAAGGCTACGTCACCCGAGAGAAGTAAAAAAGGAAAATTGCGAGTGCATATATTTAATCTACATCATGTCTTTGGTCAAATTTGTTTCAATATTAGTTGAACCAATGCAAAAAGTCCAATTCCTGACTGATAGGTCCACAACTATCTTAATATAGGGATGGCTCAGGTAATCCTGAAACATCCCATAGTTAAGCTGCTATAGGCTTAGACTGCTGGGGGACCTAATCTGTCACACCTTTCCTCACTTTGCTCTCTTTTTCCCCCTGTTTAATTTCACAATTGATTTTATGTACATGTGACATTACTGTGGTTATTAACTTGTGATTCCCTGTTCCAACAGATATCCTTTGAATGGCGTTATGGTGTTTTCCCCCCTCTTTTCCCTCTTTTCTGTCCTCTCAAACCCCAGCTGGTCGAGGCGGATGGCCACCCTTCCTGAGTCTGGTTCTGCCAGAGGTTTCTTCCTGTTAAAAGGGAGTCGTTCCTTTCCACAGTTGCCTCAGGCTCGCTCAGGACGGGAGATTGGACTGAAGACAAGTTTCGGTGCAATCTGTTGGTTTCCTTAGCTAGGATATTAATTTTTGAATTGGCTCTATATGAATTAATTGGATTATGATTACAATGAATTGAATTCCAATTGGCTTGAATTGGACTATATTACTTAAGTGCCTTGAGATGACAATTGTTGTAATCTGGCGCTATATAAATAAATTGAATTGAATTGAATATTATCTCAATTAATGGTATTTATCAAATTCAACAAATCATGTGGATTTTTTCATAATCTAAATGTAAACCATAGGTTATTTCATTTGACATTTAAATACGTTTAGCCTTTTTCTCTGTTTATGATAGAATGTCACTTTTCTTCCCGTTTGTTAGGACAAAGGATTATAAAGTGCACTTTGTGAGACATCCATTTTTTCCACTTATTTTACTTTCATGCCTGTACTCTGGGTGTGAAACATGCTCTGTCATACACTTGATAAAAGGGTTTTTTCTCCCGGCTGATTAATGTGAAATGTGACCTGTACTGGATTAGCTGCATGAGAGGAGCACAGGTGTTATGAAAAGACATCACATTGTCCTTTAGGGTTGATGTAATTCTCTGCAGGTTTGCATGGTCTCTTAACCCGCTGAGCTGGTGCCTTTTTTGTTTTGGTCTTTTTTTCTAGTCTTACCAGTTCAGTAAGACAGTTGTCTTGGCCACCATTGATGCTGTTTTAACAAATCTTGAGAGATGTTGTTGGGAGATGTCGGAAAGCTCTTTCATAACACCCAATTGAGAGCCAGAGTTCATGTTAGGGGTTGTTTCTTGAGAACAAGTACTGCTGTTTGTGAAGCCCATATGGTACATCATGTGGGTGGTGAAGTGCATTCTGTGGAGAACTTTGTACTGACCCAGTTGAATTTTTGTTTTCTTTGCAATAAATGCATTTGGTTTGTGAAATGATGCCTGACTGCTGTAAAAGTGAGAGGAGTAAGTAAATCTGTGATTGTGAAGAGAGAAACCTCATGAGCAACTTAACAGCTGGACTGTCAGTATTGAGCTCCAATCATGTAGTAAACACTCAAAAGTTGTCCAGGAAAGAATGTTTTACTGAAAAAAAAAAAAAACTACAGTCATTTTATAATTTTATAGCATATGATTGTATAAACATAAACATAAACATAGATGGACATCAATGAGAATCAGTTACATAAAGTTTAAAATACATCTACTCCTCTTTTAGCAGGTAAGAGTAACATGCTTTTAAGAGTTTAAAATCTTTCACGTTTACGTCGGTCAAAGGTTTACATACAGTGTTAAGTCATATGAGCTAAAATATAAACAAAGACAATTAGAAATCAATTTTAATTCTGAATTAACATTTCATCCATTCATGTCTGAGGCTGACAACATCAGTGGTCTTGAATGAGCTGACGTACTTGCATAAGCTCTATGAAGATGATGACACATGAGGTTTTGACAATCATACCGCACAGTACAAAGAAGAACTGCACAGAACAAGTAGCTAGTAAAGGGCTTATTGCAAAGTGCGGTGACTGAGTCTCTGAGCATCCAGCATCTGGGGAGTGGATCAGGGTGTAGTGGCTGGGCAGGTTGTTGATATTGGGTGTTGCAGTCAGAGCAGCCTCCCTAATCGTCTTTGTGAGTGCTTTAGTGTAGTTAGTGGAGGAGGTAAACTGAGAGGAGGGTAGTTCAGTGGTTGCCAGTTGATACCTGGAGATAGCTGGACAGGGAAAGGCTGACTGCAAGGCCAAGTTGAAGTAGGAGCTGAAGGCAGCGGGTGAGAACAGCTTGTAGCTACCATGGAGATAACTAGATTTGATGGTCGGTGTTGTGTGCCACAGTGGACGGACTGACAAGAGGTGGCGATGAGGATAAAACTGCCTCCTCCCAGAAAAGTGTTGCTGCCTTAAGAGTTCTTGGTGACCATCTTCATCGTGATGGTCTTCACTTCTGAGTACTCCTTCAGGCCGTTTTCTCCCCTGAAACAGGAAATAGTAACAATGCTGCTCAACTGTTGTCTTGACAGCAGCAGTGAAGTATGATATATACACTCATGGACTCTCTTGGAACAGAATTAATGCAATATCCTCTTAGAAGAAGATTTATGGGAAGTTAAGCAATTTTGGAAAGCAGGTTTTCAAAACACAAAGTCAGTATTAGTGATATTATGGTTAATTTGTGTATATTCAGTGGGCAGACAGCCAAGTTGTACTCACAATTCACGTCCATTGCCAGACATTTTGTATCCTCCAAATGGACACTGCGTGCTCAGAGCGTTGAAGCAGTTTATCCTGGAAAATACACAAAACATTGATCACTCTCACGCATTTGAGTCCTGTGGTTTGCTTCAAAGTTTAGCGTAACTTAAGCTGCACTTAGGAAGATGAATGCAAAATTAGTTTCCATCATCGCAGCTATTTTTTGCAAGCCTCTGAACTCGATTGTATAACTCTTTTGCTGTTTAGTAAGCACAGCTGAACATTGTCAGGTTGTATAATTGTAAATTCATTCAATTGCAGCTGCCTGGGAAAGAGTCAGTGGAAGAATCATCAAAAAATTCATAAAAAAGAATGGGAAGAAGAAAATGTGAAAAGTTACTAATGGAGCAGTAATAGTGCTGGGCTTAAGATTTGAGAAGAAATATTTATCTTAAAAAAGTTTCAGAGTACCTGCATGTTCAGGATGCATAACGATGGATAGTACCGTGGTGATTGGGACATATCAAGGACGAAGGGCGAAGTAGAAAAATGAATGTTTGTTCAGCTACCAGACTGAAGCAGTCAAGTCTGACAAGAGGTAAAACGTTTCTGGCAATTACTGTATGTTAGCTATACTTCTGCCCTTATTCATAACCATCTGTTGGTAATTACAGATAAAGCAAAACAACTCTGAGTGATCTCAACATGTTACAATTCGAGACCATTAATTCATACAAAAAATAATAATCCATTTATATTAACAGTTCATGGTTTGAGCTATTGTTCCGTACTGGCACATTATTTCTGCTGTTTCAACATCAAATACTTGAGTTGTGGGAACAAAGTGAGAAAAAAAGGAAGGAAAACTTCTTGTAATGTGTTTAATGATGGTTAGGAGGCACGTTGCCAGTCTACGGTTTCTGGACGACTGAAATGTTTGATATATTCCACATGAAAAATCTTACAGATTGCAGCTGACAAAAAAACACAGCAGGCTGAACTCACCAGACAGTGCCGGCCTGCATGGCTGTGGATATAGCCATGGCTTTGTTGATGTCGTTGGTGAACACAGCAGCAACCAAGCCATAATCTGAGTTGTTGGCTCTTTCTATCACTTCTTCGATAGTTTTGAACTTCATGATCTGCTGGACTGGTCCAAAAATCTGCAAAGAAGTAGAATACAGGGATTGATATCTGACATCAGAACTTCTGGAGGAAAACAGCAGAACATGTAAACTTAAAGACTGTATTTATGGAACCAGGTCATTCAAGTTCTATTCAACTCAGTTTTATGTATATGGTGCCAATTCACAATAAAAGTCATCTCAAGGCACTTTAAAGGTTGAGTTCCAATTCAAGATTAGTGCCCATTTAAAGAGCATATTTGTAAAAAGCATCAATATAAATGAAGAAATATAGAAGAAATAATAATGAAACGTATGGAAGTAAAGAAAAGAATATGAATCAATTATGAGCTTTTTTTATGTATTTCTACATTTAATTGATAAATTCTTTTTTGTATCCATTCCTATATTTTTCTTGCATTAACTTGCAAGTAAATTACCTTTTTTCCCCCCTAAATTTAAAATATCTATTTGGGTAAAATGTCAGTTATATATATTTTTATTATTATTATTATTATTATATATATTTATCCCATTTATTTTTCAAAATTCTTCGTCAAAAGTGAAAAGTTGAACAAACGTGGAGTGAAAGTTATATATTTTTGTTTGTAGCCCATTTAGCCCACACTCCTCCACATGTTTTCAACTTCTTCGCCGTTGTTTTATGGAGGTTTTTACATGTATTTGACAGGTTTTGAAGCTGTTTTTTCTGAAGTTCATATAAAACTAAATCAACTAAATTCAAATCCATCTTTAAAGACCGTAATAGAAAAAATCATGTGGCTAAAATTAGCTCCATCTCAAACACCGACTTTTGCTGGACATCTGCAGGAACCTCTTCCAGCAATCAGGTCTCGTTTGTGTCTGGTCTGTAATTCGGACATACGGACTATGCCCCCTAGTTTCAGTGTAAGGTAATGCTTCTTTTTTTTTTTCCACATGGACAAACTTACCTCAATGGAATGGGAATTGCCAAATTGCCAGGACAGAATGACAGTCATAATACAAGGAGAGAAGTAAGTTTAAGGAGGTTGATCTGATTGTAAAACATATATGAACCGGTATACATGCACGTCTCACAACTTCCTTTTATTTCATTACCAATACTGGATAAATACGACTGTGGACTTTTCACTTGACTGTGTTCAAAGCTCAGTGATAAGTTTGACTGTAAGGTTAGTAGCTTGTTAGCCTTTCTGCTACTTTATTTTTCAAACTTCCTGGCACACAGTGTGGTTTCTCCAAAATCCACAGCAAAAGTTAAAGTATTTCAGTGTACCCGGGCAAATCCTGGATGGGTATAAGACGGACGGTGGACTTTCACACAACTATCTGAGATTATGGGGATTCCATAGGAATGAACGGATTCATCATATAAACACACATATGTGGCAACGAAACATCAGGGAGCTAATCTGAGTTCGAGCGGAGACAAAATGGTTTCTGATGTGAAATATTTGTGATTTGACCCTTTTACACTGCTTATTTTGTTACTCTAAACATTATTCCTGTTTGTTTGCCTCCACTTTGACATTTATTTGTTAAGAAGAATAATGGCATGAGTTAGATTTGGCTATGCAAAACAACACCATGTATACCGACATATAAGTGAGGTTGAGAGAGCTCAACATTATCCACAGCAGGAAGCAATGTTGGGAGACACTAAAGATGCTAAAGCAGGATTACAAAATGGTGGCAGAGCAGGACACCTACGGGGTTTAGATCTGTAGATTGTTTGGTCACAGGCTGGTGCCTCCTCTGATACTGTGTTAATGTCTCAATATTAAGATTACAATACTATAATATAGGCCTTCTGTGACTCAAGATTAATTCTGCACAATGACAGTTGTATTTTCTGATATTAAGTTGATTGTACTTTGATATTATTAGAACTTTGACTTATTATCTTCACCTAGAATCACGGTTATAAAAGCCACCACCCTCTCTTACAGGGGTATGCCATTAGTAGTGAAGGAACAACATGTGAAATGGCTTCATCATCATACCTCCTCTCTGGCAATGCGCATGTCATCCTTCACATTTGAGAAAACAGTGGGCTCAATAAAGAACCCCTTCAAGCCCAGAGCTTTGCCTCCACACTCCAGCTTGGCTCCTTCGCTGATGCCACTCTGGATGAACTCCAACACGCGATTCTGCTGCTCCCGGCTGATCTGTTGAGATAAACAGCAAAACATGAAAAATACACGAATAACAGACAACACGAAAGTGATCAAAAAGATACAGCAACTAGAAAAAAAAAGCTAAGCATACCCCTGCTTAAATGATCTGTTTAGCTCACCTGTGGACCCTGCTCAGTTGTGGGGTCAAATGGACTGCCAACTATCCTCCTTTTGGCTCGCTCCACACTCCTGCGGACAAACTCCTCGTATATGGGCTCCTCAACATAGATGCGAGAGCCTGCTGTGCAGCATTGACCTGCATTGAAAAACACACCCTGGTGTGCCTGTTCCACAGCCAGATCAACTGAGGAAAAAGCAGATTTTAGTTAATCAATACAGTCAGATAAAGCAGTTTATTCATTTAGATAATTTATAACCACAAAGCTATTTATTAAACGAAAAAGTTTAAACTGGTATTTCTAAGGTGAGCTCATTTATAATCCATCATTGATTTAGACTAAAACAAATACAGAAAAGTTCATGTGATCGGGAAGAGTTATGTGTGTGTAGCGTTATTGAAGCTATTCGCTGCTAATCTGATACCTGACACCTGAGAGATGGGATCCTGCTGTTGCACACAAAGGGTTAACGGACCCCTGTGATTTATGGGTCTCGGCTGAGGCACCCGACTGAGTCAGGGTCCATTCTCCTGATTTACAGGCCTCAGTGAGCCCCTCTCACGCCTGTTGAAAGCATTTGAAAGCCTCTGCACCCCCATTTTGGTGAACCACTTAGAATTTATATGAAACCCATCCATCCAGAGGTTTTCATTGCAAAAGTAAGCTATGACCATTTGTGGGATTTGAGTCTGAGGATGTTTTTAATTCGAAGAATGAAGGCCCTAAGAATAAGTAGCTAAAACAATACCGACAGTTGCAGATCAGCAAATTATGGTAACGAAGAACCAAAGTAAAAAACTAAATATCCCTCAAAAACTTACAATCCGCATCAGCAAATATGATGTTGGGATTCTTTCCTCCCAGCTCCAGCGTTACTCTCTTCAGGTTACTCTTCCCCGCTGCCTCTTGGATCAGTTTGCCGACCTAGCAGAGGAAACAAATCTGAGGTTTACTCAAAGAGATACAGGCCTGCAGCCAGATCAGTAAATCAGCTGGAGCCATTAAATATCTTAAAGAGGTTGCTTAGCTCCAAACAAGGAATGCACTGGTAGGCCAGCTGAAACATGAGTTCTGCAAACACACAGAATGAATATCCATTACAGGTTTTTGGAGACAGCAACAGGAAAACAAAATGATGTTTCAGCCTGGAACAGCATCTGATATGCAGTGAAGGGCAGGAAGAGGTAACCACAAGGTGTGTGGGTGGTGTCCTGTGATCCAACCAACTGTGAGACGTTTTGTTTGGTATGAACGGGTCCTGTGTGCTCATATGGAAAACGACAGGGGATTTGCCTGTGGCTTTTCCTTATCTTCCTATTATCCCTATTTCCACTTCACTCCTTATCAAGAGTGATGATATCATATAACCAAAATGAAAAACAATAAATAATACATTTGACCAACATTCCTGATTTGTTGATGAGAATCACATGTGGAAGCCATTTTCAGGCACGACGCTTTAGTTTTACAAGCAGAAGTCATGTAGTTATTAGTTTTACTACTTTCAGATGCATTCTGTACGATATCAGATGTTCATTCAGACTCAAACGTATTGTGTAATACGTCACTGACCGTCTGCACAGGTTTCCAACAGGTTTAAGATACACGATTAAAATTAATAAATTATATATAAATTGATTTATGATTTATTTGCTATTTGCTTCAGACTTCAGACTTATGTTAAGCTGCCCAAGCAAGTTTAAAGGGTCCCCACAAGGTTTTCACACCATGAAGCTATGACTGGAAACCAACAGTAATGGAAGCAGTTGAATAATACACATGCACAGAGTTTGTCAAATGGCAAGTTATAATGTAAAGCAGGCTTCAAATCTTTTGATAGCCTAAAACATGCAAAACAACTGGGAGTGTCCTTTATGGGAATAGATAACCATTAAGGAAAATACAGATAATTGTCTCCTTTGTCAAGGGTTGGAAAAACTGATGTCAAATTAGATATGAGGCTGCAGCCAGCCCAGTGTTGCATAGAGAATATTGTATTGTATATATAATATGTCTTTAGCCTATGTTTTACATTCATAGCATTACACAGCAGTGTATAGCATCCATTCTGTTTTTGTAAAAACATGAACAGATTTTATTAAAGCTTTTCCCACAGTTTCCAGTCTTGATAAGATAAGACTTTGTACTGACTTGTGAGTGGGATCAAACTCCACACAAGAAAAAAAATATTTTCTAGAAATGTTTAGATGTATATTCAAAAGACATTATTTCACCCTCTGGAAAGTTAGAGAATCATGGTACGATGGTGATTTTCCTGTCCTGAGGGAAATATCAGTTAAAGAAGCCTGTGAAACCCCCACTCCTCCCTCATAAACCAGTACTCATCTTCCTGTTACTCATACACCCTGCCTCATTTTCCAAGAGAACCAGAAGATAAAGTGGAAAAATCCCCTCTTACTGTCAAACAAAAACGTCCCCACCCCTTACATGGAACAGACTTATCTTCTTTCAGCATCTTTGAAGAGTCTGTATCAATTAAAAAGAATCAGCTGCTGTGCTGTGGCTGCCCCTGAAGCTATATAAAAACAGTGCAATTCTTGGCTTGGCCGCATTGTTTCTGTTGCATTTTGTCTGTCTTTGATCAGAAACCCAAAGTGGCTGACTAAGGGGGTTGTTTGCATGTGTTTATTCAGGGATAAAGGAAACATGCTGTGCTGCTAGACTCCTCTGTGTGGAGTCATAAACATGTGATTCAGTAAGAGGATGAGTTGTGGTCCTAAAATCCACCTGTAACTATTCCACTAGCCTCCTCTCCATGAAGAGATGCTGTGCTTCCCTGAATTCCCCATCATTGCTGCTGTAGTTCACTGACTCACTGTCTGGGCATTGGCAATGTCTGACAAAACTGCCTTGTTCGCTTAGTAATTGACTCCAGATAAGATGAAACAACAGGGAATGCTAGTAAAAAAAGAAACAGGGTCACTCTGAAAGGAAACCTTCAATCAGGATGAGATTATTAAAACAAAGACTGTTCCATTGTTAGAGGGGACACTTATGGGGGGCACTTGGAATTTTTTTTCTTAGTCTAATATGTTTCCTAATAATAACTGTCGATATTTGAATCATACAGTACTGTATAAAGACCTACAGCAATCTCTAACAGCTCTAATTTCGTTTTATTTTTAAATTTTCTAAATGATAAGACTATACTGAGACCAGTGAGATCACATTTTATCACTGAGTTCTCATATGTGTTTTAGAATGTTTGCGATTTCAATAAACGGTCGAAATGATGAGAAGTCAGACATGAAACCATGTTTGCTTGGTTCCTTTTTTACAGTTTACAGATGTGTGGTTGACTAGTCAGAAGAAAATGAAAACCAACTATGGTACAAATGAGACATTTTTGAATATCATAAGAAGTCCTTTGCATTTATTTTGTACGCTTCTTTAAGCTTTAGATAGGGTTAAGGAACCTAGTCATTGTTCCCGAATTCAATGCAGCAAAAGTTTCAATAAGTTTGCTAAACTGCAATGCCAGCAGCTATGTGCCAGCTCCAAATATTCTTGTCATCACTAGGGCATTGCTTTTCAGTAAATGTTTATTATTTCAATATTAAGGGCGTTTAAAAAGTACCTTACTGGTCTTTTTGGTAATTATTCAGGTTACTGATAGCTGGCCATTCTGGCTACTGTCTTCACCATCGTTTTTTTCATTAATTCTCGGATGATGGTCCTTGTTGTGCATTGGTGTCCTGCCAGCTGAGAGATAGCCATAGAGTCGAAATGGCGTACTGTATGTGTGTAAGGGTTTGAATGTGGTTCTGCTTTCACTATGCTTTGGCCTTTGCAATGAAATATCTACATTGTGTTGCATTTTGCTGCTGCTTGGGGGCAGTCTCAGTATTGTGTGGAATGTTCTTGTGTATGAGGTGCTCTTGGTTGTGTTGTGCTGTTGTTGGTCCTTTAGCTTTGTCCTGCTTTTAAAGAAAGACAGAAGTCAAAGTGGAGAAAGATCCACTTCATGGGCACTTTGTCCTCTCCTTGTTATGAAATCTGTTGTTATAGAACCCCAATGGCTCAAGCTAACTCTTAGCCACTTTTACCACGTAACATCTTCCCTGAAGCCTCTGTTTTGTTTTCTTTGAGGGGAGAGCGCGTCTATCAATCTGTGTTAAAAAACAACCAAATCCTTCACTCTGAGGGGGCTGACTCTGCTGCCTTCACTCAGCTGATTCCATGATAATGGCTTGTTGTGTCTGAGCACATACTCAGCACTGAGGTGTTTCTGTTTGATCTGTGTGAATTACCAAAGGGGAACAGCAGTGGCCTAACGAGAATGCACTTTTTTGCACCAATATGGTGCAACTGCTGTTTGAAAAGGGCTCCTGTCTGAAACTCGTGATTTTTTTTTCCAGACATGTGGTTCTGCTATGTTTGTGGTTAGGATGCTGTCACGCCACATTTTGCTAAGTTGAATTTATATGTGTTGCTTGCAACTGTTTGCAAAAATAACTGATGGAGACATAAATGCGTACAGCAAATTAAAGGTTATCAGCATAAATCTTGATCAGACATTTCATTAAGAAACAAAAACATGTGCATCATGGTGGCTTTGGAAGAAAACACAGTGGATCACCACAGTCTGTCAAATTGTTTTTTGAGTAACTAACGACAGACTGAGTGACCAACACTATTGTTTTCTGAGCCTTCACAAAAGCATGGCGTAAAACCTGCTTCATTCACTTCTATCAGTAATGGAAACCAAATTGCAGTATACAAATATGACACATTCTGGTTTTTAACACAAATCTGTTATTGTGCTATTGTATGTTGGTTTTGTTGCTGTGTCTTTGTGCCTCCTGACAGTAATCCATTATGTCTGTACCTGTGTGGCCTTATCTGATCTTGCTCACTGCACACACAAGAACACTAGCTCTAAGACAACACCAGTATCAAAAGAAACACGAGAGAAACCAAAGGTACTTGTGAAATACAGGCAGGCCAACTCATAAAATAAATTCTCCATCAGTTTTGCTGCAGATGGTTTTAACAGAGGAGGTAGTCTGGTGGAGATGAGCGATGTTTATAAATGATCTGTAGAGAAGGGATCTGCTGTCACTCTGCTTTTTCCTTCAGCCTCAGGAATGTGTTCAGGCCACAACACTCAACACCTAACATGGTATGTCCTTAAGCTTCACATGTACTGCTTGCCTGTACTGCAAATCTACAAAACTTTATCCAGTCTGGATCCTGATATTAAATTAACCGAAAAGTGCTGTTGATGTACATTAATATTGCGGAGACAGTTCAAGGAAAACAGAGAACAGGCAGTGTTTTTCAGAGAGACATGTTTGTATACTCTTGACAACGCAAATATGCACATGTGTGTGAGATAAAATCAGAGCCTTGTCATGAGGAGTAATGACAGGGTATGCAGCTTATGTAAGAGCACATTTGTTTGTCATTTAGAATCCAGTACAGGCACACAACATCCCCTAATTACACAGCCTCCTCTTATGCTCTGCACATGTTGGTCACTGTGTCACTTGTGCTCAGTGACAAAAGAGTGCAGTAAGCAGCTGCTGACCTGAGCCACTTCAGAAGAGAAAAAAGGTACCTCAGTTGATCCTGTGAAAGCCACTTTGTCTATGCCCATGTGCGAAGCAATTGCAGCTCCTGCTGTTGGCCCATATCCTGGCAAAATATTGATGACTCCCGGTGGAAACCCGGCCTGTCAAAACAATATGAGAGGAAACAAGTTTTAACAGAGATGACAGCAGAGCCAAGCATAACTGTAGGCAGTGTGGAGGGAATCCGGACCCAACCCAACGTTCCTTCAAGCAGAGAGAACATCAAAAAGGAGATGACCATAGACAGATAGTCTCCAAAAAGAGGTGCAGCAAGGGAAGACACGGGGGGAAAAGGGAGGATGTGGACACTTAAATTTGTACAACATTACTGCTTTTCATTAGATCAGGGTGTGATGGTGTGTTGTTCCTGTCCTGTTTAAGTTACTCACATTGTGGACAGCTGCACCGCTACACATATACCACGAGTTTAGATTCAAATTGACTGCACATTTCTAAATGTTTTCAATCATATTTTATGTTGACTCAACTGTCTTGGCTGAAGTCTACATATGACATTATGTGATGATACTTTATATCCTTTGTCCCGCCTGTCAGCACTCTTTTGTGATGTGTCAGCATTTGCATTACACTGATATTCAAGTTAGAAGTGAAAATTACAAGCAACCTTGTAGATTTACTTTCCTCGAAGCTAAGCAATCATATCACTGTTCAAATACCTTTAAGTGGAGCTCTTTGAGTATTCCTCATGGCTTACACTGTCACGACCTTGACTCATTCCTACAAACTGTCCTCCGTATGTTCAGTCTCTTGGTGGTTCAACTGTAGTGTTCAGTGTTATACTAAACTAGTTTGATACAAGCCCGTCCTACAGTGGGATAGTGTATAGAGGTCTACGAATGGCACAATATTCACACAATGGTTTAATGTATGAGGTTTTATGTTACAGATTCTGACAAAACATTGGTAGGATTCCAATAGAGATGGACATGTGTTTTACGTAACAAGAATCTTGCGCTAACATCTTGTGGAAGGTGAGTTGTTGCAGGAAGAAACAGTAGAAGCATAAGTGAGAGTAGACAGAGTAATCTGAGTAAGACGCCTTGATACCCTTTAAAACTCTGACTGCATATTTTAGTCTCCAAGAATTATGTGCTACTGTGTGTTGAAAGTTCTGGAGTCAATGTGCCATCAGTTAAGCATTCCCATCATTGCAATACAAGGATTGCTAAATATGAGAATGAATGGTCACTTCAAAATGTTTGACTGTCAAGCTACTCTGTCAGCCTGTTTGCTACTTCATTTAGCCGAGTTCCTGGCAGAAAGTACAGTCTTTCTCAGAAATCCATTGCAAAAGTCCAGATTTCTTATCAGACGTAAGACACATTCTGAAGGGGGGGTGGCTGGAGTTTTGCACATAAGGAGAGAATGAATATGTAAACATGTGTGTTTGTGAAAATCAGGATTTAAAATCAGCTATACAGACTGATAAAATGCACCAGAGACACTTTGTTTAACATTTGTTTTGTGTCGCTTTGAAGCTACACTAACAATGTCCAAATGAAGTATAAGCCAAATTTATAGTGAACATTTTGTTCGTGACAAAGTAACACCTGCAAATGATCTGATTCAGTTTGTCAAGTACCAACATTTGAGTTTCCAAATAAAATGTCTGCAGTTGGTAGAGAAATTTACCTCCTTGATAAGAGCTGCTATGTAGAGGCAGGTGAGCGGCGTCTGCTCAGCTGGTTTCAGGACGACAGTGTTTCCACATGCGAGTGCAGGGCCCAGCTTCCATGCTGTCATCATCAGAGGGAAGTTCCACTGTGCACAGCAAACACACACACACAAGCTAGAAAATCATGCAACTGACACACTGGGTGGTCACCAGTCAAGTTCAATAACTCATCACTCTTAAGTCACTCACTCTCATTTTCACTCTGTCTAAACATAGTCAAGTGAGAAAATGTTCTCGGCACTTGTACAGTGTTTTCTCTTCCCACAGCATTCTGAGAAAGTCGGGAAATTGCAACACATGTGCAATAGACCCATATCACTGTACAACACGCAGGCCTGTGTTATTTCTGCTTTACACAGGAGCCCATGGGGCTCAACGCAAAACCACACGCTTTCTGCACTCTTGCACAATCAACAGAGTCTCTTTCTCCTTGATCTTTTTCTCTTTTCTCATCATTCCCCCTCCCTCAAACCTACCATGCTAAATCCCTCCCCTCACTCTTGTGCTTCTCACTTCTCATTCCTCATTACTCAAACTCACTGGCATAGTCATTTTTGGGGCTTACCAGCAGGATTTACCCAAATAAACAATGATTGTCAGGGAATTACCGGAAAATGTAGAATGTAATCCAATAGACAGGCCAGTTTCTCTTTCAAACTCAGCCAAATTACCCTTAGCATCTTTTTTCTTTAAAATTTAAAGTCCAATGTGTGTGTGTCACTTGAAGAAAGGCTCATACTCACAGGGACAATCTGTCCACAGACTCCAATGGGCTCGTATCTGGTAAATGTCAGATACTGTCCATCTGTGGAGAAACACACACACAGATAAAAAAAAAAAGAGGTTACTGATTTCCAGCTTCTGCTGTGAAGCTTGAAAAATAACTCAAACACATGAAAAATGTCACCACCTGACGCCCTCGCTGTTGTTGACTCAACATGTTAATTTGTAAATGAATCCACACGCAACATTCCTGCTTCCTTAAAGCTGGTGAGAGATTACGTTTCGAGCCTCCAACAGCACAGACATGTGTGTAACTGTTTTAGGTCATAGAGATGGGTGTCGTGCTGGAAAGGTTTGCTCATTCCTCTTGCATTACTTGAGTAAAAGGAGGTCGTTACTGAGGGTGTGCCATGCTTGTTCACTCGCCACAAAAACAATTCATATTGCGAAATGTGTGTATGAATTTATTACAACAGTGGTCAGCTGATGATTGCCTAATGTTGCATTTGGACTCAAATGATCAGAGGAAAATGACAAGCCAAATAATCATTTTCAGTGGGAAACAGCAGAAGCACAGCAATGGACACAAAACTGCAGTAAAGGTTCCCATATGCTGACCGTTTTCCTTAATTCCAAAGTCTTTTAAAACTGTCACTGTTTGCACACTGAATCTATAAAGACATGAGATTTTCCGGAGAAACTCGAGTATCTGCCAGGCTTATGTGAAACTATGACGCCTGCAAATGACTTAGATTTCAATTTGGAATGAGCAATGTAAACGATACCAAACTGTGTAGCCAAAGGTGCTCTACATAATGACAGTCCCTATTCATGTCACACTGTCTGTGATACAAATTTAATACCACAATCTCAGTTTAACGTGCAAGACAAACAGGGGGGGTTGTTGAATGTAGATGTATTGCCCCTCATCCTGACATGATTCCTTACATCATACAGACTGCAGGAATATCCCTGTTTATTTCCACTGAAAGTCTACAAGAGGAATAAAGCTTAAAGCAAAACCCTGGGAAAATGCACACTGTGGCTGGTTTGGCAGCAGTGTACAAGAGAAGCTTTGAGAGGGACAATACAGTGGTATCAGGAGGTTTCCCATGTCCTCTTTCATTCTTTTTTTTTTCTTCCTGTTGAAACAGACAGCCAACTTTCCCCTTTTACACCCCCAAATTTAACTGTGTCAGAGGGGCGATAATGGCGGCACCCACCTATGAACAATGAATGGATAACAAGTGTTTGGATTGTTCCCCAATTAGTTACCTTCCTTTGCTGAGTGTAATCGTGCTGTTTCTGTAAAACCCCATACAAAAACTTTGTAAAAGCGGATCAAGTTTTCTATTACTAACAACTGATAGAATGACAATGTGGGGTGTAAAAAGAGCTGCTCACATTTACAAACCCTGAAAGTATAGCATGACTTATTTTCCTACAAAGCTTTATAGGTTTTACAAAGCCAAGTATTTTTGTAAGTAATATACAGTATCAAGGCATTTCACTGATTTAGGAAACAGCGATTACGTACAATGCCTTATGTGTCCATTTATACTTTTTTTTTAATACAGAAGTGAGCTCAGCTCTGGCAGGAAGCTTCTCTTTTCTTCTTGTAGCTGCAATATCACTGTTTCACTTTGTGATAAATTCTGTCGCTTGTATTTATTATCTTCGTACCAAAGCAAGTTTGATTAAGGTTTAGGAAAACAACATGGTTTAACATACAAAACACAACTTACATAACTTGTCTGCTCTTCACAAACCATCAGTATACCACATAGTACTAGACGGCACCATATATGGGTTGTGTATATTTATGAAATTATGCAAAGTTTTTTTGTGCCAATACAATTACGTAAATCTTAAAATTGCACCATTTAAATATTGTTTCCTATGCTTTGATGAAAATAATCAAGTTCTTTTTTTGACAGAGAAAAATCTCCTGCTGTCCTGAGCAGCATTTTTATGTCACTCTGTTCTTTGTGTTTTTTTCTTTTGAGGTTTATTCCAACCTATAACTTTCTTGGTCTGATTTCTTGGTCTGATTCACTCACTCATTGCTACTTCCCCAGCTCCAAAACAGTGGAAAGACTCGATTAATAATTATTTGACTCAAAGTAGTTGGCATTCTTGGATGTGACAACAAGCTAACCAGTCGCTGACAAGCTTGTAATATCTATGTAACAGAAAACAAAACAGGTAAATTGGAGTAGATGTTTGACATTTAAACAATGATTTTTCCTAAGTTTCATTCTGCTTTTTACAGTAAGATTTCTGTACAGACAAAGAGTCCAAAGAGTTATCAAACCAAAGGAATTTACATCTTCCCAAAGAAGACATTGCTACTTAACTGCCTGAAACACCTCATTTGTCTTAAAGGTTTCTCCTCTTTCACGTAATGACATCACGGGAAATCTATTTGCATAATGACTGCCTAATGGATAGTTTGGCACTCCTCAAATAAAGAATGACCAGCGGGCATGCAGTCCGCTATTTTGGATCGAACAGCCGATCCCAATCAGAGCAGAATGGGAATTTTAGGAGGGGGTCCTTAAAGAGACAGAAACTAAAACAGTGTTTGAGACAGGTAAACAGGTGACAAAAGCTGCTGCAGCTATGAGTAAAATATGGGAAAAGTAATATGTTTTCAAACGTCAAATAGGCCCTTGAAATAAAATGATGGTCCTCTAAACGAGCAGACTGTAATACTGGCTCTTAGAAACAGATGTCATGATGTAACATCCCATATGATTACTCACATGAATATAATTAAATTGGGTAATGCAAGTTCTTTGAAATATCATTTCAAATATCCTCACACCACCATCATTGGTCAGATTGGAAATAGTCATAAAAAATTCATATCAAGTCAACAGTCTTGAAGTGTGTGCAACTCCACATCCACAAATTCATGTACCCAAACGTTGATTTTAGAAAAACAATGGCAACAGATACATAAACATTCACCACCAGTGGGACTGAAGTTGAGGAGGGGAATAGTTTTGGGTTGTTGGTAATTCATTTTAGAAAGAACATGTCATGGTCATCACATCTCAGCCCTGGGAAAGCCTAAGAAATGTTAGAAACAACTTTACTTCCTAAAGGAAACTTTATAGCGCTAAACTCTACTGCAAAAGGTACTTCCCAGCTGGAAACATAACAGACTGGCATGTTTGGTTAGCTAGATAGAGGAAGGATAGATAACTGCCAAAGGCATTTTTTAATGCCCATCTACCAAGCATCAGTGAGATCACTTAGGTGAAGCATCTGCACAGGGCCTAAAAACAAAGATACTAAAAGAAAAAAACTCATCTCAGCCACAGCTGGCTCACCATGCTATCGTCGGGAAAGTGATACAGAAGTGTTGTACCAACTGACTTAGGATCAGTTTCTTTCCTCAGCCAGTGAGACTGTGGGATTCACCCTTCACACTTAATCATGACTAAAGTTTCTGTATCTGACTTGACAATTCACTCTTACATAAGGTTTGCTTTCTTTTTTTCTTTTTTTTTTGTTAGTAGCATTAAAGCGTTCCATATCCTGAAATTCATTATACTCTCATTACATTAACCTCTTGGAAAAGTGCACTGATTGTATTTTAAGGACACCAGTCTAACATTCAAAAAACATGTTTTATATTCTTGCTTCATTTTGTTGACACATTAAATTTAGATTTTTTTTTTCCGTGAGGATTTTGCCTATCCTGTTTCATCCCTCCGTAAATCAGAAAATGTTTTAAATCACCAGAAACAAAAACATTTTCAATTCTGATCTAAATCAGTCAATGAAGATTAGTCAGTTGAACCTTTTTCTGTGATGCAAGTTTTATGATATCTCACGCTTAAATGTGAAAGTAAGTATTTTATCTGATCAGCTATTTATTGATTTGCATAAAAAGTGAAAGTAAAAAACTGTGAAAAAAATGGATTTATCTGCAATGTTTCACCTTTAAATATATCAGTGTTATGATTCTGCTGCACCCAAGAGGCCATGAAAAAAATCTGTTAACGCATGTTCGGTATGTATATGTTGACTGAACTGACGCGTCAAGTTGAATACGTGACAGAAAAAAAACTAAATTGAAAATCAAATTATGCGAACAACTTTTGGTATTTGATATTTATTCATATTTAGCTTAACTTCTAAATTAATTTCTGATAACTTTATCTCAACATAAGGTCCACATTTATCTCTGAAATGACAAATGTGTCTCATCACTAATTTGGTGATAAAGTCGGATGTAGTACTCAAAAGGGGCTCTTACCCATTGGAATGGTGTTGCCGTGGATCTTGTCTGCATATCCAGCAAAGTATCTCAGAGTCTTTATAGTTCCTTGGAGGTCGACAAACAGGGTAGGCAGGAAAGGCTTCCCACTGTTCAGCGACTCAATAGTCTGAAGAGAGATGAGGGAGATGTTTGAGAAAAATGTGATATAACCTTGTGATCTTCACATAATTCCAAACTGTTCCATCCTTTACACTCACCCATGGGTGAAATGTGACACCAAGATAACATTAAACTACAAATACAGCTCCACAGTTCTCTTTAAAGCAAAGCAAATATTTGTATTTTCAAACACGAAGGAGACCAAGAGAGCTTTGCAGAAGCCATCAAATCAGAATAGTTGGGAAACAAAAATGTTAATCGGGATAAAATTATATAAAAACATAAAGTCAGACATGAAGAATGCTCATAGAATAAATTCAGTGCAGTGAGGACTGAATCTTCAGAAAGACTGTTAGACTGAAACTCAAATAAATCTCGCTCATATCAATTAAAAGTTCAGAGCATTCATCCACTTACTGCTAGATACACACTGTCCCTCTCCACCAGGTCAGCCAGTTTGGCCAGCAGTCGTCCTCTCTCAGATGCATCCATTTTCCGCCAAACAGAGCCCAAAGAAAAGGCCAGGCTAGCGGCCTGCACCGCTTTATCAACGTCAGCCTTCAAGATAAAGAAAGATTTCAAATAATCGTCACTGTGCTGCTGTGCCCTATACTAATGGAAACTGTTTCTCCACAGCAGCAGGATGAGTATATGTTTACTACGGAGCACAACTGTGTGAATATTGACTAAATAAAGAAGCCTCGGTCCACACTTCTGCTGTAGAGAACACGGTTTTAAGTTGTATTGATAAAAAGATTTTAAAAAATAATTCTGCATTTTACTAAACTATCCAATGGACAAAAATATTGAGGTACATTTAATCTGGCAGTTTAGGCCATTTTTTATCTAGCATGGGGCACAATTAAGGTTGTGTGTGTGAGAGTTTATATATGTGTGTGTTCTTACAAAAGCATAATGCCATAATCATGATGCAAAATCATGCTAACATCAAACTAACCAGGATAAATTTACATAATAATTACAAAATGTACTTTCAGTACATTAGTTATAGTTTTACTGACAGCACATAAGATATTGAAGTGTGAGTTGTGGACTGTAATAAAATATTTAGATTATTTGTTATTTCAAATTCTGTGAAAGTTTCTTCCAACACTGAAACCTTCTGTGTGGAGTATTTACCTTATCTGCCTCCTGGACCTCACAGATCTGCTCTCCAGTAGCCGGGTTGTAGACAGGAAAGACCTTCCCACTGACAGAGTCCTGCCACTCATTGTTGATGAAAATCTGCCAAGAAAAGTTTCCCTTTGTAGTCATATCCAAAGATTATTAGAATCATACATACTGTATGTTGTTGAAAACTGAATTAATTCAACTACTAACACATCATTTGCAAATACTGAGTGAAATTAGGAGATAGTGATTTGTGTTTTTATTGCTAAATATTCATGCCACCTTAAGTAATTCCTTCATTACACCATTTTGGCCTGTAGTGACAGACATGTAGAGGGTGAAAGACTAACAAATCTCAGGCAGTAGGCCCAGTATGTCCAGGCTCTTGTGTAAGCGATATGGGAGAATCTCTGGAAATCTGGACAGAGATTCCTGCCTGTCCAGCATTGCTCTCTGGGGAGTGCTCCACCATCCAGACAAAGGGGGGTGGGTAGGTGTGTGTGTGTACGTTGCGGTGGGGTGGGGGGGATAAATCCCTATCAGGCACCATACCCCCACCCACCTCCCCACCCCCAAGGACAAAGACACACGTTTCACAACATCTCTGCTCGTTTACGAGATCATAAAACACGTGCTGCGCTTGGTTTCTGTGATGCGTTAAAGCAAGTCTTCCGTTAAACAACCGCCTGGGATTCAAAACAGAGCCTATTCAGCTTCTATCAAGGGCAACAGAAAAATAAATGTTTACACTATTACAAAACTTCAAATTATGCCACAGAAAGACTTCGTGCACTGATGAAAGATGGAACAAAATGCAAGGTGTGTCTGTTAAGATGGCAATGAAGAATCCTCTTCCTCACTGACATGTTTAGATTCATTAGGCGGACTGCTCACACACTGTTTTTAATGGCTGTCAGTCTGTCTGATAGATAGAGTGCAAGAAGAACATCTGCTGGCACAAATCCCACTGTGTATACATATGCTCTTACCATCCTTCTACTCTGCACTGAGAGCAAACCAGAGAGCAGGGTTCAAGTATCCCACTGGCTTCAGCCTCCCTAAACTCTCCAACATGTTTACCTCCATAAACACCGAGCTCTAAGTACTATGTAATTGTCTGTAAACTGTTAGCTCTGTTTACTCACAGGCTGGTATAAAAGAAAATGCCAAGGTGTCTAAAAACTGTTGGAGCCACAAATCACTCGGCCTCCCTCCTTATCATTCCCACAGCTCACTGGCTCGTAATATGGACTGCGTTGGATTAACTCGCATTCAGATATTCAAAATGTTCAGTATCTTTCCGTACCACTCCACAGATGGATTCCTCTTTATTTCCTCTGCACTCATCACCCCCAAACTGGCACGTAGTGACTTCTCTCCCTACCAGCCTATGTAATCTCAGGCGCCCTCCATCAGAGGCCGCTTTTAATCTGCTGCTCATTAGGAGCACTTCATAAAATTGTCAGTAACGATAAGGAGCAAAGGGCCCGCTACGAAAACAAAAAGTCCTGCAGAGCACTGAATTAGTTTTTAAATTTATAGGGGCCACTGAAGTGGGTTGCCCTAAATCAGGGGAGCCCCCTGACAGTCTCAACAGTCCGAGCAAGAATGCAGACCATGGGTAGCTTTATGCATGGCGTAACCCCTTCTCACTAGATGCTGCTAAAAGGAGAAGGGATGAAGCACGAGAACAGTGAAGCAGGCCCCACCTAAATCACGGCCAAAAAAGGACAACTGTCAGCCGCCGCTTGGCTCGGCCCTCTCGCTGGGCTCAGGCTGGTGTTAGACTTTTGTCTCGTTCCATTGAGAGACTTGATTAAGATGACAGGCCAGAGTTGTAAATCAACTCTCAAGGTTTCTTAAAATTGCTTTTAGGATCATTTGGACAACGGGCAAAGAACGCAAGGATGAAAAAACAAGTGCAAGGGTCCACATTTTCAAATGACAAATTATGTTTTCTTTCCCATTCCCTGCGGGGTCATTACTATCGCTTCACATGAAAGTTTCGTGTTTATGAAAGTCTGTGCTTTCACTCAGAACTTAGAAGTAACACGGTGTCCAGAAACTGCACAACACAATCTTCTTCTCTTACAAGTGAGCCATTTTTTCACTTATTCTACATATTCTTTTAAATTTCAGGTGTGAAAAAGTTATGAATGATCTCTCTCTCTTTTTTTTTGTAGCTGTTTCATTCATTTGAGCAGGCATTAACACTGACGTTAAGCTGTGATATCTGATGCCTCTCTCGAAATGAGGAGGCCTGATGTCGATGAGAGCCAAGCAGTAAGCATATAGGTCAAGACTTTGTGCATGGGTCACAGGGCAGCTGCAAACATTTAGCAGCTCCCATGCTTTTCTGTGTGTCAGTCACATCATCCAGCGTGTGCTTCGCCACGGGTTTAGTGAAAAGATGAGATAAGATGTTAAAATGGCTTTCTTTTTGTTCGTTACACATTTCAGATCAGCAGTGAATTGCTTCCTGAGTCCCCCCCCACCGCCCAACAAAAACTTTTAGAAAAACTATAATAAAATAAAAGGAGACTATCGTTCTTATTAGCTAAACATTGCGTGATATTTGTGACCATTAATTTTTTCAGAGTGTATTGTAATAGGAAGTAGGAGATGCCAAACTACTTTTTTGTTGCCAACAAAACATCTGTTTGGCTCTTTGCTTCTTCTCACAGCTCAGATGCTAATGGCTGAAGGAATTTGTAAGGGCCTCCTCTTATTTTCTAAAGCAGGACGATGGGGGCAGGATTAAAAGTGTGTGTGTCTTTGTGTGTGTGTGTGTGTGTGTGTGCGTGTCTGTGTGTGTGTGAGGGTTTATATACGTGTGTGTTTATACACAGATTCCACAGCCAGACGAATCCTACAGGCACCTGCAACACTTGTCTGTGCAGGAAGTTTCATATCCTCCCCTATCGCAGGACCTCTATTTCCTTTCTGCCTCTGGATTGGTTTCAAAAGTCTAATAATTACTACTGTTGCAAGTGAGGAGAGTATGTGAAAGTGGTGAGCAGCTGGTGTTTTTTCTCCTACTCCTCTCCACATGTCTGACACCATGGAGCCTTCATGTTTTTCAGTCACACACCCACAGACAATGCCACCCCGCTCTTTTGCATTTTGGAAAGGGCGACCTCGCTGTCACTGACTGGCAAACATCTTTGTCTCGTCAGTATGTGTGGGCGACGGGTTAAAGCTGCTCATCTCTCCTCCAAAGTTATGTGAGAAATTAAATTCAAACTGCTTCCTTTTCAGCTCTATTTATGGTTTTGAATATCCCAAAATTGATTTTTGTGGCTGTTAACCAAGGTTTCTGAATCCTTTCAGCAGATCTAATATTTACTTCACTAAATATACCAGAACTTAAGCTACAACCCAAATAGAAGACAGAGAAAAACTCCACTTTCATTTTCAAGGATCAACAGTGAAAACTGACTTCTCCACTAAATACTGACGTTGAGGTTTGACGAGTTTCCTGTGTATTTACCATTCTTCAAACCTCAGGTCAAGGGAGTGTTTAAAGGACATTTTTACATAGTTTTAGTCAGGAGGTCACCAGACGAAGGGGAAGTGATTTGTAAAGAAATGTCATGCTTTTTCACAGACAAATAAACACCAAGGAAAGCATTTCTGTCTCTGCCGGGTCTTAGTGGTCGCTGGAGAAAGAGCCTACTCCAACAGATTTATGAAGCCAACTGTTCTTTACAATGACACCGAATGGATTTACACGTTCTTTGTCAGGAGGGCTGAACATTGAAAGTATGGGGAGTTAACGGGGTAACCTCGCTGTCACTGCTCTTCCTTAAACAGTGATTAAGAGACAGGGGACACGATGTTGACGTGTCTGCTAAGATGATAATTTACACTTGCTGCACAAGTAGGCATTTCACACCAACGGACACATTAATGGCGGTGCACACTTTCCCTGTCACAATCAAAGAGATGTGTGCTAGAGAGTATGTGGCCATGTGTGTGCGAACAAGGAGGTTGTGTAAGCAGAGGCAAAGAAGGGAGGGAGGGGTTCTTGCTGTGCTCGTTGTGATAAATCATTTAGTTGCACAGTATCCTCTAACTTTGGTTCTGTTTGATCTTGATCGCAGTAAGATGGTGGTTTTGAAGTGAAAAACACCAGGACTGCAGGTCAGGCTCTGGCGAGGCAGGGCCACTAACCCACACAGTGAGACAGGGTCATAATTTACACCCCGGTGGACAGCACCTAACATTGGGGAGCCCCAAGCCTCCATCTGTACTATCTCAATCAGTGACAGATTGATGGAGCCTCCTCTTCATCCAAACTGAGAGGATGTCTCTGCATAGACTGCTTTACAAATACACAGGTCCTCAGCAGAGATAATCTGCATGGGTTCCTATGGTGAAAGTGCACTATTGCCACCATGAGCAAAGCAACAAAGAAAATGTATAACTTTTGATTAGATTAAGAGATCTGTAACTCACACAGTGAACAAGGCCACCAAATCTGAGCCTTCAATCTAGTGCCTGTGAGTTCTCTCGGTGTTATTATCCCATTAGAACTACAATAAAACCAGTACAGTTTTCTTTTAAACAAACATTTTCATCAATCAAGCAAGTAAAATGGAAGCTTTACATTAACTTTTGTGGAACATTCTGGCTGTTTAAAAAAGTTTACAAAACGTGCTACTATTAAAAAAAAAAAAATCAAAGACACAGCGTGAGCCAACTTTTAGCACGAGCCGAAATAAAAAGAATAAAAAGACTAAGAGACTGTGTTCTCAAAAGAAAAAAGCAGCAAAGTCCTGCGTCTCATTTCCACTATTGTTAAATTCATCCCAGTGAGTGTTTGGTTTAACAACTCATTATCACTGAACAGTGTGAAAAACCACAAAGGCCAGAAGTATCACCTGCTAAAAAAGAGCAGAACTTTCTCCTGAATTATTCATACAACTCTCTCTTCTTCACTCCTGCCACAAGTGAAAAACATCAATAAATAGCTATCATCGCTCTAATATTTATGGCTTCCTTTGTTGTCCTATCAACCTTTAAACTGTTTCTGTCTTCTAACCCAGCTGTTGGATCCTTCTCGTGACAGAAATGTGGGGGTAGGGGACAGGGAGAAAACACTCCTTCTAATCGTCGTGGCTACAATAGAGAGTTTGTACTAAGACTTCAAATTATCATCAACTAATGGCAGATCTCATTTTCTTTAGAATAGAGAAATTATACACAACGTGTCTTTGAAAGGTGAGCAGTTCATGAGCCAGTAAAAAGGACAAGGGGCAAAGCCTCAAATGCAATAATCGCTTTTTTAATCTTTCCCTGCTGTAGAAGGACGTGTGTCAAGACATGATTATGTATCAGCGGTATCTCTGTCTGAAGGGTCATCTCATGTATTCCTTGCATTACAACAAAAAAGTCACCGTCTCATTGATATGGAAAATGACAACACTTTAAAATTCTTACTGCGTTATAAAAAGCTCAATGTTACTTTTATATTGCAAAAAAAGATGGATATATACTGTGGATACCAACGTAAAAATGATATCTGCATTAAAAAAAAGCCGGTATCAGCGAACAATGCAGGCTGTTTCCCGTGCAGTCAGCAGGGTGGAGAAAAGGAACAGGGTGTGAGGAGAGCCCACGCCAGGGGTGCCCATAAATCAGGGCCCTTCTGCCCCCTATGTCCACCAAGCCAACAGAGACTGGATGATCCAAATTCCTGGGGGTTAATTCACCAAGTCGCTCCCTAAATTTCCTCATGTACACCGTTGTTTCCACTCTTTTAACTAACACTCTGCAGGGTGAGAGAATGAAACGCTTCCACCACCAGAGCCCATACAACATGCACCATCCTCTATGCAGTGCAACAGCAGCGTGCCCTTTGCACTTAAAACACAGTTACATGTTAACACAGAGCAATTATAGCAGTGAATGAACTTCCACCACACTACCATTAATATGATCTTTATGAGATGTGCCCTTTCATCTTGCAATCATAAAAACACTTGTTCTGCAGCTAGAGGACCGTTTTGGTGGCAACAAACTGCATGAGGCTGTATCCTGACTGATGATCAGACCTCAAACTAAAGTTCATTTAAAGAGGCTGAGACGGAAGGACATGATCAAAAACCGAAGAAGAGAATTTACTTCAAGGTGCATTTCAGGGTTTGCACTGAGTGAAAAAAAAATAAGTAAGGGCAGTTCAGGCTTCCCTTGGGAAAGAAATCATTGTGTCTCAATGGGGCTGACCTGGTTAAATAATGGCTAAAATAAAACAAATAAAAAAAAATGTGATCATTAAAGAAACAAAGACATTTTCATGACCTTTTTTTTCATGTTTCTCTTTTTCTTTTGAAGAATTTCCATACTAATACATAAACTGCTGCTCTCCTTGATGCTTTAGTGCGTCCCTATGGGTTGTAGGATTTTTATTCTATTTTCATTATGATTTATACCATGAATCAAATAAAGTATTTTATTTGACTCATTTTTCTTTCTCCAGCTGTTTCTGAATCTCTTTTCTTCCACCCACACACTTCTGCCTGCAGAACAGTCCAACCCTGAGAACACATCTCTGACAACATGCATTTTAATCCCAAACAATTTATCCACTAAACCAGCGTTGTGTTGTGTAATAATGAGACAATGCCTGATTCAAATCATAAGACTTGAGAATTTTTTGGACCTGACAAACCTGAGTGGGTTGTCATCACTAATGTCATTAAAATCAAATACTCAAAGAGCAGGCAGGGAGGATTTTGGTTATATTTCCCCTTTTTTCCCCTCCTACTCAGGCCAACTATTAATGAGATCCACTGCAATCACAGTAAATGAAATGACTAAGTATAATAAAAGCACATGCAATCATAATGGGAATAAAATGAAAGACAGACAAAGTTTTCATTCCAATTTTACAGTTTTAATCGGGCAGTTTTATAAGTGACCTTTGAGTTACTTTCTTTATAGACCTATAAAAATGGCATTTTATGAATTGGTTTCCCACGCAATAACCTGAAATTACGTCGGCCTGTGTGTTCACCAAAGCTGCAATGTGTAATAAACATAAAATAACATTAACAGTGAGACCACGTGACTCATTGTTGTAATTTTCACCAGCACTTCACTCGCCGCGTTTATTAAAACGCGGACACACCCTTTAAACATTAAACGTTATTAAACACCTTCAATTAGAAGCATCAATTATTAGACTTTATCGTTTTACCAGATCTGTGCAACGGTGGTGTTACGTAAAAAAAAAAAAAGTGAAAATCCTGGAGAGCGTTTTATTTAGGTTAACAAATAAAGTGTGTGTTTTTTAAGTGAACAGAGAAACAACTTTATTCTCCATAAAGGTGCTCTGTCTGTTAAGGCTTGCACTTAGTTTGCTGACTTAAAATACTTCGCAGGCGTTATTGATGATATAATGATGATCTGCACTGAGCACGTGCGAACGCTAAAAAAAAAAAAAGAAAAAAAAAAGAGGGGAAAAAGTCAAGGAAAAAAGTACTAAAAGTCATACGACTACACCGTGCACTCGTCACCGTGGCTGATCTGAAGCAGATCAGCTGAGCTAAAAGCTGAGTTTTAAGTTTAAATGTCCTGTCGGGTAGAAGTTTGTCCGCGTGCCGTGGGAGCTGACGCACAAACTCAGGATAGCTCTGACAGGTTTTCAGTGCAGACCTTCGCATGCAGTCGGAAAGTGAACTGTGATCCGTCGGCTGCGGAGTGTGGAGATTTACAAACCTTTGTGTACTTGATCTCCGGGTTGGGCACCGGTGAGGGCATCAGCTGGAGGGATGCCATGAGAGCAGCGGGGTCGCTCTTCACCTCTCCGGGGATCTCGATCTTACTGGAAGTCATCACGGCCGTCTCTCCGCTCGTCTGTCTGCGTGCTGCGCCTCTCAGGGTTTTTTCAGCAGATTTCTGATTGGGGTTTTGGGTTCCTTCCTGGGTTTATAGCCAGGTGTCGGCCGCGGTTCATTTTCATTGGGCAGAGGAAAGGGCTGTCCTTTTGAAAATTAAATTCAAGCATTTACATAAACGACCTCAGCCATGCGTGTTAAGAAGGAGGAACACTTCCACCCCACCCACCTCACACTCCCGGTGCACTCAGTTTCTTCAGTTGCTTTCACTCACCAACAGTTGACGCTTTTACATAGTTATTCATAGTTTTACATACACAAATATCACGCTTAAACTCCCTGCGGCGAATTACCACAGTAGTCTGGAGCTGATTGTCTTAAGTACTGGGTTATGTTCACTCAGCAGACCTAGTAATAACAATCCAGCATATTAACATCAGGCCAGTTTTAAATTACGCATTTTGTAGAAGGATTTAGAAATGTATCCTTTGGGGAAACAGACTTCTGAGGCCCAATGTTCTAATGAAGCCTATAGGCTGCTATTTGTTTTGCAAAGTAATCTCTGCGAGGTTCATTTAGCAGCTTCAGGAGTTGGTGGAAAGATCTTGCTCAGCAGATGGAGTTCGCTTTGTTCCAGGTTCAAACTTTCTGAGCCCTTCATTCACTTTGGTTCAGTTTAGATAAAAGGTTGCTTTTTCACCTCTCATACAAACTTATCAAAAAGGGAAATCTTACACCATCATTAACCATTTCCTATAAGTGTGACGTAAAGGCGTCACACTCCCTTTCAGCTCGCTATCACCCTGAGGGCTTATTTGCCTAACACAACCTCCCCACGGCCTGAGATGTTATGTAAATGTGGACTACAGGGATTGCTGCTATTTGCTGGGGTGTTGTTAGCACAGATTTGTCCTGCAGGTGATAATTCCGTGCAGCGCCTCCTTTAAACCCTCCAATAAACATCCACCGAAAAGGCTGCGAACGGCCCTGTCTCGGAAGACTGAAGAAATTGAGGCAAATACGCTCACGTAACAAGTCCACACTACAAATGATTATAATCCAATCTCAGTGACATCACCCAGCTAGGGGCAGTTTAATAGTAAATAAAGAGGTTATTTGTATTAGTGGGTCATGCATTGGCAGCTATGTTATTCAAAAATTGGAGACATTCAACATGAAATGAACTTTTAAAGCCACCACGTTCCTCGGAGAGGCACCTCGTTAAGTAACGTTTAAATTCCAGATTTCATAACATGAGCTCCTTGACAAGACAAAGGAGTCGAGAGACAGATTCAAGACCATCATTTGCAAACCCCCGGAGGATGCTTTTTCTCCATCAGCACATCAACCTTTTTTCACAGCATGCGCGACACTCTCAAAGTGTCTGTTTCACATCAAAGAGGACGCGCCTGCATCGGTGACATTGATTAATGGATTCAAAACATCCCATCCACAGCCCGTCGTCTCACCTTTTCACAAAGCACAGCAAACGGAAGATAAGACACACCGGGGAGACGGTGTGACAAAACTTTAGCGGCGCTTCAAATGTATTCATGGAGCTCCCTCTGTTGGAAGGAGCGAGCCTCGGACGCGGCCGGGTCTCACACACACGACGATCTCAATATTCATCGGGTTGCAATGCCTCTGGAGGTGTTGATGATAACCTGTGAAGATTGAAAGCAAGTGGAAACACGGCGAAGATGGTAAGAAATACTTTGTGTGAGTTTGCAAGCGCGTACGTCGCGAGAAAAAAAAAAGACGATTGAGAAACGTTGTAAAATGAGATCACGAAAAGTGTGAATGTCCCCGAAAATTCAGGAACTCTGGTCCCGCAAAGAGTTTTTTTTAAACAGTTGGCAGCGTGAGGAGGACGTGGGTACAACTGAAGAGTTGGTGAATCTTATATTTTTATTGATGCTTTATTATAAAAAAAAAATAAAAAATCAAAAAATCAAAATCAAATCTGCACTGAGAGGAAATGATGCAGCTCCTCTGACGTTTTTCTTTTCTTAAAACACTTACAGGTTGTTACATAGCTGCATCTGTATGGCCCAACACGGATAAAACATTTTTTTTAAAACTTAAAAACTGTAAAACGGTAAAAACTTATTTGTCCCACTGATCATATCTTAATCCCTGTATATCTCACGCGAGATCACTTTTCAATTAGGACTTCTGTGGTCTATATGTTTTTCTAAGTCTTCAGTAAAGTATATTTCCCAGTTTGCTGAGATTTTTTTTAACTTTTTTTTATCGTGTATAGTTTTTGTTATTTCAAATGAAATAAAGACATATTGATTAAACGTGGTTGTTGCACACACTCTGGTTATATATAAACCCCTTGTTAATTGCAAAATATGAACACTGTAGCACAGTCTGTGTTAACAGGAGAAGCAAATAAGGAGGCTTGCACCGCTGTCTGTTTAAAAGTTAAAGATAAAATCCCTCCAAAAGGACGTTAAAATGTTTTAACGAAAATGAATAGGCTCTATGTATTTTAATCATTTTGGAAATATCACTGTGGAGTGCAAATAGTTCAAACTGTGTGCTTAATCTCAGCATTAACAGAAGAAATTGGGACCGTTTAATGACTTTCACCTTTTACATGCACCAGCTTGCTTTTCTGTGGCATATGATCTGTTCATTTGTCTTTGTGGCTTTAATTGTTTACATGCCAAGTGAAATCCCTTTTCATCACTCGGCTGCCATCAATTACCTCTACTTCACTTTGCAAATTTAGTAATAGAGGAAAGAAAAAGCGCTCTGTGATGCCTGGATTTCCTGTCTGATCACAGCGTTTCTCACCCTGACACAGATGGATTTTAATCACTGGCTTTTCAGTTCGAGAGATATTAATTTAAAGAGTTTATTGTGGACTTTATTACATCATGTGAAAACTCTGAAATGTGAACGCGATCGCTCATGTTTTTTTTCAGCAACTAGCACGCCTGGATGGCGGTGCGGTACGCGGAGACCTTATTGTAATAAAAGTAGACCCCTTGTGGTTATGCAGGGAAACGGACGCAGAGAGCTTAACGCGTCCGTCAGCCTGCCGAGCGGAGCACGGTGTGAGCGCACCGAGTGGGAGGCGACAACCTGCACCGGCAGCTACACACGGATTCCATCATAGCTGTTAGCTGTTTGTTGTGGTCGGGAGAAGACATCAAGGAGACGCAGGGTAAAAAAAAAAAGAAAAAAAATGGAAAATGAAAGCAGGAGGAAGATGAAGGAGAAATTTGGCCTGAGGCGGGACATCTTTAAGGAGTTCCTTGCTGAATTTCTGGGGATATTTGTCCTGATAGTGAGTACCTCCCTCTGCACCTGTCATCCAGTTTAGACATCCGCTTTAAAGTTGTGAACCAGTATGTACATAAGGTGTCAAATCAAGTGACTGCTGTCTCTCAAATGTCTCTATTAACAAATAGAATAAGAATATTTCTCTCTTATGTACTCGCTTGTTATTTACTCCTGACAGACTGTTGAGATTATAATAAGATGAGCCTGATCCAGTGTGGGACTACTTTCTATTCCCCACAATCCATGTGTCCTCTGTTAATATATATATATATTTGAAATAATTACAGATATTTGAAGCGAAACATTTACTGAGTTTATGAAAGTATAAACAAAGGATTAAATTGAATAACTGGATCACTTTATAGTACAGAATAGTATGCTTCCCTTACTCTGTGTTTTCCTGTCATCCACTGAAAGAGTCGCCTGCTTTACAGTCATTATGTGCTCCTAGTCTGGAGTGTCCTCGCCTCCACCTGTCAGCCCCTGAGCTCCACCTGTCACCTATAAGAGTCTGCTTTGATGCCTTCGATGGCGCTTCAGAGAAAAGATGCAGGTTCCACAGCAACTCTTTTATTTTTGGATGACTGCTCTCGTCTCAACACTACCGCCCCCCCAAATTAGTTGTGCCTTTCACTTAACAAGTGGGGGATTAATCACTGTTTTGAGCTCCAGCTTGGACAAATTGTCTGTGGCAGTCAGAGGCTGTTTGTGGACAAGAAGGCTAGTGTTAATGGCGGGTATAATTGGAATAACTAAAAACAATGAGCCTTTCTACCTCCACCCTTTGTGTTTTTGTTCCTGTCTGTGTCCCAGCTCTTTGGATGCGGTTCAGTGGCCCAGACAGTGCTGAGTAAAGGGGCTCTCGGGGAGCCTCTGACCATCCACGTTGGTTTCACTCTGGGAGTCATGATGGCTGTCTACATGGCAGGGGGAGTGTCAGGTAAAAGTGGCACACATGTGCAGCTGGCATTCATCCTACTTTTGCAAGCCTCAAGACAAAGAATTCTTTCATTCTCAGTTATCTCATACATTATTTTCACAATTTCATTCCTTTGCTTGGTCTTTGAAAAGCCAGAATGTTTTACGTTGAGTTTGTAGTAATAGAGACCGACATGACAGGCATGCTAAAAAAAATGGGAAGGTTCATCTAAATGTATATTTTAGCATTTTTCTTTGAAATAATCTAATCATTGAATTTGTTGCTGGTTAATTTCTTTGTCACTTAATTAGTCCACAAAGTGTTTCAGTTCTGCCTGCAAGCATGTTGACACGAATGCCAATTTGTCATCAAATTGTTTTCTAATTAGATCTTTTGTTTACTCTGTTCTTTGGTTCTTAGTCTAAAATAAACAAAAAATGCACATCAGGTCAAATATGTATGACAAGACAAGAAAAAAAAAAACGCCTGCACACTTTCAGGTTCACGTAAAGATATGTTCATCGTCTTTTTTTGGTTTAGCAACATTTCAGTCTGCAGGATCTTCTTCCAGCTCGCCAAACACAAGCTGGTGACAAAAGTCATCTCAAAAGTGCTTCTTTGTTGGAGATGCAGTCTTAGGTCAGGTGCACTCTGTCTCTGCTCTCTGCTCCCCACCTCTGCTATCGACTTGCATTGTTACACTGTGCAGAGCTACGAGGAGCTGAAAAGTTGTAACATGCCACTGTGTATCTCGTGGACTTTCTTAGATAAAAATGGTGAGTGCCTGTTAATCATTAATGAAGGTAGTCAGCATGTGAAGGTGGCTTTGTGCAGAGTTGTTATATAGCTGCTACTCCTTTGTACTCCCATGGAGAAGGAAAAAAAGATGAAATGTGGCATTTGATGGCATGATAACAGATGAAAGGAATATTTAATCATGTGTGAAAGAGGAGGGTGCAACCTTATTCTGTCCAGTGGTTGGCCAGCCCTTCTAAAACTGAGTACTGCTACCTGATTGGTTAATCTGCTCTGCAAACATGGCTGTGTGAAGAAACTGAAGAGATTTAGCAATTTTCATTAAAAATCTTCACGTTAAGATTTATCATTTTGCTATTAAAGATATTTGTTCTGTTTCTTAACTCGATCTACATGCCTGATAAGAAGAGTTGCAAAGCTTCAGAAGAGTAGTAGAAAAGCCAGAGGACAGAGAGGTTAATATATGGAGAGCTTTTGCTGCATGACTGGGCCATTCAGCCCTGGGGTCCACAGCTCAGTGGGAAGCTTCTGTCCAACGACATCTCTGAAGATGATCATAGGTATTGGACTAATGAGCTTTACAGGGGCATGGGTCTCTGGAGATGAGGGGGGTCAGGTGTGACAAGCCTGGCTCTCTGGGCTTCCCTGGCAGAGCGGCCCCAAAGGAGAAGAAAACACAATTGTTTTCACTTTGTAGTCTCAGATTTTAGATGACAGTGTACCGTAAGTATGACACATCATGGTCACTCTAATGACCTGCAGTCTACGTGTGCCTTAAGCAGATTCAGGCAGATTATGTCAGACGCAATTCAGACAGGCAGGTCTGGCTGGTTGTCGTGGTCAGTGTTTGTGAACAGAATGGGGAGATTAACAATGGGCGCATGGCTGATACCCCCAGTGGTGTTACCACATCGAGGTCAAAGCCAAGATCCCGAAGTGTTAAACAAATGACCCCACACTGCCATCGCAGCCCAGGAACAATTGGCTGGAATGTGTCCAAAACGCCTCTTTGGGACAATGCAGAGCGTAGGAAAACAGATCTGAAGGCACACAAACACTGTATCCATAATATGAAAGCATTCAGAAAACTGTATGAATACAAGGCACACTGGAAAAAAAAGACCACAGAATCTCTTAAAATGCTAAATAATCTTTCAGGGCTCTCGATCACAAATGTTTTGCATTCTAGTTAGAGTCAATCATTTGATCATTATTGGAAGAGAACTTGATAAATTTTACATATTAAATTTTACATATTAAATTTTACATATTAAATTTTACATATTAAATTTTACATATTAAAGTTTGAGTACACGATTTGGAGATTTCCACCGTATGAGTGAAAAAAGTGAAGCTATTACAACCATCCATTTCGAACTTGAAAACTTTGATTGTCTGTTATACCGTATAGAGAAGAGGGAATGGTATTTTTTTGTGACACAAATATTTCATCCCTTTTAAGTCACATCTCAAACAAAGATGCAAATAATTCGCTTCTCACATGTGAACCTTTCTAGACAGAAGTAATTAGAAACTGACTGTTCGGAGATGTAGGACTGTTGGACAGGCCTTTGGGAACTTTGTGGTCTGAGTCATAAAAGCACAAACATTTTTATATTTTATATTTTTGTTGTTTTACTCTTACATCGAAATTCTGAACTTTTCATTGTGCTCTTGATGTCGCTTGATGTTGTTCATGCTTTTGTTTAACTGTCCCAGGAGCCCATGTGAACCCTGCAGTCTCTCTGGCCATGGTGATTCTGGGGAAGCTGCCTCTAAAGAAGTTCCCTGTGTATGTGGTGGCACAATTCCTCGGGGCTTTCGCTGGATCCTGTGCTGTGTTTGGGTTGTATTATGGTGGGTGTAAACAGCTACGTTAGTCTGAAGCGTAAAATAGAGCAGTTTACAATTTAAAAAAAGGTCAAATAAACATACTTTTTGGGAATGCGAAACCATCACATCCCTGTGTTTGCCTTTTGAAACTAAGCCTATTTTTTTGCATATTCTTAAACCGTCTAAGATCCTTGGAAATGGTTAAATTAGACAAAATGTTAAAAACACCTCTAGATCTTCCTTTGCAAACTGTAGCATGCCTACATTTTATATTACATCAAACTATAACAAATATAGTATTGCATAACTTTGGTAACTCAAACCCAAAGACTTTCTGCTGATCAACTTTACTGTCAGTCATTGTTGGTTAAAATTTGGCAAAATAAATACAGGATTAGGGGCTGACTTGTCACGTTGGTTCTATACATTCTTATACAACACAATAGGCAATGAAAAACATCACTTTTTCTTTACAATATTAATACATTTTGGACTTGTGGTCAAACATACTTATCACACGTTTTCTTGTGAGAATGAGCTGGTATTTGATAGAACTATGAAACTAATACTTCACTCCATATTATATTTCATTTAATTTGCTAGTACAGGAGATACAAATATATAATTTCCCCATAATGTTTCTTTAACTACATTTATTTTTCTGCAGATGCTTTGATGGACTACACTAAAGGAGAATTAGCAGTCACTGGTGCAAATGCCACGGCCAACATTTTTGCATCTTATCCTGCAGAACATCTCTCAGTACTCAATGGGTTTGTTGATCAGGTGAGGTTCAAAACCTGTTATTTATTTCTGCGATTTCAAGATGATTGACTCGCAAACATGTAACTCCTTTAAAAGGACTGAAAAACAAAGACAAAGCTTACAGTGAGGATAGAGGTTTGTGTTGAGTGGGCTGCACTTACACACTCAGATGAGAAGATATTTCATTGCTTTTTGAGAGTAAGATTTGTATTTCAGTGCGTCACAACATTGCATTACGACATCCAAACATTACAGAAACACATAATGAAAAATGGAAAAAAGCAGGTGAAAAAAAAGAATAAATAAAACATGGCGACACCTGAGCAATAGATATATCATTAAAATGTATTAAAATAGTTGACCAATTGTTTAATTGACCTATGAAGACAAATACACCCTTAAATGTATATTTACAAACCATACAAAGTGCCTGATAATACTGATTCTTAAGCATATTTTAAAATATCGTGTACATTTTTGGCCTCTTCTTTACATTGAATTATGGATGCAAGTGAGATAGCAAATATAGTCCAACAAGAACGTTTGTGTAAATGGAAGTCACTAGAGCATACGATGATCCACATTAGCCTGAATTTAGTGCAGTCATGGGCATTAAAGTGGGAATGAGTACACGTATACATTCTTTGCGGATGTATGAACAATTCTGCTTTGATGCTGAGAATAACTACCATCTGTTCTGGATGCATATGAAATTAGAAGAACATGTAAAACAATTATGTGAAAGCTGTGAGGGGGGTTAACACAATAACACAATTATGATATACATTCAATAGAATTTGTGTTAGAGATGAAAACTAGCATTGTGTTTATTTGTTGACTCTGTTTCAAATAAGATCCTGGTGGCCAAAAAAGATCAGTTTATTTTAGAAATCTGTAAAGTAAATAGAGTATGGTCTGTTTGAATTTTTCAGTTAGTCAAAATTAAGTAAATTAAACAGATTTCAAATAGGAAAATTGCATTATTTTGTGTCTCCTTGCTTTTTCTTTTTCAATATACAGGCATATTGGGTAGGACAGTAAAGCAGTTTTACATAGTCTGAAACCAGGGGAAAGGGGAAGCCCCTTAATAAGCTTAAAGAAAACACAGGGCAGAGGTCACTGCAGCAGGTCAGGGGACTCAAAAACATCCTCTCACAAACAAATACAGCAGGTACAGCAAACAGAAAGAGCAGTTTAAAAGCTTATCCTCCTCCTTCTGCAGACCAGTGTTAATTTTACCATTTTAATGAAGAGGAACTGGATCCATATCAAAACATCTCACATTCTTACACACATTCACATTCTTGTGCTCCACCTAAGTTTGTGAAATTCAGCTTGGTTATTTTGCTGATAGACAGGCAAACACAGACACATGCAAACAACACTGAAAACTTTCCTCTGCCTCAAGTTTTACCTCTGCAAAGAAATATCTCGAGCAGGAATGCAACTGATGCAACCTGTCTGTTGCGTCTGTTTTCAAGGTAATTGCAACTGGTGCACTGATTCTGTGCATCCTGGCCATCACGGACAGGAAGAATATTGGCGCCCCAAAGGGCATGGAGCCCCTGTGCATCGGCCTGATCATCATGGCCATAGGAGTGTCCATGGGTCTGAACTGTGGCTATCCGATAAACCCGGCACGAGACCTTGGCCCGCGGATCTTCACGGCTGTAGCTGGATGGGGCATGGAAGTGTTCAGGTAATTTTACTGATTTAGAAACAAAAAGACTCCAGTTAATGCCTGTGAAGTTGTGTTTGAGTGTCAAACATCCATAGCTGTGTTTGGATTATTAACACAAAGATTAATGAGAAAATAGCAAAAAATGTACATGATCTGTGTTTTCCTGAGGTCCATCATCTGGTGCAGCTTTTACAGCCACCAGTGCCAAAACACATTGGCTGCATAATAAGGAATTCCATGTTGAACCAAGTGGTTGCTCTGTCTCATCCCACATGAAGAGCAGCACATCTAGTACCATCTTAGTTCTCGCCACAATCTGAATAAATTTTTCAGACACAATGTGAGTCTTTCCCGCATTTTGAGTGAACAGGGAGAGTTACTGTGCATATAAATATGAAATATTCAGCACTTTGTATGTTCCATCATATACTCCCCAGTCTCTCCCCCTGACATCACAGTTGGTTCTAATTCTCTTTTTGTCTTAATTTTGCTCATGATCACATGTCTCAATTAGTCCTCTTATCTAATGATTAATGTGTTCATGTGTAACCTCTTTCAGAATACAGTCTAAGGTTGAAATAAATTGACTTTGCTTGATTAAAGGCTCTTTTCAAGGGTTTCCACCATTAGTAGTGTCATGGAGCTATATTCGCTTTATTTCACATGCTCTACCAGTACATGACTGAGGATGCACTGTTACATGGACATCCATGTGGAGCCATCCATTAGCAACATGCACTTATCCTTTAAAGCCTCAGTTCTCAAAGTGTTTTTCCCCAAAGCCTGATCTTAAAACAGAATGTGAAATAGCTATGTCTGCTCACAATGCAAAATATTGCAGCTACAAAATACAAGTTGAAACATTTCTTATTTCCCATGTTTTAGTTACTGTGTTCCTGACACAAATGCCGGTTAAGTTTTGACTAATCAGCACCTTGATGTTCTTCGTCAGCACACTGACTCCCAACTTTGTACCTATTCCTACTCGATGATGTCCTGTCCATGTCTGACTAGTGAGGATCTTACCTCGAATGCTTCTAGAAGAAAATGTGTGCTACTCCATGGGCCTTCCTACTAAACATTTTCAACAAATGATTTTCTACATCCCTCCCACTCACCATTTCTCCCTCTTTCACTCTCATCCTAGGGTTTTAGAGTTAAGAGTTGAAATCATATGGTCAGGATAGAAATAATGTACATGGTCAGGTTTACATATATATGAAATACATGCTTAGAAAGTTACCCGAAATCTACATGGTTACATCTAACACATTAGACTATTCATGCATTGGAATTCCTTTCATGCCTGATAGAAAACAGCCTAGAAAACTACATCTCACAATTTACAACCATAACTAAATTTTGGTCCTTAATGCTGTTGATGCAGTTGTTCAAATAATCAGTTACTCAACACAATGATAACGGTGACTCAGCAAACTGTATGGCCTGACCTCGAAGGCTACTCATTAAGAACTTTTTCTCAAAGCCAAGGTTGTTGTCAGATGGGACAAATACCTTAAAATTCTGCGTTGAGCAATATGTGATCCGTCTTTGGTTGCTTGCAAGAAAAGTCAGCCGACAGCTCAAGCACCATCTGACAACGTAACACCCAGAATATCAAAGTAAACCTCAGTGAGGTATACAACCACCAAAAAAAAGATAGAAATAAAACGGTTTACCTAACAGTAGTATGACAGTCAATCGGGGATACTGTAGGTAATAAAATTGCACTTTTCAGTCTGAAGGTTGCAAACTTCTCACTGACACTTTGAATAGAGTGCAAGCAAAGCTATTGTGCTACATATAGAACTAATAGTTCTCAACAGCAGCCTTAAACGCTACTAAAATTTCCAAATTATAGAAACAAGTTTAGGTGATCTCAATAGACTTTTATTGGGCCTCAGTTATCTGTTAAAGGCTAAATAATGGTTTGCAGGTTTATGACCTGGACAGAAATCTGGATTCTGCTTCCCACCATCTTGATTTAGGCTTTAATTCAACGGAAGCAAAGAAGTGTGTTTCATGGAGGGTTGGAAGAAATTCTTCTGGTCGTTCTTGTCAGGCTCTCTGTTTTGATCGTTGGTAAATACGTGCTGTTTGCGCCTTTGCCCTCAGTGCCCGTCATCCTTGACCCTCCACTGGACCAATCTTTTTAACCCCTGCCCCTGGAAGCGTCTGTGCATGTCATTGCTCAAAGGCATTGAGAATGGCTGTTATGGTTGTCAAACTAAGAACAAAACACTGCTTGAATAATAATGGCGCCTTTAGAAAGGCCACATAAGCACAGGCCTGAGTTAAAAGACTTGTCAATACAACTGAGGATTTTTAAAAGCAGCATTCTTGATTTAGCTTGAAAATAACACAGTATGAAGTGGTTGGAGGAAATCTAAAGACTTGGTATGTGAAATACAGAGTTTCTGATGCTGTCTGTGTCCATACCACAGCTTCAACTATAGCCAGACGGCTCATAAAGCGTGACTTCACAAATTTAAAAAGATTACTTTAATGCATATGTAAGCTCTTAGTACTACCAGGATCTTATCATCAAATAAATGCAAAATCTGGCATAATCTTTTACATATCTGATTAAAACAAATACAGCACCATGTTAAAAGACCCTCACGGAAGGCTGAGTGTTTCTGGACATTACATTTCTTTTCAGCACATGCACACAACTTCAATGTGACCTAGTGAGAGACTCCTGGCCTGATCATCTTAGCTGTGGGTGTGGATTAAAGTCAGTAATCCAGACGGCTCCCTCCTCCAGTCCTCTTCTTGTATGCCAACAGAAGATAAATACGACCCGTTCAAGTGTTGATTTACTTTTGTGCATCGACTTGTTCACTTGCCTGTGTGGCCACAATGACTTGCAATAATCCCTCATTGGTTTGGTAAACAAGCATTCTGATAGGAGTCAGAGTGAAAATCCGGACACATGACCTAATAAATAGAGCTTCTTAGGACTTTACTGTAATCTGGGATAACCGTGTACAACTTGAGTAAGACCAGGCTGGATCCTACTCTTCCCATATTTCAACTCTGTTGTGTCTTTCATTTAACTGAATTTGTGCCACATCAGAAGTTTTAGACTTGTGTGTTCACATCAATTACCAAGTCATAACTAAACTTCTGAAAGCTCCAACGCAACTGACTCACCATTTAATTTACATGTCAGTGCAAGAGTTTGAAAATCAAACTAAGAAAAAGAGACGGGTGCCGGATCCGTTGAAAGAATTAAAATTTGGCAGAATCAGAATTATTCATTTTTCACCATGCTCAAGAAACATGCTAACATCTGGCTTTTGGTTGCAATTATATATTGTTTAATCAGTCTTCCCTCTAATGTCAAATGACTACAGTAGTTGTGGATATTTACCTATTATGACTCCAGTCAGCACTGATGGGAAAAAAGCATCCAGGTACACAGACTTATTTTCAATGGGGGTGCTGCTCAAGGGGCTGCATGAGTGGAAACAACAAGAAAATGGTTAATCGATCTTACAGGTCAGCAAGACAGTTCATGGCTCACTCTCAGGCAGTCAGTATTAATAAACAAAGCTAGTACAGTATTTTACATGGACGTGCTTATCAAAAACTGTTATTCAACAGAGCCTGAAGGATAAAGTTTAATTTCTTCATGTTGTTGTAGCTCGCTTGTCCCCCTGGGAGGCAGTAGTTACTGAATATAACTCCAGTACTGTGTTGGTCAATGCCCTGGCAGCACCAAGAGTAAACACATTACTTCTGGCAATAGGAAAGGATTTGATCAGCTTGTCTTAGTCATTACACCTCTATTTAAACAGACAACTTACGCTACTTTTTCTGTATCAAACCGACAGAGCCAGGTTGGGTCTTTGTCCAGTCTATTCTTTGTACTGAGGTAATATTATCAGGTGCTGGTTCTAGTGAATAGAAATGTTAAACTCTCCCTTTAAATCCCCATTGAAAGCAGACTGAAACAGCCAATCAGTACTGTAATAGTCACAAGCTGCTCATTTGGTATTAAAAACACGAAGAAGAGGAAAAAAGAAAAGAATTTTAAATTAAATTTGTGTGCTTATGAACTGTTCTGTCAGAGCCACAAACTCTTTTTACAAGTCGTGCTGATCAGGAGTTGCCCACTGTGGCAAAGGTAATGTATCATTGGGTAGGATACTGTTCGAATATCAGTACTGCTGATGCATGATATCCAACAGTTTTTTGTCATAGTTATTTAGACTTACATGACCTCTCTGCAGAGCTGGAGACTGTTGGTGGTGGATCCCTGTGGCAGGACCCATGGTGGGTGGAGCGGTTGGAGCAGGGATTTACTTTTTCTTCATTGACTTGCACCAACCTGAGCCTGACAGACGGGAGAACACCAACGTCCAGGACAAATATGAAATCATTGCTATGAGTTAAAATCTACAATAAGGGTATCAGAGCATATAATCAAAGCAAAAACATTTGGTGTTGAAAGGCAGTTTGATGCATTTCTACAATTTTTGCAAATTCTACAGTTTTGCACAAAGCATGTTTGGTACCTAACTGAACTATTTAATTTTTTTTACAGATACATCCATATGTGAAGCCTTTAAAGTCTCTTTTGTAGAAAGTCAGATGTATTCAAGATTTTCAGGTTTTATCAGTCAGGGGCTCTTTCATGTCATAAAGTATTAAATGTGTTGAAAAATACATTCTCTTTTAACTTCAAAGGGAATGCGCTCTTGGACTTGAACCTTGAATGCAGAGTCTTCGCTGCATTATAGCTATGGAGCTTTCTTTGCAATATTCCATTTCCTAACTGAAATCATCTTCTCTTGTTAGAATTGTTTGCCAAGTTGCCGTGCAGCATTTTTATTTTTACAACAGTCTACCTTACAAATAAGACACAGTCAAGAAACTGTTAATTGAATGAACAAAAGTAGTAATTTATTATGTTTTTAGCCAATGTAATGATTTGTCTTTTGGAAGGACTTCCTTATATTGTTTCACTTAATCGTTTGCATGCATGTAAAAACATATGATTGGTTGCTTTATTTTGTTTGAAATGTCATAGTTAACTTATTAATCATATATAGACATTCCAGCCTTAAATGATTACACTGGTATTGCTTACTTTTACACGTTGTCCATGTTTTTAGTGATGCACAAAGGTATTTTCTTAAAACTGGGTAACTGTCAGTGCACACGCCCTATGTATTGGAGAGCAATAAACTTTACACAGGATATATTCATATATAGTATATGTCAGTTTTCTGGGGAAAGGCTGTTGATTTTGTTTCCAGCCAACCTTTGTAATGTAATTGCTTGGTGTATGGACTCAGTAAATTTTAATTTTTTTTTGTTAAAGTAGATTCTCCTCATGTACGCCAGCTTCCTCCCATTGTCCAAAAACATGCATGTTAGGTTAATTTGTGACTCTAAATTGTCCCTCGGAGTGAGTGTGAGCGTGGATGGTTGTTTGTCTCTGTGTGGCCCTGTGATGGACTGGCGACCTGTCCAGGCTGTACCCTGCCTCTCGCCCAATGGCAGCTGGGATAGGCTCCAGCCGCCCACGCAACCCTGAACTTGATTAAGCAGGTATACAAAATTAATGGATGAACTTTTAACTCAGCTGGAAGAACAGATCAAACACTGTCGGCACGACTGTCACAGGAAAATTGAAGCATGTGGATTAGTGCTGATGTAAATGTTGATATTCGTTGTCATCTGAGGGTTTCTATTGTGAGATCAAATTGAAGTGTACTGAACGCCATATTACACCAGCAGGGTAGTCATGTGATGCACGAGACACTTGTTTAGCAACACGACAATCACTTAAATTAAGAGTTGCTTGTTTTACTTTTGTGAAACTGAAAAAAAAAGAAAGTTTTTTGTACTGAGCATTTGTTGTTCTGCTTTAACCAAAATCAGTTAATTGTGTAGCGTGACGGTCGGAAACCCTGTGCTGCATGTGGCCTCTGTTTGGATTAGAATAATAGTAGTGTGCACTGTATCAGCCCTTTTTTTTCCCTACCCCACACTTTGACTTTGTTACTTTTGTCTTGAGTGGCAGGACATACTTCACAATCTTGCTGGCTTTTGGTTTTGGCAGTTCTTTTTAATTGTAGTTTCCTACAAAGATACGTCTAAACAGTTTTTGTTCCTTTTAAATTTCAATCTCAGCATTAAGTAATGCATGTTTTTTCTTATTTGATGATCTGATTATTTGGATATTGTTTACCATTATTTCAAAAAGTATCAGCGATTGTTGTTGCACAATATTTTGAAATACAGAAATATGTGATGTGTGAACAAGTGATTTACTGTGAAAATTCTCTGTATTTCTTGTAAGTGTGCACAATTAAAAAAAAATTTTCCCACTTGAATGACGACTTTATTTTCACACTATACGTAAAAATCTAGAGTGACAATATAAGAAAGAACTTAGAAGGGATGAATCCACATGTTTTTCAGCTGCAAAAAGAAATGTAAGAAAATAGAATTGAACACCATTTCTCATTTTATTAGAAAAAAAACTCACCATAACACCTCTATCAATTAGTTTAATCTATTCTCACTGGATAACTGTAAACACTTACCTTGAGGACCCATACACTGCTCGTCTCCTAATATTGACCTAAACCATACTTTAACCTTAAAAACAAGTCGCCAACAGCTCTTTGCGGATATCTGGTAGTGGGTAAAGGTCTAAACCTAAAATAGGCTCTCCCAAAGATATCCAAACACTCAAACATGGAGTTATGAACAGAGTGCAGGCATTAATTCTTCAAATAAACTGTACAACCATCAGACGATCATACAGGCAGAAAAAGCAAAGACACATTAGAAATCTAGAACAGGGCATGTGAGAAAGCTTATGTAACTTCATGGAGAATGGATAAGACATTTTTGCAGTTCAGTGGTTCCTCTTCCCCAGAGAGCATCCTCGCTTTGATTCCACACCATTATGCACCGCAACAAGCTACTGTACAAGAGCCTCTTGCTTATATGACAGAATGTCTTCAGTTTTCCATCCTAAACCTGCAGTTTATGCATTTTTGCCGTCAAGTCAGCCTCAAACCCTCATCATTCCCAAACTGATTTGCGATGCCCCCTTTTTATTGTAAAGACAGAGGTTAACTGCTGAAACAGAGCGAATGGACCCAGACAAACACACAGTACTTTGAAAAGCAGATGGAGTTGTCTATTTAGCTATTCAAAACTGTTCACCAACAGATGTGACATCACTAAACTGGCAGACTAGGAACTTGGAATCAATGGTTAACAGAACGTGTTTGTAGTTCACAATCACAGCGTTATTCAGCTCCTGCCATGTGAGGACCATTTACCCACTTTTTAGCTTAAATCAGTCTAATACTGAAAAGTACAGTGTACTAATCCCACTATGAAATGAATTCTGATTGATTTAAAGTTAAATGGAAGATAGTACGTTCAGTCATTGTCTGTATTTAGATCAAACCCTCATAGAATAATTTGAGTTTGTTCACTGTTCATGGAATATTCAGTTGTATCAGAGTATTTCCATGTGTGTGTGGTTTTTATTTTCTTTTTTCTTTTTAAAGAAGATTGAAACCCCTAAATCAAAATCCCCTTCTGTTGCCATGAGTTGCAACCCCACATGAGCGGATTTCTAACGTTTGTACTGGCAAATACAAAGACAACAAAATATGACGAAGTCTGATGTGACTATTCAACCATGCAGCACATGTTAAAATCATTATGCTCACTATTTAGATGAAAATCACTGCTTAAGGCAGATAGTCTGAGCCCAGCAAAGAAGTGATTTATCATTAGTGTGACGGGATTTTGTTTTTTAAAAAAGGAAGAAAATATACTTTTTTTAAACTTTATATCTTTATATTAAGTAGATGAGAAAACAGACTTTATTCTGTGTACACCAAGGGTTTCGTGACCATTATGTGATCATTAACCCTGTTTGTGTACTGAGGTCACGCACACCGTTGACCTCAGTCAGACTGATAGTTGAAATCAGTGCAGGGAAAAGGTAAAGGTGCATTTCAGCTACATTTATTGTTAAAAAGAAAGGGGTTTCATTTACTATTGAAATGTGTTTCAAATGTATTTTTTTGATAATTTAATATTTTAAAAAATCATGACAGAATACATTTATGCAGACATTCAAATTTCTTTATGAAGAATAAAATTCTGAATGATTTAGATGCTTTATTGGGTTTTAAGAAAAAAAAAACATGAGATTAGAGATACATTGAAACCATCTAATGTTCTGGGAGTTTTTTGACCTGTGCTGGGTAATGTGCCAATTCCAACCACATGATCTTCAGAGTGCACCAGGTACATAGAGTGCTAGACTTTATCTGTTCAAACATGAGTTGCAGTAATATGGGAAAATTCCGCATCTAATGTTTGATTTACTCCCCTGGGTGTTTGTCCAAAGAAGGAACATTGTCATTCTGAAACATGTAGTAGAAATAAAGAAGTGTTTCTTGTTCTTTTAAGCAAACTTAAGAAGTATACAGGGTCTTCTCTTCAGCCACTATCTGCATGTTTTGCCACATCTCCTCCCTACCCACACCTCTGCTCTTTCACAATAAGTTCGATTTACTTGCACTGACTCCCAGCCAATCAGGTGAGGACTGAAACCCCCTGATCCATACACCATTTCTCCAGTCTTACCTTTTCTGTCTGATCAGGACAGTAAAATGACCTCATTTTAAATTAGGACAGCAATGAAGCTTCTTTAAGAGAGCTTCTACTCCAAAAGGATCTCGCCTCCAAAGTCTTGCTGCATTCATCTCACTGCAGGCCTGAAGTCTGGTTCAAAGGGATTACCAGTGTCTTTGTGGTGTCATGTCTGTTGTCAAAATCTTGTGGTGTTTGCTCTTAGCATATCACCTCAGTGAGGGGAAGAAAATCAAAGGAAGCAGAGCAGGTAAGTAACATGTCAAATGGTCTCTAAAAGTCCTGACAACATACATTTGTTGCCTTAGTTTAACTCCCTATATTAGTGAAAAACCTACAAACTGAAGATAAATACAGAATGTTGAACAGCTGACAGGCTGACCTTTCCGATATTTAGACTGATTTAATCATGGTCAAGTACACTTTTCATACACTTTTACCCATTGCTGTCCGTTCGTGTTAGACTCATTAGAACATGAACTGACACCAAGCAGAGGACAACAAAGTGCATTGTAAAAGCTGACACCTTTAGTTTTTAAAACTTGATGTTCTGTCAGAAGTTTATTTGAATTGTCATCTAAAATGACAACATAGCTTGTTCCTCATCTTAAACACTGCAAAATATTTATGTCAAGACTTTCAAGAAATATCCAACGTATGCAGTTCAGGCTTCTGCACACATTATCTGAAAGTATCTAATCTGAAACTATGCAATCCACCTCATCTTGAATCTGATCGCCCACTTGAACTTAAAACAACCTCTGTGGGTTTGAACAAAGCTCACCTGCCCAGCATGTGATTGTAAAGTTTAACCGAGCTGCACGGTTCAGCTGTAACACACTGCTGAGGGGTTCAGTCAGGACTGATCAATATGAAAAGATTTAATCAAGTCAGCGGTGTTTTTTGTTTTTTTTAAAGACATGTCATGATTTCTTCACTTTTGGTTACCCGTGTTGGACCTGTGTTGGAGTAATTGGTCAAATCTTGTTCAATTTCAAACTTTTTATGTTACTTCTATGTGTCAAAAATAGCTGCTTTTCATATGGTCTCAAACATTCAGAATCTCGGAAAAGATATGAGACACTGAATGCTGTTTTCTAGTTTGAAAAATATGTTTGGCATCCCTTCTCAGTGGAATTTTTACCCTTGCCAACAATAAAGGAAATGAGACAATCTGTTATCAATATTCTCCCAAATATTTTTTCTCAAATCCCAGTCTAGTGGTTTCACAGCATTTTCTCGTCATCTCAACATAAGCTTCCCTCTCCCTTCTGTAATCTGTTTACCTCAATGACTTGTCATATTTAATTGGTTGTCTCTGTGTTTTGATGATTAACATAAGATACATAAAGTGGTTCACAGTCGCTCACAGCAAATAACACACAAACTATGCTTTGTATGCAGATTTTGTGAATGTCAAAATGTGCAAATCTCTTCAAAATATTTGTAAACTGCAAATGTTTGAACTGTGTTTCTTTTTTAAATATGTCTCAATCTTGGATGTGGATAAACCACTGTTATAGTGAAGAGATCAGCCAAAAACAATGTGCTGCTTTAAAAGCAGACAGATGGAAGACTAATATTTGCTGTAGGACTATTTTTGCGACTTCCACTGCCCAATCTGTGGTTTTACCATAGAGTTTATTTCAGAAACCACAGCTAATGTGATGGTAACACTGGCTGCCAAGGCTCTTTGAATTCTGCTATTGTTATTAGAAGACTAGAAAATGTAATGACAGATTCTATTGGGCGAGGCTCCGTATTCTTTGTGGTTGCAGACTTGGCTGGAGCGGAGGAGTTTATATTAAAAAAGTTTGTGAAAGTTCTGGCCAAGACTTATCAGAATAGACTTGATGGAGGAATCGTGTGTTTGTCAAAGACCTCTTTATAATCTGGAGACAAATCAAAATACTTATGAATGGGTTTTAGTCTATTTACAATCCAAATGTGAAAGAAACAGGAAGAGATCGTTTTGACTTCTCTCCATTTACCTTTGGATTATCCTACCAGCGTATTAATTAAAACAGTTCCCCTGGTCTAAAGGGGACAAATATAGAGACTTTCCATGTAGGCTATTCCTTGTAATTATTTACCTCAAAGTAAACATATCATGTAAATGCTCTGAAAAGCAGAGAAATCAAGGAGAACAAACAGATAACTCTTGTGCTGTTCTGATCTCTGAGGAGTAATGGACACAGAGGAGAAAGGTGTCCTGATTCTGAGAGAGCCATATGTCAGCAGTTCAGTGTTCAGGCTGTTATTGAGAGGTGAGGACACCTGCACACTGGACCCTCTGCAGCTGCACACTCTCACCTCCTGTGGCTTCAACAGCAGTAATCCCCTCATCATCATCACTCACGGGTGGTCGGTAAGGTCAACTCCCGCTCTCTTTTACACTTCACTGATTTCAGCCACTGAACAGAAAACATGGGACTCGACTACAGGACAAGGAAACGTGTTCAAAGGCCAGAAACACAATGAAAAATGATCAGATTTGCTAAAATCAGACACTGACGAAGTTATTTATTTATTCAAGGTTTTTTACACACAATTACGTTTTGTGTACTTGTTTTCTTGCAGACTCTTTAAATCTACAAATCTCACTGAACAGGATCAGCCAAATATGGTGTCCATAGCAACACATCGGTTTTTCAAACAGAAATGCATTTCTTTTTGTTCTTTTCAAGGTGGATGGTATGATGGAAAGCTGGGTGCTCAGGCTGGCCTCAACTCTCAAGACTAATCTTGTAGATATAAATGTGGTGATTACCGACTGGCTGTCCCTGGCTCATCAGCACTATCCCATAGCAGTACAGAGCACCCGCACCGTTGGGAAAGACATAGCTTACCTGCTGCAGTCACTTCAGGTGAGACATTTTCCAATGGGAAACATCTAATTTTCATGCATGAAATGAAGAAAATCTTTTCAGTGGAGCTAACTTTCCTTTTCAAGACTCGTCATATAACTTAGCATGCCCCACATTTATAAAATTATTCACATGTAATCCATCTCTAACAGGAAGAGTACCAGTATCCAGTTAGAAAAGCTCATCTGATTGGATACAGCCTTGGCGCTCACATCTCTGGATTTGCTGGAAGCCATCTGGAAGGCTCGGAGAAGATTGGAAGAATCACTGGTAAGTTTTTCCACAACTGTTCATCAGAAACACATTTTGACTTCAGTGGCCAAAATAAACATTCACCCCTATGTATAAAAAGTTGCGATGCTGTGTAAATCATGAGATTAAAACAGAGAGTAATGACTTGCATCATCCAGAGCTTTAGTTTAATTGAAAGCAATAAAAAGTGAACACATCAAATGATGATATTGAAAAGCGAAACAGTTTCTGTTTCTCTCCTCCTTTTGAATTTTGATGTCAGCAAGAAAAGACAAGAAATGTTCTGTAAAGCTTAAAATAACACCTGGTGGAACATCTCAAAACTAATCAGGTTAATTGGAAAAAGGTCAGTAGCATGCTGGGTTTAAAAAGAGCATCCCAGAGTGGCTGCGTCTTTCAGAAGTAAAGACAGGGAGGGCTTTACCACTGAGAAAAACTCTGAGGGCAACGCATGGATTTCTGTTTGGGATTTATTCATCTGTAAGATAAGATGTTAAGATGAGAGTTAAACCTCTCCCAGATTGTCAGTCTCCTCTGGATCCATATATATATATATATATATATATGTATATGTAAATATATATATACATATGCCCATTTTTTTAAACCTGTATCACTGTATTACTGTATCTCCCCAGGTCTCGATCCAGCAGGGCCGCTGTTTGAAGGCATGTCTCCCACAGACAGACTTTCTCCTGACGATGCAGAGTTTGTGGATGCCATCCACACCTTCACCCACGAGCGTTTGGGCCTCAGTGTTGGCATCAAGCAAGCTGTGGCACATTATGACTTTTACCCCAACGGAGGAGACTTCCAGCCAGGATGTGACTTGCAAAATATTTATGAACATATAAGCGAGTACGGGCTCCACGGTATGATGACACACTGCAACACCTTAGAAAATTAGGATGAAAACACACATGTGTTGGTACTATTCTCTGGAGAGCAAGAGATAAACAGCCGCAAGCTTACCTTTCAAGGCTCCAATTCATCACATATTCCATGGGGAAGTGTTTTATCGAGCAAACTGCTCTTTTAGAAGCAAAAGTCATACAACAAAAACATTTTTGCAAGGGTTTATGCTCTGAGGACAGTGAAAATATCCTGTATACTGTATATATATATATATATATATATATATATATATATACCCATGCTATATGTATGCATTTTGACAGACTTTAGCACACGACCAGTTCCTCAACATGTGTTGAAGAATTCTGGGTTAGCTGCCACTATCTACAGTCAACAGCTATCCACAAAGCAAGTACTTTTAAATGCCTGTCTGTTCAGTTTAATAACACTTTTACAGGTTCTGCTTAAACTATTTAGCTGTTAGCAGGAGACGAGGAACAGTGGTCCCATAAATTACCTTTTTTTATGGTGCAGGACTGTGATATTTGAAGACTGCGTACGTTATAAGAGGGTTCTTAGGTGCCACATTAAAGATAAAGTAATAAAACACAAATAACATTATGTATTTACTGAGACAAATTGTCACCAACAAATCCTGAACAAAACCAACTTTTTCGTGTATTAAATGTGTGTAATAATGATTCCATACACAGTGGTATCTCATTCTACCATCTACAACCCAACTCAGATCAGAGCTGTGTGTTCTGCTGCTTCAAGGCTTTCTGGTTTGCCTCTTTGCGAGCTTTATCATAACATTTTTTTTTCTCTAATTGGTCTTCCCCCTCAGTTTGAAAGCTACATCTTGGGCTCCAGTTCATCTTTCACTTGACAGTTGACAGTTTCTCTTTCTGTGTTCATGCAGATGCATTTGATTCCCCTCTGTCCCACAGAAGTAGCTCTGGGAATTGTGGTGTCTCTCAATTGAAAACATGTTTGGATAATATGACAGTGATAACCACATTAAAGCATCTGTCATCTTCAGGAGTTAATTGGCAACATGTGGCATCCTGTGCTCTGTCCATCCCTGTGAGCTGATTTGCCTCCAGGCTACATGAGCCTACTCAGAGAAAAGGCATTTAGAGAAGAGCAGTGGCACATATAATGAGGAGATCTGATAGAAAGACAAGCTGATAGAAAACAGGATTAGTGATAAAGAACTAAATACACATATAATGGTCAGGCATTGTGATTAAGTAACTCAGTTTAAAAAAGTGTTTAAATTTCCACCATATTTTTTCTGTATTCCCACAGGCTTTCAACAAACAGTGAAATGTGCTCACGAGCGATCCGTCCATCTGTTCATTGACTCTCTACTGAATAAAGACAAGCAGAGCATGGCTTACAGGTGCAGCGACAACAACGCTTTTGTCAAAGGTGTCTGTCTGGACTGTCGGAAGAATCGCTGCAATACGCTGGGCTATGATATCAAGAAGGTTCGCACAGGCAGAAGCAAGAGGCTCTACCTGAAAACACGATCCCGGATGCCTTTCAAACGTATGTAGCTGTCCTTTTAACCATATGGGCTTAAGATTTATACACAGCAACAGTCAAAAGTGGAATGTGATTCAAAGTGCTTTACAGAGAACATATAATGCTTTAAAACAAAATGTCCTTCTGTTTAATTCAATTGATTCAATTGGTTTGCAAATAGGAAAGTCTTAGGATTTGATTTTAAAAAAAGGACAAGTTGGAAAAGACTTGCAGCTTTCTTGGAGTTTGTCTTGTATATATGGAGGTATTCTCAAGGTGTTCTCTGTCTTTTAAATAGGATTTGAGCTAGTTTAGTGCTGAAGCAGAGAGTCCCGCCCAGTTTTACAGTCTATGGTTAGATGTGCTGTGAATGACTATAAAAATATAGCTCTATCAAATATAGAGATCCAGCAAAGTATGACTTGTCTGTGTTTGAGTGGATGGCTGCAAGATGTTAAAACTGTTGTTGAAGGTCAAGAGTCAACAGCTTTTTCAACGATTTTATCTAAAGAGGAAGGTTTTTTTTAACAGTGGCTTGATTACTTCTCTTTTCAGAGAAAGAAACCAGTTTTTAGCAAAATCAGTTATATCTGTATGAGTCAAGTACTGTACTTAAGTATATTTCAAGGGAACCTGTTTCCCACTGGCTGCAACCACAGAGTCCATGATTTGTTATACAGCCATCTGAGAAAAAACAAAAAGAGTCAAATCTGTTCTATCTCAGAGTTACAAAATATAAATGCTGCTTGAACGTTAATGGATCAGTAGTTATTATATAGTACTTTAGCATATAAAGATTTGATTTGATAAAAAAGCCTATTTTGGTGTGTAATCAAATATTTTACTTTTAAACTGTAAGTACCTTTTGCTTTTGTTACTTGTATTGCTTTACATAAACAAGGCTTGAAGGACTTTTTACTGCAACTTTTTAAACTTCGGTACTGGTATTTTAAGAAGAAAAAGAGTCTCCTTCACCACTGATGAGTTGGTCAGTTCTGCAAACACTGCCCTCAAGTCATCCATTCTGCAGCACCAATTTCTTTTGTAGGATTGCTTTAGAAAAGTGGAAATCGACGTTTCAATGAATTTAGTCATAATTGTTGTATATTGTAGTTGATTTTACTGAACAGGGCATGACTGCATAATAAGTACTTTTGTTCTTGTCTGTTGATGCTTTTGACCATTTACTTAAGAAAATTGGGGGTTTCCACACTCAGACTCCCTCTCTCTACCACTGGCAGGCGGTGAGATGATTGTGATGGAAACACCACATACGTTGCAGTTTATGAGAAGTCACAGTCCATTTGAATGTCCTTTAAGCACCTTTACTTTAGGTAGAAGTTATTGGGCATGTGAATTGGCGATTAAGATGTGATTTTACAAAAAACATGTGACATGGTGTGTTGTAATGTGCTGTTTGTCTATCAGAGCTCATCAAAATTCAATGAGATTCAAGTTTTCCCAAAACCGCTGAATATAATCATATATCAGGCAGACAAAAGTTTAGATAAACAGAAATTAAAGAAGGTGTTGGATAGGTATTCTGTCTGTAATCATCCCCTCTTCTTTGTTTGCAGTGTATCATTATCAGTTCAGGATCCAGTTCATCAATCAGATGGAAAAGAGTGAGCCCTCTCTCACCATCTCCCTCACCGGAACAAAAGAGGAGAGTGGAGACGTCGCCATCACGATGTGAGTACTGTCCCACCCCCCATCGGGCTCACATCGCATCGCGTCTGAAACCCAGTCTTTGATACATGCAAATATCCAGCTTATCCAAGTTAAAGAGAGCAACTGACACACATGGAACCAACTCAAGCTGCTGCATGAAAGAAAACTATAAATAGAGAAGATGGGATAAATTATTTAAACTAGACACCATTCCCTGACAAGTGTGTTATTTTCATGTTTTGTGATCAGAGAGCCTGAGGCAAACCAGTACAAGCAGGGGAATCTCATCTGCTGTCCTGCTTTAGCTGTGGATCATAACAACAGCAGGATTTAGCTTTCTAATAAAAAATTCTAATTAGAAAAAAAAAAAGTCAAATGTCAGGACTTATTTCCCAACATATCTGACGCTTGTTTTTGTTTCTTCCCTCATTCCCTCTGCACCAGCAATGAAAATATTTCAGGTAACACAACCGTCACCTTCCTGATCACACTGGACAAAGACTTGGGGGACCTGATGTTGCTCAAATTACACTGGGAGGGACCGGCTCTGTGGAAGAACATGTGGAACCGGGTGCAGACCATCATTCCTTGGGGTGGCGAGGGGAGAAAACCTCGGCTGACTTTGGGCAGTGTCACAGTCAAAGCAGGGGAGACGCAGGAGAGGTACAGCTTGTTGTTTAAAAAAAAACACTCCATTGCATTGCATTATATATATGGAATTATCATGTATCATTTATAATTTTATGGGTAAAAACTTAACCAGTAATTAGACTTGAAAATGTTAATTACCTCAACTGGTTTGACTCCTCTACATTATACCATTTTATAATTTAATAATGAGGTTGTCAGCTTTTTGTTGTGTCATCAGAGGCTGTTTCTATAACCCTATTTCTTTTTGAAAAGTTGATTTGTTGATTCCCATTTTGCTTGATATAATATTTCAGCTGCTAAAAAGTTTGAATTCCTTTGTGTATTATGGTTTCACAGCGCTCCAGATGTTGTCAGTGGTTGGCAGTCTGGATTACCGGCAGGTTAATTAAACTCTTTCACTACAGTGCTGTGTAACGTGTGCAAAAGCTGGTTTGGCATCGTCTTTGAGAAGTATGCAAGGGTTTTCTCTTAAGTAATTTGGATGGCAACACATTTTGCTACAAAACCTGTATATGTAGTCGACACTGATGATGCCTTTCTCAGATGTGCAAGTTATCTGTGCCGTGTGCAGTAAAGCACTTTCATACCATCACTGATGCTGCCTTTTAAACTTTCTACTGACAAGAAGCCGGGTGGGTTCTTTCAAGAGTAATTTAAGTTTTGACTCTTCAGACCACAGAACAGTTTTTCACTTGATTAACATGCTTTGAAGTTTTTCTTTAACTGTTTGATTATTTGCAAGTACAGTCTTTCACCAGTTGGTGAAAAACCCCTCCATCGTTTTCCTTCTAGAAGACTTCTCTCACAGCTCATCTCCTGCCAGCTAACCTTGTGAGAGGTTTCCTTCTGTGAGCTTTTTGTCTTCAAATTATGATCAATTTAAAAAAAGGATATACTTTAAGATAAATGAATAATAGTGCCTGAAACCTGTTCTTACAGTCGTCTATGTGAGTAAATACACTCTATTACAAGGAGTGCACACAAGCAGCTGAAGTATGAGAAGCTTAATTCTTCATGAGAAAAATGTCCTAAAAGGAGTTGATGATAGTGGTCACATTTATCATTTGAATAAACCCTCACGTTCAGCTTTTCTATTACACGTTCAGGCTGCAGTATGGCTTTGCTGCCACTCCTGAAGGCTTTTACTGCCATCAAGTGGACTGTTTCCTCACACACAGGATCTGGACACTGTTTAATAACTCCAGGTCAACTAAATTGTTTTGCTTTTTTTCCCTTCTTTCTCCAGGACATCGTTCTGTGCCATGAAAAATGATGGGCAGCATCTTGAAGTGTCTCAGGATAAAGTGTTTGTGCGCTGCAAAGACGACGTGCCAAAACAACGCAGGAGGAAGCACAGCTAATGGACTTTTTTAGGTTACTTAGTTATTTCAGCAAACCTGGAAGATCCCAGCTGGATTAAATCTCCCGTCCTTAAGACGAGGCTGTGTGGATCGAGAGGGTTAATTAGAAAATGAGTGATTATATGACATCAGTACAAGAAGAGTTGTATAACTCAGTTTATTGATAAGGCTACAAAACAACCAACGATTGGAACTGAGCTAATATTAAACAGATGTATTCGACTTTGTGAAGAAATTATTGACAAGCTATTTTTTGCATTTGGCAAACAGCCTAGATTTACTTTTCTTCCCACAGTCTAAAGTCTAAATGGCTGAAAGTTCCCAAATCAAACATTAACCAGAGACAAAGTCAGAGGTTTATCCACTCAGGTGACGTTAAATCCAAAAGATGAAACCTGTTAAGTATGTGAAAGACCTACAACCATTATAAAAACAAAAGAGCATAGAAACACACCTGCTGATCATACTCACACCTGAGCACTGAATGTAAAATCTGTTTTCTATTCTATCGTGTGGTCTCACTTTTTTCCTGTGCATGCATGGAGGTTAATACATGACGCATTAATGATCCGACACACCGATTAAAACCCAAAGTGAATCTAACAGGTTCGGCCACCACAGCAGCCAGATCAGTGACTTCCTTTCTTTAATTATGAGTCATCCTTTAAGTGGAATTTAAATTTTTGCCTCCTTTACATTTCAGGAACCACTGGGCAGGACACTAAACCCCACGTTGCCCTCCACTGTGTTGCTCACTTTGGATAAGAGTGGCTGCTAAAATGACGGTATTTTAATGTAACGTTTGACTCCCGTGTCAGTCGAACACTGTCCTGATGAAACAGGAGAGACAACAGCGCCACCTTCTGGTCACTTTAAAGCTGCACATGGACTGAAATCATCAAAGTCGTTACGAACAAAAAGGTGGAAAAAAAAATGTCGAATCCATTCTGGTTTATTGACGCATTTCAAGTAGTTCAAAAGAAATCATATCTTTGCATAACATCTTTGTAAAAATTTCAAAGTAAACAGGAAGGGAAATGAAACAAACAAAGAAATCAATAAAAAAAAAACAACAAAAAAAAAAACAACACAATTGAGAACACTGTAGAAAAAGACGAGCCATTAAAATCAGACAGCAGTACTGAAACTTTAGCATTTTGGATTATCTGCTTAAATCACCATCAGTGCACATTTTCTCAACACGACAGCACATGTGAAACAAAGAAATTTCCCCACAGTATCACCCCAGCGACTACTTTCTACGTTAAACTTTGTCAACAAACAAGATAAAGATGATTCGGCAAAGCAAAGGAAGCACACACACACACACACAAATAAAAGCTTTAAAATAATTAGAAATATACTTAAATCGCTGACCACCAAAGAAACCAACAAGAAAAAAAAAGCACTACCAGTAGCACCAAAAGACAAACAAAATCAATAAGAAGCAACAGAAAATTGCATTTTTGTCAGCCCAGAAACTTTGCTGCAGCACATGGACAGAATTTTCCGTGCGTTGGTTCCAAGAGGACACGCTGAAGGCATTTCTCAGTAAAGAGGCCGACTTATTCGCTGTTGAGCTCTGCGAAACTCTGCATAGAACCTGATCTATAACATCCTGGCACCTTAAGGAGAAAACTGTGCCCCAGCTCCCAGCTGGTCTCCGTGTAACTCATTCGCACTAGTGATACTTACCCCTAAAATAACTGAATGTGTGTGAATAAATACACACGTCTACATTTTACCAGTAACTCGACTCAGAGTATTCTGTGGTCTGTCAGTGAAGTTGACCTGAAAGGACCCGGACTTAAAACAACTCAAGTGCTGGAAATTACATTTAAAAAAAAAATAAATCCACAATTATTAAACAATTTGTGGAGTAGAAGACAAAAATGTATTTTTAATTACCATGTGTTGGCTGTTGCCGTGTCCTTTCTTTCTGTTTCCTTTTCAGACAGGATGTCAGTGCTGAGGGAAACAGTCATCTGATGCCACCTTGGGCCAAAAACATCACAGATACTAGAACACCAACTTCAGTCATGTAGCTCTGCATAGGCACATTTTAATGCATTCACTTAAACCAGGAGGTAATAAAGTTTCCTGGACAAAAACCCCAAGCACTAAGGAAATTAAAGAGACAGAACAGCGCTGCATGGCTGACGCATAGCGATTGTGCGCTCTGACAAAAAGGTCACACTGAAGTTAAGAGTCTCTGCTTTCTTTCCAAAGCGATTCTGTTCCTCCAGATATACTAAATAATCTGAACTGCAAGCAAATTCTACAATCACATTCAAACCGGTCAGGTCCTTTATCTAGTTACAGAGGCTGAGGGGATCGAGGTGTTACAGAGTGGTTTCATTTTGGGCCTTTCCTTTAACAAATGATGGGAAAAAGTGAAATCCAGAGACGTAGAAAGAATGATACAATCAGGTTGATAAAAAAAGCTATTTCCTCACCATTTACATCAGCCAAAGACTAAATACTTGCCTGTAGCTAGTACTTGCCTGTATACTAGCACAACTGTAAAATCCTATTACAATACTTGCCCTCTACCTGATAACTGCTGACTCTATATTAAGGTCATGTATCTGCACTCCTTTCACACAACCTGCCCCCTCAATTACGCATGCAGCCATCTTTACACTTATTTGCTTTTTTTTTTTTTTTATTGATCCTGAGAACATGAATTAAAATGCTAAATCTGCTTAATCATTCAGAAAATAAATTTCATTTGGAACAAAGAAATAAACTCTGCAACATCTGTGCAATTAAGAACATGTACGCCTAAGAAATGAAAAGCTTTTGTGTTTTGAGGGTACTTTGATTTTAAACAATCTGATCACAAATGGCAAAGCACAAGATCTCCTGGAACACAATGTCTCAATTCTGTTTGATTGGCAGCAAAAAGCCACATGACTTGCGGTCCTGCTGTGGTGCCGACGACGGTGGCATTTCGGAGAAGACGAGCAGGGAAGAAAAAAGGTTGCACAGATGGAGGACAGAGGAAGGCAACGCTAAAACAAAGCTGCTTCACTCTCTTCCATTCTGCTAAGGAAATAAAAAAAAAAAAAAAAAAAGCATTCAAAAAAAGCTATAAGCTTAAGACCACAAATCAGAGATCAGTGAATTTCTCCCCCCGACCCTCCATGGAAGGAAAAAAAAAATCATTTGTCTCCTATAAAAGCTATTTGAACAACTGTTAGTCTGGCTCTTAGAGCAGAGGTGCTGAGTGGCTGTTTGCCCTCCTCAAAAAACTTTGGGCTTTGTCCATTAAAATCTTTTGAAGTTCTTTGAAGTTTGCAGTGAGTGGTAAAGGTACATCTTTGGAGTGAAGTGCTCCTCTTTCAGGCACTAGGAACCAAGGCAAGAAACAGAGCAGCGTCTCAGTGTCTCAGCTGTCCCATTTGATAGTTCTCTCTGTTCTGTCGGGTGTTGCGCTGGCCCTGTTGACCTGCCTGTTGCGGTCTTCTCCTCTTCATCGTGCCTGTAGGATACAAAGAAAAAAATTGTTATCAAACGAAAGAGGCACGTAAATGATAAAGTCGGAGCGTTGCTGCAGCCTTAATCGTAACACAGTTCTTGCAGTGGTCCCTCCCCGAATGCTGCACTGAAGAATACACCGTCGTCGTATGTGAAATTAAAAATAAGCATCTCCAGCCCACAGCCCTCCTAAAGTATAATAGTTGAGGTGTTATTTACTAAATTTATATTTAAATATTTGGTGGAATAAATCAAAAAAGTCTTTCTCTACAGTATTTTACTTTTTAAAGTTCTATTCAAATGTCTGAAGTGGCATAAAACATTCATTTGGCTGTGCTGTTGACCGCTGGTCTATGCTCTGTACCTGGTAGAGGTCTGGCTGGGGCGAGTTTGGGGTTGCTGCTGGGGGTGTGGACACTGCAGATCTTGATGAAGCCTGCCATGAGCATAATAAGAGCGATGCCCATCAACAGCACAGCCCACCAGTGAGCCTGAAGAGCAGAAAATACAGAAGATATTTAACAAAAATATATTTTTCATTGTGTGGGCAAAGCTTTGTTGTTGCTTCCAACAAAAAGCCGTTGGAAATAAATCTACATTGCCACTCACCACAATCCACTCGGCGATATTCTCATAGAGCTCTGGATTGAAGATGGCTTTCTTTAGCCTTGCCAAAGGCCCATCAGCATCCACTAAGCGACACCTCATGAACACATCGCAGTATCCCTTAAAGTCGTTGCAGGGGGAGCCGGGCTGCAGCGTTGTCACTTTCTTGTTGAAATAATCAGCCCATTTGTCTGAGCCTGTGCTGCTGCAGGTGCTGGGGTTTTCTGGTGGGAAAAGAAGAAATTAGCTCTCAAATTAGAGGGAAAAAAAACTAAATCTAAGGCACTGGTCGGAAAAATTAACAAATTATAATTTTAATGACCTGAGGACAAGTACTCAGGCCAGAAAATGCTATGATTGCACATTACTTTGGTCTGTGATGGCTGTGACCAGTAGAATCTATCACTCACTTTTTTCCATGCAGCACACGTGGCACAGCTCAGCTGCCTCGTCTTTCTCGTCTTGGCTAACACAGGTACATACCTCAAGCCCATACTTCTCACAAATAGAACCAGAGCAGACCTATCAAAAGCAAGCAGAAGAAAAAACCATAAATCTTTAAAAACAAACCAACAAACAAAAAAAAAAACTGTCTAGTAAGATCAGACACCAAACAGCAACGTGGGAAAAAAAAAATTAGCCTACCCCATTAAGGCAAACTTGTGTTTCTGAATGGCAAGAGGTGAGGTTTTCCTTTGGTTCTGAAGTTGGACACAAAGCAGTGAGTCCGTTGCAGAGGCCATCCAGAGCACACTCTGACTCTGGTCTGCATATTGCATCTGTGCCCTTAAAAGCACACTCTGGTGTGCAGCAAGGGCCTTGGCTGGGACTGCGAGAGAAAGAATTACAAATGTGCAATCGTTATTTTAAAAAGGCCATTAACGTCACAGTTTGGTGCTCAGTAGTTCCATCAAAATAAGACGGCACAGAATAATGTCCGACCTGCAGATTTTGCCTGGTTTAAGTTTGCATTTTTTGCCCTCCTCTTCATTGGCGTTGTAACAGCAGGGGTCTTTGCACTGGTCGCTATAGCCGCAGTCACACTGCTCTCCATCTTCCACAAGTCCATTACCACAGATTGGCTGACCAGACTCTGTGAACACACACACACAGCGGAGTGAAAACATTATTTCTAACCCTGTCACACGCACACACAGAGGAGCTACATATATGCTCACAATTAGGAATTTACCAACAAAACAGTAGTCTCTCTTCTTTGTCAGAACAGCAGTTATGTTGCGGATGCTGCAGATGGAGAACCGGTTGTTGTTTAGCTTGTCCCCCGATGTGGCTCTGGCATACATGATGTAGTTTCCCCGCTCCTTTGACTGCTGCTGCCTGGACTCTCCAGGGGTGCATTCAATCCCAGAGTCGTGCTGTAAAATGGTAGACACGAGAAGGTAGTGAGTGCTCTGTATAATACCTTGAACCGCTTAGCAAGACAAAGTAGATTAGTGGCAAATACCACTGTTTTAAATCATAATACTCACAGGGGAGCCAAAGTTGTGCCCAACTTCATGCGCAAAGGTGATGTGCGACACCTTGGGTGGGACATGGGAAGCATAGTTCTGCACGGTGATGATACCAGTGTTGAGAGACTTCTTTTTCCCATCAGAGTACAGTTTGCTCTTTTCACAGATACCCCCTGAGCTTCCTGTGGCAAGGTTATGCATCATATTAGAACAATCATCTTCGCGGGTTATTGTGGTTTCTAAAAAGGACTAAAGCATGTACATTTAGAAAATAAAAAATAAAAAATGGCAAAAACAAAACTTAAACACACAACAAAGCAGGAAATAACACAATCCCACTCAGTGATGAGCAGGCCTGCAGTGCTGCTGCTTTCCCCGTAATCTATAAATCCAATCGTTAGGCATCAGCTTCCAGCAACATGGAAACATGAAACCAAAGCACATCAAGTAATAAACTACGCGTCCATTATGTGTGAGTGGACATGACTGCAGATTTTATGACTCACATATTCTTTTAGCTTGTATAATGCATAGATATGGGTGTTTGTGTAGCTCTTCCATTGAAATCTCTTATGTCGCAGCAAAACAACAAAAAAAAAAAAAAGAAAATAAACCACACACAATAAATAATGCCCACACAGCGCCTTATCCATCTCTTACACTCAATCGGTTCTATTCCAACTCTTAGCTCACAGCTTTGCTAATTTGCTGTTATTGACTGGGTTTACTGTGGGATTCCTCATGTTGAAATAACATCCAGGCTTATTAAAAAGGGTTGGGAAGATGGGCCTACCATGACCCATTTCTAAAAACGTAGAAAAAGCTTGTGTTATTATGACTCATGTAGGAATATTACAGCATGAATCCTGACATATTATAAAACTAGCACTTCAGGTTTTCTCAAATACTGAAAGATTTCCTAATAACAGAGGCAATACCATTATGTGTAGAGCATTGTTTATCAAATGAAATATCAGCTTAAATTCAGTTAACTATTCACACCAATGAGCAGAGTTTGGCAGTTTGTTACACTCTTTATAACTCTGACTAGCATCTGAACCTTCCCTTACACAAGTGTGACTTCACTGCTCAGAGACAGAAGTAAAACCGAGACACAAAACGCTGACAGGGAAAACGCTAACATCTCCACAATGCAGCCAGTTGTCAGGAGGACTGGAGGAGTGTAATTCTTCTACCAGTCACACCTGATGTCACAAAGATTTTCAAGACACACAATTACTGTTATTAAGGGTGGAAGCATGCGGCGGGTACAGGAGCCGCGAATGCCTAGAGTCTGGTAACCGGCTGGCACAGAGAGGAGCAGCCGGGGGACTGCAGGCAGTTCTAGTTTCTTTTCTATTCATAAACATGTGAACAATTTCCCATGAACGCTGAAGCTTTAACGTTCATATCTCTTTATGCTATCAGTTTGGTTTCATTACAAGCTGAGAAATCAATGTTTTTGATTACAATGGCAGCTATTTTCAAACAATTCTTAAGGTTTAGGATACTCTCTTTTTTGTGCATTTTCTTTCTGACTGGGCTAAATGAGGTCATTGCCAGGGTTCCGTTGCTCTTTTTCAATCAACTTGAATCAGGATCTTGTGCTCAGCTCACCTGCTTATGCCAGTTCAGAGCGCGCTCATTTCAGAACCGGTTTGCTTTTTTTTTTGCACGTGCTAAAATATCCCCCAAATAACCACGAAACTGCATCTCTGGTAACATCTGTTCTGACACGGTTGCAAATAACAGCGAACATCATCAATGTCCTTTGCGATGCTCAACGGCATTTAGAAATGGTGGCCTACATTTATACCTCAGCAGACAGCTGGCACCGTTACATATAGAGCTGAATCGAGCTACAGTTACAGCTCAATTTGGCCATTTCATTTGAACACCTTCCTTATCCCAGCAAACGGGCACAAGGGGAATCAAATTATGTCTGAAGCTGTGGCCTGTGACCCCGTCGCAATTACTGATGTGATTAACTTTAATGGAAATTCGATTGTATTATTAAACACTTCGGTTTTACTGTTTTATAAAAAGATCCAAAAAGGTGAGTCTTTGGAGCATGTAAAGAGCGTCGAGGCCCATCTGACTCTAGTTGAGCGTAAACACGTAAGACAGATTTGATCCCCAATTATCTGGGTAACATTTCAGTCAGACAAATGCGTTTACATGCATCTTAAAAGTCTAACAATAATTTAGTTTATTCAAGACTCATGTAAATGTGCGTAGTATCTATAAATGCTTTGGACCATAACTATAAGTGTCTGCTACGAACCTGAGGGAGCTCCAACCCAAGCCAAGCCAAGCACACCATCATCAAAGTCCCTGTCAGTGAAGACGTAGGCCAGGCAGTAGTCATCATGGTTCTGCTCCGAGTTAAGCTCCAAAAACTTCTCAACTCCAATGTTGGCAAAGCGAAACGGATTAGACGTGTCCCTTTCCTCGGCAGTGGTATTCACCTGGAGGAAAGAAGGAAGATGTCATTTTTGACCAGGATTCGATTTTTCATTCAAATGTTAATTCTCTAGAGCGTCCTTCTTTCATCTGCCGATTAGCTCCAAAATTAGAAGAATCCTGTCTCAAAGCCATTCTAAACGGTAGTGCAACGGTCCACGCCTTCGTCACCTCTAGGCTGGACAACTGTAATGCCTTTCAGTTCATCCAAAACTCCTGAAATAAGAAAGATCACATTTCTCCTAGCTTAGCCTCTCTCCATTGGAGTTTAAAGCTCCTCTTATCGCACACAAAGCCCTTAATGGCCAGACTCCATACTAACTGAAAAGATTTCATCATTCCAAATCACCCCACAAGAAGTGTGCTCTCAGAGCTCTGTTCTGCTGGTTATTCCCAGGATTTTCACTCCTGTGGAGCGCCAGATCCCTGTTTGGCTGTGGGATTCAGACACCTGTTTGGCTTTTAAGACTAAGCTTCAGGTCTGGTCTTTCAGGTCAGTTGCTTCTTACACTGACTCTGCACCACAGCACACGTTAGATGCAGTTGATAGTATCTTGCCTTCACCCTGGGCTCAATACTCTCTTTGAGGGATTGAACTCACCCTGATCCTTTTAACCATGAAGCTGATGTTCCGTATGCCCATGAAGTCTGTGCCCTGGTAAATGGAGTTGATAGCCTTTACATGACTGGAGATCTGTGGAGAATGGAATTGCTTAGATTCGTAGTAAGGCATGTAAAGCGGTGGGAAACCAAAAACAAACCAACAAAATAACAGCACAGTATGATAAATAGTCTCATAGTCTCTTATTTACACAATTAAATGACAAAAATTGGGGTTTTCACAAAACAAAGAAAAGTAGGGCAAATAAAAGGCAAACTTAGGGGGTCTTACTGCGACAATAGCAGTAAGAAGCCTTCTTTACATTATGATTGGATGTAGAAGCTGAGGAATACAAGTTTGTGGAAAGAAAAAAGTTTTTTCTGCTACAAATACAAAATACTTCAATTTCCAACCAAACTGTCAGAGGTCTGGTTCCATTGCTGGTGATGTAGAAATGGTTTTGTCAAGGAAGACTAACTGAACTGATGACCATGATATCTCTGGCTTTTAGCAACAATTTGATCCTATTTCTTTACATTAAACTGTATGCCCAAGAATGCTACAGGTGTTAATTCATCATTTTTTCTGCTGATTCAGAGTCAGGCTGTCACGTCTGCCATCTCAGCAAAGATTTTTTTTATTCGGTAGTCTGGCACAGGTTAGCTATACCTTTACCCGTGATGCCTGCATTTGCAGAGCCTATAAGAATGAGAGAGCTGCTGATTCGTATTCTGTTTCCTTGTCCGTGTACCTGTGCAATGACAGCATCTCTTGAGACATAGTATTTGAAGAAGAGGTGGTCCGTTTGGATGAAGAGCTGGCAGGTGTTTTTCTCTTTCCCTGCTGCCCTCTTCCTCCTCAGAATGACTGGACCGTCAAGGTGGTCATCCTCCAACATACTGTGCCCCCTCTGAACAAAACAAGGATGGTTAGATCAGTTTCTGATTACAGCAAGTCCTTTTTTCCCCCTCTTATTCAGCAAACCATTACAACTTGTTTGAAAAGTCTCTGTTAAAGTGGATCAATGAGTAGATGAACACACTTTCTGCTCTACACTGCTGTATCAAAAAGGTGTGTACATGCTCTTTCAATCAGTATTAGGAAAGCTTGAAATGACATGGGATCTTTTAATGTCATCCGTTTGCTTAATTATGAGTGTTAAGGAGTGGGAGGTGGGTTGATATAATGCTGGTACTCACAATGTCTGGCTCCTGAACTGCAGACGTCTGGTACTTCCTCATCCTCTCAAACACAGAGTGGTCAGCACAGCCACCCTCTGAGCCATACTTATGAGGATAATCTACCGGATAGATGAGATGAGAGAATGACTAAAAAGCTTATGGTGCATAGAGGATCATGTGCGGTGAGCCGAGGGGACGCGAGTCTGTGTGAGTTGGGTGCAAAAGTAGCTGCACTCAATAAAAGATTGCGAGTGATGGAGCTCATCTCTTTCAGCTAACCCAAAGTAGCAAATCAGTGTCATCTCCCTCTCCTCCTTTCTGCCAACTTTTCATTGGAGCAGAGAAAGATCTCAGCAATGACCCGTTTCCATTTGCGTTGTGCCTTTTTCCAGTCCAATCAAGTAATTAAGTGTTCATTCACTGACACTACATGTGCACAAAAAAGGGAAAGAAGTTTCCTGTTTTTATGCATATATCCATCAAAATGTATCAAACTGTGTAGCAGCCTAGCAGCTGCTCAAAAATTGATTTGTCGCTCATATTTAAAAGTAAAAATCAAAACTTTCAGTGGGATGGAGTCTTTACAAGTAATAAAGACTCCTAATGGTCAGGAGCCAATGAGATCACTTGAACGTCACTATAAAAATCATTCTACTCTGATGAAGCTGGTTATACTCACGCATTCTTAAACTAGTGGGTCACTTCTGAGCAACTTCGATTTCGGAACTGTTGATCGCATAAACAGTGATGCAACACCCCAGTCTGAATGTGTTAAAGCTGTCAGACACACTGAAAAAAAATCTGTGATGACTAAACCAGATAAGCTGACTCAACGCACTGTGAAATGACACATTCAGCCCCTGACAAAGCGTTTTTGATGTTTTTGAGAAAAGGCCGTCTTTGTCCCCAAAGGGAATGCTGTTTCATTCAAGAGCTAATCAAAAGGACGGAAGTGAGAGAACAAAGCCAAGACTGAGAGTCAAAAACGACCGACTTTGTTTGCTGATCAAAAACATCAAAAACATCAAGGAGACACGGCAGAAGGCAGTAAGATGTAGGGTACATTTCACAATGCAGCTTTATTCTCAGGATTATGTGAGTAAATGTTAACTACCGGTACAATCGCCTGAAAAATCCCCTAAAATCTCTCATAAGGGTGTCTTAAAGAAAACTAGAAACACAGAGTCTTTGCAAACAGAGCGATACATCCACAAATGCACGTGACAAGTGCTGTTATTTTAAGTGTCAATTTAGAATTATGACAATCACTCATGCAGTGTTTACTTTACTGTGTTTGTTGACAGCCACAGCTTTCTGACAATCAAAAGATTTTTTTCCAAACCTTTCGGAGTTGTTGGCTTTTGAGGAAATAACGAACATTTTCTTGATTCCCAACCTCTGAATCTGACCAGGGATCCCATGCCAAATTCTCTCATACATAACCTTTCCTCCAGTCATGACATATTATACTATGACCTGTTTAGCAGTTATCCTCACATTACAGAGTTATTCCTCAGAATACTAGAATAATGTTTTACCCATAGTTAACATTTTTGCCTTTCAGCTTTCAATTTAGTCCAAATTCTGAACAATTGTTGGAAGTAGGAAGTTAGGAAGTAACAATAGTCTTAGCTTTTTGCTTAACAAACTATGTAATTAAAACATTATTACACACAAACACACACATATAAAGACTCAAACATAAAGCCTCAGAAATCACTTTTTTTGTCTCCTTATAAATGATGTCACACTTGCATTCTCTAAAAGAAGCACACTTACCGATGTCTTCCTCGTGATAGATGACAGAGTGGAAGGGCACATCCTTGTCCTGCAGATACCTCTCTGAAGGTTCTACATAGTATGTTCCTTGTTGGGTTTTAATGAAGCCCTCAAAGCGTCCCTCAACCACAGAGCCATGGGCCAACGTGCCCTTTTCACCTGACAAACGGAGGAGGTGCAGGGGGAGAAGAAGTGAACATAACATGACGCGCAGCAGCCATAACTCCAGAAAAAAAACAACCATTTCAAATCAAGTCATTTCATTCACCTCTGAAGATACAACGAAAGGCCTCAGAAAAGGAGAAATGATTCGTTTGACAGATAGACATTTAAGTTATAGTTGTTATTTACAGGTACACATGGAATGGTTCAAGAATCAGAGTCTTTAAACAAAACTAACCTCTTAGTTAGTTTAATATTACATTATATCACATAACTTTAGCAGATCTTTTTTTATTCAAAGCGACAAATGACAACGAGGGGTTCAGCATCTTCTCCGAGGACACTTTGACATGCAAACGGAAGAAGTTGGGGATCGAACCAGAAAATCTTAAGATTGAAGGATAAGATACAGACACTCCCCAGCAAAGCATTTTCTGAGATGATATTAGTAACACTTATCTATAATTCATAGCATTATTATGTTTCTAAATGGGTTGTACTTACATTGTCTACTTAAAAGGTCTCTAATATCAGCTCAAACACCACTGTCCCAGAAAAATACAGTAATATAAATGTCTCCATTTCCCTCATTTTTAAGGCGGAAAATAAATGAAGATGTGAAGCAACCCCAGTGAGGAAGGCAATGAGTTGGAAGATAAAACAGATCCCATGAACTGCGATTTGCTTTTTTATTGAGCCAAAGCAGCATTTTAAGCCGCTGAGATACAGAAATACTGCAGCGTAAGGGAAGTCAATCGAGAGATGATGCTGAGTTAATAAAAAGGAAACAACTACGTAAGTGCAGTATAGTAGAGATACGGGCCAAAAAATAAGCTGCGCCAAGGACGTGGCGTGAGGATTTAATCTTACCAAAAACCTCCCCACTGTAAATGTGTGATGTATCCACGGGTTCCTCCTGCCCTGATACTTCAATGATGAGATCAGGAGAAAACAGAGTTGTATCCCTCTTCATCCTCAAGTTAAAATGCCTAAAGAGAAAAAAAAACAAAACAGGAGACATTAAGCAGCTTGAATACACAATAAACATTAAACTAACATGTATAGTCAGGAGCATTGCGAGACACAGTCCTGACAGTTTCACACTGAAACTCTCATTCCAGGCAGTGTCGATGTTTTTCACCACAGAGTTTCTGTTTGAACAGCCACACACAGTGGAAAGCAGAGATCAGAGGTAGAATTTAGCTGAGAAAGCAGCATCTCATACTCATTTTGCACCAGGCTTCGCTGCTCTGCTGTGCTGGCTGTTGTTCAGTTCTGCTATGCTAAGTGACTCAGAGTAGCAATTATGTCAGAAGGAAAACTCGTGAACATTCGTGCACAGCCACGATGCAATTTTTCTTCATTCCTCCTGTTGGTATTAAGAGTGATCGCAGCGACAGAAAGGAAATTTTTTTTCCAGACATCAAAGGCGATGTTGTAATTAGTTGCAAGGAATACTGCCTTTAACCAGAAACCACAAGTCATCGCATGATTAAGTTTTAAGGTGTACAGCTTCCGCCACATAACTATATGACTCATAACTGCCTCATAGACTACATTGATTTCCATTCTGTTTGCACAACATGGGGGACAAAAAGTATCACAATCCTTTTTTCTCTGCTGACCTTTAAAAATCTCTTCAAGTGCACATGTTCTTCATTCCTCCAGTTTGTAACAGATCATAGCCTGCAAGTCAAAACTGAGGTCACCTTAAGGCAACAGAGCTTTGCACTCTTTTTAACCCAAACGGGACATAACAAAATTGGGAACTGAGTAATATTTACAGTAACCTCTTTCACATATTGGGAGGGCCTTTTAAGTGGGAAAAAAAAAACAGAAAAGGAATCAATACAGGGCTGTAAGTCCCTACTCTCATAAAGCCAGTGGAATCAGCTGAGCGGTGACAGCATCGTTGGCTACTGGCAAGTTCTGCAATGCCAGCTGCGATGTAAGCACACACAAGGCGGGCCCATGTTGCCTCCCTTGCTGCTGTACCTTCACACGTCATGATGCAGGGACAGCACATCAGTCTTGGCTTGAAAAGGATAAAAGAGGCTAATGATTCTAAAACATGAAAGGACTAATGTTTTGCATATCAAGGTACATTAAGGGGGACAAAAAGTGAGGAATGCGTACAACAGTGGTGAGCATCCAACTCAGTGAACTGTTTGTGTGCGTGTGTGGGTGGGTGGGTGTGTGGGTGGGTGTGTGGGTGGGTGGGTGGGTGGGTGTGTGGGTGGGTGGGTGGGTGTGTGGGTGTGTGGGTGTGTGGGTGGGTGGGTGGGTGGGTGGGTGCTTCGGGGACTCAACGTCATTTCATTTCAGGTGTTCACAGGATGAAGTAGAATAATCTTCATTGTCTGTTAAAAATTCCAAGGCACTCTCTCGACATTTTTTTTTTTATTTTTTTTTAAATTGAAAGCAGATGAATACGTTGAGGAACGACAGTGTGAAATCCATTTGGGAAACTGGCAGCGTTACAAGGTAAATAATATTCTGAGGGTCAGACGCACTCCAGGACTTCCCTCTGCAGGATGACTTTTCGACCTGAGCCAGCATTCAGATTTTCCTCCGTCATTTCCCACTCATTTAGAGACTCTTAAAGCGAGTCCATTTATTGAGCCGTTGCTATATTAACACATGGACAGCTGCTAATGGTGTAGCTTAACGTCTGTGCTTATGGGACTAAATAACGTTTTGGATCTATCCTGTTTTACTCTGATTTTTTCCATTTAGTTCAGGAATAAAAACATGGTGTACCCTCTAATGCTTTTTAAAAATAATTTCAATCAGCCTTACTGTCTAAAACATAGTGCTCAAACCATCATTTCAAGTGCAGCAGAGATGGCCAAAGAAAAAAAAAGAAGATGTGAACAAACAGACAAAGACTAAACAACAGAATGTGAAAAAAGTGGAGAATAAATACTCCATTATGGTGTGTGGTTTGAAGCATAAATTCCTACAGTTGTCAATAACCCCAGGCACACCCCTAATAGTTCCTGGCCACTCCTGACTTAATGGCCCCTTCAACAATCAATACGACATCAAAACTTATTCTCTGTCCCATAAAACATTCATTCAACCCAGAAAACAACTGTTCACACCTGCAGATGACGTATCTGACGCTCTCAGAAAATTCATCAGCTTTATCAGAGAGCGGCAAAGCATTTTAAATGCTCCGTCAGTGACGGAAAGCAAGAACAATTTCCTCAGCAAACGTTAGGAAGGCTAAATATTAAGGATAGACCCATAGGGTGAAGAAAGAAGCACAGGCTGAAAATCTGTCATTAATGACTCCGTTTTCCACTGTCACCATCCTTCTAAAAATAAAAAAATAAAACACAGTAAGTGCATCTTAACAGAAAACAGAACTGTCTTTAATATTACCCTGCAAATATTCCCAAGTTCTGGTTTCCATTTGATTTTACGGAGTCATGTTCAAACTGTAGTACAACGTTCAGACACGCCTTCTCATTTAAAGGTATATCCAAAACCGGCAACTGCACAGTCCTGCACACTCAATCCTAGTGGCTGCGTGCTGAAATGTACTTAGTAGCTTTCAATGCATGATGTCCCACAGTCTAAGACAGAAAATAAATGGAAAAACAAACTCCTTAGTTAGTGCTACATTTCTTTTTTCCTCTTACAGAAGCGGCCGATTGCTAAATCATTCAGACACATCTCAAAATACAGAACACTGTACAAAGTAACTGACTCGGACATCTGACATCATACACTTTGCACAACAAGTGGACCGGACACACACACACACACAGAACTGGTTGTTCTATAAAAGGGGGCACATGTAGATGAGAAGTATTTGAAATATGGTTTATTAAATACATCTCACAGCTTGTTTAGAATTTCCGGTATACATAATACTACAGTATGCTCGAAGCATTTAGTGTAACAGGCAGCTGTGCCGCTGCAAATTCTACCAGGGTGTGTATCTTTCCCTTTTCTCTGTGTGTGTGTGTGTAGGGAGGGTAGAGGTGAAAGCAAACACAGATAAGGATTTTAGAAAGAAAGAAAACAAAAAAACCATAACAAGCAACGTCCGGTTTTATCTCAGAGGAGAACATTTGTTTAAATCGCATGCTAGTTCAGACACCACAAAGCAAATAAAGGATATATACAAGAACTTGACATTATAACCAGGCACCTAAAGCTTATGATAACATGTACATCTAAACTACCGCTGAACCTGCACCGCTGCAATAACCACTCAGGCTTGCAGTGATCCGAATAAGCTGCGAGACATTTTTGTGATCACGGTATGTGGCATTAGGCCACAGATTAGTCCATACTGTGGCCTAATCATTAATCATTAGGCCACAGTATGTAATTTCAGTGTTCTCTGAATGTTTACGTATGCATGTGCGACCGATCAAACAAATAATACTAATTCAATTAAGACATTAAAGGACATAGCAAGTCCCGTTGTGTGAGCTGGAGCATCTGGAAACAGCTGAGAGCTTCTGCTGGCCACATATTTTCACTAAAGAGAAAATATCATCTCACAAATGACGTTTTATTCTTCTGAAACGAAAGGTCACTTCTATCAGTGGCGTGTTGGCCTAACTTCTTCATTGGCACGTCTCTTTGGGGAAAGAAAAGAAAAGAAAGAAAAAAAAAAAACCTCCCTGGAGGGGACCCCGTGCTCTGCTTTGCTCCGTCACCTGATCGGGCCACAAACACTCATGTGAGCAGATACACACAAGAAAGCTTTTCTCTTCCAACAACAAAAATCTATCGGACCAGACGGCCCCGTTTTGCATGTTCACAGAGGGAAGACTGTTTGTCCTTGTTTGCACTTGGCTCGTAAAAGTTAATGAATACAGGCAGGAAGTGAGATCCAAGTCCTATGTCCGTAGTCTTGTCTCCGTCTACCTTAAAGCTAACTTTAACATCACTAAATTCATGCAATCTAGAATGCTTTCAATGTAAACCCCAAAGAACAACAACAAAAAAGCTTGACAGTGTATCCATCACACATGCGACTTTTGTTTGAAGACAATACAAACTTCTTCATGATGGCCTACACCTGAGCATGTGATACTGTGGTATCCCTTTCACATCTCAGGGAACTTTATTGCTCAGCTTTTTGTCTGCAGCCTATGATGAGCCTGCATCAATAAAAATGACAGCCCTGTTATATCTGCAGCAACAGGAACTGTTGTAACACCTCCCTGTGATCTTTTCTTTACTATTCACAGAGGCGATGTTGTGCTGGGATTACGTCAGCCGGGATGGGTCCTCCCAACCCACGAGAAGATCTCTGAGTGGCCGATACATCAGTATATATTTTGATTTCAACAAATCACCTGTAAACTACTCTATTTACCGGTCAGACCACACTCATCTTCAAAGTCTGTCCTCATTTTGATCTGAACCTCACATGCCACAGTGCTGATAAAAATCTGTCTACAGACAGATCAGATTAACACTTGCTTACTGACAATGACCTTTGTGGTAGATTGTGCTTTAAATTTACGCCGAAGGAAAAGTCTACCGATACGGTAAACTAAAAAAAGATTTATCCAATTTGTACATATCTCTCTGCAATGTGCTCTTTCTCCAAGGCAAACTACGACAGGAAACGGCACGAAAAGATGATGGAACCACGGCAAATGTAAAAGGAATCCGTTCGGAGGAGCCCATCCCAGTGGTGTACATCCAGGGCCACGCAGACAAGTGAGAATAACAGCCATGCACTCTCATGCTCATTCCTTGGGTTAATTTAGAGCCAGTTAACATGACTTGCATGTTTTTGGATTCTGGGAGGACACCAGAGTTCCCAGAGAGAACCCACCCATACACAGGGAGAACATGCAAAGTCCACAGAGAAAGGCCCCAGCCGGGATTCTAACCAGGAGCCCTGTTCCTGTGAGGCGACGGTGCAAACCACAACTCAAGCCCCACACTTGGACCACAAGAAGCTAAATCAAGTTAAACTTGAAAAAAAAAAGCTTTTCCAAAGTAACTTCTGCTGTTGGTAAGTTAAGACAAGCCACAGGATATGTAGCATGTTAGTGAACTCCCTAAAGACCTTCAGAGGATTTCGATCTTCATCTTGGTTATTTGTGGCATCTATGGTGTTTTACTTAGTCATCTGAAGTAAACATATGCAACCAATCTCACAGAGACAAGATATCAGGGCTGAACAGTATCTAACTTCAGGCTCGACAAGAATGTGCTTAACAGGATGTCAAGTGAGACAGTTTCACATCTTTTTTGCAGCGTTATACGGAAAAAAAAAGTCTCAATACTCTCATTTTCCATCTGAAAACACTGAAATGTGTCCGACACAAGATCATTTTCCCCATGCTAAAGGTTCTATCATTTCAAAAACTATTTACAAACCATCAGCTTAGGCTAACGGTACTTTGTGTTCACTGGGCAGTGAAGAGTAACAATTTGTTGCTTCTACAACTGAAACATGAAGTTACTCACATAAGTAACCGTAGTGTGCATTTGCACGTGGATGCACACATTTGGATGACCGGGGAAAGACCAAAAAAGGATGTAAATAAGGCTTCAGTCAAATAGTGGCAAAGATCTTTACAAAAAGAAGTATGTTCAGCATACAAAACAACAGCTCAGCTGATACAAATTTAAACATTATGTGTTTCTGCACAGAAAACAAACGGGTTTGCATTCAGAAGTTGGGCTAGTCCTGAATAATCCTGGATATTTACAGTATATATACACATACATACATTTATATAAAATTCTGAAGCACAATCATCAGTAATGCACAGACGGTGACGCCACCATCAAAAAGAAACAGAAAAACATGTAACTTTAGCTTGCAAGAATGTGGTTAGTCTGGTTTTGTCTTAAATTACCAGTATGTTGCTACTGTTAGACCCCCGGGAAGCCTGCTTAAATCTGTAAAAACCAAATACGTTTGAAACAAATGTAATTGGGGCGCGACACGACACACATATTGTGTCTATTTATGCTCTCATGAAAGATTGGACAAACAGTTTACAGAGAATTCAATCATCTACAGAGGGAAATATGCAACTGCTGATGAGGAATTGTTGTTAATGGCAAAGCAAAAAAAAAAGCAAACCAGGAGGGAGCCGATAAAACGATACAATTTCTAGTTTTAACACACCGTTTCCAAGGTACACTGAATGCAGCACAAGAGCAGAGAGCGCCATTTTTCATAACTTTCCAAGGCATTGATTTGTGTGCAACTCTCTCTTTTTATCCCAGGAAAGGGAAGTCTGGAATGAATGGAGCTGGGCACAAATTCCCAGCAGCAGATTAGGAGGATTTGTTGACAGACAGAAAGAATAAGTGAGGAGAGTTGTGAGCATTTGTGCTTAACTGACCTTCCGTGTGCATGGAAATCCAGATGCACGGCCATGTCATGAGGAGAGAGCGCCCTTTTGGCTCTCTGGTGACTGCTATGCAGAGCCTCTGTGTCATATGACAAACCTTCATAGTGGCGAATATATTTGTTCAAGCGGTTCCCAAACTGACCTGAAAGAAAGAGAGTTCAATGACATATCAATCATCCCTTCACAACAAACATCTGCTGCATTTGCTTCAGTGTTTTACTTTGAGTCCCTGATGGTTTAACTTTGACTTGCTTATCTGTGCAAAATAGGTCCACAGAAGTTCACAGTAACCATAACGACCTAATTTTCATTAATAACAACGAGAGCATTCGGTGTGATAACAAAAGAACCTGAAATCGAATCACCAAATGCAATGTAGCCACAATTCCAATTTTCCACTCTTACCCGGGCCTATCCGACTGTGAAGTAGGTGCCCAAGTAAAAAAAAACAACCTATGTTGGGAAAACAGAGGGGGCATCTCAACAGCAGTGGCCAATTACAGCACAAGCTGTCATTCACTTGACTTGCTTAACAGGCTTTTTCAGCTTACTGACCACAAAGAGCTAATTCAGCCAGCTCTCATACGAACCATTTTCTTTGTTCTTTTTAAAAAAAAAAAAATAACAAAGAAAGTGCTCAGCTAGAAGCACAAGTGAGGAGCACATGGTGCACATCAGGTGACCGAGGTTCTGTTTCAGTAGTGCTGCGTATCACTGTGGGAGCCGAGGGACCGCAGGAGGCTTAAATGGCAATCTACATTCCAAAGGAACGTCGAAACGCTGAGGAAAGACCTGATCAACCAAGCTGAGCTATGAAGTGAAAACAAAGCTGAAACATGATTCCATTAACAGTGTTTCGTCACCGATGTTATGTTCATTACTGTCGAACTTCCATGTAGTGGGAGTCACGACTCCCCGAACAGGGAGAGGCCGTCCCAGGCTAGCACCAACTTGTTCATGAATGCGCATAGATAATATCCCAACAATCAGCTGCTCGAGCTCGTTTTCAGAAATGAAAATAATAGGATGAGAGAGCGAGGCTCTAATTATTCAGGGAATAAGTTGTTTTTTTTTGTACAGAAACAAACACTTCCAGCTCAGATTGCCAAAACAGGCCCTCTCAAGAGGAAGAGGAAGTGTGAACATCAAAAAAATATAACGTTATGAAAGCGCAAAGCCAACGTGTCTACATACAGCTGCCTTCTACAACTGGCATCTCAACAATATTTTAAGCATCTGAAAGATTCTCTAAATCTTAAATTTTTTTAAAAAAAAGCATAGAAACTACAGAGAAGTTTGTTATTTGTAAATACAGTACAGTGCTATTATCAGGGCCACTGATAATAACCAGGATGCTAATACGAGAATATCTGTTTTTGAAAAAAAATACTGAAATCTATACCTGAGGTTCACCGCAAAAAGAGAAATCATCGTTACTGCAGTGCAACCTCTTTCAGCCTCGAGTGAAGCTCCTGTGAAGCTCAAGGTCTTGACAGAAGAATCTGCTGACATGAAGCGAGGAAGTGGTAACGGCACGGATCACGACTTTTCTGAGCATCATATTACCAGGCAAGCTGGGCGATGGCAGATTAGTTGCCAGATGATTTACCTGCTCAGGGCAACTTAAATGCGTGTCTTTAACACTGTACATTACAAAGTGGGAGATCAAAAGCATTTAGAGGGTGAGGTGAAACCTGTGAGCGTAAGATCTGACCAAATATTGTCAAGTTGTTTTCTGAGTCATGTTTTCTGAATGGCTCCGGGTCTCACGACTGAATAAATATAAAAGGCAGATCAGATTCAGTCATATATCAACACTAATATGACATCTTGAATGATATTGCTGCACTCTGCCTTGAGCTCAACTGGTTCAGTGAAGACTTGGAAATCAAAACGATCATTTATGAGCACCATGAAACAAGCCGTATAACGGCATTCACCAAAGGCTCCACATTTCACACCATGTAGAGATGCAACAAGTGTTTCAATGTTAAGAACAATTTATTCCTGAAGGATGGCGTCAACAAATGAGGCCGAACTCTCAAAAACACGATTCTGAAAAGGGATTAAGCGATGAGCAGATGCTTTAGAGAGGCTACAAAGAGAAGCTAAACATGATCATTTATCTATAATCCTGCTTATTTATGGTCAATGAAACCAGCAGTAAGGCTCTGTGAAATGTTAGAGGGTAAGAAAACAAAGGCAGAAGCTAGTTTTCTGCCGTGTTCAACCTGCCTTTCATCTCAACCAGCTCCACTCAGGGATGTGCACAGCTGGGTTCTGCATTTCAGCTTCAACACTTTGGGGGCAGCCTTATCCGCAACATAGATCTGCCCCAGACAGTAATGAAAGTATTGTGAAAGGTAGAGCTGGAGAGAAAAATGTGATGACACCGTTTCCAGGTAACTCCCGAGCATCTATTTCTCTTTAAGCGGTATGACTGTGGTATATGAATGTGTATGCGCTACAGCAAGCTTTTGCCTCCTTCAAAACAGTCAAAGTAACCAGAAAAGATGTTTGATCGCCACTTCTATATCAGTAGTCAGTGGAAATAAGATTGTGAATATGCTCAAGACAAAGTAAGTGGTTATCTCACAACAACTAGTAGGTAAGTACTTTTGTAGAACTAATGTAACGCCCAAATAAATGCTACAAATAACGCAATGAACTGAAAAATGTTGACAGCTTTGTAGACTTTTTTTTTGTTGTTGTTGTTAACGTTAGTTGACCACGAAAGCTTTCCGTTGGTGAGGATAGTTGTTTCAGGATTTTGTACAGTTAAGCCCGAGCAGAGTATGTTTTGGGCAAACACACAAGCTGTCAAACGAGGTAAATGGACTGTACTTGTATAGCGCTTTTCTAATCTAACTGACCACTCAAAGCGCTTCTAACACTACAGAGATAGTGGCTGAAAAAGACAAAAACTGCTTCATCGACATGTAAGCTTAGTTCAAAGATTTCCATATTATTTTAACTACACTGAGCGCTCCCGTACTTTTTACGGCATTAGTTACATGAGCGCCAATCAAATTCCCGTTTACAGACGTTAGGACTGTGAGGACAGTTTTTCACCCAGAAAAATGTCAGTTCAACCTGCGTTTCCCAGACGTAATTAATACAACCTGACACCCAGGCCAATGCGGGCTTGCTAACCTGGCCTGGGTCGAAACAGTGACGAATGGACACAGTTAGCCCCGGCCAACACTACTGTCACCAGTAGCGTTAGCCGCACAGCTAGCAAGTTAGACTGCAAGAGTACAACTGTAGGACCCGATTAGCGCGTTCGCTCAACACTTTCCTTTTCCCTGTGAGCCAGTGGAAAACTTACCTGTAATATCTCGAAGGCAGCAAAACATCAAAATTAGTTTGACAAATTTCATATCGGAATCCTCGTTAACGCCAGTAAACTAGCTGAGCGACCCAGCGGCACCTCTGACTGCTTCTGTTTTCGTTTACTTTCAGTTAAAGCTTCGGTCGTCGCCCTTCCTAGTTAGCTTGGCTCCCATCACAAACACACCGGGGATCTGTCTGTCTCCAGCCACACATACAGACACACTCTCAGACAGACAGATACACCGACAGACAGGCACGTCCTCCTCCCTTCCGGTGTGTTTTGCCAAGAGAGATTAGACACACCCATTTAGTCCCTATTTTGATCAATAAACGCAACAACAACAAAAAAAAAAACCTGAGTAACCTCCGTCAGCTTTACACAAGGACAGCAGGAGATTGTGTGGTAAATGTCTCTGCCGACAGCCTGAAAACATGTAGTGAGATGTCGTTTGGGGCCAGTGTTTATTCATCAATTTGCAAGTTCTTTACTTCCGCGAATCACAACTTCCGGATGTACCAACTGAAGGTGTCGTTTCACCTCTTTTGACTGGAAGTGAATATCCTGATATTGTCCACAAAAGTACTGTACTGTATTTTTATCAAAGCAAAAAAAAAAAAAAAAAAAGTAGAGGAAGAGCTACAGAAATAATAAATAAACTAAAGCAATTAATACTTCTAACTTTTTACTTGACATTATTTCAAAGTGTATTTTTTCAAACGTCACTTATCTGTTTCATCCAAGAAACTCATCTATCTTCAGACCAGACAGGTTTTCATTGCAAGGTAAAGGTAAATATGTTAAAGTGGCCTCAGTAGACGCAAATATTCTAACTTCACTGTGCATCATTTAGTTATTCATTTAATTAGATCAGCGATGTAATAAAGTTTCAAATCATAACACAGACATTACATATTCTGCAATCGACAGGAGACAGAGAAAGACAAACAAGAAAGTTAATGTCCTGTGTGTTAATATCTAGTTAATAAACAAGGGGGAAAGGTGACATATTCATATATGAAAGTTCCCGCAAAGCACTGAGCAGACAGCAGCGTGAGTTCAACAAACCTTAAAAAACCTAAAATCCTCTGTAAACCACAGTTATGACGACAGCCTCCGTTTCTTTGAATCGTTTTTTGGCTAAAGTAGGACTGATCATGAATGTCTCTGCTATTTCTATTAATGTTTTCTTTTATTTTCTTTTGCAAAACTCTCGCACCAGCAGATTATTTTTGAAATACCTCAGTTGAAATTATTACTAACTGTTGTGTGGTAAGGGACGCTATCTATATGTAGGCATCTCCTCTGTGCAGTCATAGCACTGTCAGAATCTCTGAGTAAATTCTGTAAATTAAGTGCTATAACTAAGGAACGACACGTACTTGGTACAGTATTTGCTGCCGCCTAGTGGCTATAAAAAGTCACTGCGTACGTATTAATCATACGCTGTATTAATCATATTATTATTAATATTATTATCATGATTATTACCAAGGAAAAAAGATGGGTGAATTTTGTATATGATTGTACAACCAAAAGTGTTTAAAACCAGTAATGATAAAAAGCCTACCAACTAAAGCCTCTCATTATTCATAGCGGCAGGAACTTGAGCTCTTTTACGTGACACAATTATAGCCTCACAAATGCGCGTGCACTGGTACGCAAGATGGTCACCACCACGGCAGTTTCCTGTCATGACGCATTCTAGTATCCTCGTAAATTGTGCGACTTAAACATGTATCTTAAACACAAAGTGCAACCTACTCAAACCACGGCTGTGTAGAGATGGCTTTACCTTCAAAGATAGATGTTTATTAGATAACAGTAACAAATAGCTATAGTAACAACACTTCTAAAGACTTGTTAATGATTTGTAAACATTGCAACTTGTGTCATTTGTCAGCTTGGAAACGCCATAGCGAAGGTGGGAAAATAAAAAAGTATGATTTGATTTTAATGGGTAAATAAATACCAGATAAACATTGAAATGATATTTAAATCTTATGGTAATGCAAAAATATTTATATATGTAGCAGTTTGTGTTATAAGACGCTTTTATATATGCAAGAGACGTTTGGATTCTACAGAATACGAGCTAACGCAAATGCATCACTACCGGGCCGTTGGTTTTCTACCGCCCCCTTGCTCGGCCTGAAAGCAGTTCACGCTGATGACGTCACTCGCAGAGTTGTCATGGCGTCTTTGGGACTGAAGCTACCGCTACAATTTAGCTAAAATCTGTCGACAGCGTGAATATCGAAATGGAGAAAAATGCAAACCTGCATCGAGACATTGACGGGAGCTCTTTGTGTGCCACGATTGCGGGAGAAATGGGTGACGTTACGACGGTGGGTGGCGTGAAAGGAGCAGCCGACAAATGCAAGAATAGTGAGACGCCTCTCAGTACTTTGGTTAACGTTAGTTGTAGTATCAGCACCTCAGATGTGAGTGCTCCAAGCACCGTTAATGTTGTTTCCAGTGCTGGGAAGTCTGCCGTGCCAGAAGTTATTGAAGTCCTCCCAGTGCAGGAGGATCAGAAGAAAGACACCGATGCGAGCGGGTTGTTGTCGGAGTCTGTGAATCAAATCAGTAACGGGATGGGACATGACTCGGTGTTGGCAGCAGAAGACGCCCAGGGTGGTGCCTCAAAGTTAGTAAACAACAACAGCGACGGCCAGTCCTCACCTCCAGCTACGGGGAGCACAGATGCACGAGCTGGGGTTTCAGCTTTCGGAGAAAGTAAGCCGACAAAACTTGACAAACCGACTCATCTGTGTCCAGACAAGTCAATCACAGCAGACGTCAAGTCGGGTCTGTCCGGTGATGCCACCTTATCGGAGGGATTGCCGAGTGGGAGTGACCCCGATGCCAGCCTCGGTGGAGAATCCCGAAGCATAGATTCACTCGAGTCCTTCTCCAACCTCAACTCGTGCCCCAGCTCCGACCTGAATAGCGAGGGGCTGGAGGACAAGGGACTGGCTCTGGCCTTGCAGAGTGAGTATGGGGCTGATGGGACAAAGACTTCGTGCGCTAAAGACCGGGCCGCCGGACAGTCCATATACCACATTAAGTGGATCAAATGGAGGGAGGAGAACACGCCGATCATCACTCAGAATGAGAACGGCCCCTGTCCATTACTGGCAATCATGAATGTCCTCCTGCTTGCATGGAAGGTAAATGGTCTGATTGCATAGAGGCTTGATCATAATTTAGTTTTCCAGCGCTTATTTTACGCAATGACGACGGAGACAAATACTGTTGCGAGACTTAACTGAACTTATGAATGCCTTGTAAGTTTAAACGCTAATTTAAATCGATCAAGACATGTTCATGTATTATGTGGTCATTTCACCGCCAGCGATGAGATTTTATTTCAACATGTCCACACATGCTTGATGGTGGATATAAGGTGTTCTGCACCATAGCACAAAGTATTGAGATTTGTCTTTGTGTTGGAGGGTTTACCCTCCTAAATGTGTCACACTTTAATGACCAGTGGGCGTGTTTATGTCTCTTGCAGGTTAAGATGCCACCTATGATGGAAATTATAACTGCTGAGCAACTGATGGAGTATCTTGGTAAGGGTTTCACAGCTCTCACACAAGGGCAAGTGGAGGCCACATCATTGCTCAAAGAACCTCACCTTTATTCTGTTTAGCCACATGGCCCGATTTAAAACTGGACCCCCTCTGTTTGGCACATCCACAATGATGTGCTGTTTTGTTGCAAACGAAATATCAAAACAACTCGCTGCAGTAAGTCGAGTAGTTTTTGTGCAGAAATGGAACTGGAGTCCGCACTGGTACTCATGGTTTCGCATAAAGCCGCTGTCGTTGGGTTTCAACATCCCGGTGAACATTCTTGCGTTTTGTGTCCTCTCCAATGAGCGGGTGCATACTTAAAGGTCAGATATATCTATATATATATTCCAGAGTCAACAGAGGAAGAACTGGGGAATCCCCCATGATCCAATCTTCTGCTGCAGCAGAGGAAATAGGAGCCATCGCTTCTCGCTGGCTGTGTCCTCCCCTTCTTAACTAAAGTCACCCTTCATTATCAAAGTGTAGTGTCTGATTAGCAGCAGTCCTCTGAACTCTCTCAGCGCCTTCGGTAGCCACAGGAGTTTGGGAACTACTACAATGCCTGATCCCAGGACTGTATGTGTACTTTTCTGATTGATTTTTAACTTGTGTGTCTCCGTTGACTCACATGGCCTGTCTTTATAAATCACGCTTTAAAAAAAATGATGTAATCGTGGAGCTCCATCTGTGCAGCGAGTGCTCTCCATTCCAAATGTGTCCATTTGTTTGGTAATAGGGAGGATAAGTCCTTGTGCTTTGCATGTAATTACAACACGCAGACAAGGGCTCTTGTGGTGTTCGGAGGCCTCTGGAATGCTTCTAACCTCATCTCGACTCCTCTTTTGTCATCACACACTGAGGCAAAGGCCAGAAGTGTGACGACGCTCAGAAGTGGTGTTTGAAAGGGGTAGTGGTTGTCATTCAGCAACTCGGTGGTAGACCGCGTAGCGTTGCAAGTGAGGCAGATGTATGTAAAGAAGCAGATACAGATACTGAGGGAGGACCAGTGGTTGGTGAGTCAGTGGTTCACTAATAGCACAAGGGACCCAGGTGGCGATAGTGGGGGTTCCCTGTTTTGAACACACAGTAGTAATAACACTAAGCTGGCTGGCCTCCTATTGGAAGAAGTTTTGCCTTGCAGTGAAATCTTTATATTCAGGTAAAAGGAGTCTGTTGGCTGGTCCACACATCTTGTGAAATCAAAGGTCTTTTGTTGAAAGTGAAAGCTGGGGAATGACAGTTAATCTCTCCCAGCAAGCCCATGAAAAGAAGCACTCTTTCTAGATTAGTGGTTACGATGAAGAATCATTAATCTCCGGGAAGAATGCGAAAAAAGTCTTTTCTCTTATTTACTTCAGCGAGACACATGAGAATAGTTTTATTCTCATGAGAATAGTTTTGTTCTCATGTGTAGATGCTTTACTTATGTGGATGACAGGCGGCTGATGGTATTCGTCTGAGTAATTCTCTGGAAAGGTTTTGTGTTGACAGTGCAGTGAGATGCTCTTGTCAGTTCCAAATGAATTAACGATCCTCTGCGAAACATTTAGTGAAATATTTGCACAAGGCTTATGAAAGAAAGAGGACAGCTGCGATGCCGTACTTGGAAAAGTTGAAAAGGGCCGTCCACCATTCACAAAATGGCCAAAAAGCAATGCTGTGCCCCGATGTCTCAAAGCCAGCTGTGTTCATGGCTCGCCCAGGGGAAAATATCTCCAAGGCGTGTTTTGTCAGGACTTGGAGTGTGTTTTGCTTTGCCAGTGGTTGGTAAGCAGCGTGTTTGTGGTGCCATCAGGCCCGCTCAGCAGGAGCCAATCAACGGCCGGGCTGTGCCCTCCGCTGCAGCCCGTTCTGCGAGATGCACCTTATCGTTACTTAGCTGGCATAGCCTTTTCTTGAGAAACAGCTGCCCAATGCAAAACATGCCAATGAGTATTGGAGACATTTCAAAACCTGTGGCAGGATCTGCACAGACGCTTAAACTGCAGTAGACTCGAGATCTTTAATGACAATCAAGGTCGCAAAGGCCTTGCGTTGTCATTCCAGTGTGACTCAACATTTCCCTTTGTTTCCTCCGCAGGTGACTACATTCTTGAAACCAAACCTAAGGAGATATCGGAGGCTCAGCGGCTAAACTATGAGCAGGTAAGGCCTTTCTAATGACAGCACTTTGTTTTTGCCTACGTGTGTGTGTGTGTGTGTGAATCGGTGAGCTGCTGGCTCGTTGTGGTGCACTGAGAGCGCAGGGCTTCTGGGATGAGCTCACTCTCCTCTCTCCCCCCCTGCTATGTGTCAAGATCATAATTGTGCAAGTTTAGCACAAGTTCTCACTTTGTTTCATTCCACTGACGCGCTCAAAATAACCCAGCTGTTCTCACTGTCCTTACGTGGCCGACGTCCTGCGGAAACACCGTCGGTGTGGCTGCGTGCGCACGCTCCAGCGGGTTTGCGCATTTGCATGGAGGTGGCACAGGTCAGCGAATGTTCCGTAATATGGAAATAAGCAATGAGTTAATTGCAAACAACACGAAACTGCAGCTTAGCCTTCTCCCACCGCTCTATGGCTTATATAAGACGAGTCTTGCGAGGGACAGGGAACAACAGGGGTCAGGAGTGTCAGATTATGTTGTTTCGCATGGCGGCGAATGCTTGGAGACGCATGGCTGAGTTCAGCTCCCGGCTATTACCGAGGCGCTGTGTGTGTGTGGCTTACCATGAAAGGCTCTTGGAGATGGAGCTCCAGTTTCTCGCTTCCTCCCATCTCCACTGCCTGCTTTCAGTGTGGGAGGGGCCCTGCCTCTTCCATTCTTGCGTGGCAGCACATCTGTGAGTGATTTCAAACCACACTTATCCTTCAGTTGGAGTGGAGCAAAAAAAATAATGTGCAGTTTCCTCTTATAAGCTCGTTGGAACGGGCTCTCTAAATTTAAGTGGAGCTGAAATACAACCTCCTAAGTGAATCAGCGGTGTCCTCAGCACGGGGAGTTGGAGTAAGGGAGTGGTTAGAGGTTGCGTTGCCTTATTATTATTATGGTCTAATCCAAGACACCGGCCTGGGAGCTGTTTCACATGTGGCTGTCGTCATGTCCGGCTGTGCTTGGGTCACACAGAACTTGGAGATGACCATGGGAGGCCTCTGGAAAACCCTAACGTCTCTGTCAAACAAATGGCTCCCCTTCTTATTACATAGGCAGGGAATGTTTTCAGTTCTTATAGGACTGTCATGAAGTGCAGGTGTATTTTCTGGGACTGAATGGTATTACAGACATGACACAAGTGTTTCTATTTATAAATTCAGCTGGAAAAAAAACTACTCAGTCTGTCACAGGAGGGCATTTGGATTAAAATAGCAGCTGCCTGGATGCTCTTTTGGCTTTTGTTAAATATTTACTCAGAGGAGCTGAGGAAATGTGTAGTACTGAGTTTAGCTTTGCTCTGCTTTTGTCTCGGCGGACCCGGCTTAACAAGGCGATTCATCCTGAAAGACTGGTTAACCACCGGAAGAAATGAGCTGTTGTGTTTAAGAAATGTGTCGCTCTAATTTTGGCTTTGGTCGCTGTTTTGGGGCCAAATTGTTCACAGCTGTTTAATAACATAAAGCACATAGAGTTTCACCCTGGGTTTAAAAAAAAAAAAGCTTTACTCTCTGATGTTATGTATTTCTGTAACTAAGGCTCGTGTGATTATGAATGAATACATTTCTACGTGTCTGCTTGATGCATATATACTTTTTTTACTTGGACAAAAACACAATGACACAAGTAAATGTCAATCAAAATAATTCAGCTGAGTCCGTCAGGTCCATTTCTAAGCAAAGTAACAGTGCAGACTGTGCTTTGAGCTGCGGTATATTCACTGTTTTTCTGTCCTCCCTGTGAATTCAAACTGAGGCTGACAAACATAAGAAACGTAGAATCGCACTGACGGCTGCTGTTCAGCCCAGAAGCGTGCTCTTGGCAAACAGCTAACGGCTGCGTTCTGTATCATCTTTTTTTTTCGTGGCAGTGGCATAAAAATCAACTGCGAAATGCATTTTTCAAGCAGACTTCAACTGTTGATTGATGGAGACGTTTATTTTCAGACGGCAGCGTCTGAAACAACTTGTTCTTTTTTTTTATTTATTTTGAATATCAAGTTCAAAGTTGGACTTTCAACTCCAGTTATTTCAATTCTAATGGACAAACGTAGGGGAAAAGTCCCAACAGAGTGGCAGAGTGCTGTGCGAATGTCACACTCTTGAAGTGCATCCAACTCTGAGCTCGATGAATGAAAGTGACGCAGTGCTAATCATTTGATCTTCCTGTTGGAGCTCTCCGCTCCTAAAGTGACGAGATGCGGTCCATTACACAGCCCTGCTAATCCTGCCATCGCTGCTCTTCACGAGCACCCTAATCCACACACTTGGATGAGCCAGCTGCAGGCTTTTCACCTCGCCTCTCGTCGCCAACGCTGGGGCTGCTCATTTGCGCAGGGGACGCTTAGGGTCTCCACTGTAAACAGGAAAATCGAGTCGGCAATGTGCGTGTTATGTGTCAGGATCAGCAATAAATCATAGGAAGTAAAATATTCTTATTCACTTCAGTGGTGTTTAAGACCGCTTGACAAATGGGAAGAGGCAAGCCAAGTGATATTAAATATCTAATAAAACTGTTTGCAGTATTTACAATGCAATATAATGTCTATCTCCAGATGGGAAATGCATTCCAAATCCACCTTTTATAATCCAAGAACCCTTCACATTTATGAACACTCCTGTTACTCATTTCTATAGTGTCTCATCTAAGTGGCTTAGACTTGTTTTTTTAATAATTACATAACGTTTAGATATTTTTAAGCAGCATTCGTACATTTTGTACAGTGCAATGCAATGGAAATCGCTGACCTATGATACTGAATTGTACACCTCTGTTTAAAGTCAGTAAATAGCAAATAAATCGCTCGTTGGCTTCGCTCAGAGGTTTCTTGTGTGATGCGGAGAGTCTGAATCAAATGGAAGTCCCTGATAACTGTACACTCAGGGCTCAGCTGGGAGGCCCGTGTTGATGTCGGAGTGAAACGGCAGCAGAGGTTTAGAGCCAGCTGGGAAACATTGCTCTGAGGCTAAATGCAAGAATTAGTCATTTTCTTTGTGTGGATTGTTTATGCATGCAAAGTCCTATGTCCTCTCTGATGTTCATAGAAGCTGGCTTTCTAATTAGATGCTCTCTTACGATGACAGGATTGATGTTAGTGATACAGGGAACGGCTCAGTCTGTTCTGTAATTCAGGCATTGATTAATGAAGAAACGTCTACACGTGTATTTTTCTTTTTACATTTTACATGCAGATGTAACGAGAGACTTTTCTCTTGAAAATGAACCCACACAAATGAATGTAACAGGCTTGCTACTTGAATAAACACCGTATGCACTAGTTTGCAGATCATTTAAACCCAAATGATATCAAATGAAGAAAGAAGAAAAAATGAGATTTATCTTCTATGCATTCATTCCTTTAAACATAGCCTCATTTTGAACTCGATGCTGCCTTGCAAAGCTGAGTTCCATCACCAACTCTGCTTTAACAACACTGCAAGTTGTTTTGCAATTGTTGTGGTTTCGAAGGCGAATGTTTCCGCGGTCTCGCTTGAAGTAGGATTTTTAGCTGCTCAAAAGGTTGGGCTCTTTTTTTTTGGTAGTTTTGTTTCATAATAGGTCAGGTTTTGCACCCAGATTCTTACTTTGGAGCTTCTGAGTGGTGCTTTGAAATGCAGAATAGGGTTTTCCATCATCTCGCTGAACTAAACGAGGTGGTTTGGAGATGGCAACATGTATTTGCTCCAAAATCTGTACACATCGTCCAGCTTCAATGGCACCGAGTGAACTGGTGTTCAAGTTGCCACGTACACTAATGCATGCCCATACCGTAATGGATGCTGGTATGCTTTCATACCAGCCAGATATTCCCTCTCAGGCCCGGAGATGGCTGCAGAAGCTTCTTTCGTTGACGGTGGTTCTCAGAAGTGATGCACATTCACCCATTCAGACTTGATGCAACACATTTACCTAAAAAAAAATGAATGGATAAAACCTGAGAGTTTAACCTCTCAAATTGTGTTTATTTAATCAAATCAAATCAAATTTTATTTATATGGCACTTTTCATACTTAATTTCATACATAATTTCAAACACAAAGTGCCTCACAGAGGCTAAAAACAACAGTGATAAAACACACCAACCCTCCCACCCCCATAAATACCCAGAGAGACACGGAGACGAACAGACAAGAGGCCCCACACCAAGGTGGAGAGTCCTCCAGCCACCCCGGCCAGAACAGTCCACAGAACAGCACCCCTGTCAGTGGACCATAAGCAGCTCCCAGTGTGGTAGGCCCCCATGAGGAAACACTGGAGCTAAAAACTGTTAACTGTGACTAAAACAGTTAAATAATATAAAAGGGTATAAAATGAACAAAATAGATAAAAGCTTTTTGGCTCATATAGTTAAAATGTCTAACTAAAACATAGATGAAGTTAAAACGTCTAACTAAAATATGGAGTTTAAAACATATAATTAAAATAATATAGAACAAAAATTAAATATGATAAATATTGATTAAAAGGAATAAAGAAAATCAATAAAATCAAATAAAGGCCTGATTTAAAAAGGTGAGTCTTGAGCCTCTTTTTAAAAACATCAACAGTCTCTGCGGCCCTGAGGTTCTCCGGCAGGCTGTTCCACAATCGGGGGCCATAAGAACTAAAAGCCGCCTTCCCTTGTGTTTTAGATCGAACACGTGGTATTGTTAAAAGGCCAGTGCTGGAAGACCTCAGGGTCCGTGAGGGTTGATATGATAAAAGTAAGTCTGATAAATTAGAAGGCCCAAGACCGTTAAGACATCTAAAAACGAGTAAAAGAACCTTGAAATTGATCCTGAAACGTACAGGGTGCCAATGGAGCGATTTTAAAACTGGTGTAATGTGCTCCCGCCCTCTGGTACTTGTCAGCACTCGTGCGGCTGAATTCTGAAGTAGCTGAAGATTAAAAATGCTCTTTTTTTTTTTTTTTTTTTTTTGGAAGAGCAGAGCATTACAGTAATCTAAACGACAAAAGATAAAAGCATGCATCAGCACCTCCGTGCTGGCCTGAGAGAGAAACGGGCGGATTCTGGCTATATTCTTAAGATGGTAAAAACCTCTCTTCGGTATGTTTTTGATATGTGGAATAAAACTAAGCTCGGAGTCAAAAATCACGCCCAGACTTTTTTACAGTTTTAGATGGTTTAAAATTTTGTAATTTTGTTAAAATTTTCTCTCTCTGGCCTTCAGGACCAGTGACTAAAACCTCAGTTTTGTCCTGGTTGAGCTGTAGGAAGTTCGCTGCCATCCATGACTCGATATCTAAAATGCATCAAAATGCATTAAAAAGGGCATCAATTGGCCCTCTGTCATCAGGAGACTGTACAGTTGCGTATCGTCAGCATAGTTATGAAAGCTGATGCCGTGCCTCCCGATGACATCCCCGAGGGGAAGCATGTACAAATTAAAAAGAATTGGACCTAAAATTGACCCATGGGGAACCCCACACATGATCTTCATGTTTCTTGTTTCTTCAGAAGTAGAGAAATAAAAGGCTTTAGTTGATAGTTTTAAGTTTTCCGGGAAAAAAACACCACTTTTAAAATGAAGCCTTACATTGGAACCGGTTAAGACATTTTTAAGGCATTCAGGGGGACCCAAGAAGCGAGATGAAACAATGTTTTCCAGTGATTAATGCAGCATTACCAAGTACACAGCTTTCTAGATTAAACAGAATAATAACTAAATACATCTGCCAATGTCTACCATCAAGAAGCGGCTTATAAATGGTAGCCGCTGCTCATAAAGAGGCCTAGTTCCAGGTTAATTTTGTGATTTTTGCAGCTGGGTTCTCACTAAATATTTTTCGATAAGACAGTAACCTTCCCCAATGCGTCTTTATGCCTCAGGCTTTTTCTTTTTTCTTTCATGCTTTACGTTTCAAGCTTCTTTTTTTTTTTTCCTACCTCTGGTATCAAAGCTCAGTCAGTTCACAGCAGCTATTGTGGGTTTGTTCTGCCACTGAGAGGCGATGGCAGAGGGGGTATCGTATGAAAAGGTGATGTCAGTGCATGGTCTCCGCTACAGTGAATCATCTCCCATTACCGGGGTGTAAAGATGTCTGAAGAGAGTTGAAGCTATTTAAAGTAGAACTTACCGAGTTCAGTAAGCAACCAAAAGCTAGAAAAAATATGTTAAACATCCACTTTCACTGACTTTATCATTTCTCAAGTATTTATTGCCTGCCTAACGGGTGTTACTTAATCTAAGCTGCAGGATGGAAATTTTGTTGTTTGCTGCATAGTGTGGGAATTATCCAACTTAATGTTGAAGACTCAACGAAGAAAAGGAAACAAACAAACAAAAAAAAGATGTTTTTGGTGAAACTACTATTCTTCAGCTTGACCATGTTGGCAAACAGACCCACCCATCCCGACAGGTTTCCAGGATGATTTCCTCAGGTTTGTTTCTAATTTAATAGTTGTTAATGCCCTGCAATTTGTGGGGTTTGTTGACAGTAAACAATATCTACTGAATGCAGTTAACACGAAGACAACGCGGCTTATTGGTGCAGATTTTATTGGTGTCATCAGGTCATGGTCCTTTCGGATGAGAAGTGAAACGTCTTCACTAAGATATTGAATTTAATTGCCTTCTTTTCAAACCTTTAGAATTACAACTTTGGGAATTTTAGAAAGCCGATGACTCTGGGACAAGCTGATGGAGGCTTGACATGTGGTGAATATAGTTTTTTGTACATACATAAGACTTCTTTTAGCATATAAGCATTTCTACATGACTGAGTGTATATTAATACAGCCAAACTTCCAATGAAGCGGCTCTCTGTCCCACATTTTTGTCTGTTTTGCTAATTATAAGACTACGTTTCAACCCACGGTCACGTAAACCATTTTCAGACTGTCACTCTGCTCTAATAAAATCCTGATTTTTAAAAAAAAATAATAATAATAATTAAATTTTTTTACAACTGCTGCGTCATCAGACGAAATCGCTGTTGAAGTGATTTAAAGACATAGCCTGTGCTGTGAATTCAGCTGTACATAAATGCACGGTGATCTCCCACAGAGAAGGAAGCGGCGCAGTGTCTTGAATGTTTTCTCACACGGTCCGTTGCATTGCAGCGTTGGATATACTTCAGTCAAAAATGTAATTCTGCTCCCATGCATATATTCTGTGGCAAGGACGTTGGTCCAATTAAATGGGCAAGTTGAGCTGTAATCATAGCTTAACTCGGCTCGTTATGTAAGCCTGCTCACTGTGGCTCTCATGGCGCCGTAACATCCTTAAAGATATATGAACACAAGTCTTTTGCAACATTTCATTTGTTTGTCTCACTCTGCTGCTCTGTTTCCATAGAGTTTAACGAGAGTCTGTCCTTTGTGTTTTCTAGAACATGAGTGATGCCATGGCAGTGTTGCACAAGCTGCAGACGGGCCTGGATGTAAACGTGAAGTTCACTGGAGTGCGAGTGTTTGAGTACACCCCAGAATGCATTGTGTTTGATCTGCTTGACATCCCCCTTTACCACGGCTGGCTTGTTGACCCCCAGGTGAGATGGATCTCATTTTCTCCAGAACTCCTTGAAACTCAGGTCATTCTATTCTTGTTCTTGCCTATTGTTAGCACATCCGTGAATACAGAGATATTGTAAGTCAAGTCTGTATTAGCTATCTGGGACTGGTGTGACATGATACCACAATAGACTGATGGGTACCTTACTGATGATGCTAATGCTGCAAGACAAATGCTTCACACTGACATGAATCATACATACGGAGCCTTTTTTTCCTGCCTCGTCTTAGTCGGAGCTTATGACAAAAAGTAGCACAGCACTAAGTAGTTTTATAGTGTGACATGTCAGCTTTTTTCTATGTCCAAATTCCAGCTGCCTTCATGCATTTTCCAGATCTGGAGATTAGATTAGATTAGATTACAGTAGATTAGATTAGATTTGTAAAGAGCATTGAAAATCCAAAATCAAAGCTGTGAAACCAAAATATGAGTCGACCAATAAAGCAGGGAATCAACAAATAACTGAGAAAAGGGAGGGTGTGAATACTGTAGATGAGTACTTTGAAAGAGTATATAGTTGCAGTACAGGGCAGCAACTTTACATTTTTTCTAATCCAAACGTTGCACGATGGAGCATCAGGTTTTAATGACCTAATTAACATTAAAACATTTACCAGAAAACCTGTCGAAGGATTCACAGCAAATACATTTCAACCACCAGGGCCTTTTGTAGATATATACTAGTGGATTCTTGTGTATGATGCTCTCAAAGAAGACTTCCCTTCTGATATTCCCAGCTTTGGTAAAATATCCTGACTCTGGTCATGACCAGTGTAATTGGCACATTTTTCCTGCAATTTCCTGAGCTAGCCAGCATCTAATCTGCTTTTATCTACAACGTTTAGAAATGTCTTATTAGAGGCCTGGAATTTGTCTCTGATATTGTTTAGATTCTTCTCGTGCCACAGCAACAGTTTTAATCCCTTGAAACGAGTGTCCCATGGTGTTTGGTGCTGGGATGTTGATAGCATAATCTTGTGGGTCGTGGGTATGCTTCTGTAGGTCAGATAGGCTACTGCACTTCCCATGGATGTGCGATTGGATTAATATCTGGCAAGTTTGGTATAAATCATCTCTCTGGAAAACTTTGTACAGAAGTTAACAAAATCCAGTGAAACACGAAGACATTCTGTTGCTTTTATTAAGTCGGCACCCAAGCTTTTGTTGAATCTTCTGTCCCACAGTTTTTATCTTTGTTTGCAGATGCATGACATTGTCAAGGCAGTGGGCAACTGCAGCTACAACCAGCTGGTAGAGAAGATAATATCCTGCAAACAGTCTGACAACAGCGTGCTGGCAGGGGAAGGTGAGCGCTTTCTCTTCACTCCTCCTCACTGACCTGTCTGATTGCTCTCGCATCTTCTATCTCTTCTCTTTCGCCCCTCAGATGTGGAAAAAATGAGGCAAAGTGGTGCTCTTTGCTGAAAAATAAAGAGGTGTTAAAATTCTCTTTTTAGTCCATGGCACAATAATTGCGTGACAAACTGTATGGGACTGTCCAGTTTAAATACTTGATGCATAGAACCACCTTTCGAGTTTGAATAAAACCGGCTCACACGTGTGACTATACATCAAATTAGAGTTGCACGATACCCACGGTGCCAAATCATTACGGTTCCTACTATACTAGAAATTCTACACGACGGTACTACCGTGGATTACAATACTAACGGTGCCAGTTTCCACTACATAGCGGCCGCCTCGACTCTCCTCCCGGCTTCTCACCGCTTGCTACTCCCTTGTAAACAAACCCACAAGGAAACCACTGCAACTGAACAACACAACTGCTGCATGATTGGCTGTTTACCTGTTACCGGTGGCCTCCGGGATATAATAGGCTGTTTCCGCACGCTGGGTCCGCCCATCTGTTAGCTGATTGGCTGTTCGTGTGTTTCTGACGGCCAGAACGAACTCCATGTAGACCGCTCCGCTTCGATAGAAATTCGCTTCATAACTAAAGTTCTGTCTCGCCCAGACGCGCGCATAGCGGTTACAAACACGAGACAACACACTCACACGCTAACCATGGCAGAAGCACCGGGCCTGAGTGGCGAGTCTACTCCAAAAGCCACATTTGGAACTATTTTGGGTTTTAACAAGGCACAGACGGTAAAGCGATAGAGATGGCCGTCCACTGCGCAGGCGCTGCCACCAAGCTATAGGAGCCCAAAGAGGCAACACATCCAACAATCCAACACCTGCAGTGTCATCACCCAGATTTATAAGTCAATACCAGGTTAGTATTTCCTGTTTATTTTCTAATTGGCTAATATTAGGCTATATGCTCCGTGCACAGACTGAAGAATGAAGAGTTAAAAGATGTTAAAGCACCTAGAAAATACATAAAAATATAGTTTTCACAGGGAATCAGTTCCTGTTTATTGTATTTTGTCCTCTATGGTTTATTATGTTGGAGAAGAAACATTATAGTCAAATAGATTTTTTTAAAAGACAGTGGATTTGTTATCCTAAGTCCATTATTTATATTAGTATTATGTTTATCATGCACATAACAACATACGTAATCATCCATCCATCCATCATCTGCCGCTTATCCGGGGGTCGGGTCGCGGGGGCAGCAGCTTGAGTAGAGAAACCCAGACGTCTCTGTTCCCGGCCACTTCCTCCAGCTCTTCCGGGGGGACCCCGAGGCGTTCCCAGGCCAGCCGAGAGACATAGTCTCTCCAGCGTGTCCTGGGTCTTCCCCGGGGTCTCCTCCCAGTGGGACGTGCCCGGAACACCTCCCCAGGGAGGCGCCCAGGGGGCATCCTAACCAGATGCCCGAGCCACCTCATCTGACTCCTCTCAATGTGGAGGAGCAGCGGTTCTACTCCGAGCCCCTCCCGGATGACTGAGCTTCTCACCCTATCTCTAAGGGAGAGCCCAGACACCCTGCGGAGGAAACCCATTTCGGCCGCTTGTATTCGCGATCTTGTTCTTTCGGTCACTACCCACAACTCGTGACCTTAGGTGAGGATGGGAACGTAGATTGACCAGTAAGTAGAGAGCTTCGCCTTCTGGCTCAGCTCCCTCTTCACAACGACGGGTCGGCGCAGAGCCCGCAACACTGCAGACGCCGCACCGATCCGCCCGTCAATCTCCCGCTCCATTCGTCCCTCACTCGTGAACAAGACCCCGAGATACTTGAACTCCTCCACTTGGGGAAGGATCTCATTCCCGACCCGGAGAGAGCGTTCCACCCTTTTCCGGCTGAGAACCATAGTCTCGGATTTGGAGGTGCATACGTAATCAATAAGTATTTATAACATGTACAAATACATTGCAGTTCATAAAAATAATAATAGTAAAAAAAGGCTGCAGTATCGCAATAATACCCGGAACCGTGATACTTTGTCTGGTATAGTATCGTGGTTACTTCTTTTGGTATCGTGACAACTCTACATCAAATGACCTACTTCTGCAGCTCACAGTTGTCTTACCAGATGTCTGCAGCCTCTCAACCAAAGATGTTCTTGTTCAGCTCTGAGCTGCTGCCAAGTCAACACATTAAGGCCTTGGTTGATGATACATTAATATGAGACAGTCGCTCTTCTCCATTGTAGCTATGCTTTTATAAGCCCAGAGATTTATTCGAGGAGTCCTGTAATGCAGATGCCACCCATTATTTTTTTCATGGGTGGATGACAAAAAAAATCTCTTAGTTTTATTGATCACCTTCATGTTTTTTTAATATTGAAATATTATGGGTTTTTTCACAACCCAGTCTCTAAACGTTCTGACCAATTAAATAAATACTACTAATAATGAATTGTTTCTGTGTTATGATATTACACTGCTTTACAATCGGTTTTACAACGGTCTGTAAAATAAAAGTCCACATTTCAGGCTCAGGTAACTTTATTTGTGCCTGTGAGTAAATGCGTTTCGCAGCAAGAGTGTAACATTCAGTTTGGCAGCCAGTTACAGAACAATCGTAACGTGGCGATGAAAATGTGTTCATTCAGAAACATATTAAAAGTACTCGGCTTCGCGTGTTTCTCACTCCCTTTTTCGTGTCTCAGGTATTGTAGCAGAGCAGTTCCTGAACAGCACAGCCACTCAGCTGACTTACCATGGCTTATGTGAGCTGACATCCACTGTACAGGAGGGAGAGCTCTGTGTCTTTTTCAGGAATAACCACTTCAGCACCATGATCAAATTCAAGGTAAAGATGAAAAGTATCCGCAGCATGTTTGCTCCAACTGTTGGCGTCAGTCATGAATTACTGTGGAGCTTTGTGTAAAGAGTTTATGATGCATATTGTAACAGCATAAAATGGCTATCACATGGTGTCGTCTGTTCTTCCCTTTCAGTGACAAAGGTCAAATAGTTGCATACAAAAACCTTTACTGATGCCTCAAAATGTGGCATATTATGCCCGTTTCCTGAGCTGTTTTTGAAATGTACGAGACAGGCTTCGGTCAAAATATCTGTAGGTTTAAGCACAGTGGCTCCTCTCTCACCCCTACCGAATCGCCTGCTCGTCAGTTTCTCCACAAGCTGGTAAATGTAAGACGCACGCTCCTCAGTACAGCTGATTACAGAACATCGCCAAGCGAATGTGGCTTTATCGGTCTAGCAGGCCTCAGAGGTCGAGCCTAAGCCGAGGATGGAAACTCGACGAGTGACGTCGCTTTGGAATGAAAATCAGACCAGCTTGTTGATTGAGGAAACTTGACACGTAGTGTGTGAACTAAAGGAAATGTCTGGGTTGTGTTTTGGGGGGGAGTTTTTCACTTGCCAGTGATCTCAAACCTTCTCTTCCCTCTCACTGTTTTCTGACAGCAGTCGTTACTTTGACTTGCCATAACATGTTCTTCATACTGAAGAAAGCTCTGTTTTTAAATGTAACGGGTATACAGTCACATCCCCCGTTCTTAGCACCAAAAAAGGCCCGTGTCCTATCTTTGACAACCCCTGTCCACCGCTGGCTTGACATTTAACTGAAGGCGGAACAGACCTTTCCTGTTATCTACAGGAGGGGAAGTGAGTCTGCCAGCTCTCATTTTAAATCATACACTCTTGTTGCCAATTAAAGCAAAGCTGTGTGTGCATCCCATAACCCTCGCACAAAGCATCACAACAACCTCCTGTCCTCTTTTCTGTGAGCACGTACATAGAGTAAAACATGCCGTTTTTGTGCAGACTGTGTGTTCAAACAGTAGAACCAGTATATATAGCATGGGAATAAGGAAGCTATGTGTAAGTAATGTAAATGCTGTGGTTTTCTAGGGCCAGCTGTACCTTCTGGTCACAGACCAGGGTTTCTTGACGGAGGAGAAGGTCGTGTGGGAGAGTCTGCACAACGTCGATGGAGATGGAAACTTCTGTGATTCCGAGTTCCGGTTGCGACCTCCCTCCGATCCAGAGACCGTGTACCGCGGCCAGCAGGATCAGATAGACCAGGTCTGTGCACTGGTGATGGCCAAGGCTTGCAGAACCAGAAAGGATTGAACCCAAACCTCGATGAGCGCAAAAAGATTTGGGTTTTCATCGGCGTGCCACGGATATTGAGATCAATTTAAGTTGCTTTCCAGAAATAAGACCAAATATTGTGGAAGAGAGACGTAAAAAAAAAGAAAAGCACATTCCATTAATTCACAGGAAACACAAGAATTGTTCAAGGTGACACGTGATGTTGGCTTTTAACAAGCTGACACATTTTCCTGCTGTATTAATGAAATGTCTGTTTTAGTGAAAACGCCACAGAAAGACACCACAGCAACTCCTTTTTCTACCATGAACGTTACACCTTCATTTAAACTGGCTGGTCCCAGGCTGTGGAATGACCCACTCACTGCAACCCACGGCCTTGTCTGAAATTTGGTCGAGTAGAGTTTGTACTCATTCCGTTTGTTGGCACAATCTACTTGTGGATGTCAGAACGCTACGGGACAGATTACAGTGATCTAATGACTAGCTGGTCAGTTAATGTATCATGTCAAAGATCACTGGTCTTCACTGTCGGTCCATTCCTTTGTGTTTTTAGAGGCTAACATTAAGAACCATTGTTTATATGGACAAAGTTTTACTGATGTTGCTGTTTTATATTTGAAATTATGGATACGGTTAATTTCTGCATTCAGTGACAAAGATTAAATTCAAATTTCCAACTTCTGACTGGGGTGTTGGAGTAGCAAACATGAGGCAAAGTTACTGGCACAGCATTATTCATAAATTCTTTTCTTAGGCAAGAAATATGCTTTTAATTATGAACACACGTGTTTACCATTGGTGCCTCGTAAAAATGACAAAGTTTTGAAGACAAGTTGGTAGAGAAAGTACTTTTTCGATGTTTCTTTGCCACTGCACAGGGACAGATATGCTTGTGAAAGTAGCTGGCAGGAGTGGGGCCGGTGCCGATGGCATGTTTTCAACCAGCCTGAGTCATCCGGTGTGCCCCGATATATGAAATCCTCCGGTAGTTCACAGACAAGCATGTGAGCGATTACGCCCACAACAGAGCAAGTTGCTTATGTGAACGTGTGACTAAAAAGCAAGTGTATTCCTGGCCCCAAGTGAAGTGAACTGTATACGCTCAAAGTGAAAGTGTTTCGACTTCCCACTTCTGAAGATACAGCGAATGCAGCATCATCGGGAGTTGGGTGGAGATAAAAAGAAATGTGGAGGCTGGATATTTTTACTCTGAGGTGGGAATGTGAGGTAGAACTCCACTGCAGATCTGAATGGCTTCCCGAAGGACGCAGTTTTAAAGCCTTTTTTTTTGTTTGTTTGTTTGAATGAATACAGAAAGACCTAAAAAAGAAAAGTTGGCGTCCTCCCAAGCTGAAAGAAATGAGGGAAAGTTCCAAAATAACGGCTGTGTCACAGCTCTTAATAGCAATCGCAGACCCTGCAGCCTGTGAATCACAGGGCAGGGCGGCGCCATACTTTCCTCTGTTCGTATTCACGCTTCACTGCGGTACCACGTGGACCCTTATGCACAGGTGTTTGTCTCTGAGGCATTTGTACCGGTTTGGCTGCGCTCTTCCTGTTAGTTGGTCAGAGTGAAACAAACACACGGCTCACTGACAAATAGCCTGCCTTGCTCCCACACACAGACCAGATAAGAACTGGAGGGCAATGTATCTCACTCGCTTAGGTCCAACCAGCTAAAAAGATGGCTTTTGTAAGAAAATGATTTATTTTCTAGGCATTTTACTCACTCATGATGAATTCAGTTTGATTTGGAGATTTTGCATTCACAACCACGGGCAAATTGGGTCTTTGCACTTACAAGTTACAGAATATACTACAAAGATGCACAATCAAGAGCAGTAACAAAAGGAATTTTAATTGCATAATCTCAATGCAAATCACCAGCTCTCTGTGTGTGTGTGTGTCGTTATCAGGACTATTTGATGGCACTGTCACTGCAACAGGAGCAGCAAAGCCAAGACCTGCAGTGGGAGCAACTCCCTGAAGGCATCAGTGACCTCGAGCTGGCAAAAAAGCTCCAGGAGGAGGAAGACCGACGAGCTTCCCAGTACTACCAGGAGCAAGAACAGGAGCAGGCGGCAGCGGCAGCACAGGTTCGGGAGGGAGGGAGGGAGGAAAACTATGCGTTTGGGAAATGTTGAGCATCTAATAAAGTGTCTGGCGAGATGGTGGAAAGAGACTTTGGATTATAAAGCTGATGATGTGAAGGGAAAGCTAAATATTTAAACACAGTCAGGACAGGGTGTTGTGTGATATTAAGAATAGAGAAAAACAGAAGTGGAAGGGACTCACCACTCTGTGAAAGGCTGTCTGAGCAAGTAAACCATGCTCCTCAACTTGAAAATGACAAAGAACTGGGGTAGTTAATCATTTACAGTTCATAATAGAAAGGTTTCAAGACTTTCACAGGTTTTGGAGCGACACACGCTGCCCTCCAGATGCCTTCTTTGTCAGGGTTGGTCACTTTCTGCATCCATTGCTGCAGCATGACTCCGTAGTCAGTGTTGGACTTCTTTTATCAGTTTTAACACTTGACATTACTTATATTCCGTCTTCATGCTATCTTCAATTAAAATATAGGGTTGGAATAGTTAGAAAATTGTATATTTATTTACATTTTGCATTGCGTTCCAAGTTCTTTTTAAGCAGGGTTGTGGCACACGTCTAAATTTGTACTTTTATGCACCCGTTTGTGCAGCAGGGCCAGCAGGAGCCTGTCGAGGGAGGCGAGGTGGACGGAGGAGGTGCAGGAGCAGGTGGAGCAGCAGCCGGTGCCGGGACTGCAGCGGCAGCCGGAGCCACACCCAGCCCTGGAAAGCAGTCGTCAGGCGGGGAGCGCAAAGCCAAGAAAGAATCGAAAGATAAAGACAAGTGTGTTATTTTGTAACATACAGCGTGTGTGCGTGTGAGTGCGTGTTAGTGTTCTGTGCATTTGCTTATCTGTGTGGAAGGAGACAGCATTTGTTTCTCCGCGTACTGGACACACGACGTGCAGCACCTACTTGATGACAAAACAAGGGAAGGAGATGACTGAGGAGAGACGTTACTAACAGAGGATTGGCTGTTCCCAAACCACTGGTGCCTGCTATCCTCTATCCTCCTGGAACCTGAACATCAGAGGAAGGGACACTACAATAACAACTACTACCCATTACCTTTCATAGAGTCGGCCAAACTTTGTTACAAGTTGCACAGTGCACTATATTATTATTATTATTATTATTATTATTATATATGTGGGGTCAAATTCATCCGGGGGTTGGTGTATTTTATAGAAAAGGAGATAACTTAAAGAAACAAAGTGTCACCCTCTCACAGTGTTCTTTTCCAAATAATGTTACATTTCATTCATGTTTTACTCATGCAGCTTATAAGCTTTTTTTTTTTTTTTTTTGAATGCATCGATATTTACAAAACATAGTGAGAAAAACCCACTTTTTGGTTTAATTTTTTATTATTTTTTGTCAGCTGTTGATGCCAAGATTCACATTTTATTTATTAGTCAGTATAACAGGTAGCTTTTGGGAAAGATTTTATGTTTTTGTTTCGCTTCCTGTATGCCGAAAAGGGATTTTTCATTTTCTTGCCTCTTGGAAATCAGTGCAACACCACTTGTGTCCCATCTGAAACACTAATATACTGAGGGTAATCGATGCCAGACAGCTGCCACACACTGTAGCTACGATACAAACCTAATCACAGCTTGCCCTGTTCAGATTTGCCTTACCGGAGTATGGCAGTGTTTTGTGTTTTGTTTTTTTTTTTGTGTGTTTTTTCCTGCTCCGCCTGAATGTGAATGCGTGCTGGTTTTCATATGTACGGTGTGCAGTGTGCTATGTGATGTATTGGTGTGCGCTGTCTCATTTACTGAGCATTACTGATGTAACCTGTTTCAGTCTGGAAAATGCCATATTCTTTCAACGCTGTCGTAGTTAAGCTCCAAATTCTGGACATGTAATGTCTTTTATGTTATTCTGCTTCATGAAAACTCTGTTAGGGTTTTTCTTGTTTGTTTTTTTTTGTTTTTGTTTTTTTTGGCTGTATCTGATGTTTCTGTTACACAGCTAGCTTTTGCAGATTAGAATTGTGTTTGATGGCAGTGAATGGTAGTTGAAAAGGCCCTTCTTACTCTCACCGGCTCTTCTGGCAGCTTCTTGGGGAAAGACGCAGATGTGTGCGCGCACAGACTATCGTTAGCTTGTCTCACCTGGATGTGCAGGCAGGCGACAAGTTCAAGAGAAAATACAGAGCCCCTGAACCCCGTGTGCAGCGGGATACAATTCAGCACAAAGTTGTTCTGAGTGGTCACCTTTGTTCTAAGACGATGGGCGTGGTCACTTTCACTGTTGGATGACAGTGGCACCCCTCACATCATGGCCGCTGAATGCTTTGATAGGAATATGAAGGTTTTAGTGCAGCAGGTTGGGCAGTGCTCTCCACGATCATCATCAAAACACCAAATGAAAGATTCTAATTTGGGAGAATGGTGCTCAATCTTTCCAGTCTTGCAGACTTGTTACAATGCCATGGTGCACTGTTTCTCCTGTAGTTTGTCACTTGTTTATAGCTCCTCTCCAGCCTGGCTTTGACAGGAAAAAGATCCCCAGAGGTCTGTACTGCCCATGTGGTATTTCTCTAAATGAGGGAAGCTCATTTAACATTTGTGGGCATAGATACTCCACAAACTTGCATTAAAAACCAAATTTGTGACCTGACGATCGAGATAGGACGTTTTTGCCGCAGTTACAAAGAAACTGATGAGTTCTGTGCATCTGCATTGCTCCCTGCTGTAGTTGAAGTCAAATTCACCTTTTCTGGCCCTTTCTCTGTCAAACTTTACACAAGTTCTGCTGTCATCGTCAGAAAGGGCCGGATTAATCTGTTTATGAGAAGAAAAATAAGAGCCAAACGTGGAAGTTGTAAAATGGAGCTGTGCAGGGAGTTACAGAATGTACAGTCTGACCTCTGTATCACCTTTTAGCTTGTGTGCATTTCACTGCAGCACCGAGCATGCAAACACACCGTGTACATATTTACCTACTGCTTTCTTATAATGTATTTAGCTAGTGGTTTGTGCCATTGTTGTACCATGGGACTGCCTCCTGAGACACTTTTTATCTATACATTCCATTTGGATGCCTTGACTCAAGCCCTCTGTTGCTGTCTGTTGCAGGCAGCCAACACAGAAGGTCTTTGCAGTGTTTGTAAAGTTGTCTCAATGACTTCCTTCAGTGGAATCAAATTCGCTGTCAGGACAGGAGGATCGCAGGGAGGCAGCAGGCTACCTACTGTGTGGGGAACCGTTCTCATGGGTTTTGTGTAATGAAAGGAGGTTAAACTCCGAGTTTGTTTGGCCCCAACAAGGCTGTGTTTTGTGTATATATAGACATATATATCTATGTATACACTATATTGCCAAAAGTATTCGCTCGTCTGCCTTTACACACATATGAACTTAAGTGGCGTCCCATTCGTAATCCATAGGGTTTAATATGACGTCGGCCCACCCTTTGCTGCTATGACAGCTTCAACTTTTCTGGGAAAGCTTTCCTCAAGGGTTAGGAGTGTGTTTATGGGAGGTTTGACCCTTCTTTCAGAAGCACATTTGTGAGGTCAGACACTGATGTTGGACAGAAGGCTCACAGTCTGCTCTAATTCATCCCAAAGGTGTTAGGTCAGGACTCTGTGTAGGCCAGTCAAGTTCTTCCACACCAAACTGGCTCATCCATGTCTTTATGGACCTTGCTTTGTGGTCCGCAGTCATGTTGGAACAGGAAGGGACCATCCCAAAACTGTTTCCACAAAGTTGGGAGCATGAAATTGTCCAAAATCTCTTGGTATGCTGAAGCATTCAGAGTTCCTCTCAATGGAACTAAGGGGCCCAGCTCCTGGAAGAAGGAAAAAACCCACACCATAATCCGCCTCCACCAAACTTTACTCTTGGCACAACACGGTCAGACAAGTACCGTTGTCCAGGCAACCGCCAAACCCAGACTCATCCATCAGATTGCCAGATGGAGAAGCGTGATTCATCACTCCAGAGCGACGCATTCTTTCACAGATGTTAGTAGAAGCAGTCTGCATGCCTCGGTGCTTGAATTTAAACACCTGTGGCCATGAAAGTGATTGAAACCCCTGAATTTAATTATTTGGATGGGTGAGTGAATACTTTTGGCAACATAGTGTGTATATATACATATATATATATAAAGCCTTACAACATTTCAACATGTTTTATAGGACATAAGGAAACAGGTAAATTACCAGGTTGAGACAATCCATACATTTTCCACATCAGAACTACTCTCAGGCCTTTTTTGAAGGGACAACTCTTCGTGTGTATGCTTTTTAACGGCACAGTTCCTTGGCCTGCAGTCACAACTTTTAAGTATCTGTACATGTATACACACACACACACACAACTCTGACACTTTGAATAACCTAACTCTATGTTATTTAAGACCCTAACTTTTGGACTGCACACTAAAAAACTATTAACTGGCTGCCCTTGATACAAAATGAAGACCTCTAAGGACAGCATTATGGAATATTGTTAATTTATCGCACTTTTCATCAACTTAATAGCATTTTTTTTTTCTTTTTCCCTCCAAAATCGCAACGTAAAATCAAAAAGTAGAAGCAAGACGACAGAGGGGAGGCGTTCAGACATCATTGTGATTTCTCCTTTTTCTTTTGTTTTTCATGTTTCTGCTCTTTTGAATTGATAATGATTAAACATTCCAGTAGAAGTTTAATAATGACGCTAAATGCAGGGAAGTTTGGACTGATTTTATGTTGGTTTGTGCTTGTATGAGTGAAAAAGAGTGTGGAGTGACATGCCACTTACATCTTTTTATTATTTCAAATGTACTACTGTGCATTAGCTCGCTATTCCCAGTCATTATTACAGAACCTGACTTTTAATTTTTTTTTTGTTGTAACGTGTTTGCTTCACCGTGAGTTCCTATGACGCCCTGATCAGAAGGATATTGTGTGTGTTCGGTGTCTCAAAGTGGTTTCTTGTATGCCTTGTGAAAGTGATGGTGGGGTAAATGCTGTAAATTAGTATTTTGACAAGGTGATCGTTGGAACATGTAGTTGTTGTAATTGGTTTTGCACTGTTACATTGATATGCACTAACAGAAAAGAAACATACCTCATTTTCTACAGAACATAAATCGTGCAAGGGCGCTATTGTTTTTGGGTACCTTTTAAAAAAAAAAAAAGAGGGCAAGAAAGAGAAAAACGGCACTGAATACTGGCCAAAATCATAATCGTGTTGGCATCAGTAGCTCTCAAGCCAGCTGAGAAATATATAAAGTTTGTTCAAGTATGAAAGGGCTGCTTTCGATGTTTTTGGCTTCAGACGAAAGAGTTTCTTTGTTCAGAAGTGTACCAACTCAATAGAACTTGCTGCAACTTAATATACTACTCAGGTTAGTGGTACACCTATACCAGTCTGAAGGCTACCAGTACAAAATGTCGAGATAACGAAGAGATTTCAAGTCACAAGAGCGGACAGATTGATGCCAGCTGAACTGTTTGAAATATGCATTTTTTTTTAATATAAAGGCAAAATGTTGTAGAAGGTAAAAATCTGGTACTCTATTCCATCAGCGCACACACACTTATAAAAAAAAAAAAGATGTAGGTGTACTCCTAATTTAGGTAGTACTTTTTCCAGTCTGGTCCATCATTAAACTACATGATGCTCTTATAGAAGGGTGATGGGTGTGAACTACACAGGGGAGGGGGGGGGGACAGTGCTTTAAAAGACTCGAGTGTTCATGTAGCAGAGGGAAGCGTTCATTCTTGTTGTATGAGACACATCCAGAGTGCTGAACAATCTAAAGGGAGCTCTTTTCTTTAATGCAATATCAAACTCCCAGATTTTACTTTGTGAAGCATGTGTAAGTGTGGAATGAAATGTTAGGCACAATAAAAATGTTATCAACCCCCCCCCAAAGAATATAATTTCCATTGTACGGCCTGTTTAGATTTCACATAAACAAGCGAAAGGAACGTGTTTGTGAATATGGGAGGTTACTCATTTGTGTTGATTTCGTTGTTCATCTTTTAATTACTTAAATGACCAAATAATGTATGTAGCCTTTCACATTACAGTCACATATTGTATATGGTGAGATATATATATATATATATAACAAAATGCCTTATAGACGAGGGACGTTCAACCTGAGTAGAAGTTACCTGGTTAATAAAAGACTACGATCAATAGTTGGTTTGTTGTTGTTGTCCCTGAGAAACATTCCAGCATCTTTTATTGATTTTTCTTCACTTTGAAAACACAAAAGTTTCCTTTATTGTTCTGTCTTGAAGGAACAAGTTGAATGTGAGCTACTCTCAAAATCTTGAGGCAACTATTCGATGCACGTTGAATCTGACTGACCTGGAGAAGTTTTCAGAACATCTGGTCACAGATGCAGGTGTCAGACACCACAGATGACTGCAAATGTCAGAGTCCACACAGGAACTGGAGAGCACGAGGAGACAGTTTGCAGCTGAGGTTTTGACTTAAATTTAGCAGAAACTAAAATTATTTTATCTTTGCTCTTATTTCCCTGCAGCCAAGTTTTCTTTTTAAAAAGCTAATCTTTCAGATGTCAGACGTTTCGTGGCTCTGACAGAAGGCTTCGCTTGTCTGGCTGTTAATAATGCAAACCAGAGGACGGAGTTGATCTGACAACGTCCTTCCAAAAAGGTCATTTTCATTTTTGAGCTCCCCGAGTGCTGGAAAACTTCCACCGCTGTACGCCTGCTGAACCGGATCACAAGCTCTGACTGTGTTGTAGAAGAATACTGAAAAAACTAAATCTAGTGGCAGCAGCTCTAAGATTGGCTCATCACCCAAAATGTTCCTAAAGAAAGCTGCATTTTTAAATGTTGTACATACATATGTTGCATTTTCCCTGAAACAGCGAGGTTTCATCCTGCCGCTTGCAAACAAGTCGCCGCACCCATAGCTGAACAATTAGCACAAACTCACACCAAGTGACATTTCTGTCGTTTAATCAAGTTTCAAATTACAGTGGGCGCTGGTAAGGGATTATATGAAGTGAGTCTAAATACATACATAACAGTTCTGGAAGTGTGTTTCAAATGCAAGGACCAAGAAGCTTTTTAAAATTAATGAAAATAAATAGCACTGAAATGACTTATGAGACATTACAGAAGTACCTCCTGATAGTCAAAGTGGAGGCCGAGTGACGGCTGGTCAGCCTACAGTACGGCGTCCACTCAAAGGGCAGATTTCACATCGTGTGTGTGTGTGTGTCACACGGTTCACATTCAAACATTCTACATGCTGCGACAGAAGTACTTTGTGCTTGTATGACAAGGTTGAATGATCCAAGAAAGGTTCCCCAACAACCTGGGCCTTACAAAAAAAATAAATAAAGTAAAACATCACCGTAAGCCAAGAACCGACTGATATTTATAGTCCGTCACGTGCCCAGAATGACTGGAATAATGACGAGCAACTGTAAAACTACGACTTATGCTCCTTTTCAGCACATGTGGCTCCACTGAATGCCAAGCATTAAAGGCCTGAACACAGCTCAGTTTGTGTCCTACCAGAAGTCATCTGCTGCGATGCAGGGTTTCTATACAGCTTCTGGTTGTTTTTTTATGTTGTGTTTAAGCAAATTCAACTAATCTCTACAAAATAGGATATCCACACAAAGTATGACTTCCAAAAACAAACGGGAAAAGTAACGTTTCCAGGGCAAAACAACCCAAATCATCCATGTCATGTTGAACTCTATAATACACATAAGGAAAAAGACATATTACACAGGGAAGCAGAGTTTAACACTATGCTATTGAGTTACAGACAACACAAGAGACTTCATCACTTGAAAACTTGTTACAAAGACTTCGAGCTGTACAGGTTCTTCCTAAATATTAAAACTTGTGCACAGGGTTGTTTAAACCCCACACTGAGGTAAACACTTCATCTACACATAATAAAATAGTGTTGTCAACCTCATGGCCACAAAAGTGCCAAAAAAAAACCAAAACAAAACCAAAAAACAAATCCAGTTGATATTCTAAAAAATAAAAATAAGGAAAAAAAGTCTTCAAATTTTCAGATGCTTTAAAGGGGCAGAATGTGGATGCTGTTAGAAAGGCCGTGGCGTTCCTTTGAAGGTCTTGAATCCACCAACTGTGCCACCACTGGGAATGGAGTTATTAGTGATCTGTACAATTCTGCTTATTCCTGATGAGGAGTGACTGCAGAGAGACAAAAGGTCACGTCTAAGGTGGCTGCGAGCAAGGCACACCATTCAATTTTCTCCTCATTACTTGGTCGATTTTTCTATACCTTGAAGGAGATATCATGCCGCCCCGAGAGTCTCCCATCCTGCGATTATCAGGGAAGCCCCTTCCCTGAGAGCTTGAAGCACCGTGCCACTCCTTCCTCAGTCCCTGCTCTCTGCTGTGGCGCTCCACCACGACCTGTCGGCCGGAGCTGAACGGCTGCAGAGACAGAGTTGTTTGAGTTATGGAGTAAAAATCTGATGGAGTGAAATCAAACTAATTGTGATAAATTAGCTACATCATCACCATAAACACCCTAAGCTTTGAAAAAAAAAAATTAAGAAGGGGGGGTGTGGATAAACATTTGAATATTTTCACATACAGGGAATTTGTATGGTTTGTTTTATTAACTTATACAGCAAAATAAGTGATGGGCAGGATTTCCTTACATGCTGAAATTCTCCAGACAGCCCAGAGTGCGCACGTTATCCAACGCAAGCATTTAAAAAGCGGAAGTTATCGCAACGCAAGGAACAAGTGATCCGTCAGTACTTGTCAGAGCATGATGCTTTCTATTTGCTTCAGGGAGGTCATCGAGAAAATGTGTTTTTGGTTGCGAGGACAAGTTCATCCTTTTCAGCTTCTCCAAAGACCGACTTAAAGCAATTTTCCAAACCAGCAACACTGTCGTGAAGCGGTTCGGTGATGCTTTACAGACACCAGTTTTATGACTGAAAACCAGTACGATGCTTTGTGGCTACACAAGCTGGAATTAGAGGCTGCTTCATCACCACAGAGACACACAAGTGAACCACAAGAGGTGAATGAAACCGTTTCAAGCGTCTGTTGTGTTGGTATTAGATGTATGAGTGGATTTTAGCAACCATCTGAGTAAAAGGCAACTAACAGTACTTTGTATTAATGAATTTATGCACATGACAACTGAACACCACCCCTTCCCCCTCTAAAGCTGCTCAGAAACACAGTTACTCACAACTCCCCCAAAAGAAAGCTCTCCCTCGTTCTGGACTCAAATTATTTGGAGCTATGAAGAGTGCAAAGCTAATCTGGAGGTACCCGAGATCAGGAGTCGAATGACTGAAAATGACAACGCCAGGTCTGCTGTGAGAGCAGCAAATACCTGTAATGTTTTGAGCTCTATCATATCTACAATATATGCAGCATGAGAAGCCACAAAGTCAAAAACAAACTATATTCCTGGGTGAGCTGACCTGATCATTCATGGCCATAGATCTTCCTTCACTTCGATCATTAAAGCTGCTCCTTCCACGGCTGACTGAAGGACCTCCTCTAAGCGCATGACCCGGACCGTCTCTGCCCGGTCGCTCTGCACGCATTCGCATTGGTCCGCTACAAAACCCAGAAAAGACATTTCATACACTTTAGCTTTCAACAGCAGTCTAACAATGTTTCTCCATGAAAGTTTTTTTTTCTGTTTTCCTACCGTATATCTCCTTTGTTGGAGTTTATCCCCCCATCATTCTTCCATCCATGCCCCCCATCCCTTTGCGTGCGGTTGTGCGACATGGCGGGCATTGTAGCCCGCGCTCCGACGGGCCGATCATGCATGGGCGCTGGACGCCTGTCGTCTCTGTCCCGGCGGTCGGTGTCCCGTACTTCGGCGCGGGGAGGAGGCGGTTCAGCTCTGCGGACAGTGTCAAAGTTCTTGGGGTAGCGGTCAAAGCCTGAGCTCTCTCTGTGTGGAGCAGGCCGACTCTTCTTTACCTCTGGTTCACCGACAAACCGGTTACGTCTTGAAACAAAAGGACCAAAATTAGACTCAAAAGATCAAACTTGAACAAAGAGAATGACACAAACCAAGGGTGCCGGATTTAATTCAGGTGGGGGAGCAAAAACTTTTTGTTAGGGTCAGACTTCACTTGGAAAACTAAATTCTGGTGTTTGGTGAGACCAACATCAGGTTCAGAACCGCCACTCCTCTCGTGAAGAAAATAATCGAGGACCAAATATGGTTCAGATCACGCATTTAAAACTACAATTTCCAAAAGTAAGAAGCAATCAAAACATTACGTTTTTTGGTTATGTTTTATAGAAGTCATTACATTTTTCTTTTAGGGTGGAAGTGCATTAATAACTACTTCCAGCACCCGCGCCACAGAGTGTAAAGGTGTACCTGTCGTATGTGTTGGGCTGCTGGGCAGCAGCATCTGGAAAACGACCCCTCTCGCGGGGAGTGAAGTTTGTAAAGCGGTTCTGCTGCCGGTTGTAGTTGGAGCCTTGGTTCAAACGGACCTCAGACTCAGGCTGCATCTTCTTGCTGCTATTCCAAAAGGGTTCATCCCTCCGGCTAAAAGATTGAGCAGAGACATTTCCTCGTGACTTAGGCGCATCATTAATGGTCGTCTATGCTTTGGTATATCATTTAAAAAGAGATCTATTTCACCATCGTCATGTTTGCTTATAGCATTAAAAATAGTCTCCTCACAACACAGCTGCTGAGAGAAAAAAATAAAATCCAACAAACCCGTGTTCCACCTCACGGCCTCTCTTGAGATTGTTTCTCTTCTCTTGCTCAAAACGAAGCTGCTCCTGTTGCCTCCGAAGCTCCTCGCGTTCACGGGCCATACGCTCTGCCTCTTTACGCCTTTCCTATAGGAGCAGATATTAAAAAATAAAAATTATCAGGGATATTGTTTTATGCTTTCAGGTAGTGAGAAAACCAATATGGCTTTACAACCCTTCTGAACTTCTATGGAGAAAAAGAACAATCCTGTTCAGCTGTCTATCATTCTCAGCCCTATGACACACATTCTGACATTGGTCTTTGTAGTTTTAAAGTCTGATGCCTAAATACACCCCTCTTTTCCAACGTTGCCTTTTATTTTATGTTACCATCCTTTTCTGAGCGTGACCTTATAGTTTAGCAGCTGTGGGGACCTGAACAGGCTACTTAATGTTACAGGAGGCCTTCCAAAGCCAGCTGCTACTAATGTCTCCACAGAGAAAATCACAAATCAATACCCTGCAGATAAAATGCAACAAACATAGCTAAGTAGATGCAGAATAATTTCATTCATACCTGCTCAATACGGATTCTCTCTCTTTCAAGCCTCTCCCTCTCCAGACGCTCCCTTTCCAGCTTTTGTCTCTCCATCTCCAGTCTCTGGCGCTCCCGCAGTAGGCGCTCCCGGAGCACGTTTTCCCGTTCTTCACGCTCCCGCAGCAGGCGGACCCGCTCGCGTTCCCGGCGTTCTTGTTCTGCAATTTCACGGCGCCTACGGACAAAAAATAAATAAATAAACAAAAAATACACACATCATTAGTCTCAGGACTGTAGGAGAACAAACACGTGACCCTTTTCATTTAGAGTCCACTAAATGTGTGAATAATGCAGAGCATCAGGATACCTGCGCAACTCCACAGCTCTCCGGACGCGCTCCAAGCGAGCCATGCGCTCACGCATTCTCAGCTCCTTCTGCTCTTTAAGCTTCTCAAAGGGCAAGATGTCTTTTTCTTCCCCTTTGTTTGGAAAATTTCGCTGCTTCTCTCTCATCATCTCCAACTAAAAAAGGGGACAAACGGAAGTTTAAGGTTAAGTATTTGAAGTGTCTTAAAAGTAAAACGCAGTATGTTCAAAGTGAAAATGGTTGCCTACCTCTTCAGGAGGAATCAACCATTTTGGCCGCCTCTGAAAGTTGGCATTGACAAAGGGCTGCATTTTGAGGGGGGGGCAGAAAACAGGATGACATTTAAAATCCTCTTTTAAAATAAAAAACAAACAAAAAAAACAACACAAATTTACAGTCATACTTTGTCAAAATACCGTCCCCTTCTGAAAGGTCTTGGTCTGCCAAAATTTGGATCTCCCTTGGCGTGATCTGCCATCATCATCTTTCCTGGGCTCTTTGTCCCTATAAAAGAAGAAATATCCAGATGGAGCGCACAATAAAAGTGTGTTCAATAAAATATGACTTTCTAATTATTGAGTAAAGAATGGCAACTTACGAAAATGCCTTCTTTCATCTTTCTTCAAAGATTCTTGTCCAGAGTTGGATGAAACCGACTCGGATCTTCCACTTTTGGCTTCTTGTTTCTTGGATAAATCTTTGTCCTTTTCTGACAATTTATCAAATTTCTTTTCTTCTTTTTTGAAAGATGGCTGTGCTCTATTTGTAAAATGGAGCAGAAAAACGTTGAACGGGAATTAAAAAACGGGCTTAAAAAAGGACGAAGGTTTAACATTTGAACCTTTTCAGTCACCTACTTGTTTGTCTGTTTCGCTCCAGTGGAATTGCGTTTATCAGTCGACTTGCTGGAACCCGCTTTGTCCTCTGCTTCCTTCTTTGAGGGCTCCTTTTTGAAGGGATCATTTTTGGCCTAAGAAACAATACAAGTAAAAATAAGGCCATGCAAAGACGCAGCAATTTCGTCCGTCAATACACAAGGTCACACTGGACCAATCAAAAGTGTCCTCAAAAACATTGCATCATTTGCACTCTTACTTACCCTTTCAACATATATCTGCTGTCCGTGGAGCTCTGTGCAGTCAAGGTGGGAGATGCATCGCGTCACCTCTGTGCTCGAAGACATCGTCACCAAGCCGTAACATTTTGAACCAGGACTACGAGCATTTGTAACCACCTTGGCACTTAAAACCTGTTGCAAATATTGTACGACACGGACAATAAAGTTGCTGTAATATATACACATTTATCTTTTCTTAAACATACATTCAAATTAAACAACTGCACACATTCTTTACCTTTCCGTATTTGCCAAACAAGTTCTTTAGATCTGCAGCTTTGGTGTTTGAAGACAGGCCGCTCACCCATATGTTGCGAGAAGAGCTGCTGTTGCTGCTGACAGCTGCTGGTAAAACGGATTCAGTAGGAATCGGGATCGTTAGAACAAAAGCACCCTCGAGTTGATTGAACTGAGACAAGTGCTTTCCAAGGTTTCATATTTCTAACATTTTTACATCTTACCCTTTTCATCTTTTGCCGCTTTTCCATCCCTGTCCCTGGAAGAGCTACAAAGCAAATGTTGCCACAGCAAACAGGATATAAGTGAAGGTACATAAAACCATGATGCAAAGAGACAGACGCACATCTAATAGGATTAAAACAACGTGTTTTGTACTGTTGTGGGGGAAAAAAACAAACAACCAAAACAACAAAACAAAATCCTTTAGGCAAGGCGTGGATCTGAACCAATGTCTCAAAGGCTTCATTGTTTTTCCAGTGGTGAGATGGGTCAAGTTGTCAGCCAATTTGTTCCCTGGACCAATGAAATCTTCAGAGGTTTGTTCAACTTCAGCGAATCATTTGACCAAAAGGAAGGGGGGAAAAAAATCATCATGGAGTCTAATGCTGTTTTACACTGCCTTGTGTAGAATCTGGAAAAGGCTTTAAAACTGCCGGAAAGTTCAAAGTAACAAAATAAGAGTTGTTTTCTCAGCTCCGGGTTAACGCCACAATTTAACCAACTTGAGAGAAATAAATCAGAGTAGTAAATTGGAGGATTAGGTACATCAGTGAACATTTCCCTTATGGCAAAAAATAAAAAAATCTTGAGGCTACCCACAATGTTGCGTTCTTAGTGAGCTGGACTTGGTAGTAGTATCAAAGAACTGACATAGAAAGACAAACCTCTTTGCTTGACCTGATGCCCCAGTAGTGGAGGGGCCTTTCTTCCCAGAATCCTTTTCTTTATCTCCGGTTTCAGCTTTCTTCAGTGCGTCTCTGCCGTCTTTCTTCGTGGCTTCACCTCTGGATTCATCGTCCGTCTTACCATCTATGTGGCCTTCCATCTCTTCCTCCTTCATGTCATCATCTGGGCTCGTCTCAGCAGAGGTGTCTGGCTCATCTGTGGCCTTCTCTGCCTCTGGATCTGGAAGTTTCACATGTTTACCTGTTTCCAGGAGGTCGTCACCATCAACTTCTAGGGTGATGGCATCTTCATTTGGGATTGAGACGGATAGGTGATCGTCCTCAGCTTCTTTAGAGGTACTCATGGCTTCAGCATCCATCTCACCCACTTCGGTCACCACCTCTGGGTCTGCGTCCTCATCTGCCTCTGGCTCCTCCTCTGCATCTGGCTCCTCCTCTGCATCAACCTCTGGCTCAGGCTCTGAATCAACCTCAGCCGTCACAGCTTCTGACTCTGGTTCAGCCTCAGAGTGAGCACTGCTGTCCTCACAGGGTGTAGGCTTAGAATTTTCACGAGTACCATCATCTGTATCAGTTACATCTGAGGGATTTAATAAGGGATAAACATGGCAAAAACACAACTTTTAACATTGACATGTGGCATGTTACTTGACCTATAAAGTAGGATATAAAGCACATTTAGTGTTAATGGTCATCGAGGGCGGAGACACCACAGGAAGACACAAAACACACAATCTTCATGGAAAATGGGGGAGGGGGGGTGTTTCAGTGCTCCTCATTTCTGTAGGCACGGTAAGTACTTCTGCCATCGTGCATAAGGAATGTGCAATTCCAGATGCTTCTTGCAATGTGTAGCAGCTCTCCAGATCCTTTGAAAACGTCCAAATTAGGAGGGAAAGAATCCATCAGTTTGTCATTCATTTTCTTCTATATGCAAAACACATCTGCAGCTGATCAGTCCACAACCAGTCAGATTCCTTCATCAATGTCAGTGTCTTAGCAGACTTCAGATCCCAAACAAGTCGCCAACAAAATAAACTAATGTGTCCAGTCGTCAATACATGGAATACAAAACCTGAGTCCCTTTGGGTAAAGCAGACTGTGTAAACACACCATGATCTCTTCTCTGCACTCATGTTGGAGCTGCAGTGAGCTGGGTAGTCACAATTTTTTCTTGAGCATTGTTACCTCTGGACTAACAGCCTGGGCATCAGTACAAAGTGCTGAAGAGTGTTGCAGTCCTTGAATCAAACCAAATCCCAACCCCAGTCAATGACTGTTTCACCTTGACGAGGCATATGAAAAGGTGCCTGACTCCATTGGCAAAAGGGGTGACGTGATAAAGATCTTCCCAGTGCACGTGTCATTCACATGTCTGTCCAATCATGGCGTCAATCACAGCATCAACAGGAAAGTCCAAGCATCCTCAAACCTTTAGGCTGTTGCCTCTTCCAACTGATGAGACATAAAATGTCAGGTTGTGATCTTTCATTCTTCATGAACTCGGAGAATGAGGAGAGTTGAGTGCCAGAGAATATGGAAATCCATAGAGCCAAACAGAGTTTTTCCTTTTAAGTGCCAAGGAATTGGTCACCTAAAAATCAAGGCCAATCCCGTGATTTCTGTGCGTGCGAGTGAGTGACCCAAAAATAAACCCGAGCAGTTATTGAGAAATGCCTGTTTACTCCTTGCATATTGTTACCTATAGGGGGCAGTAGCTAGCAGATCCACAAAATACCATAATAGTGTGTGTATTACACCAGATGTTTGTCATACATGTAAGCTGCACAAAAAAAATAAATAAAAGGAAGAAACTAAAACCTTATGTTGACATCAGGCATTAGTGTGCCAACATACATACCCTTTTCTGATTCATACTCCTCGGTTTCCTACAGAAAAAAAAAGAAAGTGAGTGGAAATTTTTGTTCATGCGTACAAATCTAAATCTAAATCATCTATATCAAGACAGCCTTGTGTTGAGGTTTAAAGACACAGGCTTTAAATTTTTATCTTTGGTAAAATGTTCACATAAAACCCAAAGGATGGGTTTTGATACATACAGCCAGGCTTTTCACATCTTAGAATTTTAGTAAGTCTGACGTTTCATTGTGTATCAAGTTTGTGGCTGTGTGTTCTGCTATCATGATCGATGAGATCGGGTCTAAAATACACAAAAAATTCAAAGTTTAAGTCTTCTAAGCATCTTAACTGCTTTTCGTCATAAACATGTTTAACTTTTCCCCGGCAGCCAGTGCGATGTTTGTTGAAATGCACAGATAGTAAGGTGGTCTTTTTAGGCTCAAACCGTTACAAAAATCCAGGTTTGCCTTGGATTTAAACAAGTAACTGAAAGAGCTTTCATCACAGCACACTGATAAATGGGAAATAATTGTCTACATATATACAACAAGATTGTTATAGTGAAGATATCTTCCCCTATCATCAAGATACTTTGGCAAAAGGAAACAAATATATATTCTGAGTTTTACAGCTACCTTGGAAAACATATCTTCCTCCAATGTGGTGTCCTGATCAGAATCCACTTTCTTCCCTGAAACATTAAATCGTCAAACAACCAAAAATACACAAAAATGACAAAGCATAGTCCTGACAATCCACCCTGACTTCATTACCTTTAGCTTTTCCACTTTTCCTAGTTGATGCGTCCGTTGAAAGCTGGATTTGAATGTCTTCTGGGTCGCCACCTTCATCCTCAATGGCCTTAAAGTATTTTAACAACACAAAAGGAAACTTGTTAACACAGCTTGCGAGATAGTACAATGACTTTTTAATAAATACAGTCACACTGAATTTGGGCTAAGCCTGTTTCAGCCTTCAGTCTTCTTCATTCAAAAGGGAGTCAACTCTATTAAATGGTGAAAAACAACAAACAGGTTCAACCAGCTGTTTTCAAACAAGTAAATGAAGACAATTGTGCAATCATGATCACAGTTATCTCAAACAATTGTGATTACACAATTAATTTCTAATTTTGACACCAACTCTATCGAGTCATAGCACCAGTGCAGGTCAGTGAGTTTATCAACCAAAGCCTGTGGTGCTATACTGCCGACGATTTGTGTTACAGCTCTGTTCTCTAACAAACTGAGTGCACATTTGGACAGATATGCAGGGTTTGACCCCGGGGTGCACTATACTTATGTGCAGTTATTCTGTTTTTAACCGTAGCCAGTATTGGCCGTGAAGTGATGCCCCTAAGACAACAATGCAGTCTCACTCACCTTCTTTTTGCAGTAATTTCTCTCACAACAACCCTTTAATCTAAAAAAAAGTTACACATCATAGGCATTTTTTTCTCTCCTCCACAACAACCTGACCAATTGGAGTATGTATGCTGAAGTGATGTCACAGGAGTATGAGATGCATATTTTAAACAAACATCAAAAAGGCAAAAATGTTTATAGTTTTTCCCTGTATGATTTGAAAGCAGTTTGGACAAATTTAGCTCCCAACAATATGCATTTAGATTTAATTATTTTGAATGTTTCCCTTCTGGTCCTTTCATTATATGCATATCAGTGGAGCAAACATATTCTAATAACCCAAGAAAAAAAAGACTGATGTCGAATTGTTTAGGTTACATGAGCATTATAAAAGGGCAGACCATGCAAACTGAACAGAGTAGAAAATTATATACCAGGCTGGAGGTTAAATTGAGGGGTACAGTGTACATAACCTTTAATCAGCACGAAATAACGGTTATTACTGTCAGTCAAGTCGTGCGATATTCCCTCTACTGCCCCTGTGTCGACTTAACTGCAAACATTTAATAAAGACTAAACTTCTACAAATCATACCTTTGCTGTCACACACTGCATGGCGAAAATCAATCGGAAGAAAAGGTTCACACAACCATCCCCTTTCACCGCCTTTAAGTTAATTTGTATGGACCAACAGCTGAGGTCAATCACGTGTAATCTACCCCATCTGTTACTCTAAAAATTTGCACCATTTAGTCTACCCCTAAACATGTCACATTGCTGACGTAGTTCAGAAAGTCACATTCAGATTTTGTTGTAGAGGCACAGATTGTATGCAGGCGCCTCTCCTTTCTGTTTGATACTCCCAAGATTCAAGACGAATATGTAATCTCCAATGGTGCCTGTAACAGTGTTACCTTCAGTCCATGCTCATTTGGGACTGCACGAAACGCTAATTGTTTTCCTATAAATGTGCACGTGCAAACGAAATTATTAGCCAAAATGGTTGTTTCAATGCAAAAAAGAAAACGAAAGAAACCGAGTCGCCGGTTATTTTGCAGTTAAAAGTGATTAGCAGGCTAACAGGAAACCCGTCACAACATTAGCTAGCATTAGCGCTAGCATTTCTGCATCATCTACCCAGCTCATTCAGCAAATTTCAGCAAATATGAACGTCGTATCGATTACCTGTTTTAGTCTTGAAAGGAGAACGCTTTTTACACCAGTGGTGTCCAAATTCCGCCGTTTCAGTTCGGATTTAAGATCAACAACCCTTAATTCTGATATCTTCTTGGAATCCGTTGAAATGGCACCCGACGCCATTTTACCTCAAAATTATTGAATAGTGCGCGCGCAGATCGTTTAGCTTGTCCAGCTTCTTCTTTGTTGTCTTTATTTTTCGTGATCAAATATGTCAACGCCATCTACTGTTGGGGCTAATGAGCCAGTGAGTGAACAAATATAAAAACTTGTCAAACTGAGATGCATTTTATAAAAACGCCTCATGACTCTAAAAACACATTAGATTATCTCAAATGACCACAATACTTGCTGATTTATTTTGGTGTCACTAAAAAACAATAACAAACTCTCCACTGTAACGTGTTCATGTACTAATTATGTGCATTGTGGTGTCTGTAGTCCACTGTGGAGGCTTGCACAGAAACAGGATTTTATACAATAACAAGTTAATTTGCTCAAACTTTGTTTTTCTTCAAACTTTGAGCCCAAAATCTCCACTTGAATCGCTCATACACGCGCCAAGCTTTCCAGCGCTATTTCTATTATGTTAATTTCTATTTCATCAATTAAAAAAATTATCTTCATATGTCGTCCATAGTCTGATTTATTCAGCATTTTATTCTTCCATACAAAATCATTATAGTTTTTCTTGGCTGTTAAACTTTCTCCCATTTATAAAGTGACACAAAGTGATGTTCAAAACCCAAATGAGGATTGTCTTTTTTTTCTAACATGTCAACAAAGAGTAACGAGATTTTGAATATGGCTTTATTGAATGTTCAGACATATTTCCTGAAAGCTTATCCACATTAGCACATATTCAGTTTACTAATGCTTCTTTAGCCTAACATATTCAAACACAACATTTCTGAAAAGTTGGTGCAGGAAACTGGCTTGTAATATTTCATTATAATAGAATAACAAACAGCTAAATACAAATAACAATAATACAATAAGTGTATTTATTTAGGCTTTTTTTTCATCTGTGACAAACAGAAATGATGTCCTTTCCGCTGTTTGCTGGCTCTCTCATATCATTGACGTGCACGTTATCACTTTTTTAAAAAATCATATATTTGACCTACATTCACTAGAGGGCGCAATTGTATATGGAATAAAGGATTTTGGGTGGTAATGCATTCAAAGCATTCAAACGCGAACTTACATTACCATCAATAATAAAATAAACTACCTGCAAAAATGACTCACTTAAGTCATCTCAACGACACAAAATAATATAAAGATATACACATCTCGTCAAAGGGCGTTTTTATCCACAGAACTGCTTCGAAATGAGATTAAGTGAAGCTGTCGCAAAGTGTCGTAAAATAGATGATGGCTGATGGGGATTTGGCGCCCCCGTGCGGCATTCAGAGTAACGACGGTGTTGTAGCAGCAGCCAGCCACAGACGACCTGCTGGGTAAACAACAGTGGATGGCTCGGAAGGCAGGAATGGGAACTTCGTCGAGGGCAAATAGTGAGACATTTCTATCTTGTTGAATAGATATATGATAGAGAGATTATATTGTCTTTCAAATGTATATAGGATTCCTTAGCGAGTTAAAATGGATGAGTCTAATTGAGTGTTTGATAAGTGAAGTGGAGCTAGCCTTAGCTTAGCTCGTCGCTACCCAGGGCCCACTGCCTTCGATTTTGTCTCTCGGCTCAGCTCGGGACTGTGTTGTCAGTTTCACAATCCCAGCCACGACCTACCTCGGTTCGCGATTTCTGCGTAGGCCTGTCCAGTTGCAGTTTGGGTTAACATTTAGATGACTGTTCGATTTCAACATTTGCCACAGTTTTCCTCGGGATTTAACGTCTCACCATACAAAAAGGACGGTGACACATTTTGAAATAAGGACTTAGACCCAGGTACGTGTTCTTTGTTGTCTTCTGTTGGGATAATTTGTCCGGCTCCATGGCAAGCTATCTACTATGATTTCTCCTCTTAACGAAACAGTGTTCAAATATATTGGTAACAACGCATATTTATATTTGAACTCTTTTCTATTCATCCTACTTTGGTCGGCCTGAGTCACTTCTGCAGCGTTTGTGGGACACAGACAGACAGACCGACCGACAGCAGCTGGGCTTATTGTGATTGTTAAGCGTTGTAGAAACTATGCCTAGCGTCAGTTTCAAACTCGATCCTGTCAACCCAATTTAATCTACGTAGCTGTATTTTAGCTTCCCTAATCAGACTGGTTGGTAGTCGTTTCACAGAGCACAGAGGTATCGGTAGAGCTCAGTCGTACATCTTGTTGCCATTTCTGGTATACCGTACATGTTTCCTCGTATTACCAATCCCGAGTTTTCAATTTGATTGGAGCAGCCCTGTCTCTGGCTTATAAGTATCTGATCGTCCTTATCAGAAATCTGCACTGATATTATTATTATTCCGCCTTGATGCTTTGGAATTTTTTTCCTTCAGGGCTGTCCTCTGAGGCCCCTGACTTCATGCATGTCATTGCGCAGCTTCCTCTGTGGCAACTGAAGGACTCTCACTTAACACAGAAGTCCATATAACACACACACACAAACCATGTTGGACCTGTTAGTTATAGGTTCACTTAATCTGCAGTTTTGATACATTGTTGATCAGATCACCCCCTTGCAACATGAACCCGAGCATCCCTCTTTCCTCAGAGCTCACATCTTTATGTCAAGTGACAACAAGCACGCTGTTATGAAAGGGGCTGTGAAAGAGGCAAGCAGTGACATTGCCTGGTGAGTTATTTCCCCTCTGCTAACAAATGGAAACTCACTACAAAATACATTAACATCATGCACAAATCTACATACTAATGCAGTCCAATACCCTGCAGCAAACGCGGTCAGGAGTATTGTTGTGTTACATGTTTATGGAAACAGTGCCAGAGATTTGGTGTAGTGGTTTTCAAAGCTGCAGCCTCTGTTTTAAAGTAGAAATGCACTTGCATGTGACTCAGCTCCTGCAGTGAAATAAGTGTTGTTTCATTTCTTAAATGCGAGAGCTGGATCCTCATAATGTTTGCCATGCAGGCTTCGCCGATGTTATGTTTGATGCAGATTGAATTGCTGTTGGATATTAACGTACTCTCTACAGTTTCAAAACAGATTTCAGCAGAAAACTCCCCATTTCTCAACAGACAGTTAGGATGGGACGAGCAAAGCACTGGTTCACTTGTATTTCTGGATGGAAACGCAGTTGGTGCTGGGACTATATGTCCTGAAATCAATTTCTGTAATAGTTGCGGTGCGATTTTGTATTCACACTATATCCTATCAAGAAGTGTGGTCACTGTGGGGGATCTCACTTCAGACAGACAGACAGACAGAGTGCAAAGCACTAAAGTTATGTGACTGTTTGCTGAAAACCACAGTGCATTCCCAGCATATCTGAAATGCCCATTGTTAATAACAGGACTAAAGTTGTAGATAAAGTTGTAGAGACACCTACAAAATGTCGATCTCTTCTTTTGGAAAGATAAATCTTTGATTTTTATTTTCCCTGCTTGGAGATATTTTCATGTATTTTCATCTTGTCAGGAAAATGCAGCTGGGGTGTCCACGCTCAAGTGCTGCATCAGTACTTGAGCACATCACAGTGCCGTTTTAAAGTAATACTAGCAGTTTTTTTGCTCTTTGGGTCCCCCTACAGTTGTAAAAACAAGTCATAGTCCGAGCCATGCACATGCACTGCCGTGGCGGCGAATTTGTGCCCTGCTGACGAGAAAAGGTGTGTGTTAACAAATGAAAATGTACGAGTTTATCTGATGGATGGCTTTTCCTCTTAGCCATAATAAAGCCCAATTTTTTTTTTTTTTTTTTTTGTGGCAAAAGCCCAATTTTCATTTGAACTTTATTCATTATGGTAAATGTGCAATGATATGCAGTTATTGGCGCGTGACTTTTGCACCTTAAATCAAAACCAGACTTCTGAATTGCGGTATCTCAGCCCTCAGGCGTTTCTGACCAGTTTCAGGCTTGCGAATGGGCAGAAGAAAGCTCGGGGTGCTTCAAAAGGGCTCACAGTTTTCACACACTTCTGCACTGTCACTTTAATGGATTAGTAACAGGTACATAAAGCCAGATCTGTCACTTAAGCAGATGAAATAACTAGTCACATTTTCTATCATGACAAAACACTGAAACTGCTTCCTAACACACAACAATGTCTTGTTGATCATAAGAATGGTATTATTCAAGGGATCTGTGGCGTTTGATCGATTTATCTATCATCTATATATAAATTATATATAATTATATAACTTCAGGTCATCTGCAGTAATTGAATAGATTAATTTAATCAGAAGGAATTCACAGTTGTACTGTCAACAGTTTGCTCTGAAACTTGTTCCATTTTCTTGCCAGTTGGAAACACAAGTTCCCAGTATTGTCATCACTGCCAGTGTAAACACCACTGCTGGTTGGCAAAACACGTCGTCAGCCATGCGCTTTGTGGAAGCACACAGAGTTTCAGAGATAAATATGTTAGCATGTCGACAAACTAGCATGGATTCCAGAAATGATGGGATTTGGTGTTGCTCTGGGAGACCGGACTGAACTGCAAAACTCCTGCTGCAGCAGTGTTTTAGACTAGTTTTCTCGTTGGAGGTTCTTGTGAGTGACTGCATCCAAATATAGCCCAAACTGCGCCGAAGCCATGACACATACATGGGAATTGCTTTTATGGTGGATGATCCCCTGGATATCCCCATTCCTTTGTTATCCCATTTTGATTTGAGCTGATTCATGCGTTGCCCAGAATTAACAATGAAGCAAACAAATCAGGACTGAGTCATCCATTACTTTTGATTCAGCCTGTGGATATTTGCTTTATGTCTTTAATCAGCCACCTTGAGTCACTTTGTCTCAATTTGTATGAAGAAACAGAACGACAGATATTGAACAGAGAAAGTATTGCTCTGGATGTGTTGATATTTGTCATCTGTCCTGTTGTTTGATCAGTGAAATGTTGATGTTGGGTAACTGTAATTTGGCCGATCGCAGATATTTGACCGTGCATTTGGCTTCTTATTGGGACATCTCACAGTTTTCAGCATTGCATTTCATGAATTGATAAAAGCAAAATATTCTTAGCTTATTGCATGTCAGAATAGCTTCTTTTGCTTCTTTTTTTTTCCCCTTTTCTGAGAGGATTTTGCATCTTTAACACTTTATCTTTCTGCTCTTCTCTAGGTTTTGAGAGATGCAGTTGTCAGAAGCTTAGGAATTAATGTGAGTGCGCTTGGTGTTTGCCCCGTGAGGACTGACCTGCCACCATGAAGAGTGAGGTGTCCTCTGAGCCCACCAGCAGACAGGAACATCTGAAGGAGCCACTGGTGAACCCGGAGTCCATGGAAGGAGCCAAGAACTTCGCTAACAATGTGGAGGTTATTGGAAAGGCGAGCAGCGACTTTGAAACCCTGTGCGAATCCAGGCATCGGGCCCTGAGGGACACAGGAACGCACAGAGACTCGGAACGGAGCCTCCCTGGCCGCAGAAAAAGAAAAGGCCAACAGGCAGGGCCGTCTGACTGCTCGTTGAAGGAGGGCCACATCAGTGAGAGTTCACTGGCACCTCAACGTCCAAGAGTAGAACTTTTACAGCATCCTAGTGAGGATGAACATAACCACGAGTCCTCTTTTAGTGACTGTGCCTCCTCCCCTTCATCTAGCCTGCGATTCGGGGACTCGGACACTCTCAGCTCAGATGACGAGGGGGAGGCAACAGGAGGCCAACACAAGGCTGCTGCCCTGACAACCGGCGCAGCCACTGGGGTTGGCCTCCACCCTAATTTGGGTCGAACTCGGGGGAATCGCTCTCATAAGTGGGTGCGAGCTGAGGCTGAGCCTGTGCTGCTGAAGCGGCCTTGTCTGAGCAACCGGCGGCCTCTGCATAGGAAACGCTTTGTGAAAACAGCTCCCGGAGGAGCTCAGCGGACTCCAAAGCAAAAGAAGCGCATACAACTGCAGAGGGAGAAACGTGAGGTGATAGAACTGAGGAAATATGCTCTGCTCCATAGCACCAGTAGTTCCAGTGAAGAGCTCAGCAGTGACTCGTCATCCCCTTCTTCTACCGAGGCAGAGGATGAGCTATACGTCGATGTCAGCAGCACCAGTAGCCAGCCCAACAGTGCTGCTGTAGCCACAGGTAATTGCAGAACTACATTTTGTTTTGCATTTTATGTATCACATATATATAATTGTATTGTTTTTCCACCAGAAGCGGCGCCTTGAAACTGGTGGAAATAATCTGATTCATAATTTTCTCATTGTCTCTAGTTGCATGTTTACCCTCAGTGCTTCAGTGTTTTCAGTAATGATCCACCTAACTTCTGCTACTTTGAGAAGAACAAACCTATAAGTGAGAGAACGAAGCTTTGGGTTACGCTGTATCCTTCAGGCTGTGTTGGACCACAGTTTTGTGATAAGAATGACTTTCTGTGGTGATTAAGCAAGTTTATTAGTTTGACTGGAGACCGACATCAGCCCGTTCAGTGGGACTGAGAGTGAGCTGCCAGCAAACGTGTTTCTGCAAAGGAAAAGTGAGCTGCGCCTCTCTTCTAGCCTGAGCGCAGCGTCGTCGGTGCAGCCAGGCGTTTCTGTCTTATTCAAGACAATTTGATCTGGAACCGATAAAATTTCAATCCAGTTTTATTTATATAGCGCTAAATTACAACAAATGTCATCTCAAGGCACTTGAATAATATAGTTCAATTCAAGCCAGTTGGAATTCAATACATTGTAATCATAATCCAATGACATCCGATTAATTGATTTCAAAATAATCCAATTCATTCATTATAGAGCCAATTCAAAAACAATATCCTTGCTAAGGAAACCAACAGATTGCACCGAAACTCTTCTTCAGTCCAATCTCCTGTCCTGAGCGAGCCTGAGGCGACTGTGGAAAGGAACGACTCCCTTTTAACAGGAAGAAACCTCTGGCAGAACCAGACTCAGGAAGGGTGGCCATCTGCCTCGACCAGCTGGGGTTTGAGAAGACAGAAAAGAGGGGGAAAAAACAACATAACACCATTCAAAGGATACCTGTTGGAACAGGGAAACACAAGTTAATGACCACAATAATGTCACATGTACATAATATAATAACTGCGACTCCTGCAGAGTCAATTGACGCGGTTCTGAATGCAGATTTAAGCAGATTTTGTAGGTTTTTTCATCACTAGGGTGGGGTATCGACCACGGTACTTTTAATAGCACCGACCAAACGATATCAATACTACAGAGTACCAATTGATTTTAATGTTTTGGTATATGAGAGAACCTTCTGCACCTTAAGTCCAGCAAAGCAGCATTCATTTATCTACGGCAGCATGCTACAATTCTTTTTTACTTTTGGAGCTGCACACCTCAGCCTTTCACCGTTTCTCTTTGTTTTCAACCCGCTGCACACAGTCGGGCCCCTCTAACATTTCTTACTCTGAACTTTATACTGCAGCTATGTCAGACCGTATAAACTCTGCTATATATAACCCTTAAGTGTAACTGTAACTGGCAATTCGTGGTGCATTTCAGGTACACCTTGTAAATTCCCGAAATCTTCTTCACTTTGTGCACGAAAGCCACTCAAAGTATACCAAGTAGACCGAGTTAAACCTGGTTCTTTCACTCACACAGACATCACAGGTCAAAGTGGCGTTGAAATTGATACGTTTAGACTCATTTTGTGCAACTGAAATGACATTTTTGATCATAGAGCAATCAACTGGCTGCGATTAACTTAATTTAAATTCTATTCATCAATACCCTGCCAGATGAAAGATTTCTACATTCGGGCCTTTTTAAAACCGTTATTTAAGCAACAGGAGTTTACAAGAGCTTCATCGTCTTGTTTTTGAATAAGGAAAAGAAAGAAAAGCACACAGAGGTTCCATCGCGGTAATGTAAGAAGTTGTAACGTCTAAATCTCACAGACACAATCATCTCTGATGCTGCGGGAAAAAAACACAATCCTGCATGGATTTACATATTTTAATGAAAGTACGTTGATGCAATGCGGAATTAACACGCACTAAAAAGCAGAGGGAAAAATAGAAATGGCGGGTGCTGGAGAAGAGGTCAACACGTGTCATCCAGCTTCATCAAGGGATGTTTTTGTCTTCTTCAGTGAACTCAGTAGGCAAACACTGTTGTTTTCCAGATCACCTTACTGTGTAATCAGGATTTGATCTGCTGTAAACTCCCTCACTTATGAGTGTTTCTTTCACAACAGCGTTCAAGAGTGACTTAGCGGTACTGACATGGTGCAGGTGTGTTGGTCACTGACCCGGGAGCCAGGTGGTAACCACAATCCGGCTCTGTTTGCCATGACTGAAAATGGCCAGTAAACAGCCTGACATCAAGCAGAAATAGGAGTGAAACTAATGGATTGAGTGTAAAGGTTCCCAAAGTGCTGCACTAAACTTGAAGGTTTAACCTGAGGTTTTACGATCATTTTTAGCACCTCGCCTCTAAACTGAAGCGGCGGATCAGAGGAGCCGGTCGGCTCTACCGCTGAGAGGGACCGGCAGGGCCGCCATTCCCTCATGTGAAGTCGAAATGGAAATGCACTTTATCTGGGCACGGCGTTGCTAAAGCGGACAAACCTGAGCAAACTGAAAACCCAATTAATGTCTGCTCGCTCGAGCAGGATCAAGAGTCTTCAGGCTTTCTTTCTGAATGAGAGGATTTTATTCTAGTGCTTTGATGTGCACCAGTACTATGTATAGAGGGACTTATTAAAAAAAAAAAAGATTGCACACTTTAATGTAGCTTGTGACCTTCTAAAAAAAAAGTGTGTACAGTTGCAGCGTAAATAAGAATATTAGGCATCACCAGTAAAGGAAGAGCCGCTCCCCTCCTCTTTCAGGGCCCCACACCTGGAATATGTCAGTGGAAACTGCTGCCCTCTGAACCTGCTGGAACAACAGGTTTAAATTCAAGCCATAACTCTCTGCTCTCCTTCAAAGCAAAAACAAAAAAAGTAATAATGATAATAATAATAAAAGGCCCACCTTTACCTTGGCACACGCTTTCTCTTATGCACCCATTTAGCCTCAGTAATGCTTCTGCTGCCCAAAGGGAGGATGGAAAGTTATTTGTTGTCCCTCTATGGTTGGAGGCAGGTGGGAGAAAACTCAAGACACTGTTAAGCAGCAGCAGCAGCCTCCTCATAGAAACAGTAGGTCTCAGAGGGAAAACTAGGTATTTGTTTACAGCAGGGGGAAAGCAAAGAAGCGAGTGATGAAACCTGTCATCTGAACATCCAGTGTCGGAGTGTGTGTGTGTGTGTGTGTGTGTGTGTGTGAGATGTAGTCAGGAAACCGTTAAGTTTAACATCTGATGTGAGTTTATTGGAAGATATCCAAATGTAAAAGCAATAACATGGATTTTTGCTTCGGATAAAACAAAATTCTACAGCGTGACTTTATATAAATTCACATTTGGTAACATTAGGACATGTTGGATTAGGTCTTGATGACGGCAGACTTACGACGCAGTCGTGTCAGGAATAATAGCACCAAGTCTTGTTTGCCCAACCAAACCAGGGGCACGTATCGGTTCGAGCTCTCCACCAACTTGAGAGGTGGTGTTGTTTATGAAGTGCACGAAAAGCCAGACAGCAAGACTCGCAGAGGGTGCTAAGCAGCAGCTCTCAGGAGACAGTTGGGATAGAAGTCACAGAGGAGAGAAAAATGGGCTTCATGAGCAACTCACTTAGTGATGTGCACTGAAACAGAAGCTTATAAAGCTCACATGAACTTTGTCAGAGAACGACATCATAAAGGTACCGGTTACTGTCCTGTTTTAGTTGTTTTATAATCTTTTTTTTTTCTTTTTTTAAGCCCAATCTTAGGTGAACTTAGGTTGATGTAATTAACACATATATTTGAGTGTTATCTCTGAGAACACGGAGATGACGGTGTTGTATAGACAGCCGCGACAAACAGCACGAGATTTACACGGAACGCTCAATCACACGGAAGGAGTTTGAGTCATACGGCCAACGCATGAGTCAGCAACTCTCACTTTACTCTGAGAGATTGTGACAATAATTAGAAACGTTAAGCACTGGGACCTACGCTAGAGTTGAAGCTACCGTGCTCCTCCAGGGTTCCTACAACGTATGGGAAGGTATGGAACTGGATTTATGGCACTTAAATCTGGATAAGTATGGAGGAGAAAAAGAAGAAGAAGAAACGTGAGCATGGAAACGAATATCTGTGTTTCCAGGCTGTTGCTTCCTTTATCTAAAATGGCAAGCATCCATTTTCTATAACAGTTAGATTTACAGGAAAACTACTTCTTCACTTCTTAAACACCTGAACTATCTGCATGAATTATGGTCCAGAAAATCTGATTAAGGCTGGAAATGTGACTGAGAAATGAGCAAAGAAAATGAGTGAGAACGAGCGGGGACAAAAGCTGTAGATTTATCCCCCCCCCCCCGTACTGCAGACACTGTCTCCATTAGGAGAGCTGAGGAAAATGATGTGTTTTAGCAGTTTTTGTGACTCTTTGGATTCATTCCGAAGGAATCATTGCACATGTAGAGCCCCTAGAGGGGTCTCCATTTCATACATGTGGCCATTTTCTGATTGAAATGTGAAACGGCACCAAATCACATAATCCTGAATTATATATATATATGAAAAAATAAAGGAACAGATGGATTAAAATGAATTGTGTTTGTGTTTGAGCTGTGAACGTCGGTTAAAGCATCAAGTGTGCTGCAGACAAATCTTATTTTCTGCTTATTGCTTCCATTCTTTGTGAACAGGCCTTAGAGAGCTCCCATGGTTTTGGGTCCAAGTTGAATAGCCGTGATATCTATCAGGAACCGATCACAGGCCAGATTTGGGAAAGATGAAGAAAAAAAGCCCGTCTCAGTGCAAACAGCTCAGCATTGATGGACTATCTGCTGTGCCCAGTAACAACCTGAGCAAATTATGCAGTATCCACAAGTTTTCTTTGGGTGTGAATCAAACTGTAGACCTAAAATTTATGGGATTTCCGGCTGAATAAGTGTGAGAATCTTAATCAAAATTTAGAACGTGTTTGCTTTTGTTTTATTGTGATTGTCTTCTTTGCACCTGCACTGTAAAAACTTCCACCGGTGTCCTCAGGTGCTCTGGATGAGGACGTGGTGGTGATCGAGGCGTCTCCAGCTCCAGGACCCGCTGTCCCTGCAAGCGAAGAGATCAACGTCACTTCCACGGACAGTGAAGTTGAGATCGTCACCGTCGGAGACGGGTTCAGGTTGGCATTTCAGTCTTTTCACCGAGCAATATGGGAAAGAAAGAGGAAAAACCAAAATCATACAGTTTTATTGCAATAGAATACACTCTGATATACATTTTAGTGTAAGGTGATCGATAAAGTAATCAAATAATTCAGATATTGTTCAGTGCAGCACAGCCGTGACTTTAATCACCAGTCTGCTCAGTATCCTCCCAGCTTGACTTCAAGCAGCTTCATCTGATAGCATTTACTCTGATGCGTTCTTTACTTGTACAGATTTGCTTCCAACACCGTTTTCGTGCTGTTTGAGGTTCTGCAGCTTCAGATGTAACTGCATTTGCTTTGCAGAAGTGCAATTATATTATCTGTCCTTTGACAATTAACAGTTATTAGTAATTAGTCTTTTTGCAGAAAGGCTTCCCGACCAGATTTGAAATGGTTCGATAATCTAAAATGAAGGTAAGAGCTCGTGATGCTGGGCCGTAACTAACGTAAGCAGACTGCTGGCGGCTGGTGCTTTGACGGATGTGACGTTTGAAACAAGGAAATTTGAGGTTCAGTCGTTAACATTATATTAACAACATGTTGTAATGATGACATTTCTGATGCTGCAAACTGCAATCTTCTCCAGCGGTGCTCCACAAGGAATGGTAAAGGCTAAGGTTAAATTGTTTAAATATGATGTAATGATAGCTCATAATGGCGGGAGGCTTTCGTCCAGGGACGTGCGTTTCAAGGGAAAAAACTATTCCAAATCACAGAGGAATTATTGGACCTTTTTTTAACGCCCCTACAACAGTTGGATGCTTGCCAACCAGTGGACCTTTGGTGTCGTGACGTCCCTTAACTGAGCAAAACGCAACTTTTATCATCATCGGATCCTTTTTTTTTCCCCTGTAAAGCTCTCGGTCCAAATCAAATCCATCTCAGCTTTGGTCTGCAGTCGGGCAGAAATAGTAGAACAGAAGATTGATGGCGGAGTTGGTTTGCAGATCTATAATTCAACCTTCGACCAAATTAAAAAGTGTCAGATGCATTATTGATTGTCACAACTGTCGAGAGCAATTTCTCTCGTGAACACTCGGGTCAGTGGGATCCTGGAGCCAGGCTCAGAAAAAAGCCTTTTTCTCGTTAACTTTTGTGTGACTGGTAACCTGGTGCTTTACCCTCCTTTTTCTTTTTGGTTGTGCAGTTGTGTGCAAGTAGGCAATGCCTTTGTTGATGAGCTAGGAAAACGACTCGATGCTGGCTGGTCATTGCTTATGTTTAAAGATCAGTTGTAGGGGAGGGTGGAGCATAGTGCTTCAGGGGATTTGTTTAGCTTCTATTTCCCACAGAAGCCAGCATGCCAGCTTGTTTATAGCCGTGAAACCACATCATTCGGAACAGAAGATCTGCTTGGTGCTCTTGCTGTTTAAATGTTTCAAGAGACTTCACGCATACTGTTTGTCCAACTAATGGCCTGACTCAATGTTCTTTGTTACCAACTATAACCATTTACTATTTTACTTTTTTACTATCGACCAAAATGGTTTAAAATAAGTCATTTTTCTCACAAAATAAAAAAAACAAACTAACATCCAAATACTGCAGGAAGAAAAGATTATTTTACTTTCAGAAATCAATGAATCGTGGACATTTTTTCCTGAAAGCATCTTTGTTCTTGATATTTTTTGTTTGTGTGGAATAATCTGAAAGGAAGTGTAAAAATGTATTGTGTATTATTCCTCTGCCACCTCTCCAACCTCCTTGGGTTCTAATTTCTAGAAAAGCTGTTAAAACTAAAAACTAAAAGGAAAAAGCACTCCCATCGTGTGCTCGTACACAAGGAAAATTAATAACTGGTGACCGGAAAAACGATCCGAAGGTTCCCATTTTTGACTATTTCAAGAACTGCCGTGAGACTTTGTTAAAAAACTCAACAACCACTTCAGTTTTTGTACTTCCCAGCCGAGGCTGATATGTTCATTTAATGCGATTGGTTTGGCCACGGCTTTAAGAATATTTACAAAAAAAAAAAAGGCTATGCAGACGATGAAGAGTGGAGGATTTGAGAGTGGAGCTGCAAACTATTAACAGAGTGAGAACAATACGTTTACAGATGATGTATCCCATTGTCTTCCTCTGCAGCCACCTCCGCTGAGAAATTTATTTCCCCATTCTTGCAATGTGACTTCCTGTCTCAATACTCTGCTAATTCCTCATGGAGGCAGTTCTGCAGCTCAGATCACAATCCTGCCTCTGTGCTAACCTCCATCTGTCTCGTTTTTTGTTTTCTTCTTGTACCCCTCCCGTAACCGCACATCTTCCTGCTCCCTGCTTTGTACCACTTCATCAGAAAGATCTGAAAACTCTTCATGGAAACTATTACTTCAAGCTTGGACACTCACGGTTTGTCTAATCAGGCTGTTTTCTTCACTTTCAAAGATGTCCTGTGTTGCTGGACTGGAGAATGTAGAGATGAGCAGACGGGGGGAGGGTGGGGCTGCTGTGGAGCAGGGGGGGGGGATCTTTGTTCACTGTCAGTGGTCCAGTTTGCCAGTGTGTGTTTATTACAGCATTGGTGGGAAACATACATTCAGTATTTACTATTATAAACGCCAATGCATTGCAGGGATTTGTACATTTCAGTATTGCAGTCATGTTTTCTTGCTCCGTCAGGGACTGCAGGAAGGCAGGCTTCGCCTGTTTGGACAGGATTTCGACAGCTTCTTTTAACTGCCACCTCAAACAAAATTAGGCAGTTAGGTTTAAACTTGCCGGAGTGCTGTGGGAACCAAAACCAAACTCATTTTCACCAAAGGGAAGGCAAACCATTTTACCCCAGGCCCGTGCCTCACACTCATTCGGCGTGATTATCTTATTACATTTGAACTGCTGCCTGTTGTTTATTTGTTAACGCAGCTCTCAACAAATCACAAACCTCCAAAGCGATGCAATAGAACACGAATCCTCTGCTTTGGTGATGATCGAGAGTTGCAGTTGGTTCACAATAGTGAACAATAGTCAGGTCACAAAAATGCTCGACTGTCATTAGGATGTTCATTAGTATAGAACATGCACATTTTTTTTGTCGTTAGGATTTCAGGAAGCATTAGAAATTCTAAATGATCAAGACAAGCCCAATACTTTTGTCCATGGAAAGCTTTATGCCTCAAATTGTTTACCACTCATGATTCGGTGCTATTCCTGCCCTCTCCTCCCCTTTAACTCCCAAACTCCCAGCCTTAGCTGTCCCTAGCATCAGTCCCAGCAGTTTACTCCACATTACCGCAGGACACAGCCCTTAGCTCCCCTCTCGTCCCGGGAGTATATGGCTCACATCACTTTAGCTTGGCACAACCACAGCTTTGTCAAGCTGCCCATTCCCATAGTGATCATATTTACAATGTACTGTTTTCCTTCTTCGCTGCCGCCCCCCCGTCCTCAGGGGCTCACAGTGGTAAACAGATATTTACAAAATAATCCCAGGTCTGCTTAATTAGCAACTCATCCCTAGTGTCAAGTCATGCTCCTTGGGATCAAACCTGAGCAGAGGAGGCAGGCCAATTAGGACCCCCTCCTCCTCCTCCTCCTCCTCCTCCCCCCGTCTCTTTCTAAATGCCGCCCTCACTGCTGTGAGAGTTGTAGGGTGTTGGTGTTTATGGTTGCACATTGGGCAAAAGTTTGCCTTTTCTGTTTGTGAAATGTAAAAGTTAATAAGCTTCCTCTTCATTCCACTTGCATTGTGCAGCATATCTCACAGGAAACTCAACTGGAAGCAGCCTGTGCGAGCATATGGGAATCCCCCTTATCGCAAACAGCAGCGAGGAAGGCGTTTCCTTCATTACCCAATCTGGGGAATGCGATGAAAGCTAACTCTTAATTGAGTGTTATGCATTATGAAGATGATTAAGATGACTGTACTTGCATAGCGCTTTTCTAACGCCTCAAAGCGCCTCTAACACTACATGCCATTCACCCACACTCATAAGTCTTCATAAGCAATGTATGAATGTGTGGGGTTATGAATGTGTGGGGTTCAAGGACACTTTGACATGTAGCTGGAGCCGGGGGAAGCCGGAGTCGAACCACCGACCTTCCGATTGGTGGGCGATAGGTGGTGCTCTTCCTCCTGAGCTACAGCCTCTAAATGCTACATGTAAGGTGTGAGAACAGGGAATTATAAAGAATAAAATAAAGAAAAACATTATTTGGAGTGGTCACCCTTTGTTTACACTTCGGTCAGTAGAAACTCGCCAAAGATTTTCATGGTGATCATTCTGAGCGTCTCTGGGAACTTGCCACAGCTCTTTAGTGGATTTATAACTATAACTATATTAGTGTCCTTTGTTTCTTGATGTAATCCCACACGTCTTTTTATTCATTTTGCCAACAACTTTACTGATAAAACACTTGTGTATTGCACGGAATTATCCTGGCTGGCTGCCGGTCCGCCACAAGACAGAAAAACGTATTTATCGTTGATCCTAAAAGTCAACTTAAAGCATCCAAGTCATCTGACGTAGAAAACCTGAACAAACACATGGAGAAGGAGGATTTCCCAAAGAAATGATTTGATCAAATTGCTAAAACTCTATTTCTATTTCTGCGTGCTAATCATTAAGAATCACTGAGCTAGATTATAATCTCATTTGACACATCAAAGCGGCGGGTAACTAGGCTCTGCTTTTGGAGCTCAGATGTACACTCATTTTCCCAGCCCTGCTGTGTATTTTGTAAGAGCTCTCATTAAGCTACAGTGAAATCCCCAAGCTACAAAGCTCCATGGCATCCAGCTTTACGGCACTCCCGTGCAGCCGCTTCTCTCTCGTCCCTTGTGCTTATTCCTCCTCCCCCTGATAACCTGGCTATACGGCACCGTAGGGGGAAATGTGGCTATTCCCTTGCTTTTCACTCCCGTCTCAGAGGCCAAGGAGCAGAGCGACGGGAGCCTTGGAGAGAGAAAATTAAAAAAAGACAAGAAAAAGGGCCAGCAGCAGGGCAGGAGAGGGGCAGAGCATTTGAGTGATATGCAGGGAATGGAAAGGCACATGGAAATAGCTTATATATATATATATATATATATATATATATATATATATATATATATGAGATGGTTTTGATTAATGACTTCTTAATGGCATAATGAGCTTTCTCACAGACGAAGGCTGGTGACACATTTGTTTTAATGATAGCTGAAAATGGGCATTAATGTGAGAAATGTGAAGGTCTTATTTGAATCTCTAAGATGTTTTTAATGTGTTGAAGCATGTTTGCCTATGTAATAATATGTAATAATGCCTTTTCTGTCAGCTTGTGTTTGTCTACACTTGGTCTTAAGTGCTCTACCACACACTTAAAGTCAGACGCTGCTAAAAAGATTTAAAACTTGTTAATATTTCCACCACGTTTTTTTTTTTTAGTCGTTAAATCAGCCGTCAGTGCTGTGGTTGAGAATTTCCGTTTTGAATTTGCAGAGCAGGACATACAAGAAAGGTGAGGCCCATACGTTCAAAGTATCGGAGGAATCACTCCTGAGAACTTGCTGAGTAAAGCGTTCTGCGTGTGCTGCAAGGAACCAATCGAATGGAAATGAAAAGAGTCGGGACGGAAGGTAGAACAGGTTGTGTAAAAAGCTCGTAAAGGCGGGTTCAAGCGAGGAGCTGCGGCTCAGCTCTCTGGGAGCCAGCTGGCTGGCGAGCGGTGCGTTTCTAATACCGATGAAAGTGATAGAAAGTGAATACATTATCATTCTGATACTTCCACTCGCATGCGACCCTGAATAATTTAGCTTCCGCTGCTTGAGAATCACTCTCTGGTTCAAATATTTACTGCTGAAGTACCAGAATATTAGAAGTGCTAAGCAGAGCACAACATAAACAGAGCTGAAGTTATCTGAGAAGACATCTTCTTCTGCTGCTGGCAGGTGGAGATGCAGGCGGTGCCAGATTTGCATAATCGTAGATCTCCAGCCATTGAATGAGGAGAAAGGCATAGAGTCATACTCTTTACTTTATTGCAAAAACTTTTAAATTTACACAGATGTGTTTTTCAGGGGGTTGATAAAGGCTGGAGTGGGACTTAATATAGAAACTCACTTTGTAGTAACAACAGGTCCACATGCTTTTGTCAGAATTGTTCACCGGTGTATTTCTGTTCATGCAGCTGTGCAGTCATTGAACTTGGAGTGTCGGGTTCTGTTAAAGCAAAAATTGTATCATGGAGATGTGAGAATATTCCTGGTGGTCTTACGCTAAAGTTGTGCGTAACAGGTGTTCCTTTGTGTCTGTGTTTTCTACAGGTCGCGCTCAGTGGGGGGTCTCAGCAGGATTTGGACCAGTAGTTGCTCCCAGAATCGTCTCCAGGAGCCACGTGGACGTCACAGACTCTCCACAGTCATCCAACCACTGCGGCAGAATGCTGGGGAGGTGGTGGACCTCACTGTTGATGAGGATGGTAAATATGAATCAAGAAAAAACAACTCCAACTCAGTGCGTGCGAATTCATGTGGGATAACTTAACTTAGGCCCCAGTTATCTGACTCATCTCAGCCGTATGAATAATTTGCTCTTTAAGCAAACTGCTGAACATCTATAAAAGTCACGGTAAGTAGTATTTTGCCTGTGTTGTAGAAATGTTGAGCAACGTATTCTGAAGAAAGAGTAGTTAAAGCAAAAAAAAAAAGAAAAAAGTACCAATTCTGGCAAATGCAGACGTGTGAAAAAGCAAAGCGGTCAAGTTTACAGATTCTCAGACTTTTCAGAACAATCGGTCTTGGCAACATAACTTCAAAAAGTAAAACATGCAAAGTAGCACATGTGCCTTTGATTTGCTCACTTCTCACCATGGATTTGATTGTTAAGATGTTGCAGAGCTTCAAGTTAATCCACACGCTCATGTGTGAGCATTTGTTTTTGATTTAGACTTGAGGCCTTTGTGTAAAAGAGGGATGAAATAAATGTGCTTTTATCAAAAACCTAAAATCTTTGCAGGTGAAGTATAAATGGTTTGTGATTATGCCTGATTAGGAAAGAGGAAACAAACAAAAAAACAGTTCAATTGTTGCACATAAACCCACATTCACAACAACCGGTACCATACTTTTTTGTCTATTTACATGATACAAGTTATTCATATTATGCAAAAGTGGAATGCTTTGTAACCATTGGGGATTTTTTCTCGGGTCCGAGCTCACGCTCATGATGTAGAACCAAGTGGTGGATCGCCAAGTATTTGCATGTCTTAGGAGAAAGAGAGACAATTGATTTGTGAATATGAAAAGCAGACGGAGCACACGCACTGCTGTTAATAAGGTTTACTTCTAAACTACTAAGCCTCTGCAGACAATCGCACACATGCTAAGATTGTTCTTTTTCAGACGGTGTCGAGTTTTAAAACAAAGGAGGCAGTATGAACTGAGACTGTATTCGTAGGAGACACCTAGTTTTAGGGAGCAGAACTAGTACATTTCGGTACTTTTTCTACTAAAATCACAAGCTTTTAAGTATGATTTTTTTTTTTTAGATAGAAGGAATGGATAGAATTGAAATAGATGTAAACACCAAACACAGACCCCTCTACCTGTTATGAGTATTTTCTATTTTCATCAGAAACTCGGGCAGAATGAAAGCAAACTATTATTTTGGCCTCCCTACTTTTTAATGTGAATTCTTCTTGTGAATTGATACCTGTAGCTTCAGGTAGAAGTATAAACTTTCACATAATTTTTTTATTTTTTTCCTCCTCAGATCTCTCAGTTGTGCCAACGACCTCTGGCAGCGTTCACCCTCACACAGTCAGGTCGTCATCTTCATCATCCTCCCATCATGCCTCTACCTCAGAGCTCAATGATGCCCCAGGCCCTTCCACAAGCTGCTCAGGTTCAATACCTGAAAGTATGCACACACAGAGGCCAAGTGGCTCTGCTCGCACAGCCACCGAGGGTGAGATGTTAGCACTAAAACCGGCTCCTGTAGACTTTTATTTCAACTAATGCTAAGCGGCAGCTTGAGTCAGAGATTCTGCCTTGTGTGCCCTTTCAAATGCTAACCCGCCACTTGGTCTGGCTTTTTTTTTTCTTCCTACTTACTCTCACCAGATGACAGCAGAGCAGGTTTGTCAGGTGCAGCAGGAGAAAACACAGGAACAGCCATGCCCAGACTCCCATCCTGCTGTCAGCAGCACTCCCCGTGCGGAGGCCCCTCCCCTGGTCACCTGTCCCTGAGCCACTCCCATTCGAGCTGCTTGCAGGCGTCGTCCTCTCAGCAGACCAGCGGCTCTCAGCACAGCCACAGCACCACTCACCACTTTCTCCACCATGTCCATCACCCTGCTCCGCAGCCTCCGGGCACTGTGCCCTTTCAAGAGCCGAGCTGCCCTGTGGAGCGCCCCACTGCGCTGCCTGCCCCCGGCAGCAGCAACAACAGTAGCAGCAATGCAGCCCACTACCACGACCAGGTGTGGCTGCGCCTCATGTTGTTCGCACCCACAATCTGAAAGATTCTGACTTGATCATTTGAGTTAGCAAAAACACATTGAAATGGACGTAGTTTTGATTTGGTGTTTACTCTGAATCTGGAGAAACGGGAGGCACAAAGGTTTTGCAAAAATCTGATTTCATTGTTCATTGTGACATTGAAGGAAAACCGATTTTCGAAGTTTATTCCACATTTTCCTTTTACATTTCTGCTCTCCTCCCACAGCAAACTCTGCCAGTGGACCTGAGCAACAGCGGCATTCGGAGTGGTGGAAACAGCGGGGCTAGTTTCCATGGCAGCACATCAGCCTTTGACCCGTGCTGCCCAGGCTCCACCTCACGGCCTCCTACTTATGTTTCACATGCCACCCCTGGGCCCAGCCAGCCAGCTGTGGTGGACTCATTCAGCTCCTCCTTGGTGGCTCAGCCACAAACACAGCCCCAGCCCTGCAGACATTACATGCATCCATCTTGTGAGTAAACCGCCGTTCAGTAGTACAGAAAAACAGACAATTCCTCACAGTTCTTCTAAATCAAACTTCTCGGCATCTGGAAGCTCGGTGATGATGATTCGCCCATTTGCGGTAACACGGGTGAAAATCGTAAGGGTTTCATTCCTGAAACCTGATGCTAATAGTAATTAACTGAGACTAATGGTTAATTTGCCAAGTGCTGAGGGAACTGCACCAGGCAGAGGAAGTTAATTGCTACTCAGAATATTTCAGTATGGAAAGTGAAGTGGTGTGATGAGGCTCCCTGGTGTAGCAAGAGTCGGTGCCTGCTGGTGTCTCTGCGCTCGTCCCTTTTGTCTGTCACTTCTCCTCATTTCACTGCTTTGCTCCAAAAGTTGGCAAAAGAGTTAACACCAAAAAGTCATGAAACAAAATAGTAGATGTATATGTATTAAGTGTGGACTCATTATAGTGAACTCGAATACAAAAAGCTTGTTTTAATAATGTTTATGTCAACAAACAAAAAAAAAAATACACCATCTGTAACTTCATGAGTAATGAAGCTGTATAAAGTAGAAAAAAAGGTTCCTTTCAGCAACATTGTGACTGTGTCCTTACTTCTGTCCCATAAAGTATTTGGACCAACAGTTGCGCATCAACGAGTCGACGGACTGACATATTTGTTGATTACAACAAACATGAGCCCTGCAGGTTCTTTTGAATGAAACTGAAAAATGCCAACGATGACTTATGTCTGAGTTATCGCTGGAAGGGACTGACAGACCTGTGCATTTGTTGGGTGTTTTCACAGGAGCAAAAATAGGGATTTTTACTCGGTCTTATTTTTTGTTGTTTGTCGAAGATGATTTACAGAGTTTTCTCTGTCTTTGAATTCCAGATGGCTCTCTAACACGTTCGCTGCATCATCAGCCCTCCTCCGCCTGCCCTCATTCCCACGGGAACCCCCAACTTACACCTCAGCCCCCGCCGCAAAGCGAATTTCTCATTCCCCACACCTTTCATACCTCACTGCCATCCCACCCTTCGGGTCATGCTGTGCCTCCCGCCCCTCCCCCTCCGCTGTCTACCCACCACCTCTCTACTTCAAGTGCCCCACTGGCCCCACACCTTCCTACAGACCACCAGACCCTGTCGCACCATATGCCGGCTCTGGGGCCTTCGGTGCAGAGGCTCCATCAGCACGAGATGCTGCAGAGGATGGAGGTTCAGAGGCGGAGGATGATGCAGCACCCTACGTACGTATTGCATTTTTGAGTTGCAGAATTTGTAGGCTTCTCTTTACGGAACTTGTCTTCTTTCTAATGCAGGCGAGCACACGAGCGTCCGCCTCCCCACCCTCACAGAATGCACCCCAATTACGGCCACGGACACCATATCCATGTGCCACAAACTATGTCTTCCCATCCTCGCCAGCCTGAGCAGAGGACAGCATGGTCAGTATCAGCAGCAATGAGGCTTGGCAGTTGGTTGGTTTTAGTCTTTATTACTCTCCAGCTTCATATCTTGTATTATCGATATTTAATTTGACAGCAATTCTATCTTTTTTTTTAATAAAGCAAGCGTTTATGTAATAATGACTCTTCACTGTTTGTCAACAGGGAGCTTGGCATTGAGACTGGAGTACCTGTGGCACCGTACACTTCAGGGCACCTGCACTCCCACCTGCCCCACTACCACCCTCCCCCGAGACTGCACCACTTCCCCATCCCCTTTATAGTGAGAGAAAGCCTCAGCACACACGCACCAATTAGCATACGTGAGGACGGATAATCTTCATAAGAAGTCCGTCTGAGATTAATTGTGTTGCCCTCTTATTTATAGCATTAGTTATTTCAAGGATGGTTCCGTGAATCACATGAATAATTCATGAGCAATTAATAGAGCTCATCAAGCATTTCAAGTGCATACTCGACACATAAAGAATCCTTGAGTCACATCCAGCGCATATTTAGCTGGACGTTTTGTGATGTTGGTGTGGAATTCATTAGTCTGTATGATGGATACGTCTGTGACCTTCACTGCATATTTGTCCCGAGCACATTTACAGAAACCCCTTGTTATTTGTTTTTACTTTGAATAGCTTTGTTAAGAGTCAGCCGGAGTTTTAGAAGTGCCATCAGCAGATCTTGACCAGAAAAATTTTCAACAATAGGCATTTAAAAAAAAAAAAAAGTTTTTAAAGTGGTTAAAGTCTGAGAGGATGTGCACTTTTTTTTCCTCTGGGACAAGACGCTGTATTCAAACTTTACTGTAAGTCATTTTTCCAGAGCTGACTAATATTTTGTGCATACACTGCTTTCTTCCTCATAGCACACTGGCATTTCTGAAGTGACCTACCCGCACATTAGGTACATCTCATCTAGAATGACTGGCTTTGGAAGAACCTACGAGGTGAGTTGTGCTTCAGTTTGTTCCAAACTCTGTTTTGGACCTGGGTGATATAATATATGTGCAGCTCCTTCCTTCATCACTGCTGCCATTAGCGCCAACTTAATAATGCCTGGTCTCATGGCTGCTCTTTAATGATTTTTGATTTAGTCACAATACTATTGCTACACGGTAGAATTGAATGAACACTGCTGAGAAGAAGAGAGAGAAAAAAAAAGAGGTGATCTAGTTTAACATCCTGCAGAGCCAGACAACCACTGTTCACTTCGAGGGTTTTTTCCACCAAAGTGGTTCCAGTGCTGGTTCGGAGACAGTGAACTACCTTGAGCCAGTTCTTTCTGGTTCAGCTGCCAAACCACCAGCTCCAGCCCCAAAACACTGCTGCTACACAAGCACCGAGTCTTTGCTGGGCCAGAGCAAACAACAGCTTATGTCTCCCAGCTTATGTCCCAGCGGCTGTTTTCAGCTGAATGTGCTGCTGTTTTGATATCACCAGTTGGCGTTTATGGACCCCTCTCGAAAATCGTGCTTTTATAAATCGTGTTTGTAGCGCTGTGAGAGCTTTGGAAACGTTGATCGGCATTGAAGAGAGCAGCATTCAAAAAGAACAAACCTTTCTTTGATGCAGCACTGGACAACCGAAGTGGTGATATGAAGACTTTGGTTTGCAGGGAAGAAGACAAACGCTGCGCTATGTGAAGATAAACAGTCTCCCTGCTCTGTGGTCCTCAACAGAAACTTACAAACTCTGAAAGGAGGAACAAATATGTATTGTAAGTGATGTAATGATGCGGATCTGTGGTGGCTTAACTGGTTCTTTGTTGGACCAGCTCAGAACTGGCTCCACCACAAACCCTGAAGCAGCACGAGAACCGCTTTGAAAAAACGGGGTACTAAGTGCACTCTGGCCATTAATAAAAAGCGAGGTTGGTGAGACCCCTGAGTTCTGGGCGGCAGAGCAGCTAACTAAGAGACTTATTCAATCAACCACTGGTAGCTTGGGCATTATTTAAGGAATAGCCGAGCTTTAGTTGATTTCAAAAAGAGAAAAGTCTCAAGATCTGCAACAAAAAGCTTTGTCGGCACAGAGTTTTGGCGTCTCAAATAGAGTTTTTCTGTACTGCTCCTCAGGACCTGCTGCATTTAGAGGAAAGACTGGGGACTGTGAACCGAGGAGCCTCTCAGGGAACCATAGAGAGGTGCACCTACCCACACAAGTACAAAAAAGTAAGAGCCGGTCGGAGTGTGCACGTCACTATACTGTTTACTGGGTTTTGAGGATGATGTGTGTGGTTGTGCATGTTTGTTACAGCGTATTCTGGGACAGAGTGTGCATTGGTCTTTTGTGCTCATTTCAAACGTCTGATGATTTTCCAACATTTAGAACGCACTGTAGTGTCTTTTACCAGAGGTTGCAGCTGTGAAGATATTGTTGAGGAAAAGTTTCCGTAGAGGTTTCCAAATGTATCTAAATAAGCAATCTAACACCCTGCCACCCAATACAGAAGGTGTTGGAGAGAGACATTGACCAACAGTTAACCCCTGAAGCTTGGGCATCTATTGGGAAAAATATGCACGCAGCCCCAGAATCGGTGAGAAATAACGAACAAATCAATTTGGAAACATGTCTCTGCTCACATGTACTTTAGATATTAGTGTTATTCTTGGGGGGCCAGGGAATTTGGCTAATAACTTTGATTTGAATGACTTTGTTTAGTGTTGAGGCAACAGATAGAAAGTTCTTTTTTTCTTTTTTTTTTTTTTTTCTGTTTCAGGACAAAATGACCATTCTCTCTGTCCCCAAACTTTAACTTTGTTTTGTTGAAATGTTTGTTCTAATGATAGTCACTTCTTTTAGGTTAATGTCAGAGTTTCAAACAAACCCAATTCTATATACTCGACAGCATAGTGGTTTAGTTGAGCAGTTTTGATTTGATAGGATCATTAACCATCTGTAATGAGCCTGTGGAGCTAATTGATGCTGCTGCTGCCAATCAGAAGTCATGTTTTCCAACGTTTGTCGCAAACAGAGAAAGCTGCACGGAAAGCAAGACGAAGACGAGGGGGCCGATGAGGACACAGAGGAAAAATGCACCATCTGTCTGTCGATACTGGAGGAGGGGGAGGACGTCAGGTAAATGTCTCCTCCCTGGTGTTTGGCTCGCTTGTTTTTCAGGTTTGAATTTGTAGGATTGTGCTTTCATGTGGCATCGCTGTGAGTCAGACAGACGCTGTTGTTTCCCATTGCCAACATGTCGTCAGCGTTTCTTGTATTTTCTGAAGAGAAAAAAAAACAACCAACCAACCAAAAAAAAAAAAACCCTGCTAAGGTATTCTAATAATCAGCAGCAAAAGCCCAGCAGCTTTACATTAGCATCCTCATTGAGCTGCTTTTTGGCTCTCGCTCAGGTTTTTAAAGAGAGTTTCTGCCCTCTGTTGGCATGAAGGTTAATTGTATTTGCATGAAAACTGCACGGTTGTCGAGTAAAAGCAAAACAGGACTTTAGACATGCAACATTTTTTTTTTAAATAGTTTAGATAAATGTCCATCTCCTCCTTTCCTCACAGTTTAAATCACCCTGACTTCACAACTTTATTATCTTGTAAGAGTAAAAGCTCGTCTTACGCTCAAAGTGTAAAATCTGGAGGAAGTTTTCAGGATCTAATGAATGAATCTGAGTGTCTTTAGTGGCAGAGCGTTTAGCGAACAGGAGCGACTGAAAGCTGGATATCACGAAAAGCGCAGATGTTTGAAGACTCCTCAAAGAAATTGTGGATCACGGTGTTTGCCACAGTATGTCTCTTATGCCATCAGGTGTCTTCAGGGTGATGGTACAGAGTGGTGCAGAGAAGCTCAAGTGTAACAGCTCTATACAAGAATTATTAGATGATAATATCTTCTCAATACAGTGACGTAGCAGGGCTAAAAGGAGCGGGTCCAAACGAGGCTTTTAACCAAAATATGACAAATCTCACAGATCGATCAGGGCAGAAAGTCCCGCCTGTCTTACCGGCCTGATTCACGAGAAGGCGCCTGTTGCTGTTTGAGGAAATGCGGTGACACGGTTTCGGCCCTTGAAAGTTTTGCTTCACCCTCTCCCCTCTCCCCTGTGTTCTCCGCCCAGACGCCTGCCGTGTATGCACCTCTTCCATCAGCTGTGCGTGGATCAGTGGCTCCTCACCAATAAGAAGTGCCCCATCTGCAGAGTGGACATCGAGGCGCAGCTGTCTGCCGAGAGTTGATGCTGTTTTTCTAACACCCCCCTTTTTGTTTGTTCAGAATTTATTTTGAGATCGTATTCATTTTTCTCTCCAGTACTGCAGTCAACCAAAGATGGCATGAATTACCTGCGCAGCTCTACTACGAGAAAATGAAAAAAAAAAAAAAAAAAAAAAACAGAATAAATAAGTAAATAAAACAACATCTGACAAAAAAAAAAAAAAAAAAAAAAAGCATTGAGCCTAGAGTGCCAGCTCTCACGTAATACTACAGCGGCTAGAATTCTCTCCATTAAGGGTTTAAGATTTTATTGTATTTATAAAGCTTTTATGTAGCTTTTGATTGTTTCCTCAAGTGTCATTTCTTGTTTTGTTTCTCTGCATGTTTCCTTGCAATGCATTTCTTTGCACATATAACGTGGGCCTAACACGGCCCGACGAGTTGCAGGTGAGGGTAGCTGCTCTAGTAAAGGTGCATTTCTGTAAACCTAATGCCTTGCTTTACTAGAATAGAATGTCAACCTCCGGTTTTTTGGGTTTGTTTTTTTTTTAAGGAAAAAAGAAAAAATTAAACATTGCAGGATTCATCTTACCAATCATTGTATTGATTAGTTTATGTTTAGAAGATGTGGATTGTTAGTGAAAGATGTTCTTTTTTTTTTTTTTTTTTTTTCTTTTTTTTTCTTTTTTTCTTTTTTTTTTTTTTTAAAAAAAAAGTAAATCAAGACATTCCTAACTAGGAAAATATGTTAACAGATCAGCTGCTGTATTAGTGCACACCCAGTATTTCTAGAGTGGAAATAAACTCCGTTGTTCACCTCATTCCCAGAATATGCACATGCTTTGCCACGATTACACCACCTCCTGCACCTTCATTTGACTACGACAACCGTTATCTTATCATCACCATTCGATGTATTTTTAGAGAGCAAGAAAAAGAATGTTGCCTCCCTCTCTGGACTGTTCTTTCAATACTGAGCGATAGTCGGGAACTGCTGTGAATCTTTTCTTCATTTTGTTGGGGGTTCCTCCTCTCTGCAGACGGGCCTTCGATGCTTCACTGGGTTTCTGTGAGACGATCTCAGGCCTACATGTGTTTAAGAGATTTCATACGAGCCTGCAAACTGGGATCCATGTTAATTTGATACTGGCATCGGCGTTGACTTTTTATTCTCCCGTGTGTTTTGTGTGTGCGTGTTCAGAGGGAAATGCACAGCTCAAGTCGAGATAGATATTTACTGTTTGTTCTCGCACTTCAGACCATTTTACCCACCCTCCCCTTTTTGTCTCTCTGTAGTTGAGCAGCGGCGTCCATTTTTTTGGGCGCTGCGGAAAAGTAAAACACTAATGCTGTTGACTAACTCACTCGCATAGACTTGCACAAGAGAGAAAAAGGCAGGAGAAATAGTCGTGAATCTGACAGCACGCTGAGGCCATGTATTTCCACTCTGACGAATATGAGAAAAAGAAAAGTAAGATATTTTGAATTGAGTGTTGAAATGCAGTACTTAAAGCAGGTATCCATGCATTCATTGACTTAAAGGCACCAGGATCATATTCTGTGGGATTTATATTAGTTTTGAAAAATAATATTAATAAACTTGGATAACTCTTGATGGAGTCCTTTGCTTGGTGTCCTCTTTCACTGTTGTTTGAATGCAGATCTTTGATTCTCGCTGCTGTGACAGCTGATGTTTTCACACTGTGTGATTTCGACCTAAAGATACCCATTTTTTTCTCAATAGGACAAGAAAAACGCATTCGCTGTCACTGTTGCGCATTTATTTCACAGAAATCGCAGATGTTTTTTGTTACTTGGCCACCATTTATGCTATGTGCTAATTTGAAGCTGGTGTACATTTTAAAAGCAGTTATAGCTTCTTTTTTTCCCAAAGATGCATCAGTTTTTGACATCCTCATTAATCTGTGTTTTCCCCTAAAAGGACCTGCTTTGAGGGGGTTTGGTCCCAAAGGCTGGTACATAAACATGTTTATGGTAATATAGTGTTCCTATATTAAATCTTGATTAAGCCATGTAAAAAAAGAAAAAAATAACATTAAAAAGACAGATTTGTGCATGAGGAAAAATCTGAATCACGAGGCAAGCATTAGGGATTATACTGTTTATTAAATCACCTCCATCCTTTGTTGTCATGGCTAAGAAAGATGCTGCTTCCTGGGAGTAGTTTTGAGAACCCATAAAAATATGAAATTACCAGGAAATGTGCCTCTCGGATACTTTACTGGTTGGTGTAATAATCACAGCAGCGAAGGTGATTTTTTTCTATCCCGTCTTTGTGGATGGAGCAGATAAAATGCACGATGTGGTCCCAGCACAGGCGGATGTTGATGAAGGAGGATGTGGTGAGAGATATTGAAAACCACAAAGATTTTCACTGAAGCTGTGGCTATTTACACTTCAGCTATGCACACTTAAACATTCAAGGAATTCAGATTTCTCAGATGGAATAAAGACTGACAGTCAACACGGTAACTGTGTTCAAGAGACGGATTGAGAAAAGCACGGGCGCAACTCCCAACAGTTGAGGGAAAAAGTCAGGTGCAGTTTTTACTGCAGCCACAAGATGGACATAAAGCACCAAGAGAAGAGGTTTGTCCAGCACCAAAGTGGTAATGAAGGTTTTCTGTGAAGGGGAAGTGTTAGTTGTTTTCATTTGACCCTCTATCTAAATAAACTAATGCCCACAGGTTGTTCTTTTCATTCAGATAAAGTAGCATGTGAACTAAACCAAAATACCAGTGGTTAGGTTTAGGCGATAACTACATTAAACTGATGCTGATTGAAAGGACCTGAGCAGCATTGGGTCTGTGTAGAGAGGAGATGTTAAGATTTGCTATCGTAGCCTGACCTAAATTGTATTTATTTTTTGGTATAAAATGTCATAAACAACCTAGATCAAATATATTAACAACAAGGCCAGGCACAGATACAAGTTTGGTCGATATCCGTCGGGTTGTTGGCTGATTTCAGCCAATCAGCAAAAAGGGATAAGATTAAGTGACGTCTGAGCCTGACATTTTTTCAGATGTTTCCCTTCAAACTGACATTTAATTTTGTTGAGCACAAAACCGTTTCGCTGGGTTGTGTAAGCACTTGGGAGTCATTGAGCTGCTGTCGGTATGCCAAGCTAGAAGGTGCTAAAACTGTTTTTTTCCTCAAACAATTTTTTTTTTTTATACATTTAAACAAACTAATTTGTACTCATTCAAAAATAGTGTGACCTGAAATGCTTTTAAACAGTGCAGTTATTTTTTTATAATGCATACTTCACTATTTCCCCATCATTTAAGAGAAAATAAATTCTAAAAACAAACCACATCGACTAAAGACCAACAGCCAAATTGTTATTTTTAAAATCGGTGTCAACATCTTTGCGTCCCCATTACCTGACACCTGAATAAACATCGAGCTTGTGGTCTCAACTGGTTGTTCCAATTTTGTGAATATAAGCAGAAACATTTAAATGTGCTCTCTGACGATAAAACAGAACAAAGTAGTTGCAGATGCAGTATTACATGCTTTATTAAAAGACTCTTCTATTGATGTGTATTGCACAAGGACGTGTGGAGCCATCCAAGACCAAACTATATTCAATGATGCAGTTCAGTGACAGAAGTCCCAGCGGGGTTTTTTTTTTTACTAACTATAGCATAATGCGGTTATGTGATTAAAAAAAAATAACCAAGGAATGTGTAAGTACTGCAACAGCAGTACAAAAGATGTGCAGCAACAGTGGAGCAGAAGCAAAAGGGATTTTTTTGTGGTGCTCGAGAAAAGAAAAAAAAAAAAGTCTTTCACCAAACACAACTTTTGTACTTAAATCCATCCACCCTCTTTTGTGATAGCCGTTACTGTGATGTAGGTGCAGTTGAAATGAAAAGTGAGCTTAGAAAGCAGAGGTGAAAAAGCATACTTCCAAGATAAAACACAAAAAAAGAAAAATAATTCATTTAAATTTGACCCTAAACAGCCATATTCCTACATATGAACACATATACAGAATCAGATAAACTCCAAAATGCCTGTTTGTTATCATTTCATGTAAACAAATGATTCTCCTCACAAATTAGGCTTATTGCTAGCATGGCAATCTGTCTTCCATAGACTCGACTTACTGGCTGTGGCAAGAACGCGTTAAGGTGTCTGTGTCCAAGGTAGTACCTGTACCAATAAAGTGCTAATACACCACAGACAGCACGCTCAGGTTACAGAATACGTGGCTTCTACTGCTCGTCTACAAGATACTGGTGTGATAGAAGAACAACAAAATAAAAATAAAGGAGGTTTTTCCAAGTGATTCACCACTTTACTTGCAATGCAAGTGCGGGAAAATGTACATTGCTTTGGCATTTAAAAATCACGTTTTTTTTTTTCCAAAAAAAAAAAAAAAAATCACAGCGCTGTGATTCAGTGAGTCTGTTCCTGGAGTTAATGTTTTGCATTCAAATAAATATTCCTTGTAAAACAGTCACTTCAGTTTTGACACCGAGACAACCATGTTTCCTTCAACAATCAAACCTTCATCTAAAAGCAACATATCGAGAATAAAAATCACAGCCTGGTCCCAAAGATTTAGCAGATTTCATTCCAACGCTTCAAAAATGTTTGCGCTCAAATCCTCAGCGAGATAATAATGACAGTAAGAAAAACAGGAAGCTATAAATACAATAAATAGTTTTGTTCAGTACTCAAAAGGGACTGTGGAGGAAAACAGACCCTGGGGTCAACCAGTCTTTGTCTTCAGAGAACAGCCTCATTTCAGGCCCGATGGTCGTTTGGTCTGGTGGCGTAACCGACAGTTACATTCGTTAATATAAGGCAGTAGTGGAGGAAGTGTCTCACAGTGCTTCTCTCTGTAGGCTCCGCCCCATTCTCTGAGAAGGTCAGCAGGGATGCCGCAGGCTTGTCGCCCTTTCGCTGCAAACTGGCAGCTTCTAGATCTTGGTGACGTAGTTGTTGGGGAAAAGTCCCTGCTTTCCACGAAGTCGTCCCGTCCACCATCCAGATGCATCTGCTCAACAAATACGACTCCATCAGTAAACCACAGAAAAGGAGGAAAAAGAAAAGAAAAGAAAACAAGCCGTCTTTTCACGCACTTACCCTCTTTGATTATGTCGATAATGTCATTGGCATTGAAGCTGAGCTCATCTGTGTCCTGAGCATCGTAGGCATACAGAGCTTTGCACTGGGGCACCTGGGGTTTGGGTTTGGGTGCAGGCTTGGGTCGTCCCCCTCCTGGTGGAGGCCTCTTGGCTGATGGTCTGTGGGCCCTGAGGTATCATGAGACATAAAGAGAAACCACACAAGTGTCAAGATGAGCTGCCTGCAGAAGGACACTGACTGAAAGATTCAGAGTACAGCTGCATGCAAATGTTTGAGCGATCTGGGTCAGAATTACTGTGAGGAGCCCAGCAGGTAAAGGGTGGGCTCATTCACAAAGAGCGAAAAAGTTGAAGATGAGACATTCTATATCTGAAGCCAGGTCTTTTTTTTATTGTTTGTTTTTAAATGTCTGATCTTTTACTGCTTCACAAAAAACAACACTGGAAAAGAGCACAAAGCCAAAGTTTAAGCAACCTGCACAGTCAGTATTTAGTAACAGTCCCTTTGACAAGCATCACAGCTTATAAATGCTTTAAAAAAAAAATTCAGTTCTTGGTTAGTGAATTTTCATCCATTCTCCCTTTGAAACTCTCTATTTCTAGTTTTCTAGTTTCTAGAGTTTTGGTGGCAATCAGATCCGAGCACTATTGGATTCATGATTAAACCTGCAGCTTGCACCTCTTGAGGTAGTCCATTGTGGTTTTTGAGATATGTTTAGGAACTTGAAGCCATTCTCTTCTCATTTTGAACCTTTTTTTGTTGATGGTATGATGGTTTCGACCCAAATGTTGCACGACTCTTTACACGTGCATCCATAATCACCATCTTGTTACAGCACATGAACATACGGTCCAACCTTACAACTCTAATTTCAATAGTAAGGTTTTTTTTTCTTGTTGTGGAGTTTAGATGTAAACACCCTGAGTGGTTTTTCATATTTTCAGACAGTGCCCAAGGATTGATGCAGATGCATTCATGCAGCTGTTCATAAGTCATCCACTAGAGGGTGATCTTGTACATGCTCTTGCTTGGCCTGCATAGAAGAACTGAAACTTAACAGATTTTAAAGTGGAGCAGAAAGTACTGATCCAGAGTCAGTCTTTTAAATGAGTCCCTAACCTCATTACAAATGTATGAAATGGAACTCCTCAGCCAGATGAGGTTCAGATACTCCAGAGTACCTGATGGCATGAGCTTAGTGTAAGCTATGTAGTTAGTATGTGCGAGCAGTATATAAAAACAATGCATGTACTGACTGAGCATGGATACTACTGTATGTGACATCTGTGTAGCTGAAAACAGGGTTCGACTTAAAATGAACTCGCACAGGAGGGCTTCTTTCGCTACGGGGACACTTTCATAACAGAAAGAAAAATCCACCACACTGAGAGGGAACTAGAAAAAGAAAACCCCTTTTGATATCCAGGAAACTAAGCAGCAAAAAATAGTAGCCCACTATGGTCTGGAATTTGGACTAAAGATGTACAAGAGAGGATGCATCAGTGTGTCCTGCTGCTGAAAGCTTTTCTAGTCCTGAACCACCACCCAAAGCACTGCAAACACTCCAACTCACATTCCTCCATTTGAAGCTGTCGGTCTGTCTCCAGAACTACAAAAGAATAAATTAGCCAAATTATGTCAAATTACAGAAACACAAGCATCAGTATTAGTGTGTGGATGTGGTGGCATTTTCATTACAAGTTTCTAACTGCATGTAAAGTGAAAGAATGATCCCTTAATGAAATTAGGCTGCGTGTCTAAGACTATAATTCCTTCTATAATGAGCAGACAAAATTATGAAAATACTACATCCAAAAGGAATCTATGAATGTCATTGTTGGGTCCTAATAGGTTTAAGGGCATCAACTGCATTTGTTATCCATTAATTGATAGATGATTTGACAGTTGAGCTATACCTTTAAATGCATAAAGACACAGAAAAGCAGGCCAGGCTTTGTATTAGTTACATAATCAACATTTCCTCCTTGTGTCAAACTTTATAATGTCAGTAAAATGCTTTCAGTACCATTTTAAAAAGGAAGATAATTGCCCTGCTGTCGTCACCTTTAGCCCTCTTGAGAGCAGGTGATTTAAAAATGTCAACTCAGCCTTTCGTCTCTCATGCATGCACTTTTCATTTTCTATGTCCAGTGTGACTCTGGGAGATTTTCATTTGGCAGCTGCAGTTTTAACAAGAAAAGAGAGCTAAAGCTGCCAAATCAACTACCCAGGTCAGGAGAAAACTAAAAACAATCTTCATGTGTGAGAGAGATTGAGGCTGCAATATAGTGGATGCCAAAAAGCTGCACCAACATGAGCTGATAAGTACAAGCATCTCCACTCAACCTCACTTAACACTCGCAGAATTCCTGTGTGTGTGTGCTACTGTGCCCATCTCCACCTGCACTGAGAGGGTTTTTGTCAGTTTGTGCCAGTGTCTCACCCTGCAGCTCCTTGATCAGGAACCCTCAGACAGTCCATGTCTGGCTGCCGCCGGCTGCCGCCTCCTCGCTCCTTCAGCTGGTTGATGTTGCTGGGCAGGAAGGGGCGTGTCGAATTGCTGGAGGAGGGATGCCTCTGGCTGTGATGCTGTGAATTCCTCTGATTGGCGACGTGGTTGGTGTTTTTCAAGCCACCGTTCTGGTGAGCAACTGCAGAGAGAAAAGATATGACTGCGTGTTACAGACGGGCCCCGTGGACAGAAGACGAGCTGCTCAGGTGGTGTGAGATGTGCACCTGGAGGCCCCGGTGCTGCTCGCGATGGGATGTTCTGATGGGTTCTGGACACGTTGGAGCGACCCTGACTGAAGCTCTTCCGGGTTGGACCTGAGATCGTTTTAGGAAAACATTATAATTAGAATACAAACATGAAATGTGAAAGCATGAAAGCTTAAATAAACTTATTTGGGCTTCCATTTCTTAACTAACTGTACGAGCAGGTCACTGCTATGGGTCTGTGTTGCGGGTCCGTTAATACTCACGTGTATTCTTGGGAAGCCCGGGGCCGATGCTGACCTGCAGAGATTTGCTCGAAGGCTTCAGGACAGGCGCGTCTCCCTGACCCTGCACAAACACCACCTGCCTGGAGCCACCCCCACTCAGGAAGCCCCAGTTCTCCTTCTTCAACTTCATCTCCAGTCTGAAAATGACAAGAAAGTCTTTGCTGTTGATGCCATTTGTATCCTCTTCAGAATTATTAGGACTTTAATTTGAGACAAAACCTGCTCAAAAAGTGTTTTGGTCTCAGACTATTTAAGCTTTCATTCAGATTTACTTTTTTTTTTTTTTTTTTTTTACCATTGTTAAAAATCTTTGTGAACTAAGCTCTGTGCGTTAACTTACGTGTTACCAAACTTGAGTGGTAGCTTCCTCTGAGTTTTCTCCTCAAACCTTCGGGCCAGCAAGCTGATGAACTCCGTCTTAAAGACACACTCCAGCAGGCTGTCATACTCCTGCTCATGCAATATCATGAAGTCATCCTGCAACGTGCTGAAACAATGAACAAAGCACCGAGTGAGGCTTTTCTCTAACGCAACATTTTAAAGCCACAACAGCAGATGTGATCAGAAACAAATCTTCACAAAGAGAATGGTCATTCGCGCAATTGTTTTGTTCTGCTTCCTCCGGTGTTTTCATGGAAACTAAGATGGGGAGTCAGCTTTCACATTTGCATCAAGAGCCTCACAAAGCAGCTCTCATTTGCGGAGGGAAGACAGCTTGTGGCCGTAACTCACACAAGGATACTTTGTTCCTCCTAGCGAGGTGGAGTTTTTCTCTGATGAGCTTTTTACAACTCCTGCTTTTGCTCATTGCACCACCTGGTCCGTATTACCCCACTGACTCAAAAGCCACATGCTCGCACCGACTCCTCTTCCTCGGAAAGAGGTTTCACAGGGTTCTCATCAACAACAAAGGGACCACAAGCCTTTCAGTTGTTTTTATTTTGCTGTTTTCCTTGTAATAAACACATCTACATTCTTTTGTAAAAATGTTTAGGACTGTGTATCAGCCACAACCTGTTTTCAATCAGATCTCCACACACATGCATGGGTAGCTTTAACACACGACACATGTTTTCAGAGTCCCCTGTGAGTATTTTACAGAAACATGGGAACTTGTGGGACTGGAAATCCAGACTGTGGCTTTGAAAGGAGATTCACGACTTCCTGCTGTGTAGTGTTTACAGATTGTATGTTAGAATCAGCAAAATCCATTGTCTAATTTTAGAAAAAAAAAAAAACCTCATCGCACACTGCTGTCTGCCGCCATTCACACAAATGTATGACGTAGAGCATCAGCTTTGAGCAGGGGGAGCTTCGGATGCTGCAGCTGGACGCAGTTGTATTTTGATCTTAGGAATACAAGATCACCTGAATTTTGTGATGGTGTAAAACATAGATATATATGCACGGAGCCTGCATCTAGTCTTGTGAGACGTGTCACTTAGGCGTCATCTTACTCAGCAGTTCTGACTCTAGGTCGCATCCCCTCACTTTGTAAATGCCAGATTTTCCGCAGATGTATTTTCATTTTCACTAAAGCCAACAAGTGACTGTCTAGATATGACAGGTCACACATAATCAGTAACTGCAGTAAGATAGAAATGAGTCTACATGTTTTTTTCCCAATATCTATAAAATAATAGTTACAGGTATTAATAAGTGTAGATTTCAGATATTTTAAAAACTTGCCATTCCCTCTAATGAGAAAAATTCATTTTTGAACTTTCCGTAATTATGTTTATGCATGTAGCAGACGCTTTTATCCAAAGCGACTTACAGATAGGGTAAGGGGGTCTTGCCTAAGGACCCCTACTGGAAACAGTACCTTTCATGCAGGGGATTTGAACCCAGAGCTCCCACACAAAAGGTGGCAATCATACCACTACACTATCCAGTCCTAATTGAATAATCATAGCTATGGCTGCAAAGAGGTTTGACATATCTATGGTTCTAAGGGCTGCCAAGAGGAAGACGAATAAGAAAAGGCCCACGTAGTTCAGGTGCTCATCCCACAGTTAAACTACAGCATACCAGCAGGACACTCAAACTTTTGACTTTTTGTTGCAACAGTAAGGTTTGGTGAGGGGGCTAAAATCTGATGTGCTCCTCAACTAATTAATCTTAAAAAAAAGTGATAATACATAAGGGCCTAAGTCTGCACAGGGACCATAGGGACAAGTCACAACCAACACAACCGTGTTGTCGCAATGTTCAATGTAACCTGCATGGCAACAAGGTAAGATATGCAACCATTTGATTGGCTGAAAGGTCAGCCCCTCTCGTCACCGCTGCCGACGAAGACACGCGTCGGTAGTGTCCTGACCTGAAACTTATGGCGTTGATAATAACACTAACACACCGTAAAGAAAATGGAATGAAAGCAGGTGGTGTACTGTGGCAGCAGGAAGTAATGCTTAAAGTTGAATAATCTAGATAGAGTAAACACCAAATGTGCTGATATGCATTGTATTTGTGTGGCACATGTTGGGGTCGTTAATGATTGGACCATAGGTAAGAGGGCTGCGTGTTGAAGAACTTCTGCGCCTTCTTCAACTAGTGTGAGCCTCCATTTAAACCATGACAATGTGCTAAACATGCACTGTTATTTCCCAACGTCATCATAAATACAAGTCTACAAGCTGAAAGCTGAAAAAGATCTGTGTTATTATAATATTTTCTTTGGGAAAACAGTGGTCCTGTTTGCTATGGAGCTGAGGGAACCGAGCGCTTTGAGGTAAATGTACCTGAGAGACACCGCCAAGATCTTCTCCACATCAATCCGCCTCTTTAGAACTTCAGTCACTTGACCTTTCTCTGGCCCCTCTTTCATCTTTTCTCTTCCGATCAGGTACACAGATTTAGGTGTCAGGATCAGGTCTCTCTTAATTCCCTGAACATGAACGGAAAAAACCCAACAATAAATACATCGTGTTTTTCTGTCAGTTGTCGAGGGAAAATAAAAGAAAAAGAACGAGGAAAACAAACCTTGAACCGGCGATCAAATTTTGTGACTTTGTCAGCAAAGTCAATCTTTTCTCTCTTGCCCAGAAATTTCCGAAGCTCAGGTCTGTCATCCATACCAATGTAGTCACCTACAAAGTTTCTGTTGAGGCTGTGTCGCCGTCGCTCTTTTCGGTTCAACAGCAGATCAGAGGCTAAATAAAAACCCAGAGAAGGCGAGTGAGATATGAAGACAGACACGGATGGACAATAAAGTGGGAAGCGGCCATCTCACTCACCTTCTTCCCTCATCTGAACATACTTCTTGCGGGCCACATATTTCCTCCAGGCTTTCTGGATGGTCCTAGCATAGCCATCAAACTTGCGTTCCCTTGTCTCTTCCAGCAGAAAGAGCTATAAGGAAAAACAGAGTGTCAGCACTGCATCCAGTGAGCAAACCTCACCGTATAAACACACACCTAAAAATGAAAGAGAGAACTGTAGAACATGCCGGAGTAAAGGTGAACACACAAAGCCAGTTGTCTGCTGTCAACTTCGCAGATAATTCTGATTGCTTCTTAGTGTGGAGACAAAAGGTTTTCCTTCCAACTACTGAGAAGTCAGAGTTATCTGACAGAAAGAACAGCAGTTTGCTTGGACTGTTGCAATCAAACTGTTCAGAAATTAAGTCAATAAAGTTGTGCAGGTTGCTGCTCTGAATAGCTTTAGAAAAAAGGTTCGGTTTGCGCAGGAATAAAGTGGATATGATGATCCTTTTTATTCTACTGGGGCCTGAATAATTGGGGGAAAAAAAAGCTGAAAAGAATAAAGACAAACAGTTAAATGAATAGAGGATGCATTTCTTTCTTAAAGGTCTCGAAACAGTTAGGTGCGCCTACATGAACCTTAGCAGATTTTTTGATGGAAACTATCCTTCTCCAATGAGACTCCAGCACTCAAACTCAGACAAATCAAGTGAGTATCCTCCAAAGTTACCACCACTTTACAATGACATTGGGCTCAGGGTTGAATCCTTGAGTTTGGCCTTCTAACGGTCACTATCTTGTTTTGAAAAGGACAAGTGGTTGATCTGACCCAAGGACTCTATGATGTCCCTCAACTTGTTAATGTGTAGCGTCACCTTAAAGTTTACCCTGCTTTTTTATCTATCTCCAAATTTAGATGGCTCTGTGGTTAAATCTCCAGAAAGATATCGAACCCACATTCCTCCTCAATTTACTCCTTTGCTATGTCATTTGCTGTCTTTTTATGAACAAGAATGGTGCTCAATAGGTGTTCTACAGAGAGAGTCTTTATGATGTCGTAATTATGATGACAGTTGTAGGGGATCCAGTTGTAGTTCTATGCCCACCTTGTTCAAGAACCTCTGGCCTATACTGTTTCTATAGAATCGATGAGCTCATCAGCACATCATGTGCCAACAGACCATCAGACTTCACAAAAGTCTATAATTTCCTGCTGGACCCCCCTGACACGCAATCACACTCTCTGCCCGCTCCCTGCCTGCCAGACTAAACATCCTGTCCAGTGCCGTAACAGGCCTGGCATTGACGAGGCCGGCCACAGGCCGCAGTGTGACGTATGACACCACAAACAAGCCCAAAACACACCACATTAGATGAAACTTCAACCAAAAACACTGCGAGCAAATAAATGCAATGAGTCACAGGCTGCAAGTGTGACGCCACATAGTGGCTAAGGGTGGGGTTTTTTTTGTCTGATATGACTAAATAATATAGATTTACTTTGTGATCTTTAGTCAAGCCCTTCGATCAAACATCTAAAAGCGCTAGAAAAATGTTTAATCAAAAGTTTATAACTTCTGGATACAATGACTCAGATATAATAACTGTCGCTCCTCCTGATAACACACAAGCAGAGGCTGTTGTATCTGTAGGTAACGAAAGACAAAGCATGTAAACCGGTGTAAATAACACAGTCATCGGAAAATATTTAGGAAGTACAATAATTAATACTTTTAAAAGGGTCTTTATATGAGCTTAGAAATGCTATATTGTGCATAGTAGAGCTTTGCACACTGCTTCTGAATAACAGTTTTGTGAATAAAAGTATATTACTCATTATTTCTTGTGATATTCTACATCTTGAAAACTTTTTTGAAGCGCTAAGCACTACCAGAATAACTACATGATAACACGAACTTAATTAGGTTGTTTGAAAGGTATATGACACTTCTTTGGACCGATTCACGTGCAAATGACAACTCTCTGTTTAGGCTTTCTCGGTCCAGAAAGATGTCTGGCAGACAGTAAGCCAGAGAATCCATCATCGCTTCCGGAGAGAAACTCCTCCAACATCTGGCGGGGCGTCAAACAAACCTCACTTATTAGATCCAACAGAAAAGGCTTCAGTCATACAACTAATTGGCTGGTGTCAGTGTCTTATCAGACAGAGGCTTGTTTTCAGAAGCCTGGCAGCTCATTTCAGCGGTCTGCCCTGTGTGATATTTGTATTTCATTTACACACCTCAATGACTCGGACTCTTAGTTGGCAGCGTGGGGGGATGGGGAGTTCTTGGCTGCGATAAATGAGTAAAGGCATTCAGGATCAGCTGAACGACCTGAATTAAGACTGAGATGTCTGTGTGTAGGCTTCTAAACATACATCTGTGCGTCAGTGCACGTGCACGCTTGTTCATGCTTGATGTGCACAAATGTTAGAGTCAGAGCGCAGGCTTCACACAAGTGGCGCTTTCATAAGAATCATGAAGAAAAGTAGTTATGTTGGAAAAAGTCTTTACGATGTCCCCTTCAAACTCTGCAACCACAGCCTGAGCTTGTGTTTTATTTTCAGAGCAGTGTTGACTCAGTGCTGACGTGGTGCAAGGGTCGAGTTCAGTCTCCTCCCCTACAACAGGGACCGAAGCATAATTTGGGACATTACTGCCTTTTATGGTGTTTAAAGTATAAATGGGGAGTTGAGTTTCCCCCTGCGAACAAACAGGCCTGCAGATATTCTGACGAGCGATTTGAGTTCTGTATTGGGTGCACAAAGACCAGCAAGTTTCTGCTTTGTAGCCCATAATCCCATAAATTTTTTTTCCAGTGATGCCATTTTAGAGTGTGAAAGGGATGCAGATGTGAAACGTACCGACTCGGGGGCTTTTACGAAGATCTTGGTGCGGCCGAGCTGGAACTGATCCTGGTCCATGTTGACAGACCGTAAGAGATGAAGAACGCCTTGCTTCTCGTCTCCTCGCCACGTTGGCCAGGATTCTTTGGTCAGGATGGCATACCTGAGGACCAGAAGTTTCACTTACAAGCATCATCACTAAAAGGATGAAAAATGTACTAATGGTGGAATCAATGAATATTGTGGGGACACAGACAAATAAATCTTTGTTCAATATTATTCTTTGCCACAGCACGTTCATTCTGCTTTATGATGTCAGAATCAGAGCAGCTCAAGTACCTGTTGAGGAACTTCCGGAAAACTCTACGGTAGGCATAGCCAGCACGCCTCACCCTGATGTTTTCCTTCAGACCCAGATACTCCACCTGATGCTTCACTCTGAAAACAGAACAAAAAGTGTCCACAATCAACATCCCATTAACAGTACAGATGGGAGTTCCTTTTGTCACATTGTCCATCATCTTGTCAGTCTTTCTTCTCCATTTCTGTTGCATTTTCATCTTGCCTTGCGTGTCTCTCATCTATCAGCTTTGTCTCAGAAATCTTTCCATGGCACATGAAGCTCCCACTCCACTGGTGGAAGCGATAATTGTGAGGCATTGTATGCAAAACAGTTGCTTTTACTGACTTTTTCCTCGAACAAAGACCTTAAGCACAGCTCTGTACACTCAGACTTCCTGTGAAAACAGTGGTTCCGGTGCTAATTAACGAACCACACTGAGCTTCACTCACAACAGGAAGGTCATACGCTCTGAACAATGCACGATCACTCTGTATGTGAACGTGTAGTACACAAAGGCTGCCTGTGGGCAGGGGGGAAAAGAGCGGGAAACTGACAAACAAAGGCATCAAATGAGGGGGATTCTCAAACCAAGTCTCACAAGTCTTCAAATGGGCAGAAGAGACAGAAACTCAGAACAATGATCTTGTGATTATATCTGGTGTTTGTGACAGCACAAAGTAAAATCACCAATGTAAAATACATGCGATGGCAAAGGAATATGTATTCTAGATAAGAGTGGTTTTGCATTTAATTGGGAATCACCCAACCATATCTTTTTCATCACAGACGACAAACGTTTAATCAATTAATCTTCGTCTGCACATTTTGTCTCATTCAGTGTTGTTTGACAATCTTATTATTGTCAGTTTTCTCCGATCTCATCCAGCAGCAACCGTTATATTCCAACCAGTTATCTTTAATTTTATTCATAATCAAACATTCATCAAAACGTTTTTTTATTGCTACAAATTGCTAAATGCATGTTTCTGGAAACAGAGTGAATGTGAGTGGGTTTTAGAGAATAGAAGATATTGGCTGATTGATGCTAACAACAGATGATCGATCATGTGTTCACTTTCTGGCTGTTAAATGCTCTTTGCCCTGAGGAAAAACTTTTTCTTCTGCAAACTTTTTAAATCTCTTTACTTGTTCCGAACGATGTCATCATTGTAAATCTATTTGTTATACATGTATACATCAGTGATAATTTCCTGTATCTTGACGTGTCAACAACAGTAACACTTGTTGATGGGACACTCTTGTTGGGCAGCTCTTGTCCACTTGTGAACACCTAAAATACTTAATTTAAAAGTTTACGCTCACTATTATGGTATTTAATTAACCTTGAACGGCACAAAAAAACCTCTAAGTACTTGAAGACTATTCCCTTACTGGTTTTTATTTCATTTTGGCAGAATACTATTCCACCTGATGGGCATGTTTTGAATTCTAATAAACCAGCAGCAAGGAGGCCACTTGTGTTAGCTTTTTGTTTGCTTATGCTTTGAGACGACCGGGGATGCAGTGAATGAGTCACTCACCGTCCCTCCTCCCAGTCTTTGGGCTTCTTGGTCTCGTTTGGTTTGATGCAGCGGATGTAGTGCGGAGTACATTTCATCAGCGTACTCACAAGATCATTTGCTTGTTTCTAAAGGAAGGAGTTAGAGAAAACATCAAGATTGGGGGGAAGAGATGACGATGAGACAGACAATGGTAATGTTACAGCCATGAAAACCAAAAATGCTGCAATTGAGTATTTTCTCTGACAGGCAACGCTGAGGGACCCTCCACTAAACAGCCAACACACACAGTATCTCAATAGTCTTTCCTCACAGTAACCCTGATGAGGAAAAGATACATATATATACACACACACACACACACACACACAATATTGAACACTTACCTTTATTTTGCTACCTGCAGTAGTGGGTCGACCCTTCTTGTCAGCATTGAGGTTGTCTGGAAACAGTGCTCTGATGAAGGCACTGCGAGAAGAAAAAGATGAGGAATTAGGACCGACAGACACATAACAACCGGTTCCCTGGCAGCCAGAAATCAAAAATGCAGTTAATGATTAAAGAGCCAAGGACCTTTGACTGAGGTCATCTGTTAAAAATTCCTAAAACACTCGAGAAGGTTCGGAGGTGGGGGAGGTTAGGACAACAAGAGGCTTGTGTGTGTGTGTGCGCACACTGCATTTGTGCAAATGAGTAGCAAATATTTGCAAGGCCACCTCTGTATATCGGTGTGTGTTTCCTGAAAGTACCATTTCATCCACTTTTCCTCCTGAAAGTACCATTTCATCCACTTTTACTCCCTCACTGCAGTCAAAGAGAATCTATTCACTCCATGAAGTTTCTAAAATCATATTATTTACATATAACCTTTACAATTTTAAAGGTTACTGCTGTGCTTTCTCTCCTTTTTTATTTTTTTCATCAGCACCCTGTGAGGAGCAGAGGAGACAGCTGACAGCTGACGTTCTGAAAGTTGAATGGTTCCTAAATTCTGCTCGGTACAGACTTTAGCTGTACTACAGAGGTTTTACTACAAGTAAGTCAAGTTGCTGTAATGTGAACAGAATGCGGTTCTGGCATATTCTTTCTGAAATATTGCAAAGCCTTCCCAGAGAATGAGGCCACCCGAATGTCAGCATGTGACTCTGAAACTTCTAACCCTAACCCAGCATTAATGGCACCTTCACAGATGTACAACTTAACCATGCCATATACACTAATGCAACTCATCAGAGAACTGGGAGGTGAACTGTTAAATTCTATCTTTTTTTTTTGTCATTGTCATTTATTTTCTCAGCTTTGATTTAAATTAGACCAAAGAGCAGTTATCCACCCCAGTTTATCTTTCAGAAAAGGTGGCTGCATTTCTGTCTTTTTTATATGTTTTAATTTGTGGATGCAGTGATGAGCTGTGTTCACTAATGGTGGTTTTCAGAGGTTTTTCTGACCCCATTCCATTATGAATCCAGTACTGCCTGTATGCCAGAGCATCACGACCACAACTTTTAGCCAGGTCCAATTTGTACAGAGACTTGTCCCAAAATCCTATAACAATATAACTTACTGTAAATTCTTTACAACTTCACTGTGCATACAGAAACCGTGACCTGACACTGTTTGGCCACAGAGCCTTTCATAGAGTGGTAAACTCTTCTCCTTCTTCACTTTATTTTCTTCTTTATTTTTTTTTTTTTTAACTTGTAGCTTAAAAAAACCCCAAAAACAATTGCTTATGGGGATTAGCAAATCCCTGCATTCTGTTTTTATATATATTACACACAAACAGAGGACAAAATGTTTAGCCAGGCTAAAACATTTGCATTCAAATTGTTCACATAAAATTCTCCACTTCTTGTCATACTACTTTAGTGAACTTAATGTGGCTTTAGGCAACTTGGCCTCACACTAAACCTTTAATATGTGGATGTGGTTTTCTCATCATCACCTCCACAACACCCAGAGCTCTTACTGCTGGTCAGAATGTAGTTGATATTTGTGAAGTTTCCACCTACACGAGCTTCTCTCAAACGAGGAGAGAGAAATAATATCAAGTCCCCATCAAAAGGCAATTTGTACCTTTTAGTTCTAATAGTTTAGTTACAATTGTAAGCAATAAAGGTGAATTTTGTATGCTATCAAATACATTTTTGAAGTAAAAAGAATGGAGTGTGTCTTTAACTGTCATTTCAAGCTGTCTGCAGTTATGGACTGAAAGAGGCACCTTATAAATATACTTAAGTATTTCCGTCTTTACTCTTGACACTCTTTACTGTATGGTGAAGAAGTGCTACACCAGTTTTTATGAAGGAGTTTGGGATTTCCCACGAAAATGAATGAGTCCAAAGTTTTACACACAGTCCTTAATTAAAATTAACAAGGATTTCTTGTTGGTTTTTTTTCACAACATCTGCAATAGGTCTTAAATTACCATTTCATTTAAAGGTTAGGGGTTCACATTCAAGGTCCATTTAAGGTACAGTACATTCACAGCGTCCTTCTGCTAAGCATTTCAGTTTGCTTAAATAGCCACTGTTGGTGATTGTTACTTTATTGTTTCATAGTGCTTTTTGATGTTGATAATCTTTTTAATTCCACTCTATTTCTGGCTTTCTCTCAATTTGTTTGGTTTTGAACTTCTGAGTGAAGACTTGGACACAGAAGAAAGGACCAGCAGGTTGTTTGTACAGATAAAAGTCAGCTGACGACACTGGTCACTCCTTTCTTCTCAATTCAGACCGGCTTTTCAAAATAACAAAGGTTCTTCTCTTCTTATACTTTTTTTGTGTGACTCTTATCTGTGTGTGTGTATATGTTTATGATTCTTTATGTTAAGTCGATTGCTATCTAATCTGTACATTTTCAAGCACATGTCTTAATAGGATTTTGGCATAACCTACTTTTATGCCTCACCAAGCGCACCCCACAAAGGAAGTCTGGGGGGGGGTTACACAGACAACACAGGCTGCTTGCACAGATGGCTACTTTAACTAAGAAAAGCCCACAAAACCAAAACAAGGGGAGACCAAACCAGACAATGTAACACCCCAGGGAGCCTGCACTCATAAGGCCAGACTCGATAGATCCTAAAAGCCACATAATGGGACAGAAGCCAGACGTGACTCAGGGCAGAGGTCACAACATCACCCAGCTCTGCACACTTCTGCTGCGTCCCGACCTTTTTTAGATGCAGTGAAGCATCTGCAGCGTTCATTCAGATGTGTGCAATTATAACCATATGCATTACAAAAGAAGACTCCCCTCAAGTGTGCACCGCAGAAATCCGTGTGATGTGCAAATAAGAGTTACTTACATCTCACTGCTCTGCATCAACTCAATGAGGTCAGTGAAAAGGACGTCTCGGTTCCTCTCGCAGAATCCCTCGGCGTCGTAGGACACCTGCAGGAGAGGCACGCAGAGGGATTTTCTTTAACAAAAACATTGAAAACCTCAAGCAAAAATGGAAGATGATGCCTGTGTGAAAATAAAAATCGGAGCTGATATTCTGACCTAAATCACTGACTTGAAATGAGGGGTTTCAAGCTTTTCACCTCCCAGGATTAGCCTCCTTATAAAACCAGCAGTGGTCGAAAAGTGTATGTTATTTCTGCTATACTGTAGGCTGAGACAGAAGGAATGTTTTGAGCGCAGTCATGGGAGCCCCTCAAGCCTTTATAGTACGGCTCATTAAGCCTGCGGCATGTGTGCCAGGCTGAGGCCGTCGCACATCTGGAGAATGACACCGGACAACCTCGGCCCAGACCACCAAAAACTACATTAACTAAATAAAAAAGCATGTTGAACAGTAACATCTGAATGAACTAAAACTGATAAGCCTGTATAAGTTTGTTAACTCTATGCTGTTTTCAAATAACGAGTTAGGGGCAACGATAAACAGACAGTGGGGAGTTTGTTTTGAAGTGGAATTCTTAAAAGGATAAAGAGAATGACGCATACATCCAGAAGCGAAGCACCAGCTGCATAACTGGTATTTATGACAGATCATACAAGTGCAGAGGAACAGCTCCCTTTCCAAAAGCATAAAAAAACCCATCTATTTCTAGAAGTTAACCTTCAGCTGCCTACTTCGAACTGTATGCTTAACATATTCTTTACAGCTGACACCAACGCGAGAACAAGAACAAGGAGGTGCTGAGAATTATGCCATTATTCTTCAGTTTAAAAAAAAAAGAAAAGAAAAGAAGAGGATACCAGATGTTCATCTAAAATCATAAGCGACGCAAATCAACCTGACCTTGCCAGCATAGTGATGGATGATGAAACCCTGGTTCCAGCTGTTGAAGTGTTCATGTGTGTTGATCTGGACTCGGAGCTTCTGCAGCATGGTCTGGTCGGCTCCCTCACCGACTGCATGCATGGTGGCGCACACGTCGTCCAGAATGCTCATTACACCGGGAGGATTCTGGGGTCACAGAGAAGACACCCGTGAGGACTGAAAATCTATTTTCACATTTTTCGGTTTGATCGACAACTGAGATGTACACCGAAACGAAAGATTACTGAGCAAAAAAACAGCGGGAAAAAAAACAAAAACGTGTTGGTTTTCTCAGTTTTCATGGACTAAGCTAAAAAGCTTTAAGGTTTTGGTTCTTTAAAGTTTTTTTTTTTCACAGTTTCAAACATTTAACAAACCACAAAAGTGAAAAAGAAACTTTTTGACACCAACTACGCATCTAAATGAAATGTGAAAGCTGCGCAAGCCGTTACAAACAGGCTACAAGCAACATTCAAACAGCGGAGCTGGTTCAGTGCAGCCTCTCTTTGACACTTTCCTCTTGTGGCTTCATTGGCAGCCATTAGAAGATTCACAGTGCACAGTGGTAACACAATGGTGTCTCAGACTTAGCAAACAGTTTTAAAAGGACACGTGTTAGCTTGTCTCTGGATTAGGAAAAGAGCTGAACTGTCAGGCATTGATCGCCTGGCTCTCTCAGATGGAGGCTTGTTTTAAAACTCTTGTAGTGGATTTCATGGATTAGGCTTCTCAGTAGTACTGATAAATCAAATTAAGAGGCACATTGGCAGATCTGAGGATATCGAGCTCTAACTCGCAGTACAGGAGGAGAAATTTGGAAGGTTTTGTAAATAAATATCAAGAAATCAAGCTAACAAATGTTTTCAATAAAACATAAAAGACAGCTGTTCTCACCCTACTTTATTCCTGGTTACAGTTTCAAAATGATGCTTGTTTGCTATAAGAGAAATGTTTTATGATCTTAACTGATTCCAGATCAATTTGATGGACCTCACTTCTGACCATGGACTTTTTTTCCTCTACATTTCATAACCAGATCCAGAGTTCAAATGGAATTTTTTCCTTTTTTTTCCCAATTGCTGACATGATAATTTACTATTCATGTTCCTAATTTAACATTTAATCCTAAAACATTAAAAAAGACAGTAAACTTTGTCCACCACATGTTCATACAGCCTAATATTTATAATATATAATATATAATTTAGGATCATAGTATGTATGTTTGTACCTTTGCATGGATGAGAATGTTCAACATTTTAAGCTTGAATCTGTGCGACTGCTTAAATATTAGATACTGCTTAGACATTTCTGTTTAAAAAAAGTTCCTGGTGTGAGAACTGAACTATCTCGTTTGTTCAATACTTTATCGTGTATTTACTTTGCTCTCGATGAGATCGCATACGATCTTGTTGTTGAAGTAATCTATTGGAGTCCACTTGATGCCCTCCTGCACATACTCCTCCTGCAAGACATGAAAAGATTCAGAAATTAAAGTAACCGCTGAAGTCGGGAAATAATAGTGAAAAAAAATGCACCGTGAAGAGGGGAGTAAAGAAACATCACCTGCTCCGCCTTTAGAGTCAGCTCAATGAAAATCTGCTGGAGCTTCTCGTTAACAAAGTTGATGCAGAATTGTTCAAATCCATTTTTCTAAAGGAGACAATACAGTTAAGAAAATGCATACGCTAATTGAATTTTATACTCAGAGGAGTAAGGATATCCTCTAAGCTCAATAGACTTTGTGTAGTGCAGGAGCTCATAGGCTGGCTGATGTTAGAGGAAGGCCATATTGTGCGTTTCAAAGCATATATAATGGACCTGCAGCTTGAACCTAAGTGACGGCAGTCTGCATCTTCCTGTCTAACAACTGATGGACACCAAAATGACCTGCATAGAAACAAAGCCTTCAAACTATAACAGACAAAGCTTTTGGAACAGATTAGAACAACCATTAACCAACCTCTTATTTATTGAACCTAACAAAAATGTAATCAGATTAGGAAAGCTGCCGTCTGAGTCAGTAGATGGGACTTAATCCACATCCTTTGTAAATTAGTCTTATCCCTTGTGTTGAATCTGTTTAAATGCTCAATGTTAATACCAGTTGATCCAATTTCATGCGCTACTGCAGAGAAAAATCACAGTAGCCATGTGTCAAGAAAAAGAAAAAGAAAAAAAAACGTACCTGGAAAATTTCAAATCCGTAAATGTCCAACACGCCAACATTTAACTCCTGATGATCCTTCACCATGGCTTTGTTGATGGACTGAAATCAAAGAAGCACCCTCAGTAAAATACATAAATCACAGGGCTCCCGCGATTGCTACTTTTGACAATCCTGCACATTGCACTCATACCTCGACCAGGTAGTCAAACACACGTGCGTGCAGGGCTTTGGAGAGGGCGTCTCGTGTATAACACGCCTGCTCCACGTTCAAAGTCACGTCAATAGACTCCACCGCGTTCCCCCACTTGCTGTCCATCTTTCTGCTGGTCAGCTTATCTTTCAGACGCTTCTGGTCAATTCCCAGAAGAAATGCAGGGAATGCTAAAACTAAAAAGACAGGGGAGATTAAGAGAGGGTGAACAAATAATGAAGGTTGGTATAACTTCACTAATGTTTATCTTCCTCAGTGAGGTGAAGTTTGCCGGTTTGCATGAGAGGGCAAAAAAGTTGTTTAGCTGAATGAACTGTATGCAGTAGCAAAGAACCACAAGATTTCACGAAGAGAGCAGCTAGATACTGAGTACTGAGCAAAAGTCTTATGCCACCCTTAATTTCTTATATTTTGCTTCCAAGCAGCCAAACCTGCTTGCAATCTTTTAAAGTAATATTGAACAAAAGTTCTCCTGGCTTCTTGCAAAGGAAAGCACATTGTGCATTAATCATATTGTGTATTTTCCTTCTTTTTTCAGAGAAATGCAGGGCTTTTTTTTTTTATTAGGCCACTAAACACCGACCCATGAATCATTCAAGCATAAAAAAAACAACAGTTAACTCAAGAAGTCAATTACTGTTGTGTCGACACATAACCAACGACTTAGCAAAGAACCTTTTTCATATTGTTTGGCATGTCCTACAAGAAGCTTGGAGAACTCTTCCTGAAGACTACTCAAAGGAATTACTTGTATTACTTGTATAAACTCTGTTTGCAACAAGTCTCAGCAACATTTGTGACATTTATGAGAGAAATTGACTAATCTAAATGATTGATCTAATGATGTTGAAATCTCCCCCAGATCTGACGCTGAGTTTATGCTCTTAAAAGTCAATGCTCTTTTGTAAGTCAAGTTGAATTTAATCTCTTTGAGGTTTGGATATTTGGGTCGGATACAAACAGGATGTTCTATGGCGTCATTAAGGGCACTGGGAAATTGTAATGTGTATTTCTTACTATTTTCAGATATTTCATTGATTGAACTGTCAAGGCAACCAACAGAAGTTTCACAGAAAATAGATAAACAAAGATAATTCTCTCATCTTATACTTGGCAGACACTGCATCGATTTGATAAGCTTAAAGAAAGAGCAAAAATACACTAGTGACAGGTCCTGCTTTGAAAAAGCAAAGAGACATTTTCGATGAAAACCAGCATGCAAATCAACTCAGAGGACCACACTTATTTGTAAGGTTGCTTCCTGTTACATTGCCACTAAAATAAATACTCTAACCACATTTAATCTTATCGATCAATAACAAAGTCTCACAAATCCTCAAAATCTATGTGATGTTAGGACACAAAAGCTAGGGGCTTTCATGCCTAAACAGCTAAAAACAAGGAGCCACCTGTGCAGAGAATTCAGAGCATCACACTGTAGCTGAATTTAAAAAAAGAAGAATAGCATTGGTCTAACTATGTGCCACGATCTGGCGTTGATATTGTCCCCGGAGAGCCCCTCCCTGCCTTATTACAGTGACTCACTTCCCCTAAAAGGAAATAGCTCTCAGGCCTGCAGACTCACTGTGTCTGGGAATGCATCATACCACTGCAGTAGCTCCCCTTCTGGGATATTAGGGTGTGACTGACCATACGCCTGCTTCAGTCTTGAGGAAAAGTCATCCTTTGTGTTTGGCAGGAAAGGTATGGATTGTACACTATGGCCACGATTTGCTAGTCAAAGCAGCAGTGGATACTAAGAGCTATGGATGAGGTGTTGTCAGAACAAAGGTCTGACAAAACATGCTGTTCCACCCCAATTAGAGATGTGGCTCAAACAAGACCCTGTCAGCCCACACTAGCCGTCGGCTCGGCCGTCATAAAACTATTTGAATAAAGAAAGATTTGCATGTTTTAGCTCTGGCGTGAGAGTTCTTCAGTCAACGCTTTGCAGAGTAAAAAAGTATGAAGGCCTAAATGACCTAAATATGAAGATGTTATTGCTTTGAGATGATGCACTAATTTGCGCATCTCAAACTAAGATCTTCTTGGTAATTTAACAATTAACAGGAGGAGCGGTTAAAGAAAAATCTCTTAACAGCTGTTGACAGCATCTGCTCTAATGTCACAGAAAGCAGTTCATGAATCTAATACTCAAACAGAGACACCCTGCTGTATGCAAATGTTCATGCCGTGAGCTCATAATACCAATTGGACTCAAGTATGTTTAACTTTGTCACGTTGCCATTTCATATCAAGAGCAAGAAAAGTAAAAATGTAAATCAAAAGGTTTACAGTTTGAAGCTTCAAGTGTTATAATACAATGTCTTGAGCTAAATTCCACTAACAAACTGAACAATACTGATGTTTATTGCATCCACTGAAATAAGTGAATTTCAGCAGTGCTGATACAGAGTGATGGACCCCAACCCAAAGTGGAGCCAACCAACCAGTTTTGACAATTCACGGAGCATGTTTTGATCTGTTTCATGGGAACTTTAAAAAGATTGGAGATAAAACAGCTTTTTTCCAGACGGTGAAAGAAGACTACAAACAGGACCGATATAAGATGAAAAATGATTGTTCTGAACTGGTAATCATGCAAAGCTACTCTAGGGGATTCTCAGAATAAAAATAAACAGCTATAAAGGGGAATAATAGGTCTCCTTAAAGTGAGCATGCCAGTGTTGGTTTTATGCTGGGGCCTGAATACGGTATGTTTAACACAGCAGTAAAAGCACACAGGAAGGGAGACTAAAAGGAGCAGGAAAGGCAGAGATTATGAAGTACGGCTGTTACGTCTGCATTGAACAGACCCCGGCTTTGTGCACTGGCCTTCTCATCTGCATAATACAGATGCAGCATTAGAAGGGGGGAGAAAGGAGAAGAAGAAAGAAGAATAAAATGAAATGGAGACAGAAGGAGAAGTATTTTCCAAACAGTTTTAGTCTCTGACGAACGAAGTCCCGATCTGCAATAATAGCTTTTTATTTTCTGGTAATCTAGCACAGGCTGCATTACTCCAGGCAGCTGGCTGCACCCCTGAATTAACACAGTAAAACTTTAGAAAGTGGTAGGAGAGAAATATCCTCCAAAACCAGCCTGAGAAGGCCAGCCGAGGACACAGAGGAGAGGAGAGACTCATGCTGTGATTCCGTGCCAGCACTTTTACCATCGTTAAAACCACAGAAACGTATCTGCGACTTTTAACAGCGCAACTCTTCAAATGCCAACTGTCATCCACAACTGGGTTCCAAATTTAAATATTTCAACATTTACCGGATGGAAGGCTAAGTAACGCTATGCAGACATTCATTTTGGACAGCAGATGAACCACTCTGACTTCCCTAAAACATAGAAAAATGTCCCAAGATGGTCTATTTGTCTATCTAATGTTAAGCACTAAACTAAAAATAGGCACTGTCAAAAACGTTTTCATGTGATCTTAACCCGTTGCTTCCTGCCGACTTACACTCTTCACTCTCCACAGCAGCGTAGTTGCCTGATTCCTTGAAAGTGATATTTCCCAGGTGCAGGACTCCAGCCACAATCTGAAGCACCATGGAGCGGTCCTCTGCGACGATGCCAATCACATCCATGGCATGCTGTGGAGGTAGAGGGGGAGAAAAACAACATGCTAAATCAGGGCTACAGTGTGGTTACAGGCTCGCTCCTGTGAGCCTTCTAATTACTCCTGTTGCGGTCGCACTGGTAAACAACAACAGGAGGAGATTCTTGGCAAAGAAAACAAAAGAGGATGACCAGGGAGGGACAGGAATGTAAAAAGAAGTCTGTGAGCCACTGGTTTGAGTGTCAGTGTGAGTTCAGTGGAAATGTTATTATCGTACCACTGTCTCCTGGAAGTCATTCTTGTCATTGATGTCGTCCACTTTGTAGGAACCTGACTGATTGAGGTAACTGTAGTAATCCAGGCTGGTGATTCCCAGGCTGTTCTTCTGCTCTCCACTAGCTCCTTCTATCAACTGTGGAGAAAATAGTCAGTCTCAAATTGTGTGTGCAACACCTACAGATGTGCCTTCCTATAAACGTTGCAATGGAAAACACCCCTACGCATAATTTCTGTTTCTGTGAAGAGTTAAGTTAGTGAACGGATATCACCAAAAGGTTCAAGTTAAAGATTAAGCATTCTTTGTTTGGTACAAAGTATAAGAATCTCATTGAACTAGAAGCTTTCTGCAGGAATATTTGAGGAAACATCCCACAAACAAGAACAAAAACATACAAGGTATCACAGTTTAAAAAGGCTTTTTTCTTCATACTGAAACTTCAAAACATGGAAATAAAAAATATCTCCTATGCATCATTTTTTTTTTCTTCTTAACACATTTCCTGTACTTTCCACCATGTTTGAAGACACTTGTGCTCCCCACTGTGGCTGTTCAGCATTACCTTAAAGCTTTTTCCCAGGGACCTCGGAGCATGCACAAGAAAAACAGACCGACCCTCTTTCCGCAGCCAAACAGCACACTGAATCCACCGTGTCCTGACATTCCCTTTTCACGAGCTAAATGTGTCCCAAAAAACACTCACCTGATAGAATATATGGAAACTCCTTTCTCCAGGATTTCTCATGACGACACGCGATTTCTCCAGAAGGAAGTTGGAGATTTTACCCCCGTCTGGTTCACCACCAGAGCTGAACTGGATCTCAAAGTATTTTCCCTGTTGGATCAAAGAAGGTGTTTTTTGAGCAACATGTCAGGCTGCAACAAAGATTTAAAAACCACAGCTATATGGTCTGAAATTCTGGCACCTGGTTGCTACTGACTCATGCGTCTGAGTGTACATTTATATATAAATCTGATCTTGCTTTTTCACTTGCTCTGGACTCCAGACGAGCCTGTGATGTATTATCTGTTTCAGTCAAGCTGAAAGCAAAGGCCCATAACTGAATAGAGACACTATTTACTGTGATCTTAGGCCATCTGTGCCAAACCACGCATTTTTATCCAAAACTGGTGTAAATCATCTTCTTACAAACTGCTTTCTATGCAGATCTTAACATTGAAGCAGTGATCCCGGCTGAAACGTTCTGGTGAAAGCTAGTTTCTACAGTTAGTTTGCCCGGATTTTCCCAGCCTTGCTAAGCAGAAAAGGACGTTCCTCTGTGGTTTTTCATGTGTGTACTTCTGCACAGTGTGTCCTTACAGCACTTTTGGTTAACCAGGACACACATTAAGGTTTGCTGCCTCATTCATGAAAACAGAAAAAAAAAGAAAAAAGAAAGAAGAAGCCGTTACTGTAAATCTCAGCTTGGACCTAAAGGTCACATGACCGTGAGGCATTTACCTTTTTGTGTTTTACACAACTGAGGAGCTACATTGCATCTTTAAATTCTGTTCTAATTTTAGGACACAAGAACAAGATACATGGAGGATTTTCAAAACCACCTTTTCAATTCGGAGCACCAGTTTTTCATTTTTCTGTAAATTACTTTCAACTACGAGCTGAGAAACTCTGATTCATAGAAAGCGGTGAGCCCGACAGAGAAATGAGGCCTTACAAATCTGCTGGAGTTGTTGTTCCTCACAGTCTTGGCGTTTCCAAAGGCCTCTAGCAGCGGGTTGGACTGCAGGATGATCTCTTTCACGTGCTAAGAGGAGACAGATACTACATCACACACTGACCACACGGCAGGTAGAGACACCATAACGCCTCACACCCTGCGCACTTCTCTGGAACTTTCCAGTCAGATATGAGCATGGCTATGCGCAAGAACACACACACACACACAAAAATACAAATCTACAGACAGCAGACACACAAAGTCTGGAGGACATTATTTTCCCTGTGAGCCATGTGTTTGTCAGAGACACATGAGCTTTAAATCTTTAGAGCAGACAGAGAGATTCCCTCTTCTATTATTGTTCACAGAAGTTAGGAGGAATGTTTTTTCTTTGTGCCTTCATTTAGTCCTGTATGAAAGCAAAAGATTAATACTTTTATTTACACTTAAGGACATCAAAGACACACTTTCCAGCTCAGCCTTCCTTCATATCTCACTGCCTAAAGATAAAGAAATATAAAAACTTTTTTCCTAAATAAATGTGTATGATTTGTTTTTGAGAAAGCAGATGCTCGGACAGGCGATGAAATATCATCCTGCAACTATCAAACAGATCAAAAGAATGAACCCTGAATTAAGGGTGTTGGGCTATAAAAAAAATCTATGAAGATCAGGATATTACATGATTAAAATATTAGTAAAGGCCCCATAGTACACATATGATTATATCATGATTAAATCTCTGTAGATTGAATCAAAACATTATCAAACGCAGTTTTTTTTCTTCTTCTTCTTTTTGATCTTTAGATTTCCCTAAATCGGACTCTGAGAGCAATTTGGTTCCCTAAAAGGGAAGACATAAACTCAAAAGACAGAGGGAAATTAGTCCGGCAGCAATACATCTATTTTCATGTTTCCTTTTAATTTCGTAATAATATCGCTCTTGTTAAAGCTTTTAGCCGTGATGACTGCGTGTAATGAAAATCTGATGTTCCGACAGCTCTATCTTGAACAATCTGGGCAAAGCGCAAAGGAGTTATGTGAATGAGAAGCAATAAGGAATTTTAAAAAAGTGTACAGAAGAAAAATATTAGTTAAATTTGAAACAAAGAAGGCTATTTTTTTCAATGCATTTCAATGCATTTAACTCTTCAGGACAAGCTCTGCTGTTGATGAGTCTGAAAATGATTTCCCGATTTTGCAACAGTGCAAACAGCTCTGGGTGAATTAAATACAAAAATCCCACTGCAATCATGGTGCAGGCATTTCCTCATCAAACTTTAGATCTTTATCGAGCTTAGGAGCTGTACATCTGCTGGTTTTTGGGGCTGCCAGATGGCTGAGGGGGGCTGGGCAAATAAGAGGCTGCTGAAGGGCTGATATTAGGGCACAGAGGACGGGATGGTAAGAAAACAATTGGGACTGGGGGAGAGATCAGTGGGGGACTGAAGTAGCAACAGGTTATTTGATTTTTAATACAACTGCCATGAGAAGAAATACTTATACGCTTGCAAGTCTGAGCTTTTGTGAATTTATGTATGAATTTAAAACAAGTCTTAAAAGTAGATATGAAAATCTAATTAAACAAATGAGACAAAATATCACATTTATTTATTCTAAATGAGGCCATATTACATCACTATAGTACGAGTAGCAGAAGTATGTAAATACTTTAAGGCTAGGAGTTCATTTGAAGGTGAAAGTCAGGTGTGAGTGGTCACCTGACTGTATTTACAGACCGGAGATATATAAGTCTGTGCCGTGAATGTATGACAGCATCAGCAAAGACTACTGAGGACCTAAGAAAACGGTTGTTGTTTTTTTATGCTCGTCAGGTGGGAAACGTTAAAATAATCTAAATCTCAAGTGTTTTGAACCAACCAATTCACAGTCAGACAGACTGATTAAAAACAACGGAAATCTCGGACCATTTGTACCTCCCCAGCAGTGGTTGATTGATTACTCCATGGCTAAGGTGTGTAATTGTGTGCAGGGTCACAAATGAGGCCCAGGGTAACTTCTACACAGCCAAACATCTGACTCACATTGTCTAATGTTAATGTTCATGAGTCCAAAATCAGCAGCAATAGTGAACCTAAGACAGCTGCAAAGTAACAGCAATACAATATCAACAATTTGCTGGAGACCATGTGTTAACATCTGTGGTTTGGTGTCGAGCATTTGTTAAGATCTCCTGGTTTTGTTGGATTTTCTCTTTTTTTGGGTGTTTTTCTTATACGTCTTGATTTAGTGAAGTTCCTGTTTTATGTTTTATTAGTATAAGCCTGACTTCATGATTTATTTTTTTAGCCCTTGCCCCTTGTTAGGTCCTGTTTTATATGTTGTCCTTCTGTCACATCTGGGCTCTGTTGCTGATTGCCTCTTAGCTGTTATTTATTTGTCATTAGTCTCTGAGTACATATTCTGCCTGAATCGCTTTGCTCACAATTCATCATTGTTGATTTTGTCTGTGTGATTACCTCCTAGTTTGTTCCTTTTATATCTGATCCATCAGTTGTTTGGATTCATGAATTTACCAGTATTTTCTATTTCTGTTTGGACTGTTTTTGGATTCTCTGCTCTGCAGTCTCTTCTGTTGAAATGCATTAAATTCTCTCAGTTTCTGTATGTACCTTGTTCATGCCTACTGTCTGCAATTAGCCATGAGGTTTTTGTGTGCAGATAAAGGTTACGCAGAGGTCTCATCTATAAAACTTAAGTCCATTCCACCCCTCTCTTCCTCTGTTCGGTCTGTTGTAGCTCTGAATTAGATCTGTAGCACTTCATGACCCATGGAGCACGTTATTACAGTAAATAGCCACACTTCTTTGGCAATTTTATTCCCAAATACATTTCCCTCATTTGTAATTTGACCATGGATCGCTGTAATACCACTGACCTATCCTTTAAGGAACAGCTGTGAATCATGCGTAGAACTTGGTCAAGTTATTGAAACAAGCACCACAGAACATAACAGCCACTAGCTGGAATAAAACTGCTCCATTTATAATTTCTATCCTTGTTGGAGTATAAAACTTTCAACAAAGTACTGGTAGAGTATAATGCGCACATTTATTTCTTCAGTGAAGTAAACTGTATAATTAAGGGTGAGATTTGAGCTTAATATCAGAGCAAAAAGCAAAAGTTTAACTTCCCATGTCTGATGAATAATGAAAAACCATCTGAAGTTGAAACTATGTGGATATACAGAGGGAGGAGGTTGGATAACCTTGTAAAATAATGTATGTTTATCCTTCAAACATGAATAGCTTTCTGAATGTCACAATTTCAGATTTATGGGGGCCAAATCTTTACTACCTTTCCTAATATAATAAATATTATTTATCTATGTTATTGTCTGTATCTACTTTTAGGGAACATTTGATGTTGGTTTCGGACCCATTCATGCAGAAATAAAGACAAGTTCAAGCAAGACTGCATATAATACCCAGTATTTCCAAAGCAGTTTAGTGTTTAGCATCACAGAAATTTGATGTATTTTCCAAACTACTGAAGGAGTAAAAGCAGCTCTTCTCACCTGCACTCTGGATCCACCCCCGGACACTCTTGAGATGTAGCCCATGATATATTTGGCTGCCACAGTCTTCCCTGCTCCACTTTCTCCACTGAAAAACAGAAAACAAATCTTGGCACACGTGATTTCCAAAACATGCACTCCGATCACCTTCAGTAAAAGCATGTGACACCTGACTATGTGCTCAGACATCAACTTAAGTGATTTGTGCAGGCGTTAGTTCTTGTCTGGTATTCAAATTATTTGGCATGGATGTAGAACCAACAACCATGTGAAAGTTCATTCAACTTTATTGTCAGTCTCATACATCAACAGTTCTTATTTGGCTGTGGTGTGACGAGTGATCAAAGAAGGCCTCTGTGCTTAATCCTTCCTGATATTACAAAAAACTCATAACAATTTAGATTAACTTGCTTATATTGTACATTTTAAGCTTCCAAGATGGTATTATGTACAATCCAGGTGACAAATTTATGAAAAACTTACTTAGGTCCTGTGCATCAGCATTAAAATCAAACAACTGATGTTATATTCAGGAACAAAGCTCCAACTTTTATACGAGAAGCGTTACATGAATAATTACTCTTATTTTAGCCAAGAAATAGGACTCTTGGTATTTAATGCTTTTTTAACAGAGTGTGATTGAGTCACTCAATCGGGTGATTGAGTGACATGTGTAGTTTTTGCTGTCTGTAGTGGTGGCATTGCCCGGTGTTCTCTCAGGAAACTGTGTCCAAGGGAAGTCCCATTAGCTAACACTCCCTGAGCTGGGAGCAGGGGAAAGCGAACACTATTCAGACACCTTTGAAGGAGACAGACCTATGACATCATGGGTTCTCCCTTCAATAGCAGCTATTTTACCGTTAAAAATGGTCTGTTCATTAAGTCCTGATGGAGCCATTTCTTTGCAAAGACAAAAGAAGATTTCCTGTTTCATGACCCTCACGTCTCATCCCATCCACTCCACCACCCAAACATTCACCCCCATTTGGCTGGATTGAGGAATAAGCATTAGGTCTAAGCTGACTTTGCTTGACGTCCAGGCTGTCCTCCCTCTCTTTCTTTGTCAGTCACTCAACTTGCAATAACATTTGGTCTGGTTATTGTGTCCCTGATTGGAGTCCACCGACGGCAGAGATTGTCTGAGAGGGTCTGCTGAGCAAATTCCAAACTACGTACTACTATTTCAATGTTAAAGGCTGCATTTCAGTCTAAAGTAATCAGAAGTAATGTGTGCTTCAACAAGAAGCAAAGTTTAATTCAAATGCTAAAAGAGTGATGGTCCCTTGCATATTTGAGTATATGAATTCTGCAGTGATAAGACCAATGCTTCTGTTTTGTTTACATACCCCCCCCTCACTACACTTGTCTACTTCCCTCATTGCCTTTCACAGTGCCAGGGTCATACTTATTTTGATATATGTGGTTTGGCAGCAGATGATAGTGCAGTCTGTTTTTTCTGCCTGTGCCTTAAAGTAGAGTTAGGTTAGTGAAGCTGCTGTGAGAAACACAGCTGTAGACTGTTAAAAGGCTGCCAGAGGAAGTCATGGGAGAGACTCTATTACACAGCAGTCTCTATATGGTTGTACCCATCCCCCTATATAACTCCTTAAGCATTGTCTGCATTTCCTCAGTGCAGATTCAAATCAGTTAAAAAGAAAAAAACTGTAAGAAAATTCAAACTTTCCGTGTTACTTTTAATCTCAGAACCCCCCCGATCTCCATCTGAGAGCATTGTTTCTCTTCCTGTATGTTATTCTTTGAGCATCTATTTTAGGCTCAAGCTGCAGCATGAGTTCCATTCTCCCATTTTGAGCGCCCCAATACTGCAGGTCTCATTGTTGTGGAGCCCAAACACTAAAAGCATTGTTAACTTTTGCAGAGATTTATTAACCAAACAAAGACACTAAGTTACACAGAGCAATACAGAGCAAGGGAGTATTTAACTTTCCTAAATAATCCCAAACTTGAGTTACGCAAGAGATGCACACTCATAACTGAGTTCTAGTTTTGGTGGTTTTAAATCTAATGAAGCGTTCACTGCATTCCCACATAACCAGTTGCAGTTGTATGTACAGTATGTTCAAGAAGATTATCAAGATTTAATTGTTCTTGTTGAAATCCAGGGGCTGATCAGAATCTACTTGACAGTTTGAAGCTTCAAATAACTCAACACAAAGGATCTACCAAAAGAAGTAGAAATCAGCTCATGCAGCATCCTGAAGTTTTACTTGAAGTTGTGTTTACACTGTTTTAGAGTAGCTTTTCAGAAATATTAGAGCACAATATGGAAACAACCCACAAACACAGTGACTGACTTTATACAATGTATTTGTGCCTGCATTGTTAAAGTAAGTGAAGATGTCATCTGACATTTCAAAGATGCTAATCTACACACATGCAGTGTACAGAAAGACATACTGTGAAGTCTGGAGACAGGTTCAGGCAGAAGTGATCATTCCACTGCCTTATCTCACCTTTAAGTTTTCTTTTACATCGTGTGCATTTTCAAGTTTCGTGTCTGCTGACATGCCTACGAAGCCAGTAGGAATACATCGTCTTACTCTAGTTACAACACCATATCTAAACTGCTCCGAAGGTCAAGCTACGCAATACATCAACTCAATACATCAACTCAATACATCAACTCAATACATTAACTCAATACATTAACTCAATACATTGTTCTTTGAGCCTAAAACAGTTCAATTACTATGCTCACTTCCTGGGAGTGGAAGGAAAAAATTAAACTTACATCCATACAAAGGACCTAATGAACCCTGCAAGTATGATTAAAACATTAGATGCCTCTTAATGCAAAAGTAAAAAGCAATCACTTAGTCAGCTGGAGTCAAAGTCATTGCACAAAAGTCTGCTGACAGATGAAGAAAGATCAAAAAGGTCATCCACGTCTCACTCCAAAGACTTAGCCTAAACAGATGCTGACTTTCCATTCATTAGCAAAGCAAATCTGAATCATCTGAAAAGCTGCAAAAATAAATGTAATTCAGACATGTTTGTCTCAAAAGGTTAAAAGTTTAACCAGGCTGTGTTGTGTCACCTAAGCTGCTTGTTAGTTGTAATTCAGCAGAGGAAGTAGCTCTCCTAAGCAGAAACAAACACCAAAGATAAAAAAAACAACAACAACAAAAAAACACGAAGAGAACATCCACAGAAGAAAATAGAGAGAGCAAATCTTCAGGAATTACTTTCGTCTCTGAGAATATCTGGAGTATTATATCATATCTGGAGATATGCCAGCCAGTCATGTGAGTTTACTCAGACCAGAAACTGCTTGAGAGTCACGTCCTTTTAATCTTATGTGGGCTCTAGTTCAGCCTGTTTCAGACACATGTATTCCTTAAAAAAAAAAAGGTAAATTGATGCGCAGACCAATGTGTAGTTATGATGGAGATTTTCATTGTTAAATCATAAAGACGTCAGCAGTATGTCAGATGTATGATGGTTCAACAACTAAACTGACTCACATGGCGGTAATACAGCCGATATAGTGGTGGGTGCTATGTGTAATACTCTATGACAACCTGCTTCATCTAAACATTATATGGATCTCCTTATTTCTTCTCAACACACCGTCTTTTTACAACTGATGTAGTTTTCTCTTTTGGCACCTACTATATAAAAGGAAAGGAACAGACATGTGGAAATGAGCTCATGGGTTATCATAAAAACGAAAGGAAACCTGGCAATAACTCAGCCTGAATATGCCTGCTTTTTGCAAAAAAAAAAAAAAAGAAAGAGATTTAAGCCTGCTTGCTCCTGTAAATGTGCCAACAAACTGGGCGATCACGTATTTCTGACCTTGGTCTTAATTGAGCTGAGAACAGATGTGAGCCGGCTGGAGCCAAAATGAGAACAAGTTTTAGTTGAACTTTAGTAAAATGTCATGAGCTGATAACATGATAACATCATCACCTGCTTCAGTTCATCCTTTCGATATGTGATCCAGATGTTAGTGGAAAGTCACATCAGTCACATGCCGTAATAAAGAGCTAATCAAACTTGTTAAATACAAACTACTGTCTATTCAAACAGAATTGAATATTAGAAGATTCAACCAACAACACACTGCCATATCCCCCCACCCTCAAAGTCTGAATTTCCCTTTTCCTCAACCACAAATTTTCTCAGGAATTGTGAGAAAGAGCCAAAGCCAACCCAGGTCACTGCTGACCACGCTGCATGACCAGCAGTTCATAGCAGCCTGTGTTTATCGAGACCGAGTTAATCATAAAACCACGGGCCAGCTTTTGTTTGCTGATTTAGTAGATCACAAAATCCACCTCTGCACCTTTACACTGGAAACTGAATGAGCAACTGCTGGCTGTCCAAACAATGGGAAAAAGTGCTGAAGCAGGTGTCATTCATCATGAGGTAAGCACTATACTGACCACACTGCTCAGATGACTGGACCAAAGGATAAAGCCCCAATAATGACAGCACTCATCTTCTCTGTAGCTCATTTGCTCAAAAACACTCTTCAACAAACACAAAAAGGGCTTGAAATGAACCTAAAAATACTCTTAAATCTAGGAGGCCAGTGATTCTGAGCCAACAATCTCACAGGTGTTCACTTTAAACCAGGAAGTTCTTCATAAATACAAAAAAATACGACAACGGCTGATTTTTTTCATCTCACATCCTGAGTTACCACAGACCAGATCCAGCTGTATTTTCATTCTTTTCTCACTTGTGTATCATTAACATTTTATTTTCCTCAATTTACATTTAACTGACACTGAAAACAATATGTGGGAAAAAAACACCAAAGACCCACAGCGTTCTCCATCAGTCAGCTGTTCTAAAAGAATGTAGCGGAACCTGTTCAGTCTGTTCTCCTATTCCCCGCCCATCCTTTATCACGACTTACACAGCAGTTCATCTTTGTGATGTCACACATCTCCTTTCTCTCTTTCACTCTGTCACACCCAGCACATTTGCCACAACTACATAAAGGGGTTAAAGAGCCAAAAATGTAAATCTGTGTTACACATCAAACTAAAGACAATTTCAGGAAAAGGTGCCTCTAATTTGGCTGTCACATACCGAAAGAAGGAAAAGAATGAAAGGATTCCCATTTTGAAAGTCTTACCTGATGATGACACATTGGTTCTCACGGTCAATCATCATGTTTCTGTACATGTTATCTGCCAGAGCGTAGATGTGAGGAGGGTTCTCATACTGAGCCTGAGAGTCGATAAAAGATTTCAGTTAAAATCAACGTTCAGAATCTTACAAGAAAAATCAAGGTGAGTAAATTACAACAACTCTGGAGATAGCCTGTGCATCATTTGAATTTGATGCTCGCAACAAGTTCAAAAACATTGGGCCAAAGGCTTAATTATCAAAGTATGATATCATCTCTTCTTTAAACTGGAGTCAGTATTTGGGAACTTAAGAGACCAGCGACAGCAGTCTTGAAAGTGTTTTCCCAACTCTGACTTTAAAAGGATTTTAGCTGCTCAACAGTTTTCAGTAGGTGACGAGGCTGAACAAGATATTGCTGAAATAAGCAAAACCTTAAAAAAAAACAACTACCTGCATGTCTGCATGGCAGCATAGTCACTTCGGGGGAAAAAAATCTGTGCTGATATACACAAAAATGACAAAACCTGTTGCTCACAAAGCCTGCAAGCCTGTGCTTTCATACTCAATTCAAACTATTTTGGAAACAAATCGGAACTTTCCCCTTTACTTTGTGCCGGCTAACTGTGCAGATAAAAATGCAGCGTATTTGTGCACAATCTGAGAAAGTCAACTGTTAAAACTGGCATGAGTGAGACGGAGAGTTCTCACAGTCTGTCAGAGTTTTAAAAGCTTTTCAGTCTGTCCCTGGCTTAAACAGACAAGCCCACTCTCGGCAGGCCGGCCAATAGAGGAGGCAGACTTGCACAGGCTGCTCTGTGAAGGTGCTGCCAAGCCTGCTCAATGGTTGAGTCAAGTTTCTGACAGTAACATCTGCGACAGCCAGCTGGAAAGCTTGAACTACATCAGCCTTTTCCTTTCAGACAGTTAAAACCTTAAACCTCAATAACACATCAGCGATTCCAAAGCGGGGTTTGTTTACAGGTTATGTGGTGTCATTGATGAAATGTACTTACTGCGCCCTGATACATCTCAATTTCTTTGTCTCCAAAATACGGCATCTGCTTGAAAGGATTGACCGAAATGAGCACAGGGCCGATGTACGTCTGTTGAAATGATATGTTAAGGATCATGCAGACAAATTAGAAAAGACTAAATCAAACCAAAGTGCAGCGATACATCACAACAATAAAACTACGTGAAATGACTCCGTCTTTGACTTGTGTGACGTCAAGAGAGTGTGACAGTTCAGCAGTGGAGTCATGGTGATCAGGCCTGAGGTTAAATAAGCGCTTACAAATGACAGAAAATAGACATTCCATGTAGTGCTGAGGTTTCATGCCCCAAAGACAAAACGCCACTCAAGGCAAATAAAGCTGCTATTGTGGGTGGCCCACAGTGACCAACGGCTTTGGCAGGGAGACCTCCCAGTTACGGCTATTTATTGACCCTAATCAAAGGCCTGACTCAGTGCCGTCAAACCTAAAACTGCCAGCATTTACTAAACTTCATAATCCGGAGCAATGCCAGAGTGGGGATGAGGTTTATGCAATGAGCTGCTTTGAGAACACTCAAAGAGGTTATTCATTCGTTCATCTTATTGCACATCATGAACAGCTTACGTGTGTGGCCACAGCTGCACTTTAGAAATCTAAACGTAGCATTTGTTCAATGTACTGCATCAAAAAGATTGCTCGCAGAACATCATTTGAAATCCAATCCAAAAAGGCTGCTTGAAATCAGACGGCAGCGACGTTTGGATTAAGACACACTGCAGATTTCTCCATTATGCCATCCGCTACTACTCACACCTTTTTTTTTTTTCTTTCCATATTTTACACCACAGTGAGACAAACTAAAGTTTGTCTGACTTTGTTGAAGGAGCTGGAGTTAGAGATCTGAGTAAGGGTATGTGCAAAGAGGCCCTTTCCCCCCCTTGCTCATGGCAGAATCTCAGGGGGAATTTGGCACCTTCCAACACTGACTCATTGCTGATATATCACAGCGAATGACCATTCAGCTATTCTGGGAATAGCAGGGATGAGACAGACTCAGCTATTCCTCACTGGCATGTGAACAGCAAATGTGAGTAAAGGATACAAAGATGTAGTCATCCATGTATCTCTTCTTGAGGTTGTCCACAATGGCATCTTCGTTGATCTTGCTGAGCAGCACCATGTCGTCCACTCCGCTGTGTTTGACATTGTGGCTCTGCCAGTGGTATCGGTAGTGCCCCCGACTCCCCTGAAACAAAACAGAGACAATGTACAATTGTTAGTTCACTCAGAAAAACACAATGAGATGAACGAATCTAGAGTCTGACATCAGGGTCGCACAGATGCTACAATGCATCAGTTGCTGCTTTTCAGCACACTCAGAACCTGAGGTGGTGTGGTTTTTATCAAACTGTTGAGCTAATCCCACAAACTGAAAACCAAGGGAAAAGCAAAGCGTGTACATTTTCTGATGGTGAACATCGTGAGCGGTGTTTACTTTGAAATAGTGCACGTTCAGATTCCCACAAGTGCTTTGTGTTGTTTGTCCAAGTGTTAAAGATGCTCGAACTTAACTTTTATCCACATCCTAAAAATCTGGTTCCTCCCTACATCCCTGTTTTTCTTTTAGCTGAGTGGGTCTCTGGAGAACTGAGGTCATTCATCATGTGCTGTGAGTCAGCATGGTCTGGCTACTGTGGACGGGGATCACAATGTGCTGCGAGGAGTGAGTCTCTTTCGACTCGATGGAGAACCGCTCAAAGCCACAGAGGACATCCAGAACATTAGTCAACACACAGGTTAACTCTTTGCTTCCTCTGTCTTAATTGAGGAAGTGAAGAAGGAAGAAGAAAAGCAGCACACAAAACAATATAGCAAAGGAAAGAGATGATTCATGCAGTGGTACAACAACAGCTAAATATGGTAATATCTGGAGCAGAGGGGAGTGTACAAATGTTATTTTGACTACATTAATCTGCATTCATAGGCGCTCAGATGGTAGAGTGGTCAACTTCCAGCCGTACGGTCATCAGTTTTTTCCCTCCAATATGTTCATCGGTGTGTGACAGAAAAGCACTAAGCAATAAGAAGTGCTCATACAGCGTTATCTATACTTTCAATTCATAAAAAAAGCTCCAAATTGATTTTCTTATGTGAATTCAGACGAAGCTAATAAGTGAAAGAACTGCACAATAGTGCAGTTACAACCACTGCCTCTCAGCCAAGAGTTGTTGCTCATGGAATCACAGGAGGACAGCTGACAGCATCGGTTTACACTCTGTGTTACAACACACTTTCAAATGGTTCTCCGGAGACCACAATGCAACATTGCACACATCCAGCTGTGCTGGACATCAGCAAGTAGCATTTTCACAAACATTTCAGTAAGGTATGCTATTAATATATTTTGCAGCTCTGTGTGCATGTCTTTGCCAATTTAGGGCAAACAAACTGTAACGGTTAAACTGAACTTAAATGTTATATCCAATGTGAGAGGGTTAACGACAACAAGCAAACATAGGTGCTTCTGTAGTAGATGAGAGGAAAACATAACTGGGCATAACTCTGGTGAAAACAGGGAGCGTACAGTAACACTACAGGGAAAAATAAACTGGTGGAAAGTCATTGTGTTTTCAGTAATTAACTCCAAATTACTAAGTCAAGTAGGAGGGCCAAAAGCATTTAATATCCTCCAGGGTGACTTTATTCTTAACAACGGCAAAATTAAAACCACTTTACAGACTTGGTTAAAACACGGGAGATGGTGAGGAATGTTAACAGCTTTTCAGTCTAATTCAGTGGGTATTTTCCTGTAGGAGGGAGGCAGCATGTTGTTACTTGGCTGAGTCTCCAGAAGGGTTAGGGTTAGGGTTTTCAGGTACTGCTTTTTAGGTTTGTCAGTCGGGGTGTACAACATGTGCACGTTGCAACAGCTTTTCCAGATGATCAACCTCACTCTAAATGTTGCTTCTACACAGGTAAAGGAAGATTTTACTATATGCTCAGCTGGATCAACAACGTGAAATATCAAGTGCGATAATACCACAAATTGTCCTTCAAAGACATCATATATTATGAGAGAATTTCAAACTAATTGTACCTGTTATCATGAATCAGTTTCGAGAGAAGAGGCCTCGCTATGTTTTAAGTCAGTATCCTGCAGGAAGAGCCAATAACTTACTGAGGATATGCAGCAGAATTCCATCCAACATTGTAAGGCCGCTCCTTCTGAATAGGTATGCGCTGATCTGAGTTTACTTTCCCTGAACTGAGCCCCAATAATGTCCAGAACCAGCTCAACCAGAATATTTCATCCACTGCTCTTTCCACTCACAATGTTCTTTGTATTCAAGGAAATTCATCTCACTGCCACAGGCTTATCAAAGTTGGATCTTTATAGAACAAATAAATCTTTTCCTCAACAGGGAAGCCAATGTCGAACCGTTTAACCGCAAAGTGAAAATAATCAAACAGGCTATATTTAACTTCTCTGTCATGTCTGGAATGACGGTGTGCCGACTCAAGAAGGGAGAGGCAATAAGTTGGAGATGTACAGAGTATATATTCTTTAGACTGTATCATCTCTTTTGTCTGTGTTTTTGATTGAGGCAAGAGAACTAAGAAAACAATCTAACTTACTGTAATGTGGGAGTAGTTGCACATGGACAGAGGGCGGCAAATATACACACAAAGACATCCGGGAGGTGCCTGAAACAATCTGACTCCTCAGCTTATTGAAGCACAGAGGCTGGTTGGAGGGTGAATTCCCACAGCATTTTGTTTTGCTCTCTACTGAGTTTTGAATAAGTGACACTTATTGAAAAAGTTACTTATTTTATTCCCGTAAAAATAAACTTCTGCACCAGTTTGAATCCACTATGATCACCGAAAGTAGCAGATGGTTGCAATCAAAATTCCATCCATCCATCCATTTTCTATACCCGCTTAATCCGGGTATAGACCGCTGGAGCCTATCCCAGCGGTCAATGGGCGAGAGTCGGGGTACACCCTGGACATCACAGGGCCACACTGAGACAAACGAGACAAACAACCACACACACGCTCACACTCACTCCTAAGGACAATTTTAGAGTCACCAATTAACCTAACATGCATGTTTTTGGATGGTGGGAGGAAGCCGGAGTAATCATAATTCCCAAATCCAAAATGTTTTTGAGGATTCTGGACTTTCTTCTTACATATCCAACTACCTCATGTGTTCAATTTCAAAAGATATAATGACTCATGTTGTGGTTACTTTCAATATAACCATAATAATACTTTTTGAAAGGAGTCAGACACATTGGTTCAAGAGTCGAACACACAGCAAAGTGAAAAATAAGAAGACCTAAATCAAGAACAAAAATAAGTTAAGGAAACCCTCAGGCGCATTAAGGACTATCGTAATCATTTGTCTGGTTAACCAACAAACCAATGTAATCTATTGAATTCAGGAAAGGTATTTACATGTACAATTACACAAAATTAAATGTCATACTTTTTGCAGCATTTTCTTAGGTGGATGTTTCTCATTTTTTCTGTTTTATAGGTGTTCTGATGCTGTTTTTCGCTCATTGTCAAAGAAAGTAGATTTACTGTAAGTCTGGCAGTGGATTGAAAGTGCAAATACAGATACGTGCACACGCAAACACACACACACACACACACACCTACACGTGCACAAACACAAGGGACATCTGGCCCGATGTGGAGTCAATAGTAGCCATAACAACATCATCACCATGGAACCACAGACTTCCCTCTAAGCTCAGCAACACAGAGAAATACAATCTGACTTGACTAACACATGCTATAAGTGGGCCTATATGACATTACAACAACACGTAATTAAGTGTAAAGTTGCAAGAACAGTCAGGAAGGAGAGCTGATCGGTTTCCGCTCAATGAGTAAAATCAGATCAACCAAAACCAAACAGAACCAGATCTTTCCCGAGAAGTTAATAAAAAGGAGTTTCAACACCGTTCCTGATCCATAAGCCCAGGCTTTTTCCCTCATGCAAATACCATTACCATATATGGAGAGTGCTGAGCGGCTCTGGCTCTGCGTACAGGAAATGGCTGGGTTTGATTCAGTATCATAAGCGGCACTTTTCCCCTCAGTTCTTCCTTTTTTTCCTTTTCCACACAAGGGAATGACATACAGCCCACCGTGTGCTAGGAGTCCTCTCCTCTAAAGAACAAAGAAACTACAGTTGTTTACTGTGTGCAGTAAATGTCTCAAGAAAGAAGTGAGATGTAAAGATGTAAAGATGTAAATGAAGCACGGAGTCTCCGTTTTGCACCACAAACAGCTTAAGGTTCTATATAGGACCATGTCACCTGGTTAGTCATCAGACTAGAAAAGGCATTTCTAATGAAGAAAAGCTCTGGGACTAAATCTTACTTAAGAGCGCAGCCTTTCTATAGAATAGAATACTTTATTCATCCCCCAGTGGGGGAAATTCATTCATTCTATTGCCACAAAGCAGACTAATTCAGAGTATTAAATGTCAAATGAGTAAAATGTACCCAACTTTTCTCTGGATTTGACTTATACCTTTGTCCAGAGGAGATTAAATTAGATTAGTGAGGCTGCTGTTCGCCTGACCTGATTTCTGGAGTCAATGCTGCCTTAAAACATGTTTCCAAAATACTACAGTTTAATATTACAATTTACTGACTATCGCAGCTTTGACAAAAACAAAGTGGTGATCAGAGTAGTGATTAATATGTTATGTCTATTTCCAAATTACTATCAGATTTTGGTAAACAGCTAAAAAAGAAAGCACTAATTAGGGATAGCTGAACTTACTGTGGGCTATTCAGAAGAGACAATCAACCCAACAAGACTCCTTATTTTGGTTTTTAGACTGTAAAAGTGAGAGAGAGACAACAAAAATGGAGGATCCTTGATAGGATGCACCAGTGTATCCTTTGCATAAGTTTTTTTTTTGCAATCGGTAGCATCAAATGTGGGTGTGAGACGCATTAAATCCCACTTTGTAAAGTATGTACTGAGACGCAAACACGTTTATCTGACTAATGATGACACATTCAGTGGTAACCTGCAACAAAACAATGAACAGATGATGTAGCTTTATAACATTTCATACATAACCGACGCTAGTTTTAAGTGAAACGTGGTTTTTTTGGTTAAATGCCTGTCCGCTTGCCTCCTCCTTCCAAGTTTCTGTCCTCGCCTCCAAATCTTGCATCACAGGTAGGAAAGATTAATATGCAAGGAGATAAATCAAGGAGAGGAATGAACTGGGATGAAATGAAAATGGGATGAGGTGACAGAATTTTGTGAAATACATTATCTGAGGTTTGCTTTGTTTGCTCAGTATTGCAGTGTTATGCACTTTGGGGCCACTGTAGCGTTGGATAATCTTTACACATAATGTTTATATTTCACAGAGAGCATATTCAATGACCACATTTTTGGTCCAAAACGTGGAAAAGAACCAGCTAGCCTCTGAAATCAGAGACACCAGCGTGGAGTCGTGCTGTCACTCCAAACATCATTTGCAGTTCGCAACTCTCTCTTATTGATGGCAGCTAAGTTTGCTTCGAGATGCTCAGCTCACCAAATGTGAGGCAGTTCACAAAAATAGTTTCCCGATGCAAGTTCACAGTGTGGTGTGTAGATGCAGCCAACATGTAGGCTTCAATCACCACACTGGCGGTTTTATACGTTTTAGCCCATTTACTCCAAAGCATGTTTTTTTTTTTTTTTTTTTTTTTACCCTACTGACAACCATTTTCCAAAGTATACCATGAGGACTTTTATTGTTTCCCTTAAAGTTCATTTCGATGCAGTCGAACTAAAAACGTTTCACTTGCTTGTGACGGACAGTCCAACACAATGAGCACTGAGTCAGCTTCAGTCTGCTTCACATTTACATAACTGTTACACAGTGATGAGTTATAGCTGCGAGCAGCAAACACCGACGTGCTCGGATATTTCTGGAAAATGCTGTTCTACAGCCAACGAATAACTCATTTAAAGCAGGCAGTTACATTCATTCTTAGAAAAACTCTAAAACATACTGAGCGACGGCTTCATTAAAGCTGCAGTGATGCATGATTAGCTGTCAGTTATTTAATTAACTTGACAAAGGTGTTAATGGTTGTTTAATTCCTTTTACTCATTTCTTTTTTGCACAAAAAAGTGATAGTCATTTATAACAATTTTTCTGTTTCTTTTTTAAATGAACTATATCACTTATATACAAATGAGTGACTCAAGAAATTAATCAACAGACTAGACATTGACTCACTGTGAAAGTGATCATTAGTTGCTGCCCTGACCTCATTTACAGTATATTAAAGATATCAATCATCTAAGAATCATCATCTTTCAACTCAATCTCTAATCATCAGATTTCAAAGTTTTCTAGAATGTGTCGGCACATGGAATAAAGTCACTGCTCACTGTTGTCACACAGTCACATCGCAGCCTAAAAATATGAAATAGAAAAAAAGAAAGCAAAAAATATTTAAATACAATTTTTTTTTTTAATTAAAAAAATTTTTTTAAAAAAAATCAGGAAATAGCTCCGACACCTATTCAGACTCAACGTATGGGTTGATCATGTTCTTTCCAGACTCTCTGTCGGGATTCCAAAACATCTCAAGTATAATTTAAACAGAGGTTTGGAGGGTACGGCTCTAAACAGCATTTCCACCTGCTCTCTTTCGCCTACGTTTGCACTTTGTTCAAGATCATTCACTGTGTGAAATCCTGCCAGATGACGATAAAACTGCTGACTGAGACAACAGGCCTCTCCAAGGTAGAGGGAGAAGATAAACAAAGATGAGAGACTGAGCAGAAGAAGCAGCGTGTGTGCAGCGTGGGTCTGATCTGGTCTGAAATTCAGAGGGTTGGGATAGGTCACACTGAGCCTCCTGAGTACAACTCAGACACACGTGCTAAAAAAAAGATGCTGCAAAGATGCTGGAATTAAGCTGAAGTCTCAGTTAGGAATAAATCCCGTCTCATTCACACAGAGCAGAAACTGCTGCTTCATTGCTTATTGTAAAATAAAACTTGTTGAGGGTTGTTCAGAATGTTATTTTGTGTAATCACTGCCAAGGTCAAAGCCAAGTTCTGATGCCGCATTACAAAATAAACAAACTAACAAATATGTAAAAGCATATTTTTCCTTTGTTTGGACTCACAGAGGAGAAAAAAGGAGGCAACCTGCTGTTTTATCTGCCAACAGACTGAAGAGAAATGTTGGACTGTACTGAACATAGAGAGAAATAAGCGGCTTCCAGCTTCATATGCTTAACATTTATTATCAGAAAAGACTTTTCCAGAAGATCTTGAATCATTAGTTAGTTACCAGGAATAGGAATACTACTAAAGGAATAGTACTGCACAGTAAACTAAGAGCAGCATCTTAAGAATCAATATTTGATTGCTTTGGACTGAGTAGTGAGCAAGACAAAAAAAAAAAGCATTTAACATTTACCGGTACACAAAACCATCTCAAATGGCAATAAAGACAACACCCACAGTGAAAGTGATCTTCTGACACAGAGAGAGGGAAACACGCACATACAAAAAAAAAACATGGCTGCCTCCAGGAATGCTTTGTTGCCTTACGACTGCTAAATGCTATTCATCAGAAATGAAGCTCTTTAAGCAAAGTAACACAGGGTCCAGAAAGACTCCAAATACACTTAGTGTAACACTAAGTTAAGATGCTGCCTGTGACATCTCATGTCCTCTGGGGATTTCTTTTATTTATATATTCTTTTTTTGCTTTTGGTTTATGAAAGTTCTGTTTTGCAACTAAGCGCAGAAATTCATTTATTATACAAGTGGCGCGATAATAAACTAGAAAAGAAGGATCTTGAAGCGCAGAAACAACACAGGGTGGAACAGGCAATCACTAAGCTGGTAAACACACAGGAGCAGGAAGTAATATGAACAAATAGGAACAAATATGAGAGGGAAATTTCAACATGAAATAAGAAACAGCAACTAAAGCCTAAAACAAGCCTAAAACCAGGACGACTCACATACCTTGAAAATCTATTCTGTCTCTGCGCTTCATCCTGCTGCAGTGAACTGCAGAGACACCAACATCGCTGACACTGCAGCATAACTTCTGTTAGAATAGATAATAACTTAATATTTCTCAATACGGCTGGCGTTCCACTTTCAGCTACAAGTCGTCACGGTAACCCTAACTGGAGTTCACAAGGCTTTTATGAAGCATTGCCAATTCCAGCCGCTCTGATCTGGGAATTGTTGTCATTCCCTGGTAATGATGAGTCCCGATGAAATCAAAGGCTTAGGGAAAACGCCTCTTTTTAACTGTATACTTTCCTCACTGCGAGTTCTCGTGACACTTTCACAACTCAAATGATGACCGCAGTCATTTGGGCACCACCATGAAAAATGTAACCAGCAGCCCTGCCCTGAGTGTTCGTGTTTACACCTTACACTGTTCTAGATCTCAGCTGCCTCAGGTCACACACAAGGAACAAAAAAAAAAGAAAGAAAAAGAAGAAGAAATATTTCATTCTGTAGGGCCTTGGAAACATGAGCACCGACTGGCTGCACGGTAGGATGCTGCGCCTGCAGGGCAGGGCTGAAACACAGCACCTCACAAAGAAAGAAGATAGAATATTCAAGCGTTAACACATACCGTATAACTTTAACACTTCTCTAACTGAACTACACAATGCCTGAACTCTTAATTGGCACGACTTATTGGCACAACTATGGAAACTTCAGAACTGCTGATTTTAAACATCTCAAACTGAATCAGTCTCTTGAATACAAAAGGCTGCCAATAAAATATAATATCAAAGACAGTGTGGTTTAGGGTGGAGCTCAGCTGAAATCCTAGACAAGGGACATGTTGCAAACTGCTGCCATGCCTTTTTAAAGCAGCCTCAGCAGTGGTTGGAAGTAAATTAACAATCTCCAGTGGAAACTAATTCATAGCCGTGCCCGGTACCACTGCAGGGTCTCAAGTTTCAATCAATAAAACCCAACCCGCACATCTACGCCTGGAAACTCAGTACGGAGAAATATAGGTTTAAACACTGGGTTCATTCTCTTTTAATTTAAAACGTGAGAAGGAGGAGACGATGGACACAGTGAATCATGTGCGACAACAAAGGTGCCGTAAAACCCGGTGGAGCCTGCCAATTCCTGCAACCAATTAATCATTTTAAAGAATCCTTCGCTTCTGAAAAGACAACAGGAGACTCACCAAATTTAAATGATCTAATAATTTAGTGGGGAAATCTTGTTTACAGATTTATTACAGCAGATCGCCAAACATGGCCTCGATTCTGTGTGTGGCGCAGCTCATTTCTGACTTCATGATAATACCCTCAGCACTTCATAATGGAGCATAGACAGAAATCTCCTCCAGAAGTTACAGTTGCAACTCACTTTATCAAACAACTACCATGTGATAAGAAATTAAAGAAAGTCAAGGTCTCAAAGAGAGCTGAACATGAATAATTTTGTATCAAAGATATGGTGCTTCCACTTTTTGTAGACCTAAACACTTAAAACTGTGAGTAAATATCTGAACAACACACCAAAGCACAGGAATTCTGTGAATGCTTCGCAAAGCGGTTCAGATATTGAGTGCAGTTCATGTTGCAACAGACTGAAAAGCTTCATGTTACTGCGTGAAAAGTCACTCAGCTCAGACAAGGTGCCCCCCCCCATCAAAGAACAACAATGCTTTTCTGACACGACGATTGTTCAAAAACTAGAACAGACCCATGTTAGCTGTTATTTACGTAACTGAAACTGTGCTTTGGACTGTGTATTGAGGGCTGTCACAAGATCCATTAGTGTTCTCTACTGCAGACTTGCTGGGTGTGGCGCATCCATATCCAAGTTTAATCATGCTGACAATCAACTACACAAAAGCGTACGCAGTCATAATGTAGACGGGCGAAGTGAATAACTTAGCAGCCTAAATCGTGCACAGACTGCTCAAAACAGAGCACCAACCTGCCCTCGTTCATTTCTCTAAACACACTGAACATGTTTCCCTGATTAAAAATACAGAAAAAATGTATTTGATACACTACATTAATAAGATGTAGAAAATCGTAGAGATATAAAGGTCATTTGACCCACTCCTTTCCTTTAATTTAATCCATTTAACTCTGCAGTGACCCTGTTTCATTAATATGAGGAACCTGGCTCTTAATTGATCATATCCAAGTCAAACCTTGATTTTGCCTTTGAGTTACATTGAATTTCTAAAAGGTAGTTACAAGTTAGCCTGTAACCTATTGTTTGCTAAATACTGAACAGCTCATGCAGCTGGTTACTATGGAGGCTACTAGTATTTGAATATCGGGAATCTAAACCGACCAATTCTGTAATAGCCCTGAAATAGATTATTGTTTTAGTGTCATCTTAAGATAGCACAGTTTGTGATGTACCTATAAAGTCTACTCTTCCCTTAGTGAGCCATAAATATACTTGCGAAATATCTCACCTGTTTCAAGATGGCAAGATATGCTGCTGAGACTGGTGCTTAATTAACAGCAAACGCAGTAATAAGGCACCAGGACTTGATGTAGGTCAAGTTTGGACATCTGTCTTCATTGAACGAATTGCATGACTGAATGGGGGTTTGGGGTGAACTGTAAGATTTCCTGCACTTTTGTCAAAAAGGTACAACTCTGATTACATAAAACCTTACTGGATCAATTCATTTAGCATTCAAGTAAACAGGCGAGTTGAAGCTGGAGCACTTCAGACAAAAATGTCCTTCCACGTAACTGCAGCTTAGGTGAAATACAATGACTCAATCCCCCCTCGTGCCAGAAGAGACTCAAACCAGCTAATTTTGACTTTGTTTCCAGTCATTTTGCTCATTTTCTTTATATAACAGCCGAAAAAGTCTTTATAAAGCTTTGACTCAATTCCTGTTCCTCATTTTTGTGAATTTCCCCTCACATATATCAAACTAAAAATATACATTTGCAACTTATTTGGAAAATACACTCATAGGAATTTCGTGTCGCTTGTGGCTTCTTTTTAACTCGCTCAAGATGGGTTACCAAACAAAGGTCCCATTTAGTCTAAAAGCCCTTTGTTTAACCTCTTCGGGATCTTTTCTGAAAAGTCCAAGAGCACCAGAGTAAAGTCGGAAAAAATTCTCAACAACAGACATCCCAGATTAATGCAACAGAAATGGAAGTATTTCTAAGGCTACATCCATTTTTGCCATGGAAATAGTGTTTTTAAAGATCTCCGTTTCTATTATCATAAAAACGCAGCCAGACTTAGTACAGGATGGTCCAGTTAGGGTGACATTACAACTACAACAAGCATCGATCAGTGTGAGGATCCAGCTTCTTGTAAGTTCAGCCATGAAAATCCCACACCTGACTTTTATGATAAGGATGACATTTTAATTCACGAATAGGAGATTCTCAGAGAGGAAGTGAAGTTTAACGACAGCAATTGGTAAGACAAACCCACTGCAAATGACGGCGTCGAGACAACCGAGGTTTCTGCTGGACAGAGTTAAAGGTCAGTCATTAACTAAGAGGCTGGACACCGGCTCCTGTGTGACGATGGGAAACTATCAAAAGAGATAACCAGAGCAGAGCTGCAGCGGCGTGACTTCATTCCCTGTCCACAACGAGGGAAGTCATACATGCAAATTAGCTGCTGTGGCAGCACACTGCTCGGTTCATGATCTAAGAGCAAGAAAATAAGCACAAAATAAACAAACCGTTGAGGGTCATTAAAACAAATGCTGACACAGATAAGAGCATCTACAACAGAGTTCATTTAGATAGGACTATTCAAAAGAAAAAGAAGCGGTGCTGAGCGGAGATCAAAATTATTCCATTTTACTGTGAGGCCGAGGAATAAATGCTCCAAATATCATGGCAAGTTAAAGTTAGCGCAAACAGTAAAACGACAGGATCACCTACAGGAGTCATGAGTCTTCACACTCTGGTCACTATGGAGATTTGACTTTTTCAGAGCTCATGCAACACATGACTTTGCCCGTGCCCATATCTCAAGGGTACAACAAATAGTTAGTACTCTTCTTCTGACCTTTAAAAAAAATTTAAAATCCCTTCATAACATCGGTCCAACCAATCTCCCAGAAAACAGAACACTCAACACTCTGGAGCTTCGGGGGATCTGATTAAGCTGGTGCCCCTTCTTCACATTCAAATGGACATACAGTAGATACAGAGCCCAAAGGGCGGCCCACGGGAGACTCATGAGCATGAGAGGGTTAGAACAATCTGACATGGTAAACAATGTGAGCCACAATGAAAGAAAACACAAAGAACACTATAAGTGGCTGTCATCTCACCACTTGCGAGGTTCTGAATACGCTTAGAGGCCTCACTACATAACTTACTGACAAAAATAACATAAAAACATGCTTTCACTTGAGAGACAACACTCATCACCTCTCCGGTGAAGTTATTTATTGAATGAGAGACATCCATTGTGTAGAAAGTTTGTTGTTTTTTTTTTTTGAGTAATGTGAACGTTTCATTGCTAGATTTGCAGATGTGGAGCCCAATATAAAAAAACACCACATCTATTTGTAATAAAGCCAAAGATGAATTGATACAGGCAGATGTTTAGGTAAACACTAAGGAAAATGTTCCATGTTTGCTCAGTGCACACTGATACAAAGTGAAACCGTCAGCAAACGTGATGGATGCTGACTGAGTTGAATTTGCAACTCGTTTAAAACATTCAGAAGCGATTTATGAGCTTCTATCTGTAATTTACAGCGAGCACTCGTATGAGAAAGTAAACACTCTTGAAGTCCGTCATCACAAATGGCAAAGCAGTGAGAACAAAGCGACTGTTAATGAACACGCATGGAGTTGATCAAGAGGAGAGTGAGCGTTCTGAACCGCAGCGACAAGCCTAACGAGTTCCCCAGGTCCGCAGAATGGGCTCGTCCTGTTTTCAGAGACAAAGCTTGAATTCCACAGCAAATCTTTACAGCGGTCATGGTTTTGAAAGTGGAGCGCAAGCTCTGGGTTAAAGAGGGAAGGCAGAGGGGTTGCTTGTATGCGCCTCCCTGTTGGAGAAACTAATGCAAACCATCTGCTGTCTTACCAACTTGCTATTCAGCATCTGGCAGAAAAGGAAGCAATGAGCGATGCTGGTGTCTGCAGTTCCAGACACTTGTGATGACAATCAGGCTATTTTCTCTCTCTTGTATCGTCTAAATGAGCTGTTAGTCTCCTTCAACTCTTTTTTTTTTTTCAATAAAGACGGAACCAACAACAGCTTTTTCCTCTAAAAGTCTTCAAATGTCATGTTTTTTAATGTTCCAGTGTCAAGTTATGTCCCACTGTACCTTTAACAAGTATTTTCTGTTGCAGATCATCCATTCTAACACACAAAAGCAGTATTAAAGTAATGATGTTGCAGAAATATGTAGATTTCTCATTTGTTGTTGTTGTTTTTTCGCTTTTATTTGCAGTTCAAGTGCAAAACTCTGCTTGGTTGACTGTGTATTAAGCAAGCTTTGTCCTATTGTCTCTCCTCTGGGCAACCTGACCTTCAGGTTCAACATAACATCTAAAGTGGGAGAATGAAACAGGTTTCAGTTCTACATAAATATGCACCGTCTGCGCTTGCATGAGGAAAGCAACAGGTTTAAAGAAATTCCCAAAGTTCGAAATGTGCTGTTGAGACACTGGATGTCCAGGAATTGGATGTGCCTTCATATGAGCTCTAACAATTTATATTTTGTGTCCTTAAGCCAGTTCACAGCACCTTAAGTTAAACATTTTTTTTCTAACAAAACTGGAGAATGCATATTACCAAAGATAAGCAACAATGTGCTAAAAGTCTGCTCCACAGCTGCATTGGGTTCAACAGCCAATGTGGGAATTCTTCCACAGAAGAGACTTGTTGCCAAAACACAATGGTGAGACCATGCAGCCTCCTTCTCGAGGCGTGTCTGCTGCAGGGATGGCATTCAGCAACCAGGAAAAACCTGTCTTTAGGTGATGTACTGACACACAACCATCTGTTGCACATACTGTACACACTCCACCTGACATAGGCTCCCTAACCTGTTTTTTAAGGGAGGACCGATGCACGGGACTCATGCTTTCTCTGGCGTGACGTTAGATTTCACTGGGTGTCACTCAGACAAATCATTTGCAGCAGCTCAGTACTTTCAAACTCAGCAGAGCCCATAAAAAGTGTGTGAGTGTCAGAAAAACTGAGAGGATGGAGGGAGGGAGAGAAAAGCAGACGCCTGTTTCTAATGGTGTGGTCATACCAACACGAATGAATCTCAGGTTAACAGAGTAGCTGATAAGTTTGATCATTTTTCCATATGAAGGCTACAGTAAAGCAATCTGTAAATCTGTAACCTCAACTAAACTTGGAGGTCTGATTTAATCGTCGGTTTAATGATGATAAAAGTACAAAAGGACAAACTTGAAATCATTTATACTGCTGATTTCTTTGACAATAACATTAATTGTGCATTTGTTTTTGTTTTTATTCTTTTATTTTTCCTCTCTTTCCTCCTTTCCTCTCCAGTAATGTCGGCTCTGGAGAAACCATCCAGTCTATAATGACTAACTACGACAAACAAGTGGTGCCAGGATATATCAACCAGTGTAAACATCACTCACCATCCTCCGCCTTCACGACAGTCGCAGTCCTCTCTGTATTCCCACGATCCACTTTGTGCGAACCTCAATTAAGTTCGCCAAGCTTTTTCCTTTTTCTTTTCTTTTCTTTGTTTTTTAAAGTCCACTGGTTCAATTTAAAAACAAAAGAGAAAATCCGAGTTCACAGATGATATTCCCGACTAATCCCGGACAGCATGGATGCGGCTTCTCAGCGGTGTCCTCTTTCCATAATGAAGTCGGAAATTAGTCCCACACTGACAGAAGCGGAGCAGTGCTCTAACAGCGAGCTGCGAGAGGAGCAGTGCCCTCAAACATCAGCTCTGAAACATAACACAGGAAACCGAGCCAGACCATCCAATCAAAAGGGCGCTGAGTGCAGAATATGCTTAAATATTCATTAGATTCCGGGACCGAAGCAACTGGGCATGCGCGCTCCTTTAGCACAGCCACACCGCAGAAACGCGTCACCCTCCACACACTGAAACAGTCTAAGATTACATGGTCAGGTGAGATTACATCTTTCAAGTACAAAGCGCTGTTACAGTGTAGGAATTATGTACTTTCTTTTTTTAAAGCTTAAGTAAAAACACCACAGTAGTAGTATCAAATGCAAACAAGTACTAAATATTCCAGTGTCCAAGTATAGCCTGTTGTGATACCCATGCATTAAAGGGAGTAACTTTTGTACCAGTTATAGTTTTTTGTGACATCCTGTGAACTTGCAAGCAAAAGTCATTTCATTCATTAGTCAGGAATCTTATTTTACTTTTACCTGTTCTAATTTGACCGTAACCTGTTTCACTGACTGGGTTCTCATCTGTCATTTCAATCAGCAAATTCATTGGTAACTAAAGGGATTAACTGGACATATCAGGACAAAGTAGCAGTGCTTGGAAATGCACAGGTGAAGTAGTGGTAAAAAACCACGGGAAAAAAACTGTTTCAGTGATCAAATAGATCAAACAAAACAGCAGATCAATGCAAACAACAAAACTGTGTCGTTTTAAAGCCTTTACTTACAAAACTTTTCCCTTTTTGTTTGTGACCATCATAAACTTTGCTTTCTAGATAAGCCTTACATTTAATCTGTTGAGCTGTTTTCCCCTTTCTTTCTTTCTTTCTTTCTTTCTTTCTTTCTTTCTTTCTTTCTTTCTTTCTTTCTTCTCTATAGAATCCATTTCAATACATTTAACACATAACACATGGGGCAGCCTTTAAACGTTCATCTGAAAGAATGACCGGTGCTTCTTACACAGACAGGGGATTTTTAAATTGTAATGGTCCTTTGTTGAGCAGCTCCCGCAGTAATGCTCAGCTGTGTGTTCTCAACAGAAAATACAGCCCAATTTGGTGTTTCAGACATGTAAATATGCACCTCAAATGGCACTTTAGGAAATCTCTTTGATGTTTTTAGGTGAAACTGGTATCCACCTCTTAAAGTCTGTCTTCAGCCAGGCAGAGGCTTGCCTTCAAATGATGTTGGGTGGTGATGTTCGAGTGTTTGGGTGTAACCCATCTATTAGGCTGCCTCTCTATGTTTCAGTGTGGTGTGTGTGTGTGTGTGTGTTTGTGTGTTTGTGTGTCTGTATGTGTACATGTCGAAATCAGATTTAAGTCATACATTAACATGCAATCGGAAAAGTGATTGTTTCTTTCCAGATTCGCTTTTTTTCTTATCTGATTCCTAAAGATTTGATATTTGACTGAAAGGTACAGATGTGGTGAGTATGGTGTTTTGTCGCCACCCCGTGGACATTTAAGGACATTGCACCAAATTAATTAAGATATAACGCAATAACACAAGCACGCAAAGATAGATGTTGGGTGTAGCTGAATAGAAATTACAAATGTGATATAGAACTCGGTTTAGTCTGCTGGCCGCAAGCAATACTATTTGTTACTGCTTCAAGAAGTGTCAATGTCCATTTCCCTTCAATCCTCCAAGCACTCTCCCTTTCATATGGCCCATCGCCGCTCTCACAGACTGCTGGTTGTGCCACTTTGTACAGTGATGATCAAGTTGCTGACTGTAAATACGGCTTAAACCTGATTTAAAGGCTTTTTTTTACTTAAGTCTGTTCTCGATTTGGGACTTCATCCGAGTCAGCTGTTGTGTTGATAAAAAACAAACAAAAAACACTGTACAAGATATAGACCCTATACAGAACAGTTGGTTCCTTGGACTAAAACCTCTTATATATGTTACACGTTCAAAGAAGCATCTTTTCTTGAAATCATCTCAAAACTTTTTTGAGCATCCGCTTAACTGTTATGATATAATGTAATATAATAATAATAGGATATAATGATGGACAAACCCACACCAAACAATCAAACATTTTGGTCAAATGTCAAAATAAATTTGAAGCAAGCTGCATTTATCAAATCCTTCTTTCTGAATATCTTCAGATCAAAGCTAAAAGTGTGCACATTTTGCCCAGTTGTTGGACTGATCTGTTGCTTGAATATGCAGAGGTAAACAGAGAGATGAAGTGAAAAGCTTCCATGATTATGTTTTAGGTTTAACTTAGTTTTTCACGCACTTTGTAATAAAGTTAAGCTACAACGAAAACATGCAGTAAGAAAAAAGAAAGAAAACAAGGTCGCAAGGTTCTAAGGTAATCCTGTCAGTGCGTCATGGGAGTTGTAGTCCCTGGGTGGTGTACTTGATGAACGTTAACTAATTTAGCGGTATCTTTGAAATGAGACGTTGATCAATGTTTACATTCACGTACGGTTGTAGATGCCAATGTGACTCATAAAAAGGGCAGAGTCCCTTGCGTTTTGTGTCAACTAATCAAACTTGGTGTCAGAAAGTGTCGGTGGAGAGCTGAGCAGTGGAGCCCGGAAGTAGGGCGGGACCTCGGTTCTGTATAAACATGGCCGTTAAGTCCTTTGCAGCGTCAGGTTACTGCGTCGGCTGAATTAGTTGGACTTTGAGGAAGTCACTGGGGGTAACTAATGCAGTAACAGGTGTAAAGAAAATGTAGACCATTAACCGACACCTGTATTCTTTTAATAGTTTTGTCTCTCTGCGGGAACAACATTGATCAACTTCATTTAGTACTTTATGCTAGCTAGCTAAGCGAGCTAACGTCCCAACGTTAACTTCTGTCAACTTTTTTTTTCAGCCACCGAGCTACTGACTGCTTATCGAAATGGAGGGGTGTCGTCGCTCGTCCAGAGTGTGTCGATGAATATTAAAACAGACGGACGTCTTGGATTAACCCAGCTAAGGGGTGGCTAAAAGTTTCCCGAAGGCTTTCTTTTGGATTTCTTTTTTTTTCCCCACTGGCAGCAGTGAAGCGCTGATTAGGCGCCCGTTTACTGTATGAACATCAGCTACAGGGCGGACAGAAACGATGTTTTCTGGCAAAGCCACGAAACCAACCTTCAAGTGTTACCTTCCTTCTGCGCAGGTATGTTTATATTTACGTATCAGGGGTAACAATGGAGTAAATTCTTCACGGTTTAAGCTGTGGATACAGTGTTAAAAAAGAGGATTTAAACCATTTTAACCTGCAACTGATCTGTTGTTTAAGTAGTTGTCAGTGGTGTCAGGTTAATTTTACACTGAGCTTGAAGACCATTTCAATCTACTTGTCCTTCACTAAATCTATTATAATCATTGTGAAATAATTAATGACTATATTCTATAATAATAGCGTATCTATACTTCCACCCCGTTACCTCTCCGTTACATTACATTTCACACTACTGCTCTTATTTTGACAGCTTTCGTTACTTCTCGTTATGGTGAAGTTGTTGCACAATTGATGATATAACTGGCATATTACATGCTGCAGTTGCTACTAACTTCATGTCAATAATTGACATCAAGAGATCAAAATGCTCACCCAAAAATAAAATAACTGGAGAAAGTGAACCAACAAAGAAGGATATTTGGTATCTTAACACTGAAACGAGACTGATATATCATCATTTAGTTTTTGCACTTTTCACTCCCTTTAATAATCTCATAACCCCTCAGATTTATCTGGTGTTTTCTATGGGCAAAAGTGCGTAAAGAAGCAGCTCCAACGCTGATATAGTAGTATTGATAACCTGAGACGGTGATAATCAATAAACTTACTGTAATATTTCTTACTTAATTGCAGCTGGTGTGGGTTTTTTTACACGAGTAGGTTTTTCTGATATGCTGCACTTGTCGTCATGTGTTTTTTATACAGCTGCATTAAGTACCTAACCACGCAAACTGAATACTTCTTCCACCATTAGAGCTGCACACTTGGTTGCAATCTTATAAGTAAATAGTGCAAATGGATGCATCAATATTTACTGAAGCATGCATATAAATGCAACCTTCTTCATATTCCAGGAGATCATTGTCAGACTCACCAAACCCTTCGCAGATTTATAGGTTTTGTGCAAAACTGCCATAGAACGAAGCATCTCATCAAATAATTTTTGCTTTCCATATTCATAGTTATTGTCAGATTAAATCAAACAGTAGTTTCCCATTTATTCCTGGACAATTTGGAGAGATAAAAGCTCAAAATGCATTAATCCTTGAGTGAGGACAGTCCTATTTGCCCTGTTTTGCCTGCAGGTATGAGTTCTCAAGACAGAGAAAGGATTTGTTGACAGACGCTGGTGGAACAACCCAAATAAAACCATTGTTTGTCTGGCTAGGGATGAGGGTTGTCTTGTTAGTGCGTTTTTCTTTTTGTGTGTCTTGATAACATATTTTTGCACATTGGCGTTCAATGTATACAGTTTGGAATCGGCACGATTTCATCATGGATGTATACTGGTCTTGGTAATAAAAAGGAACGATGATGAGAACACTTGTTGCCAAAACTCTTACAGCCAACAGCTGCTGAAAGGCAACACTTGAACCTCACAGTCACGGGTTCACGTCAGCTCTGGGAACTGAAGGGTTAACACACAGCTGGCCCAATTGAACAGGTTGTCAGTCGAGCTGAAAGATGCGTTTAAGGACATTTAGTGGCTGCTATGTTTGCTTGATACTTATCTATGTAAACAGAGCCTTACAAAATGTACTGTCTCTACTAGGCTTATGTTGTTTATGGTTAAGTGTTTCATGCAGAATAAATTCTCCAAAACAAATCTCACTGCAGTCAGATTCTGAGGTCGCCACAGTTAAATCTTTTTTTCGCTGTCACAAGCAGTTTGCATTTTTGTGCTTTGCTTTCAACACAAGGACACTTTTAACTGTTAATGTCCTACAACCTTACTTTGTAATGGCACTTTCCTGCTGTTACTGAGTAACCATCTGAAGAGTCAGCACATAACTAACGGATGTTTTTTTTGTTTTTTATTCTAGACTGATGTGACGAAAACCATTGAAACACCAATTAAAAAGTTGGAGCCCAAGTTACTTCCAGGTGAGTTTGTTCCTTGTCTTATCGTACGATTTGGTCCCACGTTTAACCGAGCTACGAACAGCTGTTTGATCAAAGGCAGGCTCGACATGTTGGCATATTAACATGTCAAGAACATTATGTAAACAATCAGATTACAGACGGCGTTTGTCTGCATAGAACATTATCTGTATGTTCACTCGTTGCACATAAACATGACTCAGTATGCTGCAGACCGTGGCAAAAAGGCCCGTTTGCCTTTAACTGCAAAGAAGTGTCCTCAGCCACGTTCCAGACCCTCATTATTAACCCCAACCCTTCAGTCGTCCTCTCACTGATTCCAATAAACAGTTTATTTCACAATGAAAATGTCAATTAGGCCTGATGCTCAGGCCACAGAATAGCTAATAATAGGGTATAATATAAATGATCTTGTTACTCATGTATCCAGATTTATTGCTTCATCTTAAAAGTCTCCTTTTTTTTTTTTTGGTAAACATGGTTTAAAACAGGAAGCTCTCTCGGGGTGTGGCTATCACAAACATCTCTTTAAAGCAGTTGGTCTCATTCATTCACTAATCTATAGTAACTGGAATGGCTCGGTGACATTAAGCATAAGGATGTGTTACGTACTTTTATAAAGTTTGCATTTGCAACCACGAGTGAGTGTTTTTAATCCAAACAAGGCTGCGCATATTCTCCTAAAGGTCCCCGTCTCTGGCCTTGCTGTGTGTCCTCCTTTTAAAGAGCAAACTGTTATTTATTTTGGTTGTCAGTTTTCCGCCTTTGTACGCTTCTTAGGTGTCTCTCTTCAAAGAGCTCTTAGTTTGCAAACCCTCTGTCTCGCTGCCTGAGACCTGAATAAAACTTGTTTTAGTGCAGTTTTAATTGACCGTCCACATCTGCGGGCGCGTGGGGTTAAGGTCATTTTACGGTTGTTGCTTCTTTGTCGTACAGATTTGTGAGGCAGCCGGACAAACCGGTTTTCACGAAGAGCTTCCTCATTTTTAGCTGTCAAGCCTTGTTGGGCTCCTCCGAGGCAAAGCTTTGAAGTTACTTTCTGCAGGACTCCACCCTGCTGTCCTCGTTCTCTTCGTGTAGAAATTTGTGGGGCTACTTTTTTATAGCTGGAGTCTTGACTACAGCCGGATCCTTTTGTGATCATGTGAAGGGGCAAAGGTCATGTTGCTGGTATATTAAAAGCTGCCTGTTAACTGAAGTAAACAGCATAGTGTGACCTGCTTCTGTTAGAAGTGAAGGAGGCTTATGCTGTTTCACCCCCTTTTACAAATATTTGGATCTTGTGTGAAGCATTAAGGCTTTTAGCTTTGGTTTTTTTTTATCTTTTCACGACTCCGGCATTTTCAATTAAAGACAAAACATCTAAGTGACATGACTCCTGCTGTGTTGCACATCTGCTTGTACACTGTATGAAGAAAACGATGTTTGCCTGTTGCATGATGGGATTGCCCAATACTGTGAACATGCCCGTTATGTTTTGCTGGGCTTAATTCCCCATCCGATAAAAGGAAAGAGTTGTGAAATCTTGATGTGAAATACAACATAGAAATGCATACTTGAGAAGTAGAAATCTGTTTGACTGGGTTGTACTTGTTTTTCTGTCACTAATTTTGATGCAAAGGCACGTGAGGACATGTAGAAATTTCCCTCTGGCGAGCCTGGGAACCATATGGTTCTGTCTGCACATGTGTCGTTTGCTCTGGCAGAATGGATCTGTCCTTCCTGCTCCAGCAGATTTACAAACGCCTTGCGGTGGACGGACCTATTAAAACTATTTATTTAACATGGGACGGGTTTGATACGAGACTGCATAGAGGCATGTCATCACTTAGCGCTTTGTTACTCATTGTAGTTTCATCCAGTTAATTCCAGAGGCATGTTGGTCTGTGCCTGCAGGTAAATTAAAAATTGACCAAAAAGTTCCAGATTAACTGGCGTTTGTGCATCTTTTCTGGTGACGCTGGGCTGACAAAAGGCACCAGTAAGCAACTTTTCTCTGCAAGTCGTTTATGTACACATTGTTTTGTGCCAAAAGACTCCACAGTAATATGTCGGGATTCATTTTAAAGTTGTGTTTGGGTCACTTGTATCAAGGTATGGTGAGTATTGTTGTACCTGACAAACTGTCTTCAGCAGGGCTTAAAACTTTTACACATCACAGTCTATTCGGCAGAATCCTAGGTAGATACACCAGTTTATACACGAAGAAGAAACTTGGTTTGGTTCAGGTATTCAGCAAGTCATGGCATCAGGAGGCCTCGAAATAAGTTGCACCCTGCTTGTACTGATGTTGTTTTCAGTACTGTGGCATTCTTATCTTGAATTTCTGAAAGCCTCTTTGAATAACAACAGACCCCAGGTTTGATGCTCAGCTTTTTCTCATCTGGTTGTTCCCAGGAGAGATCGTAGTGAACGAAGCGAACTTTGTGAGGAAATGCATCAGCACTGAAAGCAGCCAGGATGACCTGTGGGGGAAGTTGATATGCACCAACTTTAAGGTCTCCTTCATTCCTCAAGATGCCCCACTTAAGCAGGTATTTGTATGGACTTCTTGGTAGTAAGCAAACTGATAAATATGGCTGTCTTAATACAGCTGGTTAAATTATATTACAATATGTATGTTTTTATATATATATATAAATGGTCATAAGAGATTCTTTGTTTTGCAGTCGTTACCAAAGATTAAAAGGCAGAACTAGACATTTCACTCTTCTTTGTGTGTAATCTATGTCACCACCAGCATACGCAAAGTTTTGTTTGGACCTTAAGTGCATTAGGCAAAGAGGAAGGAAAACTTCTTTGTCAGTGGTATCGCACAAGAAGTGAGAGAACACGTCATTTCCACCAGTGCTTGATTGTCGGCTCGATAATAAAATGGAACTTGCTTCTTCCTCAGTCTGAGGAGCTCAACTCGCCACAGCAACAATGATTTGACACAAGTTGTTTCTGAGTTATTGGAATGATGGTGCCTGCAAGATGGTGACCTACTTTTTTTTTTGCCTTCACTGTAGAAATCCCAGTTGTCCCACCTGCTGCTTGGAGAGCATGACATCCCCCTCACCTGTCTGGATCAAGTCGTAACAGGTACACCTGGTGCCAGTGTTTATAGCGTAACGTTTTTTTTAACCCAGATTGTAGACTTTCTTCCATTTTTCCTGGTTCCTTATTGTCGCTGCACACATTAATTTGCTGACCTCCACGTGTGAAAAGCCCGTTGATCAAGCTGAATTGTTCTTTTTAATTTCAGGATGCAAAAACAGCTCATTACGCCTATTTCTTTGGTTGAATAACAGTTTCAGTAGAAACCTCCTCCACCACCCTAATGCAGTCATTTTACAGGAGTGATCTATAATTGGAAGTAAAGATCGATCCAGTCCTCTTCTCATTAATCTTTGATAGCTTTGGCGACTGGTGTCGATTGCTGTTTTTTTTTTCCCTGACAGCATTCGGATAACGTGATGTCACAGCGAGGGCAGTGCAGACCGGCTTAGTTTCCCTTTTTGTATGTCATTGATGCCGACTGCTGACACTGCAAAGGCGACCGGCCAGCACAACATTTGTTGTGTTTCAGTGATGAAGCATGAGGTTCTGTGTCACTCAGCTTGTTTTCGACCTGTTTGAGTTGTGCAACAACGGTGGACAAATATGGTTGCATCAAGAATAAAGATCATAATGCTTTAAATGAGTTCAGGCTTTCTGAACAATAGTTTTCCTCCTGGTTCAGCAGCACCATGAGCAGCTTACCGAGGTAGGCTGCAGGCCCAGTTGTCTTTCCACTTCCTCTCTGCGTCTCATTTTCCATTAGGTTTATCTTCTCATCTTTGAACTCTGGTTCAGATAAATATGCTGAACAAAAAAGAAACGATCTGCTGTTGCCACCGTCGCGTGTGACTGCTTAGTTTTTTAAGTGAGTCTCAGATTAGAGACAAAACCAGCGTGTGCGGATGAATTAGACATTTTGAAGATGCCAGTGACGAGGTCACACGGCACGCCGCGCTTGACAGAGGAAGTGCAGCTAGACACATGTGAAAGGATACTCACTTTCTGTGTTGGTGTTTGGTTCCACAATAAATTGAGCCTTTTGTAAGGCACTTTTACTTCAATGCAGAGAACTTCTCTTTGGGATTACCTTGCAGTTCAGTTCTGTTGTTGTCGCCCAACCCCAGACTGATTCAAAAGGTCCCTGTGGATGATATGTAGTAAAAGTATACTCAAGGGTGCTGATACAGAAGAGTGCTCGCTTTTGTTGAATGATGAATCTGTACACACGCGTTTACTTTTCCTATTTTGTCTGTGCTCCTCTCAGTTAATGATACAAAAGGAAAGAAGAAAGTTTTGGGCTTAAACCAGAAGCTCAAGTTCAACCCAACGGAGCTCATTCTGTACTGCAAAGACTTGCGCATCGTGAGGTTCTGCTTTGATGAGGCCGGGCCTGAGAGTGCTAAAAAGGTGAGAGTAAACCAGAGGCATTTGCCAGTCTTCTTTGATTTCAGTTCAAATAACTGGACTGCTTTATTTATTTGCTTTGAGTGAATATAATGAGGAAGTTAATGGTGAGGACTTTCGCTTGAGAAATGTTGGGTGATTGAGTGATTTATACATAAAATGTAGTAATAATCTCACCACAGTCTCAGGAAATAAACGGCAATATGGGTCCAACTCTGACGATTTAAGGAAATATTTTGCACCATTGAAAACCAAATGCTGACTCAACTAAATCAGTGTCTTAAGGGGTCGAATATTCGTAGAGCTCAAGAAAACGTAACCTTTTTTTGTTTTTTATGTCACACCACCTCATGATAACCGAAACAGAAGTAACAGTCTCCGTTTCTTCATTTCTCTCACCCATTTAATTGTTGGATTTTGATGAGCAAACTTTTCCTTTTCTCTTCTACGGTGTGTGAACTCACTCCATACACACATTCACCGTCACTGCTCTGACCCGTACCTTAGGGACACGTTTTTATGTGCAGCTGTGTCACCGTCCATGTGAGAAGAAATGACGAACTTCTCAGGAAGCATGTTCATTAGCCAAACAACAAAGGGACATTGAGAACAATCCCCATTCATGGAGGAAGCAGACTCTGAACCCTGACTGTTGGAACAACCGGCAGTCTTAGTCAGACTCATCTGCTCCGTAGAGCTTGGACGAACAGATGTTTAATTTCTGATGCTGGTGTTGGGTTTAGGCAGTAAACTTTATAGTAGCCATACCTGAAAGTTCAGTGTTTCTTTAAGAAAGAATAATGACAGTCGTAAAAAGTCGTATAGACGGAAAGAAAACTTTATTATTATTATTATTATATTATAATTATTATGTCACACCTGCAGTCATGCTCTGCCATGCAAGCTGGGATGCCAAACTGTTAACTCAGCAGTTGAAGGAGATCATGATCTCTCCAGTCTGTGCAGCCTCACCACAGCCTGAGGGTGTTGTATATCCCCCCTCAGGCTTGGCAGAGTGCCACTGACCTGCACATGAATCTGAACGCTTACATGTCTGGTCTCCTCTTATGTGAAACTGGGAGCAATTTTCGGGTCGGTCGGGATGCTTTTGCAGCCCCCCCAGTATACGCCTGCGCCACATTTCCCAAAGTATATGTTGCCGTTCTGGACAGGAAACGCATGTGGCTATATAAGGCTTAGGTTGGACATTAAGTTGTTAACACTTTATTTGGTGCACTCTACAACATATAACAGAATATGATACGTTGTTCTGATATATAGGACACTAAAATAGAATGCATCTGCCCTCTCTAGCTCTTCTTGGAGTTTATTCATGGATGCCATGTATGTAATTACAGTGTGAACCTAAAACTGGACTCAGTCTTTTTATTTCCTCTTTAACACACTGAATTTCAATAGTTGCCATAGGAAATTACAGTGCTGGCAGCGGCCTTTTCTACACACACGCACACACACTTTCTGTGTCCTCTGGTGTTTTTCACAGCTTTACTTCTGAATAGACGGCTTTGTTAGACTCCAGTGGAGCCACAGAGATTCAGTCCTGTAAAACCAGAGCAGTCGGCTGCCTGTCAGACATTTGCTGTTCCAGGTTTCACTTGTGTCTGTGTTGGTATGATTAAACCACATGCCTCCGAGTTTATTTTAGCACTCTGAATGAACATTGCTTCTGGAGCTGGGTGGCTCTGTTGAAACCAAAGCTGCCATGAATACACTGATTCCACCATTTAATTGTACTACTGGTGTGGTACTGATGGCACTTTTCTGTATTTTTGTCGTAGGTTTGCCTTGCTATCGCCCACTATTCCCATCCAGCTGATCTTCAGCTGTTGTTTGGCTTTGAGTATCAAGGACGGCGATACCATGAATCTAAAGGTACTCCAATAACTTGGCAACTTTTTTCATTGTTTACAAATGGCAAACCTTTTTATTTGGAACTGTAATCTGTTCTGTAATTACAAACTTAAGAAGTTTGAATGTCAAACTTGTTTCTCTGCATTTATTTGTGTTATGCAGAACAAAAAAAATCAAAGTTGGCCTTTTTTTTTTTTTCAGGGGAGCGAGTCAATGGCTCAACTCCAAGAGGAGGATTGCGGACCCCTATTTTTGACCGTCCGTCTGACTGGGATCGGGAGATCAAGAGAACGGGGGCTTCAGAGTGGAGGGTTTGCTCCATCAATGAGGGTTATGCCATCTCAGCAAGGTCTCCAACTCACGTTGTTTGCTGTTGGCAAAGCATGCCGTAGCTATATGACACATTTTCAAACAGTCTTAGACGACAAACTCTTCTTCTGTCTAATTTAAGAAGGTATTTGTTAAAAAAAAAGGACACTTTAATGTTACCACTCTGATACATTTTCCTCCTTATCACTGTTGAAAGGCTTTGACTGTTAGCTAAGTGCTAACGAGTTCTGTACCGTACATCAGGCAGGTGCTTTTAAATGTTCCTTGTCTGCTCTTGGCGTTGTTTTTCATGACGTAAAAGCTGATGTTGGACTGGGTTCATGTGTAACACCTGTCTTTCTTTAAACTCCCTCTTAGTCTTCCAGAGCACATTGTGGTCCCGGTTTCTCTGGCAGATCTAGATCTAAAGCAGTACTCTTCATACTTCACTGACGGGCGCATCCCCGTGAGTATCTTATCTTATCTTTATGAAATATTTGCTTTTGTTGTGATTAATCCTATAATGTCATTTTATTGGCACATTTAAGGACCACTGATGGTGTTGGCTCTCATCATTAACTGCCAATTCCAAGTTGGAGCCAATATAATTGATATGGGAATATAGACTGTTCGGTGATTTAATTTGTGTATATTTCCCCTTGCAGCTGTGGTGCTGGAACCACTCTAATGGGAGTGCTCTCGTTCGCACGGCCAGCTTACTCGATCCATCGCAACAGAAAAAGATTGATCAAAGGTAATCAAACTCTGTCGGTCAGTTTATTATCTGCCGAGTCAGCGCATTAATTCACAGTAACTCGAGCCATTTTCCTAGTCTTTCTACAAGTTTCTCTGACAATGGGCTTGATAGTTTTTGCTCCATCTTTCTGATAGACAGACGGCACTGATTACATTCCTCCGTCCTTGTCTCTTACCTTTGCGGAGGTATTAAATGTGTCGTTGGCATTATGTCTGTAATCTTAAGCACTCGAAGCCAGCTGCAGCAGCCACTGAAGTATAATGTAATGTGATTTAACTCTAGACGTGTATTTTCGATACTTGAGCTGTTTCTGGTAATGAACTGGATCTCTTACCATCATCGGCTTTGTGTTGTTGTAGGATCTTCACCGCCATAACTAAAAGCCACCCACAGTGCAGCGAGGTCATCAAGTCGGATCTTGACAAGTGCTTGCCTCATATCCAAGACATCCAAAGTGCCTTTGTTAAAATCAGGCAGATCTGTGTCTTAGGTAAGGCCTTTAGTTTAAAAAAATAAGAATAAATAAATGAATAAAATTGACATTGCAAGTGTTCAGCTTGGTTTTGCAGTGTTCATTTCTTTGTCGTGGAATTAATTTGGATGTTTTGACACGGGTGTGCAGGGTTTTATAGATGTAACGGTGTTTGTTTGACTGTGCAGATCATTTTGAGGAGTCAGAGGAGAGGTGGCTTTCCACCATTGAAAACTCCCGATGGCTGGAATACATACGGTACGTAGACAAGCCGACAGTCTTTCGAACTCCTTTTATGTTTCAAAGTATCGCGTTAAAATGTCATCAAAGTCATCCGGATGTTTGTGTTGCCTTCGTTCTTCCTGAATGTAACCTGCACGAACATTTTGTATCGCTCCTGACCGATGTGACAGACTGTTTTGGACTCCCTAAGCCAGTAATTATGACCCAACGGAGTCAGCCAGCAAAAACAACATGCAGTGACTGTCTTATCGTATAAACCCTTTCATATTGATTGAAAACATGAGCTATAAAGATAACATATCTGATGCTGAAACTTTTAAAAAAAGCAGTTGTGTAGCACGACAATGACATTTTTAGCTTGATGTTTGAGTCCATTTGGATTCATCTGTATATAGCAACACGTGTTTCCCATCCTAAACAATGCCATACGCTTTGCCAGATGTAGCCACAATATGTGCTGGGAGCTGCAAATGCTTCATGTCCTACAGAAAAATTGCTCCCAGACGACATAAAAGGTGATCGGACATGTAACCGTTTAGATTTCATGTATATGTCAGTTGTGGCGAGGCTGCACAGAGGAAAGAGATCCTGATCTTCTCCATGAGCTTTGGTACCAAAGTGGGTGCAGTTCAGCCCTGTCATCCATTAAAAAAACAAAGGAGGCCTTGAACTGTTGAGGAACTAAACCTACGTTATATAAGAATAGTAAAATGGAGAAAATGTGTCCTCAAGTTAAAATCTATGTTCTTTCTTTGACCCAAGGGCCTTCCTAAAACAGTCTGCAGAGATGGTGTACCTCTTGGATGGAAAAAATGCCTCCGTCATACTTCAAGGTAAATTCTCTCTCTTTTTCTTCACTGATTGAGCCACAGGATTCTGTGGTTTTCCATCCTTTCGTTGTGCAAAGTGAAATAATTGTGACCTCCTTCGTTTTGACACTTGCGCAGAGGAAGAGGACAGAGATCTCAACTGTGTCGTGTCGTCGTTGGTGCAGCTCATGTTGGACCCTCACTATCGCAGCCTGATCGGCTTCCAGAGTTTGGTGCAGAAGGAGTGGGTGATGGCTGGCCATCGCTTCTTGGACCGATGCAACCACCTAAAGAAGAGTGACAAAGAGGAGGTATTTGTGCTCCGGTTTGTCATAGAGATGACCTCGTGAATTCTCTGAGTCTTCCCTTGCTTATTGCCATGTGTTTGTCTCCGTTTGTGTGGATCAAGTCCCCGCTGTTCACGTTGTTCCTGGACTGCGTGTGGCAGATGATGAACCAGTACCCAGCAGCTTTTGAGTTCACAGAGGCCTATCTGACAATACTGAGTGACAGCATGTGGAACCCGCTCTTCAGTACTTTCCTCTTCACTTCTCCCAAACAGCGCACACAATTCTTGAACGTGAGAAATCTTTCATCATCTTTGTTTCTAGCTATGTTTTCTGTATTTACGGTTCGAGGTGCTTGATAATGCTTGATATGGTGGCTCAGGAGCTGCGGGTTGTACTTGACTTATTGTTATTAAACTGGAAGCAACAGGACGGCTGTGTTTTCCTCTCTCTCAGTCACAATCGCATCCTTGTCAGCTGTGCTGCTGCTCCTCGTTCCTCCTGCTGCTCACTGAACAGACTGAGGTCATGTAGTCAGCCGCCACATTTGCTCGGTCAGAGTAGCTGCCGCTAAGTTTGGAGAACTCCTGTGATGGTCGTTACTGTACGAAGTGTTATTTATCTATTTCTTTTAACCATTTTTAGTGGTATCATTTAAAGTTTTCCACCTGTGTGAACCAGATAACTGAGATCAAATAACAACATAAAGCTATTTAAGTCATTTAAGCTTAACTCTCTTCTTTTTTGTTTCATCTGTTCTTTACCGCGCATATGAGTGGTTATGATATGTTTTGTAATTACCTTCTCTTTACTCCTTCCTCTGTAGGACTTTGCCAAGAACAAAGCCATCCCTCAGGGAGAAGACCAGACTGCGTTTTTCCCTCCTGTTTGGGAGTGGTCACAGCAGTTCTCAATCAAAGATCAAACCCTCTTTAACAACCCCATGTATGTCGGCAAAGGAGCCGCCTGTGTTCAGAATGGAGAAGTAAAAACCTTCAGACGCACAAAGGTATGAAAGAGGCTGTTTACGCCCGGGGATGAGCAGGGGTATCCCATCACAAGTCAACAGCTTAAGTTTAGATGTGAAATCGTACGACATGAAATGCGTGTGTGTGTTCAGTCCTACTCGAATTGGTTCAGGTACTCTGCATCTTCAGCAGTTCCTGTACTGAGCTTTGACCCGGAGATAACAAAAGGAGCCGCTACACAGACAAAGAACAAGCACCATTTGTAAGACGATAATGTGTACAGCACCTCGTAAATGTACAGAGCTGTAAAGCGGTCCAATTCCTCCTTCAACTTGGTAGAAAAAATAAAAATTTTCTGCCTGCTGAGTTGTTTTGGTCCCTGGTGTGACAAATTAACTGGAAAGAGCCCAACAAGCTGAAAGGGGCCATTTCCTCATCAGTGTCGCAGTGGACATGCTTTTAACTCGATTCCCCTCCTGTGCCCGATCTAAAAGTCCAGGTCAACCTCACTTAAAAAACACTTAATTTCTTCTTAATTAATTTTTTAAAGGTCAAATTAGAACTAGTGCAACTGTGCAGGTACTTTGTCCCTTTGAGGCCACACCACTCATCAGTCCTCACTACATCAGACTAACATCCACTACATCCAACAACTTATTCCAAAGTTGGATCTTTTAGGATCTCAGCTGTCTGGAGACCTGTGAGCATGACCCGTTGACCTGCACCTCTCCCCTGATGCCTGCGACTGAATGAGTTTATATCAGGTTAGAATAATTCTTTGTGCTTCCTCCAGCAGAAATCCTACACAGTGCGAGGCATGCTCACGCTGCAGCGTAACGGACTGAAGGTTGAAGAGGACGTGTTTCCCCGGCGGGGCTCTTTGGCCTCGGAGCTAAAGCCCGATTTCTCACCAGTTAAAGATGAAAGCCCATCAGAGCGTTTCTTCAGGGACTGGTTTTCTCGACCCGTTGACCAGCAAGGCCTCCTGATTCCGCTGCTCATGCCCTCACACGTAGCTCTCTGGAAGCTCTTCTTTCTACGCTGGGTTCCCGAGGCCTGCATTCCCAAAGGAGGCTCCATCACTGCCTATCACAAGCTCTCCCAGCTGGTCGATGAAATCGAGATCCTACAGAACCAGCTCCGGCAGTACAAAGGACCCAGTCCCAGGAGCACGCCACTACCAAGCCCAAGTGGACCTCCTTCAGACCAAAGAAGAATGTATTTTAAGGCCAGTTCTCCAGATGACCCCTCTACACCTCCAGACTTCCTTACTTCCTCCTTTCCTTTCACCCCGGTGGGAAACCTGTGCCGGCGAAGTCTCCATGGAACTCCTATTAGTAAATTTCTGAATGGGGCGAGGATCTGGCTCTCGACAGAGACTCTTGCTAATGACACTGTCTGAAGATGTTGGGTTTAAGGGCTCTTTTAACAGATTTTATAACAATTAACCCTCTTTCTTTTTGGATTTCCTCTTTCCGAAATATCAACATAAAAAACTCGCAATTTGAATTTGACTTTTTGGACATATCTTTGAAATTATTTATAAGCTGGAGTTTGAATTCAGAAAAGCCAGAAATTCCTAGTTCAAAGTATCATCTGTAGGTCTGAATCATTATAGAATACAGATCGTCCATTTACTGACCAGTGAGTTGATACTTAAAGGTCGAGAAATCCACATTTTTCTGATGAGAAGTAGGTCTTTGTTTTTGGTCTCCTTGAGTTTCACTGCAAGTCTCACACAAAGAGGGCTGCTGGAGATCTTCCAGCTTCAGATGATTTTTCTCGACCACTCTCTCGTAAATGTACATGTGATTTAACGGATGTTTTAAAGCTACAGCTAGTGCGGCTACAGTACAGGAAGACTTCTCCCCTGAAGTGAATTAATCATCTTTGACATTTTTGAAACGCCTCTTCTTATTGCAGTGATTCACTTCATTGAACACTGATTTTCAGGAACTCCCATTTGTTTTTTTGCCTTCCAAGATACCGAAATCGTAATGTTGTACGTGTTATTTTTTTAAAAATTGATATTTCAGAAAGAGGAACTTGAAATAACACAGCTAACGAGCATTTTACCGTGCGGTTGAGACGGACTGTATCTGGCCTGGTTGAATGTAATAGGATCTCTTCTTTCACAGACTTATTGCGGATGGCTACAAGCATCTATATTCTTAACGCTCATGTGGAGTAAGTAAGTTTTACAGTAAGTAGCAAATGATGTAATATCAGGGTTTAACTCTTCAGATGTTCTCTATATTTGAAGCAGTCATAAGGGCCTTATATATATGTAGTATAACACAGCAATAGATGATGAGGGGAAGCGGAGCCGTGAGAACTCTGGTAGTTATTTCCTCTTCTCTTTTTGAAGGGGTTGTATTGAACTTTTCTCTGGGGGCCTTCTGGTAAGGCCCCCAGGGAGAGACGTGAACAGTAGCTGAATGGGTAAATATTTGAAAGTTAAGGGACGGACGAATGCCTTGACTCAAACCACATCCTGGTGTAGTCAGTTGGATTCCAGGCTGATCTGATGAGGATGACACGGTTTTTGAGGCAGCACATTAGCAATAAGGCATCTGAATACTAAGTCTCATAAAAAAAAAAAAAATTTGTGTGTGTCAACATTATAAGACAGCAGGCGTTGCGTGTTGAAAAGTCTTATCAGCATTAACTGCATACACTGTTTAAAATCTTTTATATTACCTTGATTTTTCTTGATAGTTCTGCATCTAAGATCATTATGATGGTCGTGATGGGGAAACAAGAAGTTGAAGTTACTGTACTTTCAGAAAGAACAATGGTGAGCTTCATGTGCAAAGATGCTTCTAAGCTATTCATGTGGCAGTTAGAGATTTCTTTTCCCTTGTATGGACACCATAAACACGACTCTTTACTGCTAAATGAACAAGGAACTGTCGGAGACACATTTGGGGGAGGCTTATCAGTCATCCAGTGCCCTTTTTAAAGCTGGTAAGAAACCGTCACTGTGTAATGTGCATGTCAGCATTTATTACCCCGCCCTTTATAAAACTGCATACAAAAACCACTTACCACACTTTGTATCTGTTAGGTTAGAAAGGGGGTGTTAAGACTGAGCTGTTCCCAGCAACATACGGCAATCTCACAAGTCTTTGGTAATAACCGGTTCGGGTGTTTCTTAGTATAGAGTATAATGTGAGCGCAAACCTGCTCTCCCAAATGCTATTAATTGCACAATTTACCCAGAATATAGGATAGATTATTTTAAGGCAGTTGTTTAATATAATTTTTGCAAATACTATAAATACTGTATATGCTTGAAATCTTTCAATATTTTTGATTAATGGTACTAAATAGCTTTTATCCTTGATCAAGTCTTTATATTTTATGGAGATGTATTTATATGCTGTGTTTCGCCCCCTCCCTCCCACTAATTCCCAATGTTGCACTCTGCTGGAATTGTATGATGACTGGCTTCCTCTGTGGCACAGTTTGATATTGAAGATCAGCAGATGTATTTATTCAGTTATGCAAATGTTCTCCAAGAGGGGTGTGGTGGCCGCTGCACCTCCTCTGGGGCCTTTCTGGGACGATTGACCTGTTTTTTGTAACTATATTCTAAATCTGTTGACTTGCTTATGTTTACTAAAAACTGATGATTTTTTTTTTTTTTTTTTTTTTGCACCAATTCTGTGCATCCAGTTAAATTGAGGAGAACTGCACTGAAACGGTCCCCCCCCCCCCCCCAAGAGAAAATTTGATTTAACCATGTATACCAGTAACAAGTCAATACATTAGTTTTCAAATGAACCTGCTTTCTTGTTTTTATTTTAGCCGAGATGGGGCTCAAAATGGAAAATGTACGACTACACTGGATATTAAGCGAGATTTGTTTCATTGAGATGTTCCGTTTCAACCTCAGAAATATTTCAGTTCACCTGAAGTGTTGCTTTGGGGTACGTCTGTCGCCTCCTGCCATGTTATACGTGTCGAACAGCGAGTTAAGAATACTGCCAGAAGAAGTAGAAGCTCCAGATGTTTTTACCAAATTGTGAAAGCTGCGGGGGAAAAATGCACAGCTCAGATTTATTTTTAACTTTGCATGTTTGGAGTCCAACATTACACTTCTCTGACTTTAAAAACCAATGATAACGATCGCCATTTAAAGAAAAAAAGAAAAGAAGAATAAATCTTAAACAAAAATTGCTGTTGAAGTTTCCGGTTATTAAGATGTAATCTGAGGTTGTGCTGATGTTAAGGGCCTCTGTCACATCTTGGGAGTCTTGGCCAAAAAACACAGTCGGCGTTGTTGAGACGAAGAAAAAGGTTTGCATGGATGCTGCTTTGGGAAGGCTTTTCCTGACAGCAGTCTACACAAAAGCCAACGCTTTTTTTCAGACTTCATATCAGGCTGCGGCTGCTGCGTGGAAATGTATCTATAGATAAAATGCGCAGAAGGTAAGAGGATATTTAAAGAATGATAAAGCTCGAAATGCCACACGAGTGTCTCTTGAGTGGCTGTAAAGTTGGCAGACTGTCAGTGGAACCTGCAAACGTCACAGTAGCCCATGACAAGCCAACAATTGTTGGTTGTAAAATGAAGTCTGACCTGCTGGAGTAAAGTTTCGTTGTGGAAGTAATAGCTGAACGCCGGTACAAAGGGTAAATCTAACATTCATTTGTTTTGACTGGACTGATGTAAAGGATAAGTTCGGCAGAACAGTTTCACCTCACTTAAAGGTCGAGAAATCCACATTTTTCTGATGATAAGTAGGTCTTTCTTTTTGGTCTCCTTGAGTTTCACTGCAAGTCTCACACAAAGAGGCCTGCTGGAGATCTTCCAGCTTCAGATGATTTTTCGACCACTCTCATACATGTGATTTAACGGATGTTTTAAAGCTACAGCTGTCATGTAACTCTTACAGCACGGGTACAGTAATGATTGATCGCCACCTCGTCGCAGAGCAAATGACTTTGGGTTTTTGTTTTTTCCTCTTTTACTCGAGCAAAGATTAACTAGGAAACCTTTGTGACTTAAAGACCTCTCTGAAACCACACGTTTACTACAACTGAATTACACGATGTTAGTAGCCATAGGAGAAGAGGCTGCCTGTATCAAACGCTGGTCTGTGTCAGTGAAGAGGTTTCTGTAACCACCAGTAAAAACTGAATCCAGTGATGCAGCTCGACAGGAAACCTCTCCAGTGCCCATTCATCCAGCTCCCCCTGCTGCATGACTCTTCATAATGTGCATCTCACGCATTTAAGCAAACTCCAATTATTTATTTTGCTTTATTTTATTGGTTTCATTTTATTCTATGTGGATTGGTAAAAATGACTTAATTTATTTATCTAGTATTGGCGAGAAAAGTGAGTCACATTCTCCCAATCTGTACCTGTAAACTGAGTAGGAGTTTCAACTACTTTTTGCACTTACTTTCACACTTGATTCTAAACATGGTGGTACTATTTATAGGACCACAAATTTGTCATTTGTTAACCCCTCGGATTCTATAACCCTAGAAAATATGAAAAATTGTGGACGGTTGACAGTCCTCAAGGCTTTGAAAATAACTCCATTATTATATCTATCAAAATTTGATGACCACCACTTATATCTTACAACATCTGTGAAATATCTTTTATATCTCTGCTCATTTTGTGTCTGTGAAGGGAAAGGGAAATTACATTGCAGTATTAATAGTTATCAAAAAAAAATGCATTTCCTACAGATAGATTTAGTATGGGTGCAGGTTTTTACAATTGTGTTGCCCCTGCTTGTGGTTTTATACTTTAGCAACTGCTTCTGACTTTTATCTAATGTGTGCACATAGTTTTTTTTTTTGTTTGTTTTTTTTGCCACACTTCTCTCAGTTTGCTTATCTTTGGAGAGATTCCAGTTTCCACTTTGGTTTTGTAGTATTATGTGTAGCCTACTTTGTCATTTTCTTGTCAGTTGCAGCTCTTTACCATCTCTCTCTTCTTTTCTCCTCTCCTCTCAATGTCAGATCTGTGTCTTGTTTTGGTTGCCTTGTGTTTCCCTTATGTCACATAGAAGCAGCTCCCTAACTGTTTTGGTCCATGGTGACAGAATTTGACGATTCACCTACTTAGGCATAGAATTTCTACTCAATTATTTTTTTTTACTCTGCTGGTAAGTCAATTACATTTGTAAGTAGACTGGCAAATCTCATCCAAAAGAAAGTTTTAACCTTAGTTCTCTGCTCTTTAGTGTGTGCATGTTGGTCAAACGTGCTCGCTTAGAAAAACAGGAAATTGAGTAAAAGTAGTGACGTCATTGGTGAGCGCCTCCGCTGGCCTTCGAAATGGGCTTGACTCGTTAGCCTTGATTTCTTTAACTGTCCCTCTGCATATCAACTTCATTAATTTCTTTCCATACAGAAACGGCGGTCCGCGATGACATTTGGGGGTAAGTGTACATAAGGAGGCAATGCAGAGGCATATCTAACGGGCCTTGTACATACTTGACAGAAGTGAGCAGACGTAAGTCGAGCTGGGCACATATAGCTATATGTAGCTGTGCTAGCCGTGTAGCTGCTCACTAGCACGAATCTATGGTGCTAGGGCTAAGAGTAGTGCCCGGTAAATATAACAATTATAATGGTGACCACATAGCCTCATCTGATATCTTCTACCACATGGATGCACCGGGTGCATTAAGCGGTGGTGTACTAAGTGTCATACTGTCGTTTATATGCGTCTGCTGGGAAACTAACTCCAAGCAGCTAGCCAACGTTAGCCAAGTCAGCCAGAAAGCTAACGGTAAACACTGACTTGGAGTGTAACTGGAGGAAAACTCATGTTGCTGAATATATTTTATTCTTTCATTAAAGCAGCTATTTTTTTCAGAGGTCCCTTTGGAGGAAACGTGTTTTCCGTGCTTGTCTTAGCTAAAACTCCTTTCTGGATAATTGACTGGTATCAAAGGAAAGGGGCTCCACCTTGTTTAATTTATAAGTATATCTGATTTAAGAAGACCTTAAAAATAAATCTCTGTTCGCATTATCGCTGGTTTATTAACACGCCTTTATTTATCTTTTAGTTTCATTAAAGACTTGTAGAAAGTATGTTTCTATGTGCTCTTGCATGTAAAGAAAAGCTCCTGCTATCCTAACAAGAAGCACTCGAGGTGGATTGAAATGGAATCAAAACAGGAACAAATGTGATGGACGTCATTTTAAGTCTCCCTTTATCGTCCTTTATTATCTTGTCATTTTGAGTATAGTTTGTTGTCTGAAAGTTGAGAACCAGTTGGAAGATTTTTTTTTCCTCCTTAAACCAATTTGTAATGAGTCTGTCTTGTTGTTTAGACCCTCTTTATGGTTACTTTGGATTAATTGTAATTGTTTTACAAAAGTTTATCTCTCTGTAATGGAGTAATAGATTAACATGAATTGTTGAGTGACTTCCAACAAAGGTGATGGACCAAAGGCCAGTGATTCTTTGGGGCCAAGGGTGGTGTTCGGTGGGCCTGTTTGGCCTTCTGTGTACTGTTAGGTGGAAAGCAATTTTTTTTCTTTTTCCCAAATGTGAGAGCTGTCACAGGAAGAAGATGAAGCTGGAGGTTAAGGGAATAGAGTGTGTGAATTCAGGATTGTGATGCTCCACTGATTATGTTTCCCTCAGTTAAACCGGCACCGTTGTGCATATTCTGCATCTGTCAAAGAAAGTTGACATGCTAACCGCACACAGAAGTTCAAAAATAAAGATCAGCAATAAGTCAGATTTCAGATACTCTCGTTTTACAGTCTTATAGACAACTATGAATAAATTACAAATATAATAGAGCAATGAGTAACCTGCTTATAAAAAATAAATAAATCAGCCATCTTATAGTTTGCCTTTGGGCAGATTTATGATAATTTTTTCTGCTACAAATAAACTTTTGCTGTTTATTCCTGTCTCTGTTATAACAGATCAGTGCAATAGAACATTTTAATGGTTCTCATCTGTGGTCCAGAATATTCTCTTATAGAATAAAGCTCAAGTTATATTTTAAGTTCTATCTAATTATCATCTAGTTTGGCTTGCATAACCTTAAAACGTGTTGTTTTGTATCATGCATTTGTCTTTTTTTTTTTATTTTTCCTTTTCTTTTTTTCCTTTTTTTTAGGTGAATATACAGACAAGGTCAGCCAGCTAATTTCAGAACTGGTTCCTGTGGGGGCTGACTGGCTTGCATGTTTCACTTCCTGTACAGTACAGTAAAGCGGCTCGCTTGGTGAAAGGATTGCAATGAAACCAGCTCAGGAGCGCAACCAGGAGTGCCTGCCTCCAAAGAAGAGGGACCTCCCCATTAGTAACAACAGTGGAGGGACAGGGGGAAGTGGAGCTGCTGGAGGTGGTGGCAATACTGCTGGAGGTGCTATTGGAGATGATGATGTGGTTTCTGTCCAGAACTCTGCAGCCAACAGTGACAGTCATGGAGGGACCCCCTCTGGAGAGTGGCTGCGATCTCAACAGGGGCTTCATTACGGAGTGGATAATACAGACAGCATATCAGCAGTGCCCGTTGACCAGTATAGTATGCTTTACAAAGTGGCTGTTCCATCTGTTACCTACTCACCTACCAGTCTTCAGCCAGTGTTAAGCCACATTCCACAAGCCTATACTGTACACTCTCCCCTCCTGCAGCATCCAGGCCTTTCTTATCCTCCTCTCGGTTATGCACAGATCCCTCATTCGTCTCTCCAGTTTGTTGGCTCCCCTTATGCTGCTGTGCCCTACGCTCTACCCCCTGGGTTTATCCCAGGATCATTGATCTCCCCCTCAGGCACCATCCCTCAGCCCCATGCTGTATCCCACCTAGTTCCCTATTCATCTGTGATACAGGAAGGCGTTGTTTCCCCACCTCCACAGGCTCAGGTAGCTGCTCATGCCTTTGCCAAAGTTGCAGCTTCAAGTGGCGTCCCGCTGATGCTGCCCTCAGAGCAAGCTGCCCAGCAGCACCTTGGTACTGTTGGCGTTCTACCCGCAGCAGAGCTCACCCCCCGAGGGATGCCTCTCTTCTACCACCCCCAGGGCAGCAGGGCTGCCTCTGCCACCAGAGATTGCCACAGTTCCCAGCAGGAAAATGAAGCAGAAATGAATGGAGGGGATAAAGAGCATGGAACCAGGGAGGTCGCACCGGACTCTGCCTACACAGCCAGAAATGCACATCTGCCACAGGGAGCATCCAGCTCTGCTGCACAGGAGCACAGCCAAGAGAGAGTCTTTCAAAACCGGAGGCTGGAAGGCAGGAACTCACCTGGTCAGCGCAGCACTCCAGACAGTGATCTGGAGGTAAGACACACTGATGGATTACTAAAGGGTCCCACTTGTTTGAACTGAATGCTCTTGTTGATTAAGTATTAAGATATTGTTAAAACGTTCATATTTACAGGGGTACAGATATGGTCAAAATGACAGCTTCACACTGAAAATAATTAGACTGACTTTATCCTGTTGACATCACTAAATGAAATATCTAGTATTGCTGTGTCTTTTCACTGCTTTGTTAAACTCTACGTCCTTCCATTGTTGTTTTCTGCGTGTCCGGACCGAAATGGCAATCACTCGCAGCCAAAAAACTGTACACAGCGATGCTCCACGTCTTGGCTTCCACACGAAATGCATGTTGAATGAATACGTTGAATTTGGATTTCGAAGTTAAATATAGTTAAAGGCTCGTTTTGCCGGCTTCAATCGTTCGGTCATGTCTCCTTCTCCTGATGGCAGTTTTCGAATAACATTTGTGCTCTTTCAGTGAGTTGTCATTGACGTTGTGTGCTGGAGAGTTTTAGGCTTGTGATTAGAAAAGTTTCTTATTTTAACATCCACATACTGTATTTTGCGCACTATAAGGCTCACCTGATTATAAAGCGCACCCTCAATTATGGGGTCCATTTCTGTACTTAACCCATACATAAGGCGCACCTGATTAGAAGTACGTATTACCTAATGTTCTCTGATTGGTTTCTCGCTGCCAGCACACGTAGTGTATGTATTAGTTCCTGTGTCAGCGGGAAAAGGTCCGACGGTGAAGGACAACATCATCTGTCGTTTTTACAATTATAAACTTATAAAGTGCACATCGGTCTGCATCACCCATCTCACACTGAAGAACAGGCACTGACTGGGACATGGACAAAAGCATTAATGATGACACGATTCAATCGCTAAGTACGAGCTCCATACAATCTTCGCCCCATTCAGAGTGAATGGCTGGGATCCGTCTGACCCTGGATTCACACCCAACGCAAAGCGAGCCACGGAAGTGGCCCGTTGCCATTCTTTTCCAATGTACGAGAGCGAAGAGGCGCGGCGAAAGTGAACGTGGCGGTGAGCGGCGCGAAGGGAGAGCGGTGAGTGATGGGAGGGGGATTAATGCTCCGATGAATGCTCGGCGCTCCCCGCGATGAATTCAAAATGGCGGTATCCGTGACAGGTTTTGGAATCCAGGCGCAGCGGATTATATGGCGCACGGCCGTTTGTTGTGAATATTTAAGGCTTTTAGGTGCGCCTTATTGTACAGAAAATACGGTACTTATTTTCTTACTTACATGTTATATTTTTGCTGCTTTAAATAAAACAAAACTTCTATTTTCAACACTTGATGTCTTTCTTTCAAATTTCAGGTGCAGCAGGTGGTTGGGCATTTGGTTTCCTCAAGCCAAAGCAGTAGTGTCGTACGGAAAGAAGTCTCATTTGCTCCACTGAATCTCTCTCAGGGTGGTCAGAGAGCCAGGGGTGTTCACGGAGAGAGCATAGGTGCAGTGTCTGACAGGACTGTGTACTCTGCTCAGCCGTCGAGTTACAGTGATCACAAAGGGACTGGTTTCCAGCAGCAAACTGGGCAACCAGGCCATGCTGTCGTGCTCTCCAATGGGCAACAAGTTCTTATTCCCCTCGAGTATCATCCGCAGCATCAGGCCCAAGCACCACAGCAGCACTGCCCAGGACAGGCTAACAACACTTCTGCCAGCCATGCCTCTGCCACCACAGCCTCCTCTAACCCAAGCTTTAAAGCCTCCGATTCTTCAGCCAGAGTGTGCCTCCCCGTAAGGGCGGAGCTGGCCACAGCTCCGCAGCCACCGCAGCTTCCTCTGCAGCAGCTGGTCCAGCCTACAGCAGATGTGACTCAGGCCATGGCGTCAAGCCTCAGTTCTGCCCCGGCTCCTTGTAACCCATCGCACTTCATGAAGGGGGCAATTATTCAGCTGGCCACTGGGGAGCTGAAGCGTGTGGAGGACCTGCAAACTCAGGATTTTGTGCGAAGTGCCGAGGTGAGTGGGGGGCTTAAGATTGACTCCAGCTTGGTGATGGACATCCGTGCCAGCCAGCAGAGACCGGGTCTTGTATCACTTCATTTCACAGTGGGGGAGCAGCAGAGCAAAGTGACCATCGACGTGCCCCCAGAGCACCCCTTCTTTGTGTTTGGTCAGGGGTGGTCGTCTTGCAGCCCAGAACGTACAGCCCAGCTCTATGGCTTGGCTTGCCATCATCTACAAGTCGGGGACATGTGCGTGTCCATCACCCTGCAACAGCAGCTTCAATCACAGCAGCAGAAACAACCGCAGCACCATAATTCACAGCAGCATCAACAGCAGAATTTATCTAGAACTTTGAGCAAAACCAATGCCACACCAGGACCTGGTTACCAGCTCATGGGGCCTCCTGCTCCACAACAGTCACGGGCTCTCAGGATGGACCGCATCTACAGAGAGAGACAGAGGGACGGCGACAGAGACGCGGTTGATAAGGAGGAAGCCACTCACTTGGGGGTTGCTGGACACACCGAATCACCTATCAGACCGAGTAGGACCTCGTCAGAGCACCCAAGGAGTCAGAGCAGTTACCACTTGCACACAGAGGGTTCTGCTTTTGCAGAAGCCAGCATCGGAGCGATGCAAGCAGCACTAGGTGCCTCTCAGAGGCGCTGGTCCTCACCTGGCCTCCAAAGATTCAGTATGAAAGGAGATGAAGGGCCGCGTCCCCAGATAATCACCTCCAGCCACACAAGGCCTTCTTTTATCCCCCAGGAGGTCAAACTGTCCATCGAGGGGCGCTCTAATGCAGGGAAGTAGCATCACATTTGGTAGCAACGATTGGAGAGACTGCCGCGAGTAAGAATGAGTCTGACAAGGAGAGAAAGAGGGGGGGAAAAAAGGAGTGTGAATGTAGCGTCAGAATGTTTGAGTTTTTGCACACCTAAAATATACAAAGACACATAATCATTGTCTATCTGGTGAGAAGTTGTGGTTTGGTTGTCAGTCAGCGGATACAGACCTTTAGTTTCCCAGCCTGCTGTGGTCTGACGGGGACAGGAAAAGCTGACGAGAAAGTATGTAGCTGACAAAATGCCTGCCATAGTCCTTCCACACTGCTTTTCTCCTCCTCCCTCCCTCCCTCCTTTGTCCACAGACTACAAACGTGTGTAGCAGAACAGTGAAGCCACCTACTCTGATGAATAGAAAAGCTCACAGCCGGTGATCTTTTGTCTCCAACACTCCCAAAAAAACAACAAAAAAAACCCTGTTTCCATCAAAAGCATGTACCCAAAAAAAAGGTCCAGAAGGAGTCTAAAACATCTGCTGTCATCCGAGATGCTTCCTCCACTCGTTCCTTCTCTGTAGGCCGGTCTGCGAAGGCTGGGATCCTCAGGCCAAGTGCGACCTTTCCTCACTTGTCTTACAATCAAATAATGATAAATCAATCAGTTTGTTCAGCAATCGATTTCTTCTTCCGTGGTTTCGGCTTGAAGGCCATAATGCATGCACTAACAGAAATGTCCGAAATCGAAATGATGCCTTGTTCTATATAATAAGCAAAATCTTGCATTCCAGTAACATTAGCGAAGACATAATTTAGAGTTTTAATTGGTTTTTCCACGTGGAGAGTTTATTTTCCTGTGGAGCGCCTCCCTTCCTCCTCGCTGTACCTCAGAACCTTCACAACCAGGCCGGCCAACTTCCCTGCAGTTTTGAACGGTGTCATGAACGAAGAAGGCGCTGGCTGGTTCTCACCAAAGCCACCTGTGGGGAAACCCGTTCCATCACTGGCCCCCCTGAACCCCTCAGACCCAAGGGGGGGGGGGGGGGGGTTTAGTAGTTTCCCTTAAGGAAAGCGAGGGAGTGACGCGGTCAGGCTTTGCTCTAAGCTGGAGTTGGTCTTTTCTCCGTTACCAAATGAAAGCAATAGTCCCTACAGTTCTACACAAGCCAAGCATTTGCTTTGGCAAATTTGTAAAGAAATCATCGGTTCTCCATCTCATAATTTATGGTGTATGAATTTACTGAAGTGCATGTGCTGAAGAGGCCTGATGCTACTTATGTTGTGGTCATTGTCAGCTGAATTTTCTTCATGTTTTTTTTGTTTAAAAGTCGTCCTTTGCTTTTGTACTTGGGTACCTTTTTATCCAGTGGGTCTTAAGATTGTCTTGTGCTGCACAGATGTCACCCTCTGATTTCACACTGACTTTAAAATAGGAATCACTTGTTTGTCTGTTTGTTGGTTGTTTTTTTTTTTTTATATGAAGGGAATATGTTTGAAGTGGTGTTGTGGCAAAAGGGGGGAAAAAAACTGACTTGTATTTCTAACTGTTTACAAATTAGCCAAGACGAATGCTGCAGTTTCTTCCTTCTGACATATAAATATTGTTTTTTTTTTTTATCTTGGAGGGGGGGGGGGATCTAAAAGGATGTGAGTGAAAATAAGTGCAATTAGACCACACATCATTCAAAGGTTTCTAATCGAGCAACATTCCTCATGCAGACATTCCCATCAGACAGTGCAGATGACTCGGTGCCAGTTTCCTCCTCTTTCTGCCGCAGATCGTCGGACTCGCCTCTGGTCTGCTGTCCGTCTTCGGACACGTTCAGAAAGCCGCTGACGCGGTCGTCGTTCTCTGGTTGTTTCACTGCGAGAAGCTTTAAAACAGGTCTGTGTTTTTCCTCAGTCTGACTTACTTACACGCTTCCACAGTTCTCTCATGCACATAAAGAGTCACCGTTGGCCGCAGCTAATCCTTTTGGCCCGTGTGGCTGTAAGATCTGCCTTCCTCACGCTACTGTAGTCTTCTCTCGGTGCAGTAATGGAAGAGAGTGCGAGGCACCGCAATACACAGCTCGAAAAAAATCAAGCATGTCCCAGAGCTGCAGTTACTGCCTCCTGTTTGTTCCCTGCGGCTCGGCAAGGAAGAGCTGTGTGAGAAAACAGAGGAACTTCTGGAGGTCACCCAGGTGAATTGTCTCAGACTGCTGAGTCCTTATGTTATCTTCAGTAGAATTGTATGTAGATTGTTTTCTTTAGTTGTTTTTAAATCGATGCCATCACTTAAAAGGAAATCCCGAAGGTATCTCTGTACTGTCGGTACAGGCAGGAGGAACGATCTCATCAACACGCATGTGGCGCAGTTGCTGGTGTAGTTTTTTTTTCTTCTAATTTCTCATTTTGAATGCAGTTGTCGATCTTGTCATTAGGCGCTCACCACGTTGTTTTTTTTCATTCTGTAAGCAATATGTATTGGAACTGAAAACGTTTTGAGTAGTATTGGCATTTTCTATGCAGTAGTCTCAGTTCTGTGGCGCTCGTTCTATGCTGATGTCTGGTTTTTGGGATTTCGACTTAGAAAACACCCTTAAAAGCAGTGTTGTGCGTTTTATGCTCAGTGATCCTCCTGTGTCTCAGTTGTCAGCGACCGATAGTAAACTTTTTAATATTCCTCCAATGATGCCACACAGTCGGAGCCAAATTCCTCGAAAGCAAGTGTCACTCTTAACTTTTAGTTAGTTTGGCACATTTGCCAGCCACCTCAGTGTTGTACTTCAGGTCAAGGAGCATTTGATGCGAGCAGTGCCACCTGTGACTTTACCTCACAGAAAGACCATCCTGTGCTGCCTCCTTTGTTTTCGCCCTTCGCTTCGAGAGCCGTTTTTCCACGTTATGCAGGAACGTTCTACTTAAACCAAGATGTCTGATGAGTTTTAGCCACATCACTTATGGTCTCTTGTAAGTAATTGCACTATATGTCTCCTTCACAGTGTTTTTGAAATGAAATCTGTTGGTAAATTGAAGACTTTCAAATGTAAAGCACACAAAATCATGGAGAAATCTTAGGTTTTGTGTTTCTGTAGATCGAAGTTGTTGGGTTGTTTTTTTTTTTTCCGTGTAGATAGCCATTATAATGCTTGTTGATAATGCCTTAAGTTTTGCTTTGTACAATGTGTGAAACTGAAATAATGGAGTAATGCTTCTGTTAAGACTTGGTGTTCCCCTTTTCAGGTTGTACACAAGCGAATCAGAATTTTTCGAGTTGATTAGCAGAAATTACAGCGACATTGAATTCCCCCATGAAATGAGCAACTTTTTGGTGTCCATTCTTCTTTTTTTTTTCTTTTTTTTTTTTTGTTCGCTCCCAGTTTTATTTCCAGTATGTTCTTTCTACTCTTAGCCTTTTTGATTAGCGGGTTTTCAGTGTGTCAAAGTAAAAGAAACGGAGGCTTTTCTCAGCACTTTTCTTACAGGACGATTCCGAGTGTGTCTGCAGTGGAGGGCGGACCGTTAACTCCACACAACCAACATTAGACATGCACAGATCTGGGGGGGGGGGTTTAGTTGTTTTTTTGCACAAGATCTGTCTTCTTCTTCTTTTTTTTTTTCTTTTTTTTTAAATGAATGGATTGTGTTTGGTGTTTTGTGCTCAGTCCACACGTCTCTGAACGACAGAAGGTGCGTTTGGATAAAAGGAGACAGACGGGCTGCACAAATCGTATAGCTTTCCATTGGTGGTAATGTGAGAGTTTGATATTATTTCTAGTGACATCATTGGCGCAAACTATGTCCTGTCAATCCATTTTTGAACTGCAAAGGTGAAAATAGGACTTTTTGAGTGTGTGTTTGTGTGTGTGTCTGTGTTGCTGATGTCAATTCCGATCAGCAGAATGAGAATGGTTAAAAGTTTTAAGGAAGTCTGTGTATTTTCCGATTTGAAATTGTAATCTTTTTCTGCACAAGGTGACACAGCTTTCCATGTGACGTGTAACTATCCTAAAAACAACACAAAAAAAAAAACAGCATCTGTTTTGTTTTTTTGTTTTTTTTTAAATGCCTAAATCTGCAAAATATATGCAATTATGTAAATGTAACATTCAATCCTCAAGTATAATCCAGGTTGTATGAACTTTGTATAGTGGGGTTTAATATCGTATGGCCGTACCAATATGTATTGATCTCTATCAGAAGCCTTAGAGTTGTTGACCCAAAGTGCTCCCTTAGGATACCCCACCTACCTGACTTTAACAAAGCATTAATATCTCTATTTTGTTGCATTTTTATTTGTACCCTTTTTTTGAATAAAATAGATTTGTACTGTATATTTGTACCTCTCTGTGAACTACTTAGGGCGTTTTTGTTTTTTGTTTTTTTTTGTTGTTGTTTTGCTGTTTTAATTCTATGTACTTTAAGGACACAAAGATATTGTATTTTTATTGTTACATGCTAACTTGGAGACATTGCATTTATCATGTTTGTTAAGTAAACAATATAATATATATATATATATATATAAATATATATACAAATATAAACCATAATCCAACCTGTGTGCAGTTTCTTCTGTCGCTTTTTGCAGAGATTCGGAGCAGAATTGACAGTCTGCGACGTAGTTTTCTTGGAACGATCGCCTCACTTCAGGTTCTTTCACAGCATTTCTATCGGATGAAAGTCTGAACTTCCACTTTATTCATTTGACAAACGACCCGCACGTTTTACCGTTTTGTTGCTCGACTTTATTTTTGTCTCAGTTCAGCACGAAGGTGATGAGTGTCGCGCAAACTGCTGCAACATAGGCCCAAACCATGATACCGCCACCTCCGTGTTTCACAAATGGGACGAGGCTCTCGTAAGCTTGTGTCGCCGGCTAAAGCAACTGTACAAACCTCGAATTTATTTAGAATGTCAGGGTACATGACACTGAAATATCTCACTGACACCTCATTACCTTATGAAATTACCTTTTCTGTCATATTCAGTCTTTTTTTTTTTTTTAATAAGTTTTACTAATTCGGGTGGAAAATGAAACTGATACTCAAAGGTATGAATTAAATTTATGTTTAATTAAAGTTAAAAATGAAAACCAATTTAACAGCAATTGCACTTGGTACATTTTGAACTGAACAAACATTTTGGGCACGTTGAATTTACTTTTGACTTGTGGAGTCTTCTGTCTGAAGCAGCGAATAGGACGACCCTTCAAATGCCCTGAGGAAAATTGAGGGACAACACACTCAATAGATACTTCCATTTCAGCATCACTGGTGGTATTTGGTAATGACTGCCTTTAACAATTACACTTCTATAGAAACAGCAACCGCTCTGTACCAACTTCACATTTTGAGAACTTCCAAAGAACTCCCCTGAAAGAGCCCAACGTGGCTCTTACGCACCGTATTTGATCCGATGCAAAGTTCTGCTTGATGAAAGTGAGGCGGGAAACAATGCTGGACGCCAACATTTTAATAAATTCAATGTTTATTTCCACATTCTTTACCAGGTGTCATCGTCGTCTGTACATCTGTTAATTCAGAAAGAGGATGGCGTCCTGAAAGTGCCATCCAGTCAGAATGCATTGATATCACAATTTAGCATGTTGCTGTTAGCAGTTTAGCTCATTCATTTGGCCTTGTTCAGAGATAAATATTTTGTAAACATGGACATTGAGAGAAAATCCTGATAGAATTAATAGAGAAAGGCCAACATCTTGTTTTTTTTTTTTGACAACTTTGATTAAACTGTAAAAAACAGGCAGGCATAAACTAACAGTATAACACAAGCTCATATTGAACCATTCTAGGACGAGTGCAGTTTCACAACATGCAGTGTTTAGCTAATTCAGACCGAGCTCGCTGCTCGTAGAGACCCCAGCGACACGTCAGGTTCCACAGTAGGATTTCTCACCGCTGCGGGACGAAACGCGTCGCAGCAAAATTCAGAGAGCGACCTTTGAGGAATACCCAGTATTCATAGTCTGAGACGAGAGGAACAAATAACACCTGAAACCTTGGTTGAGAGCAACGATCTGCCCTTGGTAGAGAGTGCCGTGAATAGGATGGCAGTGAGACCCTGTTGCTGTTATGAGCTGAGTTGGAAAGAGAAAGCGTGTTTTACGTCCACAAAGCGTCTCGAACTGGCCGACCCGGTTCCCGTCGCATCAGGTGGATAAATGAATCATACGGACCCGGCTGTTGGATCCATGCTCTGAGCCCTCTCACTGAGTTAAATAGCCTGAGAAGCGGAACATTTTACTTTGCGATCAAAAAAAAAAAAAACCAAGAAGAAGAATAATTTAAAGTCGCATTCTGCATAGTTTCAGTGAAAAGTGAAATCAATCTCCTTAATGAACGTCACACCTGTTGCATAGAAGTTTGATGCACTCTCCTAGGAAATTCTCTGAGAATGAGACTGTACCAATAGACCGACTCTCATCCTCTCATTGAACAGCCAAAAAACAACAAAACGCTGCTCTTCCTTGGAGAATGTTTCTGAAACTTCTCATTTGACACTGGAAAGTTTTGCATCTGGAGAGGAGACGTCAAGAAAAACTGGAGGTAACCTTACAGGCTGGAAATTAAAACGAGGGATATTCAGACATGGCTGATGTTAAACCAGTGAAAATACCCCAAACGCTTTCACAAGAAAATATATATTCTATTGCATAAATAATGTGTTGGAATTGGGGGTTGATGAAAATAGATTATTAAAAGAATGAATTCAGCCCCCTGGTGCTCAGTAATGAACGAGTGGACAAAAGGAGAACAAAACCAATCGCTTTGTTCGCTTTTTGAATCATTCCCAGCTAGAATGTGGCTTGATAAACGCTTCTCCCCAATGCATCGAGATAGAAAAAATAATTTAAGTGACGCCGATGACCCTTTCTGAAGGTACTGCAGCCTTACAAAAGCACGAGGATGCTACAGAAATTGCACAAAGCAGAGGTTACGTTATCTACGCGTGATTCTCTATACAATGCTGACAAACTTTCATGTTGCTGCTCACTCATTAGCGGGAGAAAAAAATAAAATAAAAAATGAAACTTTGCAGGCAGAATTCAAGTAATGTAACAAATTCTGAGGTCAATAGGTAACACGTCAGGTACTTTTTTCGTTGTAACCACTTAGGAAAACATTTTAGCACATACTCTTCAATGTAATGAGCCCAGAATATATATATATATATATATATATATATATATTTTTAAAAAAGAGGTAACTAATGTATAATACAGTACAATAACAGCAGCACAGACTTTTTTTTCATGAGCTAAAGAGATGCTCTGTAACAAAAAGTTGTAAGAAAGAAAATCTTTCCCCCCCCGCCAAAAAAAAACAACAAAAAAAGGCATTGGCACAACATTTGTGAAAAGAAAGAAGAGATTCAAATCTTGGCAAAGAGAATGTGAAGGAAGGTGGATGCGTGAAGATCCACAACTCAGGAGACGAGGGGAATGTTGCTCAACACCGGGCCTGTTCAATAGGACGAACACTCTGTTCTGAACACAGACTGAACCTGTAACGTTTGTACTCCAATGAACGCGCGCGCGTGTCCTATTAAAGTGCCTGAATGATAAAAGCAAACGCAGATCGCGCAAAGCAGCCTGTGTCCTCTGCCGTAGTGTACGGTAAATGTAGAGCTTTGGAAGCTTGGAGATGGAACGCTGTGAGCCACAGGACAGAGAGCGCGACCACGGCGCCAGCTGAGGTAGTAGTTTGATGAAGTTCCCACGGCAGCTTGAAGAGAGAGGTGTAGCTGCCGGTGAGTCAGACTCAATGGGCTGGCGGAGTGGACCACAAAGGAGGAGGCTGTGGCTACAAAGTCCCTGCTCCCCTCACTGAGGATCCATGTGCAAAAGATTTCTTTTTCTTTTTTCTTCCCTCGAGGGAAGTCGAACTGCTTCCACTAGAATGAACTGTGTTGAATCTGGCACTGACGAACAAATAAATCTCTTTACAACATGCTCTTGTGTCATCATCCAAACAATAGGAAACATTCTCAACCCTGTTCCCAAGGTTTTATAGACTGTAATAAATTAGAAATTGAACAAGTTTCTTCATGTATTTAACAAAGTGGTTTGTATGAAGCTGTCCCGACACAGAAGAAGCCGGTTGGGAACCAGCATGGAGTTGTCCACTGTCACCATGGCAACATGATGGCACAGTGCACAGGTTCCTGGGGTCCTGCGAGAAGACACTTCGGCCCCCACCTTTGGCCTGATTCAATTAGGGAAGCTTCATGAAGAGGCCATTGTCAATGGAAGGGACAGGCATAGGGCAGGGAAACTGAAAGAGGCTCATGTCTGCTGTGAGGGCCGCCATCGCAGCAGGGTCATGCTCTATCTGTGTCCTCAGAGCAGGGTCGATCTTCTCCAGGCGTCGTTTGATCCTCTTTGCCTCCCTCTCGCGGATCAGCCTGGCCTGCCTCTTCTCTGGCGTCTCATTGGCCCTCTTTAAACGCATGGCCTCGCGGTCTCTCTGCAGCCGGCGCGCTCGCTGCTCGTCCGTCTCTTGCATCCTCTGCATGCGCTTGGCCTCGCGGTCCCGCAGCCTCCTCATCTCCCGCTCCTCCTCCGTCTCGCATGCCCGCTTGTTCTTCTTGGCCGTGCGCTCGCGCTCCAGACGCTGCAGGCGAGCCTCCAGGGGTTCGTTCTTTCGACGCAGAGCCCATTTTCTCATGGGCGACTGGGCCTCCACTAGCTGCTGGTAGGCCACGCAGCTGTTGCACACCAGCAGCACTCCGGCGGGATACACCGGCATGGGGCTCAGGATGTCAGGAATAGGAGGAAGGCCGGAGGAAGAAGAGTTGAGAGCATCTGGGATAGATGCAAGTGAAGGTCCTTCGGACAGGAGACTATCAGGCAGAGAAGCAAAGGAGGGTCCTTGGTCAGACCCTGTGCATGGGCCTGAGCCAATACACTGTGTGGGGCCTTGACACTGGTTTGAGACGTGGCCGGAGCCCTGGCAGGTACGACTGGATTGACATAGGTTGGGACTGGGTTCAGAAGCTTGACAGAGTCGTGGACCCTGACACGAACTGGGACTAGGGCCTGGTCCGTGGCAGGAGTGAGTGCCAGAGCCCGGGCTGCTCATAGGGCTGCTGGAGAGGGACTGGGACAGGGAACACGAGTCCCTTCCACCGGTGACATCCATCCTGGTTGTGTCGATGACATCTTTGAGCTTCTCCCTAAGATAAGATACATCATTGGTATAAGTGAGACACAGCTTTCGATCTCTGATACAGTTTTTTACTCCTGCCTCATTCTGAACTTTGTAATATTTTATAAAAGGTGTGACTGTTTCACTGGGAACACATATAAAGCCCAACAGCCCAAAAAAGGGAGTATTATTACAGAACTGAAACTGTTACATGTTAAACTTAGCTTGTGTTTTGCTTCAGACTGTATTGTTTTCATCTTCAGAGCAACCGTTCACATTTTGTTGCGTTCATTTGATAATAAAAGGTGATTCTGGCCAATTCCAAAAGTCATCAAAGACTGAATACATGTTTGACAGCCAGTGTTGTCACTAGCCAACCATTAGTGTACGATTGCATATTTTCGGACAGTCAAGCTGTCATGTTCGACATGATGTGAAACCATTTTGTCCTAATGACAAAAGATGACTCATTCCTTCTTACTCGTTTCCAAAACCATTATGCCGAAGATGAACCAGACCGTGTATCATGTGGCTGATGGCGCACCGTGAACCGTCTAAGAGGAGCTGACTGTAATGCATGCAGAACACATTTCCACATGCATCTGCCGTGCATCATTTTGTGCACTTACAGAGTTTCTTTGTAAACTTTCCGGGATGTATAATACATGAACTTCATAAGTTTCCTCCTTTGCTTTTTATGTTTAGTTGCTGCTTCTCCTTTTACTGTGGATCCTAACCCTGCCAGTGCAGTTTAAATTAAAACCTAATGGTAGTTGCTTAGCAACATGCAAGTTTATTTCCATTAAATCTGTTTTTGCAGTACTAATTTTATGCATCCCTCATGTTCTGCAGTCTGCCTTACACATCCCTCCCCCCATCAACTCTCTAATCTCTTTCTGTACTTCTCTCTTTCTGCACTCTATTTCTACACTGTCACCTCTGACAGAGCCTGACTAGTGGTTTTCCTTCTATGTAGCTTATTGTTAGCTTTGATGTTAGCTGCATTGTTATATCCTCATTTGTAAGTTGCTTTGGATAAACGCGTCGGCCAAATGCATGAGCACGGCTCCATTTATTTATTCTCCATTACTTTCCATTATTATTTACTGAAGACATTTTTTTTTTTTTACAAATTTCAAAACGGTGTGCACCGTTCTGAAGCCTAAATATTTGTGTTTAGACGCGCTGCAACCCGTTATCTATCCATCTATACGTCTCATTCAAAAGTCATTTTTGAAGGTCTATGAGGGATAGCAACATTTAAAAGAGTTTCTGCATCAGCTGCCTTAGCAGTTAGCTGCTGGAAGGGTGCGTCGCAGTTTAAGTGTTTAACGCCAAGTAGAATTTGCATGCCTTAATACGGATGAAAAACAAAACTCATGCACACAAATGCAGAAAAGTGGGACTTGGTGAATCTACCAAAGTTGTCCAATGAACAACAATGAAAGTTGTCCAATGAACAACAATGAAAGTTGTCCAATGAACAACAATGAAAGTTGTCCAATGAACAACAATGAAAGTTGTCCAATGAACAACAATGAAAGTTGTCCAATGAACAACAATGAAAGTTGTCCAATGAACAACAATGAACATTCTAAATCCAACTTCCCTCCAATCTGCATCAAAGGCCTGACACCAGAGAAAGAGCAGAGAGGAACCTGTTAAAGTTGTTGGTGTCTGTGAAGCGCGCACCACAGACAGCGCAGTTGGAGAGGCGGTCCTCCGAGTGGATGAGAAGATGCCGTCCGAGGGAGCCAGGAGAGCTCAGGGCACGCCCACACACCGGGCACACATAACTCTTGGAGTTGCTCATCATGCTCGTGTGCTGGTAAAGACAACAGAGCAGGATGAACACGTGAAACCAAACATTAAAGGAGGACAACTGTCGACTTTTTGCCGTTGCCAGTTTCACAAATTTAGAAAAGCCACAGACTGATGAACAATAAAGTCACGACACATCTATAAAGGGGGAAAAACAAGTTCAGTTCAGTCTGAGGCTACTTGTGAGCTTTCTTGCTAAGAGATAAACGCAGTGGCCGGTGTGACCGTAGTGCATAGAGCTCTACATGCTATAAGCCTGTAAAGGTTGGATTTTATCAAGTATTTTTGTTACTGAATGGTCTACACAGAAAAAAAAAACATATATCCATAATAATTGGAGTGGTAATTACCATTAGTTTGTCTTATGAAACTGTCAGTACGATCCGCATGTTAGCCATAAATAACACAGCCTGCAAACTGCCTGACATCTGAAAAATGTGTATAATGCTGATGCTTTCAAACGAGTATCGATTTACAGCCTTTCGAGAGAAAAAAAAGGTGTGGATTACTGTAAACTAAGAGACTGGATGAGGAGGTAGATCAAGACTTATTCAACATCAGCACATATGCCAAAGATATCGAAACTATTTGGTACCAAATAAACTTTAATGGCTTACACTGAAAATGTAAGAATGCATTAAATCTATGACTGATTGTAACATGCTGTTTTAGATCAATATAACGATCAAATATAGGACAGTGCTGCTACACTACAGGTAAGTGTTGGAGTGGACAGGAGACAGCGCACTGTTACTAAAGTTACTGTGTTTTCAATGCAGCTTTCACCTGGTAGACATGTGAGATGAGCTTCTCAGGGCTGCTGAAGTCCAGCGTGCAGAGAGGACAAACGAAGCTGCTGCTGTGGTCTGCTCCCTCCTCACTCTCCTGAAGAAAGCCAAAGTCAGTTTAAGGAGCCAATCCAGAAGTGCTACATGCAAACAAGAAGCCTTCAATCTCCAGCTCACGACAACATGCCTGAACTCTGTTCGCATTTTGAATACGAAGGCAGCAATAATCACTGTAAAGGCAGATGAAAACTTGTTTTTAGTTACATGCACGATCAAATTCGCCTCTTATCTTCAGGATTCACTGTTTGCATCGCGTGCAATTGATTTCAATTTATGCCAAAATAGGCCTGTTTGGTCACCGCTAGCTCAGCGTGTGTCTGTTTGAAACATTTTTGTGTGGGACGATGTGTTGAGTGCATGACTGTGCAAAACTCTCACAAGCCCCAGTGACTCATTAACAGCGACGCGATGCTGAGCGCAGTCACGCGCTGAAATACAGAGAAGGTCCCGGCACAAGACTTATTGGCCGATACCAGGGTAGTATTCATAAAACTGTGCCGCTTGTCCCACCCTCTGGGAGCGTTCAACGATTATACGATGCTGTAGATCAACTTTGGGAGACCTCAAAATACTTTAACATGCATACATTGGAGGTGTGTCTTCGCTCAACTTGCTGTAGATGTGTTTTACAGTTTAAATGAAAAGGAAATACTACGAATGACAAAGCATGTCAGTATTTCCTGTTCCCCCTAAGCTCCACGCAGTGATTAAGTCAAAGGAGGAGCTCAGCAGCGAAGCTTCGGCTGTAAATGTAAAGGTTGGACCTGCTTACTCGTGTCTAACTAGACCCGTTGAACAGCAACAGACACTAAAGCAAGCAAACATCTGGACGTGTTTTTAAAAAAAAAAAAAAACACCAGCTACTAAATTTATCACTTTCACAGCCCACTCAGATATTGTCACAACAACTATCTCCGTTATGGTGATGCAGAGAAGATCCGTGTCAGTCATTTAGCTCCCTCAGCTTGTATGTTCATGCCACACCATAAACGTCACCCTACGGTCACCTGCAGCGTAACACGAAGGCAAAGCTCAAGCTGCTAAGTTTCAGGCAAACGAGCATATCCGCAAAGATGGAAGTGTTTAAGATTAGAATTATAGAATCATCTCTACTCCAGCCTGCGTACCTCCTTGACTCCTGCACCTTGCAGGCGGCACTGCGTTCTCTTGGTGGTCATGTGGTCGTCGGCAGAGGCGTTGGAGGACGAGTCTTCACCGTGGTTGTCAGTGTCACTATCGCTTTCTTCTATGGAGGCAAACACATCCCTATCAATACAGACACACAACAGAACACAGAGCAGGGCTTATTCTCACCAACACCCCTTAGTCCGAGGACATTCCCACAGAGTCCACCCCGTCCTCCCCTGTCCCATCCCGCCATCCTGTACCTGAGAGGCTATCCTGCCCTTGGACCTCCTGGGAGTTGTTGCTGCAGCATTCATTGTCTTCGATGAATTCGTCTCTGCCATCCATGTTAATAGTGTGCTGAAGTCCTGTTAAACCTGAAGTGTGGAATGGCCCTGGAGATAAAACGACAAAAGCAGTGAGTAAGAGACATGTGTCCAGCGAGCACGATGCCATGATGGGACGTAAAAGTGGAATGAGTGCAGTCAGGGGACGTCTCATATGTTAGTAAAGGCTGCAGAAATAGAAAAAAGTAACTTTCTTTTATCTTTAGAGTTGCAAATGCGTGGAGCTGATGAGAAGAAGAACGAGCCTGTTTATCAGGCTTGAGTATGTGGAAGACAATGTAAAGCAACGTCATACATGCCACAAATGATGCAGACAGAAGACAAGTGTAATCACAGACACGCAAACAGCTGTGGCAGGGCGCCACCTGGCAGGGCGCCACCTGGCAGGGCGCCACCTGGCAGGTCGTCACCTGGCAGGGCGCTACCTGGCAGGGCGTCACCTAGCAGGGCGTCACCTGGCAGGGCGTCACCTGGCAGGGCGTCACCTGGCAGGGCGTCACCTGGCAGGGCGCTACCTGGCAGGGCGCTACCTGGCAGGGCGTCACCTGGCAGGGCCTTCTGATGAGGAAAAGATTTTCACAAACTAAGAGGTTTCATGTCATTCACTATGTAGCTGCAAACGTGTCACAAAACACAGAATTAAATGAAGTGGGTTTCAGAAGAGCCAATGCATTGAATGCAGTTTCTTTACTTTATCGCCATAGAAACACAACAAACAGCATCTGCTGTGAGAGCATACTACAAGACAGGTGTGGATCTTACAAGCTACGACAGCGCAGCTGGTGTCATTTTCAGGATGCGAGTGTGTTTGTGAGGGTCATTATGGCAAAACGCAGTCCTGGGACATCTCCTGTAGGCGGAACTACAACCAAAGGTGCTTTTGGGTACTTAACTTCTTATACAGTAGAACAACTGCATGTCAGTAAGTATCTGCTGGATTAATGTTGAGGATCTAGTTGCACTCCAGCAGCTCATGTGTAGTTTGGAGGAAGTGATTCGTCAGAGGCACGAATTGTACTAATAGAAAAAGAAGAGTTGATCTCAATGATTTGCATGGAGATGAAGTTCAGACTTCATGATTATGGCAGTATGACCTCTGAGGACTGAGTACTCGTGTGACAAATGCGCTCCGAAAGCAGAGACCACAGCTGTATTTCCACATCTTAATTGAGGTCCCGAGCTGCACCTAAAGTCCATTGAGTTCATCCTTTGCCTGTGCTGTATCTCCAACTGAGTTTCAGGAATTTTAGCTTTGCAGTTCCTGAATAATCTCGCTAACAAGCAAACAGCAGCAATCCCATACCTCAGACTTAGTTCTCTCCCTTTTTGGAGATATACTGAAGTAAAGACCACTGAATACTCATGGGCCCGAACGTGGGGATCTTGGCAGGTGGTGCAGCTGATGTGATGAATTCATAAGATGCTCTCCAGTTCTAAACGGTGCATTCCTCTATAGCAGATTGTCCTTGTTATCACTGCCCGGGAGGTTTTGTGGTGCGTTCAGTTAGTTGGTTTATATGCATGTGAATGAAATTGCATGAAAGTTCTACCTCAGGCAAATTCAGCTGTCTCAGAGGTACACGGCTATTGTTGTGTTCACGTGAGACTTTTCATAAAAATCTTAGGGGGGGACGTAAATTGTTCTCAGGGCTTAAGCCAGAAAACATTTTGTATGAGCACAAAACTATAAAGATTGTTACTGTAATACAATATACAGATGTCAGTGAAACCTATGAGAATCCACCAAAAAGACAGCAGTCTGCAGATTGTTTCTCTCCAAGACATTTGGGTTCCATTCAACATGTGGACAATGAACAACAGCTTTTTTACAGATCATGCTGGTTTCCTGAGAACCATCCAACACGGTTACCTAACACATGCATAGCCAGCGAGGCGAGTCCACCGACATACATGCATGAACATCAACTTCATTTGCATCCCAACCCCCCACTATTCTGCACACTAATTCATGCTAGCTGTTCCAACAGCCATGCTGCAGTCCCACGGGAGAAGCAGCCTCTTTTCCTCCAGCTAACTGCTTAGCCACTCAGTGTGCCTCTCTCCATCTCTCTCAGCACCACCCACACACTGAACAGCCTGGCTCGCCCTCTGTCTTCCCAGCTTATACGTAGCTCCGACTACTTCCATATCTATACCATCAGCTCTAGGGGGAGGAAACAGCTTCATACAAAGGCAGCCCATATGTGGCTCATTTCACTCCTTGTGATGGCACTTTTTGTTCTACAGCAAACCTTCTGGTTGAGGGACGCAATATAATCCTTCTCTTTCCTAGTTATTACACTTGATCCCGCAAACCTGCATTTAACTCCCGACACTGCTTCATTAAAGGCGGTTTTGTTGAAAGCTCCTCTGTTATTGACACACGGAACATCCATCCCTCAGATTGCTCAAAAATAATGACTGCTTAAAATGCCATTTTCTTGTCTTGTGCACTCCACCAACACAGGTCAGAAACAGGAGAGGGACCCTGACTTCAGTTACCCGAGGCTGACAGAGGTAATTACAGCCCTCTTCACAATCCTGAGGTACTGTGCACACACACACAGGCACTCACTTTCCAGTCTATGGAAAACAGAGGTGTAATCTTCAGGTTAGTTAGTGTAGTTTGGGCACTTTCTAATAGAAGTCCTAGCATTCGTTGGCAGTGGCAGAGAGGGTCCAAGTATCGAACTATCAACTGCTACAGCGATCCAGCTTTTCTGCACATAGCCAGTGATTGATGTGTGAGAAATACCCATCCCCCAACTGCCAGTGCTCTGTCTGTACATCTGTCTCTTCTTGCTCCCTCCCTCCCCCTGTCTCTGCCACTGTGATGTTATCTCTGAGTCTGTGTGTCTGTAGGCAGGAGGTGACGCAGTGTCTGACTGAATCTAGACAAAGAGACAAACTCATCAGCCAACAGACGCACAGAGGAGCGAGAGGGGAGTGGGGGTAGGTTCAGAGAGGTGGTGGGTCGGGGAGTGTAGCGCGCAAAACAAAACAGACAAAAGATAGAATGCCAAAACTCTACTCAAACACCAAGCAATGGGGGTCCTGTTGAATTCAAAGGCCCCTCCTTCTCCTTTCCAGCCGCCGTCCTCTCCAAAGTACACACATGCAGTCACACAGCACTGTCTGATTCTGCAGGAAGTTCAGGGGCCCCATCTTCCATCCACACACACACACACACACACAAGGAGAACGAGGATGGTGGGCCAGACGTCTGATCAATTCTCACTGATTAACTGGTGACCTCATATTACACAAAGGATGAAGTCATTAAACTCTTTTAACCAGGAAAACACTCTTAAAAGTGTTATTGACGAAACAGAGTAAAAGTAATAAGTACACAATCACACTGGGATTACGTCCACTGTCACAATGAAAGCATACAACGTTAGAGCCGAGGTGTTGCTGCTCTGCTTTTACTTTCGGCTCCAAGAGATAACAATCTGAAGCACCTGAGACTGGAGTCCCAAGTGCTGCTGTAACAGTAATAACTGACAGCTGTAAACAACTTGTATGCACACACAATCCAAAACCGACGTCAACTAAATCCATTTTTTGCCAGCTAACACTAATTTTTGATTTTTTTTTTGGTAATGTACACTTTTAGAAACAAAAGAAGTAAGACACCACAGCCACGTGTGTTTACAACGTTAAACAAATGATCATATTCAGCAGAAAACATCTTCAGACGCATTTCGTTTCATCGTAGGCATTCCTGATAGTGTTGCATATCAGATGTGAGGAAGAACACAGATAGGTACACAGGCAGCACTGTTGTATCATTGTCTGGAATTCCCTGTGTGTGTTTATGTGTGTGTGTGTCTGCCCGCCTGTCTGTCTGTCTGTCTGTCTCCTTTGCAGCCTGTCTGGTCTGTCAGCCTATCTGTCTGGTTTGACCCTCAGAGGGAGGGACGGCTCTTTGTGGGAAACTCATACTTTAATCAGAAAAAAAACAAGTAAATCAAGGCAAAACAGAAGAGAGCCAATCAACAAAACACAGTATATGGACTCAGACAGAGGAGAGCATGTCTAAGCATAAATATATATATATATATATATATATATATATATATAATAGCATTTGCCACAGTTTGAAATTCACTATTCTATGTTGAGACACACAGTATTGGGCCTTTCAGCTTCCACTTTGGACTTTTATAGGTGTTCCAGATCAACAAATGAGCTTGTTAGCTTCCAGGGATTACTGTACCTGCAAGTGTGAGATGTATTTCTACGGTGGTTAAAACCAACTATGTTTAGAACTCAGGCCAGCACCAAGCACTACCTCAGTAGATTATACAGGGAAATCCCTCTGAGTGGACGGCAACTTGTTTAAGATAAGATGTCAGCGTGCTGTCCGACAAGGGGGAACCTGGCAGGAGGCCAGAAACCAAGGCAAACTGAGGGACAACCACTATAAATTTACACCATAGGGTCTCCCTTCGATTCGGAGTATCAATTCCAATCCAAATTATTTTCAGTGCAAAAGAAAAATGGTACCATATTCGAAAAGCTTGCCGAGAGAGTCAGTTCGGTGCTCAGCTGAGTCAAGCTACGGCTACAGCTTGAAATGCCCATTTAATTGGGCGACTGTTTTGGTCCCGGCACACACGCAATGGGAGTGGACTCACCCGAAGCATGTCAGACACTGTAGCGCTGTGTGGGAAAATAAGACTTAAGCGCAGCTGAATTCACAGCACAGACGCCGTCTTTAAGTTACTTGAACGGGGGTTTTGTCAGATGATGCTGTAGTTATGAAATATGGATTGTAATTGGAGAAGAGCGACAGTGAAGAAATGCTGTAAGCGACCTGCGAGTTGACAGGTGCTCTTAATGGGCTGGTTTTCAGCCACGACTGCTCAGGACTGACCGACAACAGAAAGAAAAATATGTAAATGAGGGGATTTTGCTGGGGATTCGGCTGTATTAACATACAATTAACTGGTTTTACAACAAGATGCAAAAAGATGCGACTTTAGAGCACGTGCAGAGCACCGAGGCCCATTTGGGTCTAGTTAATTTCAACCCCAACTGCATTATCTGAGAGGGTTAACCCAGTTCTGAGAAGCATGATTTTGTGCGATTTTGGTCAGACTAACGTGTTTACATGCCTTTGCGGGGTCCGGTCCGGACAAACACAATAATTTTTTATTTTCCTAATGTAATATAAATGTACTTAGTGATGAGCTGACAGATCAACACTAACAAATATTCAGTTTACAAACATATCAGTGACATTCAAGCCTCACACCTTTTGCAGCAGAAAGCTGATGTTTGATGCAACCATGTTTTTTTGCTTAAAAAACAGGCCCATATAAAGTACTCTGTTAATTATACTATGGGACCGTTAAGTTTGCATCTTTTCAATGCCTGAAAAAGATCAGCTGAGGGAGTCAACAGCTCATTAACCGGAAAAAAAAAGACCAACCTTAAACAAGGTTAGTCACAAGCCCTGACAGGCAGACCAACTGAGGACCCTCTTGCAATGGAAACCATTCCAGCCACAACACCCACCGCGCTCGTCCTGATCAGTGAGTATTCAGTGTGATTTTTCACATTATAACATGAATACTCTGTATCCCACAATAATCTTTGGCTCTGATTTGGTTCTCACTTGTGTAGTTTCACGACTGCATCTTTTGCAAACGTGACATCATCGGGATGACTAAGTCTGTTCACAGACACCTGCCAAAGGGACTCAAAACCACCTTTGTAGTAGCTTCTGCAGCAGTTGGCTACTCGTCTCCAGGGCCACATTTTTTCATGCTGACGCTCGCAAAGACTCAAAAGGTTAAAACAATAGCAGAAACGTTAGTGCGGATGGAAACAAGACATCTGGTCAGAGTGCACAGGAACCGACTTTGGAAAAGTCATCACTGTGTTGCAATAGAGAACGCTGAAATGATTGTCCCTTTCACACGTTGCTGATACATGGACAAGCGTTGCCATTTCTAAAATAGAATAACAGCTACTTCTACGTAACAAGTGAATATTTACCCTAAACGTGTCTACTTGTACGTTATCGTTTTTATTTTCACTTACTGTATTCACTTGGCTTGATGACAACTTTTGTCACCATATCATTTCTGCCTCTTGCTTTCTTATTAAGCACACTGAAAAGCTCAAGGGTTGATCTTAGTATCGTGAAAAAACAAATGAGTCACTTGGGTCTTCTGCTGTATTCTCACGCAAATCTCATCCCATACTAGAGCGAGATGTTCGTCGCCACTCTGGCAAGAAAATGTTAACTTTTGAGGGCGATGCAAACATAACATGATGACTGTAACGACCACATACAGCACAGAGTAGTGGTGGGTATGTCACATGTGGACATTTAGTTTCAATACACCTGTATGGATGAGGACAGCTGAAAGACTTCCTGAAGCTTTCGGGAAAATATTCTAATCAAAATAGAAACAGATAATGGGTGTGACAACTGCTGGAATAATGATAGACAATACCTGGTATACCTACAGTTAACTTTGAAGGGGTTGGTCTGTTTTCGCCTGGACATAGTATAGCCCACTCCTGGGGGTAAAGGAAAAAAAAAAACAGAAATGTAATCTCCTAATCCTGGACGTTACCCTGAAACCAGCCCAGGTGTATTCCGCACAGACTGGACGGATGACAGAGATGATGCAAAACGTGATCAAACTATTCACTCTTAACAGAAGAAAAAAAGGAGCGTTTGAGGAGGTGTAAACACAAAAAGAATAAATCCAAGGCGACTATATACAGATAGGAGTCACATTCTTGAAGTATAAAAACAAAACCCCGTCTCCAGCCGGTCAGGGGGGGTTAAAATTATGTCCGAGGAGAGACGCCGAGCAGCCCCGAGCTGCTCCGTTCCCGAGCCGCTGGCAGCCGTGCGCTCACTGCAGCGACGCACGAGCTCAGCTGATCTCTAACGTTAAAAAAAAAAAATGCAGCCGCGCCGCACAGCATTGTGGGATGTGCAGAGGAACGATGGGGAGTTCACGCAGGAGGTACTGTGCTGCGTTCATGACGTGTTGGAGAAAATAACGCGAAGACGTAAAATCCTTAGATAATCTTTACATATTTACGCTTTTACGAGCTCCTGCAATCAACAACTATCCACCGCTTAGCCGAACGTCTTAATAATCACAGAAGGAAAACATGCTTTGTATCTAATTAAATTAAAAGCAACGCATATGAACATTCCGATACATATATATTTTTAAAATATCAACTATTACGTTGGAGCATGTGGACACGAATGTCTGGGTAAAAGTATGATGATTATCATAATCAACTTTATTAGGTACTAAAATAGCATAACATATTTATAGCCAATTTGCTCGCGTGTTCATTTCCAAAAACACCTGACCACAACCCATACCAGAGAGAGTTGAACTGAATAAGGAAAATGTATATATATATATATATATATATATATATATATATATATATTTACATTTAGTGACAGAAATAGTTCATATATATCGGTCCCTTAAATTAGTTGTTAATTAAGGACCAGCCTATGAATTAAGCTGGTTTAAACATAAAAACAACAGTATTGTCAGTGCTCTCTGGTGGAAAAAGGGTGCAATGGCAACACTGTTTAACAATCTCAACAGATGTCTGGCACAGATTTATAAATAACATGTTAAATATTCTCCTGTTCCTGTTTTTGTGTTTGTGTGTATTTGCAATTAGATTGTTAAACTGTGAGTTTACTTTTCCATAGCTATATCTATTTTAATGTATTGTGTGCAACAATTCAAAACACCTTACTTCCAGAATGAAGAAATTTCCAAAAGCCAAGGTGCAGCAGGACATGGTGTGTGGCGCTTCAGCTTTCAAGGCGGGATCCAAGTGTTTTACGCGTGTTTTAAATCAATCCATGACTACATTCTGTTGTGAGAAGGTCATTTTTTTTTCCATTTAAAACTAACATGCAGATCCTTGCTTTGTCAGTAAGTCCGAGTGGAATTGTGTGTGTGCATGTCATGTAGAAATTAACAGTGGATTCATAAAAAAAGGAGAATAAATGTTAATAGCGTGAATTATCCAAAGGGACTATTGGGAATACCTGAGTCAATTTCTTCTCATCTTTTTGGTGAACCAGTCATTTAAACCTGAACTTATTTTCACAGTTTTTTGAAGATGTGGGGGTTTCTAACACAGCAAAGTCCGCTGGCAGTGGGAGCACTGTTTGTACTTTCATATGATAGGTCTCTGGGCTGGCATGTCAAACAATCAAAACATGCCATGCATAGGCGCGGGAATGTAAAAACACAAGCACATTGTTAACTCATGTGCTCAGCTGTATGAATCAAGACTCACAAAACAATACAGCCCACAAAAACCATCACAACTGAAAAACTATCATTACAATATTTTAAGTAAAACAAACTATGTATGATAATACATAACATCCTGCATTATAATTCATTTAGCTGCTCTCCTAATGTGACAATAACTCCAGTCCTAATATTGCTCCAAATAGGACATGCATCCATAGATAATTACGCAAAGTTGCTCACTTAGGCTCAAAACCAAACCTGATGCAGTACCTTATCTAACAGTGAATGAATAATTAATCAAGCCAAGCCTAAAAGTATAATTTCTTGGACGACACGATAACAGCACTGGGTGGTGCTACAAACCACTGAACTGCTAATGTCACAACATTGCATGCAGTCGTCATCACCGAATGCCACGAGTAAACTGACCGTAGCACGACATTGTCGGGGTAAAAGCGTACTCTTCCGCAAGGTTAAGCAAAAATATGCCATCTCAACAAAATAATGTCATCGTGTCATGAAATTCACGTTTCCGATAGATGATAGAAGACACAAATGAATTCAAAACGGAGAGCCAAGTTAAGTATGGGACTTCGAAACCCGATCAATACAATTGATGAGAGCTAGCTTGCCGACGTGAACAAGCCTGATGTTGCCCCTTTATATCAATGCGAGAACGATGAAAACCGACCAAGCTTACAGCTGTTAGTAAATGACAAAAAAAAAAAAAAAAGACTTAAAGTACAACCGCGTAGCCACATTTCTCATGTTAATAACGGTATAATTGAATTGTTACCCATGTTGTCCAGTGAACACTGGCATATCAGGTGGGAGTCTCGGTCAGAGGCAGGCTGTGATGAGTTCCTCTGGTCCAAGCTAACGTTGCTGTACACTGATGATAAACCTGAGCTGAGGTCCGCTCTTCTTTCACCAACCTCTGTCAGTGTAACCCTCCGCCTGCAGTAGATGTGCTAAGGCTGGAGTAGCCACCATTTTGCATGTCTAGTGTGTTCCTCCCTCCATTGCTAATAGAGACGATTCCAGTTCTTTTCTGGCATCAGTACGGCTTGTAAGTACATTCGAGGAATAACATATCGACAGTAATGTCTAAAAAGGGCTTTGCTTTACAGTAATTATTTGTGGTTTGGTTGTATCTACGATGTCAAGTCTCAGTGTAGCGCTGCATAGGAAGTCGCAGCCCTCAGTGCACCCGGGTTGTGCCTGTCAGCAGCTAAGTTTGCTAGCATGGTTAGCATGCTTCATAGCTATGGCCATTCTAGCTACCTGCTGAGCTAGGTATGTGCAGTTAAGTAGTGTGCTTTGCGATTGCCCTCTAATTCATTATCGTTATGACAACGTCTAAAGCCTATGTTATTGGTAATGTCTTAAAAAATCAGCACGTATAGTTGACACTCGTCTTTAAATGTATTCTAACAGAGAAACTAACGAATTGTCAGGTAGCTAGCTAACGCTACAGAGGATTCGCTAGCTTGATAATCCAAATGCTTCAAGAAGGCCTAAACTGCATCATGCCCTGACCAATCGGTTATCTTAGTCAATTGTTATGGCTTTTGGTTTAATTTGAACATTTTTGTAAAACACTGGTGATATAGACCTTACTTCAAAGAGAGCGTGTCATCCAAGGTGAAGGTGCTGCTGATTGTGGTGTCAACCTAACATCTTGCCCTTTCAAGTTCTCAGTTTAAACAGGGGTTAGCTCGTTGTTAGCTACTGTTTGATAGGTGTGATTTGCCTCGCCTTACTAACTGTAAGCATATGGCGTTTTAGTCAGTGCTGGGTACTGACATGGCACGTTTCTTACATTAGACAAATTGTACATGTTTCACTAAGTCAGCGCTGGCTTTGGATATCCAGGAAGCTATCGATAGCTTGCTTAATGTTGACGTGGACTCGTCTTTTTCTTAAGTTTCGTGAGATGCTTTTTTGGTGTTGACAACGTTTTAATTAAATGGTTGACACTGGGATGCGCTATTTATTTTACCAATATACATTCGTCATCTAGGTGCCACTTGTTGCATAGAACAGGTAAACGTTAAGGAAGTCAGCTGTAAGTAGGAAGTGAGCTAATGAGCGTGACGTGCAGACTCTGCAAATCTTGGCCTAACTCATATTTCCAAGGGTTTGGGTAGTCCTTGGTGCAGGTTAATTTTCTTGTGCCATGTCTAGTTTCAGATTGGTGGTATTAGAGGACTTGGCAACAATCTTTATGCAATAAATCTGACAAATTGCCTCCACCAAGTTATTTGCTCTACTTCATTTGTCTCGAAGAAAATGAATCCGCCCACTTTAATGCCAAGTTGTTGTTCTCACTTATAGCTGAGATCTAGTCGATATACATTAGAGGTGCGTCCAGGTAAACATTTGCTGCAGTCAGATCATACTCCAAAGGAAGTGGGCTTATAAAATGGAAGATGGTGTGGAAACAGTTGTAATCTAACTATTTCTATTAGTTAGATAGAACTGTTTTTATACAGTTAAGTACAATTAATTGCATTCAGATGATTATGTAATAATTAGGACCAGACTGGATGAAGCAAACTTTCAGGTCTGACTTCTAAATTGATTGTTTTTTTATTTTTTGGTGCAGACACAAAAACTGCTCTAGACTAAAGAAGTGTGCAAACTGTGAACTTTTGCAGTGCTGTCACGGTGTTTTGCACCAACCACATTGAAAACCTGTATTGACTTACAAATTTGCATGTTTATGCACATTAGTGAACCACATTGTATATGTACTGTGTTTGTTTAGGCTTGTTCCCAATATATACCCCCTTGGCCGTCATCTTTGCTTTACCCCACCGGTTTGCATTCAGCCTGGTGGGGTAGGGTGTACTTTTGTGTTAGGGAGATAAAGAGGTCCTACCCCTTTGATCGGGGCATGAGTTCCATTTTGAATGCTGCAAGATCACGACTCCTAAATCCCTAAAAGAAAATAGACACCCGATAGTGCACCAACTTGGAAAATGGAGGAGTAAGGCCAAGTAGAGGAATTGAGATTGAGCACTACTCAGATTGCAGCTATATTCAGCCCTTACCAGCATGTCAATTTGATCGTACTTGCAGCATTATCTGCATTGCACTGTTTGTGTGTTATCTGTTCAATGAGTAGGAGGTAACTTCAGTTAACTCCTATTAAGTATATGTGGAAAACAGTTGTCTGCCATCTTAAAGTATCCACAAGTACCTGTGGACAAATTTACCTTTGGAAGTATTGATATTTCCATGATGGGAAGGGATATCTATGATGTAACATAATCAAACGTTGGCCTCCATGTGCTGAATAATTAATTATTATAACATCATGCATAAACCTTGCCAGCTGCCATTTAAAACCATTTGACCATCGGTTCTGCTGCCAGTGATAAGGTGATTCAAGCTGCTTTTCCACTGGACACGAAACCCATGAACACACACTAACATCTGACTTTCATCTTCAGAGGGAAAGGCTACAATCAGGATTCATTCTGTGGTCAAACGATTCTGTTGTTGTCGTTGGTCTTTTACGATTCCAGCATTGGCAGAAGTGGAAACACGACACCAGCGCTGAAATCATTTTGACTAAGTGTGTGCTCTGTTTGCAAATGAAAGAGTGAGCACTAAAAAAAAACATTATTTTCTGTCATTCTTGGAAGTTCTGAAACCGACCGAAGAGCAAACTCACAGATGTTCAGTGATAAGACTGATCTGTTTTACCTGTCCAGTCAGTTGGTGACGACTCACTCTCTGTGCCTCTGTCATACTTAGCAAAACGTGTGTTGCACCTCAACCTTTAGGAACTCACTGCTGCTGTTTAATCTTCAACATCAGGTAATGACGAGTCAAGTATCGCCAGCTTGGCAGAGCTGATCACAAAGCAACCTGCCTTTTAAAGCACTTTACTTATGTCTGGCAGTATAGACAAAATGGACATGTGTAGCGAGGCAAAATGTTTTATACCATATTAATGGGAAAACTCTTGTCCAAAAAAGGCTATACTAAGAGATTTAACTATGTGTTGATGGACATCTCAGTCATAGACTCTTCACTGCATTTAATAATCTGATCCAAAATCATTTAAATTGAACTTGATCCTCTATTACTTTGGTATGATGTATACATTGACTGGTTCATGTGGTAAATTTGTTTGCCTGTTACCTGTTGCTTGTTGTAAGGCTCTGAAAGCTTGTCTAAACTGGCTCTCCAAACTCAGAAGAGGAAGCAGTTTTTCTAAACGTGAACACAAACATAAACAGGTGTATGCAAAATGGTCCTTTATGGGGACGTTGGTTTGGGAGTGCATGAGATAGATTTTGTGTGCACAGCTTTGCCTTCCACTCTTATATGTTGTCACCATATGACCCATAATGGTGTCGTTATGTGGAAAATTACTCTGAGATCCTATAAATTGTTTCGTCATTGTAAGGTGTGCCAATGAGCTCAGCTCTTTAATTTTGCCTGTAGTTTTTATTCAATCTTTGTTTTGGTGCAAGATGTGAATACTTTCGCCAGAAACCCCCAGGCGGACTGAGCTGTTTTATCTGACACAGTCTCTTTGGGATAGTTTGACTGTGGTCACCACCTTAATCTATTACAAGGGCAGATGTTATATTTCAGTTAGTTTCAAGGCAGAAAAGGGGCAACAAAGGTGAAGAAACTATCAAATTAGCTCACGTCACCCCACCCTCATGTTTTTTTTTTTCCTGGTCTTTAGTCATTGGAGGTCGATACACTTTTTATTTCCTTGGATGGCAGTAAAAGTAGCAACAGTGATTGATGATTAAAAATAAAAAAATCAGTTGGCTTTGATTGTTGCAGAATGTGCCTGTTTTACTGCTATATGAAGAACTGTAATGTAATCAGCTCCCTGCAGTGGCTGAGTTACCTTCTGTGTTGATTATAAGCACAGCAAGAGACATGGAACTATGATTTAAGGAGCTCAACACCAGGGTCCATTCAGCTGAAGTCATTTAAATGGTGTTTGGACAGACTGTAGATCTCTGGCTTTATTAAAGCGTGGACTTGCCTGACCACCCTCCACATTCCTCTTTGATCACAGTGAATTCCTTGAAGCTCCACAAGCCACCACCTTGTTCAACAAGGGATGTTTTTTTTCCCCCTCTCTCTCTATCTTTTTGTCTGGCCTCTAATTTCTCTCAGTAATATGGCACAATATCAATTAAGTTTGTTTGATCTAATCAGTGATGATGATAAATGTTTGGATCTTGTCCTCTTTGTTTGCATGTTTAAAAACTGTCAGCTCATCCTCTACATGCAGATGTGACTTTAGATTTGTGAGTCACCGGGAAACTGAGTTGCTTTTCTTCATTAGTCTGTCAAAGAGACAGAAAGTGTTACTGTGACGACTAGCAGAGCTGTGAATATTTGCTTACAGTGCGATCTTATTTGATTGAGTTTTTACCTGTTTGTGATTCAATGACGCATCTGGATTTCTTGTCATAATGACGGTAACAGCTGTAATGCATCATCTCACCTTTATTTGTTCATTTTACTTTTTCTTTTTTGAATGCAACCTTTTTAAATACAGACTGCAACAGTATCATATTCAATCCAATCTTAATGCCTTGCATCTTTAAATCACAATATGACTGCACATAGCAACTTATTTATTGCTTAAATATAAGACTCTGAAAAACACTCTGAATTTCCTCTTTAGGTCTTTCACAAATCAAACAACTGTCTTTTGAAATAAAAAAAAGCACCACCTTTACTGTACATGCTATATGGTACAAGTAATTTGCCTATAAAATCTACAAATGTCACATAATGGCTGATTGAACTGGCTTTTACTCATTGGATCTTTTACCAGGACTTTGATTTAGCCGTGGAGTGCAGGTAGAGCTGAGTCTATAGCGACAGCCTTAGACTCCAGACTGTTGAAGTGTGGGTTTTTGAAAGGTGCTAATCGATTTAGTCCCTTGTTTGGGAAAATGACATAAACCATGTGTCATCCATTACTTAATCACAACATACTTTTTTTTTAAAGGTCTCTCCTGTTTGTGATAGGAAAATGGATTTACTCAACAAGTAATTGCCATCATTTCAGCCGCTTAATTAATCTGTACTTTGATAAAAGCTTCTTTTAGAAGAGAGACAAAATGTACTTCTAAGTAAGGCACATAACTTAATAATGGGTACTTTAACATCACCTTTTAAAAGCAGGATAATTGGAAAATGTGATAAGTAAAACATCTGAGAAATTGAATGCCTGCAGCATTTAGATTTAAAAGTAATAATAACTTTGTGCCAAAATCGACAAGTTTGAAAACTTAAAAATGAGAATGTTGTATACTTTTGCTTAATTTTTGTCCGAATAAGTTTAGTCTTAAGTCTGCCCTGACGACATTGTTATCTTGTCTATTAATCAGCTGAAGCTGGTTTGCTGTCACTATACTTACAGTTGTCATGGTATTTTGTACCACGACGATCATAAAAACAATTTAAGTCGGGATATTGTTGCGTTCTTTTGTCGATAGTTGTGTCAAAATCCTTGAGTGATTTGCCACTATTTCCAAAGAGCCAGCGTCTTTACCTAATTTAATTTACCTCCGAAGGTTTTTCTCTCGTTGAAGGTTCACACAAAAACATAAACGAAAACTTTGTTTTTTTTTGTGTGTGTAAATGACAAACTTCATGACAAACAATGACACTGTAAAAAAATTATTCTCACAAATAGGCGGTCTCATGAATATTTAAACGTGTTCCTTGTGAGCTTTTAGAAGCATCTCTGCTATTCTTTTCTTCTTAATTACACGTTTACATGTCTTCAGAAAATTATTGGAAGCAATCAAGTTAATCCCTGTGTGTGTGTGTGTGTGTGTGTGTGTAAATGCATTTCTTGGTAGATGCAAAACCTGCGTATGCTGTCAGAGGATCAGCAAGTCAGCAGTTTATTTACTGAAGTGTGAAATATGCCATGTTTGAGCAGGGGAAGTTGAAGTATTCTTCCTTTGAAGAGTAGCTCTTCTTCTTTGCTGTGATCTGAACCTTTTGCCACGAGATGCCAACCTCCCCTTTTTTTTTTTTTTCCTCTCTGTCCCCATGTGTGTTTTCCAGAAAATGCCAGCTCCGATCAGACTGCGGGAGCTGATCCGGACCATCCGGACAGCACGGACCCAGGCAGAGGAGCGTGAGATGATCCAGAAAGAGTGTGCTGCTATCCGCTCGTCCTTTAGAGAGGAAGACAATACATACCGTTGCAGAAATGTGGCGAAGCTACTTTATATGCACATGTTGGGCTACCCTGCACACTTTGGGCAGGTATGATGTTGGCATGACTGGGAGGAAAAAAATTATTTTTACGTCTCTGGTGAATTCAAAACTGTGTTTTATGACAAAAATCCCTTGTTTTTCTAGCTGGAGTGTCTGAAGCTGATCGCTTCGCAGAAGTTCACTGACAAACGAATAGGTTATTTGGGAGCTATGCTGCTGTTGGACGAAAGACAGGATGTTCATCTACTAATGACAAATTGCATTAAGAAGTAAGTGCGGGTCAGACTAGGTTAATATATTAGAATATTCGGCTTTTAAAATATTGCATAGTGCTGGATGAGAAAGGGTTTGGTGACTCTGCTTTATTATAACCTTTTGTTCTCTTCTATAAAAGACTTTCTGCTCATTCCTCACCAAAGCCTTCCTCTTCATAATGCACTCTGTCCTCATGAGTCCGTCTGTGTTGTCATTTAGTTGTTCCTTGTTTGTATACTACTGTGTTACCATGGCTTATTTCACTCTTCTCCTCCACACCAGTGATTTGAATCACAGCACACAATATGTCCAGGGCCTGGCTCTGTGCACTTTAGGCTGCATGGGTTCCTCAGAAATGTGTCGTGACCTTGCAGGGGAGGTGGAGAAGCTGCTAAAAACATCCAACTCCTACTTAAGGAAAAAAGTAAGCTTCTCTGCTCTTATATTTAGGTAAATACTTGAAGTATCTTTTTTTTTTTTGACGTTTGGTTGACCAATGGGGCTGAAAATGTTGGCAGGTGTGCTGAATAGTCACCGATGAGTCAGAGGTGAGATGTGTTTAACGTTGGGCCAGGACTTATTTACATTTTCTGTCGACAGGCAGCGTTGTGTGCAGTTCATGTCATCAGGAAGGTCCCGGAACTCATGGAAATGTTCCTTCCAGCCACAAAAAACCTGCTGAGCGAGAAGAACCACGGTAAGTGGAAACGATTTGTCAGAATGCAGTTGCTGGCTTACGGCTTGTCCTACACAAATGCAGACTTCATCCTATTTCCTGCCACTCGTGATGGTGCTTTGTGAAGAACAGCTGGGCGGCTGATGTCCTTTTTATTGCATCCTTTGCAGAGAGAGTGGAATTAATGAGCCTGTCATTTACACGGGGGATTGTGTCCCCCCCCCCACATGTTGAGAATGTGACAAATCGAAGTTTTTGTTTTATTTATTTTCCTTCAAAAGTTTTAAGATGGGTCTGTTTACTATTTATAAATCATAATGTCTTCGTCTGCATTTCACAGCAGGCATAAACTGAACATGGTGGGACTGCAATTGGATTTAATCACCATGACACAAGACACAAATATTCCTCAAGTGATTTTGGGAATTGATTATGTGATCTTAGAAAGGCAAACGAAGGCAAATGAAACGTGCACCTTGAGCAGTCCTCTTTATCTACTCTAATGGATTTGTCGCTTCCGAACACTCAAGCTATTAATGTTTGATACTAACAAGTTCTCGCCCATTTTATTTTCAATACTATTGTGTGGCCTCTCTTCCACTGCTGTCCTTCAGATCAGAGCTTTCAACCTTTTAAGACTGAGATGAGGTCACAAGATGATTACTCTGTGTGATAATCTTTAGATCAGATTTTCTAGCTGTCGTTTCAAGGCTGCTGGGCTTTATCATCTGTATGCTAATGCCTTTTATCCATCTGACTGTTCAGCCAGGATATAGTCCCAAAAAGGCTGACAGCCCCTTGTTTTGGTAAATGTCCTTAAGTAGTATTTTAATGGCAGCCCGGCAGGTTTCTACCTCTTGTCTACCAGGGCTGTAAAGCACAGTTGCACTGTAAACAGGTTTCTAATGTGCAGAGGTCATTCTACTGTTGACCTCGCTAATGCAGAGAATACAGTGACTGGGCTGAGGGGAGTTTTTCTGACTCAGAAATCAGTTGTTGGTTTAGCATTTTCCCTTTTAGTGAAATTGATTTTTATGCATTTTTTTATTGCAATCAACAAAGTCACCTTTGGTTTATCCCTTTTTTAGAAATATTTTCTAATTTTATTTTGTCATCTTGTCTTTTGGTAAGTGAATTACAGTCAGCATTGGTGGGAATGAACTAAAAACAAGTGTATTAAAAGTGTTATCTACACGATTTTTTTTTTTTTAAAAGTCACAATTGTTGTCAGCACCTGTTTATATAGCTCTAGACAACCCTAATCCACTGGTGTAGATCAATAATCAACTATTACTTCCCTCGATCTTAAACGCACTACAGTTTTATGGCAGTACAAGTAACAACATTTTGCTGGACTACGTTGGTGTTAAGCTCTATAAACGCGTATATTGCTGACAAAGCGAAGCAGAGGGCAAAATATCACATATTCCTACAAAGTAAATGATCTTTCCTCTGACTGTTCCACCAGGTGTTCTTCATACGTCGGTTGTTCTCCTCACTGAGATGTGCGAAAGAAGTCCTGACATGCTGGCCCACTTCAGAAAGGTACTTAGGAGGAACTTAAAGCTACTACTTATTCATTTGTCTTAAGCTCATGCCACATTTCATTCTCCCTTTGGTTACACATTTTACGTTGTTATGACTAAGCTAGACGAAGATATTAAACTGTCTGAGGTTTCCTCTACATTCAGAATATGTCTTAGACTTTTCTCTCCTTCCGCTGTCTCCTCCCTCGTAGCTTAACTACTGCTGTACCTCTCCCTCTCTACGGTGTAACCGAACTATACCAGAAACACCACTTCTCATGCTCATGATCTGAACATTATTTTAAGCTCTCTGAAAGTGAATGATTTCCAATCTCCCCTCCCTAACATCTACTTCATATTTTTTCTGTCATTTGTCTTTGTTACAATTCCTGCATTGTGTTAGAATGAGAAGGTAAGAGTACATTCTGATCTCATAGCTGGTGCATGCTCTTAATAGTAATCACTCCTCACAGTCACCTCAGATGTTACTGGATTTGTGTTGAGTAATGTCATGTTGTGTTTTAATTTAGTTTTGATTTCTTTAACTTTGTTCAGTGGTCATTACTATGTCAGTGTTTTGAATATTCTCAGAGTTTTTGATCCATTTGTCAGACGCATTTCTCACTATTGTTTTGAATGTCATTATTTGCTAAATATGCAACTCATTTGATCACTTATCTATATAAAAGTAGTCCGGTGTGTCTTCACTTGACAGCCACAGGTGTCACTAGGAACGGATGCTTTTCACTGTATCTCTATCACTGTGAGACGGAAGCTTTTTTTTTTTTTTTATCTTGGGACTGTATAATCTTGGAGAAGTGGTTTTCAGTCTTGACTAAGATGTCATTAAGAACAAAGAGCTCAAATGTTTTTATTTATTTTAGACATTATTTTGTCCTTTCCCTAATACCCACTCCAGAAAAAGATTTAGGTGTCGTCTCCGTACATTCTTTTGAGTTTTTCTAAGTGGAATGCCTTCAGTCCTGTGTAACGGAAAGACTGAAGGCATGCTGCAAACAAAAGTAGAAAAATCAGGCTTTATTGCAACTCTAAACCTGTGATTTATACGGTGCAAGTTGTTGTTGGTGAAAAAGCGACTCGCTGTTACTCCATGAGTTGCAGAAAGGATATTCTGTATATTTTAATGTTTTAAATATTACTGAGATTACCCTGATGAATAACTCGTGCTCAATGTTTTTACGCAGTCAAAATTATCAAAATTATACCCTTTTCCCTCAATAATCGAGCAGTAGTCCGCTCTGTTGTTCCCCTCACGCAGAAGGTGAGTTTTCATGTTAACTGCGGCCTTTTTATGTTCTGTTGCCAGATCTGGTGACAGAAACAAGCAACCCAGTCTATGAAACAAGCCCAGAGTTGCTGATAATAAGCAGGCCTGGCAACTCTGGAGCATGGAGGAAAGTACTAATGAGTTAAAAGTCACCATGAAAACCCCAATAGGATGTAACAGTGCATTTGGGGTTTAAACATGTTTTCATAATGGCACATTAGCTTGATTTGGTTATTGTTCGGATTTCCTTAATCTTTTTTTTGTTTTTATTTTTTTGTCAGAATATTGCTTTGCATTTAAATATAGCCACTGCTCTGGGTCCAAAGGGTTTTAAATGATTTAGCATTCATCTAATTTAATGCTTCCCAAGATGTTTGAGTACTCGTTTAAGGCTACATTTGATAACCTGATAAACTGAGATTAGCTAAAGGAGAAAATTACTTATTGAGCTGAAATACCACATCTTAATATGATTGCATTTTTGTTTGCACTAACTCCTTTTATGCAGCTGTGTAAACGGCCACAAATAGATGTGACAGAGGTGCGGCAGCAGATTTTCTTTTCCACATAAATATTTTTGCACAATCACGGCTTTCAGTTTTGCAACCTCAGCAAACCGATTATTCAGGCACCTATGCGACATATCAGTAAATGAGAGAAGAAGAATCACAGCTGCACCTTTTCACTTCCCAAATAGCTCCCTCTCTGGACTAGAAACGATTAATTTAATGTCAATGAATATAATTGACGTCAACTGTTGATGAGGAATAAAGGATAGCTTTCAGTGTATCGTGACACTTCTTCTTTTGTCCTGTTCTTGGTCCTTTTTTCTTTTTGTTTTGTAGCTGGTTCCACAGTTGGTGAGAATCCTGAAGAATCTAATAATGTCGGGGTACTCTCCTGAGCACGATGTGTCGGGCATAAGCGATCCTTTCCTGCAGGTAAACCTCTTCTACAGACAGCACCTCCTTAACTGCATGTGCAGTTTTTTTTTTTTTTTTTACTCAATCCTTAGTTTGTACCCGCCTATGAACAACCATGATAAGAACTTGAGATGTGCCATGGCTTTTATTTTTAGGGCAAAATAAATTTGAAAAATCCAAGGAAAAGAAAGTATTTTAAGCTCTGCCAGGCTCCACAATATGCTGGTAGTATTTTTCAAACAACTGCAGCATGCAGCGGCACGGTATTATTTACTGGCTCTATGTTTTAATGTGTAAACTGACGGCACCGGGTTGTTTATGTTCCTCAGGTGCGGATATTGAGACTACTGCGAATTTTAGGCAAGAATGACGACGACTCCAGTGAAGCAATGAATGACATTCTTGCGCAGGTTGGAATAACAATTCTACATTGTTATGTTGATTTTTAAAATGTAATCGTTTAAGTATCACTGAATGAATGTGTGTAATCGCAGGTGGCAACAAACACGGAGACGAGTAAAAATGTAGGCAACGCAATCTTGTATGAGACTGTTCTGACTATAATGGACATCAAGTCTGAAAGTGGATTGAGGGTGAGTTGATTTGATTCAAGAACAACCTGATATCAATAATCTTTGCTGTTTTGACCTTGCTTAAATACCTGCCCCCCCCCCCACAGGTTTTGGCCATTAACATTCTAGGTCGCTTCCTTCTTAACAATGACAAAAATATAAGGTAATTCATTCACTTATCCCAATTGATCTTGTGAGCATAGTGTGATTTGAAATGTTATTAAGTCTTAATGGTGCTTCTTGATTAAACTCCCCATTCCAGATATGTGGCATTGACGTCTCTACTAAAGACGGTACAAACAGATCACAATGCAGTGCAGCGGCATCGGAGCACCATCGTGGATTGTTTAAAAGACCTCGACGTGTCCATCAAGAGGTTATTTACAGTGCTGTTGTTACTTTAAGGCTCTGTTTTCATTTGGCATTGTTATTTCTGATCTTTTTCGGTATTTCACTGCTGTTTAGACGTGCAATGGAGCTGAGCTTTGCCCTCGTGAATGGCAACAACATCAGGGGCATGATGAAAGAGCTGCTCTACTTCCTGGACTCCTGCGACCCAGAATTCAAAGCAGACTGCGCATCAGGAGTCTTTTTAGCTGCTGAGAAGTATGGCCACTCATCATTTGTTACAGTTGGCTACTATGAAGTACTTTAACGAGTCATTCTGTCTCATCCCATCATGGCAAGGCCATAGATGCTGTATGATGATAAAATGAGTGATCCATCGTCTGACAGACTGATGATACCATTTTTTTTTCTGACAGCAATTTTCTCCAGATTGTATACAGTTTAGGTAATTACATTTTATCATTTGAGTCCTTTGCTGGGACTGATCAGTGTTTTCTCTGTTTTGCAGATATGCCCCTTCGAAAAGATGGCACATAGACACCATTATGAGAGTACTGACAACAGTATGTATAACAACCCAAAGCCTTAGATGTCTTTGTTTTGGTTATTATAATACAAGCATTACCTTGAGTAACACGATCTAATAAGTCAAATGTGTAAACCAGCCTTTGCTAATGTCTAAGTAGATATTTGATGAACTTTTCTCATTGAAATCTCTGCTCATCCTTGCAGGCTGGAAGCTATGTGCGAGATGACTCCGTTCCTAATCTCATCCAGCTCATCACCAACAGTGTGGAGATGCATGCCTACACAGTACAGAGACTTTACAAAGCTCTGCTGGATGACATCTCACAGGTCAGAGTAGCTCTGGTTTTTATTAAGACTCAACATATCACTGTTTAATGCATGATTTTGTAACTGTAAGAGGGACTGAGTTGTATTTCTCTGTTCTGTAGCAACCGCTCGTGCAGGTAGCGTCATGGTGCATAGGAGAGTATGGGGACCTGCTAGTGTCAGGGCAGTGTGAGGAGGAGGAGCCTATCCAGGTATATTTAGAGGAATCCCTGCCAAGCATCACTCGCACTCACAAACGCATACGCACTGAGGATCACACTAACTCACCAGATATTGAGCTCGTCTTTTCTTCCTTCTGAATTAAGGTGACTGAAGATGAAGTTTTGGATGTGTTGGAAGGCCTGCTGGTGTCGAATCTGTCCACACCAGTGACCCGAGGTTATTCCCTCACCGCCATCATGAAGCTGTCTACTCGCTTCACCAGCGTAAAGTTAGTGATGACCTTTAACACTCTTCCCACCGTGCTATGACCTTCAGACTGTTTTACTTCACATTTCAGGAAGTGTAATTTTAAAATGATAATTATAGGATTATAGTCACCATTACAGTCAGAACATTTTTTATGATTGTTATACTTATAAAGTCAATATTTCCTTTGTAATAAAGACTTTATAACAACCTGGGATATCAATACTTTTTCTCATAGAAACATGACGGCAGGGGAACAGGTCAGAACGGTATCAGGGGATTAAAAAGTCTTAAAACATCTAAAATCCAATCATTTGAATTTAAGGCCTTAAAATGTCTAAAATTATCTTAAAATTTCTTAAAATGTCTAACATCGACTTTGAAAGGTCTTAAAAACGTATTGACATTACTTTTATTTAAAACAAATGCATAAACTTCAGTCTTGCTTTTAATTATTTAGATTTTTGAGGACACTATAACATAACAACAAAACGGAACAATTTATCGAGCACTAGTTAGTGTGTTGTGTTGGCGTACGACATCTTTTTTCTGTTATTGCTCCGTTGCAGTGTTTTGATGAAGCGTGGTGCACATGTGTTCACACACAGGCAGGTGTCTCTCATCTGTGTGCGCTATTACCGACACACGTAAACTCAGATCTGACCACACATATTCTCTGTCATAGCGATAACCTGCTGTTGCATATAAGCGACATCCCGTTAACGGTGTGTTTTCCTCTGGATTCCGCTCAAGAAAGGAGAGCAGTCTAACGTTACATGCACACGCTTGAAATTGATGAGAAACCCTAACATGATGATGTTAGCACACGATGTAAAATCATGTTACTGTGCACCACGTCACCTAATGTTGCTGTAATTACTGTATTTTCATGTCTCCATTGATGTGGCCCTTCACAATCCACTTCTTCTTCATTACTTTGTTTACATACAAGTGTTACAGTTACAAAAATGGGGGGGGGGGCATCCTCTCCAAAGTTAACAGAACAAATATTAGTTCACAATAGAAAGGCTTCTGGTGTTTTTAGTTAGGGTCGGCTTTTTGTATTTCAATATGAAGAAAGAGCTGTAAAAAAAGGATTTAGTTTCTGTGTTACTTATGAATTAAATGACTTTGCAACAAATCCAGAATATAAGGAGAGCACAACAATGGTGTGAATATGTCCTATTAGCGGTGCAAAGAAACTCGTCCTGCTTTCAGAGATGCTCACGTAGTTTTTCAGCTTTGCGCCTAAACTGCTTCACGATGAACACAAACTCATTGCAGCGACTTGTTTGCCTAATTTGGGTTTGGCAGACGCTATGAAAAAGTTTCTGCAGATTCTCTGCTAAATGGGATTTTCTAAAGAGGAGTGATCGGGTTTGATGTGAGTTTGAAGCAAATGCTTGTGAAGTCTGTTTGTTTGCAATAATTTCAGAAATGAGGGATACATTTAGCGTTTTACTCTGTCTGATAATGTTGACCCAGAGAAGGAAGCTTACAAATATACTTTCAAAATACTAGGTAGGTCAAGTCATGGTATGTAATGGTTTTTGAAAGGCAGCGTTTTCTGAGCAAATATTTGTCGACGCGCTAGAGGTCATAATCTATAACAAGTGTTGCCTTTTGTTAAACTCAGTCGTTTTTCACTTTGTTTTCAGCCGAATCAAGAAGGTAGTTTCGATATATGGCAGCAGCATCGACGTGGAACTTCAGCAGAGGGCTGTGGAGTACAATGCGCTTTTCAAGAAATACGACCATATGAGGTGAGACCACAAAGTCGCACACTGTACTCGTTTGTGTGGTATTTTAAAAACAGGTTTTGCTCATTTTTCTTGTGTTCTTGCTTTGTTGCTTGACCTCAGGCCAGCTCTCCTTGAGCGAATGCCCATTATGGAGAAAACGGCCACTAATGGCCCCACAGAAATTGTACAGACAAACGGGGAGACGGAATCCTCTGTTGTGGAACCAAAACATCCTCCACTCGTCACCCAACCAACCAACCAGGTGAGGCCAGCTTTATTAACTATATTAGAAAAGAATATAATTAAACGTGTGAACTGAATACTTTGCACCATAAGACGTAACCGTTCAGTTGTTTTAAACAGTTTAGATTCAGTAGAGAGTTTGGCTGTGGTTTTTGATTATGTAGTCTTGATGCTCCTTGATATTGTAAATGGAGGTTTATAATGCATGTATTTACCATGTTGTCCTTGCACCCCAGGCTAATGATTTGTTAGACTTACTGGGTGGTAATGATGTGCCGGTAATCCAGACAACTATTCCCACTAAGCCCGCCTCTGCTGGAGGAGAACTACTTGATCTGCTGGGTGACCTCTCACTAAGTGGTAGGGGTGCTCTTTTTAAAGCCATGTGTTTTGTTGTTGTCGTTTTGTTTTGTTTTTTCAAAGAAAAACAAAGACTCAGTAAAAACTGTTGTGAACCACTGGTGTGAATGAGACACCAATTCTGTGTCCGTTCCCATTTACTGCTGGTTTTGGCATTTAAGGATAAAAAGAGTGTGTTTCAGAAGTTGAACTGGTCCCAGTATTGGCAGTGGTTGATAGCATTTTCTAAAGAATACTGCTTTATGTTAGCAAAGCCTCAGTTTAAGGGACACGATTAGGTTTCTGTTTCTGAAAGAAACACATGAGGAAAACATAAATTTCCATATGATTACTGTTGTCTACCTCCTCTTAAACAACGGTGTTGTTTTCCCCTCCCAGGGGGTCCAGCTCCTGCTCCCGCTCCCTCAGTACCCACCTCCCAACCCTCTTTCCTCTTGGACGGCCTCTCCACACAACCTCTGTTTAATGACATTGCAGCTGCAGGTAAGAGTCTGTTTCACCACCAAATATATAATGATTTCTAAAGAAATGAAGCACTTGGTTGTGTTTTCCTTCCTTGTATTACCATGACCCATTCTGTTAAATGTTAAGAATCACCTGTGTGCCCCCCTCCCTTTGCATAGGTATTCCTCCCATGACGGCATACAACAAAAATGGCCTGAAAATAGAATTTACATTTGAGAGAGCGAACCCCAACCCAAACGTCGCGGTCATCACCATCCATGCATCGAACTCAACAGAGGCAGACATGACAGACTTTGTTTTTCAGGCTGCAGTACCAAAGGTAAGCAGGCAGCAGCTGACGCCGTTCAGTGAAATGCACTCGCATCTCTACAGCAACGGCTCACAACACAAGTATTCCCAAGCCTACATTTTAAAAGCTTGAAAGCCTTTTGTGTTGATTGGAATCAGTGATTAACGAAGTAGCAACGCTTGCATTCTAACTACAGAGATTTAACAAAGTTCTGTTCTACTTTGTTTGAGGAATTGATCTTTGATCATAATTAATTTTCTTAATCTTGTACAGAGAATGCAGAATGTGCTGTATTTCATCAAGTAAATACCCCCATTGGTTGCTTTCCTTGGCTAAAGAAGATGAAATTATTTACTGATAAGGGAGATTTTAGAACTAATAGGCTGTTTTACTGGAAGATGCCGTTTTCAACAGTCAGCTGTCTCACTACTCTAAAAGAATGGTAAGATTTTCTTACCAAGTAGATAAAAAAATACATAAAGTCACAAAACATTTTCTTAGAAAGTAGCTGTGAAGTATCCCTAAAGTTTCAACAAGCCGGTATCAGCCTCCAGCATTCACAGGGTAGCCTCAACATAAGGCCAGTGGGGGTGTTCTGACTCTATTGTTTTCAAATTGGAACGATGAGCCCTGTGTTGATCTGGCTGACAGCAATGGCATTCTTTCAGTGCATCATTAAACTCAGTCTATGCAACTGTTGCATCATTCTGAAAAGAACAAATGAGGAATTTGAACTGTATACCTATCAGTTGTGGTTAAATCATTTCAAACTTTAATTTCAAACTGCTGAAATGTCCTAACATTTCCATCTAACAGTGTCCTCTGTCCGTTTGTTAGACATTCCAGCTGCAGCTCCTCTCCCCGAGCAGCAACGTTGTCCCAGCACTCAACCAGGGAACTGTCACGCAGGTCATCAGAGTCCTCAATCCACAGAAAGTGAGTTTGTGATGCAATAATCATATCTGATGACTTTCACTATCCTCTCAAAGCAGCCTTGACACACATTTAAGACCTTTGTGATGTGATTTCTAAGAATTTCCTGTTTTATAAACAATCATGCTCGCAAATTTCAGCAACAACTACGAATGAGGATCAAGCTGACGTACACCCACAAAGGCTCTGCTGTGCAAGACCTGTCTGAGGTTAATAACTTCCCCCCACAGTCGTGGCAGTGATGATCTGCTCCTGTTGCTCTTAAAAGCCCCCACCGAGGGAACTATGAAAACCTTTTTTTTTTCCTTTCACCTCCCACCTTTCTTCCAACGGGTCCCCATGTGATGTCACTGCAGACCGCTGCCCTCGACTTGGATGGGAAGCAGCAGAGCATCGAACACAGGAGAGAAATACAGATGTTTCCAACACCCTATCGACATTGCAAGAATAATTGGGAAAAACATATCAATCAACAAACTTTCTCTTTTCTTTCTTAATTGGTTTCCATAATCTCTTTACTTTGTAAGACGTACTATTCTTCACACACACACACACACACACACACACACACACTCACACACGCGCACGCGCCCTCGGCCCAGCACCATTTACCACACAGAAGCACACATGCACAGCATCCACGGTGGCACACTTTACCTCTCGAGTCGCTGTAGGGAAAAGGCGTTGCCCACCACGAGCACCGCAGTAACCTTGGTTTTGTGTTCAAATGCAGTTGAGGCACTTTGCTCCCTTGATATTTATGATTGGCTTTGCATTCACATTTTGTACATGAACCATCAGGCCTGCAGCAGGAAAGGTCATTTGTACTGCACCTGCAAACTTCTCTGCAACCTCCTTTTTTTTTTTTCTTCCCACCCTCCTCATCAAGAGTGATATAACTTCTCAGAGTTGTATTCGTTTTGAATTACATTAATTTGCTTAAAGCATGTTTGAGCATCACTGGGGTCACAGTCGCACCTGCTCTTGAGCTCAAAGGGGATTCTCTGGTTCCGCCGGTAGGCCTCTTTATCCTGTGTTTCCATAGGAAGTCGTCTACATTTGTTTTGTCACAGCGATGAGACCGTAGATGGATCCGAGATGCCCTCTCTGAAACATCTCCGGCTAATTTCGAGGAATAAGCTCAGATTTGAACACGTCGATAATTTCACCTGTAAGAAAGCAACGGCTTGTTAGATCTGTGTAATAAGTTCAACCGTTAGCTTGTTCATTCGTTAGGATGGATGTGATCCAGCTACGAAACTTATCTGAAAACAAGTTGATTGCAGTTGTTCGATATCTGCATTTTTACCTTTTCCTGCGTTCGTGTCATCGGTCTAGTTTGCAATTTTACATTTCAGATTTGTTTAACCTGATTGAACTTTGTCACCATGCACATACATGTAATTTAAGATTGTTATGAATGTAGTTACATGCACTGAATGCTACCCCCCCCCCCCCCCCCCCTTATTCCTTCTTTTCATGTCTTCTTTGATGGGGACGTTCATCTTATCGGCACTATTTTTGTGAAAGTATGTTTTATTTCTGCAGTAATTTGACTATCTGCCTGATATCAAAGTGATGTGCCTTTCTGCCTTAGCTAGATAGAAGCCCCTGAACTGTTGAGTACTGTATGAGCTTTGTTTGCAAGTCTGCTTGTGTGATGATGATGAAGATGATGATGATGAAAGTGTTTTCAGTCTGATGGAAAGGGTCCTGGTGGATTTGAATTGGTATGTCGCATCATTTAATTTTCCCTTCTATATGCGTTAATCTCCCACCAACACAGGCCCATGTGTGGATGTCCACAGCAATGTCTTTTTTTTGTCTTCGATTTGGCAAAAAATGTGATTTACAGGTACATGATTCTATCTATTTGCAGTTTGGCAAATTTACCAGAAAAAAAGAAAAAAAAATACAGGTTGGATGATATAACAAATCCTGAAAACAAAGCAAGGTTTTAAGATAACGGCAGCTATTAGATGTAAACTCTCATAAGCTGGCAACAAGGTTTCAAGCATTTTTTTTTTTCCCTTAATTCTAAATGTTGTTGAATAACTGAATAACAGAATACACCCCCCCCCCCCCCTCCCCTCCCCTCCCAAAGTCCATCCATCAACAGACATTGAATTGTTTCTCTGGATCACTTGAAGAGGTACTGGAACAGATTGCTCTGTGGTGACGGTCTGATGTTTGAACTCAGTCTCTTCATTGACGTCTTCTCCAAATCAGAATTGTGACCTTGCTGTCGGGGACGGGAACCCTCAGAAATACCTCACGATGTTCTTTTGTTCTGTTTAACGTTTAGCGACGGTGGATTGACGGCTTTGTTTAGTTGTGGATTGCAATCAAGGGGAGCATCTGCATGAGAGAAACTAACAGTAGTTTGTGCATCTCATCACTTAACCTTATGCAGCCTCGCCATGCTGTGTCGAGATCCTCAGATGCCGAGTCAGACTGTATTGTTCTTTTTTTTTTTTTTCACTATGCTTCACTATCTTCTAACTTCTGTGACCAAATCAGAGAGACTATTAGCTTTGGAAATATTTTTGAGCTATGATATGTGTATATGGAGAAAAATGATTTCAGTTGAACTTTTTTTTTCTGTTGTTGACAAATATGCTATATTGGCTTTTTTTCTGTACATATGGAGGGCTTTTACAATTTTGTCTCTTGTACTATCTTTCATCCTTTTTTTAGATACCATTTTTCTAAAAAAAAAAAAATTCCAATTATTCACGATGTATATTGTCTAAATAGATTTAGTCGGCATCAGTCGGATACAACTCCCCTGTATCATCAGTCATCCATTGTAAAAGATATATGATCTGCTGCCTGTACATTGTATATAGTTGTAAAACAAACGCTGATCAGATTAAATAAAACCCACATAAGATTAGCTAGAAGGTATAATGGTGTGCATATATGTACAAAAAGAATCTTAAAAGGATGCAACCGAGCTGCGTTTTAGTTCCTGTTTTTGTCACACTTTCTGATTGATTGCGTCATCTTTACTTTCACAGAGTGGGTCAGTTGACGACGAGGCGGGGGGGGGGTCCTTTGGATGTTTAAATGAGGTCGCATCTGTCTTAACAGACGTTTGAATGATACACTGTACTACTGAGGGGCGTGAGCACAGTGCTGCAGGGGTGCTTCATTTGCTTCCTCACCCCACAGACGCCTCGTGTCACCCATCCATGGCCTCTCGAAGAGGTGCCGCCATGCACTTCTCCCATCTGGCCTTACGTGCACTCTTGACATTCTCCTCAACCTGCAAATTGTTCTGTGGAGTGAAGCCCTTTCGGTTTTGGTGTGTTCGCTCTCTTGGTTGCCTGGGGACTTGTTTTGTCCGCCACGTAGCATCTTCCAAGCAAGCAAAGACACTACGTGTGCCACGCTAGGAGGTGTTTAACCTCATCCTGTTCCCCCATCAAAGCCAGTAGGTTTAAATAGTTTTTTTTCTTTTCTTTTCTTTTTGTCTTGTCTCCGGGAAATGGAAAAAAGTAGGAATTTTTGTGTGCGTATGTGTGTGTGATTTAAAGCGATTTAAAATGTTTGTCCCTGAGTCTGAACAACACACTGCATTCTTTTGGCTTCCTTTCTTTTATTTGGTAACTTGCCACTTGTGTTATTTGTATCTGCATGGCACGACTTCCATTTATAATTTGCAATGATCCAGAATAAAAGAAGCTGATTTAAAACTTTATGTTGAACTCGAGCGACCACTCACTATTTGAAATGCGTATGTAAATCATGACAGGATATGGTGGGGTAAGACAACACTTCACTTTCTTTTTAGGGCCTTTTTCTTTTTTCTTTTTTTTAAAACGTTTTACTTACTCCGCCTCCCCCATAAGAGATGTGGGGAAAAGGAGTGTGCTACAAGCTGACGATCACAAGGGGGAGCTGTGCAGAATGGAAGGTTGATGGGATGAGAAAGGAAGTTTCATAAACCTGTTCCTGAATGTTTTTGTGTGGTTTGTATTGTATTATTCAACCTGTATGTACCCTCGTTAATCAAATCGGATCATCTCTTTCAGTGATGCTGTTTAAAAAATGTACAAATGGAAGTGAGCCCAATGTGAGTGCTTTGGGCGCTTTAACCTGGAAGGAAGGAGATCAGGTGTGTGTGTGTGTGTGTGTGTGTGCGTCGGAGAGAAGTTGACTCTCTCCGTAGGACTTCTCTCGTTTTTTTTCTTTTCTTTTTTTTAATGCTGCAGTGTGAACTTTCAGCTTCTGATCTGCATGTGAAAAACAGTGTAAATAATGTCATTTCTACTCTTGACTTTTTTTCTTTTGTCAAATTCAGATATTAAAATCAGTCTCACCCCCCCCTCCCCACCTCATGGATCAGCACTAACATCTATGATAAGTTTCTCAGAAAGTCTTCACAGCGCTGTTAATGTATTTTTTTATTTTATTTAATTTTATTTTATTTTAAGAGGGCAATGAAAGCGCACATGTCATTTGAATTACTTGGATGTTTGATTTTTTTTTTTTAGTTTTTTGTCTTTTGTTGTGTGAAGGGCTTGGAAGAACGTGTGAAATAACCACCATGTTCACTTTCCCTGTTCAATCAATAATAATAATAATAAGAAAAAAAAGCATAAAAATGACCACAAAAAAAGAAACACTGCATCCACTGTATTTTGAAAACATAATCTGTAACAACCCCCCCCCCCCACCACCACCATCCCTCCAACACCAACTGTGACTGAAAACAAAATGGTTTCTGATTATTTTTGGGGGGGGAGGAGGGTGGAAGGCATGAGGTTCACTTTTTCCCAGCCAGCTTCGACACGTTCAACGGTTTCCTAGTTCCATGGCTTCAAGGAGAGTGTGAATGTCCGACGTGAAATGATTAAAGATGAGCAGTTGTAAACGACTAAAATGGGATATTTTCAATTTATGCTGTGTATTCTTGTCTTTGGGTTGGAGAAAATGATCAAGCGAATAAAAAGTAAATGAAAAATTATGTTGAACCGTGGACGTTTGTTCTCTGGGTCCGGGGTGTGTTGTGTGTCTGCATGCTGGGCTTATGGTGGCTTCACTTTGGGGGGGAAGAAGGAAAAGGTTTAGCTTTTAGAGATCTTTGCTTCACACCATGGTGGGTATTGCATGTTTCTACATGAGCCATTGCTGTAAAAAGCTTCAGTACCTGGTGTTTGATTTGCTAGAAATGCCAATTTTTCCAATTCATGAAGAGTTAGATTATTATAGTAAATTCAGTCTACTGTGGTGCAATGTTTACAGATAGTTCAAACTAAGTCCAGGTACAATAATATTGGGGGGGGGGGGGGGGACAAAAATGTAGATGGAATTTATTCCATCTAAGGGAATAAATCCGAGAATGAAGGGCCAAAAGCTGTTTATATCAGTCTCTTATCTTCTCAACAACCGTGCTGGTGGGGGCCTTGGAATCAAACCACAGGAAGCGAGGGGCCCCTTTAAAAGCTGAGATTTGAGATATAGGCAAAACAAGCCTTGTTTTTTTTTCTTACAAGGCAGTTTTACATTTACAAAAAGCTTCAAAAGTAAATTTGGTAAGAATTCCGATTGGCTGATTATTCCACATTATGCGTGTAAGTTACCATACTGGAGCCATCACTTTTGCGACTGGTAACTTTTCCACGTAAACAGCGACGTGGGCCTGGCTCGCATTGAGCTGGGGATTCAGACTGAAGAAATGAACCGAAGTGTGTCTGGGAGTTTTGCGTTTCTTTCACTTGAATTGATGCGACTCCTCTGTAGTCAGCACTGTTGAGTGAGATGACTGTGAAATGCGAAGTCACCAGTGTCAAAGTAGCCTCGCCCTGAATGCCAGGATGCGGGTTTAACAAGCAGAACGCCGCGTTGGAACCATGAGCAGTGATTTTTAATACCGTGGCTGATGCAGTGGGCGTTTATCAGCTTCCAGACTAGGGTCAAATCAAGTTACTCTCACAAAAAGGTGCAGCCTTTCTGTGCACTTGTGCAGCATTGTCTGCGCGCAAATAATCATCGGCCGTGTAAAATCAATTCCACATTTATCAAATGTAATCCGGTCTGATTCTAGTTACTTCATTTGTAATCGGATTACACGATACGTATCACTTGTAATTATTTCCCAGTGTTCGTCGGGGTCCTTCACTACTGCCACTGTTCTGAAAATGAAGTTCAAGTTTTCGCTATAACGTAGGAATACTGAGGGCAATCTAAATAAATGGCTATTACATCAGAAGCCTTTCACAAGGTAGGTGTTATAATTTGTTTGTGTTGATTTAAATGTATGCAGGGGACGCTGTTCACCATCATGTACATCAACACCACACCTGGATCTCACCGGGATCTACAACAGTTATAACTGTTGAAAATCCTGGTGAGATCTATGTTCCACTATAGTGACATAATGTGTATGATAGCATGTAAGATAAAGAAACCTTATATGCAAATTCAGCCGGCAAAGACAGTGAATATCAAAGACAAAGGTAGGCTATTTCGGGATCTTTTTATTTCTTTCTTTTTTTCCTGTCCTGAACCACATGAAGTGGTCCAACTTGCTTAATCATTATTTATGTGAAGCCTCTCCCCTCAGAGTGAGCCAGTCGCTGTTGAAGAATACTCTGAACCCGCCCATTTAATGTTTATTGATCAGCTCTCCGGCAGGCCTGTGTGACAGCAGTCAGATTAGTCGGGATATGGCGTCGCTACGCCGACACGGGATGAATTTTCACCCCTCCGTGGGAATTTGCGAGTCGCGTACCGGGACAGTGCCTTGCTTTTGTCGCTGTTAACATTGATCATACATGGCGATGGAGGACGAGGACAATAACGCGGCGATCGCTGCGACCAACATCCAGGCGGACGCCAAGAAAGGAGGTGATGTCGGAAATAACGGGGCTTGCATAGACAGGCAGCCGGACACGGTGGTTCACCAGGCGGGGCTGAACCAGACTGCAGGTCGCGGCAGCCGCAGTGGTCCTGGAGCTCATTCTGCAACGGGGATCCGAGTGTTAAAGGCAGGTCATGGCGAGAAGGTTCATGTTCTTCTCATGCAGTGATTCAAACAGGACGAAGTGCTCGTTACACAGAAAGATTTTCTTGTATTGCAGTAGATGATTGGAAGGGGGCAAAGTGCATGAATTAAAATGCATCCTTTTCAGTATTGTGTAATGCCCATCATATCAAGTGATGATTGCCATTTAGTGAGGAGTGTACCAGAGCCAATTAATATCAACACACAGGCTGTTGGGTGTTAGATCTTTAATAGGAAGGCCTGATGCTGGACAATTTCTTTGACATTTGAGACATAATGTGTCTCAAATGTCATGGATGTACATAAAATGCACCTCAGCTTTTTATTGTGAGTGCACATTTTTCAGTCATTGTATTCCAAAGTGGTTGCACATTAAAATAAGCAAAATGTCAAACTGTTAAATACAACAGGCAAAGCATCCCCCCCCCCTGAAAATTTACTTTCAGCATCAATATTTCTACTTCTAGAGTGTTTAAAACATATTCTAGTCTTTATGGACAGATGACAAGGCAATTCTTTATTAGTTTTCCTGCTTTTTTTTTAACTTAAACATAAGTAAAGAAACTGTGGTTTTGCGAATCAATGACGAAAAGCTTTGTGCGAGTTTAATAAACGAGGATCCCGTTCAGTCGGCAGCTGAAGGATAAGTCTGTTTTCTTTAACTGGACCTTGACAAATCTGCAGCGTACAGTATTTATGTACTTCCCTCTGAGTCAGGACAGCACACTGAATCACAATGACACAGTGAAACATGTCCTCACCTGCGAGGTTCCCAGTACACCTGAAGACGTTTTGGGTCACCGCTGAGTGATCCCACATCGGCAAACAGCAGTTCATGCTTTATGAACCTCACAACAGGTGTGAGAGGTCACATTCTTACCTCTCTAACCTCTGGAATACTGCTGCTCCAGTATGACCTATTTGAGTTGGGCAGCGGTGAATCTTTAGTCTTGTCTTTAGCAATAAAAGCATAATAAAATATTGACTCTACATATATAGCGTAAATGTGTTGATGTATTTGTATCTGCTCAATCTGCTTGAAACAAAAGACGTTTTTTTTTTGTCTGACATGATGAGAAATGAATCATTAAATTTTAATCAAGTAGCAGCATCTGATATTCATTTGGTACGACTGATGGGCTTTTGGGTTCTCAGAAGTTGTGACCAAGATCAGCTATTAATTATGTTCAGTAGTCTAACTGAAACTAAAGTGTACAAGGGTTCAGTGTTCAGCAAACTTAATGATTATCTGCAACTTGGCTTCGAGGCTTTTCGACCGTAGAGGCTGTGTAAGGCAAAGAGGACTCTCCCTAACCTTTCCTATCTTGTCTGTAATTACTCTGAAGAGCATACATGCAGTGTCAGAATATGTTTACCTCTGGACCAAGTGATACGCTCTGTCTTCCTTGAGCTGCTGATATTTTATTATTTTTAGCACATTACTTCTTTGTAATGTCAATGTTAAAGAGTCTAGTATTGCGCCATATTATTGAAAACCTTATGCCGCTGCACATCGAGCTAACATCCTCAAAGTCGATGAGGGAAAGTAAAGAAAAACAACGACATGATAACAGTGTTCTGCAAGTAAGTGTTAGAATAAATGAAGATAAGGGAACTTGATTCACAGACTGTGCTGTTGTTCCAGATGGAGGCTTCTTGGGAAATATAGAGTTCAGTGGAGAGGACTCTAAAAACGAAAGCAGTTGCAAGTGGTTGTCGTGCATTGACATGAGTTAGTGCATGGTAAAAAAATAAGAAGAAGGAAAGATGAGAAACACTTTTGATAATAAAGTAACCAGCAGCAAAAGCACCTGTGAGTCTGATTGATGAAGTGAAACATGAAATAAGATGTTCAAAGTTCCAGCCTATGTTTGTCAACATATGGCAAGAAACTGGTTCTTTTAGACTACGGCAACTTTTTCATAGTTCTTACAACCCTTTCTTTTTTTTATGTAAACACAGCAGAAACTGCACCTGGTTCTATTCCTTAGGATGCCTTTTTTTATTTCTTTTTTTTTTTTTATAGCTTAGTACGAGTTTTTCCAACTTCAGGGAAACCGTCTTTGATGTACTGTAACTGTGTGGTTTGGGATTAGTATCGACGACATAACAAGACAGTGATTGGTTGAACGTATGAACACAACAGTCAAACATGCTATAACATGAAATACATGTTAACATCATCGAGATGTTGTCCATATAAACAACAGTTATTAACGTTAGCCTAAAAACACGAGGGATGGACTGACAGCAAAACCCAGAGTTTATGGAGCCTGTATGTGACAGAGGGATGAAAGTGCAATTTTGACCCGACTGCCACCCACCAGGTTATTAAATGGTCCTGTTCTCACCAGGCGTTAACATGCGTCTTTGGAGATCCAATTACAATTGGACAGCTCGAAATACAAATGTGAAATGACTCAAGATGCACCGATGATGCATTGAGACCACCATCAGAAATGGTCTTGGCTGCAGATGGCCACATGCTTTTAACAGTGTGAAGTCAAATGTTTTCTGGGCCACACTGGAAGATCACCTACTACCCTGACATACCTTAGAGTGACGGCAGTCAATTTCAGCAACCTATACACTCTGTATGAACCCCATCCCCTCCACCCCCTACTTCCCCCAGCTGTTGTGCTGTGGCGTATCTGATGACAATCAGTGTTTAAAAAGATTTCTCTTGTGTCAGCAGCGCAACATGAAGCGGAATGGAAGTCGAAGCTGTGTGACAAGAAAGACCAGGTTTGGATCACGGGAGCGGGATTGGCTAAAAGGGGACACCCAGCGGGGCTGTGTGTGTCTTTATGGGGGCATGGTGGACCCCCAACCACCAGCCTCTGGTCCACAGGCTTCCTCCACCCCTCAGACGGACCTACAATTGGTGCTGTGCTCCACCAGCACCACAGTAGAGGAACTATGTGCTCAGAGGGATGGAAAGGGACTCTACATTCAGCTGCACGGAGACCTCGTCAGGTGAATGCACTGTACAGTATGTGAAGTGATGAAAGTAAATACCTCGGTATGTCACGACGGCTGCCCAGAAGCTAGCTTGTCCTGGGAACTTAGAATACTGTTTTTCTTTTGGAGCTACAGAATGACAGAGGTTAAACCCATATCAGTTACTTTGATGGAGCATCCAACAGCTGCAGCCAGCACAGCGTGTCTCTGCACTGAAGCATTTAACTTGAATATAGAATCACGTATTAAAAAACTAAAAGAAAGAATCAATTGGAGCATGAAAAGATGCCTCAGTTGCACATTTATGCCGCAAATGAAACATGAGATGCTACACAGCTGGTTTACACAACTGCAAAGAGTCTAGCGGAAGCTCATCATTTCCATCAAAAACACAGCTGATATGAGAATAATAACACACATTCGCATCTGACAAAAGCTATTCAGAGGGATTGTTTTTCAATAGATGTTCAAATTTGTCATCATTTGTATGATTTCAAACAGAATGTAAGATTGAACAAGCTTGACTTAATTTACAGAACATAGTGCTGCGGTTACCTGACCATCCCATTCTGCCACATCACCTCACCCAAGTTACCCTCAAGGAACATTGCTGTACAGAACGCCTTGCTCAGCTCCAAAAGACATACGCAGCCCTAAATAGCGAATGACCCTTTGATTGTTCGGTTCACTGATCCGTGACCAGGAAGGTATCTTTGCTTTGCTTGGAAAACAAATGTGGAGGCATAAGGAAGGAGAAAGTAAGAGCTTAGCTTTTGCTTAAATCCCAGCGACATACTCCGCAGAAAATACTGTAGATGAGTTTATAGGTGAGACTTGAGAATGGTTGTGTTTGTAGGTGTTCCCTGTTGGAATATCATGGCATTAAAATGCTGCATGTATCGTGCTGGAAACATGATTGTGGTCCGTTGATCATTTTGTTGGCCGGTAGCCAGCAATAGCTGGAAGCAGAACAACATCTTGATATCTTAGCAAATTGAAGACTGAAGGCGATGCAAAGTCAAGCAGAGTTGTAATGAATAAAAGGATTTTGGTATGCTTTGGACAGTCTGTGTTGTTTCAGTTTTTAATCCAGCCATATATAGCTCTTAAGCTGATGTCTGCCAGCTAGAACAACCAGGTGGATTTCAATTTAATATAGGAGTCTTCTTCTGAGCACAGACTAATGCCATTAGAAGACAGCTATGACTGGATTTAATGCAGTGGAGAAAAATAACTTTCTAGAAACAGACAGTACATACAGTGAAGGCAAGCCAAGGTTACATTTAAATGCATTCAATCTAAAAAAGAGCACTTGTTCATTTGAAATGAACAGCTTGAACTCCATTTATTTTTGCCCTCGAAATGGCTTTTAAGTCTACATTATCTCTCCCTCGTGTAAATTGTTCTGTGGAACTTATCTTAGATCTTAGTTGTCTTTTTGTATTAGCTCTTATTAGTGTGGGCATCGAAACCAAAAAAAAAGTTGATAGCACCAAGCTGTGCTGTGAGATGGAATTTATAAGTGCTGACATGATGGAACGGTGGAAGTTTTATTTTCTTAGTGATTTTCTTTTTATAGCACGTAGTAATGCACTACTTTCAGGAAGACAGTCTGCGTTCTTTTCTGTTTGTTTGGAGTTGGACAAACCCAGTTTTTTTTAAATAAATTTAATGAGGCCACAGAGTAGATGGAGAACATCCATCCTTCCATTCATCCATTTTTGAACCACTTATCGTGATCCTGGTTGGTATCAAGTGCCAACAGGGTGAGCAAAGCAGCCCGATGCTCTTTTTCCCAGCATCAGGCTCTTCCTTGGGGATCCATTAAGTGCTTTCAGGACAGATGTGACATGTAATTCCTCCAGTATATTCTGGGTATGCCTGGAGTTTCCACCCAGCTTGTCATTCCTTGGACACTTCCAAAGGGAGGCTCTCAGACATGTCAAATAGCTCCTCTCATGAGGATTTAGCAGCTCGATATCATGGGCCTCCTAATTCACTTAGCGTTCTCACTGACAAATATAAACTCAGGTGACCCTTGTAGCTCGGTCAGGTACAACATAGTTAAGCGTTATACAGTTATTATTTTGTGGCTCATAGTTAATAAAGTGAGTGAGTGAAACACCTCATGTATTTGAATTACTTGCACAAAAATAACTGTAATTATATGAAGAAAATGTCTAAAATTAAACTGCATACATCCACACTGTTCAGAGTTAATTAATTGAAAACAGTCACATCCCATTTCCATAGTTTGCTCCAAAACATACCAGAAGGGCTGAAGATAAACCCACTGGATTCACCTTGAGATGGATTAAACTTCTTGGCGCATGGGTTAAGGTTGGAACATTTGTAAATCAGTTAGGCATATCTGTTCTAAGTGTGGATGGTCAACAGAGACTGTCACTTATCCACTTGCTGCCTAAGCATTTGAGCTCCCTGAAATCAATTAACATAATCCTGCAAATCATACAGGCCAACAGAGGAAGGCTGATCTTTGTTTATAGTGCCTCAGGGGATGATGTTCACTTTTAAAATGATCATTTTCTGTTGGTAAATCAGAACATTCATGTTATTGTGTTTACTGGTACTGATATATCTGTAAAATTGACAGTATCATCTGGCAGATTTGTCTTTTCAGCTGTAAAAAAACCCCAAAAAAGCATACAAAACAAATTCTACTGTCATCCTCAGGCTTTAAATAGAACTGCAAACTGAAAATGGAGTTAGCTTGAGTTTTGGTTTGAAACTGAAAGTGTTATTCTACATTTTCAGTTGTGTTTGCGAGCAGAAAAAATCTTTTGAAAAGTGACCCATATGAGAATAGGAGCTTTGGATTTCAGAGCTGACAGTCATTATGTTAGATATCAGTGTTCACACTGATTAATGGCAGGTTGCAGTTTTTGTCAGATCAACTTAAATTTGAAGTTAAATGGAGATTTCAATACGCATAGGACATGAAGGGGGATAATGTGTACCAAGTTTGTTTCGCTGATCATAGAGAGAAATGCAATTTTTCCCACAAATTTGAAAAATACAGCCCAAAGCCATTGTTTTGAGTGGTAAAAGTCATTTAAAGACAACATTTTGGAGTTTTTGCACAATAAAATCTCTCTCTTGTTTTTAACAGTATCTTTTAAAATTTGGTTTTCCTCAGAACTTTTCTTCAACAAACCAGTTGCTTTTAGCCTGAAAATGCAGCATTCATGGGTTAGAGAGTCGTGATAGATCTTTTATTTCTTGTTGCATTTTGTTCAATCCAGTGATCAGAATCGGCTCAGTTTCTTGTGCAGCAAGCTGACGGCTCGGTGCTGCCAAACAAACACAGACGCTTCACATTTCTTTGTGTTTTGTGCTGCAGGAGGCTGGACCCCTCTGAGCGTCCACTGCAGATGGTGTACGACTACCTGACATCTATGGGCTACGTAGACCCGATGCGAGTGCAGCACGAAGCCGCCAACTCAGACCTTAGCTGTTTGATCCGTTTCTACAGTGGTGAGTATTCAACCACAGGACTCAGTTTTCTCCAGTTTCCACGGCCTGCTGTGGGATCTGGTAAATGGTTGGTGTTTTCCCCTGAAAACTAATATGAGAGGGCCCTCATGTTACAGCAGGTCAGAGTCTCCAAATGGATCTCACCACATCCTCTGGCAAGGTTGTGCTTCTGAATAAAATGAAGGCTGCTATTGTTTCAGACAATGAGCGTGCCGTACATATGATGCTGTCAGTGGTATTCAGTGTAACCTGGGATTCTTTAAACACACACCCATTACGGCCTCATGATGGGCGACTGATCATCAGTCATCTTGTGGTGCTTGCTTCATTGACCCCAGGACAGGAGTGACTGATGATCCTGAGTCAGGGTGATCAGTGTGCCACCAGAATGGATGTGACTCTGGAGAAACCAGTGACAAATTTGTGTACCTGAATGTGTGTAAATACAACAGACATAAACCTTCTTCAGTCCTCCTCGTTTGAGTTTGTCAGTCAGTGGAACTCCATATTTCTTTGGGTTAGGACTGCTCAGACACTGCTTTGCAAGGGAAAGAGGACAATGTCAACTAGAACATTTCAAATGTTCTTGTTGTCTCTGGGTTGTAACATTTTTTGTGCTTTTACAGGAAGTTTGAAATCCGAATGCAGTGTTTCTTTATACTACAATGCCACGATGTCCTGTTTAATCCTATAAAAAAATAAGAATGCTATCAAATCTTAAAAGAAGTCAGAAAAAAAGATTTGAGTTCCTGTTAAAGCAGCCTCTAACTTTTTTTCCCCCTAGACTTTTGCCAACGTCTTTAACAGAGATTTGTTTGTTTAGCTGACAGATTTCAAGCTCACTGTGCCCTCATTCTCAGTCTTTATATGTCCAGCAGCCAACTGTTATTTGCTTCTTGCTAGCATGAGAGCTGGTCAGATATTGGCTACCACAAGTAGTCAGGCCACACTGGCCAGTGTCGAGTCAGGCCTTTTGGAGACTTCCTGCCTCCTTTTGTCATCTCATGGGAAAAAAAGGACTAAAGACCAGAAATGACTGGTATTCAGACTCTTAATGCCCTGCTGCTGCTGCTGCTGCTACTAAGAGAACAACTTGCCATTTGATGATTTAGAACTAGTAAAGAAATAAGTGGTAGCTTGTAGATTGCTTAGCTTATATTTTCAATTTGCAGATAAATCTAGTGAGTTTTCTTCAATGATTTTGGCATGCATTGCAAGTGTGGTCTCTCTTTTGAGACCATAGTTACCGTGGAAGTAAGTATGGTCCATGGAAGTGTCAAGATGAACACGCTAGCTTACAATGCTGCTTTTAAAAACATACGTGTTTGCTCGAGGTGGTTTTGTCTGTTTAGAAGAATAATCTCATCAAAATAAGTACTCTAAGTTACTGGTGAGGAAAAAGTCGCGAAAGAAGCAACGTTCCCTTCACCGCCATCCACGGACATTATTGTGCATCCTAGTTGATTTACTTTAAATCAGTGAATGGAAACATGTCTGACTCACATTTCATTTATGCGGTCGTTCAAAGACCGCTCTAGATTAGTGAATGGAAAACCAAGTAATGATTTCATGTTGCGTGTCACAAATTGTCTGTTGCATAAGAAGCAGCTCAGTCAGACAGACTTACTAGCATACCTCATTTATAGGCTGGCACAGGGCCACCCAGGTTTTTTCATTCCCACCCACTGTGGTGTATTAGGGGAACTATTTGCATTGTTGACAAAAACCCAACAACCTAATTTTGAGACACTTCTCCCAGGCAAATCTTTACTGAACAGACGTTACAGTTTATTAGACTGTACGAGTCCGTTTCACTGGACATTTCAGGTTCTCAACCTTGAAGTTGCCAAAAAGACAAATGTGTGTACTGCAAGTAAAAGGAAAATTGAGGATTTTTGTCTTGTTATTACAAGAGCCCACTTCAGCAGGTAACACACCTAATGAAGTCTTTTTGGGAGTAATTAAGAGACTTTGAGCTCTTTTCTTCTCTCATTCTTTTTGCAAAGACTTCTGGTTCTTTTATGGGCTTTTCAGAAGTCTGTTGCTGGGACTAATGCTTGAAGTTTGATTAGATGTTTATTTCTAAACCTCTGATGTTGACTCTTGTGGTGAGGATACAGAAAAAAATTCTTTAATGACTCTCCCATGGAGGTTTTGTCAGTGGGTTTTCCCAAACTATTACATTATGTGTCTCTCATTTCCCCCCTTAAAACTGCACTAAATGATTATAATAATTGATTAATCTTTTGTTGTTTTGCATGCATTTTAGAGATTAACTCCCACCCACTCAGGGGTACCCAGACTGAAGCATGCCACTGTACAGTATTGCCACATGAGCTTCATTTAGATCTACATTGTTTTACAGCCTTCTTTTCTCTCAAGCGATTACGTTTCAAAGTTCAGTGCAGCAGGTGATGTAGTCAACTTATATTTATGCAGGAAGCTCATCTGACATGCACACACACCCTTCTTCCTTGGTGCTTGGATAAAATTAAAACAAACATGAGCATGGGAGTAAACATTTCCAAAATAATGACTTAATAAGGAAAACAACCTTGTGAAAACAGCCGCAGAGACTGGAGATCCAGAGGTCCTGTGAGTGAGTCCATGCAGCTGCAGCACAGATGAAGTTGGCTGTAAGCTCTGGTACTTGTCTCCTGGGCCGTGTTCCGCCCCTGCCTGGGTGATCACTTACATCTTTGAGTTTGGAGACCTTGAGCTGCTGCGCATAGTTCATGTTAGGTCCAGAGTCTGGGTCAGAGCGGAGGGAAATGAATCATCTGAAACAGTGTGAACTCAACTAACAACTTATTGATTTGAGCAAAGCTGATTTACTTACTGAAATTAAACCTAAATGGAGTTTGTCAGCATCCTGAGCGGTGACGATATGGGTGGTGAACTAATGTCTGAAACTCTCCCAGTGGTTTATCACTGAGTGTATGTAATCATGTCCTCACAGCAAGCAATCAAGCATTAGGCTGCTTTGTCATTTTAATTTTTAAAAAGGGAAAAAGCTTTTTTTCAGTGACAAAAACACAAGACTCAGTCTGATGGAAAGTAAGGCAAAAAAAATTAAACTCTACTCAGATCCAAGCTTGCACAGAATTGCCCTGAGCAATAGAGCTCTGCAGAGAGCAGGCACTCCTTGGTTTCCTGCCAGCTCCTAGTAATGGACTGTTTCTTTGATGGAGTTCTGTTTCTCTCAAGGATTTCCTCTTTCCCATATTAAACCTGCAGTTTTCAACCTAATGGTGAGCTTTCAAGCATCTTAGTTTACTGCAGCTGTAACATAACCACCTTTTAAGTGGTGTTTTCAAGTCATCTGTATTCAAAAGCAGTATGCTGCTGTGTGTCTTCCATTAGTGTTCTGCACAATGCGTGACTGTCATATCAGATGTCAAAACTTTAAAGAAGAGTTGTTGTTTTTTTGTTTGTTTTTAAAAAAAAAAAGAAAAAAAAGAACATAGGTAATAACAGACCACCAAGTGGAGGCATCTGGGTGGTGGGTTGAATCTGAATTTACTGCCAAAAAGAGCTTGCTGTTCTGAGTCAAATCAGACTGTGTTTCCGCCTCCACTGACCCCCTACTGCATGCTAATGCAATCTATGCAATCTTGAGTGAGACAAAAAAGCTCTGGGATACAGAGAGTATTGTATTCATCTGAGTGCTCGACAGATGCCTCAAAGTAATCCAATATGTGAATAAAAACAGATTTTAGAACACCCTCCTGGCCAAGATCACAAACTACAGACCAGGGTTACCTCACAAAGAAAAATTAAATTAAACATACATTTTTCTTGTTTTGGCCCATTATATATCCATCTCTTTATTTTTTGCAAAGTTTAATCATAGTAATCATACTGTTCACTTGCTCTTAAATGTTTTACATTTCTGCGTTGAAGTACCTATCAGTTGGATATGTTTTGATTGTTTCCAATCAACCCAAGGAGCTCATTCTTTGCACATTCTTATGTTTAATTTTGGTTGCTTTTCAATGGCATTAGCTCCCTTTTGGAGTCTATAGTTACAGAATAATGAATTATTCACTATTAGTTTGCATTTGGCAATACAGTAATTCAACAGAGGGTATTAAGGTGGTCTTGTCAGTCACCAAGCTTATGTGCATGGAACTGTTTTAATGTTACAACACACGTATGAAATTATTTTCAGTATGACTGAAATGACCCTGAAGTACCTAAGCAGCAGCCATAATAAGTGTATGCGTGGATTCTCTTCGGGAACTCAGACTTCCTTCTCCCATCCAAAAACAGGCATGTTAGGTTAATTGATGACTCTAAACTGACCGTAGGAATGAGTGTGCATGGTTGTTTGTTTCTGAGAGGGACTGGTGACATATCCAGGAGGTAACTCTCCTCTCAGCCAGTAGCAGCTGGGATAGGCTCCATGACCCTGAATTGTGCGGGTATAGAAAATGGATGGATTTAATATATCATATTCAACTAATAAATCTGTGTATCCTCCATGAAACAATGTAATCAGAACACATTAGCCAAAGTACTTTTTTGGGGGCACATCACAGCTTAGAGTAAGGGTCCTAGTTCTTGAAAATTTCTCCCTACGTGTTTCCTTGATTTTGTGGTGTTTTTCAACTTGGTGAAGGAGAAGTGATTAAGAAATGTTTTTGACCATTCGACTGGGCAACCTGTCTGTTTTTTAGTTTCACAGGTCAACTCCCCTCTTATTTTTTAACTTTCATATTCCCTTTTTTTCTTCCATCCTTCTTCCTTCCTTCATTACATTTGCCTCTCCATACACTTTAACTTTTCAGCAATGTGGGTGTAGAATTTGACCTCTTGTGTCCTTGTTGCTCATCTGGCATGTCATGTGAGGTAAATGTCACTGGGTTTGCTGGTTAAAGGCCACAGACTCACTTGAGATGAGCTGAGGGGAGATAAGAAGTCACATATTTGACTCTCTGATCTGCCACTCTTCATATGGTCCCTGGGCTTTGACAGCTACTCGTACAAAGGTGTTTGACACCGGTTGATCATTACTTTAGTACACTCTGCACAGGCTGTCTGCAGCCCTGCTACTTAAGAAAACTGCTTTTGCACAACATGTTACAGCTATGTCATCAACCCCCTCCGCAGTCACCGGGAGTCAACATTATTTGTCATCAGTGGGGTGGAATTGATTTGGCTGGCTTTCTGCAGAGCAGCAAGAGGTTGCAGGAGAGAGTATGGAGATTTACTAACTCAGATTGGACTTTGATTTTGTGAATAACATGTTTCCCTAGTAACTAATAACCCTGCAGACCTTGGTGGATATCATGTGTGTTTGTTTTAGAAGTTGACTCTTAAAAGGCTGGAACTTTTGGTTTGGTGTTGCGTAAACAGATTTGTGGCTTTCAGATGGGTGGTTGTATTGATATGGAAGTGAGAAATGCAGTGTATGCGCCTCTGCATGCGCCGCAGCAATGTTATGCATTTTTCTTGTCATTTTATGTGCAAATTTCCCACCTATAGCTCCACTACATAAGAAATTACTTCATGTTAAGGCAAAGGTGACAAATATTTTTCACATGAGAGTTTTAGTTTACTTGGTTGTCTGTTAATCCTCACAAAGAAGCATCCATGCTTTTCTATGTAAGACGATTGTCACTGAAAACAATGATATATGATTTTTTAAAAAGAGGACGTAAAATGTCTTTTGTGTATTCCCCTTTCCCTCAGCATATTGTATGTGTGTGTGTGTGTGTTTTTAGTGCATGTAAAAGGTCAGCAAACGAAAGAAAAGCCTGAAATGTGCATCAGAAGGAATTATTCGCACCACAAGAGTTTTTTTGTTTTTTGTTTCTCAAATCATCTGCATCACCATGAGATATATTTACAATTTGCATTCCTTGTGGCTCGTTTGGCAGACTCAAACAAAGAATGAGTCTCAAACAGTCTCACGCGGCACCATTTCTGACCAATCAGCTGACCAGCCTGCCCCTTTAATCTTTAAGAGCCAGGAGCTAAACAAAATGGTTGAGACAAAGGTTAGCAAGAGGTGATGTTGCAGTGTAGTTTTTAAAAAAATTTTTTTTACCATTAAAGCATGTTAATGTGTTTTTGTAGACCCCCAAACGGTAAATATAAACTGTTCCATCCATCCATTTCTATACCTTCTTATTTTTACTACAGGGCACTGGAGCCTATCCCAGCTGTCATTGAGCAAGAGGCAGGGTACACCCCGACAGGTGGCTCGTCCATCGCAGGCCCACACCGAGAAATAGATAATCATACACACCGAACCAATTTAGAATTGCCACTTAACCTAACAGTTTTTTAACAGCGGAAGAAAGCTGGAGTACCCAGAGAGAACCCACACATGCATGGGAAGAACAAGCAAACTTCTCACAGAAAGGTCCCAGCTAGGATTTGAACCAAGAACCCTCGTGTGGCGAGGCAACAGCGCTAACCACCACACAACTGTGCAGCCCAATTATAAATCTGCATATGAGCATTCAAAGAGCCACACAAGATGATATTATGATCTATGGTTTTATGTGTTTTCACGTTATCTTTGGATTTCTTGGTTTCATATATCTTTTTGTCATCGGTTTACCTCGTGCACCTTAGTTACTTTGTATTTATTTCCAGTGCCACACCTGATTGTCAGTTACTGATTGCCACAGGTGCCTCTTGTTTTGTAATTACCACCCTCAGTATATCTTCTTTTGTTCAGTGCCAAATCCTTATCATAGGGCTGCCTTGTCTATCTGTCCTGTGTCTACCCCTGAGTTTTGTTTCTTGTTTTTTTTTTTGTTAGTTTAGTATTGAGTGTCCCCTGCTAAGGCAGTGCCTTCTCTTAGTATTCTTTTTTTAATAAAGTTTTAGTTTCTTCACCTGTCTGCCTCTTGCCTGTTAGTTCTGCATTTGCATTCGTCTTCTCCCCCTCTTCAGACCAAGGATTTTAATTATTAATTAGCTATTGTTGATTATTTTTGTTAAATTCATAATAAAATGACTTTTTTTCAGTGCTGGTAAAGAGTAAATTATTCCAATATGGAAATTTAGGACATTGATCTGCTAAAATAGACTGAGAGCTAACGCTGTGTAGGTGGCCTTCAAAATGCAGTCCCCTGACAGCAAAACAAGTGTTGTGTAGAGTTAAGCCAGTGGGAGCATCCTGTCGACCTGTGTCAGTTTGTTGCAAGTTTGGTGTTTTGTTTAATTACAGGTTGGCTGAGGAAAAGCTGACGATTCAGTTCACAATTTCCTGCCACAGACATTTTGTTGGTGACAAAAGCAAGAAGTAAATCGCAGTGCAGTTGTTTCTTCTTTAAGCTACCTAAACTGTACCCTACAATGACCCGGCGAGGTTTCATGTCACTGACTTTCTTTCTTAGTGCGGGGACACCCAGAGATCAGGAACTGCTATTGATCTGCCAGCCAGCCAGCCAATTTCTTGTCCGAAACACTTGGCTTGCTCCTCATCAGTTTCCATGGTGAAGAAAAAGCATAAGGAGGATTTCATTTTGTTTGGATGGCCCTGTGAGGAGAAAGGGGAGGTGGAGAGAAAGACTGACTTGGAAGGAGGGAGAGTAAGCAGGTTGCCAGTAATAGTGTCTGAGTGGGAGGAAGCAGAAGTTGCTTTGAGGGAAATTAAAAACGAGACAGGAGGCTGAGGCAGCGTCCTCCGAACTTATTTGACCTGCCATTTACTTGAGTGTACTTGAAGGCTGGCAGATAGCGTTGCTGTCGGATGTGTCCTTCAGCTGTGTCCATATAAGTCTGACTGCTGAACAAGTTGGAATGAATAGATTGAGCAGAGTGAAGTTAACTGTAACAGAAACTGAGCCATTATTGATATATGTATTGCTTTGTTTATGACAGCAGAAACATGCTTTCTCCCGATCTTAGTCATTCAGATATACAACATATGAGATAGCAGAGCACAGTCAGCCTGCAGTTCTCAGGTGATATCATACTGACCTATCAGTTTCTATATGACTTCATTTTCGGGAAACTTTGTCTGATCTTTGTTGCTGCAGAACATTTGCCATTAATCAGCTGTGTTTGTTCATCAGAGCATGGGTGGGGTGCCTGTACATTACATCAATGCCTGTAGATCTGCACTAACCTCTATGTGTGGGTTTTTGTCCTCCCAGAGCGTCCGGTGAATGCAGACCAGCAGGAGCGGACCTTGTTGAAGGGCGTGTTCAGCGTCAGGAAGGGCAAAACGCAGCTGCACAAGTGGGCAGAGCGGCAAGTTATTCTCTGTGGCACCTGTTTAATAGTGGCCTCTGTGAAAGACAGTCTGACCGGGAAGATGCACATCCTGCCCCTGGTGGGGGGAAAGGTGAGAGTTCATCAAGGGTGGACAGTCTTGAAAGGGTGTTCACATGTTACTTTTCCCAGGGTGGATCCCATACTCCAGTCTACTCCGGAGTGTAGATTCTCTAAAACAAAACAGCTGGGATGACCAACTGGCTGAAGCTAAAGTTCCACCGGTCATGTGCTCCTGTGGCAAAAAGAGTACAGGCAGCCTTTCCAGCTAAAGGCAATTGATTCATGGGATGACAACAAACACTATCAGCACCACAATATAAACAAAGCACTTCAATATCATTCAATTTCAGTTGTAGTGCACGTTAATAGACACATGGTTCAACTAATTACTTGTCAAGTATTGTTTAAGTAGACTTAGACTTTTTCAGACTTTTTCAACACTTTCCATTGACAAGTTCCCAGATGGTTTCTGTAGGACACAATATCTGGCTTGTTAGGTTATCAGAACATAGTAACAGCTCAGATTTTAAGCTCATTATAGTTGCATGGCAGAAAATTCTTTACTTGATGTCAGTGTTAGATGAGTCTGAACACAACAAGTTTGAAAATGCAAAAGTCTGAGGGTGTGAGGACCAAGACACAGGACAAAAGTCTGGTTACAGTCCAGAAATCTAAAGTTTAATTCTGGAAGGCCACAGAGAGAGTCACAGCAGCAAGAAACAGACAGGGGGCAAAGAAAAGGCAAACATTCAAACCAGACAGTCCAAAACCCATAAAAAGACCAACATAAGAGCAAAAAAAATCCAAAATCGGAAACGTTACGATGACAAAGTATCGTTAGGATAATTATACAACTTAAAGCACAAAAGCGGGAAGCAAAATGAACACAGATATACAAGAACATGGAAATTTCCCTGCAGACTGTTCAAACCCAAGATTTCTCACACTTCATCAGCTTCACACACTTTTGCATTTCAGGCCTGCGACACGAAAAATTGTGAAAGGGAAAATTTGGGGCGAATAATAAGATAATTATTTCAAACAGGTGACGTTAACGGGTGATTGTAATCATGATTTGGTACAAAAGCACAAAAAGTCTGAGTCTTTTGAGGAGGAAAGATGGGAAGATGACCTCCGTTTGTCAACAAATAGGAGAGAAAATTATTGGCTGTCTGAAAACAAAGTTCCACAAAGAAATATGATAAGGTGTTTAACTTTTTATCACTCAACCAGCGGATGTCAGAACTTAGAATCAGTGAAGTAGAAGAGGAGACAGCACATTAAAATGTGTTACTGCAAACAAAGTAGATTGAAAAATGAATACATACTGAAACAACAGCCATCGATTATACACCAGTGTTAACATGAATTTGATGACCCTTTTGACTTATACAACTGAAATGAGTGCCAGTGATGTTTTTTTCCCCCCTCACCGTCTTCATCCTTGATGTATCTCTGTTGTTAATTTATTGAGGTTGAGGAAGTGAAGAGGAGACAACACTGTCTGATGTTCAGCTCAGCCGGCTCACAGGCCCAGACTTACTTTGTCAACTTCGACACTCTCGCAGACTACCAGCGATGGCATCGGCAGGCATCAAAAGTAAGCAAGAAACAAAGACTATGTGTCCCCGTTTGTGTGCATTACACAACGAGTCTTGCATGTTTCCTGTCAGCAGCAGCTTGTTCATTTCCAGTTGGTCTTGCTGGGCTTGTACATGCATCAGTGATTCTGTGTTGGAACTACAGTTATTTTCTGCTTGTTGAGTCGTCCATTCAGATGCTGCCTGTCTGTCTGAGCGTGTCTGATTGGCCCAGAGAGATGTACTTTTAGTAGTACAGTTCTTGTTATAATGCAAACCACTGTGGATTAGAAGATGCTATTTTAGCAGCGACATATTTTCATAAATGTGTCATGCATTGTGTCTTTTAGAGAATCCTATCTATCAATCTGTTTCTGCTCTGCTCAGTTTGCTTTGAGTCTAATATCATAATTAATAATTGTTGTGTCACAGCTCCTGAACAGCCTATGTGAGAGTCTTTACTGAGGCTGAGCCAGCATACAATTAACCATGGAAGAAGAAAGCCAAAAGGAAAAAAAAAAAAATCTAATTACTTGCAGATTCATGCTAAGTCCAGGATCTCTTCTCCCCCAGTGGCATGGATTACTGGGTTAGAGTAGCCAGTTAGCGTGCAGTATTTAGGCTGAGACATAGACTAAATGTTTCTATGGAGACAGCGGATCATGACTGATGAAGGTTTTTGGGCCAGTGTTTATGCTACACTGCATAAATCGTTAGCCTGTGTGTATGTGCATGAGGTAGAGGGAGTCAACGAGTGCATTTGTGCCGGCAAAATGAGCATGCAGGAAGAAGACAAATTCTGAAGAGTATAGGGATGCATACAGAGCAGATATGAAGTCTGCCAGAAAACCAAATGATTAGCGAAGTAAACATGTGAGTGCCAGGTCAGGCTTCAATTCCCAACTGACGGGACTTTCACTGCATTTCAGTTCATTTTGCTAATTTCCACTTTGTATTGAATTCTCTGTTGACACTGTTGAATATAGGCAAAAAAAAACCCCAAACAATACTGTTGAAAACATTATTATGCCACTAAATTTGTTCAGCTGAGAACCATTTTGACACAGTTTGTGAAAAATTAGTGGAAATATCTATTTCCATATTATTAATTAATATTTTTGACTGACCACAGTTGGATTAAAAATTACTCCAGAACTGTTATTTTTATTATTCTATTATTATTATTTTTATTATTATGAGATAATAGCGGCTATTGTTGGAACACAACAGCAACCTAAATCTCTTTTGAGACACAGTATACAAGAACATACATCACTGCCAGTAAGAATTGTACATGAGTCATTATTCTTTTAGTGTAAGAATTGTTTTCACAGGACAGCTCTGACTGCATGAGAACGAATTCACTAAATGACATTTATCGTGTAGTCTTTACTCTGGAGTAAAGGCACCCTCCTCATACCACAGCTTGGGAACCAGATAAATATAAAAGCTCATGTTTCATTTGGTTAGACAGAATGCATCTGGCCTCCCTCCTGTTCAAGTAGATTCCTAAATGGCCTTGCCTGGGCCCGGCCAGTGACAACCATTTATCTGATATGGGGCGGCCTTCAAAGGATGACGGTGCTGTTGTGGTACTTAGCACCATGTCATTATGTTTTGTGGCCTTGGTTGATTGTAGATCTATCCACTTCCAGAGGTATTCTGGTCTTTGCCCGTTGAAGATATCTGATGTCAATCAGAAATGTACTGAGATGTTCTTCGATTATTTGCATTTTGATGTCTCGTGTGCCTCATGATGCCAGGTTACCAGTGAGGGTTTCCTCCTACATGACCTGTCTAAGTATTTCTAGAGAAATAGGTTGAGCTGCGGTTAGCAGCTGTGCTACTTGATCAAGCTTAGTAACTATACAAAAGCAGGATCTCAACAGCTGAACTCACACATTCTCACAGTGTTCAATAGTCACAATGCTTGATCACAAAACAAAGAATCTACAAATATGTCATATTTCCATTGTTACTCTTTAGAAAGAAAGTCACTTATGTCTGTTAGATGAGTCGCTTTGTGGGAGATGAGCAATTCTGTCTTCGATGTCTGTTCAAACCAGTGACATGCCGTCATGCTCTGCTGAGCAGTCATCCCATTTTCTGGGTAGCTGCACCGTGTGCAGTCCGGTTGTTGATGATGGAGACTTTCTTCTGCTTGCAAGCACTGCTTGTTAGCCTGCACTGAAGGCTGGATCATGAGCACTAGTCGCTGAAATGATGGAGAGTCTGTGCAGCTGCAATTTTGTCAAGAAAATAACAGAAAACACATCTTCAGCAGCCCCTGAGATATTAACAATGTTAGAATCCTTATAGAGGCAATCATGCATTCTTGGACATGCTACTTTGGCTAATTGTATGGATAATGTGCATTACTGCATCCATCCCCTAAAGGCTTTAGTCAAAGTCATCATAAACTTCATGTCAACATTAGGATTTATTGCTGAGTCTGTTGTATAACACGGCATCAGACTCCTTACATGAGATACATAGTAAACTGGTAACTCAGTGTATTTTTGCACGTTATAAGGTCTGACTGAAACAAGTTGATATTAAATAATTATTCTCTAACTGTTTCATGAACACATTTTTCCCCCAGAATATAGATTTACTGAACAAGACAGCGGACATTGCTTGATTAAATTCTTCAAAAGGCAACTGTTGCTTGCATAAGCTCAGGCCAACATAGTCGCTGTTACTGCCTGGAGTATTAACTCGCAATAAGGGAAAGACTCATACGAGAACGGAGCCTGCAAGTTAAGACCGAAGATCACAACATGGCATGTGGCACTTGAGTGGTTGCTGCTGATCAAAGACGTCTTTTGGTGCCAAAGGGTAGATTGGCTTTAAGGGGCTTTACCCAAGCTGTGCTCTGCAGAGAGGTTGACACTGATGATTGTGCAGTAACCGCCCTGCAGCTCTAACTCCTGCATCCCATGCAGGGGGATCTGGATGACTATGTCAGGTCAAAGTCCCTAATATTAAAAACAGTGCTGGTTTTGTGTGCTGCGAGGCTCCTCTACACTCAATGAGACCAGACCTGTTCATTTGATGACTTGAAGGCTTTGCCAAGGCCAGACCTCGTTTCCCCTTTTTATGAATTGAACAGACAGGATTTGTAGGCATAGATCTGGTCGGTACACACAACCACGGATTATGGATGGCGCTGATAGAGCAGACATTCAGATTTAGTTTTAGACTTTTATCACAATGTTATCAGGCTAACTTGAGGATGATTTGCAAATCAAACTCTTTTGACTCAAGAAAATCGGCTCAAGAAAAATGCTTCGTCTCTTTGATAGCAAATTCAACATTTAGTTTTTGCCTGGCAACTGTGTGGGTTCAGCACCTGAAAATCGTTTTGTTACAAAAACTTCAGAAATAGTTTGGAAGTAAGTTGCTCGTTCTACACCCTTTGTTTTGTTTTGATTAGGATTCGGGTCTTGAAGCAACTGCTGATAAAGAAAGCAGTAAATAGTGGTACTTATTCTCAGTGTTGTGTGTATGTTTACATAGGTGGTGTCTCAGACGGTAAGTCTGGTGGACCTGTCCTGCTATAGTCTGGAAACGGTGCCTGAGTATCTGTTTTACTGTCAGGATATCACCCACCTCAACCTGCGACATAACTTCATGAGCCTGCAGGGACCTGGAGGCCTGCTCAACCTCCCCAGGTAATCTAACAGACTTTTATCAATTTTGTACGGAAGTAATGTTACCGTGACGATTTCCCTTCTCGTGGGGAGACCGCGTCCTCCTTTCGATACTAAATGGCTATCATGTTTAGATATTTAGCACATGAAAGAATGCTGCCGCTTCGTGTGCTGCTCAGGGGCTTCATCTGATGAGGTGCTTTAGTAGAATGTTCAGGGTTTTAAAACAAAGCTCCGACTTTTATCAATTGGACCAGGTATACTTGGTCTTCACTTATTTGCGTTTGTAGAAAAAAAGTTGCCAGTTAACTTGATAATCATGGCACAAAAAAGTTTGGTTATTGGGTTTTTGAAATGTATCACATTGTGTTTTCTGTACAGTAATTGAAGAATGATTTCTTTAGACCTCTTATGTTTTATCTCTCATATATTTACTGTTGATTTCCTGCTCTACTTATAAAAAAGATACACTTCTTCAACTGCTCCATGTTGCCCACACCAGCCCTCCACAATCATCAACTCACCAGCTTTCCAGAGATTGAGCTGTCTTAGCTTTATTCTGTGATTTCTTTCTAATGCTCCTCATTTATGCATGTATATAACATCCTTTAGCTCACCACACAGCTTGTGATCCCCTCTTATTTATGAGAGATGAGTTGAAACAGCCAGTTTTAGTTGTGTATCATCCATTACACACGACAGGGATTAGGCTGCTGTTGATTTTTGGACTGGGGGTCCTTTAAACAAGTTAGATGGATCATTAGATGTACTGCAATTAATCATCTTAAACCCCCTTGGTTCCTTTTGTGTGCGCTTAGGACTTGGCGGAATGTTTATAGAATATGGCATTAATGGATGTATGATTTTATGAATATTTCTGCCACTTGTTTAAAAGATAATCTAACATTGATGTCTTTAACCTCCCAATTTCTGGAGTTCCCTCTTTATTGGTATGTTTAATCAGCGGAACTTGAACAAGTAATCTGACTCATCACAGTCACTCATCACTCTCCAACACTCACAGGATATAGAAGAGCAAGAAAGAGGTGGTGATGATAATTGAGATATAACCGCATAGTGGCACAGCCCCACATCCCAGCCTAGTCTCAAGGACATGCAGATGATGTGCATATGCACAGTAGATTTGATGGGTTGTATGCATTTCTATTTGGAGACCTTTGGAGGTCAGAACAGTTTTTATGAACAGTAAGGACACAAGTGCAGTGCTTCATCTGATATTTCACTTCTGCAGCATCTGATAGCAAAGCTCTATGGGTGTGATTTGAATGTTTTTTTTTAAATAGCTTTCTCTTGCTTGACACAGGCAGTTTTTGTGAGTCACTGTGAGTTTTCTGAACACATGCTAATTCCAATCAGAGAGACTGCTACTGAACAGCAGATTCAAACTAAAAAAAATAGTCTCCTCACGCCTCTCATCAGTTAAATGACCGACTTTGACGCAAAACGCATTTTTATTCTTTTTTCTGACATTGCAAAAGTGCCTCATCATTGTCAAGCATTAAGTGGATATACATGCAGCTATCAGACTGCGTTGACGTTCACCCTGCATTACAGTATAGGAACATAGTAAATGTCCAAAGAAAATGAAATATGGTGAGCAGGACAAGATCATTTAAATGTCCTACAAGCTGTTTATTCTGCCTTAAGGTTTTCCCAGCTGAAAAGCCTGAACTTATCTCACAATCGTCTGGGAGTGTTCCCCGAGTGTGTGTGTGAGATCCTCACCCTAACTGAACTCAACCTCGCCTGTAATAATCTGCACACCATCCCCGTGCAGATTGGCAATCTTCAGAGGTATGACACACATGCAGCACATTTATTTCTGTGATAACGTTTTTTTTTGTTGCTTTGTTGGTTTACTTTTTGTATATCGTCTCTGAATTCTGCCCTTTGTTTATTTGTTGTCAAATGTCATTGTGGTTTGGAATTTCAATATAAGTGTTCAATATGAATAAAATGCATACCCTTTTCATACTTTGGTCCTTCTTAATGTAGAATGAGGCATAAAAAAACAATGGATATAACCAGAAATGATTGCAAGCAGATATCCTGATCACTCTCTGAAGCAAATGAAAGCAAAACATGAGTGTTTTAGTGTGTTTTATCCTTTTCTTCCTGTAGCTTGCAGACGCTGTCTTTGGATGGAAACCACCTGAACTCACTGCCTGAGGAGCTGGGTGGCCTGTGTCAGCTCAACAGCTTGGGACTCTCCTTCAACAACTTCTCTCACGTCCCTGCTGTGCTGGAAAGGTTGAGTGCGGTGGACAAGCTGGCTATGGCCGGGAACAGAGTGGAGAGTTTGGAGTTGTGCACGCTGGTCAGAATGAGCCACCTGAAAATAATTGACCTTCGGTAAGAAGCTTCCTTACACTTTTTCATCTCTATCTGTTGCTTATTTTCTGGCACTATTCCCTTTTCTAGCCCTATTATTGTGTGGGTCAGTCTTTGTGATGCAAACAGAACCTGTCAGCCATTCATTCAGTCAACGTGAGACCAGGTGGCAGGTGGATAATAATTCTGCTCTGCTCTCTGCAGAGTAGCTCTTTTTTAGATTTCTTTTCTTCGACACTGACAGAACAATAAATGTCCTGACACAAACCTCAGCTTTTCCAGCATGCCACCTCACTCCTGATTCTTTATTCAACGTTTATTTATAGATGCCAGATGGGCTAAGAACAAATGCCTTTCACTGCATTGTTCTATATCTCACCTACATTCACACCGGGGAGCTGCTTAACTGCAAAGATGCATATTATATTTGCTGCTATTAGCAGCTCCCCATGAGCAGTCCTTGCTCAGGGGGTCCTCTATGACAGGTAAAGAGGGAGTGAAAAGTTCTTCTTACTGGTACAGCTCAATATTAACTCAACCTCGGGAGTTTAATTGTGGTTTGGCAATAGCCTTCTGTATTTTTAAGGGCAAGGTGCATCTGTGAGGGATAAGAGGGCCGGCACTTCCAATAAAAGAGAGGCTGTTGTTTATCAACATGACTTATGGGACCGCAGAGAGCTTGATCTGAGCATACTGCCGTCGTCAGAATTTATTTTCTCTGTTTGACTATATAAGGACAGCATCTTTACCTCTAATATTCATTTATATATTTCATAGAAGTCTTGATATTTTGAAAATAAGCGCATTTTTCTACTTTTATTTTTCACCCGTTTTTGGCTTTTGTATCTTCCTGTTTGTCGAAAATGTGTAATCCCCTTCTCTCTGTGTTGAATGTAGGTTGAACGGGCTTCGGTGGGTTAAAAGTGAGAGCCTAGAGGCAGTGACCCAGTTGACCCAGCTGGACTTACGGGATAACCGCTTGGACTCGTTAGACCTGGGCTCCGTCTGCAACCTGGAGGCTCTGTACTGCCAGCGGAACCAGCTGGGGACACTCACACTCAGCGGTTTCACACTGCGCATGCTTCATGCCAGCAGCAACCGTGAGTCAAATAGGGAGTCAACTAGCAGCTATTATGGGCTCCTTGGCCATTTGTCTGTATGTTCAGCCCCTTCTCTCGATTGATGCTTTAATCTCATAAGCACACATGGAAACAGTCCAGATGTCATCTTGATAATTGGTGTCTTTATCTTCACACAGGCCTTACAACAGTAAACATCTATCCAGTCCCAAACCAGATGACACACATGGACCTCTCCCAGTGAGTTCTGGCTGCAAATAAGAAGCGGTTACGGCTTCTGGCCTCTGTCACAGATATGTTTACACAGCCTCTAGTGTCCAATAAATTGTGAATTTATTCAAGTGTTCGTTAATCGAGGCTTGCACAGTGTATGGGGTTGAAAAGCTGTTTGATGGGATGATAAATTTAATACATAATTTGTAAACCAGATTTCTGTGAACTCTTGTTCGATTGGAGTCGATAATCTTTCTTAACTCCAAAGAATCAGTGAGTGTGCTTATATCTGCGCTAGCTTGAGGGAGATAGAATCTGTGATACTGCAGTTTATGAACACTGCGTCGAGGTTTATGAACAATCCATTCTGGCTAAAGATTTGACAGTTTGCTGAGATGGTGAGAAATTAGACACTACTGCCCAGAATCCCGGATCAGAGAGACTTTAATTACCAACAGCTCAGTTCTTTGTTTTTCCATGTAAACACTATGTATTGATTTTGCATGATCACCATGCAACATGGTTCCACTGCAGTTCCCAAATCAATCATTGGAAAAACATACCACAAGCACGTGAAATAAAACAGCTATATCAAAACATCAATGCAAAAACAAACTTTCACAAGTGTCAAAGTTAAAGGAGTTTGATAAGGTTGAACCACCAAATACAACCAGGGTAAAGGCCTTACTGTAATCAACTATCGTGGATGCCAATGTCTTGATTTGTGGAAGAAATGCTGTATAATAGTTTTTTATTTAAAGCTGGAATAACTCTCCAAGGTTTCTGATGGTTTGACCTTTAGAAATAATACAGCCATCATTGTTAACACTGAAATTCACCCACTCGCATACCCGATCTTATGAGTAATATCGCTGTTTTTTTTTTTTAAATAATTAGCTGAAGAAAATGATCCAAGTGTTTATTTGTGATGAACATACCTCTAAATGTAGGAGTTGGGTGTTTGGCTTTACAAGTTCATGTAACTGCGTGTTTGTATTGAATTTGCAAAATGATTCCAACAGAAAAGCATTTTGTTTTGAAAAGAGTAAAGAATCTTGAACAGTTCCCTTTGGTACAGCAAAGCTTTACTTTAGAAAACTCAGAGGCATGTATTGAAGGGTTTTGAAAGTTGCACTCAAGTCATGAAGCATTAACAAGTAACAATGTAATGTACATGTTAATGTGTTCAATGGAAGCTCCAATCCCATATCTAATATCCTGTATACTTCAGCACCATGAATAAGGCAAGGATGCTATGTGGAAACAGAGAGCTTTTAAAATCCCTCCCTACAGTAACGACATTTTAATTGCTCTTTGTGTCACTGCCTTTTATAACCTTCACCTACATAAAACATTTGACTGTACACCACTTTTATTATCCACAATCATAGCCTGCTAGATTTAGGTTTAATTATGTAGATCAAATGGTTATAGGGCAGTGGTTAGATAATAAGCTGCAAATATCATAAACCGCAAAATGATCAAACTGCATCTTCTTCTACTCAACCTCCAATTTTGACTTCACAAGCTTCTTCTAGTTAGACTCCAGATAATTTCTTTAATGAAATAACCTCGTACGACTCACTGTTTCGTCTTTTCAAATCAAGCAAAATGCCAGCTCGGCTCTGTTTGAGTGTTGTGTGTGTGTGTGTGTGTGTGTGTGTGCGCGCGTCTCTCTTTGTGTGTGACTGTGTGTGTTGAGACAGGAACCTCTTGGAATACCTTCCGGACTGGGTGTGCGACTGCAGAAAAATTGAGATGCTGGACGTCACACACAACCTCCTGTCTGAGCTTCCTTCCAGGTTAGAAGACTTTTTTTGACACTAATCCACAACCTTTTCTGCTCAAATTGTGTCTTTGATGTTACATAATTTGAATGAATTAAGCCTCTCAGCCTAATGCAACACACAGCTGGCTGTCCTGTGCGGATTTAGAAGAGCAGGTGTCACAGAACACATGGGCATGCTTTTTAAATGCTCGCTCTAATGCCAAACTGCTTTTTGTCATTTCCATTTAAAGATTTTACCATTGCCTTTGAGCCAGGAGAAGAGCGAGGCACACATAATGGCTGCTACTAGTTTCTTTGCAGAGAACTACCGCTGTGTCCACTGTTCCCACTCATAACCTCTGTGATGGTGTTGGGGGAGAATAAAAAGCCACCGCGCTAACTCTGTATAGGCAGCTGAATAGGTCATGGTCTGACAAGTGGTCGCTCTACGTGGGCAGATCGTTTTTCTTACAGTCTTTTTTTTTTTTCTTGTCCTAACTCACTCTTTAACATCTTCTGTGGCCTCCGACAGACTGTTCAACAGCTTGAGTTTGCGGAAGCTGCTTGCAGGGAACAATCGCTTGCAGAGAGTGCCTGACCTACTTGACCACGTCCCTCTGGAAGCTCTCGACCTTCAGCACAACAAGCTGGCCGAGCTTCCTGAGAGTCTCTTTTACAAGGCCTTAAAGTGAGTCCAATCAACACCTTTTACTTTCAGATTTTCATCCCCCAGACTTTTTTATGCAGTTTTTTAAGTCCACCATAAGCTGGTTCCTCAACTTTGATACTTTTACCGGCAGCATGCTCCCTGTCATGTCGCAGTAGACAGTTACAGTAACTCGGCTCGTTGTCTTGAGAGTGAAAAATAAATTGTATGAAGGGATTGTGGTCAAGATCAGTAGAGCTTCGCAGACCATAACTGCTCTCTGATTTCCTGTTTGGTAAATCACTTAACACCCATTAGCCCTTCAGAGGCTCTGTTGCACTTTACTGTCTCTAATGCAGAGACATTATGGCTGTGGCTTCTTTGTGCAAAATGGATTTCCCAACATGTTGTCCAAGAGCAGCACATCAGGGACAGCAGTTGTGCTCAGGAATGATAGACACAAATATGATGGCAGAAACTAGGCTTGATAACTAATACTTTACACTTGAGGTCAGTAAGATGTCAACAGTCATACAAAGGTTTACAGCTCACTGGGTCAGGGACAGCTTTTTATTACTGCTTAGTCTGTGACACACACAGATAATGACTTAACAACATCAATTACGTAAGAATCACTTAAGTCATTGCGCCAGTTGTATGGATACATTAACTGTCTGTGCATGAAGCGTGTCTTGTTCAGTACACTGAAATTAAGCAGGGAAATTAGCCCTTACCTCTGTTAACCTGAATAATTACAGTCCCTTGTTCTCTGAGATAAACTTCCTCATTTTGCAATTCCTTCTAAACCTCTCTGATCACTTACTTCCCCATTGCATTGGGTACTGAATGTTCAAATAACACAAATGCTAATTTAATAATATTATTAATTCACTGATTGTTCTGAATTACTTATATGATTAAAGATCACACATTTGCTAACCAAATGAACAATCAAAACGATGATTATTCGACTAATGTTTATCTTTGAAGTCATGAGTTTTGGTGGTATCTAGGTATCTACTTTGTTAACAATAATCAACTCAATGATTTATATGAAGCAAAATTATTTATTTTTTGGCCACATTAACTAAAACTGAACATGTGGAAGCTCTGCAAAAGCAGAATTTATGGCACAATTGTTGTTTTGCCTTACATATGCATTTGCAGGTCTTTCCAGTGTTCAGAAGCTGTAGCCATTGCAATTGGAGAATATAGAGCCATTTTCCAAATACTCTAATATATTTCAATCACTTATATATATGCAACAAATAGTGACACTTGGCCAAAAGATATTCAAGGAATTTAAGATTCAGATGGAAGTCTTTTAAAAGCTCCCAGCTTTAAGACTATATTTAGTCAAATCTGTGGCAGTTTGTTTTTTATGCAGGACACAATAAATTCTATAAAGGAAACACGTGATAATATTGCACGGAATCGAAATTTGGTTGCATAATGATAAAAACGAGTAGTTTCACCTTTTGAAATGTGACCATTTTTGTCATAACTTATATTTGTGAGTTTTAGCGATATTAGAAACTCAGAAACAGCTCAACTTTCAGCCCAGTTCAGGGGAAAATTATTGCATATATTGCAGAAATGCATGTTAGTGTAACCGCAGCAAATGTTTTGTTCTGGTCTGCAGACATCAGAAGTCTGAGCTCTTCTGAGTTTTTACCGAATTTTAGCTTTAACCTTTTTAAGTGGTAAACATGAAAGTCCGTAACTACTTAAGTATTTCCTATTTTTACTTGTTTTCTGTCGCAGTCTAAAATACTTAAATGTGTCAGCCAACGCCCTGGAAAGCATTCCTCCCAGCAGCCAATCAGAGGAAAGCCTCAGTACACTCCAGGAGCTCTACCTGACAGGAAACCACCTGAACGAAAACTGCGGCGCTCTTTTGATCGGACACCAGAATCTGCGGATCCTTCACATCGCCTACAACCAACTGCTCTCATTCCCCGCCAGGTGTGTCACTTAACCATTTGCGTTGACTAAGTTTCACACAAAGTTAACCCTTTTTTTTTACGTAGCTTTAAAATGCTGAGTTCTGAAAACATTTTTGAATATAATTCAAAATATGTAGTAATTGAATATGCATTTGTTTGAGATTTGTACATAACTGATTAATGAGTTACAATTTGCACAAAGTTTCCCCTTGTCATTTATTTTTTTTTACTTAGCCTGTTATGTTCTTTCTTTTTTATGTGTAACTGGTTGATTATTGATGTTGTTTTTCATTTCAACCATCTTTAAATTCTCTCACACATAAATGTTTTAATGTTTTATGCTGCTGTCTCCAGTAAACTGAGTAAGCTGGAACTGCTGGAGGAGTTGAATTTAAGTGGCAACAAGCTTAAGACGATCCCCTCCACCGTGTCCAGCTGTAAGAGGCTGCACACCCTTATAGCGCACTCAAATCACATAACTGTCTTCCCAGAGATCCTAAACCTGCCTGAGATCAAGGTCAGACTTGCTCTTCTTTTGTTTACATCACTTGACCAGTATGAGAAGTAAATGACATATTTCGGCATATGTTTTTGCACGCAGCTTGTAGATCTAAGCTGCAATGAGCTGACTGAGATCCAGCTGCCCGACTCCCTGCCTGCGACGCTACAAGAGCTGGACCTGACCGGCAACAGCAGCCTCATGTTGGAACACAAAACCCTCAACCTCTTCAGGTGAGTCACATGACACAGATTTGTCTGTTCAATAAAATATATGTCAGTTGGGAAATAGAATCGACAGCCATCGTGACTTTAGACTGTTACGAAACAGTGGTTTGAAAATACAACAACGCAGAGAAGGCAACAACATGTCAGAAGACAGACATAACAATGCAAAAAACGTCAAAGCACAACAATGAAACAACAAAGCCAAAAATATAATGACATTTTACAAAACACGTCTAAGTTCACAATGTTGTGTTGTAGCCTGTTTTGTTGAAGGGTTTTCTAAAATGTTGTGAATATCTTCAACTAGAATTTTTTCACTTTTTCAGTCACATCACCACCCTGAAATTCGACCAGAAATCCACCGCGACATCTGGAGACTCACTGAGTTCTTCGACTCCATGGAACCACGGTTACTCTGAAATGAGCGGCCAGCGGAACAAGTGTGTACTGCTCCTGCGTTTTTGTTTGCTTTTCTTTTTTGTCCATCACAAATTATTGAATAGTGTTTATCCAACCTGCTACTCACAAGTAAATTCGCTTACCAGAGAGTGTGAAAAAATCTTTTAAGTAAGATAGATGAGGTCCAGCTTCAGCTTGTGTGATCTGATGTTAAGCATAAAAACATCTGATAAAACTTCTTATATACAAGTAATAAATTAGTCAATATCTAATTCCCCCAGTGCTGGTTGGTGAATCTTCCAGTGTTATGTGCATCACTGTTGCAGAGCCCAGGTATGCCTGGCTGCTTCTGCAGGGTCACGGCCTCAACAGGGACCCACACAGCGGTGTCTTTTATCAGCTGTCACCCCTCACCGTTTAACCTAAAGTGTTGCCTGCTGCAGTATGTATGAGGTTCACAGGATGTGCTGAATCCTCTCTTTGTTCATGTGAATCTGTTTTTTTTGGGACAGGTTGTGTGTGTCAGTGCTGGCCGTAGATCGCTTTGGAGACAGCGTGGAAGCATGCTACGGTATCTTTGATGGAGACCGCAATGAGGAAGTGCCTCGGCTGTTGCAGTGCACCATGGGAGATGTGCTGTGCGAGGAACTGCAGCACTCCAGCATTGACAATGTGTATATGTGCAACACTTTCCTCACGTCACACAGGTAACGCAGGTTTTTAGAATGTTCGGTCTTTATAAATGACTTCCTAATGCACCTGTATTAAGCAGAACAAAGCTGCACTGGTTCACACTGGGAGTATTGCGTGTGTACGACGTGCGTGGAATGTGATCATTTTCATTTGACCCACGTTTTAACAGAGTGAAGCATCCAATCTGGCTGCATCTGGCTGCATGAGGCCCAAGCCGCAATGCAACTACGAGGCACCTATTGTTTCAGTGTAGTGCCTGTTTTTCACACATGAGTTGAGGTCAGGGAAGTGGTTCTCAGCAACACGTACTTTTGGCCGTAGTTTCGGTGTGCAGTCAACAAGTCAGGGACAACTGACAACTCATAACTTACCCATTATGATGATGACTGATGATGTTACTGAATGAGGTTCAGTTCAGTGAATTTCTGCAGTTGCATGTTACTGCTGGGCAACTTTCGTTCCTTCAGTTTTTTAATCATATTAGCCGTGAATTTCACAAAACTCTGTGTATTTGTGGTCATTACCAGAGGCATCCCTATGTGAAAAAAATATATATTGTGCAGGCAGCTCGCTGCTGCATGGCAACAGAGCTGCAGCAGAGAGGTTGGTAGTGTGCAATTATGTAGCTACAGTTCAACAAAGCACACGCCATACACACTCGACACTCCCAGTCCGAACCCGGCATTACTGCAACTTGAGAATGTATGAGTTTGTCAGCAGCTTTGTGTTTGTGGGACAGGAAGCTCGGTATGGCTGGCCAGAAACTGGGTGCCTCTGCCTTGTTGTGTTACATCCACCGTGAGACTTCAGATCCAGGAGGATACTTTAGCCTTACAGTTGCAAACGTGGGCACCTGCCAGGCTGTGCTGTGTCGGGATGGACGACCTGTGCCTCTCTCAAAAGTTTACAGTTTGGAGAACTGCACTGAGGAAATGGACAGGGTTAAACTCAGTAAAGCCATAATTACAGAGGTAATACGCAGATACACTGGCTATGTTGTGTTCTTTTAAGTTAGTGTTAAAATGCAGCTTCATGTTCTCATGTGTATACATTAAGAAACTTTTCAGTCATCCACAATCTAATGGCAGTTATTGTTTTTATAGGATAACAAAGTGAGTGGAGTGACGTGCTGCCCCCGCTTGTTGGGCTGCTCTTATCTGTCTCCCTGGGTGCTTCCAAAGCCCAGGGTCCACACCGAGCCACTTTGCTCCCAGGATGATTTCTTGATCCTGGGGAATCGAGCCCTGTTTGAGCGGGTGTCCTACCAGGAGGCTGTGTACACTGTGCAGGCAGTGCAGGATCCACGCACTGCTGCCAAGAAGCTGTGCTCACTTGCCCAGAGTTATGGTTGTAAGGACAACATCGGAGCTGTGGTGGTGTCCCTGCATACTGGGGAGGACAGCTGTACTTGTGAGCCACCGGTCCCCACCACTGAACCACGGGGTGCCCCTCCTGCACCTGTGTCTGTGACCTCAGGCACCAGTGATCCAGTCAACCTCTCATCCAGCAGTGGTATCATCACTGAGTTCAGCAGTGAGACATCAGCCTCAGAAGTGGGTAGTGAGGCTGGGTCCACTGCTTCAGATGAACACACTTCCTCTGGCCCTGCATCCCGCCCAGAGAGGGGCTGTAGCCTGCATCCTGCTACCACACTGTGTGGAATCATGGTGCCAGGCTCCGCTGGGACAGTAATCCACCCAGGCCTATTCCAGCGTCAACCCTCCTCTGCTGCATTCTCAAGCAACCAGTCTGACAATGGCCTGGATAGTGACGATGAAGCTCCGCTTGACGGCGTTATCTCTAATGGTAGTAAGTTAGAAGTGGAAGTAGACATTCACTGCTGTGCTTTCCAGCTGCGGTCTGGGGTCCCCAAGAGTCCCAAAGCCTTGGAGCTTGAAAGACAAAGCTCTGACTATCGCAATGGCAAAATGCGCAGACAGAACAGTGTGGTGGTTTCTGCTACAAATGGCTGCTTGCTGGCTGTATGTGGGAGGGAGATCACAGACCTTAAGAAGTCTCCTTCCACCTCTAGCCTGTTTGGGAAGAAGCTGTCCAATGGCTCTGTGGTTGCCCCAGAGGACAGTCATAATCTTATTGAGGTTGCTCTGGAGGCACCCAAGAAAAAGTCTGGTTACTTCACTGCCCCAGCACAGCAGGACCCAGAAGACCAATTGATTGTGCCTCCCAGTCTGGAGCAGGAAGTCAGGGAGCAGCTAAGAGGCCAGAGTCCTCTAGTCTCAGGACTCTCCGCACCTTCCACACCCACCTCCTTAAAAGATCCTGTGTGGGATCATCCACACCCCCCTGCATTCGCCTCCAACATGGTGCCAGGCCAGGGCCCAGGCCCAGGCCCAGGCCCAGGCCCAGGCCCAGCTCCCATTCTCCAGCAGGAAGTCTATGATACCGCCCTCTAGAGGGAGGAGCAGGAGTCACAGCACAGTGCCATATGGCTGCAGTTGCCATTCTGAGGAAGAGGATTTTTCTCATACATGTGGGATATATCACTTAAAGTTGCAATTCAGATCTTTTGTGTGGACAGGACAAACCTGCGATAGTCACTTTGTGATACTGTGCCATTAATGGGAGGTAAAAACAAAAATGTATCCTTGATAATAAGGGTGAACGTACATTCCAGTTTGTAAGATGAAATTTGTGAAAGGACAAAGGTAGGCTATCATAGACCAAACCAAGTATGTGTGAGCAGCAATTCCCTTTACTTGGAAAGTTAAGCAATCTGGAAGGTGCATAAGAGATCGTGTCAAATCTCCTCTCCAGGGGCTCCGTGGTCTCTCAGGTCCTGGAGAAAAGCACTATGACTGAAACTTGAAAAAGTGCCTACTACAGACGACACAGCCAAGAACTCCCCACATCAAGGTTGTGTTTTGGGGATGTCAGCTGGTTAGTTATACTTAGAGGAGGGTGTCTTCAAGAGACCAACACTGGCACAGATTCTGCTCTTCTCGTCTGCTTGTGGCTTCTAAAGGAAATTAAACTGTAAAAGTGCATCATAGGAGTGAAAGATGTGAAAACACAGTAACTGCATTGATAGAAATCTTATAGTTGGATTGAATTTCTAACATTCCCATGCATACATACAGATTATCCTATTCTGAGTAAATCACTTCTTTACAGTGTAGTACAGTACATGCACCTCAACTACTTAAACTGCTTACATCAAGATTGAGTAGACTGCTTATTGAAAGCAAAGAAATATCAAAGCCATTCAACTATATGGAGCTAAAGTTCTGTAGGTCTAATAAAAAAACTGTAATAATATTATTAGTAACGGTGTATGATGACTAAAATCTACATTGACGGGAAAATCAAAGATTTATATTGACTGAGTTTTGTGGTCATGGGATGGTGGACTGCTGAAGACTCCAGGATGTTTGGATATCATCTGATTGTAGTTTTGAACATACCAGTCAGATATTATATGGTGTACTGACAAAAAAAAATTGACAGATATTGATAGAATGATAGATAACAGTATTTGTATGGACTGTATTATTTGAAAAAAAAATCCCCATTCTTTTCTATCAAGATTGAATATTTTTGGCACATTTGGAGGCTGCCACCATTTTTAATTTGTGATAATTAGTCCATGTTAGTGGTGTTCTGTTGAAATGTTTACTGCAACCATGTCCCTTTCTGAAACGACACCCTCGTGTTTACTACCTACACAGATTATCTTTTTCTCCTCCTGCTGATTTGATCAGATAACTACAATGAAAGCTGCTTCGCCCCTTAGGTGTGGCCAGTCGGGGGCATTGGGGTGTGTCAGTGTAATTGGCGGGAAGCTAACTGAACATATGTGCCTACAATGAACGACTTAAAGAGAGTTTAATGAGCCACGCCAAAGGAAAGTCATAACTGAACAGAGACCATGAACTGACTTTTTGCCCGCAGGATGCCAGTGAGTTGGTGTGTGAATCGGAAAACAAAAATCTTTGGTGAACACAATCAGAAGAGCAACGTCCAAACTGTTTAATCAAACACCATTTGTCTTTGAATTATCGACATTTTTACTTGCTCAGTAACTATATCTCAGTTTAGCCCTGCAAATCGCAACACAAACAAGCAGGCGATCATGTGACATTTTTCATGACGTTTATGTCACAAACAGATATTTGGAACAAAGAAACAAATCGCAACTTTCTATAATTAGAACCATCTGTATGCATATATGCTATGTGGGGCTCAGTTCACACAGTATATACAACAAAAGTGCAACAGCAGCACAAGGTACTGAAATAAGAACACACTGGTTCAGTCTAGCAATAGAGTTGATAGATATGAATCTATAGACATAATATACATATATATAATATAAAATAATATATTTATATATATTATATATAAATATATTATATATATGTATATTCTACTTATTTCTGTTTAAATGACCAATTAAATCCTGTATCATGCAGCCCTGGAAACCTCAGTTTATCCAGTCCTGATCCTCCCCACCTTGTGCCATAAGAGAACACAGCTCTCCTAGGCTGCTGTGGTTTTAAGTAGGCCAAAGCTGGGTAATTGCTGCTGTCAGTGATTACTACATCAGATGGCTATTTTTGCTTGCAACCTCAGCTTGGTAGTGCTGTAGTTCTGGGATTCCACAGCAGTGGGATAGCTGAACCTTCCCTTTTTGCCTTAAAGTACCACGAAGCATTTCAGAAAGGAGGAGCCCTTTGAATCATCCCATCTGCTATATGCTCTGTTTGTGAGCGAGATGGGTGTTGGTTTTTTCTTTGCTCCACAACAAATGAGTGAGAAGTCATCAAGAAAGCCTTATTTTCTTGTATGGCAAGTTTTTAATCACTTGAACGGAGGAAACACTATTAAAAGCACTTTGTACAGAGAAACTTGTGATATCCAGAGCTATGTATATTTGAGCTGCTGGGGCTATTTTGACTTCCCTGCACAACATCTTGTCTGAGAATACACTGACAACGGAAATGAGGAGAAAGAAAACTGATATGATGGCAACTAATTTACTTGCTGGTGTGTCAAACATTTCTCACTTAATTTAATGCATTTTTTTTTGTTCTGAGTTACATGGAAATTTTTCAAAGTATCTTAACTTGTATTTAAATATTTAATGTCAATACCACAAACTTGACAAAGTATTTTCTCACATCTTACAACATTACTCTTTCTCAATTACGGAGAAATGATGAGGTTGAAAATGAGGCAATACAGTCATCGTGCATGTTTACATCCAGTACTGACACTTGGTGGAAACATCGTGCTGATTTATCCCTAATTATCGGCCAGTACCCTCCACGATAAGATACTAATCGCACATAGACTTACTATTACTCAGTGATTTAACCAAAACATAACAAAGATCATTTCTTAAATGTCCAATTACAGGCTACATTTTATTAGCTCATGACAATATTATGGCTTTTAATTCAATCCAAGGCACTTTATCGACCAGCTTCTGAGAGGCCAAACACACGGGACTCTGTGGCTCTGACCTCCACAGTGAGAACCCACACAACGCCAGACATCTGGACTGAAGTTAGTCAAACATTTACGGACACTGCGGGCATTACCGCCAGAGAGGGGAGCTGAGACAGATGATGATTGTGAATAATATTGGTACATATCTGAAAGGTTTCGCAGGTTCACGGAGAGGAGATTCAATTTTACTTCAGATGTGACATGAGATAGTGATGTTTAACGCAGATGTTTGGAAATACCTTGTAAAATATGCAAAGAGGTTACTGTAAATATAAATGTAAATCAGAGTGTCATTTTACCACTTGAAACTACAAAAATCCTCTTTCTCAATATGTATGAAAATAGATATTGACTGGTGTGTGTGCGTGTGTATGTATTATGTGTGTAGTTGAGGTTGTGTTTATGAGTTGAGTAGCTCTTTTATTATTTTGTGGTTATGTCCCTCCACACCGTCTGTGTAGTTTGTCTCCACTCATGGTCTTGCGCTGCTGCATTTATTGCTCCTCAAACCAACTGGCTCCATTTTTGACACCACTAATTAACTCTGTCGGTCTCCTGGCCGATGCCATATATCCACCCATTGTCCGTTGCAATGTACAGCTTGAGATATATTTGAGTATCATGTTTGGACAGTATGTAGACTGTATGCACAGGTACAGAAACATGGGTAGAGTGCACTGGCTTAGAATATTCCCTTTTATTGTATAGTGGAGGGGTTCAGGTGGTACAATGATTTCAAATTCCTTTGTACATCAAAGTGGAGGGAATGCACATTAAACCAGACGATAGAGAATTTTCCTTTTTCCTCTTTTTTTTTTTCTTTTTCTAAAGATTATTTTTATCAACCGTAAGGAATCATCTCCTTTTTGCACAACTTAACGAGCTCCCTGTACAACTATATTGCAAAATGTCCGTGTTTGTGTGTAGTTTAAAGCTTTAGTGCACACACATACAGTAGGTGTATGCATGCCAGTGTGAACAATGGATTGACTGTACTTCTGTGTGAATAGAGAATGAAACTGAGATGCCAGAGATGCTCTGGTTGTTTTAACATGTGACCAAAGTAGCCATTGTTTAATCACATGATTCCTTTCTGTATATTGTTTTCGAGAAATGCTTGAATATTTTTTTTTCTTTTCTCAATGCCAAGAAGCTGATGTTTATTTTTGTACTTCATTTTATCATGCAAATTTCTATTTCTCTCCTCGCTACAGAATTCAAAGGGATTTGGGATTCTCCAGAAAACTGTCGCTCACCGCGGTACTATTGATTATATTAACTGTAATTGTATTTAATGTCGAAAGCATGTCCTAAATATAAGTCAACATGAAAACATACAAAATGTGATTTATTTGTACAAAATGGAGCATATCAAACATTTTTAGGTTTTTTTCAAACTAGCATGCAGATTATTGCTAAATTTATGTTTAGTAATTATATTATTATTTAGGAACTGAACTAAAAATGAGCACTTATCCTGTGTGACAGAATTTTACTCCCTTGAACCTTCCTGGAAGTGGGAGATGGTTGTCATTTTATTTCAAATGCTGCTATCGTTAGCTTTAGGTAAAAAAAAAAAGTTTTGATTTTTTTTATCATTATTAACTTTAATCCAAGTAGCAATAAAACTTTTTACTGTGAACCATTTTGTCGAGCATTCATTTAGCTCGTTATTTCTAGGATTTCACACCAGTAAATACCATCACGCCCCGCAACATTTTTTACTGCTACGTTTTGCTTCATCAAAAATCTTAAAACGCTAACCTATGACAAAGTGGGGGTTGAATGCTTTTGAGAAAAGTTTTCTCTGGTTCAGCAGTGGTGGAAACCACCTCCTGTAATTAAGTTCAATATGCAGGTTCTACACTGGAGTATTTCGATGTTATATACTTATACTTTCACTTAATATTGTACTTTCTACGTCACAAATGTATCAAACAGCTTTGGTGACGAGTTACAGAGATGCTGATGTAAAGATTCTCCATGATAGATCTTGTGACAAAGCGGTGAAAATACAGCACTTCTGCCTCCTTAAAAGCAGCGCGTGGTCAGGATCACATTTCAGTTGTCAGCTTTACCAAATAGCGATTTTGTCCCCTAAACTCTTCAAACAGTTTCATTTCATAGATTGCACAAATGACCCAATATCTCGTCAAAAATCCAAATCCATTTATAATCCATACTCGCTTTATGCAATTCAGGGTCACGACAGGAGCTGGAGCTTATCCCTGCAAGGCAAGAGGCAGGATACACCCACAACAGGTCATCAGTCCTAAGTGTGCACACTGAAGACATGCCAATGTATTTTTTTGGTCTTCCCGTTAATCATCCGATGCCCCCTCAGATTTATCTGGTGTCTCTGTACATAAAACATACTGTTTACACACTGATGCGTCAGTATTGATACTCTTATGATGTCATTTTTATTTAGCATTTTTCCAAGCAAAGTATTTTACTTTTATCAAAGTGAAGAATATTTATCTTCCACCGCTGCTGTACTGTTATCCTAACTGCTCAGAGACAGAAGTCAGATTATAAGAATATGTACAATAATGTTTTATTTGTGTCAATCACCTACACAGAGTAGATGCCCCCTATTGGTGAAGTTTAGAACGACATCAGCTAAGGTAGCAAAATGGCTGATTTAAAAAAAAAAAGAAAGAAAAAGAAGTATATTAAAATTTCCTGTGGCAAAACTTCTACTTTTAACTCTCTGTTGGTACTGAGCTGAAACTGTTTCAGAGGGAAAAAAAAGTCTAAGTTAAGACAAAAAACGTGCAAGTTACTGCAGCTCAAAGGAGCAGCAATCATACAAGTTCACTTAAAAGTTCAACGCTAAAGATGCTTTGCTGAAAAAACAAACAAACAACTGACTTAGATATTTGGTGCAATGAGAGAGCCTATGGACTTTATCACAGTCACCATCCTGTACCAAGACTCAACCACAAGGAAAAAAACGATAAACTCAGCCTCACCGCCATCATTTCATCGAAAGAACACAAAATATCAGGATACTTTGTGGAAATCTCCAGTTAGGAAACCTGTTTGGACTGAGAACCCTGGCATTTTTCTCTGTTACGCAACCGACTTGGAGAAAGAACTAATGATTATTTTCTGGGGAATTTTTCTGCTTTTTAATTGCAAATAAAGGAAAAAAAAACGACTCACCGTTTCAGTAATTTATTATAACTACACATTCATAGAAAACATGACAAAGGTACAAAGGTGTATAAATGGTATAAGTATCAGAATTACAAAAGTCCCACCAAAGCATAAAAATGGATTAAAAGCCTATGTGCTGGTACATTTAACGACAGCTAAAGGCAAAAACCTTCATCTCATCAGGGATTTGTCCCCAGTCCCACTTTTATTCAAATGTGTCAGTTTAAAAATGATTATCCTCGTTTGCTCTTTGCTTCTTAAGCTCTCGCACTGACCTAAACGCTCTGACAGCTAACACTGCACCAAAAATAAAAACAAACACTCCCGCCACCCCAAAGAGTCCTCCTGCGATATCCGCACCATGGAACTGGCACTCAAAGCCCTTGTGCCCTTTGCTCTTGTACATTTGTTCTCTCTCCTTACAAATGGGATTATTGTAGGTTTCCTGCAGTTTCATAAAGTAGAACGCGAGTGCGGCAATGTAGCCCAAGCCAATCAGGAAATTTAGCAGAGCCTCCCCGAAAAGCACAGGCGGCCAGCGGAACGGGACTCTGAAAACTCCCAGGGCAAACATGGCACAGGCGTAGATCATTAACACCCCACCAAAGACCATGGCAAAAATGTACGGCGGCCTCTTGAGCTGGTGGAACAGTCGGTCGAGCTCTTTCACCCTGTCTGCATCAGCTCCGGTGAATGCATTGGCGCCTCCAAAGTGATAGTAGTAGATTCCACCGAGGCTGGCCAGGTCACGGTAACCGCCATTGTTGCTGTACGGCACCCCGGCACAGATTATTATAAGCAGGTTCACAAAGACCTCCATGAGCTGGCAGAGGCCTGCGAGTCCCACAATAAACACAACAACGGGAAGCACAGAGATGAGTCAAAACCAAAATGACATAGTTCAAGCAAAACTAGAAGACTTTCAGTGATCCAAGCTCCTCGGACGATTGTATTAACCCGTTCTTCCACATATGATCTTTCGATATATCTAACAACTGATTATCTAAGGGTTTTGGACATTTTTTTTTTTAAAAACAAACAAAAAAAGGTACATCTGTTGTAATTCAAGAGTATGGGGGAATCCAAAGGTTGTTTTTCTTTTAAATTTTCCATGATATCTTGATAGTTTATGTCGAAATATTTCTAAAGTTGAAACTATGACTGTTGTAATACTGCATGCAAATCAATCAAAGGTCCATTAGGAATTCATGCATCCGCTCCTACACAGTCCTTAGAATAACTGCACTGTATTTTAATATGTTAACACACACAGGGGGAAACTCTGAGCAACTTTTTGAACGCGACAATTTACAGTCAACGTGTCTTTTCCTCTTGCATGTACAGAACATTTCTACTGGACAACTTAAAGGTTAACCTGAGTAGCATTAAGCAGATGGATGCGGGATTTGAAACACAATTAAAAATCTCGAAACAGCAAACTGTGGAGATCTCGGGCTTTAACTGAGACTCCTCTGTCAAAGAGGAACTTGAAAATAAACCCACTTGCCTCGACTGGTTAAGATGTATCTGAAATTGTACAGGGCTTGCTTGGGCTGTTGCTCATACCCTCTTTCGGAGTGATAAACTGACGTCTCTCTGGACCTGAAAGACAAGGCCGCTTATCAGTGAAGGAAGAGGAATTATTTACATACGAAAAGGCGAACTCTTCCGCATGAAAACAGTAATAAACAACAGAGCAAAAGGAGGCTCTCAGTCTGTGAAAGACTTGGCAACAAGTCGCTGACAAATGGTCTCTTACAGTGTTGAGGGTTCTTCCTGATAATGGTCTCCGTAAGCATGTGGCACATTTTGAAAGGCACTCGTCATTTCTCTGCGTCTGCTTTCTTTGGCCCTCTCTGCGCCAGCAGAGCTTCTCTCCTCCACTTTTCTTGGCTTTTGGTCGTGACTTTGGTTGTCATACAGAGAGTGTGGACCATGGTGCGAATAATCCCTGCTCTTGTACTCTGCATGCACATCACTCCTCTGATGGTGTCTTCCCCTCTCCGGCATCTTCTGCTACCTACAGAAGATAATGGAAATTAATCCTATTCGAGACTTGAATAAACAAAGTGGACAGTTGGCTTGTGAATTACTAAAAACGAAGCGGCACCGAGGCTTATCTGATGAAGACTAATAGATGGCAGACGATGAGCACCTTGATTCATAGGTGGCGGGTGGGGCAAAAGGTGGATGCAATGTGAAGGGTCAAAGTAACAGCAGGATGTGCAGGCTATGGATTTTTATTAAAGATATAGTTAGCAAATTACACTTAACATGTCAACATGGGAGTTTACAGAAGTGCTTCATAATTAGCAGCAACGCTCCCGTCGTCCGAGGTACAAAGTAGTTCCCTGTATAAACGCATAACTTTTCTATGTAAAAGTAAGACGCTTAATTGACCTATATAAATGCAAATTTACTGTTACCTTTGAGTTTGGTTCTCGGGGAGCCTTGTTTTCGTTTTTACACCACCAAAACACAACCACCCTGACCTCACTTCCTGTCCCAGGTTCCCTTCTTCGTTCACCTGTGCTGTGCCACACCCACTGGCTGGGAAACGTACACTCTCTATCTGCGTTGGAGATATTATGTATATCCACTCATTAAATAAAGATTTTTTTTTAAATTACGTTTATCAGTGCTTAAAACGGAACACATTTCAACAGTATTTATTCCGGCGTTCGTGTTTTGCTCATGTAAAGAACGTAGCTGGAACTTCAACACTGAGGTTCTGTTCAAAAAGGGGAGTGGAAAGATTTTTGGTTTTAATGTTATAAACTTTCTCTGAAGAAAATGTGCGATTCATGCCACAACCCGGACGAGATCGGACACAGCGAACGCGGTCAGGTTTGAAGCTCGTGGTCCTTATCTTAATCGCTGCTTTAAGCATTTCCGCCTCGGCATGGACACATTTCACAATAAAAGTGACTAAAAAACCGTTGGGATAAACGTCTATGGGACAGATATTTAATGACCATGTGTATGTATTTATGCGACACGAGACCATATGACGAGTTAATGTCTACTTCCGGCTGTGAAAGAGCCAAAGAACAAACTGTCTAGAAAAGAAAGGCTTTTTCCTGAAAGCTACTTTCAGATATGAAGGTTTGTTTGAGAGCCTATCAATAAATGTATTTGATAAGAGATCAAAACCCAAACAGATCTTTTCTCAATTTGACAGCTAACTCGTAATTGCTTGAATACTTTCGCAGCTCCTGAATCTCTAGCTAAAGACAGTTCCTGAGTCTTGCTGGTGGGAAGTATTTGCATACAGTACTTATTTAGTCTACAGTTAGCTGGCCTACTTTAACTTTTTGGTCTAGTTTTATACCTTGCTTTACATTTAATTTTGTTTTATACTGATGGACATTTTTACTCCTCTACATCACAGGGAGATGTTGAATTATTTATTCTCCAGAATAGATATCTGACATCTTTAGTTAGCCTTAAGATTGAGCGTTTTACTTTTAAAACACAGCTAGTTTTCAAAGATTAAACCTGTTCATTCAAATCGTTTTGACTTCTGCTCAGAGGTTTTACCAACAACAGGCATATTTTTCACTCTAAACTTTTTAGTGTTACTTTCATGAATGTTCAAATGTTCTAATACCTCACTTAAGACCAAAGAGTGGAGAAAAGTAAAAAGATTATAGATGGACGACTCCGATTTTTTTGTCAGAATATAGTGTTCCTCCTCTATCCTCTCATTAGAAATCCCATTACCCTGCAAGTTTAACTGGTGTCTTGTGTGTAACATTAAGTACAGCTCCTCTGGCAGAAGCTACAACAGTATAATTTTGGTTACATACAGATTCATATCTTAATATTCCAAAGATTTCATATATGATACTACAGTCAGATGCATTAGACTCATATAATTAATTCACTTTAATACTGAGAATGCTTTGCTGCAAATATGTATGAACCTATATTGAACTAGGACTAGTTTGTAGTATTGTATTTTTATATTGCCTTTTTGGTACTTTTAATGAAGTTGATGATTTGAATACATCCCCCACCAGTACTGAGTCTCATGTCTTTTTCAGAAATGTGATATTTAAGAATATTTCTTCTGACTATAAGTAACTAATAGGTCACGTTTGCTTTATATTCATTTAAATTCTCAGATATGAAGACATTTATTATGAAGTCTTACAGCCAACCATTACCGGAAGCATTTGTTCTTACTCTCCGAGCTCACGCTGCCCCTACAACCGACCGCGCGTTGGTTTGGCTAGCAGGCGAGGAAGATGCTAGACGGAAATGGCGGAGATGGCAAGGCGAGCAGCATGAATTGCTGATGCATTACATGGATCAAAACTTTCGACTGCTAGTACATCGTTGGACAACTGACAATGACGTCGAAGTAGAGCACCTCTTGTAGTTGTCATTACAAGCCTATAATTCCTTCCCGGGAGAGTTTTCATCTTGTCAGCGGAGGAGTGAAAATCTCACCGGGAGCATGGCTTCTTACAGCAACAAGGTAGCTAAGCTAGTTAGCTAGCATTAGCCAGCACAACAACTTCAGCTGAACTCAATCTAACGGTTATTTATAGCTTTGTGAACGACTCTCGTTTGTGCAACATTCTGAGCATAAGTTTTAGCATAAAACTGTAACGTTATAGTCAGTTGTGTGTAGTTATTTGTAGCATTGGGTCAGTCGTGTCATTGAAATTGTTGGCACTGAAAAGTGCTTGCTAATGCCCCCCTAAGTCTCATTGAAACACAACCAGCATGGCAACGTTAGCTAGCAGGCCATATGTCCACCCATTCATATGAGCCAGCGGTGCGCTTTACTGCTGTTTTTAATCGTACGACAGTCTTTTTCAGCTTAAACGCACTAAAGCACGCGTCGTCAGGCGCCAGCGACACTTTGACGTGAGATCCCGCGAGTGTCATGTGTTATTTCACAGAGAAATGTGATTGAAAACTGCTGCGTGTACGCATGGCCCACCTGCTCCGTGCTGCCACAGGCCTTCTCCCATACCTTATTTCCATAATTGATTATTCAACCAAAATAGTTCAGCTCAGGGCCGTTGGGAAGTTAAATAACGGTTTCATTAAACACGTTGCATGTGGGAATCGGCCGTTCCGGAGTAGGTGTGCGATGAGAAATATCTGAACTCGTTTAGCTTCTAGCGAGCTAACAGCTTTTCACAGGTGGTGAGCTTATACTTTACTGTCAGTGCGCTAGCTGCTTTTGCTAAATACAGTGAGAGACTGTGGGCCTTTAGTCGATAGCGATGGAAATTGGTGGTAATAATATGAAACCTGCACCATGTGCAATTCGTATGTAGTGCCGAGCAACCCGTTTATGTTGGTCTGAGCTTTGATTGTAGAAAACGTTGCGTGTTTGGGGATATTTTTGTTGAGGATAGCCGTCATGTGGGGAGGCCCATTTTGAGGTGTGCATGCAGCAACATGCCCGGTCTGAAGTTTCTCGTGTGGGAATTAAAGTTGACTTGAGACAAATGTCAAAGCATGTACATTTCAACTTTAAGCAGTGGTCCTGTGGCGTATCACCTTAAAAATACAATGTTCAACAAAGGTAGAAAAAGTAACTTTTACTGAATAGCTATTTCTGCCCCATTCACTCTTCTTCCTACCTCCAAATAAAGTATTTCTGTTGGCGAACTTCAGTTAAGCAAAAGCTTAAATGCAAAACCCATCTCAGTTGATGCTTTTCTATTTTCAGAAAAACTAAAGTTGCCCTTTCAAATGATCAGACATGCTGTCAAATCAGGGGACACTAACATTGATTGAATTTTAACACAATGGTGTAAGTATAAAGTCTAAATTACTAAAGTTTCCAAAAGGCTTTGCTCTCAGTCGAGCAACGCTCTTAGGCCTGACACCACATTGCCAGTGTTAAAAGAAAGATGTTTTATAGCCCACCCTCTGTAAATTATTTAGATGTGAATAAAAGTGTTACTGTTTTAATGATTTACCGTGGGGGGCATTTTAGGTGAATGGGAAACAAAGCAAAGGGTGAGAGACTCAATACTTAGACAAACATATTGGCTAAAAAGGGCTGAAAAATCAGATTTGGCAGCCAAATAAACAAACGAGATGTGCTGCAGCAGTTGTCGAGGGGGGTATCAGTCTTCTGAGATGAAACTTAGCAAACAGGTCATTCTGGTAATACTTAACTATACTGCTTTGCACCTGCGTCTGCTGACTTAAAGCAGATTTAATTCCGGTTAAAGTTATTTGTTCTTACATTATGGTGCAATCAAAAGGAGCACGATAACTTACTTTATCGTCCCCAATTTAAGCCCCGGGATATCTTACTTCATTAATAGATTTAGTGCTTTATTTATTCCATTTTGACCTTTTCCCTTTGTTAAATATAGTCCTGGTACACTGACCTAATGACACAGGGCCCTGCTGTAATGAATGTAAGCCGCAATCAGAATGTGTCCAGAGAGAGTCATTGCAGGGTTTTGGAGGGTGGGGCGTCACTCTCACCGTTTATGTCTAATGGTTTCGATAGTCAAAATGTATTTCCACTTTTCACGGGGCACTTTGCCAGTACGTCGTGGTCAACTGCTGTGGGTGCAAATGTGGAAGTTGCCCTTTTCCAAAGTTGTCTACACCAGGGAAAGCCTAACATCCCATTACCTTTTAAAGCTTATTGGTTTAGCTCGGGGATCTAGTGAGCGCAGAATTTATGACCTGTGCGGCGACAACATGCTGTAGCTCGTGCCTACCTTTCCTTTTTTTTTTCCTAAGTTGCCTTTAGGTGACATGTCTTTACATTTGAAAGTGAGAACTGTAGCATTTCTTTTTCTTTCACCTGAGCTGATCTAAACAGTAAAGCAGTGGATGCCTTCCTCACAGAGCTTGCGCCTCGATGTTAATTCTCCAGTTAAAAATGCAGAAATGGATGCGCAGCACACCAGCTTGTTGCCATGTTACCAGCCTCATTAGCACGCGCAACACAAAAATATCGCTTCAGGTAGTGATTTGACCGCGTCTTAAAGCTTTTCTTAATTGACACTCTGCTCTGAAAATGCGTGAAAAGGTACAATTTGTGACCTGCTCTCTAAAAGTTATAATTCATTTTTCAAATGTATGATCAGAATTTACAATAAAGAATCCATATTTAAAAAGAAAAATATAAATTTTTATCTCATCTTTCGAGGCAGGCAGGTATCCAGCTGTTCAAATAAAGTAACAATACATTCTAATTAAAAATGATTAGTAGTTTTATTACGGCTTTATTACGGTTATTCTGATTTTACCTTTTCTTGTTTGTTTTTATTTGCTTGATTATGGGGATTGCGTCACCTCGCCTACATGCAGGCACAGGTGTGCTCTGGAGTACTGAAAACTCGTCCAAGCTCATTTGTGGTGTCATTGCATCATAGTCACGCTTGGTCAACTTGTTCATGAATAACTGCATACCGGTTGTGCAACCTGTTGCGGTTAGACGCCACTTGTTTGTGGGCCTTAGTAGAATAAGATTTCCCAGTACTTTTTGGAGTTACCTTGATTGTATTTCAAAAGACCTCCCAGGCGTCGAAAGTGTAGCAAGGAGGCGGATCAAAGGCTCGTTGCTTTTGCGTCTTTTAGGTGCCGCAGAGGAAAAAAAATGGCTGCATTGGGATTAGTGCCAAAGTGCATCTTTGACTTTTTGAACACACACGAAGGTAACTGATTTGACCAGAGTGTAAGCTATTAATTTCCAGGGTTTTATGGTTATGTTTGGACAAAACCGTGGCCGTTTTTTTTTTTGTTTGTTTGTTTTTTGTTTTTTTTTCAGTGGCTCAAGTCTGTAGATCTCATGAGTTGCTGCCGAGAGATCTCCCAAGAACGATCATCACTGATCAGCTCCTCCCGTGTGGTCGAAACTTGCAAAGCACAGTGCCACCAGAAGTCGACGAGCGGTAGTGAAAGTCCCGTTCGACTCCTCGCAGCCCAGGGCTGTTATTCCGCACTCTCCCTCAGCGCCCGTCGGTGCATGTGTGCCTGCACACGTGTGCGCTGTCGTCACGAACCTGCTGAAATCATACAGATGACTAATTTGTTGCAATCGCAGTCTGAATGAACAGCAAGGGAAGCTTAGTGTGGTACGTGTGGCACGCCTGCAGAAAGAAGCAAAGGGGCTTTCTTTCTGTTGTGATTGTGTGAGCCGTCCCGAGGCTGTTGGATTATAGCTGGCTTTTTGTCGCTTGTAGTGCCATTTCAGCATTGTGGGCCCTCGCGTGGGGCCTTGTTTGCAAAGAGTTACATATGCTTGAGCTGCACTTTCTTTTCTCTGGGCCTTCCCTTTCACGTTCCACTGTTTTGCGCCGAGAGGAATCGGCGGCACGGCTAGCGAGTTCATTTCACCTTTTCTTAGTTGCTTTGTTCGCCGTGCGCATGTAGACGCGTTGGTGCCCCATAAGCCGTAAGGATCGTGTGCCAAGGGTGTAACACAACAGCAAACCTCTGGTGATATAATGAAATGACACAATATGACGACAGTATTTCACAGAAGTGAGTAACGGCGGCATAAAACAATGTGCCGAATGGGATGAATAATTGAGAAAGGTAGAATGAAACAGCTTTTTGCTGCACCGGGATGTATTTATAACTCCTGTCTTCATCTCACTATAATTTACAGCACCAGTGCCTGTTTATTCCCCTTTTGATGATAGCGCAGTTCCCTTTTAGAGCAAATCCTATTGGCTGTGGTGACTTTTTTTTAAATGATGTATATGAAACTCTTAATTCAGACACATGGCAGGGGACAGAGCCACGGGGAGCCCAATCCACCACATGTCAAACGGTTCGTATTGGTGGAGGCAGAGAGTAGTTCTTAATAACTGGCTTTTCTCTTTTACTGCAAGTGTAAAGGTCTTATCAGTCCCAGATCAATCTTTAACTCTGTAAACAGAAACGATCGGAGGCTAATCTTGTTTAAAAGATAATCAGTTTATCACAGTAGAGGGTGGACGCGGCTTGAAACGGCGTTTGCGGCTTTTGCTTTAAGAGAAAGACGTGACCCCGGCTTTATGAGCCAAGAGTTGAAACTGCACTAAACCGTGTGGCGCTGCCCCGCACCACACCCTGCGACCCGGCGAGCTCTCGCACACTGCAAAGCAACAAATCCACGTATCAAAAGCTTAGTTTTGGTTTCTGTGGCTGAAGAATTCGATTACTAGATTCTAGGTTCTTCCTGTTAAAAAGGCACCACGCAATTTAGCGATCCTGGAGTGTGACCCAACGTTTTCTGTCATTTTAGAGGCTGTAGTTTGTGATGTAGCTGAGCCCAGCCTCCAATGCTGTTATCTTAAGCGATTGATTCATCTTTTAATAATTGACTATGCACTGCTCCAGATTAGGCTGATGAAAGTAGGCAGAAATGACACTTTTAAGTCAGTGAAACACACAAGTTGAATGTTTGAGAAGTTTTATTTGATCAAACATTAGGTCACCTTTTTTTTTTCTTGTCGTCCGTGATGATTTGATTCCTGGAAACGAATCGTGTTCACGGTTCATGTATAACGCAGCATGACTCATCATTTCATGGCTTGCTTTACCTTTGCACAGGTTAGGATTCCAGGCTGATGCCAGACTCTTGGAAGAGCCCCAGTTAACAGATGACGGCACCTTTTTTTAAATAATTTCCACATATTTGCTGTCTGGCACTTGATTCTCATTCTTTGATTCGTCTTTGTTTAGAAATGCTAATGTGTGATCCCGAGCTTTCGGACCGTTTGAAATGGCGTACCAGGATAGTCGAGATCAGCGCCGTAGTTACGAAGTCTTAAGTCATTTTTGGGCTCATGTCAGTGAAAATATTTTGAGAAAAACTTTCGGTTTTCCTTGAACTAATAGTTGTGATTTCTTCCCACAGTACATCTTCGGGGAGTTCAGCCCTGATGAGATAAATCAGTTTTTTGTGACTCCTCGATGTTATGTTGAGGTAAGAAGAAAGAAGTTGTTCTAACGTCAGTAAATCATCGTGTCATGTTTGGTCGGCATATTTAACCGTTTTCATGACGTTCTGCTGGCCTCTACTGGCCAACAGCATGCAGACATGAAGCAACAATGTTCAATGTGGTTGGAATTTGAAGATTGCAGATGCCACCATTTAAACAAAAGAAGCATTCAGCTTGTTTATTTTAAACATGCCCCACCCCCACCTTTCTCTACCTTTCATTAATCTCATGTCCCAAATATCGTGAAAATTTCCAACATTTTCAAATGTTCTATTAATCCAAACTTGTGTTTTGACCTTTTTTTTTTTTTTTTACAGCTTCCTCCATTCAATGACAAAGTTCCTTGTGTCAGTCAGTCTTCTGGTATGTATTTTTCACATTCTCTAGATAATGTGATTTTCGTCCCCTCATTCTTAGAAGAAAAAAAAACCCTTCAACATAGCCTACGCCACATCAGCCGCTGGCTGGTCTTTAAATGCATAGGTCTGCATCCCAGACTTAACTGACCTGGAACTGCATAGCAGGAATATGCCTATTTTCATATATTTGTGTGTATAGTAATGTTTGAAATGGATAACGCATTTTTTTAAGATATTGACCTTAGAATACACCATTTTTATTCTTGACATTTTGACGACCAAATTTCAAAGAATATGTTCTAGCAGCCACCTTTTTCTTTCTTTTTTTCAATGGTATTTATTTGTACATAACATTTGCCTTACCTTGATTTGTATTGAATATTTAGGAAGTTACTGCACTCCTGCTGTACCTTATATTATGGAGTCTATTGGACTGCAGGTTTGCGGTGAGTTGAGGAGTCCGACACCCTGTGACTTGACTAGCTGTTGCACATTGTCTGTAAAAACTAAAAAAAAAAAAAAAAAAAAAAAAGAAAATCCAGGTTTCAAAAACTGGTGGCTTTCTAAACTTGTGCGCCTGTATTCTTTCTCTTGCCTGTTGGTACAATCTGTAGAGCTTTGCATGCTCAAGATACTTGAGTATCTTCTTTTGCATTTAATGCATTTTCACTGTCGCAGGGCTCCAAGTTGAAATGAAGTTATCTTTTACTTTCACATGATTTAACAATCAAGCTTATTTACTAAAGGGCATAGTGACGGTCTCTGTGGTTGCTAACATGTGTGTACATATTGTTGCATTTTTTGAGGTTTACCGCTGATTGCAATATTCAAAAATAAAGTGCATTTTCAGTGACACTAACAGAATATCCTCTGTTCCCAACGGAGGAAGTAACCACTGTTTTAATGCCCTCTTAACTGCTGAAGAACATCAGCGTGTATAGATTGGGCGACCGATCGGCTGATAAGTCACTTGGATGATTTTTTTTTCTTATTTGCACTTACTAATGTTTCCTGTTTATATTCACCCTTGCACCTTGCATCTCTTACTGCATTTTAATAATCTAAACAGCCATGCAATGGATTTTAACTTAACACAAAGTACATGTACTTGTGGTAAAGTGTTGTTTTCTATTGCTGATTGAATTATTGACACATAAAAATGTAATCATTAAGAGTGTTAAGAGTTCACAAGCTTTTCTTTTGTTACATATTACTCCAGTGTAATCTGTGATTATTTGTCAAAGCTAAGTAAGCCAATCTTAAGTGATATTATTGTGAGTTATTAGAGTAAACTCCTGCTCCTTTTACCATCTGTGCCTCATTCTCACAAGTTTTATCACGGTACCTCGCAGGACCCGTTTGATAACTTTAAAGAAGTAAAAACAGCAAATGTATGAATTTATGTTCTGTTTCCTACTTCAGACAGATGAGTTAAAAGGCATTTTGATGCTTTTTCAGAAGGAAATAGAACAGGAATTAATTTTCTTCTTGTTGTGACTGATCCTGTCAGAGTTCCCATGACCCGGCTGAGTGATGGCTGGCTTTTTTTAGAAGTCAGAATTTTGTGGGAAATTCTGCAACAGAAATAAAGAATAAAAAGAACTATCTGACTTTTTTAATATATGTATATATTTATATAGGTCTTCTGTGTTTTTAATGAACTATAATGTTTCCTGCAGCAGAAGACTATCAGCGCATTGAGTTTGGTGTTGATGAGGTGATGGATTCCAAGCCTGTCGGGGCGAATGATCCTTTGTACAAGGTGCCTAGTACCCTCAACCCCCAGGCTCCAGAGTTCATCTTGGGCTGCCAGTCGGCTCAGAAGGCTCAACAGACAGCTCCTCCAGCAGCTGATGTCCCAGATGGAAGCCACTTCAACTCTCTGGACGGGCCTGACTCGGAGGCCTCTGCCCTGGACAATCATCAGGCATGCCAGGACATGGACGGACTCCCGGGCAGTCTGGGTCAGAGAGAGAGAAAGAAAAAGAAAAAGCGACCGCCGGGATACTACAACTACCTGGATCCATTAACTAGCGAAAAAAACAGCAGCACGAGTGCAGCAGATGGAGGGCCTTTGACAGGACTGGTAAACGGACATGCGCTCGGAGGCCCACACCACGGTGCTGAGGATGTGGACAGTAAGGCATTGTCAGGGGCTGAACTTTCCACCCCTGGACCTGTCTCCACAGCAGCAACAACAGCTGCTGTGTTTGCCCCCACATCCACTGCCAATCAGAGGACTTGTGATAGCCCTGATGACTCTTCTTTGGACTTAACAAGTGGAGCTGCCTCTTTATCAGATGGCACCAATGCAACTTCCTCCTCTTCATCCTCCTCTCAAAGCAGAGGGATGACAGAGGGACCAAGGACTGCAGATCTGCAGCCAGACAATTTGTCTCCACAGAGCCCTGAACTTTCAGATACCCCACACAGTCCTTGCTCCAAATCACCTCTTCCTCCTTCAGTGGCCACCCCCTCTGTCACCCCTTCCATTACGACTACTGAACTCGAGGGGCGGGAGGTTGGGGACAGCGGGGTGGCCAACGGGATAGAAGAGCCTAATACTCCCGTTAGTGCAGATGGACACAAAGATGACTGTGAGAGTGGGGAGCAGGCTCAACATCACACCCCAGACTCTGCTGCACAGCCTGTAGTGACAGAGCAGGCGCCTTCACCTGCAAATTCATCTGCACCCACTGCCAATCTTCCCAAATCCTGGGCTAGCCTCTTTCACAACTCCAAGCCTCTGCCTGGGGGCCCTCAGGCCTTTGTAGAGGTGAAGAATGTTGTGGAAGCCGTGTCTCCCTCCCCTGCTATGCCAGAGCAGCCTGAAAAAGTTGTGGAGGTAAAAGAAGGTCCTGTGCACGTTTCAGAGGATCCCATGGCCCCTAAACTTGCAGGTATTATACGAAGACGCTCACAGCACACTTGTTCTGGATTTTCACTTGTTGAAGTGTGGCGCTGCACGAGGTGCATTTGTTGCTGCTGCATTTTTTCCTAATCCACTAGGTGGCAGTGTTGAGACAATTGTGCAGTTCCTGCTCTATTAGTAAGTGAGCATAGACTTTTAAACCTTCTGTTTAGCTGCTGTTTGTTTAGAGCTGGTCTTATCATTCAGTGTGATGCTGCCACAGAGCACAGAGTTAAGAAAGGGACACCAGGTGGCAGCTTTGCTGTCGGAAATTAGGTCATTAGTTACATTTGTCTAACCCACCATATCTCATTACACCAGTATAAGTAGGCCAATAGTGCCTTGCAGGGATCACAACATCCGAGTAAAGGAATGTTTCCATGCGGCTGGAGAACAGGTTTTTCTGTTTCAGGTGCAGGTGACTTTTTTTTTTTGTAGTTGTAAAAACATCTCTTTAAGCACAGTGTGTCCGAATTTCCTTTTGAAGTTGTGTTAGTACCGCTTTTTGGGATAATTGTTTCATGGGTACAGCTAAGTTAATCACCAATTATAGAAATCAAACGGTTCCTATCGTCGACGGGTAGTTGACCGTTCATTTATTTACAAAGAAAGAAGTCAAAACTTGAGACCCTTTTTAAACCCTTTTTTTTGTTTGTTTGTTTCTTCCTGACAAATTGAACAAAATACTTTCCGACTTTTTGAAATATGTCGTCGGGGTCAGGCTAGAAAAACCATCATAGTTTGGCTTCATGTGAAGAAGCCAAACTTCACACACACACACTTCAGTTCAAGCTGCACATTTATCTGTTTAGATTACCTTGATTAAACTGCATGAATGTACATACTAAGGTTTTTTTCTTTTTCTATCAGAAGGTATGTCGACCTTTTGAGAGACCACATTTATTTGCCCACCCACAATCGGATTTGAATTCCACCTTGAGTGCAGCCACAGTGTTTTTCCTCCACGGTATCCAGCAGAACATACTGCATGTAACTGAAGATGCTAATTCTTTTATTTAAGAGTAACAACGTGTTTGTCTTTGACATGGAAATGTTTAGTTATGTATGTGTACATATATATATATTTTTTTTTTTTACATTTGACAGCTATCGCTGTATAAACATGAGAAACCGCTGGAATTGTGTAAAATGCAAAGCACCAGTTTGGTGTACTGACCTTCACTTCTTTATTTTTCTGTGGGTTACTTGTGCAACACGGCATGCCAGCGGATTGTTATCGGTAATGTGATTATAGGGAAATGGAAATGTACCTCCAATGTTGAGCACTGGTCATTTTAGCTGGAAGGAAGGCGTATGTGAGTGCATTTGATGGTGTTTAGTCTATACTGGTGCCATTTCAACTTGAAGCTGCTTTGACGGACACCAGGGCGGCCCCACAGACGAGCAGCTCGTGTCGTCCTTAGAGCTGACCGGTTGAAATGTGAGGGGAAAATATTCCGATTTGCTATGAGCTTCAGAGTTTTAGCAAATTCTCATTCCCCCTTTGTTGTGTAAGTTAACTCAGTAAGCATGTAAAGTCATAGCAAATGATGATTGACCACAAGGATCTGGTGTTTCCTGTGGATTGAACCGATTGGGTGTCGTCTCAGGTTAATGCAGCGTTTCGCACAAGTTGGATCACAATACAGTGATATTAGCAGAGTCCGTAAAATCTTCGCTTCAAAGCCGCGGTGCCTGTAGGATACGTTTATCAGCATAGTTTCAGAGTCATGCGCCAGCACGCTGGAAGGATTTTCATTTGTTTATCTACATTCTGTGCAAATGCAGTAAAACGTGCTCATTTATCTCATACTGATGTGTTTTTCATTTTGTCATTAATCGCGGCTGAGTCGGCACTGATTTGAATTGGCATAAATCATCTGCTCAGCCTATATCCACGTTACCATGGGAGCTGTGTTTTTGAATGACAGCCTCCCTTCCTAGGCGTGGCACATTAAGCTCTTGCTCCTATTCACACAGTCTCTGGTGCTGGTGTCACCAGAGGCGGGAATAGGAAAAAAGAAACATTTGTAAAATGTCTGTTTTGTTTTTCAGAGAATAATCTCATTGAATTGATGCCGTGCTGTTATGTGTCTGAAAGGACAGAATTATGCTGGGGTTTTCAGGGTTTGCTGCAGTTGCGCCACTCAGCATTCAGACCGTTAAAGAACATTTTGTTTGTTTTTAATCCCCAGAACTTATTGAGAATGTGAAGTTGATACATAAACCAGTGTCTTTGCAGCCGAGAGGACTGATCAACAAGGGAAACTGGTGCTACATCAACGCTGTATCCTTTCACTGCTTTTTGTTGTGTCGCTTTCTTTTTTTTTCTCTCTGTAATTATTCACGTTCGTGGCGGTTGTTAACATTACTCGCTCTTGGATTCTATTGGTTGCTAAACCGAGGTTAGATGGGTCAGAGAGAGGTGGGGGCTTCAAAAATGCATTGCTAATGTTGAATGTCGTTTATTTGCTGAGAAATGCTTTCCAGGTCTGCCTTGAAAAGACTTTTAAAGGCTTTTATAGAAAGCTGGAAACCTGACAATCGATGCATTAAGCTTAATAATTGGTTTTGGATTTTGTGTGTATAAATAGGAAAATTTCCCACATTTAGAAGACGTGACAAAGTGACCAGCAGGTTTTTCCTCAGATTCTTTTTTTATTTTCATAACGCAGTTGATCTGTCATGCTTTGCCTCCCTGACTCTGAGCACTCAGACCCTACAGGCCCTGATCGCCTGCCCCCCCATGTATCACCTGATGAAGTCCATTCCTCTGCATAATGAAGCACAGAGACCGTGTACCTCCACACCCATGATAGACAACTTGTAAGTAGCACTTCTGTGAGTGGATAACGGCTCGTGAAGCGCTGCCGTTCTCTGAGGCATCATCGTTGTTTTGTTTTTTTTTTTCTGTCCGACAGCGTCAGGCTGGTGAACGAGTTCAACAATATGCCCGTGCCATCTAAAACCAAACAGCAAGGTACGACGTCAGCGAGGGCGACTGCAGACTGTGAGATAATTTTTTTTTGTCCTTGCGACTGACGTTTGATTTGTTGCTTTGCCCCCAGCTGTTGGTGATAAGGTCATAAAAGACATCCGGCCCGGTGTACCTTTTGAGCCAACTTACATTTATAGACTCCTCACTCTCATCAAGTCAAGTCTTTCTGAGAAGGTAAGATATGCTGCCTTCTGAGAGATTACATATTCACTCCAAAGCAATGTGTCAGGATGTTCCTGTTTTTTCCTTAATGACCACACTGGATACACTTCCTCTGGAACAGCCAGTATTTTGGCAGACATGTTTTGACCAGACACGTTTGAGCTAATTGGATAAGTTTTCTGTATAAAGGTATTTGATGCTGAGTCACCTCTGATTCAGTCTTAATGAAGGGAATTCCTTAAATGCTAAGGAGATGGTTATCTGTGGATGTTTAGTGAGGCTTGCTCTCACCCTGTCTGTGCACGCACTTCTCATCTGTTTACCAATGAATGTGTGCACACAAGCCCTTTTTCTTTTGTGGTGTGTGCAGATCAGTGCTGATGTATTTACGGTCTGCTCACAGGGTCGACAAGAGGATGCAGAGGAGTATCTTGGGTTCACACTCAACGGATTGCACGAGGAGATGCTGGCTTTGAAAAAGCTAATCTCACCTCAGGAAGAGAGTAAGCAACTTTTAGCGCTTACCTGACAGTAACATATCACAAGGCAAATATACTTACCGAACGCTGCTAATGTTGAATTGAATACATTTTCGGAACATTATTATAGGTTTCACATAGTGATCGAGTCTGACCTTTAACGTAATATGAATGGAATGAATTCTAGGTAGAAATTTAAAAACAACAACACCGTCTCATGCAACTGAACAGGGAAGACCGTGATGACGATTCAGCTGAGTAGAGTATCGACTTGGGATGAAAACTTACTTCTACCAGAAGAAGAAGAATTCTAATAAGAAATTGACATCACCTGATTTCTTAGTTTATGCAGGAAACATCTGGCAGTCTGAATTAGTTGGATTAAGGGTGCTGCAGAAAACGAGACGTCATTAAGACCTGGAATGGAGTTTGAAATTATTAAAAAAAAACCTATGTAGGTAGGAAATACACTTATCAAAAAATGTGGGTATTCCACAAGAGCATTTGATTTGTAAGGGGGGAAAAGTGCATATAAAGTATAAAAGTATATTTTTGATAATTAAACCTAGTTAAACCATTTCAAACCATAATTTCATACCACAGCACCTCTATAAAGTCAGCAGTTTCGATGATGTAATGGCTTTAGAATTGACTGGTTGAAATGTGAGGGGAAAACATTCCGATTTGCTATGAGCTTCAGAGTTTTAGCAAATTCTCTTTCCCCCTTTTGTTGTGTAAGTTAACTCAGTAAGCATGTAAAGTCATGGCAAATGATGATTGACCGCAACGATCTGGTGTTTCCTGTGGATTGAACCGATTGGGTGTCGTCTCAGGTTAATGCAGCGTTTCACACAAGTTGGATCACAATACAGTGATATTAGCAGAGTCCGTAAAATCTTCACTTCAAAGCCGCGGTGCCTGTAGGATACGTTTATCAGCATAGTTTCAGAGTCATGCGCCAGCACGATGGAAGGATTTTCATTTGTTTATCTACATTCTGTGCAAATGCAGTAAAACGTGCTCATTTATCTCATACTGATGTGTTTTTCATTTTGTCATTAATCGCGGCTGAGTCAGCACTGATTTGAATTGGCATAAATCATCTGCTCAGCCTATATCCACGTTACCATGGGAGCTGTGTTTTTGAATGACAGCCTCCCTTCCTAGGCGTGGTACATTAAGCTCTTGCTCCTGTTCACACAGTCTCTGGTGCTGGTGTCACCAGAGGCGGGAATAGGAAAAAAGAAACATTTGTAAAATGTCCGTTTTGTTTTTCAGAGAATAATCTCATTGAATTGATGTCGTGCTGTTATGTGTCTGAAATGACAGAATTATGCTGGGGTTTTGCTGCAGTTGCACACCCGTTAAAGAACGTTTTGTTTGTTTTAATCCCCAGAACTTATTGAGAATGTGAAGTTGATACATAAACCAGTGTCTTTGCAGCCGAGAGGACTGATCAACAAGGGAAACTGGTGTTTATGACTGTCTAAATCCAGCGGTTTTATTGATTGACGTTTCAGGCGGGGAATATACTGCTACCTGCAGAAGTTGTGTCATACTGGGATGTTTAATTCTTCCTTGAATGAACGGACTACTTGAACGCACCGCTGTGAACACAGTTTCAGAGCCATAGACACAAAAGAGATGAAACCACAAAGAGGGGCTCTGCTGTCTGTCAGTGAACTGTCACTCTCCCCTTTTCCAACATAACGTTAACAGTTATTATGTTGTTATGAATGTGTGGCGTTGGAGCATGTGAAAGACGAGCTGACGGCCCACATCGATAACCACATTGTACATTAGAGCTGTCGGATCGCGTTACTTTACAAACATCCCGTCTCCACAGCTTAATGCTGCCCAGTCAGCAAGCTAACACAAGAAGTGTCTTCACTGTGTTCCCTCCAGTTACACAATGCCTTTTGTTCCACCTGGACCGTGCTCAGAATGTCTATTTGCTGTTACATATGAAATGCAGCCAACCTTGTTTGCAGAGCCACTTCTTCCACTTTTTACAGCTACTTACACTTTGATTTATTTGGTCCAACAGAAGCTCCCACACCCAACGGACCAGAGTCCCAGCCCGGTGTGGAAGAGGATGCTGCTGATAAGGAAGAGGAAGGAAGCGATGATGAGTGGGAACAAGTGGGCCCCCGAAACAAGACTTCCATCACTCGCCAAGCTGACTTTGTCCGCACACCCATCACTGATATTTTTGGTGGACACATCAGGTACTTTGAGAGATTGGTGTGAAGCTGTTTCCTCGATAACACTGGTTTAAAGATAATGCACCCTAGGTATAGAGATGACTTCTGACTCAACTTCGTAGCCCAGCATTATGATATTTTTCACCGTTGGTACCCGAGGTGTGGGTAGTAATTGTGTCAGCCTCATCTGTGCATCCTGGACTAGTTGCGTAGCTCTGGCCTTAGTTTTTTGACTGTGATTGTGGGTGGCATTACAAATTGGCCTGCCACCTCCAGCTTTTCTCAAAGCCCTCCACAGTCCTTCAGAATGACAACCACTGTGGGTCATTTGTGGTCAGAAGTCTCGTCAGCAAGACACGGGGCACCCTTCCACAAATAAAGGTCCTAACTTTGAGACGTGTTGTAACGTTAAGAATCTGCGTGGCGGTTGCCTGCCATAATGATATGCTGTCTGAGGTTCTGGTCTGGCACGGTCCTGGTGTGTGCCTGTAGCACTGCGTCTAAAAAGATTATTTTCTTAGAAATGGTTGTGTGGCTGGAGAGAAACTGAATACCGGAGTGTGTGTTTTTACACATGTACTATGCACATCCCCAGAGCTTGGTTTAAAGACAGACTTTTTAAGGTGTTAGGGTGAGTAATTGGTTTGTCTTGAGGAGTTGCGGCAACCGTTCCTTTAAAACAGTTCAAGTCAAATGTACAGTGTTTTTTATGCTGTGCTCCAATCACAGTGAGTTTAGAATAATGATTAAAGACAGTTATTTTCATCAGAAAATGATCGATGCTGATTTTTTTACAAGGAAAGCCAGGAAAAGGTGAAGATTTGTATAGTTTTTTTTTTTTTTTTTTTTAACTCTGCCATGATAACAAACCTTGGGTCTTACTAGAGTCGTTTGAAAGTGCTAAACTGAGACATTTTATTTCCTCCTCAGATCGGTGGTATATCAACAAAACTCTAAAGAGTCAGCCACTCTGCAGCCTTTCTTCACTCTGCAGCTGGACATCCAGTCTGAGAAGATCCGCACAGTCCAGGAGGCTTTGGAAACCTTGGTGGCCCGCGAGTCGGTCCAGGGCTACACTTCGAAAACCAAGCAGGAGGTAAACGCAAAGTGCTCCCCCGAGAAGTTCAGATCAAGAGCGTTGTTGCACATGACATGACGGCAAACTCATCAGTCGAGGTCACGTTGAATTGTTGTTGTGATCTCACTTTGTTCCTCGGTTTTTAGCGGAATGGACAGAAATATCTGAACTGAAACTACCTGCTTCACTGATGGTTTAACGAGTTGTGGAAATAGCCTCATTCGATGCGTCCCTCTTTAACGTAACGTCTTTATTAATCTTGTAGCGGTTGCTCTGAGCCTCAGTAAAGACCTCACAACTTTGGCTTTAAACTGTGAAACGGCCCAGTGTTTGAACACTAAGCTGGAACAACCAGTGGAATGAACATCTGCACCACAGCTGTATAGCGGGCATCTTTGTTGGCGTGTTTGTAGCACAAGATAAACATTTTTTTTGTCATTTTTGGAGACGAATCGCTCCGGCCCGCTGCTTGACTTGTCTTTCGTGCGTTTAACAGCCAGAAAATGTCATGAGTTGTGCTTTTGAAGACACGGCGAGGTCTAGTGTCTCCAACAACATTTTATGTCTTGTTATGTCTTGTCCTTGTTTAGTTCAGTTTTCTTTAGGAGAATTTTATTGGGTTTTGTCTGAACCCAATAAAATCTAATCTTACAAATAAAGTTTTAAGTCTTCGGATCTTTTTGCTTAGTGTTTAAATACTGTCTCAGTGCAATCTCTGACTGCTGTTTCTCTCTTCTTTTTTTTTTAAAAATGACTCTTACTTTTGCTTTCAGATTGAAATAAGTCGGAGGGTAACTCTGGAAGAGCTGCCACCTGTACTGGTGCTCCATCTCAAGAGATTTGTCTTTGAAAAGACTGGAGGATGCCAGAAATTGACAAAGAACATTGATTACCCCGTTGACCTGGAAATCAGCAAAGGTATGCACATTCTCTCGCGCTTCTTTGGCTTTCATCTTGGACCCAGCAAACTGTGAGCACAGATATCAAACTGTTGGACTCATGAACAGTATAGAGTGGCCACATCGAAATTGTTTGACTTCGACTTTTAGCAGTTGCCATTTTCTGGGGCAAAGGTGGCTCCCAAAGGATTGTTTTTCTTCCTGATCATTGTAAACCGAACAACGGACAAGTTGTTCTCAGGGGAAAGGAGCTCTATCCTCAGTTTTTCTGTGCTGCAATAAAATGGCACTTTACGCACTGTTCTAGCCAAAGAAAGACAGCGGTAAACTTTTAAGGGTACATCAAACCAGACGAGTGGTGCCACGAACTTTGTGGACACGTATTTTTTTTTTTTTTCTTGTGTGTTCGTAGCTTCTTTTTTTTTTTTTACAAGAAAAGTGGCCCATTATCTTCAATCTGATGATCAGTTGTAAGCTTACAGCAACGGTCTGTTCATATACCCTCATTCCTCAGCTTTTACAAGTTCTTCTAACTCAAATCAGTATTTTCATTGAACATTTGAGCTCCCATGTTGGTTTATTAAGAATGGCTTCAGCATCATGGCAGAATTTATTCAACTAAATTTTTATACCTTTCTTATTAATCTTAAAAAGAATATCCAGAAGCCGCCAGGATAATCTCTGACCTTATCCAAAAATCCAAGTCCACCACATGTCATCTGGACACCCTCCCCACAGTTCTGGTTAAATCCTGCCTACCCTCTCTGGCCCTCATCATTTCTGCCATCATCCACTCCTCTCACCACTGGAATTGTCCCTTCATCACTCAAAATTGCTGCAATAACCCCAATCCTGAGAAAACCTGGTGCCGATCCTACCAACTTCAATAACTTCCGTCCCATTTCTAATCTGCCCTTCATTTCCAAAATCCTTGAGAAAACAGTGGCTACTCAACTCCACTCCCACCTATCACTCAACAATCTGTATGAACAGTTCCAATCTGGTTTCCATCCACTCCACAGCACAGAAACCGCACTTGTTAAAATCACTAATGACCTCCTCATGGCAGCTGATTCTGGTTTACTCACTATACTAATCCTTCTTGACCTGAGTGCAGCCTTTGATACCATCAGTCACCCCACCCTCCTCAACAGATTACTTTCCATCAGCATCAACCACACTCCACTTGACTGGTTTAGATCCTACCTCTCAGGCCGCATTCAGTTCCTTCAACTCAAATCCTTCACATCCCAGTCTTCTCCTGTCACTTCAGGTGTGCCCCAGGGCTCTGTCCTGGGCCCCCTCCTCTTAATCATTTACCACCTTCCCCTCGGCAACATCTTCCGCAAGTACAACATCAGTTTTCACTGCTATGCGGATGACACCCAGCTCTACCTCTCCAGTAAACCCACCTCCACTCTCCCACCCTCGTCCCTTGCAGACTGCCGAACCGACATAAAATCCTGGTTCTCGTCCAATTTTCTCAAGTTAAACAGTGATAAAACTGAGATTCTCCTCATCCATTCCAAATCAACACTATCCAAAACCGACAGTTTCTCAGTTACCATCGACAACTCCACTGTCTCCCCCTCCCGACAGGTTAAGAGTCTGGGTGTCATCCTCGACAGTACCCAATCTTTTCATTCACATATCAATAACATTACCCGATCTGCATATTTTCACCTCCGCCCCTCCCTCACCCCACATACCACTTCTATTCTTGTTCACAGCCTCGTCACTTCTCGCCTGGTCTACTGCACCTCTCTCCTCACCGGTGTCACTCACAAATCCCTCCAATAACTCCAGCTAGTCCAGAATTCAGCTGCCCGCATCATCACAAGGACCCCCTCCACCCACCGCATCACCCCCATCCTACAGCAGCCCCACTGGCTCCCAATAAAATTTCGAATTGAATTCAAAATCCTCCTGTTAACATTTAAGTCACAGCCTCGCCCCTCCCTATCGATCTGACCTTCTCCATGTTGCCACGCCCTCCCACACTCTCCGATCCTCCTCCTCTATCCTCCTGACTGTCCCACCTGCCCGTAGGACAGTCAGGTGCTTTGCTCCTCGTCTTTGGAACAGTCTACCACCGGAACTCAGGAACACTACTTCACCCCCACACTTCAAATCCAAACTCAAAACAAAATAACTTTTCAAACTTGCCTTTTCCCTATGATTTCATTTGCACTGTGTAATTTTAATATCATTTCTTGTGTTACATTGTTTTTAACCAATGTACGGTGACCTTGAGTGTCCAGAAAGGCGCCTATAAATAAAATGTAGTATTATTATTATTATTATTAACACAAAGCGATTGTTTTTAACATGTTGGTTTGAAATGAGTGGATTTTGCTTTCAACTTCATCTTCCTTTCAGATCTCTTGTCCTCTGGAGTGCGGAGCAAAGTTGTGAAAGGCCAAAGAACTTACAGGCTCTTTGCAGGTGTGTTTCCATAATTGAGTTGACGTAAATGCATGTTTTTGCGACGCATTGTCACTGTGGGAAAAGTTGACTCGCTACAGTTTGGTTCTTTCAGTCACCAAAACAATGATGCTGCTAAGGGTTTGAGAATGGCTGTGATTTGGAAAACTGCTTCCATCACTGTGCCCAAACTTACGAGTAATAACGGAAGAATAATTAACTCTTTTTTTTATTTTCCCTTTTGTCTTCCAATTCCATCAGTGGTCTATCATCACGGGAACAGCGCGACCGGCGGTCATTACACCACTGATGTCTTCCACATTGGTCTTAACGGCTGGCTGCGTATCGACGACCAGGCAGTGAAGGTCATCAACCAGTACCAGGTGGTGAAGCAGACTACTGAGCGCACCGCCTACCTGCTGTACTACCGCCGCGTCGACCTGCTGTAGACACCCCCCCCCGCCCCCCCGTACACATCCCTTCACACGAATACACCAACATATTCACAGCACGTACACACATGCACACACACCGCTAACACGGTCAAAATGCACTCGTTGACAATACAGTACATCCTCACACACACACACACACACACCAAACAAACTAATGAACAGGAACACTGCCCGACTTGTTCTCTTGCAAGATTTTCCTCCTCTTCCCTCCTGTCCTCGCTTCCCCGAGAACCAGCTTTTCCAACACCGTTTTCCTCGTCACCTTTTTTTTTTTTTTTTTCTTTTCGGAAGAAGAGAGGCGAGCTGCGTTCACAAAGATTTCCCTGTGACTGCTCTCTTCTCTGTGCACCACTGCTGTTTCTTTTCCTTTTTTTTTTTTCCTTTTAAAGCAGCAAGAAAAAGGACTGTTGAATCGACAGAGGTGGTGGGGTTGGGTTACACGTTAGGACCTGATGCTCACCTCCGACTTGAGCCCACGGCATGGCTCTGAGGGCGAACTGTGAACTCACACAGGAGGAACTATCTACCACAGGCTACAAGTGGACTGCTGGGGTAATTCTCTTGTTCAGATTACCTTTTTTTAAGGAAATGACCTAGAAATATCAGTGTTTGCCTTTACGCAAAGGAGAACTGTCGGCCTAATGAATTCGCAGCATCTTAAAAGCCTGTTGTTTGCCCTTGTGCATTGAAAAGGCCCAGCACCAGCATTATCATGAGTGTCTCCTCCTAAGGCCAGATTGTGTTGTTCTCTGCCACCACCAACTCCCTCCCCCTCCCGCCTCCTCCTCTTCCTCCTTCTCCCCCCTCCTCCATTTCCTCACTTTTATGATGCTTTTAAATCTAGGTACAACTTGAGCCATCAAAAGCAGAAAGAAAAAAAGAGCCGGTGCATTGGATGGGAACTGAACTGCTTCTCTGTTTTGAGATCCTTGTCACGGTATTTGGGTTTAGGTTTAGAGAGACGAAAATATTAATGCGCTTTAGAGTTTAATGACAAATAAGCTTCTCTGCACAAAGTATAAACTGAATTGATGATTACAATATGACAGGCAAATGCGTATTTTACAAATATTTAGATTCAAATGATAAAGGATGGGGGGGGAGAGAAAAAAAAAAGGAAAAAAAAATCAAGTTGACCGAAAACCTGTTTGGGGTCCTAACTGTGCCAGTTTTTAGATTCAGAGAAATGGCAACCGATCAAGACGGATTCCAAAACCTGCTCTTGTTTACTTTTTACATTTCCTTCTCTATTCATTCTTTTTTTTTGTTTGTTTGTTTGTTTCCGTGTGTGTATTGTCTGAAGGTTCCATCTGTGTATCGGTGGCTTATCGGTGTAGTTTTGAGCCAAACATCACCCCCCCCCTCTCCCCCCCACCACCTCTCTCCCCCAACTCGGCAAACAGCGGGGGCTGCCTTAGGTTCAACGTGTGACATTTTTCATTCTGTGTACAATTCTAACCCTGATCAGGCAGCATCTGCGAGTCTAATGTCTGAAGAGTTACGGGAATGCACCCGACACCTCTGTGTTTGCTCTCGCGTGGCTCGTCCCCCCCCCTCCCGCAGAGGGCTGCTCAGCGTTTAGAGGACGTGGGACTGCAACAGTGCACAGCTCTGCATAAAAACCCCGGACATGCGCACAAAAGGAAGATAGTGTTTGCTTGTGTTGAAGATAGTCCTTATTGGATCAGTCATTTATTGTGATTTTTGTTTTGCGTTGCTAAAGGATGTTTTTTTTTTCTTCTTCTTTTCTTTGGTCATTGATCATTTATTGGATGCCACACTGCTCTTGCTCCCTTCAGAACAATACGCTTACATTGGAATTGGTGTTTTGAAAAGAAATTAAACAGGCTAAAGCACAACAAATAAAATTGAAATAGTTCTTCGCTTGATGTTTATTTCCGCTTTTTTTTTTCTTTTTTTTTTTTCGTCATTTCCCTTTTGATCTATTTTGTTTATCCCTTCATTCCAACCACCAGTGTCAGATTCTCAGTGTTAACGCATCGGCTTTTGAGTATTTCCACATGAACACAGCCGCTTCCTCGCTTCTGTCTCCTGCAGACTTGGGGTTTCTTACACATCCCTCTGCTCATTAAAACAAAGTACGCAGGTGAGACCAGCTGTTCGACATTTTCATATTGAAGAGGTGGCGCAACAACCTGTTATCCATTTCCTGCGTTTTTAAGAGCTGCGTTTATATTGAATCTAATTTTACTTGCCCTTTGATTGTAAATTTCAAGCCTTCTTGGGCCCACTCGAGTTTGAATGCGATTTGATTTCCTGTTCCAACAAAGTTGCTCATTAGATTAAAGTGATTCCTTGCATTATTTCAGTATCATTATGGTGTGTGTAGTATTAACTGACGTTTCTTCTGGGTTCTGAAGTCAGAAACCTCTTTCCCAAGTAAACCAAAGGACAACATATCGGCCCCTACTGCCTTCCATTCAATTTCTATTCTATCCTTATTTTGCCTTGTCCATTTGAGGTCTTGTTGCCACGTCTCATTGCTCACAGGAAGTGGCATGCTCTGTAGACAGTTGATACATCATAACATTCATAGTTGAGTTGCAAATGCTGGCTTTTTGTCATTTCTGCAGAAATTGTGACATTGTTGACTTGCTTATTTTTTTTAAAACCTTTTTTTTTTTTTTTTATTCCCCTTTCAAGGAACGTTTGGATGATGGGTATTTGAAACGGACACCTCGAGCTTTCTGTTGTACAGTTTTCTCTTGGTGTCTCACGGCTAGTCAGGAAATGTGCTGGTGAAAAGCTTCAAATGTTTGTTCTTTTTCCGTTTGTGCTCCTAACACTATTGTCTGCTGGGAACTGTTGGGATATTGATCTAAAATCAAAATCTACTCTGTCTTTTAATTTTAAGCCTCCAGCATCCTATTTTGTTTATTGTCAAATAAAGGATTGTGCAAAAAGTAGTTTGCTAATCAAGTGTAGTCTGAAAGAGTACCTGGTTTTCTTCTGACACGCTGAGGATGGGAGTTCTCTGCTGCGTCTACGCGGTCGATTTAGACGACAATGCACGGTAACCCAAAACTGTAAAAAAAAAAAAACGATCCAGAGTCTTGGTCTACCGCACATTTTGAATTGTTACCTCTGATGGTTTGTTTATGTATATACATATACGATGTGTATTTGTCATGTGTTATCTGCTCCACTTGAGGCCCAGCTGGCTGCCTCGGTGCCCAAGTGTTCTTAAGGGCTGTGGTTGAGCTTTCCTTGGGAATGAGAAGCTGACCGTCGGAAAAAATGTGCCATGTAAGATTTCTTGGTCCTTCAGTATTCACTAGTGTTTCTTCCCTCTTAACAATTACTTGACCAGCTATTGAAATGTGGCTTAGCTCTAAAACTTGATATCAAGTGTCGTATTTTCCTTGTTAATGTCAGTCGGGCTTTCTTTTATTGGGTCTATGGCCTGAGGAGGAAAATTACATGTTTGGACACTGACTGATAGACCACCTATATTCAACCCCCCCATGCCATGTCTTACAGGTTATATTGTGTATATACACTCATCCTCATAGGCCAGTTTAATGCTGCTAATGGTTTGTTCAACCCCCCCAACCCCCCACCCCACCAACCCTTTTACAATTATTTATTTTTCTCTTTCCAACACAAGGCTGCAATTCTAATGGTATTTTACCATCCAGTGGAGCTTTAAACAAGAAAATGTTCCCATTAAATAGGCTCAGAACGACAAGTTCTATTACATGAACATGTTGGGTCTTTCAAATAAATCTTTTAAGTATCTGAAGTACTCAGAGAGGAGGAAAAAAAAAACGATTCCTCTCCCGGGGCGACAAAATCAAGCCACATGCAGATGACAGTCTTTGTCGTATCTGTTCCTGCTCCACAAACAGCCTAAATCCTGAAGTGATTCATGCTTTAGTTAGATGGCAGATGTCCACCTAAACATCAGTCACCACAATGCAAACAAGTATCTTATGCAGCTGCCAACTTCGTACAAATTTCGAACGGAACAAGCCACAGTTTAAACGTGGAGTTTTTTGGGGTTTTTTTTTTCCTTTGACCCACTTCTCTTGGAACCATATTCTGCATTTTCTACCCACATATAAGCGTACAAGCCTGGACTTAAAAAGGAATCTTCAGGTCTGTCAAGTCACTTCTGTGGAAACTTTTTTTTTTTTTTTTTAATTACGGTAAATGTTTGGACTGCTTTGTGTCCTTATGATTAAGAAGCCAAATGAGGTAATGACGGGACACTTTAGCGTCCCTTTTACTGAATGATGGTTTGCCTTCACAGCGGTTGCTTTTTGAAATATCTCCACTGAGTGCAGGTACACGATGAACTGGCACGTACATCTTCACTGAAGGTGTCACAAATCTCTAAAGCTTCAGTGGGGATCTCCTCACAGCATTCTCATCAACATCCGTTTGACTCATCTTGCCCTCTGTTTTAGCCATTTTTCCGCATTTCCGTCCACCCACTAGTTTTTTTTTTGTTTGTTTGTTTTGTTTTTTACAATCGGCCTCGTGTAACATGTGGTTTCTTCATTCTTTCTCCCTCAAAATTCCCCCTCTTTTGGAGACTCGTTAACAATCTGGAGTTTATGAAAGAAAACGATTTTGCAACCAGAGTTGTACAAATCTGCATGACAGTGGTTCAAATAAATCTTGGGGTCCCACCTTCTAGAGATGATTTGATTTAGAAAAGGAAACCAGAAAATGATGTTTGAGTGGAGTTAATCCTTTTGCTGTCCTGGAGGCGCACTTGTAATCTTCCATGTGTCCTGGAATGAATTATGTCTGGTTTGATGGGGCTGAGTAACGAGTGACTCCTCTGAGGAAAATCCTCCTAAAACAAGTTATCCCGGACAGGAGTGCGGCGTCGCTAACATCTGTCAGCGGACTGCTCGGGATCGAGAATTGCTGAGGTTCCCTTTTTAGAGCCTGTACAAATAAATGGGTGAATAAATACGCCTAAATATCGAGGAGTCATCACTGTGTGTTGTTGTAAAGCTTCTTAAGAAATCTAATTAGAGACTGGTTACTTGTGAGGGGACTTTGCTTGGGTTATACATCACTCCGGCCAGTTTCAGAAGCGTTTTTGTCTGGTTACATTGGTCAAAATGCATAAGGAAAAGTTTGTAAATATTTGTTACCTTTAACTTGCTGGTTTCCAGAGGTTTTAAAAGCACGTGTGGTTCGATAAGAAATTTGCCTGCAAGGATGAGGACGACTCCTGAGTAGAAAATGTCACATTTTGCAAATGTGTTTGGAAAGAAATATAAAAATCCAATAAAATTCCAGACCGACAATGCCGAACTGACCACAGCCTCGTCGCCTGAAGCCACAATGAATTAAGTTATGAATTATTTCCAAGTAGCCTTGATGATCTTCCATGTTAACCTAACCCTTCTGTAGACATGGCCGCCACTCAGCAGTTCCCTTTTTTTTTTTTTTTTTTTTTTGGATATTCAGATTTTTTCCCCATCATAGGTTCATCTTTCACCAAAAATGAATGAATGGAAAAATAGAATAAATCAGGATTGTTCTAATTAGCTTTCAGTTTAACATGTAATCATAACACCCTGCTATTATTTTGCTGTCTCTGTGTCTGCAGGTATGTGCTGACCTAGACACAAAAAAAAAACAAAAAACTGCTGAATGGTGATCGACCACCGAAAATAAATAATTTTTTATACTTTGGAGAAAAATGTAACGGAGCAAGCAACCAATGTTATACATCTTTTGATCAAGACTCCGATCTCGCTAACTGTGAGGGAGTGGTTTGCAGTGTTCTTCCCACGTGCGCTGGGTTTATGGATAAGTGACCCGTTAAAAGTGGCCTCTGCCACCTCATGAACCCTCACTATCTGATTTAATGCTCGTACAATATTTGTATGATTAATAAAGGACTATACCTGTTTACATAATGGAACTAAAGAGGGAAATGCCCGGTGATGTTTTCAGGTGGATGGAGGAAAATGCTTATGGTCATCATTGTGCATCTGGATGGATGTCATTGACCAGATTAAAATGTTGTCCCTCACAAAACATCTGGGTAAGATGTTTTTGTTCATTAAAACCTGTACAGCAACATGTAGATGCTTAGAAACAAAGCCCACAGGCCTTACTAAGAACTTCATTGACATTATCATCCCCCTCCCTCACATATCTGAAGAGTTGATGCATGGTGAGCAGGCTTTCTGTAGGGTCAGTGGGGAGATATGATGGTGACATATGAGGACCCCCCCCAAACAAAAAAAAAAAAATAGGGTTTTAACAGTTCAGGGCCTGTTATTGTATTGTATTTTCTGTTTCATAATGCCCCAAATATTTTCAGTAGATTCCAATTCTGGATTGCTGACAGAGGCCAGCTTGGCACCTTAAGTCTTACCACCGAGTGCTGTTGTACGTGGACAAACGTGGTTTGTCATTGTCTTGCTGATGGAGGCAAAGCCTTGCCTGAAAAAGACATCTGTCGAGCAGAATGTTGCTCCAAAACCTGTGTATATAGTTCGGCATTAATCAACCTCACAAATATGTGCCTGTAACCCATGCCATGTGCACTAATTAGTCCCTACACCGTCACGGATGCTGACTTTTGAGCTGTGTGCTGATAAGGAGCCACATTTTAAGTCTTGACTCATCAGATCACAGGTCAGCTCTCTTCCCGTTAAATCCATCATTAATTAGCTCAGGCTCAGAAAATACCCTTTGTGGCTTTTTCATTTATGTAGTTCTAAGCAAATGTCTTGAGTCACCCCTCATTTAGTCATATTTTGCTTCAAAGGAGCCAGACTTACTTGGATTTCTTTTGAAAAGAGGTTTTAAGCAATAGTTATTGAGGCCTGAGCTGAGGAGTATAAAAATATGCTGTGTTGGGGTTTCTAAAGGTCTTTCAGTTTTTTTTTCTTCATACAGATTAAGTCCAGTTCTTTTACAGGACCGTTTCAGAGGAATGTGGTTCTTCTTTTGTTTGTTTGTTCAGCCACTTAACATCGACTTATAAATCATTTAAACACATCAGACGCCAAACCTAAGGGATGAAGCAGTGTTGTCAACACACAACTGACAACTTAGCAAGAACTGATTATGAATTGTAACCCGGACCTCGACATTATTGGAGCAGTGTGGGATCGTCATGACAGAGATGGCACAAAAGGCAGCCAGCATCTCAAGACAACGATGAGACAAATAGACAACTATTTTCACAGAACTACTTACAGAAATGACAAGAAAACATGTCTATGACGGGTCAGGCTGTGCTGCAGAATGAAGGTGGTCATACTGTTGACTTTCAAGGTTGTTAGAATTGTACAAAGTCTCATACACTGTATTTCCATTTATGTTTGCACATATTTCAATAAATCCCTGCATTTGTTGCCAGTTTTGCTGATATTGAACAAGGAAATGGCAGTGACTCAAGACTTTTTTCTGTCCTTCCTTTCTCTTTTGTTGGTGTGTGTTAAATATAATTTTATCCCGATTCTATGAATATTTTAATTTGATGTACTCTAAATGATGCAAATGGAAAGAAACGTTATTCTGAATTTATAAAACTGATGAGACTCTTTCAGATTTCTTACATACTGTCTTGGATGCGCATACCCAATCGTGTCTTTTTTCTTAATTAGCTGTAAGATTTTCCACTTGTGTTTATTCTCAGACGTTATTTAGGCAACAACTTATGAATCCTTTTACAAATGTTAGATTTGACAGATCATCCAGTGCATCGCTGCTCCTGCCTGGTTTAAAACGAGCTTCTTTAGATACGATACAATCTTTGCCTGCCAGTGACTGCATGCTGATTTAGATTATTTGTAGTATTTTTCGCCGACATCAGTTTACGCACGACGAGCCGTGTGCCAAGAAGAGGGAGGCTGGCGATTGCGAGTGTGTGTGTGTGTGGGGGGGGAGTAGTGGGAGTGAGGAGAGACAGTAATTCTTTCCTCTGCTTCTAAGGGATCTCCTTCTCTAGCTATATAAGGCACTCAGAGTTGCACAGAAGTAAGACAGTTCCTACGTTCCACAGGAGCACCGCCAAAAAGAAGCAGCAGCAACCGAAGCTCGGTCTTCTCATAAGGAAATAATACAGCTCTCCGGCGCGCAAAGGAAGCAGCTCCAAAAACAGCTGGATACTGACTGAGAGAGACGGAGGTGAGAAAGACCAGGCATTCTGCAAATTTTAGTCGCAAAGAAACAAGACTATCAAGCTGCATTTAGACAGATGTGAGGGTACAGCTCCCGAATGGCTTTGCTCTTTTTCAAGTTTAATGATTTATTCAACTTATAATATTATAATTGTGGGTGCAAATAAGGTTGCTGGCAAGACGCCACCAGTCAGTGCCTGCAGCCTCTGAGTGGAAATGTAAATAGAGCAGTGGCAGTGGTACCATGATAGAATGACTATTTACGGGCTGCAAGATTATGGGCAATGCTGAAGATTTTGCAATTTGAATGTATGACTACCAGTTATGTACATATTATCAAAAACATTCCTCATCCAAGGAAGCATATAGTGTTATTGCTCAAAGGGGCAAAACATAATTAAAATCATTGAATAAGGAAGTAATCAAGCATGATTTTTTTTTTCAAACTATCTTCATTGTGGCAAGGGCTGTAGTTTATGTCCAAACTTGTTGTGAGATTTGAAAGAGGTTAGTCGCCCATAGAGCCCTAGCACTGGCATAGAGGATCAAGTTCCCATAGACAAAAGGTGGAAATGCACGTGTGTCTCTGTCCTCTGCTCTGTCTGTCACTCTGGTACAAAATTCTCAAGAGCCATGAGAGGGGCCCAGACAGAAAAGCTGGTGGAGGTTCAGAGGGAAGACAGGGCACAGGGAAAGGAGAAGGGTGTGGTGGCTGGGCTGCCCGCTGGCTCGCAGTGCCCAGAGCTGGCACAGCATGTTGACACAGAGCCGGTGCCAGACCTCAAGCTGCCTTTTCAGCCAGAGGGAAAAGGGTGAAGGGATTCAAGGATGAGAGCAACCAGTGCAAGCTAGAGCTTGGTTTATTTTCTCGTTCCCCTCTGATCGCACACTGACTGAGCGCTCCTCTCTCTCTATACAACTTTGTGATTCTCTGATGTTTGCTTTATTTTTAATCTTGGACGTTCTCCTTCTTGCTTGCAGCCTTGAGGGGTAAAGTCAGGTACAGAGTCAGCTACATAATGTTGCTACTGGATGAAATGAAGTGCTTTGCCCAAACACAGTTCAGTGGGGTTAAAAGCTTGTCAACCAGACCTCAGATGTGCTTTTTCTCAGTGTTTGACCCTAAAGTTCAGTTTGGTTTCAAAATAATCAGAGCCAGAAAATATGGATAAAGAGTTTTTACTGCTATCCAACAAATCCAAAACAAAATCAGTGCTAATGATCAGTTTTAGTTCGATGCCTAAAAACTAATTTAAGCACAAAGTTTATCTGTTGCATGTAAATATTTTTGAAGCTGCTGAAAAGTATGAAATGTTGCACAATGTATTGTGAGGTAATGACGGTATCATGATGTAAGCAAAATATAATGCAAGACAAACACCAATTTTGTGCATATGTAAAGGAAAACATACAATAAGTGATAAATAATAAACCAAAACAAATTAATTCAATCATAGACTCTACATAAAGCATCACCAGTTTATTAGGCAAACAAGTACAGTCTCATCTGCTTTAGGTAACACAAAACCAAAGATGCATTGACAGTGGCGCTGTGGACACTGTTGTGGCTGTAAGGTGGTGGTGATGGTGGTGGGAGGGTCATACATAAGGGGGGCAGATTGTCAAAACACCTTTCACTGTAATGCAAAAATCGCTAGTGACATGAACTGCAAAAGAAAAAATAAGAACAATAATAGCTCCTCAAATGACGGTCTTATTGCAGGACCTTTCTGCTGGATTGCATCAGATATCATTAGTATAACTAATAAACAGTCATAAGCTGGCAAAAGGTTTATTTGATGGAAAGCAGAAAAGCAGGGAGTAAAAAGTCCCTGGCTGAGTAAGAGCACTCTACGTCAGCTAACTGAAGCTTTGCTTTCATAAGAAACTGAGCCAGTGCTCGTAATATTAGCAACACGGGAAAGATTGTGAATGATCAAATGTGACCATATCAGTCAGAAAAGCTACTATAAGAGGAGGGTGACTAATCCTTATTGAGTAATTCGTCATGTGGTTGTCAGAGGAAGCATCTCCTACATAGATTTAGTGATGCGTCCGCTCATATTTTAAAATCTGCACTCTACTTTGTTGACTCACACAGTGGGGACAGTCTTCTTAAAGATATCCTCCCTGCAGGTTCCATCTGCGATTCTGAGGAACAGCATTCACTCAAGCAGCTGCCATCCACTGTAGCCTGAAAGTACAATCCAGACAGCCGAAGTGTCAGAATGACCTGCGCTGCTGTGGCCTGGCTCCCCATCCTCTCCCTCCTGCTGTCTTGCGTCACAGACTCGTCTTCCCTCTCCCTGCCTGACTCCAAGGAGCTGAGGAAGCTGCTGAGCCGCTACGAGCAGGAAGCAGACCGGAAAGGCACCAGCAACACAGCTGGGAACAGGACCAGACGAGCCATCCTCTGGTCGGACCGCGAAGAGATCCTCCAGCTGCACAACAAGCTGAGGGGCAGCGTTTACCCAACTGCCTCAAACATGGAGTACATGGTGAGACATGTTCCATCTATCAAGTTATTTATTTCATCCTTATTAACCCTTTATCAAAAAGACCAGAAGTCGTCAAGTTTAATCTTGGGATTCACCTTCATGTGTCAGCAGTAATGAGAACTGAAACAAGGCTTGTAATTTGGTTATAAAGTTTTATTTTGCCCAGAAAAGTGGTGATACTGTAATAAAACCCATCTTTACTCTCTGCTGGAAACATGCAGTCATAAAGGCTGACCCGCTGCCAGCCTGCTGTGCCACTCTTTTACAGGAAGAATAATAATGCTGACTCTGTCTTACATACAAACAGCTCAGCACTAGAGAATACAGGAAAGTGAAGGAAAGAACAAGCCTTGAGAGGAAAAATTAAGGGAATCTGTGGAACATTTACGGGTGAAGCAGGAGAGGGATTATTGTTGATACACCGAAGATTACTGAAAACCATGTGTTCCATGAAGTTAAGAGAAGCACCGGCTGCCTGTGTGTCTCAAGACTGCGGTTATGGTTTGGAGGAAACTGTCTGTAGATTCACTCTGCTCTCTCAAATTCCAATGAACAGGCAGAGTGTGTGTTTGTGTTAGTAAATGGGTGTTTGGGGTTACAGTGATGTCCGTGTGTGCATGTTTTAGCGACCACCAAAAGGCTGGAAATTTACTGAGTGGATGTACTTTGAGGGGCCACGCTGTTTGTAGCCCTCACTGCTTTCATAGTGGTCCCCTTCACAGCGAGAGTCAGGTGTCTCCTCTGCTTTCCACCCTCCTTTCCATCGTTGTAAGGAATCCCATTCAGGAAATGTGGATAATTCACTCGTGATTCCAAAAGATTTGCAGTGGACCAAGGCCAGGAGCTCAACTCAAATGTCACCATTTAAGGTTAATGTTGTACTTGCATGCAGCTCAATTTCACCTTATTGGAAAGGAATGGAGGAAGGAAGTGCAATGGCAGAGGCTCTGAACAGGTTGAGGTTTATAACTTATTGAGTCAGAACATGATGTGGATACTGCTGAATACTGAATAGAATTGTTCAAGGTTTTCACACTGTTGTCTGAAACAAGCTGTGAGAAACTCATCTTACTTTATGTGTGCAGGTTTGGGACGATGAGTTGGAGCGATCTGCCACTCATTGGGCAGAGGAGTGTCAGTGGGACCATGGGCCTCAGGACCTGCTCATGTCTATTGGACAAAACCTGGCAGTTCACTGGGGCAGGTGAGATGGAATTACACTCATAGTTTAGTTAGTTTTCCAATGTGTTATGGTCTGAAATATTCTTAGCATTAAAAATATAAAAAAGTAAAAACAATATTTTGATAACAAATGAAAATGTATGAATACCTTCAACATCGGCCCTAAATGCTTGAGTACAGTATTTTTTGGATACCTGAGAAATATTAATTTTTTTTCCCACTTTCTGGTGGGATAAAATTAGTTAAAGATTTATACATTTTAGATAATAGTCTTATTATCAGCTGATAAGTAATTCCCTAATTGTTTATTAATTAGTTATCAGACTTTTACTGGGAAAATAGTACCTTGAAATTATGTTTCAGATATGTCCATTCGGTTAAACATAAATGCAACTTGAATTTCATTAGTTTGTGAATAACAGATTTTGGTCCAGGTCCTTTGTTCAGTCAGTGAAAATAATTCTTAATCGTAGCTGTAAGGATGGGAATGTTGGTTCAATGGTCAGACTGAGTTACACCTGGAATTTTAGCCTCGGTGGGTGAAAAATAATTGGAATCAATCTCCAGATCTTGAGGCTGGAAGTCTACCTTATCATCGCTGATCTTTAGTTCCCTCCTCAGATTTATCATGGGGGTCTGGAATCTGGTTTTGCCTTTCCAAAATGTTGATATTCTTTTCCGTGTTAACTGTGTCCTGACTAAATTTTTCGGATCATTGCATACTGGGATGTCCAGTGTTGCCCAAAATGGAGATTCTCTGCTGAAATTGTGATTTGAACTGTGGCCATTTGTGAGACGTGAGATCCAGATTATACATTCCATCAACAACATAACAAGACTTTACTGAAACACTTCTCTCTTCCTGGTTGGATTTAGACAAAAACTTTACGTGGTTAGGGTTAGAAAATATCAAGGTTAGGCTAAAATGGATTCTTTTAACAACGCCACTGTCACCCTCATGGACAGTTTAACAAAACATTGTCATTGGTTTGCTTTACAGAATAAAATTGGGTACAACAACTTGGATAGCGTGAGAATGCAATCATAGTTTAGGCTAAGAAACCGATTTTGAATCGACTGCATGGACACTCTCTTATCTCTATTTTTCAACTGTTTGTGTAAACTCCTCAATACCTCCCTGCCAACCTCCCTGATGATTTTCTTCTTCATACAGCAGCTTTCTCGGGTCACTGGTGATCCAGGGCTTACTACTGAGGAACACATAGCTTTCCTTGTGGGGATGATATTTTCCACACAGACGTTGACACAATCTGTTACCCACTTAGTAATCTCCATGAGGCTCACAGAGTGTATGTTGTCTCATAGCACCCCTTCAGAGTTTTTCCTTTTTCCTTAGACCAACCCCCATTTTAGTCCATGGTTGGCACTGTACAATGACTGTATAGTTGGAGGTGTGGGGAACCAGGTTGCAGTTTGATTTCCTAATGAGGTCTGATAGCGGGGCTTTTTCAATTATGGAGCACTTAACTGTTTTAAATTTGTGTATTGTCTGAAAGTGGCCTTGGAATCCAGTATATGCTCCTGCAGCCATGTTTTGATGAAACCCATTATACTGTCTATGTCCTCATGAATACTCCAAGCTCATCCATTTCATTTGCTGGCAAACTCACATTCCCCATTAGGATTAAGGGAAGACTTTATTTAAACATTCTCCACCACTATCCTTATCTTAAGCCTGCCCTACATCCACGCCATTTTTTTCAACTCCTCAGGAATTTGGGGTCTTTTTGCGGGTAGTTGTTAGCTTTTGGAGAACACAATCAGCTGTCCCCATTTGTTAACAGCTCCTGTGGCGGCATTATATCTCATCATGACATATGCTAAAAGTGACAAAAGTATGTAGAGAAATCACTCAAGTGTCCCAGCTTCTAAACCAGCACGGAAAAATCTAGCAAAAATCTGTATTTTGTGGGATTAAAAAAAACTCAATGGAAAATCTCGACAAACGAAACACGCAAAATATTAGCAGAGCTGCTGCAAGTTGATGCTACTATGATGTGGTGCATTCTAGAATTACGAGTGTAAAACCCAATCGCTGAGCCAACTTTCTGGGGATTCAGTACTTCTCCTTTCTTTCACCAAATGAGGAACCTCGATAAGCCCTGTGCATAGGTATTAGAACTGTCCACATTCACCAGAACGGCCTATGTAGCGGTCCCTGGAGCTTGGGCAATACTTGGAAAAGAAGACCACATCAAGATTTGGGTGGAAAACATTAGGAAGGAAAACTTCCTCTGGAGCAACAGTGGCTCTTCCAACATGACAATAATCTGAAACATATAGCCAAGGTGGTAATGAAATATTCAACATGTTGGAATAGCTCAGCCAAAGTCCAGACATGAACCCTATCCAGAACCTGTGAAGGAAACTAAACAGCAAAATGATGGCAAGGAAGTGTAACTCTGAATGGACAGACACAGTTAGCCTCTGTGTAGAACAGCATATGGCTATCGCAGCAGGTGCCCTTCCAGGAATCTGCCCTCATTCTCACAACCCCACCTCTCCCTCTATACTCCCTTCTTTTCTTCCTGTGCCAGCAAACCCTGATGTTGAGTAATTTTTTTCCACTCTCCCTCTTATCCATTTATAAGCTCAGCACTTTTCAATACCATAAAAAGAGATGTTTATAATGAGAGCTTGAACTGATTTGTCGGGCTTTAAAGCCATGTTTAGGTTTGCTCTGATTCCTTTTTTGTCACCTTGATTTGATTTTCCCTGTTATGTTAGGAAATTGACTGTAGTTGTTTGCAACAGCTCAAACTTTGACTAATCGTTTGAGGATTGAAAGGAGAGGGAAGAGTCCTTGCAGTGTTTCTCAAGTCTGGCCAAAGCACCTGGCAGCTCCCTCAGATATTTCCCTTTGGCCCATGGTAGTTGGATGGTCTGTGACTTAGCCTACTGTTTGTCTGTCTGTGTTTGTTTGTGTGCATGTGTGTGTGTGTTCGTTGGCCCCACAGATACCGTTCACCTGTCTTCCATGTCCAGGCCTGGTACGATGAGGTGAAAGATTACACCTATCCCTACGCGCATGAGTGCAATCCCTGGTGTCCAGAACGTTGCTCTGGGCCCATGTGCACCCATTATACCCAGGTAGGACAACGTCACATGTTATGCTAGCAGTCTAATTGCATTGTTGATGATGATGAAAAAAGATTTGCAACATCTGCTGCTTTGTATATTGTGAATCTGACTATTTTCTTTGAGTTTAGTAATTCATTGAATCTGCTTTTGATAGATTTCTCAGCACTTAGTTATAAGCTTAGCCTCAACTCCGTTATATAAAAACATGGGGGCAGAGGAAAAAGTGAAATAGAAAGAAGAGGATGCATGGATGAAAAAAATGAAAAACTCAAAAGGAACTAGAAATGGAATGGCTGACCTCCTCCTCGCTAAGACTTTGCTTTGTAGCTGCTGGGATGAGTTTACAGAAACATCCAGACTCCTTCCTTTGCCTTCATGCTGAAACCTGATCTCTTCCATCTGGTAGTCATTTCCAGACACACCAGACATCCTGCACTGCTTGACCTGAATTCTTTTGAAGATGCTGCTGAGAGGGGGCAGTGCCAAATCTGAGCATCATCACCTTCTCCCTGTCTTTTATTTGTTGATGTGTCTACAGAACAGGCTGTCACACTCCATTGCTACCTGTGATCGCACTGTGTTGAACAACCCACACACGTCAGTCCATGTGCTGACTCACAACTCCCGGTGGCCTCTTAAAGTATCAGGAAAAAGATGAACATTCCTGGGGAGGGAGAGCGCACATTTGTGAGGGAAATATGGAGAAGTTTTGGAATATGCTGAGTTGTATTACACGTCAAATGGCACATGATTTTATGATCAGGTTTTCCTTTTGATAACCTGTTTTACTTTACCTTGCACAGTTTGCAGCCTGAGCATGCTCTTTGTTCTTTATAGTCAGGATATGATCAATGGGTATTCTTTCTTCTTCAAACTGAATGATGAAAACCGCCAGGATTGTGTCAAAGAGGGCAAATAGGGTTCATATGACGAACATTCATCTGGGATATAATAGCAGTATACTCGAACAGTAGAACCACGAGTGTCAGGCAAGAAATGTAGGCCGCAAGTTTAGGAGCTGACTTTTCTATGAAATTCAAGTAAGTGCTAACTTTAGCCATTTGTTTGTTTTCCCTGTTACAGCTGGTATGGGCAACCACTAGCCGAGTGGGCTGTGGAGTGCATGTGTGTCCACGGATGAACGTGTGGGGAGATATATGGGAGAACGCTGTTTACCTTGTATGCAACTATTCCCCAAAGTAAGATCAATATTCCCTAATGTCCCACTGTTCATCAACACCAGTGGTCTCTAGACTTGTTTACATTCCTCCTCCTAGAGGGCTGACAAATGCTGCAGAGTGTGTTCTTAATATAGTTTTACTGCAAATATGCAGCACTCGTTGTTGTAGACATTTGTGACATATTGGGGTTATTAAAATTCATCCAGCTGTAAAGAAAAAATAATAATTATGAGGAATAGGGGGAAGAATTATTATTTTTCTTTATTAGTTTGCAGGACTATTGACTTGTTGGAATGTTGATGAAAAGCAAAGAATGCTGAAGTCATTAAAATGCTATGAGCCCAGTGAGGGTGGACTGATGATTAACTTTTTAATTAAGCTGTCCATTGTTCACCACCTCTGCAGGGGAAACTGGATTGGAGAGGCCCCATACCAGCATGGCCGCCCTTGTTCCCAATGTCCTCCCAGCTATGGGGGAGGATGCAGAAATAACCTTTGCTACAAAGGTGAGCCATTTGATTTTTGATGAAAATGATTTTCATTCATTTTGAATGCGGTCATATTATACTTTTAGTGTTTTTTTTTCCCCTGCTCTTTCAGTATGATGTATAGCTTTTGTACAACTGAAAGTGCTGCCAAGTTACAAATTTACACCAGTGGGAGTTATGTTTCTCCCACTGATGACACTTCTTCTGATATTGCTGAAAACTTGGTGTTTAATCTTTGCTTTTCTTCTCTCACTTGTTGACATCAACATCCACCATTTTCAGAGTAGCTGCCAAGTGGTTGGTTAGGCACACCTCAAAAGAAAGAATGAGCAGCCACCATGCAACCCACCATTTTTCGACCAATCGATTGACTGATTAGAGTAGACAAGTCGGGCGTCAAATCAGTGTGGCTCAGATAGAAAGTGACAAGAGGTGCTACACTGTGCAGTACTGGAACAATGCACATATTTTTCTCAAAGCATGTTAACCTATTCTTGTATAAACCCTTTAGATAAACTAATGAACCTGTAAGTTACTATAATATGGGCTCATTAAGACTGAATTTAACATTAAACACATCAGCCTGATCTTCATGGTTATTTGCAGACTCTCAGCGCTCAGAGACTGAGGACATGAATGAGGTGGAAAAGCCTCAGGTACCACTGCCACCTCGTACCACCTCCAGACCAGCCCTCAAACCTCCAAAGAAACCAGTGTCCAAGCCCTCCACTCCAAAGCCTGCCACACCAAGAGCACCATCATCAAAAACTCCCAGCAACACCTATCTTGGTAGCGACAGGAATTGTTAAAAACAATATTAAACCTTTGTGTTCTTTTTGTTCACGTGTTGTTTCATTTTTACAGCTCACAACATCAAGTGTGAGACGAGACTGCGAGATAAGTGTAGAGGAGCAACCTGCAACAGGTCAGGTTATTCTAATGAATTTTAGTGTAAACTGATATCTTGATGTGACTTAAACATCCAATCAATTTGAATTCACCACACACTTACTCTTTACTGTTAACTTGCTTTCTTCCTCTGCAGACACAACTGTCCAGCTAATTGTCTGAATAAAAAGGGGAAAGTTTGGGGAACTGTCTCTTACGATGTGGTGAGTCTCTCAAACTCAAAAATAAATGTCCAGTATCATGCAATAAATACATACTTAAATGTTCACATCCTGCTTTTGCAGCAATCGAGCATTTGCCGAGCTGCTATCCATGCTGGGGTCATTGACAACAACGGAGGGCTGGTTGACGTCACAAGGACAGACAAGTCTCCATTCTTTGTCAAATCCACAAAGAATGGCATCGAGTCTCTCAGGTAGATACAAGTAGAATGAGTTGGACATCATCATTAGAATTGGAAATTTTCCTGCCAAATTCAAAGGTTTCGCTTGCTCCTGAGCTGAAGCATGTGGGCGGGACTTTCAATGAGAGACCCAAGGCCAGTATCAATTAGGCTAACAGATGAGCAACATTTAAAGTTAGTAATGGTATGTTTGAACTCCTGCATTTAGGTGATATATTTTTCAACATAGATAATGCTGATTCACCTCAACAGCAAGCAAAACTTATGGGTTTTTTCTTTTTATGGTGGAATGTTTGAAGAACAATGTTCCCTATTTCTAAACACCCTTGTGTATTTGCAGTAAATATAAATCTGGCAATTCCTTTGTGGTGGCCAAAGTGGAAGGTAGGCTTTAGCTCTTCTTTTTTTTTTCACAAGAACACTGAGTCATTATTTTATGTACAGTCTAGAAACATATATTAGAAACTGTATATTCAGTGTTCATCTTTTCTCTGTTTGACAGAATATACTGCTGACTGCTACGCAACAGTGGCTGAAATCTGCCCTTTCAAAAGACCTTTTTCACACTGTCCAAGGTGACTTTGCACATTTGTTTTTCAGAATATTTCAAATTCAAGTGTCTTTCATAATGAAATATATTTAGACTATACTCAATAACCCTAGTATTAAGTAGTATTTGTAAACGGGTTTTGTCAAAATGGATTTTAACACACTTTGATGAGCAGATGTAAATATATGATGTCTTTGTGACTAACTTCTCCTGTGGGCACCCAGATAATGAATGTTGCTAATTAGCTAATGCTAATAAATGCTAATAAATGCTACATCAATAGTGTTGAAGTGTTATCTATTTACATTTCACTTTGTTCCTATCTGTCGCTGCCAATTCCTACTCATGTCCAATGTGTTTTTCAGAGTTTTCTGTCCAGCCAACTGCAAGACTCAGCCTTCGTATTGGTCTCCTGTGATTGGAAACAACATCTATGCAGACGTAAGAATCAAAAACATTTCACAAAGTGATCACAAAGTACACCGAAGGTCTGAAAATCTGCGCTTTAATTAGTGTAATCATCTACTCTTCTGACACGTCAAGCCTTGCGAATGTCCTTCTCTATCAACTTGTCAACAAACTGAAAGAAAACAATTTGAAACTCCTCAATTCAACACAGTCAAGATCTTTTTATAAACTGTATGATTTTATTTTTGTCTGTACACAGTTTAAATGTGAATCTGTGACATGTAATCTGTTTAATTTATTATCTGTAACACAAAAAAAATCTGCATCTGTTGAATAATTAGATCACACGATAGCTATGGAAAGCTGTTGAATCACTCCAGGAATATATCTTCTGTAGAATCATAGTAATGGCGACCACAAAGTGCAGAGGTTGTGCTCCTGTGCGCAAGACACTGACTGCTCAGAGGCTCAACAAGGCATTATCTCAGACTAAGTGCCTGTATCGCAGAGATAATGAACACGAAAAGGAGGACTGGCTTAGATCATCACCCTGAAGTCAAATATATCGTAATAATAGTGTGTTAGTCATTGTAAAGCGCCCTCAGACTTAATTTATCAGATCTTGCAGCTTATTTTAGAGACTGCACAGTCACACAAGGTCATGTTGAGTTTAGTGGAGCTGCACCTCTAATGAAAGTGCCCCTTGATGACGTCCAGCTGGGCACAGATCACTGCGCCACAGAGACCCTGCGGCTGGCACACTGGCTCCAAACAAAAGTGCCAAGGAATGTTTTACAGTCTCAGGCACCCAAATTTGTCTCTATAGTGGTGTCAAGGCTAAATGTTGGTTAGACATGAGACATAAACCGTCTGGTTAGAATAGTTGGTGGGGTGTATGTACAGTGTGATCTGTGTTTGGACTGGAAATAAATGATCCTATCCTATGTTGATAAGAGCTTCTGGTCTGTTGTGGTAGAACCAGACTTCTGGCTCAGACTCTACTTCCTGTGTGTGTGTTTGAGCGTGTGTGCTAATTTGTTTGTCTCTGTGTTAGTGAAAGACATTGTTTGCAGTGTGCAATATTCATGTAGTGTAAAGGTGGTTTTCCAGCTTGCCTTTTTTCATGTTGGACACTTTATGTCTTCACAGAACTCTAGCATTTGTAAAGCAGCTATCCATGCAGGCGTAATCAAAGCAGATGGAGGCTTTGTCGATGTTGTGCCGCTGGAAAGAAGAAAAAGCTATGCCGGAGTCTTGAAAAACGGCATCCAGTCTGAAAGGTATCACTCCCGTTTTCACGATTTACAGATTTAGTCGTTTTTGTTTCACAGATTTGCACAACAATTAATGGCTAAAGTCGCCAATAAATGGATCAGAAATCATGTCCAATAGTTGCAAGTTGAGAGAAAGAATTTCAAACATTTACGATTTTTAGGTTTGGCTCTGTGCAGTCCCGCTGATCTTAGGGAGCTCTGTCAAAAAATTAAAACACACGTCTAAACATGGCGTGTGACAGCTTTCAGGCAGCCATGTGTTTGGCAGCTGTGAAACTGCCAAACCCTCTTAGCTGTAATGTAGGCTATTATCGAGGAATCATGAGCACCAGAAACACATGCTAGAACATAATTAAAAGCTGTTCTCAAACCCAATTCATTATGCCAAAAGCCCTCCTGTGATTTTTGAAACCAGGTTACACTTTTCTTCTACATTTCAATTTAACTTTGATTAAGAAGTTGTTAATTCTGTGAATGGCGACTTGCTGTCACTTGTATAGTTTTGTCAAATATTCATAAAAATCCAAACAAAAAACTCTGTGAAGGGGTGTATTAAAAATAGAAGGAGTCTATCAAATAAGGTGTTGAAAAGCAACTAGTCAATGACCTGCAAATAAGTGAAAACTACGTTTAATTTTAAATAGAACAAAAAGAGCAGGTCAAATGTTAAAATTCTGGATTTGTTTCTTTTAAATAAGCACTCATTTTGAATTAGATTTTCACTGCCTATTTCAAAGAAGTTTGGATTAGACTGGAACGAAACACTCGGTGGAGTATCAGTTCATGAGCACAAAACTCCATTTTTGCTGTCAAAAGTGCAGAATTGAACAAAATCTCTGTGTTAACATTTGACACACTGTCTTAATATTAACTTGAATATACATCAGGTTTGAATGATTTCAAAACTGCAGCATTTGGCTATAGCGGAATTTTTCAGGGAAGAGGTTGTAAACTTAGAACTCTGAATAGAATTAAGAGAAATGAATCCTTAAGGTTGTTAACATAACACAGAGCCTTGAGGCTTTAACAGAAATCCACCGAGAATAAATTTCTTAATAAGCGTTCGCACCTGTTAACTTTCTATGGGGGAAAAAAGGATTAGAATAAGTTTAAACTTGAATGTTATGTTGGAGATTGAACAACGTTTAGATACAGAATGATATTTATATTTGGCTTTATGCACAGCTCAGTTTTAATATTTGACTAATGAGACTACAGTAAAGAAAACCTTGAGACACAACTGAAATAAAAACATTAAGCTTGTGGTAAAACCAGAGTAGAGAAGTACATTTGACAGGGGGAAATGTAAAATATGCAAGAAAATGTTGCTTTTATTCACTATATCCCATCTTGAGTTATGTCTATGTTAATATTGCATGCAGTGCGTTCCCTGCATGCACATCATGTTTCACAAATCACTCTAATTTCTGTGACCAGCTCAAGTGAACTAAGCTTAGGCAAGGAAGCCTTTGTGGCCAGTTCTGCTGGCATATGGGGTTGTAAGAGTAATGGTGTGGTTTGGTGTGTGGATGGGCCACACATGGGATCTTTGCTTACTTTACCCAGGCATTTCAACTGAGTGTGAGAAGTGCTGAATGGCAAAAAAACAATCCAAGCCTGATTCTATGAAACTTAATGCATAGCTGGGAAGGCCTCTCTCAGGGCATTGGGACAGGAGGTCAATAAATGACTGACGGAGAGTTTGTGCCATGTGCCAACATCATGGCAGAGTGGGCAGCTTGGATTGCACTCTGTTGCTGGGGAAGTAATCACAGCCTATTCAGTTACTTCAGGATGGAAATGCAGTCAGCCTCTTAGCCAGTGTTTTCCTATGCGGACAATTATCTGAGATCAGACACCAATCGTACTGGCCTATCTTGATTATTGATCATGGCATAGCTTCAAGGTCTTTTCGCTCATTGACTAATTTAAGTCATTGAGTTCAACACATGTGGTAGCTGGAAAAGTCCGCCTAAGAAATACTGCAGCAATGAGTCATTCTACAAACAGCCATTCAAAAAATATCGTGCGTTCCACGATTGCAAACTCTTTTTCGTTGATCGTGCTGCTTATTTGGACAATAAGAAGAAAAGCTGAATTTCTGAAAGCGAAACGCTAGATTGAGTATCCAACATATTTAGGAGACAGTGGTTATATCTGCAGTGGTGGAAATAATTTGTTTCAAAATGTTCGTTTTCAGCAAAAGCAACACAGACGGAGACTCCTTCCGACTCTTTCCCGTCAAGGTGTAAAACTTCTGAAGTCTAAAGTCCAAAGAGTCAACTCAGCTGACGTTAAAAGAGGGTAAAAGAACCTACAGGTTTGATACAGTGGCTTTTCATCTGTGTGCGTGCCTTCAGTGAACTCACAGAACATTGATGGACACTTTGTCCCCCCTTTCAAATAATAGTCTTTACTTTAAAAAAGAAAAAAGTAATCTTTTCATGGACACACATAATCTGTGAATACAGAATGTTTTTATATGTTTTGATGAATTGAACAGCTGGTGCTGCAAGTTTCAGTTAGAAAAAAAGGTTTCATGTTTACATTGATGTTTTATTACATATATACATAGGTTTTCTTTCACAGGAGTGTATACTGATCACACTGTATTTAATCATTCTGTACAGAATATGTAATGTTTTATTTGTTTTGAACAATAATTACAATATATTAACATGTCTATGTTTTAAATATATATATATATATGTTTTTTTTTTTGTAATTTTGGAGGCAACTTTTGCTTTCCTGGGTTATGTTTGCTTTCTTGCTCTAGAACATTTAGACTGTGAAGCCATAACTAGGTCTAAATAGGATTCAGAAGCCAAGTGGTGAGCTTTCACGAGAGAGAGGAGGTTTTGCTGGTTAAATGGACCAGAAACCATCAGGCAGAGACACAAAAACAGAGTAGATAGTGTGTTAAATAAAAGTCAGTGCACTGCTGGAGATAAACACTATCTTGTCTCAGTCTTAGGCATGTGGAAGTCCTCGATGGAAAGAGAGAGTTGGTTGCAGTGTCACAAACAGCAGATTCTATCTTGTGTACTTCAAATTTAATATTTATTATCGCTTAGTGCTTTCCTGATTTCTTCATTTCTCTTGTCCCCACTCTATATTCAAGAATGAAATAACGGCCCCTCCCACCTAAGACAGTTGAATGTGTTGCATGCTTCAGGTACAGAGAGATTTCTTTCTTTTTTTAAGGGTGTGAATATGTTTATGATTTGTATAATCAAACTGCAACTTAGGCACTTTGGAACAATTGAAGCTCTGCATCACACACAGGAGACACCTGTATTATCCATCACTATACTGGATCGTAGCACTGTGTTTGCTAAAGCCCGATTAACACGTTTAACACGTTTTTTTAGCCCTCTGTTACATGTCTTGGTTTAGTATTTCTAAAACATTACTGTTGGGTAATAAAAAGGACTTGCTTCTTAGCAGAGATTAAGGGTGGGGTGGGGGTACATTTTGTTTAGCAGGACTGGCATGTTAAGTTCAGATTTGTTTTCAGAGTTAAAGCCAAGAAAAAAGAAGCATTAGCTACAAATGGGTGCCTTCAAGTATATTCCAACTTCCTGTCTCTTTGTTCTACCTCAGTCCTATCGCTATGCTAAGCATTTAGGTCTTTTCTTTATGGGAATATTTTATTAGAAATGCTACAGGTTTGGCAAAATTATATAAAAAAATGTAAATACTGTGTTCTTTGTACTTCAATCATCCCTTAGTAAAATTATGGTTAAGATATGTGAACTAATTTTTCTTTTTTTTAAAAAAGTTTTTGATTTGTTCTATACTTTTTGCACAGTTTCAAAATAAAGTATGTCTTACAAATGCGGAAGTGCACTGGTTCCTTTTTTGTTGAAAGTCTTGTCAAGAGGATATTTTAGACATGCAGTGACGATCCCTCCAGGTTTTAGAGGCTGAATGTGGTTTTGTGCACATTGCCAACTTTGTGCCACTTCATAGTTTGCTTTGTAGGAACATGGAACGGCGTTGCATATCCAGAAAAAGCGATGTAACCAGAGAGTGTTTACTCTCTCGTATCTGAGGTCTCACATGTCTGACCGTGATGAAGTAAAAAGTCCTGCACGGGAACATACATGCAGTTGAATTAAAAAAATAACTGTATACACATTTTCCATGCTTGTATGGCACTTTGTAACCATGGTTAGGTCCTTCAAAGCACAATATGTTTCAGTCAAGTTTTCGCACCATTAGCAATGAAGGTGAAGCTCACATGCAAGGAGCAACATGGTGTTTGGTGCATTGCCCACGGATTTCAGCAAGAGGAAAGGACCAGGACCTGAACCACCAACAGGGCAAACTTCTCTATTAGCTGGACCACAGCCACCCCCTTCAGCCACTGATAGCCACTGTAACAAGATCTCAAGTATCTCAAGTATATTAAATGTACATTGACCTTAGCAACTGGCTAAAATCTGAATGATATGAATTATGAATGAAATTTAGACTCAGGCCACCCAGGATTTTTTCGTTATCTTTGGAAGAATATCATTGACCATGTTTAAAACTTGGCTTTGCTTCTTGTGGGTGCATGCAGGCCAAGTCATGAACAAAACAAATAGTAACGATCACTTTTCAAACCCACATACTGTACACGATCTGCCATTAGGGCTTTTTTTACATGAAGGGTGGAAGACAGACAGAATCCATGGATTTGGCTAAAATCTTACATGATTAATTTCCCATTCCACACACAAAACTGAAGCTCTTGTGTGTCAATTAACTGAATAATGAAATAATGTCACAGCATACAATATATGCCACTGCTTCATGGACCTAAATGAAGCATAAGAGGCCCTAAAACTCCAAATACCTCCAGTGCTTTTGTCAGAGGCAGATGTTCAGTTTCTGTTAAGCCCTAGTTGGATGGAACCCTAGAAATGCTGCTGATAAACAGCTTGTGTGATGACTGTTTTACTCCCATTTTCAAGAGAAAGATTTGTATTCACCCTGAAAAACTAGTAAAAAGGTCCTCTTGTCCTTACATGTACTTTGCGCAACAAAATGTTTTGGTTATAACAACATCTGCATCACACAACACTCATAGAGCAACAGCAGAACATTTATTTCAGAATATATATTTGTATATATAAATACTTTTTAGTTCTTCAGTATAAGTCTTTTTCTATTTCTACGGTATCCAAAAGTAAACTTTATGAATTTTGTCTGTTGGGAGCATCAGAAAGCCATGGAAAATTCCACGTGTCAACACACACATGCCAAATAAAATGATCTTGAATGTTTTCCAACAAGTCATTAAAACACGTGCAGCTGCACTTAGAAACTTTCAGAATTCAAACTCCATAACCACTGCAGGTCTTTCACAAGAACTGAACTGAATGTGAATAAATCCACATGCGTTTTTATCATCTATCTACTGAAACCTAACAGACTTGGAAGTAATTATCGCCACTGATCTGGTCACTGATCCGTCGTACCAAAAGCAGTGCTACTTCACTGCTTTATCAGCCAACTGCCCACTGTAAAGTCCAAAGTTCAAAGGGAAGATAAGTCATCATTAGTACAGACATTCTTGATCTCCAAAAAATGAATCCTAATGGACTTGGTGTTTCACTTGACTTTTTTCTCTTGCTTTGACATAAAGATGACAAAGAACATGAATTCTTAACAATCTCTATGTTTTCTCCGAGCAGCTTGACATTTGTGGTCTGACGACTTTGACTCACTCTTTAAATCTTCTAGATGGATTGGTACAAGATGTTATACAACAACTCATGGTTGCTTTTGGATTTTATTGGTTTTGATGATGCGCTCACTCTTGTTCAAGCAATATGGTTGACATTTGTGGTTTACTTTGTATAAACTGCTGTCACTTGCAAAAAAGCAGAGTTCTGACAGGGGATGACTACATCAAATAAATCAGTTTTTCACAATAACTTGATGTTTATAAATACATCTTTGTTGGAGTGTAAATCTGATTTGAATTAAATCAGAGCATAAGTGCTGTTTAAATCAGAAGCTCTAAGAGGCCTCTGTCGTGCTTTCAAATGCAATTTAATGTTAGGATCTGTTGGTTTTCTGGTTTTTCTCTTGGTTTTCCTCCTGCTCCTGGCTTCCATAGGCATGGCTCCTGGAGTGGCTGATTCACCTGTGATGGTCTGATTGCCTCCTGCTCTTAAACCTTGGTCTGTTCTCCAGCTGGTGCCAGTTTGTCTGCTCACATGTGGTATAGTTTGGACAAACTGATGTTTGGCTCGTGTTCAGTGAAGATAATTTGTGTAAATTTTTTTGGGGTCTTTGCATCAAGAATTGGACTCAGTCAACTTCGCATCTGTTTTCACTGAGGTCTTTTCTCCTTAAGACTGGAGTCTACAGCCCAGAGCCTGGATGAGGAGCATTTCTCAGTTTTCAGTCATCACTTACCTTTTTTCAGACTGCTCTGTACTACCAACTTCTCTCGAGGATTACCAACTCGCATTTACAAGGGAGACCGAGCCTGGTCAATAAACATTTTTTGACTTGGATGCAAGACTTGCACCTGGAGATTTCCATCTACGCTTCCTCTCCGCAGACCATCTCATCCCCGCAGTTATTGTCTGACCTACCTGCACTTTGGACCGACACCAACGCATTTATTTTGTCAAACATTATTCAGAAGTCATTTGAGTCGGTCACTGATTGGGGTCCTGCCATTGAAGGAACCCTAACATTTTAACCTGGTTATAGTCAGACAGCCATGTATTTGTGGCTATGAAGACAGTATTATCAGCAGATTATTGGGAATTTTATTGTTATGGGGCAAGAGGTTTGGACAAAGGCTTACTGTAGTGAAGTTTCTATACACTAAAACCTCAAGCCAAGATCTCGATCCTTGCACAAAAATATGTCAAAGCTCAATCTATCTGACCATAATGTCATCTTATTAGAAAGGCATTGAAGATGTACAGCACATGGGTTCAAAGAAGAAGAAAAGGAAAGGCAGTTAATGTGGAGGAAATTAGAATTTTACACTTGAATTGATTGCATCTAACAGATGTGGCTGTTATTGTAGGACCGTCTCTGACCTGCTTTCTTATCATAGGAATGCTGTAAAATCAGTTGGCAGATACATGTAGAAGATGAAGGCTTTTCCAAAGCAATCTATCAGAAAGGAATAATTGGTATTTGTTGTGACTCTAAGTCTAGTCTCCAGGCTGCTTAATTTCACTGTTAACAGTAAAAGTGGATGCATCATCTTAACCAATTTTATTTTATCTTATTTTTTGCAATAATATAGCTAGTGATTAGATGCTGTTTCTTAGCAAATGGTGCTTAACTTTCATTACAGGTTTCAGCCATTGACTATTTTTTACTCTTGGCCAATATTCCTTGCAGGAATCTGTGGTTGCCACTGGTCCATCCCCTCATCTCTGGGCGATACATAGCAGGAGCCTCGTTTGGCTCCATCCCCCGGCCAGGAAGCTGCTGTCCTCCCCTTCTTTCCTCTTAATTTCCAGGCTGTGAGCATACTCCACATCCACTGCGCTATGAATCCTCTACATACAGCCTTAGCAGGGAATATGCCTCCCAAAGAACCTTTGCCCCTGATTTTACTCCCTTTAGCCTCCTCTCTCTTAGAACCAAAATTTAAACATAAGAAGATATGCCTTCTTGGCTTCCATCCTATCGATCAAGTCCACCCTCAGAGGCGTTTGGGTGGAAGAGGATAAACACAGCTGGTGTTTTGCCTTGTCAACCTTGTGTTTTTTTTTTATTTTTATTTTTTTAAACCTTCTCAAGGATGTTGCTCTTGCACATGATTTCTTCCTCATCTGATGATGGTGTGCGGTGACTTTTTTTGATTTGTACATCTGTCCTGGTCCAACATATTCTCTGTTGTCTTAATGCCACGAGATTGGATATGGTATGACTCTTACTTTTACCACTGGGAAATATCCCACGTTAGAGCTGCAACCAAGAGTCAAGAAAATCAGTTCAGTGATCCAAATGAACGGAAATGAATAACATCAATGATATGACATACTGATTTAAAACGCACTTGAAAATAAAGAAAAAACTCAACAAAAGTTTTAAAATGTGCTTTAGATATGTTAAATGCCCCAGATAGACAGAAACAACCACTATGTGGATGACAGCCAGGTTGAAAAGAACAAACATTGCATATTAAAAGAGCTGATGACCAAACAAACAAAAGTAAATAAGAAGTTCTAAGTGCTTTTGCTTAAAAGTCAGAGGCTACGGAGATGAATTATCTGCAGTCGTATCCTTATGACACCTTGGCTGGATCAGTCTGTTGCTGGTGCAGCTGCTTGGCGCTCACTGTTACCCATGTCAAAACTAACTTATCATAATTCGGCCAAATCTGGCCAATACTGTTAATGTGCTTACCCAAGTTAGGTCCATCTAATTACCTTGGGTCACATCTGGCCCACATAAGGATTGCCTTACATGATGAATTAATTTCTATTTGGTGACTTTAATTATACGTCAGATTGTGATTAAAAATATTATTCCACAGCAGCCTCAGTTATACTTTGTGTTTAGCTCTGATTAGCAAAAGTTTGCATGCAAAAGTAAAGCTAGTACAACTTGAACACACACCTACTGTCAGGGTGAATATGCTTGTGTGAAATGAGCTCTTCAAATGAAAACCTTCAGTCACATCGGACAAAGGGTTTGACGTAAAAAAAACAAGAAACATTAAACAGATTTTAAATTGCACCATCCTGCTCAGTAACTGCTGCCAAACCACTCAGAGAAATTCTTATGATGATGCTCTACAACGTAATGTAGGCCCATTGCTGTTTTATTTGGTTCACTTTTTCTTTTTCTTTTTTTTTGACATGAGAGCCATGATAGTGAATCCCTGGCTGGGTTCCCTTGGGAGCTGGTTTGATTTCTGTCCAAGAAGAAGGCAACTCCCAGTGAGAAAACAAAGACTGTTTGTCAGAAAGATGAGGAGGAATCTGTGGTGGTGGTGTGTAGTCAGCCAATGTAGACTGGAATAGTTAAAGCTTCACCACCAGGGTAAATCTATAGGCTTTATGTATTAGTCTGAAACCTCAGTAATCGCAGTGTTGACGGTTGTACAGTTTTTCTTTCTCTCTTGTGACGCACTGTAATTCTGGGAAGAGAGGATTCAGAGCCAGCAACATGGCGGTGTGCATGTATGCTTTATAAAAAGTCATTGTCATGTGACGTAAAACACAATTTTTGTTGTGACTGTGTTCCACTGTGCAGTGTGTTTTTCACTTAAAATCCTACTCCAACAGCGGGCGCTGATTTAAAAAAACAAAACAAAAAACATATGATGTTTACTGTACATCTTCATAACCAGCTTTAATCTTCAGCTGCACATTGTGTTTGATGATGGATGATGTTTTCCCAAGGAACACCCTTTGTAATAATTACTGATACGCAGTCATATTAAGGCCAAAAATGTACTCTTTTTAATCGTGCGCTGTGATGAGTGCCTTTTTTATGCTGCGTTTATTTGGAACATTAGTTGCAAACGCCCTTGGAAGTGAATGCTTCGAAACACAAGATGAAATATAGGAGGTGACTGGTAGAGGCAGTGTGGGGACACATTTCCAATACGGTTGATCTCGCCCTCTAAATCGACAACTACTGTGCCATAGTTGTCACTGTTTCTGTGGTGATCTTATCAACAACCTAATATTAACCTAATTTGTTGTCTCCGTGTTTGATATTTTACATCCTACAAATCCAGAAGTTCTGCCCAGTCTGACTTTGCTGGTGCACGAGGGCTGTGTAACGTAGGTTTGTCGTCTGCACCAGTCCATAAAGGTCCACTGGTTCCTCTGGGGCCAATACAGATATTTTCAACCATGTAAACTGAGCACAACGACCATGCATGTGCCTGGATCATTTTCCATTCATTAAAAGAACATAGCACACAAAGAAGACAAGGAGCAGAGCAATCAGCATGAATGTTTGTCCTAAGGAGGGATTTTGCGGAGACATCCACACCTCTATGTGTACCGTAGATTGATTGACACTCTGCTTTTCCATGGGAAGCTTCAGTGCTTGTGACCCAAATGATAATATGAATAGAAACGCATGTCTTCAAAATCCCAGTTGGTTTGCACAAGTGGAAATGGAAACTTTGTAACCTTGTACCCAGGCACATGCCTATGAGGGAGCTGGTTGCCTGTGTGGGCACAAAAACAACAAGCAAGTATTTATCTGGCTCACTGAAGCTGTTCTGAAGCACACAGATACTTTATAGCATGGATATTAGCATTATAACATGCGCACAATGTTTATGTTGTTATGGTGATATTTACGTGGTATGTCGTTTTGATTTTGTGCATGATGATGAATTATGAGAGGGGCAAAAAAGTGCATTTTAGGCTTCTTATGAAAAACAATGAAGCTGACATTCGAGACTGAACCAGTGGTTTGTGAAATGAGTGCTGTACCAAATGATTTGTACAAAGTGAGGTGCTGTAAGTTTCACTTATACCTGACAACAAAGACTCAACAGGATGAAATTAGGTCAAATTTTTGGAATGTATGAAAATGATATGGTACCTAAAAGTAGTGTGCTGTGATGTGAAAGTCAGAATTCTTCTTGCTTAATGATGCAGAGATGCAAAGCTTTAAAAGGGTAGGAGCACTTCTCAACTGTCATGGAGAAGATGGTGAGTACAGGGAACAGAAGGCAGCATGGATAGCTTTGAGCCTGGTAAGGTGGACTCTCTCCTTATTGTGATATAACGGGACTCCAGTTGCCTTGCAAGGTAACATCAGACCAGTACGTCTGAGAAATTTGGAAATCACCAATAATTTGTTATTTTGTCATACTCAAGTACGAACGTCCACTGTGCCTACCATGGAATGGGCACATACATCATAACATGTTGGGAAATTACACTGTAAGCCACAGGTTGTATTATTAAGTGTTACCAAAATTAGATGATAGATAAAACTGAAAATGATTTAAATACTAATAACACTCACAGAACAAACACCAGTCCAAACAAATCACCGAAATGTATTCTGGAGGGACTTGGACTTGGAGGGAATTAGAGGGAATTAGTGAACTGTTCAGCCAAGATTAGTCAGACACACGCTCATCAGCGCACAGCCGCTTTCCAATTAGATTGTCTGGATTGGATGTTAGTCATGACTCAAAGAGTGGCGCACACCAGACCGTGTAGTCACGTCACTCAAAATTACAAATGTTTACCTCTCTGAAGGGTTTAATTGTCTTGGAACCATTAATGTTTAAAATGGCAAAGACAGCAGCAGACATGGACTTATTTCATTAGTAAGGGAAAAATCCAACTTCTTGTTTACACAGTGAAAAAAATATTAGACTTATATCATGGTGGCATGACAGAAGAAGACCCTATCCTTTAAGATTCATCCTTTGGCTACAATGGGCTATGACCACCAATGGCTGTGGACCAGTAGATGAAACTGCTTTCTTCTAATACAAGTTGCACAGCATCTGGGCCTAGATCTGCACCAAACCCGATAATGAGCTGTAGTAAAAATTAGTGTTGTTTGTGAGGCCCTTTTTTTATTTTTGTAACACGGAGAGACAGAAAAGTATAACAACGTCGGCTGTTAAATCTCAAAATATTTATTTATAGAATACGCGACATGTAAATTGTTCCACTATTGGTTTGTATAATGACTGAGCCCTTTCATGTCTTTCCTCACAGGAGTCTCATTAGCCCAGTATTTGCCTGATGATGGTTTCATGAAACACTGCGAAACGATTACATAAACCTTTTGTCAGTAAAACAGTAAAGATCGAGAGCCTCATTGTGGATGTTTTAACAAAGAGCTCACTCATAGCTCCGTTTTGCTTTATAGTATCGCACAGTGGAGCCGACACATAATCACATACTAGTAATGGATGACTGCCTCTTTTGTGCCTCCTCTGCTGCTTATTTCCCTGCATGTTGAACATATAAATCCAATGGGGAGCAGAATTTGTCGGCACTTTGTTCTGAGTGGAAAAGCACGACAAGTGGAAAGTTCAGTAGAAGTAAACAAGCATTTAGTGCCAGTGGTATTGTCTGTTTAAATAGCTCCACCATTAAAGGGTTTGTGTAAGAACTCAGTGTGCCACAGAAGAAAAGAGAAGATACTTCGGAAAATCTTTGGTCTGTTGAAGTTGTCGTCTTAGGAAAGGCTCTTAGAGTTTGGATAAAACTGACAGTGGCGCTCTGGTTAAATAGTTTGTGCTGTCAGTTTAAATACATGAAAGCAATGATCAAAACAATGAATAATCATTTATCCTCAGCAAATCCAGGAACAGGGTGCATAATCTAAATGGGACTAAAAAAGGCCTGGATTTGGTATCTTTACAACTGTTTTAATAGTTGAATTACATTGATTTGATCTTAAAGTCAGACAGATAACATTTCTGGTTTATCTGCACTGTACAATCACTTCAACTCACCAAATGGTAAAGTTCCTTTTGTGCTGTCTTCCACAAGGTTGTTACTAAGAACACTTGAACTGGTTTATATTCTTTCAGAAAAAAATACTGAAACCAATAGAGGAGTTCAGCATTGTGTATAAATATATGCTATGAAAATAGACTGAATTTGATGAATCTATAATAAATGCACTTCAAAGGGTAACATGTTTATCACATTTAAACTGATTCTTTCCAGGTGTTTTGACAGAACAGCATATTGTCATTCAATTTAGCTTCATCTTTATGTTATACAGAATAACTCAACTAACCAAAAATATGTGTTGGATCTTGAAAGAGGCGATAAATGGCTCCCTCCAAATCTGCTTGTCTCTGTGAAACTCTTTCAGGAGTGTAGAACAGAGCTATAGTTGCTCGGTCTCCACCAGGTATAGAAAACTATCCTCTCCCACCTCCATTTCTGAGAAAAAATTATTCCCTACCTGTAACTGTAACTTCTCAACTTAATGTGGGAGCCATCAATTATCAGGCATTCAACAGAGCACGCAGCGCATATGCGATGTATCCGTCACACTTGATTCCCAAATGATTGAGCTTAAGCAGATTATATAATACATGGCGTCAAAAAGGCTTTTTCTCATTTGTTTCAATTAAGCATGACTAAAAGTAGGTAAATTAAACCTAATTGCATGATTTAGTGAAAAGATGTACACTTTGTGAGCCTTTGCTTTCAGTATCTGGTTTGACTGCCTCCTGCAGCAAAAACTTCACTTAAATGAGTAACTGTTGATCTGTCCTGCACATCACCTTAGAGGAGTCTTATCCCATTTCTCATTTTAAGTAAGGACTTTTACAAGACATTATCAAAGTATTTACTCATTCTATTATAGCTATTTTTTGGTAAGACCACTTATGTGTGTGTGTGTCGACTCCACTTTTGAGATTTAGTTTGTGGACATATGAGCTGATGTTTTTCTTTGGAATTCCCTGGTATGAGACAGAATCGCTTGTTCCATCAATGAATACAAGCTTCTCCTGGACTGGAAGCCGCAAAAAACAGGCAAAACCCTGATACTCTGACCACCGTGTGTCTTCCTGCAGAAATACAGTATCTCTCTTTTATATCTTAAACATAAAACATTTAAAATTCTTCTTTGGCCTCGTCTGACCACAGAAAACAACAGCATTCTGGCTTGTTCATGTGATCTTTAGCAAGTTGCATACATACAGATATGTTTGCTTCACATTTGCTTTCTTCTTGCAGTTCTATGATCCAGATCGTTGTTGTTCATTGCTCTCCTGATGGTGGACTTATACACCTCTATCTTTGAGTGATCTTTGTTGGTCGACCACACCTGGGGAAGGGAACATTATTCTCAGCTTAACAGATAGGCATCTGAGCAAAACCAATGACATATAAGTCCCACTCTTAGTTACTGCTGCCATTTTAAAGTCTAATGGCAGAAGGGTTAATGTGATAAAGGAATTTGGGGATCTGTTTGCTTTCCTTGAGGGGGCCAAATAGCGCCGTCCAGAGGGCATTAAGGAGAATTCATGGGAAAGAATGTGGTCACGTTGACTAATAATGACTAATAATAGTTCCTTTGACCTTCTGGACCATCTGTTTTCTTAAGTCGGTCAGCTGAACACCAACAATCATGGAGCAGATCTTCACAGTGTTTCCCAGGCTGTTCTTGTGTTTCACAGACAACCCATAAACCAGCAAATAAAAGAAAATGTTAAGAGTTTCCATTAAAGAATGACTGACGTTACATAAAGTAATCCCTAATACATTAAAAGAGTTCAGATTCCCAAAGCTCACAGCTGATTTTCATCTCAGTAATTTACGAAACCTGAATCTACCTGCATCTTCAAATGAACTGCTCCGTCCATGATGTTAACACCCCAGTATGAACAAACTTCTGACAGCCAACATAAAGCTCAACGCTCAGCCATATACCATAAGAACCCATTAAAGTTACAAGTATGAATTAGAACTTCTAGATATAAGTGTTTTTTTTTTTTTTTGCTCTCCTTAGTGAGAAGCATTATTTACAGAGCGGTTCCATAATGATACAAACAAAGAGCTTTCATTTTACCCAAATGCTCCACAGCGGTATGGTTTTAATTAACATCTATTGCCAGGTCCGTTTCATCAATTGGAGTTGTTAATGTCCTGAGGCCACTTTTCCCACATTGTTTTTGTCATTTGCTCTCATGCTGGCACTGACGACTCATGCCAAAACAAATGTCAGCCTCAGCGTCACGGCCCATGTTGAACCGTGGGGTGGCGAGTTTGTTGCATCACACTCTGAAAATGCCTTAAGTTGCCTTCTACGCAGAGGTAAAAAAGGGGTTCTGGGAAAGGTTTGGTTCCCAGAAAGATAAGTTGAGTGTCGGTGGTCTTTTTCCCCCAAAACTTTGAGCAGCCAACTGACAGGTGCCTAAAGAAAACTACCATTGTTTTATGAGGAATTGATCAGACAATTCATAGATTTTTCTCAAACATTTGTAAAAAGTGAGACTCCGGGGTCAGTTTGTGGGTCACCGTAAAGTTGTTAGAAAAACTTTTTTCTCTAATTTGGGCTGATGTTGACACTGCATTTATTTTGGCACTTTGCATTCAGACAGCTGTGATGAATGTATGTTGTATTTGTTTAGTCTATGTAATTATGCAAGATTTTGTTTTTCACTCTATAGGAATGTTTCTCTAGCAGTATCTGGACTTGATTTGACATGTACTGTTTCTTGTTAAAAGGCTCCTTTAACATGCTATCATAGTATAAAACACAAACCAGAAGTGTTTCGTGTTTTCCACATTCTGTAACATTATAGACAATAATTATGATAGTGGGTGGATGGCTGTGTTTGTAAGTAGAGCTATAATTGACATCAAGTTCAGACACCAGCCTGAGACAGGAAATAGCTAAACAAAACAAAATGAAAAACTAAAAAAAAAGAAAAGAAAAATCGCTCCAAGAAACCACAAATCATATTTTGGGAGTGGTGGCTGGCTCACTCAGTCAGTGTGGCGTGGTTGCGTTAGAAGAGTGGTAAGCAGTAATAGGAGATAAAACTGCTGACAACAGTGTGAGGGCATCCCAGCAGGCCTGCTGACGCATGTCAGTTTCAAGTACAGAAGACCAGCAGATGCTTCTTCAGCCAAGATGCTTTCCTGGAACCCATGAGTTGTGCTTACTGATATATGAATCTCCATGCACTGCAGTACTTATTTCTGTTTCACAACATATCTCCCACCTTGTCTATCTGTGTGATTGACAGATTCATAAAAAATAAATTACTCAGGCACATATTAACCGATGGTCACAGTTTCTGATACAGAAATAGTTTACAGGCTTTATGTTGTTGAGTCAGTCAGCGTTTTCAATTTTTCATCATCCCCTTCTTAGCTACCACTTACAGGTCCCTTTTCCTATAGCTCCATTACAGCGCAGAGGTGACACTCTGGGTTCTGGAGGTTAACATGAACTTCAGCACAGGAAAGAGAGCAAGAGTTCAGGGTGCAGAAATATGAGATTAGGAATGAAAAAAGAGCCGGAGTTTGGGGCAGATATGAAGGAACAGAACTTATACAGCGGGGTTGAGGGATTCAGCTTTGCGTTAAGGCGAATTAACAAACTCGACCCTGGTGAGTATGTCACTCCAGATTGAAATGAGTTCATAGAAATATTCAATGAATCTGAGCGTACACCTCAGTTTTAAGAAACAAATACAGTCAAACTGCGTATTTTTGCATCTTTATTCAACACACCCCATTAACTGTAACCCCCAATATTTACCCATATGTTTGTTTTAGTACCTAAACCAAATCAAACAAGCTAAATGAATGGAAACGAAACAACGAAAAAATGTCTCAGACTAGTCTGTTTGGCCTTACAGAATGACTCGGCTACTACATCCACACGAAGGATAAAACTGTTGTTTATGATGGTACATTTGCATTATAAAAAGAATGTTTTCTAGCCCTAAACAAGGTTGTTTTCTTACTCTGTTGAAGCAGTAGAGTTTATTCGTGATATCTTGATGTTTACATGTAATGAATGAAAATAAATAGAATGACATCCATGACTGCTGCGTTCTAAAAAGAATGTAATTGCATTGTCAGATCCCAACCAGGAAGTGAGAAAAGTGTTGTAAAGTGTAAAATATTGTTGTATTTTTGACAGAACATACAGTATGTATATTGGTCAGGGCCTCACATCAAGGACCATGATTGACAGAGCTTCACTAAACTGCAAATCCATCCCTACTCCTTCCTCCTAATGAGGACACATGTGTCTTCGTACATGAAAAAGATGAGAACGGCATGTTCTCTGATGGGGAAACGTTCATATGAGTCGCATTTCCCCTGTGTTGTTTGAAGGGGGAAATGCAATGCTCTGCAATGTATTTATTGATGGAGTCCATTAAAACAGCCTTAGATCTTGATCTGCCTGTCTCCAGTGCACTGTCTGCATTTGGGTCCTCGTGTAAACCACAACCACATAACAACATCACAGCACACTCTGTCTCCTCATATCCCGTGTTTTGGAAAAAAAAAAAAAAAAAAAAAAGGGATTATGCAACACAGTAGTAAAAAGATGAGTGTGAAGGCGATCGAAAGAACATGATGTTGCTGCATTTTCCCAACATTTTGATTAGGATTTTTTTTGCCAAGATTCAAATGACTTTGCAAGATATTTTTGTGGTCTTTTACTTACACTTTACAACATCCCGTTAGTATACATCTCCGAAGTACTTAAAGAGAACCCGACATCTTTTCGGTTCTTTAAGATGTGAAAGACCTGGGGGGCAGCTGACGTTGGCGGCATTGTATGTGGCTGACAGGTGATGCTTAAGACGTCCACATCTATCCAGAGAGATGGTTTATCCTGTATAATATTGATGGGTTCTTTCACCTCCCTCTCAGATATTTTGTCCTCTCTGTCAAAAATACCCACATAACCCACATAAGGAGACTAATAACCTCGACTCTATTATTCCTTTCTGAGGTAGAGTTAATAGCAAAAAACAGGTGTACTTTGATTTACAAATGGGCTGGATTTCATGACAACAAAACCTTTTTTTTTTTTTGCTCAGCCTCACAGACATGTGACAGTTTTTTTTTTTTTTTTTGGTTTAATCTCTTCCTGTTTAGATTTGAAAGGTTTTTCTCTTGTGCCTCCCAATTAGTGTTGTTTCCTGTCTTTAGTTTTCACACCTGTGTTCATTCTGTTGATTGCTCTGCACCTTTCCAGTGCATTTTGGATCGGAAGCTTTTTCTGCTGTCCACCTTTGCTTCTTACCTTCTCACGGTGAGGTCACAGAAATTTATATGAAGTAACTGTGAGCATTTGCTTTGGACTAATCTGTTAAGTGTGAACAAATCACATAAAACTGCAATAAGTTAAAAAATTGTATTGGTGAACAAAAAGACATCTGGACACATATTGTATCAATCAATACTTTAAAGACTCTTTAAGCGTTATGTGATTAGTACTAAAAGTATTACCCACATTTTTACTGGCTTCTTTTTAGTGAAATACAATGTTAACAGTTTGATTTTGAAATATGTAAAAAAAAAAACAACCACAGTTGGCAATATGAACACTACCTCATCAAAAACATTTATGACCTGTTAAAAGATGACGAGATTAGGGTTAGAAAAATAATGAAAAATGAATATAGTGATATGTCCAATCCAAATACAGACGCCATGAAACAAAAACTGACTCCACCACATGTAAAAATGTTTTGATGATGTGACACAGAAGATGAGTCACACCGACAGCTTCTTAAGCTTCTTGAAGGTGCCTAGTTTCAAGGCCCACATGGAAAAATGTCCGACTGAAAAACATTCAACCTCGTGGAAAACGTTTGTTCCTCAACGGAGACAAAATGTCAACCAAGTTCTGTACAAGCTACATGGTGCACAGAAAGTGTCGTAGCCCATCTGCAACACACACTATTTACTTAATATCAGGGGATAAATACGATCAAGGTGAAGTAGGCTGTACTCTACCAAGTCTTACTTGTCTTCTATTTCTGTTTCTAGGTGTTCAAAAATCATTGGTCACCATCTGATGCTGGCAGGAAGTGTTGAAAGGAGGTAGGCAGTTAAATCTGGTTGTAGAGCGTGTGTGTTTGAGGACAGAGTAATCAGAGGAGAACCAGATCCAGCCAAAGGTACTGTGGGTTGTTTTTTTGATGGAAGTTAATGGGAATTTAGTGTGAGAGCAGTAATAAGGTGAACTATTTCATTGCTACATGACCGTTTAATCATTGCAACTGATCACACGTTTTCATAAGTGCTATGATTGACAAAGATTTCTAGGATCACTGAAAATGTGATCATTTTCTCGAAGGTTGACAGGGGGAAGACATTCATATGTTGTTTATCTCACTACAGGCTTAATCTTCTCTTGAGTTTTCCATCTGCACACTCCAACGAGCCCACACTACAACACTTTATTCTTCACTCTGTCATACCTGTCACTGAGGAACAGCCAGTGCCAATGAACAGACTGGAAGCCCTCTTAGACTAAGATATAAATCAACATGATGCATGGATTTTTTTTGGAAACTAATGCACATTTTGGAAGATATTATACGTCATAAAACACAAGCAGTACTTGATCAGATATGTGCTCCAGTTCAATGCTGCAGCTATTACGCAAAAAGTGTGGTTTTGTTTTTGCTTGTCTGCAGTGGAAAAGCCCAAACTATGAGTGGTTATGTTGTGGTTTAGTCCCACTGGAGGTTTTCTGTGTCTCTGTAAGCAGGTGCTCTGAGTGCTTGCCTGTATGACGGTGGCTAACAGCCCGAAAAGTCCACTACTTCTCAACAAACTTTGTACACCCTTGTTTGTGTGTGTGTGTGTGTGTGTGGATAGCCTTACTTTGGATATACAACTTGTTCATATATATTCTTTCCAGAAAACAGCATTGTGGAGCTCTTTGAAGGTCACAGAAAAGAAACTCAACAAACATCTTTGCCTTGTCTTTGCAAACACAGCTGCTCCAGCGTCCCTGCGTCACCCCTTTCTGTCTGAACTCATTTGCCCAGAATTCCCTTGGCCAAACAAACCATGCAGGTCAACCCAGCTGTGGCCAGTTTATGCTGAACATTGCTACACAAGCATTAGCTTAGAACTCAAAGGCTGCTCTGACAAGAGCTGGCAGACTAAAAATTTCCTCGTGCCTCAACAGCAGTGGTTTAAAATGTTACTAATTAAATGTAGTGTTGTTTTTGTTAATTCCTCTGCAACCATTGCCGAAACAATTGTGAGGAGCAGAAGATCAAAGTATTTAGAGTGCACATCCAAACACACACACATCTCATCTCGTCAGGCTCAATTCAGTTGCAGAAGCTGACAGTTAAACAGGTAAAAAAACCCAAAAACAGGTAAACTCACTTCCTTACACTTACGTTTTAGTCATAGAATGTACCCACTTCTAAATCTCCCCTTGTTTTGTTAATCACATTCACCTTTGTGATGCAAGTAACATTTACATTTATGAGGAATGCAAAGACGTGACCTGCACATTAAGGCATAAGATTTAGAGCAATAAGTTCATATAGATGCTTTCTCCTTGATGAAAAGAAAAAGAAGACATGTGACAAAGTCATATTATTACTGGCCCATTTTTTGGTTGACTAAATGTGGAAAAGGACTCACGATATCGTGTTTTTTTTTTTTGTTTTTTTTTAAGAGAGCGTTAATCCTTTAATTGATGGATTGTTTAGAAAAAGGAAGAAAAAAAAATCTAAATCATCTGGCAATTTGTGTTAATATCTGGCAGCCAGGTTGGTTATTTGACACTAATGCAACTAAAAAAATATCGCAATATCATGGATTAGACAAATTACTCTACAGTCTGCAGAGAGACAAAGACAAACACTCATCACAAGCCACAGCTGAGAGAGTGTTGAAGTAAATCATAAGAAAAAAACTACAGATGGAAAAAAACACACTTGACACAAGTATTGGCACAGCTTTGAATGATTTATGTGAATGGAAATGAATCTGGAATATTTTTCTATTAGGCTTTATCATGTTTAGTTTTTTTTGCTTATCGCTTAGTAAATTCTGACATTTTATTCATATGTTCTGATAAACATATTTTCCAAACTTCAACTTGAATTGCTGTAATTTCTGAGAATATTATGGGTTATGTGCCTGACTTTATGGGGTGTCAGTTATTCTGACGGTTACCGCAATCACACTAATGTACTTTAGAGATGTTTGCTTGAAGTATTGGTGAAAAGTTTTCTAAGCCAGGGACTCAGGACTGTGAGACTTTCATCAATGCAGCCATTTAAGGTTTATCCTTCGGGGACAGTGTAGCAGGTCACAGGTCAGAAGCTTCAAGATTACATCCAGAGCTTTGCTGTGAGTGGTTATTTAGAGTGACCTTTTCTTGGGTTATTGCTGCAACATAAATCATAGTCTCAGCAACATAAAACATGTTACGGCCAACATTCCGCCACTTTTAATAGCAATAATAGCACACACTTTTCCTCAAACTAGAAATATTTAACTGAAACAGAGAGGCCATGTTGCCTTGGTTTGTTTTGTTAAGATGTGAACTGGCAAGCCTTCAACACTAAGAAGAACTTTGTTTAACTTTATTCAGCTTACGCAGAGGCAGAAACAACTCATGAAAGAGGCTTTAAAAGTTAACCAAGGTACTTTATCCAAGACAACTGGACTTTGAGGCAGTCTAATAAATGGCTAAACAGGTTGAGTAAGAATCACTTAATGGTTGCACTTTATAGTTGACAGATCTGAGAGTGACTTAGTATAAATGCATGAAAATGTTGTGACATCCCACTTTTTGTCTGTCTCCATGCAGTTAAGTGGTAGAAAGTTTATTGGAAGGTGTAGTACACTTAAGCTTCTCCGAGTACTTGACAAGACAAAGTTTTTGTTCTTGTCCTGGTCAAGTCTACAAGCCTGGAAACAAACTAGGCCAGGTTTAAATGCACCCCTTTTTTGTTTGGATTTTACTCTAAGGAACTAAGGGTTGAAAAAAAACTTTTACACCCCTCCTTTAATAGGATGATTGATGCTAAACTGACAGCAGATCTTATCTTGCTCAATATTTCTGCCACAGATCAATTACTTGTACATCAAAAAGCAGCTTCTTCCACAAGAATTACTGTCCTCCTTTTAGAATAACATAACTATTTTGCCTAAGGTCAAACAATCGAGTTCAAACATGAAGTGCTACCTCTCCTTTCAAGATCCCTGATTGATATTCATGCCACGGTGAGAGAAACTCTCTGTGCTGCTATATTTAAGTGGAGCAGTTTTGAGTAACTAATGATAATAATAATAACTCAAAGAAGACTGCTGTCTGTCTCCTCTGCTTGAGAGAGCAGTGAACACATCTGGATGATGGACCTGACTGGATAAACAGATGTATGCTTTCTTGCTTTACTGGCAAACATAAGTGGATATTACTATATGAACAACAAGTCCGAAGTTCAAAAGTAGGACCTTTGTGTAATGTAGTTGCAGCTTAACTCTGGAAAGTGTTGAATCATTAAAATAAATATACATCCACAAGCTTTAAGTAACTACTGTTTGTGAAATATTTTCTGAACTTGACTTCTTCAAACCTGTGAGTGACCACAATAGTTTTCTGCTCGGTGAAGCTGTCTTACTTGATCTGACGTACATTGTGAACGTTGAGAAATATTTGTAGTTCTGATCAAATGAGGCTCTCTTTCAAGACTGAACTTGAAAAGAAAGCATTTCAGTATGCTGTTATCTGTTTGGCATAAATCACCTGAGTCTAATGGAACTGGTCGCATGAATTGAATTCAAACAAGTTTTAAATATATTTGAAGCAGATACGTCAGGTTGTAAATGTTTGACCAATTGTGTCTCCGTTCAGTCTTTTATGATGGTGGTGTTGAAAATTGAAGAGGTTTTGGTGTCTAAAAGTTGTATTATTTTTAACTTATGATGTTTTGTATAGTTCTATTTTTATATCTTCATGTATATTTTTTTTAATTTTTAGTGTACGGTTGTGTTTATTGCTGCTGACTTGAAGTGCAGCCTCACTTGGCCAGGACACTCTTAGAAAAGAGATTTTAAATCTCAACAGTTTTATTTTCTGGGTAAATAAAGATAAAAAAAAAAAAAAAAGCTTTGAATTTAACAACCCCCTCATTTGATTAATTCAATGTTCCCCCACTCATTCCCATCTGTCTCTCTATACTGGTGTAACCAAAACACTGTGGCATAGCTAAACTCTTCATGTCTGTTAGGTCTGTGGCCAGAACTTGAACAATATTTATTCTCCAGCAGGAATCCTTGAAGATGTTTGGTACTTTCTTGGTTAAAAAAGATGGTTTGCATTTTATTGTGCAAAAGAACAGCATTAATAAAGACATAAGCCCTGCATCTGGCCCTTCTCTTCCTTAGGTGTTGAGGATGAAACTGACTAATGGGCTTGACAGATCAATAGACAGCTTCACAGCAGGCCCCTCGATGGGAAACTGAGATTACATCATTGATGAACCTTTTACAGTAACAGTGACAGTCAGTGTAATGTGACTAAGGTAAGCTATCTCATGTTCCTGTTTCTGTGGATCTATGAGTGACAGCTGGTTCAGTAAATTTGCTCTGCTTTGTAATCTGAGGATGTTTAGTAAGCTAAAAAGGAGTGTCATCTCCAATAAGATGACAAATTTACAGTTGCTGTTAATTATGACCTACAACACAACAAATGTACAACATGTTCCAGGTACTGAACTGTACAGATAGAACTAGGAATCACAGTCAGTAGACTTGCTCCCTCAAACACAAACACACTGACAGCATCAGTCTGAGTCACTGAAAGTTTGACCTGTGTTTATGTATTTAGACTGAAGATGTCTTACTGGTATTATATATCATTTTTCAAAGAAACTTGGTCTTGTAATGTCATATCATGCTGTGCTTTTTGTGTGGTGTGAAAGAGAGGGACTTCATGGAACATTTCCAGGAGGAATGCCCATTTGCACACCTATTCAGTCATGTTTTTGTTTCCATGTTTTGTCGTACTGGATGGAATGGTTTACCTTGCAGTGTTCCCTCTCCTGCTGATGGCAAATGCAGGTCGGCAGGGAGAAAAAAAGGAAAGGTCTTAGTCTAACGTGTGAATTGAAAATCCTAATTCTTTAATCATTACATCTACAGGATTTACACAAATGACTTGCTTTTATTGAATAGATCTGCAGAGGTTTCAAATTCCGGAGCAGTGAGATGTATGCCCAGAATACAAAGAAGCAGCTAGCAACACATGGTCTCCAGGAGTTAAAGGAGACATATAATGCCCTTGTTTTCACGAGCTGACTCATTTGCCTGAGGTCTTAAGGAAATGTTTGTGAAATGCTTTGGTCAAAATAACAGAGAGACACTACAGCAATTTCTTTTTCCAGTTATTTACACCTCTGGAATCCACTCCGCCCTGATGGTGCATTCACCGACAAATAGGAAATCTAAATGTTTAACTACTGACTGGTAGGCAATTAAGGAACGCCGGCAGACGTATCAGTGGAACATTGTTAGCTTCTGCATTTCCTTGGTTGAGTGAACTGGACAACTAATTTGGTATTTGACAACAACGAGATTTGGTGTAAATCATTAAAAAAACAAAAAAAAAAACAGGAAAAAAAGAGTTTCTAATTCTCCACTACCAGGGTGCATCCAATCTGAAGTGAAAGATTGATGGAGATAATAACAAAGGGGGCTGGATAACCTTGTCGAGTGATGTAAATGTCCCCTGCAAAACTTTTTGAGCTGGTTAACTTCAGACAACCATGAATAGAACATTTAGATTTTTCCGTGATATTTCCACTTTAAAACATGCATCCGAACACCCACTTATTGAACTCTTGAATAAATCATCCTCCCAACCTGCGATTACAGCTAAAGAGTAAACTCCAAAAATATGGCCTTTTCCCACTTGCTTAGCCGACATAGAATTTTTAAACTCCATAAATGCGCTGTGTAGTTAAACTAGTGTGGAATCTTTGGAGTCAATAAGAAAACATGTAAAGATGATAAAACCAGCACAGAGGTACAACTTTTAAACTTTTACACACTGAAAAGTAATTGTGATTTTTGTTTTTTTTGCTTTTTTTGTATGTGTGTGCTGTGTCTGTAAAATATGTTTGTAATCTTTCATGAATAATCTTTATCTTTCATGAATAATCTTTATCTGTTGTGTGTTTTCCTCCACAGTTACCCATTGCAACAACAGTGTGTTGCAACAACACAACAGTTTCCTTATTAATCATTAGGGGAATTCTGGCTGGTGTACATGAGCTAATGTACTGTAAGTGATTGCTGTATCAAGACGGCAAGCCAAGTACATTCATTTCAGTAAATGCTGTGACAGAAATATAAACTCTTAGAGGATGTTCCATGTATGTGCAGCAGGATCTTTTCAAAAATCTTATAACAGTGACTGACATCATTGTATGAGATTGTAATATGTTTTGCAGTATCCACAATACTTCCCCTTATTAGCTAAAGCAAAATGCTACCTATCCAGTATGAATGGGAATGGAAAATAAGATATTAATGTCTTTCTTATTGTTCTTGTAGGAATTGAGAAATTAAGAAATGAAAGCTGGATAAAGGAGAAAGAGATTCACGGGGCAGAAAATGTTTACTGTCATGTTTATAGGGATTGTAGCACATCTCAGCATCTGGACTGATGAGCCCCTCATATCTCATCATGTCGGCCAATTGCAACTAAAAGATGAACTAATCCTCAAGGTGGATATTTTTTCCTTTTAGGAAGCTCTACAGGTCTGAATATTTGCACATGAATCAGAATAAGCTTTTGGCACCCTCTGCTGATAACGGCTGACACCTGCACTTCAGATCTCAGTTTGTCCCAGATGTGATAACGATGAGTACAAAATGACAATTGTTGGGTTCCAGCATGAAATAACATCCAAAGTTTTATTTGTCTTTTCTCAAACAAATAAACAGTATTGAATGAAAAGATGCTTGATTAAATAAAAACTGACTGCAGCATCACTCTGTTTCTTTCTATCATTTAGCTGTGGGTAACTGGATATGCATACATACATTTGTGATTTGGACAGTTTATGTGACCTATTTGTTGTTCCGCATTTTGTCTTAAGCTCACAGGCTTCTATTCCTTGGCTGACATTTTGCCTCTTGAGATGTTTGTTGAAGACAAGCGCCTCAGGTACATTGTGGGCACCCTGGCAGCTTCCATGTCTGTACACCTCAGTGCCAGTCTGTGTGGGCAGCAGGAAGGTCACTGGTAAGAGCTGTGTGAGACAAACGGGCATCAGCCTTGCCTTTCATACATAAACATTCACTAAAATTAGTTTCATGGAAACAAATGTGTAATGAAAACTACTAAACATTAGGGTAAATATTTCAAATTTTGTTGTTAGAGCAATGCATTTGATAAGACTACTAAACACAATGAAATCCTCGACATATTCCCTCATGTAAGAGTCAAAGCAGCTAAAATATAGTCTACATTTCTATATTGTGAGGCATAAGTTGCTTTGTTGTAACAGGTTAGATCGTGTGTGCTCACATGTCGAAACATGAGAGATGACAGAAGTGAAGTTAGTGGGTGAAGCTACATTTAGCTTGTCTTGAGTCGGGTCATCGCCTGAATGAAGAAGAGAGACACTGAATATGAGGGCTCAGAAGCGAACTGCACAGAAAATCCAGTGTATTTTTAAATTTTTTTTATATAACTCCATCATGCAATTTCAATTTTAGCTTGAAAATTTCAGGTCACTAAATACCATTTCGTACCTGTGCAGAGTCCTTGCCCTGTTTTGGTTCCCTCCCCCAGCAACATCTCCTGCAGCAGGCTGTCCATTTTGGGCTCACCAAGCAGCTGTGCCAAATGGAGAGTCTCCAACATCTGCCAAGCAACACTGTGCAGGGGAGGAAGGATCAGAAGAAGTTCCCCAAACCTTCCCCGCTGCTCACAAGTTGCATCTTCTAGCAGGAGGTGAGCCTGGAGACGCAAGTGTCGAACTACTCGAGAGCTCTCAAGTCCTGGACAGTCTGAAAGAAAAAGGTAAGAGAATCACGTTTATGTGGAGAGGGGGAAATACACTGATAATAAAGTGAATGAAATAAATGCATTTACAAGGGAATTAACATTGATAAGTTAAGAATAACAAGAAACATTGTACATCTAGATAAGATTTGTAGGACTAAAATATGATTGTTAGATGAGATATTTGAGACTTAGTTTTATAATTATGCAATTAATTCTCTACAATAGAAAAGCAAATTGTTTTTTATATTATACATATAAAAATGAAATATCCTTGTTTCTACATATAAGTGTTTAGACCTTTCATTTGGTTGTTTGTTAAAAATGGCTGTCTCCAATCTTCTAAGAGAACGACCATACGAGCTCTTCTTTGTGAAATTCTCCAGTTTCCCTTGAAAGGAACATTCAAGTTCAACCAGGTTGGATAGGGAGCATCTGTGCAGAGCCTTTTTTAGGTCTTCTCAGAAATTTTCCACTGAGTTCAGGTCTGGATCATGTCTGGGTCACTTGCACTATTTTTCCCTACGCTTAAGTGTTTCCAGCCAGTCTCACCAGAAAATGTGTCATAGGAATGTTTGTTCACATGTCCAAGATGTTGTAGCATCACAATACAGGCAGAGAAACTGTAATGTTTTAGATGACGCTGTGTTGTATGGCGCCAACAGCAGCTGATGTCAATCCACTCCTGCCTCCTGATAGGTGTGTTTGATAGTCATAGTTTTATGATATCACTTTTGTAATAGTTTCACAAAATGAAGACAGAATTACAGTGGAAAACACAGTCATGTAGCACATTTGGAAAATGGGGTCATTAAAAAAGGAAAAATCAGACGTGACAGTTTCACATAATACAAAACACAGACATGTTAAAATTTTAGAAGGCAGACGTAGGCATGTAATGATTTTGGGGCCCAGAGAGTGAACTGACTTTTATAACTCTTGAGCCTTTGTTGTGAACCTGCTACAGTTTTTGTTGTGGATCAAAGTGGGTATCACTTATTCTGCGGTGAGACGTTGGTGTTTTCATGACGGTTACAACTTTCACTTGAGTTTGAAATCTTAAGCGCTGTGGAAAGATTTTTCAATCAGGATTGCTCTGCATTCTTTCATATCTTCCATATCTTTCCCTCTATTCTGACTGTTCTCCTGGATTCTGGCACAGAAAAATATCTCCACAGAATGATGCTGCCAGCACCATGTTTAATTGGAAGGATGATTTTAATGAGACCAGATGTTTTTGCTTCTCATGGTCTGAGAGTTGTTCATGTGCCTCTCTCAGTTACATGCGTTGGTTTTCACTCTGGCACGCACCAGCTTTACTATCTTATTTAAACAAGCCTGTACCTCGCCCATTATATCATGTGAATTCATTAAAGTACTGGTGGCATCCAGTCAAGTTGTACAAACCACTGAGAGAAGCTAACTGAGTGCCACAACAAAGGGAATGAACAGACAGTTTGTAAATGGGATATTCAGCCTTCTATTACATTAACAACACTTTCCAAAGATCCAGTTTTTCCTGGTGCAGAATTCTGTGTGGACTGGTGGGAGAAAAATCAACTGAATCTGTTTTAAGATTAGTGTGACACATGATAGCATCTGGACAACTTTCCATCAATGCAATGTTGTTTCTATTAATAAAGGCATTAAGCATAATTGCAAACTCATAATAATTTTACGTGACAAAAAAAAAAGAAGTAAAATTTCTTTCAAGTCATTGCACCATCTTTTGGTGAAGTCAGAATGAATAAGGCTCCTTTTTGGCTTGCTCGATGTCACTTCAGTGAAGGCTCTTTGATGAACAAGTTCAGAACTCTCTAAAATGTTCTCTAAAGTGTTCTATTGCATGACGAAGTATCAGTGTTTGGTTTGCTCTTCCTGCCAACTATGACATTTCGTCGAATCAAATATGAGTGCGTGTTCCTTTCTGACACACCTTTTAACCAAACATGTTCATACGTATCACATTGTGACAGCCACACACAAATAACTAAACAACACACATACACAAGCACCACATTTCCTTTGGCAGAGCACTGATCCTGGTTAATCAGTTATACGTTTAACTTGGGAAACTCGATCTTATGTATTCCCTCCATACCACTCACCATCAAACACTGACGACAAAATAAATGAGAGCAAGTACTATCTACTCATCATCTTACAACTGACTGGACTGACCTGGGGCAAAGAAAACGATGGCCCTGAGGCAAGCAAACTCTTTGTCCGTGATTTCCAGCTCCCTGAGAGGTTTGACAAGTTCCTCTTGGATTCTGAAAGCTACTCTGCACACTTCCACCTCTGCTCCTCTCAGGGGAATCACAAAGTCATTACCTGTTCAATGAACATAAGCATATCCAACAGAGAGAATTAGTATAGATACAGCCATTACTTGAAATCAATTGTTTCCACCCACACTTGAATTGAATAAAAGAGAGTGCAAACAGTTTTCTCTGTCCTACCTAGAAGAATAAGTTTGTGGTAAGGTAGTGAGCGTCTTGCTGCCCCTAGAATAAGATGTTCTGCAGAATGGGTTCGTAGCAGGCTCACCTGCAAGCAGTTATACATGGGTTTAATATCATAGACAACTTTAACATGGAGAATCATCATTCAAAGCATCACCTAACACTGAAAAATGTCAAAACTCATTGAACTTGAGTTAAAAAGTCAGCAATTATTACTTAGTTCTGCATGGGTGGGTGTAAAGCAGCTCTTAGTATGAAAAGTTTTTGAAGTATTTGGTCCACTTCGTACCCTGTCATCTATTGGGAGGTGACAAAATTCTGGGATGTGTTTTGCCCATTCCACCAGCAGGAGGAGTTGCTGCTTCATAGACTCGAACACGTCTCCCACGCAGGCGGTCTTCTTAGACTTGATGTCATGACTCTGAGGTGAGAGCAGGGCTTGGAACTAAAAGATTAAGCTTTAGTTAAGGTGAATGAGAGTGGTGAGAGCTGTGAAGCAATACAGTGCAAAAAACAAAGTTAAACGGTAACGTGACTAAAACCAACATTGTAGAATTTGTCATTTCTTTACAGAGTTGTAAGCAAATGGTTGTGAATAGTTTGTGTCAAATCAATAAACCATGACCATACCCATATATAACCATGTTCTAATACTTTTCAAGTATAAACAGTTTTTTATTTTTTTAATCAATCTTGTTTTTTACTGCGACGAAAGTGGCTCATTCCAGATCACCCTGATCTTAGTCTGTAATTGATCATAACATTTCTCGCCTAGTTTTTTTCAGGTTGAAAATCCATACAAGCATGCATTTTCTATACCTGCTGAATCCAAGTCAGTGTCGCAGGGAGGCTGCAGCCAGTCCCAGCTGCCATTGGGCGAGATTGTTTACGTTAAACATTTGGTTTCGATCAAGTGTGTAAGGTTCATGTTTAATGATTCCACCTAATCTTTATTTGGCTGGTGTTAAACATTTATTTGAATAGATTTGGAGTCTATCAGTGGTGGTGGAATGTGACTAAAATGTATTTACTTGATTACTGTGAATGAGTTTATGCCAAATCATTGATTATACATCTAACAGTCTTTTCTGTTTCTCCAACAGACGAAGTCTATAGAAGTTGGCCAATGCTTCACCCCAAATGCTAGATACAAAATCAGAATAGCAGTCTATTCTATTCATGATCAACAAATGATTGAATTAAACTTTGCATCCTCTGTATTTTTTAAAATGTTAAAAAAGTGAAGTTCTGTCTGTAAACTACCATACCAGCCACCCTCGGCTTTGAAACCAGCAAGTGTCACTCAGCTCTCAAATCATACAGCAGTATTAATAACAATATTTTTGTTTAACTCCATCCAAATTAAAATCACAGTGGATTCAAAAAAACATTTGACGGTGAGGCAGTTAACAGGTGCTCCCTAGTTATTTGGAAGAAAACTTATTTTGTATGTATAGCATTGTGCAAAAATCATTGAGCTAATATAACTTATGTATTTCCAGTTGTATTAGAACATGTGCAAACATAACTGGAAATACAGTATATAAGGCCAAAGCAATACATGTTTGCCACAAGACCTGTTTCCACATTTTCTTAGTACTGTTCTTGTGTCATTTGGCTTACCACGGCCTATTCTCACTGCTGACCTTCCTGAGCAATGGCTTATTGATAGCTACCCTTCCACGGGGACCATTTCTGATGGAAGTATCTCTCGGATTCTGTGTCAGGTTTTTGCGGCATTCATTCATATAACTAAAGAGCATTGCTTCCAGATACTGTTCATCAACTGTAGATAGTTTTTAGGGGCCTGAAACATCTTTCTTTGTCCTGCACATGTCCAGTTTCCTCATTTTTTTTATGGACAGTTTGCACAACATGGTAAGATGTGCCAAGATGTCAGTGAATACCTCTTTAGAAAACCCTTTAATGGGGCAAAACACTTTTAAGAGTCTGCAAAACGGTGTTATCTTTGACATTTATTTGTAGATGCAATTAAAAAAATGACATCTTTGTGACATGCTGCATGTAACAATTTGCCCAAATAAATCATTTAGATATGGTCCTTTGCAAAGTTGTTTGTTATGTGCAACTACAACTCTGGTTCATCACTTGCATTAGGTGTCTTTTTAATGCCTGAATGATTCATTGGTCAGGGTTAAGTGACTTAGCAAACAAAGATTCCTCTGAAAATATTCAGGTGCAAGGACTGGGCTGAAAATGAGTGCTAAATACACCCACACACATACATATATATATGTATGTATATATACATGTTCCAGTTTTCCATGCAATCCTTCAAGATGTCAGATATGTCTGGTTGTTATTATGTATTTGAAAGCCACAGAGCATAATCCAAGACATAGTGGTGCAATAAATGGGCCATGATTACATGAGGTCCTTTACTTCAATCATGGGTAACTGAATACAACCCACAAGAAGTCTGTTTAAAATGTAACCTGAGAACTTTTCCATCACTAGCCTCCGTCTAAGAGATTTCCAGAAACTGAGTCAGATCAGTTGGTGGTCTTACATGAGAAAAGTGTGGTACCTGTTGCACATTGCACTCCTCCCATAGCAGCACACTGATGGACAGAGTTCCCGCTACTTGTCCCTTGGCTCTGTTACTGTTGATGCAGTCTCTCTCATTCTGAACAGCTGGAGAACAAAGAGAGAAATGGCCAGTCAGAGGAGTTCTCTGGCTTCTGCATACTTCAGTCCTACACTCCACTGCACACACAGTGATGGTAATTCCCACTCTTTGCTTCTAATTTATGTGGCAGTTGATGCTAGGTGATATGAAAAGGACCTGCACTGTTAGTGTCATTTTCAGGTGTAAAAGAGCTGTGATTAAAAAGAAAAACGTAATGGTGGAAAATATGCTTATGTTTATTCATCTCTTTCTATCTTTTCTACCAGTCCACTTACGGCCTGGAAAAAATAAAGAAAGCTATTTATATGCATGATTTTAGGTGACTAAACACAACATACCTATAGAGGGTAATGTTTTAATCAGGCAGTGGAGACTGATGTCTGGATGCTTGTTAGTATAGATTAAGTTTTGTAGTGTTGATAACATGTGGTCATAACTTTTTGATTACCTATCTGCAAGAGTACTTAAGAGCAACAGTCTGGATGGCCTCAGACTAATTTCAGTATGGCTTTACTAAGTCAAACAACATGACCAAGTGTCAAAGTAATCATTCATCAGAGGCTTTCTATGAACAAGCACATTAATCAAACTACATGTAGAGGGGGAGAGCCTCTGCCCCCCTCTGGGCTTTAGTGACTGCTAAGTCTACTTTTGGAATAAAAAATGGTTACAGTGCGCTCAGAGGTCAAGTATAAAATGACAGGATGATGGAGTCTTTTGTAACGCTCTCTACCACAGCTGTAGTTCAGACTTAATTTGCAAGTGATATCACAGCATGTTATGGAAATCGGGCAAATAAGAAAAGTACAGATTTGAAATCGTAGCCTTCACTTCAGAGGGTTGGAAGTAACATACTTCCAGAGAAATGCAGAGCAAATATTTGCTCATGTTCAGGCATGTTAATTATTTATGTGTAGAGACCCGACTCATCAGATCGCATCTCTTTCTCCCTGCTTATCTGTGGCAGTCAGAGAAAGATAAGACGAATGATAAGCATGCATAACATAAATGCATATGTGAAAATAAACAGTGACATGCTTATTATTTCTCAGAACCCAGTCTATTTTTACATGGCAAAAAAACATTTTTTTCAACGTTTTGAAATGCTCATGTAGGTTATTCTAACCCTAATTACATTTTGTGAACTGAACACTGAGGGTAACTACGTATGTCATTTGGAAAAAAAAAAAAAGTTCTGACCTTCCTTTCTCATCCCAGCCTTGAAACATTTTTGTAGTCTGCAGCAGCGACATTGGTTCCTGTTGTCTTTGTCCACAACACATTGCCTGTTGAACCTGAAAAATAAATATAATTTGGGGATTTTTGAAGGTGTTATTAATTTTGAAGCACACTTTGCACTTCTGTAACAAACCCAGAGTAGAATTATTCTATTGTCATCTTTCTAGTACACAAATTTTACTTCCTTCCTTTTGTTTCAAATCCCACTGCCTACATTATCTGAAATTCCACTGGAGCACTTGTAGTTGAATGTTGTAGTTACTGTAGCCATGAGTGGTTATACTCAAGCAGAGAAGAGGAGTTGGCTTCTGAGGTCTTATATGTTGTCTTTGTTCTATTTCAACATCTAATTTTTCAAATTTGTAACACCTTTTCTAATGCTCCAGTGCTGTAGTGACATCTAGTGGCAGACTGAAATCAAAAGAATACCCTGCCATTAACCCTCCCCTTTTGTGCGTGTAGGAAAACTACAGTGGCCATGGAAAATGCAAAAGGTCCGCTCCAGAGTTAGTGTATGGATTGCTCCCTTTGGGCAGCTGTGGTAATGTGGCAGTGAAGCCCAGCAGAGGGTTAGCAGGGGGACCTGTTGTGTCAATGGCTCATTGTAAGCTTAAGAATATGTAACAATTCCTCTTTTCATGAAAATGTAGACTAATAAACTCAGTAATTGATATCATATTGTAAACCTGCCATTAAATTCCATTAATTTCAAACACAGGAACTTTAATTCTTTTAAGTTTGAAAACAGCCAACACCTATTCAAGTGACATCATAAATGGAAATTTATCAGACTACTCTAATTTCCCACCGGAGCTCCTAAAGGCTTTATGTAACTTTTGTTACATATGCAGTGGTGCTCCACAGAGCCTATAAACAGAGTTGATGTGTGAAATTAATACATGGCAAATATTGAAAATTCCAGAGTTTATGAACTGACACTTGAGGCAAGCTTAGACTTGACCCAAGATGTTGTCTCACCCTTCAGCACAATGGTTTAGAAAGGCTTTAGAAAACTGCTGTAAAAACTGCTGCTGCCCCTGGTGTGTCTTGCCTATTTCTAAAAGCTAATTAGAAGACTTTGGTAGATTTCAGCGTATAAAAGGAATACATTAATGCTGAGGAACTATGATGACACTCACCTGCAGCTGTACGTGTAGTTGTTGCGAATGCTCCTCCTGAAGAAGCCCTTGCAGCCATCACAGCTGGATGCACCATAGTGTTTACCTGTGGCCTTGTCTGCACATATGACACACTGAGGCCCGCCTCCAACATCCTGCAACACTGACGAAGCAGGGGCCGACACTGGTGCATCTGCAGATTATAGGGATCATGGATAAAACAAGGAATCCCAGATTTCTGATAAAGTACAGTAAACATTAAAGATGCCTGAAGACAAGTTTGACTTTGCACCAGACAACTGACACAGCCCACAAGGTTCTGAGTATCAGCTTTGTTGAAAGCAGACAGGTTCTATGACTGAAATTATCACTCATAATATCAGATCCATTTTATCACATAAAGAATCCTATTCTATTTCTGTGAAAGGGGATACTTTGGTCCATTTACACAACTTCAGAACAACAGAATCATCTGGTTGCTTTTTCACAGGCCTGTCAGATAAGGTGTGATGATGATAAAAGCATTGTTATGCAGTTGGTGGACTTATCACTGCTCTATATGAATGCCAGGGCCCTCTGAGGAGTTATGCCAGTTATTACTCAGGAGTAAGAGGATACCCTCCATTTAATTAAAGCAGTTAGAGGTCAGTGGTGAAGCAAAGTCCACTACTCTCCTCTGGCTAATTCTACACTGGGCATTCGGTCTCCCCTCTGTGTTTCTCTTAACTGCATGCTTCCAGTGTTTGATTGCTCCTGTAGAGACTGTACAGACCCCAGGCAATGATGTCTGCAAATTGCACACTTCGTTTAGGCAGATGAGGCAGCTGGGGATTACGATTTAACAAGGAAAATGCTTTCTGTGGTCAAAGATCAGTTCGATTGAATTAAGAGATTAGAATCCATTTGCCTTGCAGTTAACAGGATTAGAAGAGCAGCCTGGTGGTAGCGCTTCTTCATTTACACTGCCTGTTAAAAGGCCTGATTCAGCTCAACGGGCCTAATTACAATGACAGAGTGTGGGATTATGGGGGAAATCTAAAATTAAAACTGATTAACTAAAATGAACACTTGAATTAGATAAAAAAAAGTTTCACCAATACAAAATATTTCTGAGTATGATCAGTAAATTTGTTCAATTATAAAGCTAAATTAATAATCAGCCACAGCTTTGTAGATTGATATTGCTAATGACCATTAATTGGAGCCTAAAATCAACATGTTTTCAATGCACTCTTTTTTCATACAGTCAGAGCTCAGATAGCATATGCCTACGTATCAGAATGATGTGATCTTCCTACCTGCTGCATTTGTTGGCGGTTGTATCGGCATTGAGTTGTTTAAATGTTCAGTGTTTGTTGCAGAAAGGATAGTTCCAGAAAGCCTTGTGAATCTGACAAGGTTCTATGGTTTGACAGGTTTCAAGACTTCTTAATCCGCAAAAACTCCAGCAATATCAGATGTAACTGGCAGTTCAAGCATTCAGCTCAGATTCCCTTTGTCACAAGTCTCACAAGTGTGAGTCCAATCCTCTCCCTTCCTCGCAGTTTTTGTTTTTCATCTATTCTTAAGCTTCTTTAAAGTGTCACTTCTAATGTTCCTGTGGTGTGCTGAAAAGCTTCCTCTGTTGTGGCCCACTTTCAGTGACCTCTCAGCGCAGAAGTTTGGCCCACTGTTAGTTAACTTTTTCTCTTGTTGGTAAAGCATATAAAGGGGAAAGTTCAGAGGCAGATAACAAAGAGTCACTGTTAGGACAACAAATAGATAAGACCTGTGAGAAAGACCCGTTAGTAACATGTTACAACATGATCCCTCTTTTTTTCTTTTAGGAAGGAAGAGAAATGTGATTTTAAAAAGTCAATAAGGTAAAAGAAGTGTTCAAAGGTTGCATGCTGGGATGTTTTTTTTTCATTTTCTTTTATTGAATTTTAGCTGAAAATCTACAGAGTATTCTTTTATCTTTGGCAATCAATATCTCACAGACGAGCGATGCAGTTCAAACAAAGTGGCAGACTGTTGAGAGGATTGCATGGTGCCAGATTAACCTTTTGTTTTAGGTAAGTGACACAATAAAATCCCCCCTAGTTGCAGGGGGGCACATGTGGCATTTGTTTACACTAGATAGCTATTTTTTGTCTCCTGCTGTTGATTTAAAAAAAAAAAACAACAAAGTTTTGTGGCGCTATGATGGGGACGAGCTTCCCTCTTTTTTCACCTTTGCTCATAAACATGGCTCAACCTCTTTGAGCGTTATTGATCAGCAATGATGTCCTACTGCAAAGATAATCTATTCTTCCTTGATTCAGACTACAGAAGTACGCTAGTTCAATGTCTTTTCGATCTTCGTTTGACAAATTTCACCACAGCCCAGACATTATGAGCACAGCTTGTAGGAACACCGCATTTTGGATTTCACATATTTACTGTAAGTCAGGGTGTGTATTGGGAAAGAATCCTGAAAAAAGTAGAAGGTTAACATAGTCACACTCTTTTTTTCCCTTTCGCAAATTATAACAAATCATATGTCAGAACACATATGAGCTTCCCCGGTGATGATATCCATCATACTTTGGTGTAATAGGATTTCCTGGGTGAGTAGCACTCCTTCCTTCAATGTCATGCTAGGCCGCAGGTCAGACCTCCCCTGGCAGTGGCTCACGCACTTAAGCTTTGTTTAGGTGATTGATAGATCATAAAAACCACCAAGTCATTGGACAGCAGAATGGTGTGCTCTGGTTTGTGAGATTCTATTACAAAAGCATTAAAAATTACCCATGAATATTGGATGTCTAGTTTTAACATCCAAACACACCAGAGTAAAGCCATATGTTATACTATGACCATTATGACCAACTATGGAAATGTTCAGCTCTTGCAAATTGAATTTATTTTTAGTTATTAGTTTTTCTAAAAAAAAAACCTGTTTAGTACCAAGAAATAGGGTTAAGTTTGATTCTGTCCTCTTGCATTTGTCGATTTGCTATAAACAATGAATTCAGTCTTAAAGATGTATTCCAGTATAATATAGCTGAGAAGACACATTTTCTCTGTTCACAAGGGGGAGACAGAGTACACTACATGTACACAAATCTGCCTCAATTTTATTCATAAAAGGTGTAAGAGTCAGAGCATACTAAAGTACTGCATCATAAAGGCATCTCTAAGACATACGAATCATCATATATTCTGGCATCTATGTGGTTCTAAACAACATCTGTATTTTCAAAATAATACATGCAAGAATGAGAAAAAAAAACAGGAAGCTTCTTTGTCCTAACAGTAAAAGAGCTTGTTTGACAGCCCTCATTGTTTTTGACTGACAAACACACAAAAAGGGAAAGTCTACGAACATTAGCTATGAGAATATTTAGATTAACACAAGTCAAAAATGTCGCCGGCAATGTCTTCTAACCAAATGAAAATTCCAAGAAAAAGCAGCTGTTCCATGATTACTAGGTAAAATGTGAGCAGATTACTTCAGGAACAAACAAGGAGCCATGCACTGGAAGCAGCTGGAACACCAGTCAGACAGGTTTCATCTTGCCATGGGCTGACCTGCTGACCAAGACCGGAGTACCTACTCTGAAATTGTTGCGTTCAAATGTGACTGAAGCTTACCTTGGAGGTGACTGCATGGTGAAAAAAGAAAATCTTTTGGAGGATAGTTTTATGGTGTGAGTAACTGACTGAGTTGTTTACAACAACAAGAGGTCAAGTATATCTGGACAAGTAAATGTGAGACATCAAACAAGAAGATTACTGCACTTGCGCTTAATTCAGGTGGGGGGAGCTTCATGCTTTGGGCTGTTCCTGCCAGTGGAACTGGGAGATTGCACAAAATAGATATGTTAGCGAGGAAGGGGAACCTTCAAATTCAGCATAACCACAAACCATCAATCAGACAAGTAAAATTTAGGCACAGCTGGGTGCTCAAACTAATCAGTAAACACAAGTAAACATGGTGATGACGTAGTGGAAACTAACATGGAGACTAACATTCAGCTCGTGGATGGACTTTCTGAGGACCTGACCTCAGCCCAACAGAAAATATGTGGACTGCACTTAAAAGTTGAGTCCATGGATGGACACCAATCATTTCTGACAACCATACAACAAAAAGGGACACATATCCAACCAGAATGCTGCGAGAAGTTGGATGATAGCAACCAAAAGGTTAGGTCGAGGGGCAACTTGCCAAGGGACATTCAAGCAAACATTTGGATAGACTGCATATGTGCTCATGACCTCGAGTGCATACTTAAGACCCTGAGCTATCTTCAGAAATGCAGAATGAATTAACATTTGTGCAAAAAACTCAAATGTTGTTCAGTCTTTAGTCATGTCCTTAAGGAAGAAATGTTTGTCATGGTAGTCAAGCCCATGATAAACAGTTCTAAACTTAGAACCATCACTTTTACTAAACAAAAGATTAAAGACTCTAATGTGTGAGAACACCATCAGTCTCTGTGGGCATAACAGAAAGCAGACAGAGCCATGACCATAAAGGTGAGGACAGCCATAAACACAAAGCAAAATCCATTGTCAAGTAATTCATCACACTTCAGAGGAAAGGATATCAGTCTCCTCTCAGGTCCTTGCCTCTACCTTATTGTCTGCCTGTCAGTCTCTTTGGGCTCTGACCAACTCCAAGTTTAGCCCCCACACTCATGAATAATTGATACTTTTCCTGAATTATGTCATACAGAGAAAACTCAGGAGTGCTGCGTTACTGATAAAGGTCAGAAAACAGAGAATGAATGAAATAATATAGTTTGGAAATGTTCTATCCTTAGATAAGAGCATTTTCTGGGAAGCATTTCACCAGTCCAAAAAAGATCTCTCTTATTTGTCACAGAGAATATGATTGATATGGCTGGATCTCAAACATCCACCTGAATGCCAATGCAATGATTCAGGATTCAAAGATGAATACAGTGTAAAGTACAAAACACAAAACCGCAGCCTTTGGATTTGATTAAAAAAACAGTGGGTAAGTACAACAAAGCAGAAAAAGTGGTCATAAAATCATGCTAAGCCTGTGATTTAGAGAGGCGATAAAGAGTGGAAGGGTGGCCATTCATCATGGAAGCTAGCTCACCGGGAGAGAGACTGCTGCGGACACCATCATGTCTGGGAGGCATTTTGATAGAAAGAATGAGCCGCCAGCTGGCCGTCTAACCTGTTCGTTCCAATGTCTTTTCCAGATGGATACAAACAGATCTAAGCTGGCTGATATGAATTTTGTACTTGCTGATCTGCTACTCCATTGTCACAGTTAGACGATATCTGAAAATTAGAGGACCAAACTTAAGAGGCCTTGGAGCAAGGGTGCAAGATGATGAGAGGGGGGGGTTATTGAAGAAACACTTCTTGAAAGATTGTAATGAATTGTGAATGGCTCTGAAAAATATTCAAAATCTGCCAATGACAACAATGTGCAAAGAGTTAAGATGATGGATTAGCTAACAGTGGGAAGGGTGACAGACTTTAGCCCCCTCGACTGTGATAAAGCACTTATGGAAAATAAATGAATGAATGAATGAAGGAAATCCATCTATCTTGACATAACGCTCTAACAGTAATAGTGCCTGTAAATATTATAGACACCACCACACTCATGTCTTTAACTGCACGTTAAACTAACTTTGTCTTCAGCTTGCTCAATTGATAACAAGCCAAGTGGTCCCTAACCTGTTTTAGCTTGGAGGACATGGTGTTCTTGAAAATTTAAGCTTTCATTCTTCAGTCCAAAGGACACTCTTCCACATCACCACATATTATCTTCAGTTAACTGAAGCCAAGAGGAGAGAATGTAATTTCTGGATCTTGTTTATATGTGTTTTTTCCTTTTAAAGATAGAGTTTAAACTTACGTTTGTGGCTGCAGTGACGAATCCTGCTCAGTGGCGATGATTTGCAAAGGTAGTCCTTAGCCCATGATATGATTTCCACCACAGAATTGGGTCTGGTTTTATGCAGTGCTGCTTGGGGCCCAGTTAGTACAGCTATTCATTACTGTTTTTTTGACCTTGTCTCTTTGATACAAAGCTTTCTCTGGATTCCCATCTTGGTCTTTTTGGGAGGTAGTGACCACATGCCAATGGATAATATTTGGAAGAGAGACTGAGATTGACCAGAGACGCTTGAAACTTGATTTGACAAAAACATACATCTTCGAGACCAAAGATAGTTTTGGGCGTTGTCATTTTCAGGTTATAACCAAGTTCTGTCAGGACAGGTCACCTGTCATTTACAGGACAAAACCACAGAGAGACAGACAACCATGCACACTCATACCTAATCAGGTATCACCAATTAAACTAACATACATGTCTTTGGACTGTGGGGGAAAAGTTGAACACTTGGAAAAAATTATACAGGTACTGTACACAAAAATGCAGTTCACACTTATTTTGAATGAATAAAAAAAGTGATTACATTTTTATTCATTCAAAATATGTTGTCTGTGTTGAACATGAGTGCCTTTAATAAAACACATATCACTTCCTCCTCACCAGACACATCAAGCCAGTGTGATCTGTATTACTAATGTATTATTAATGTAACTTTTATGGAATGATTTAGTTAATTTAAACATCTGTTGTCCTGGTTGACTTTTGACACATTTAATGTCTCTGGGAGTGGATGAATGTGGAAATTGGTTCAAAATGTAAAATACTGTGGGAATAACATTAGAAGATCGCAAATTATGATCCATAACTGTGAAGTGGATTATGCACCAAATTGTTTGGTATGGCAACGGGTCGGCGTGCACTCGGTTGTCCAGTTGCAACACAGATTTTGAGAGGGATGCAAATTCAATTATTATTCTCTTTTTTTCATGATAAGTCAGCTTGACAAATCTTGATGACAAAATTCTTGTTACTTTAATCGCAAATCCTCGCTATTTCCATTCCTCAAACACGGGAAGCCCCGCTCCCACACAAACCAGGTGTAACACCATTTTTGGAGACCATTGTATGCTTGCTGGTGTAACATTGGCCGGAGTTGATGTTGGCTGATAAACATTGTCAGTACTTAATTTCAATCAAAATTTTGGGCTACTTATATCTATTCTTCCATTGATAATGGCTTGCCCGTTGGGTGACGTCACTTCCGTGTGTCGCCAACCGAAATTCTGCAAATTAGGTAAGAATTTTTTTTTTGAGTTGTCTGAAAACTTTTTAAAGGCGGAAAAATTGTAAAGAAAACAAAAAAATTCCCTCGTCACCACAGTGTTGTCAAACGACCAACTGCAGTTCAACCTGAAGTTACTTTCAAATAAATAAGACGCCAAATGTCAATCAGCTAGTTCTGCGTCGCTGTTTGCTAATAATAATAATAATCACCAGATGTTAAAGGGCCACAGCCATACAACAGCTGTAGAGATATTTAATTTAGTTATGCGGAATGGGACACCTAAAAAAACACTACAAGGAAAAACACCGACAGGTAAATATTCAGCACGTTGAAATTGAAGTTGTTTTGAAGTCAGAATTTGAGTAAGAAAATCAGTCTAAATTGGTCAGTGAACCAGATATCTAAATATCAAAATAACAAAATATCTAAATGTATGTGCAACTCTTAGTTGGACACTTTTAAGCACCTGCATTGCACTTATTGTGAAGTAAAAAAACAAAAACAAAAGAAAAAACAGCTTAAAACGGTTCCACAGCAGCCAAGGAAAAATAAATTAAACAAAGGCCATCTGCATTTCACATAGCCAAGTAGTCACTACAGTTTATAGTTTGGGGGTGGAAAAAGAAATACTAATTTACAATAGATCTGTTTAAATTATGAAAATCTTCATTAAGGTCTTAATTGAATTGAGGCATTAGGGGAATTAGGGCTGTGATTAAGTAGAAAAAATTGCAATTATTGTTAATTATAATTGATGAAGTGACTGCATCCTTCTAAGAAGTGTCTAGACTTCTGATGAGTGGCGTTGGCCCTACTAATTATGCATGTTGAATGATCACAAGTGAACAATCCAACAGTAAGTACTTGGGTCTTGAGTTACCACCTGTGATCAGATCTTATGTGTTTCCCAATAAAATACCCATTCATTTTGAATGAGTAGGTGTGTTCGAACTCTCTGACATTACTGATAGTAATAATAAAAATAATATTAATATTATTTCCATCAAATGCATTGTTTTTAATTAGTGGCATGCAACAGCGTACTTTCCACGCGCAGTTGGTTTTAAAGTGGCTGCTTACACAGTTGGTGTCATTTTTGAGTAGTGTACTCTTATTGGCGAATAAGACCAATCGTATTTAGGCCAGGCCATCACCCAGACTACTGAATGTGGTCTGATTTATCCAGTCTTGTCATCTGACACTCAGCGCTGCCTCTTAAGGTAACCTCTTGTTTTGTGTGCACTTGATGAGTTGGGTGAATTCACATCTGTATGAAGAACTGCACCCTTTTGATTGGATCACGCAAGCGGTATGTTGACTCCAGGTGTGAACAGAAGCTCTGTACACTACTGACTCTTGGCAAAAAGCATCTTTTGCTACTTTTAGTTATGACAACCATTGAAAAAAACCTGTATCTGTGCTAATGTACACTTATTTTCTGTGCTAAATGAAATTCACAAAACATGCACCTTTAATATCCCTTTGGTTTACTGGTTGAATGGACATGTGCCACACACTAAAGATAAGTACCAGAGGAGACACTCACCCTGGAAGTTTTCCTAGACTTTATCTGTGTCTGTCCAAAAACCTTACTGGTTTTAGGAATGAATGCAATATCTATTATTTGTAAATTCTTGTTACTTTAATAGCAAATCCTCGCTATTTCCTTTCCTCAGACACGGGAAGCCCCGCTCCCACACAAACCAGGTGTATCACCATTTTGGAGACCATTGTATGCTTGCTGCTGTAACATTGGCCGGAGTTAATGCTGGCTGATGAACATTGTCAGTACTTGCTTGTCCTTCATTTTCCACCTCCATTGGTCGTTCTCCTTTTTCACCTTTTATCAACACCAGCCAAATTACTGGGTATACTAATGAAACTGGGGACACTCAGTTGCCATGAATTTTTGCATTGGCTGTAACAAGCTTTAGCTTAATGGTGTGTTCAAAACCAAATGTGATGTGAACTGTGTGGGTGGCGAGTTTACATATAAAGTCAATAGAAATTCCCTGAAAGATGAAATTTCGAGCAGTGTGAAGCAAGTTGATTGGAGCACATGTCCAATGAGTTATCTTTCAACTTTAGCGAATAATTCACTTGATGCTATTTATGACAGCCAACCGTCTTAACCTTCCACTGTCACCAGGAGCGAGAATCAGTACATGTATTTATGATTGAATGACAGGAGTCTAATAGATAATGGGGGGCAAAATTAACGTGGCAGTGTGTGGGATGCTAGAGCTCTATGATTACAGCTGTCATCTGCTAGGACAAAACAAGCAGGCATGAAGAAATGCAAGCAAGGCTGCAGTGTTACTGGGTAAGTTATGAAAATGTGTATCTGTCCCTAGATTTACGGCATCAGTTGTGAGCTACTTTGCCTTGGACCAACATAGCACTAGCATTAGCTGCCTCAGTAGTTAGCTGGCTTATTTGTTTGGTTATGGACTGTAGGACAAATGCAACCATGTTAAATATAGGGCCGGAGCTCACAGTTATTTTTCGACTGATTAATCTAATGATTATTATTTTTATTTCTAACAGTTATTCTCTATTTGATTCATTCAAATTTTGATAAGCATAACTTCCACTAGTCTTGGCTTGGGCCAGGTGGATAAAGGCTGAAACCTAATCATGATGATTTTGGTTAATATCATGTTCAGGATAATTTAATACAATTACTCTCAAAGGAAAATGCATTCATAGATCTTTTTGATGGAATTTGACCTAATTATTAGATTTTCTTTAACTCACCACAGGTCATCTATAAATGTCTGTTGACAGTGTTTCTGTAAAATACACAACGTTACAGCCCCCATTTTTCTAATCTGGCAGACGGTTCTATGTTGTTTTTTTTCCCATCACTGTTAAAAGAAAATTGGTTGGTGGTGGAAGATATTCTGCCAGTTTGAACACTGCCACGTCTGCGGTGCAACTGTTTTAGAGTTGTTTATAGATGAAGACTGAGCAACAAACAGCTTGTTGTCTCTAAAAAAGGGAATGCTACACGAGGCGTCTCTGTTGTTACCAAGTGAGTATTTATCCAGAAACGCTGGTTTCTGTGTCATCCTTGGTAATTTCATTTTATTGATAAAGGAAATGTATTAAAAGTGGCTGGCTATAACATTTTCTTTTGTAATGCTGTGATAAAAACATGCAGTCTGAACAGATACCCAATTATTACACTTTATATGTATGTGACAGATCGATTAACCATCTACTGCCAAAATGAAGAACGCGGCAACATGGTGGTAATAATTCACCATATACAGTAGTGCGGGGTCGGCGCAAATTTGGATGTAGAAAAATGTATGTTTGAGTTTGACTGGGCTGTACACAGCGGAGGACTGCCTTACTGTTTACTTTTGGACCCTGCAACATTATGAAAATATGCTAATGGTGCAGCTTACAAGGAAGAATGACTTTCTCAAACCTCATTATATTTCTGTGAGTTTATAGTAACACAGGCTTCTGTTTATTTGGGTTTGGCGCTGATTAAATGCCTTCTTTTAAGGCTGCTTCATGTTCACAAATTGAACAGGATCTTCATTTATTTTTAGGGGCGGCCACGTTCGAAGAAGCTGATGAAATATTAACTACTGATACAATATTCATTTGCAGCCATTGTGGGGCACTGGATTGGTGTCACAACTCTTTTTTTTCCCCCTTTCTCTTCTTGTGATGAATAATTGTAGCTGAGACAATATTACAATTATGGTTCCTCACCATAGTTTTTTTGTTTAGATTTGTCTTTTTAACTCAGTCTTTCAGTTGCTTTTCTTTTCCTTTTTCCTCATGTTGATTCAAATTTGCAGTATATGTTCTGATCATACAGGGAATATTGTTGGTTTAAGTTCCTTTTTGGCAGTAGTTTACAGGAATGAAAAAAAGTTTGGAACATGAAAGCGCAGAATTTCAGTTCAATGGCTCTTACGGTCAGGGCTATCATAGTGATTGTGCCCTTACATGACATCATTTCAAGTCTCAGAGACATGGTGTTACCATTACCTTGAAATTTTGCATGTCCTTAAGTGCTGCTGATTAAGTAAGTTAAGCTGTGGGTTGAATGCACTACTGCTAAAAAGAGTTCAGGAATGGTTTAAGTGGAGGACCCCCCCCCCCCCCGCCTCTTTCCTAGTCAGAAAGAATAAAGCAAGCCTGTATGGATGGTTTCAAATGCCACACATCTGTTTTCAGGATGTTTCTTGTTCTGCATAAAGGAAAACTCTGCAACCTCGAAAGTGTTGAGGCTTTGAGTGTCAGTTTGAAGTTTAGCACATTTGCTGTCTATAAGTAGTTAGTGGAGTAAATGTCATTTGATTTCCTAATTGTGGATAAATCTGGGTCATTTTTCCCACTTGAAGCATTTTTTTTGTTGTATTGTCTAAATGTGTGAACAATTGCCAAGAAACAAAAACGCAGAGTACTCTGAAGAATTGTTAAAAAGAAGAAAAAAACTCCCTTTTCCATGATCCAGCCTTATAATTAAAACCACTTGTTCTCAAACCTGTTCTTAATGTTTGCCATTAGTCACATTTGAGGGACTACAGACAGCACCAGTGAGAGTCAAAGATTAAATGGAGAATGCAGATGTATGAACAGCGTGGCTTGTTTTATAGCTGTCGCAGCTTTTTGGTAATTTTCAAAAATTAACTGCCTTGGACACGGCTCCCAACGTCCACTTACAAATGATGACGACGTTCTCCTGAAAAGGAAAAGTCTCTCAGAGGGTTTGTTGGTTCACAAAGTTCTTCAAGGGAGATGGAAGACTTCTGTTTGAGGTCAAAATGCTGTATCAACACTTTCTAACGGAAGAGTTGGCTCTGAAAAGACACATTTTATCAGTGACTTTGTATTTACTTAATTGTAATAGATGATGCTGGGATCTTTTTTTAAGTTTTAAAAAAAAAAAATGTATACAAAATGCCACTTTATGTAAGCGTTATGAGCATGCAGGCAGTTGGGGGCTAAGCAGCACTTTGATTTCTTCATCTGGATAGTGGATTACTTTCATATGGGAAAGAAATGCTGAAAGCATTTGCCCCTGCTATCAGGTTTAGTATCCTTAAGCCTGTCTCTATGGATGGTGAATTGTTGAGGACCCCTGATACAGGGTTAGTAACCTTGTCATTCACACATCACAGAGCTTCTTCCTTAGTTGTTCTCAAATGTCTCTGGACAGAGAAAAATGCTGGACTGGATAGCCTCTGCCCCCTCCTCATTTCCTAGTGCAACCCTCTGCTCAAATATCATATCCCCACATGGTGGACCCGATGGAGGGTCAGTGTTTTTGAAAAGCGTGCTTTAATTAGGTGCTGCATGTGCCCTGGGTACGCGGCGCCTTTTAAATATATTACATTTGATCTTGAAGTTTCTATTTCTAATCATCCCTCCTGCAGTGCTGTATGAGCAATGTGATTCAGCATTTTAAATGCAGTAAAGTTTACTGCTTAATTAAGGCAGGAGATGAAATGTTTTTTTCTTAACAGGGTCTTGATGAGGAGTGGCAAAAAAGTGAAAGATGGAGGGCCAGGTAATTTTTACACTGCATCCAGTGATCAAGAAAGGCAAAGCAACAACCCGTAAAAATAAACGTGGCCGTGATTCCCAAACATTTGTTACAGATAACAACACACACTCTAAACCCTACGTTCCTTTGCTGGCGTTGCGGTCACATCTTTGCTTTACCATTTTCTCCCTGTGAATTAGCCCCCTGCCAGCTCTCCTGCAGATACTCAGATGGAAGAATGAAGGAAGAGAAAGAAATCACTGCACGGATTTCAAAGCGAGGTATGTAAGTAATTTTTCCCGCATTTCAAGATTTTGGCATATTTATGGGGCATTACTGTAGGAGCGGGCCTTTTAATGTTATATGCTGGAAGAACATATTGTTCACATCAAGCTTGCAAAAGCTGAAGGCACGGCCATGTGATCTTGACCTCGCAGCTGAAGGGCCAAAATGTATGAGGCAAATGGGATTCAGCATTTGTGAGAGCTCCATACAATTGATAAAAGAACCAGGTTGTTAAATAAAACGAAATGGGAACATGAGTTGTCCTAAAGCTTTGTGTTAGGGAGCCAATGAGTCAGTGAAGAAATCCAGCACAGAAGGAGCGAAAGAATAGATGTTACTCGGCTGTGTGTTGTTGAATGATCAAAAAGTTAACTATTATCCCCACCGAGGACTCTCAAAATGCTTTTAAATGTTTTACAAGTGATTATGAATGTAGATTGCAGAGCGATTCACCACATTGTCTCGAATCGCGTCACCCTTAGTACTCTGTAGCGTCACTCTTTTTTGTCCTAAAGGATGAAACAGTCCAACACTAGAGTTTTAGTACAGACAGTCAAACGATCTTTGAATTTCTAAAGGGCAAATGCATAAATACAAAACTCACCTCATTCTAAATGAACTGCCACTCAACTACTGATCCCAGCGTCAGTTCAGATTATTTCAATCAGGTACAGTAATATTATTCTATATAATGTGAGTGAGTTATGATGGAAAGCTAGAGGCATGTGTTGTCTTGACTGCTGACTCCCGGGGCCAAGTCAAATAAAAATCTGGTGTGCTTTTACCCTGCTCAGCCAAATATGAAATAAATAAAAAGAAAGGAAAATGACTGCTCTCCCGCTTTTACCCTTGGTCCCTTGCTCTTTGTTAAAACCATATCTCTGCTGCTCCATTGCCCCCAGCAACATTAAATCCCATTAAATTCACCTTCATTAAAGCAGTCCTCTCTGTTCCTTGCAGCAGCCCCGGTGCAGGCCTCTCAAGGACAGAGCAGTAATGAGGGTGGACTGGATTTAACCTTGAAGAGTACAGGTTTTCATTTCCAAATCAATAACTTATGGTTCAAAACTGCCACTAGATCCAGGCTATAATTTTCTAGCATTAATTGCATGGATTAGGTTTCTCCAACGGTAAGAAGGCATTTAGCTTTTTAGCTGAAGTGTAGCCATTGTGTCCATGATTGTATATTTTTCTCTTCTTAAAGCAACAATTGACAGCTTGCGCATTTTGTGTGCATGTGATCAGTTTGCAGCACAGATGGGATAACTTAAGGAGCTTGTATTTCAAAGATTCTTTATGAGTACAAATAATTAGGCTGTTGGTGCAATTTTCTACAGTGAAACCAAGGAAGGGACAGTATGCTGGACTTCTTTTGTTCTCCTCAATATTGCAGTACAGTGTCATCATTCACTCTAAGGAGGCAGAAATATAAGAAATCTCCTGTGCAACTATGTAAGACAGGTTTTGGCAGCCACCTGCTGTAAGTAGAAGTGGGAGGATATGAATTATAAATGGAAAAAGAAAAAAAAACTATTGGATGATAGGCAGCCAGCAGGGACAAGCTAAGAAGAGGAAACAATTGCTTGACCCTCTGTTAACAGGAGAAATTGTTCCAATGTCTTGTCAGTCTCTATGTATTATTGGGACACTCCCTGTAGTGGGGTTTGCTGTCATTGTCATATGATAGTATGGAAGGCATCAACTTGTCCTGCGGTGATAATTTCTGCCCAACATTTCCATAATATGAAATGCCGTCTCTTTTCATAAAAACGGGTAGCACTGAGGCTGTAGTGATCACTGGAGCTTAATTTTTTAATCAAGTTCTCTTTTAAATGAAGCTTTATTAAATTACAAACCCACACAGTGGGAGTAGGACACAGACAGAGTGTAAAAAAAGAGCTTTGTGGGATAATTAAATAAAATTGATAAAAAAAAATTAGAAAAAAAAAATCCCTCTTCCGACATAGACTGAGGAGAATGGGAAGGAGAAAAAAACCCAGTAGCTATTTCATGCTTCACTTTTCTTTCATTCTTTCTCATTAGTGTCTCAGGAAATTTACCATGTAAAATTATGAAAAGGAGAAAAGGATGCAATGTCTGCGAGATATTGATGGATGGTAAATGGGCACACAATTTCATTCATTCTTTTTTTGCTAACACTTATATTCATGCACTGTGTACATAAGAATTGAATGGGCTTATTGTTGCTGCTCTACCAAAGAGAACAGATCTGATTTATATTTGGCATGGATTAGTGTAAATATCTCAGAATGTAAACTACAACTACAGATAGGACAACTTGGTCAACTTTCTTTAAAAACTTGTAGCTTCATAAAGACTAAAGTCTTCAATCCCTAAAAGAAGCAATTACAAAAGGTGATAAAAAAAAAAATCAAAATGAAGTTAAATTTCTCTGTGTGGTGTGTTTTATGTTTAACTATTAATGAGTTAGTATAAGGTTGTGAGGAATCTCAAACAAAATGAAACTATGATGGGAGATATGAAAATATATCTTTTGGGCTAATGTCATCTGCTTTACTGGAACACGCTACGATGTCTGTGCCCAATGTTGCCTCATGGGACCATCTTCCTCGTATTTAGTTACAATGAGAAGATGCATTTGTGTTATTGGTGCAAGTAAAATACCAGCAATGAGTATATTATCAAGGACATATAAATATAGCTAAAAGCGGTTGAGAAATGACTATTGATGTGCTAATAATCCATGTGATAATCTTAGATAATCTTAGTCTTAGATTGAAAACTGAGAGATTAGGAGTTGTGGTGTACTTTGTGACTTTGAATATGGCTAAATTTAAAAAAATAAATAAAATGCTTTCATCAGAATTTAGATCCAGTACTTGAGATTGGATTGGGACGTCCCTAAAATTGGTGTACATGTGTTGTAGAATCAGCAGATTGGTTTTAGATTGTTGTGTTGTGCAATCCTCCAAATGTGCTTTGTCTCAAAAAGGTACAACTGGAATGTGACCAGTAATCTATACTCGGACACGCGTCTTAAGGATATAAAAACAAATTTGGTGCACTCTGCACAGCCAGTTCATCTATCCCTCTGTAGCATGACAGAAAATGTCCCTCCTGAAATCTTTGGATGGACTTCAAAGCTGAAAATATGGCAAATCTGATTTCAGCACCTAATATTGTGCTTATAGTCACTGCAGAGCGTGGAGTTGGACTAATTCAGTTAGGCCAAACGTCTTCTAGCTAAGTCTCTGAAGGTTTGCATTTGTGCCCTGCAAATTTCCAACACTTTTATGTCTGTCAAAAAATTTTTTCCTCCAATTTTTTATTTTTTTCTTCTACCCACTGGCAGTGTCTTGTAATTAGATTATACTAGAGGAAAAACCAGAATCCCGAATGCCAATTTGTGTCCTAGACGGTGTAAAATATGTTGTTACACTGCTCTCCAAAAAGTGCAGGTGAGAGCAGAAGAGGTCCTCAGGCAAGCAGTGGCTGGGTGCTGCTTAAGAGTTTCTCTCTTTCCCTCTTTTTCACTTCTCTACACCCTCTTAGCCATCCCACATTAAAGGGCGAAGGATAAGTAAACATGCTATTCAAGAGCCTGACAATCAACGTAAAATACAGATATTTTTGCACATATGATGTCTCCAGGGCAACCATTTTCTTTGGCGAGCAGTAATACTGCCAACATATGAAAGCATGTAAAGTGAATGTGCTGTTTACTGAGAGCGACAGCGTGTTATTTCATTCAATCAGTTTACTGATTTGTGACCAAGAGGTTGACCAAGTGTGTACAGCTAGGTACAAAAACAAGTAACAGAAACATTTACCGTATTTAACTAATATTTCATGATCTGTGGATGCATGCTTTTAGTGAGGATTGGCTGGATGATGGTTCCACAGGAATGTTAAAAAAACACTTACTAGAGATCAATGTTTAATCTTGTATGTTCTTTTTAAAACAGTGTACTAGAAATCTATGATTTACATTGAAAAGACTGACCCTCTGTTGAAAGTATATCGCAGAAAGCAGCGAAGTGAACAGCTGCAGGTAATTAGAGCTGGCCTGGGATTCAAAGTAAACATGGACGATTTCCACAATCAACAACATTTACAAATGTAAGAGAAGGAAGCTACTGAATTTGTGAAGTATGTGCAGTGGGAATGGAAAACATGGAAGCATGAAGCCAGCAGATGTTGAAAATTAAATGCATGCGGCATGTGGCTAAAAGGACTGTGGGCTTATTCTTCAAATGGTGTAGTATGAAGCTCTTGAGGGCCAGAGGACAGCTGTTCTGGGTTAATACTTACAGGTTTACGTCCTGCCAGCCCAAGCCAAGATTTAAAACAAAGGGTTTGCTTCAGGGGAAACTGACTTTACTTTTGCATATTCATGCATGCTACTGTTTTTTGCATTATAAAGTCTGATTTCACTAGATTGATCAATGGTTCACAGCAATTAGCAGTGAAATCAGTTGACTTTAAATATCTGGATGAAACAAAACTCTAACAGACTTGTGTTTTCTTTTTGATAAAGGCAATGAAATACTTCACCCTGAGTGTCATCTGGGTCTGCTTTAAGTTTCTGAGAAGACCTGAATTATAGAACTTGATATTAATGGATTTGTGTTTGCCTTCAGCGAGGTAGTTTAGGTATGTCCTGTGTCGGTGGAGGTGTCCCTCAAGGCATTTCTGAAATGCCGTGTAACAGTTTCTCGTGGATGGGATGGACACAAGCTCACTGTGGCCATGACCTTTTACAGGAAAAAAATCTTACAGCTCATTCATGTAAACATTTGTGGAAAATTTTAAGGAAGATTATTCAAGGCATTTTAGAGACTGCATTCATTAAAACAGTGAACAGACAACTTTAAAAGAGATGGCCCTATCACAGGTATATAAATGTGTCTCTGTGTATAAAGTAGCTTAAGCTGTCTGGCATAAGAATGACAGAAAGAGCTAAAACTGGGTGTTACCCCATGGGATTTGTTGTGTTAAGTCTGTCTGTGTGAGGCATCCCTTAACTAAATATTAGCACATTGGCTGGTCAGAGGAATGCGTTTCCACCTTTTCCAGCTTTCAATGAAACACCTTTCTCTTCCTAAATGGCTGTCTGAAATTTCCAGACCGTCTGACTCTCTTTGGTCTTTGACTGTTGCAGTGGAAACATGTCAGCGGTGTTTAAAGTAGTTGGGTCATGAATTTCTTCGAGCTAATGTGTGCAGGTATTCATTGTGGCTCACAAAGCGGTTCTGGGCAGGAGAGTTAAGGATTTTCTTTTCAAAGCTCTCAAAGTTAATCATTTACCAAGACAGAAAGCAGTAGAACAGTTGAATGTAGCCTAGCATACAGTGCCTTTTCAGTTCACCGTTAATATTTCAAGGTGATTATTCTGTGTAGCAGTCCTTTGGTTTTTCTGTTTGTGTTCTATGTTCTGTTATTCATAGAATACCTCCAAGTCAGATAAGTTTAATATTTCTGCACTTTGAAGGTAGAATACTGTTTTACTTAGTTTTTAAATTGAGGAGAGTAACATGTTTGATATATGGCTACATGATTAATATAGATGGTTTACAGATGATTTGTCTTTGACCTAATTTAAGAATAGATTGGTGCAGTGTAGTATTTGTACCTGTTTTACTTTTTAGTCTTCTGTTTCTAATCTCATAATGCATTAGATAAATGTGACAGTGTGTCAACCACCATCTATTTTTCCCGCCCTTGTCACTCATACCTCTGCCCTTTTCAAGCATGTGTTTGCTCAGTCCTTGACTCACAGTCGGGTTTAGAAAGACTGACTGATTATTAGTTGTGCCGTTGTCTCCCATCAGAGTTAAGATGAGGTGTTGCCAGTTATTTTTCTCCTCTCATTGTTCCTGTCCTTTCTTTCTTTTACTCAACATGGCACAGCTGTTCTTGAGCAGAGTACTTCAGTGTAGACCAAGATGGTGGAACTAGCAAACAGGACATTGTCAGAAAATCCAGGTCTTTACAGTACCGATGAGAAATGTAATGCTTTATTATTTTGTTGACTTTTATTGTACATTTTATTTGCAAAGACTGGCCTAGATGTTTCAGATAAGATAGTTCATATTCACCTCAGCTGCTCCCTTTTGGATTCGATGATAGAGAAATATGCATTATGTATTTCATGTGAAATCGCTTTGAAACGCACTTGTAGAGGGGATGGGTGAATGGTCAAATCTTCATTTGAGGAAGTGATATTTTTTGCTGCTGGTGAGATGTTGGACAAAGTTGAAGCCCTCTTTTCCCTCACAGGTGGGCTAAGATCATTAGTTTTAGTTTTTGAAGTGTTTGGCCTTTTGATGTTGCAATGTTCTCTTTAGGCACCCTGGCCTGAAGGATATTTAATATCACTCCTCCAAATTTCCAGTTAGGAATAATTTGAACTGAGCATCTGTCGAAGAAACAGCCATTTAAATACATTGGTCATGGTTAAAGAGGCATAAAATGAAGCCAGATTAGACAGAGCACCTTTCTCTGAAGGCTAGGACTGGGCCAACCTGGGGCAGAGGGGCCCAGCAAAACTGCTCCTGCATCTAATTCATTAAACAGGACTATCAAACACTGCAGAGATTTAAACCTTCCCATGGCTGCCTTCCTCAGCCACGATTTCTCTCGCCACTACGGTATGGTGGCGATTGTCTTATGGTTTCAGAAACTTTACAATATCTCATTTATAAATGTTCATGGGAACATTGTATGTATCTGTATCTCTGCTGTTCTGTGTAACGGCGGAGTTGGCTATGTCTTTATTTCAAGTATTCTCCCTATGTTTCCACTTGGGTGTGTAGGAGGACCTTTATCAGTGTATAGTATCTGACATTATGTCTTATCACCAAGGGAATCATGAGCGAGCACGCATTAAGTCCTTTGAAAGATCCTGTCTGTACTTCCAGCCACTGACTGGGCTCATCTCCAAAAAGTTCAGCTTTTTTTTCTCTCCGTTGTCTGCTGCCGGATTCCCAATGAAACAGATGGACAAAGGAAAGTTAACTGATAATTCTTTTGTAACAAATTAGACCTCAAATTAGTTGTTTTCAGTCCTCATATTTTCGTAACTCTTTCAAGATTTTTTTAAAACCAATAATTGTGTATTTTGCGTCATCTACAATACATCACCAGCGTTAAATATGCTCTTAATATCTATAGAATTCAATTTTTTTTCTTTAAAGGTTTGGGCTATTGTGGCCTTTATTTGTCAGTGGGTAGACAGGTGAGGGGGCAGAGAGAGTGGTTGAAGACATCCAGCAAATGGCTCTAGGCTGGGACTTGAAACCTGTGTTGGCTGTGTTGTGGAACTAAAGCTCTGTACATGGGACACCTGCTCAACCAGTTATGCAATACGGTGCCCCTGTGAACAACATCTTAAGCTATACTTCGATAAGCCATGTTCCACACAACCCGTTCTTCAATCACTGCTGTGTTTTCGTATCCACAAATAGACATAGACTGTTTGCACACAACTCCTGTCTTAAGGGGACAATAAAAAAAGATTTGAATAAAAATGCTTTTATTCTAAATCAACTTGAAACAGACAAAGAAGAGGATTTAAAGGAAGTACGCTGCAGGAAAGAGAAAGAGCAGTAGTGGTTAGTAATGACATTTCACTAATTATACCTTTTCCCCTCACTTTCTCCTCACCTTGGATAGATTCTCCCCCTTCACCTGAAGTAAGAATATCATTAGCCATTTATATCTTGTTTGACAATTCAATATGTATCATTTTTAAACAGAATGCTTCGGTTTAATTTGATGCAGTTTGATTTGATTAGGTTTTATGCATTCTAATTCAGTCCATAATACTTTTATTAAGGAACAAAATCATTGGCATTAGTTATTGACCTTTTAATAGATTTATTAAGCAATTAATCAGGTGATGGATAGTGTGATTGTTACCTTTGAGCCTGCTAAGTTGTGGCTAAGTTAAGAGCCGTTAAGATGCTTGTACCAGCTGTATTAGCATCCACAGATTCACTTTGACACTTCACTTGGTGAATGTTCAGATTTGTTTTTCTAGTGCTGCACTTAATCCATGATTTGCAACTTTACTCCAATGTTCCCTCAATCTTATTAAGTCCAAATCATGTCCAAGCGTTTGATTAGATGGTGCATTGCAAGCTGCATCAGCTTTGGTCATCGGACATAATTTATTGGTATTTGCCTTGCAAGTAACGATGGTAGGTGTATAGGCTGCTTGCACCACTCTGACTTGGATTGTGTGCGGACCTTACTCTGCACCTTAAACCTTACTCTGACTCTATGTAGGATCTGCAGCAAAAGCTTAGCCAACTAGATTTTAATGGGAGAATGTTGTCATCAACTGGTTTACCAATGTAATTACTTGAATGTTGGATGGTTCTGATTTGTATTGGTTAATCTTTATATCTCTATGTGCCACACTTTTCTGAGAGAGAACCATAGCCTGAGAAGTGCAGATTTGCTACTCAGCTGTAGACATGTGGCCAAAAATTACTGCTGATGTCTGCCCCTGGCCTGGCTTTCTCTTTTTCTGTTCATGGAAAGAAGATATACACACAAAATTAAGTTTTTGAGGCAAATTAACATGTGGAGGTTGGAAGGACTGGTAGAGTCTTCTTATTTAGTTTGAACTATAGTCATAAACCATAAATCATGTGTTTTTTTTGTTTTGAATTTTAGTAGACTTGTTGGATAATCCATTATCCCATTCCTCAAGTACAACCCAGTAAAGCAGTGCACAACTTCACATTCACTTCAGGACCTTTCCTCCTCCTTGATATGGTTGCCCTTATTCTATCATGCTACAGCACCAGCGCAATTAACCCTAAGAATGTTCATTAAAAAATTAGGTAAGCCCCAAGTATTAATTGTCTAAAAATAGTTTTCTCCTTGGTAAATAGATCACCTAAGGTCTGAACAAATCACTAATGATTTGATGATCAAGTGCCAATATGACATGTGTCACAGTAGTTAGATGTACATTATGCAAGGTCTCTTCTTTTTTTCTTTTTTTTTTATGTTGAACTTTACTGACACTGATTTTGATGCCTAAAGTTAGGGTGAGGGACTGATAGAAGAAGAGGTCTTAAAATAGCTGTGCTACAATTTTATCATTATTTCTAACAAAGAGTATTTGATATCAACCAGTCCAGTCTTTATCTTTGTATATCTAGCATTGCAGACACTCTAGATTGGCTTGTGAGTGTAATAGGTTGGTTTAGAGCCATTACTGTCATTGGCAGATGTTATTACACCCTTGAGCCACACAATTGTTCATGTCATGTCCACAGTGACACTAACAGTGACAGTCACACATAGTCCAACATGTTGTTGATATGGTTGTTCTTTGCCTTTACTGTGTAGCAATGAGCTATGACAGGGCATAAAGAAAACGTGAAGGAGCAATCAGGAAAGCATTTGGAGCAACAAACTTGTAAGAGGAAAACTTGTAAGCTAGTAAGAGTACTAGTCAGCAGCCTCTGATGTCTTTCACTCTAGATAAAGTTAGAACTACTGCAAATCCAACAAGTCCCTCGACTGAAATGGTCTTATAAGTCGTTTGTTCATACCCCTCAGTGCGGCTCATATTTGCGTCCTGTAAAGTGCTGCCCCTACAAGCTGCAGAGGAAATATGATTCATGTGAGCATTTCCACATCTAAGCAGACGTAATTCTCAAGTCTTTTGTTTTAGAAGCATCAAAGTCCTTCCAAAGGAGGAAGGAAGGCAGGTGGATGGAGCGGCTAAGCACTGCGCTTTTAACCGTGGACCGACGTGAGATCGAGAGCAGTATACCTTATTACAGCAACACAACACTTTATTAAAATACTTTTGTAATTCCCTGGTTAAATTAAGACAATAACACTACTTGTTTTTTGTTGGAGAGTGATCATGGTTTAGTGGGAAATACATTCTTTTCACATTGTATCTGTCACCCTGAAGGACAAGGCTGGTTACAGTTTCTGGTTTTCTTTTGTAAATAACATCTCTTGGTTATGGTTTGATATGGAAAATAATGGGTTGTGTTAGAAAACAGTTGTGATTAGGGCTAAAAAACTTTAATTTTATAATGCAACCACGAAATCATGAATGCCATGTTCACCCTTCACTTCTAGTTGCTCTCATCACCTCCAGAGGTACCATAATCTTTAATGTAATTATTGACTCTATCCGCTTGCCTGAATAAGCGCCTCATGGGAATGTTGTGGGGAGGAATACAGTTTTTTTTTTTAAAGCTGTGTCCAGTAACCTGCGGTACTATTCTCAGATGTGTTTGAATGAGTAAGAAAAAATCTGATGCAGATCAGGGGGACAACAGGTCCAGGAGGGAAATCGAGACATCCCTCTCCCCTGTGACACTATTCAGCTCCTCCAGGGGGACCCTGAGACATTCCCAGGCCAAAAGGGATATATAATACCTCCAGCAAGTTCTGGGTCTGCCACAGTCACTTACAAACTGGATCTCCCCCAAAAAAGCTCCAAAAGGAGATGGCCAGAAGGCCAAACTAATTAGATGCCAAACTGACTCCTTTCTATGGCTGTTAGTAGCAGCTCTACCCCGAGGTTCCTCCAGATGGTCGGGCTCCTCACCCTGTTTCTAAGGCTGAGCCCAGTCATTCTCCGAAAGAAACTAATTTCAGTCGCTTGAATCTACAAACTCATTCTTTTGGTCACTACCCAAAAACTCGTGACCATAGGTGAGAGTGGAAATGAAGATGAACAAGTAAATCAAAAGCTTTGCTTTTTGTCTCAGTCAAATCCCTCTAACTACTGTATATAGTAACAACATTATCTTTTAATGTTGAACCCCCTTCTGGAAATGCTTTCTGTCTGTGGTGATCACAGGCTATGACAGATAGACGGAGTCTTAGGTGCACCAGGATTACCTACCTTTTAGTACTGTATTTAATCCTTAAAAAAAGCAAGTGTCACTTGTATCGAGCTAAACTCGGTTGATTGTGCCGAATGAGGGAATTTTCAGTGTATTTGATGTTAGAGGCTCAATGCTGCTACTTCACACTCTCAAGTTCGATTGGATTTTAAATAACTAGATAACAGGGGAGTAGTTAATCTGTGTGATGTTGTAACTTTATCCTCTTTACCTTGGTTTGCCTTGATGTTGGGAGGAGACGGTGGTAAAGGTGAATGTCCTGTAAGTGTGGAACTGCTGTGGAATAGGATGTCAGACTTGATTAGTCCAGGCAATCTCTATCTCAGGAGGAATGTGGCCAGTGGTTTAAAAGCAATTTCCATTACCTGGCTTCATTTTATTAACTTCCGTACCATTACGAGACAGCTTCCCTTTGACAGTTGTTCCTCTGTCTTGTACTTCTAAGAGATCTCTACGGGAGAAAGACTGTGAAGCCCGTTCTTGTCCCTTTTTCTTTCATCGCCAAGCACAATGGTCTCAACCCTCCCCAGTATTGTGTCAAAAGTATGAGGTGTCTATCGTGGATATCAAATATGAGGACTCTTACATAAACCTCCATGACATCCACACTAATGCAGTCCAACCTAGTCCAGTCCAGCCTCAAATAACACAAGAAAGGTCCTCTCAAAGTTCAAAATGGGTTTCTTACTGTTTGAATTGTCACTAGGTGCTGACTTTTGAGTCAGATGTATTGTGCTGGGATAATCCGGTGGGAACCAGGGAAGTGTGGTAAATAGTAACTGTGATATCTGTCTACCTCATGACCCCAGTCCACCACCACACTGATTTGATCTCTTGGGAGCATTTGTCCGTGAATAAGATGGGCTTTACTTGCAACCTAAATGTAGAAGAGGAGTATGAAGCTTGTGAGACACTCCTCTTCTTGACTGTCACTTGGGAAAACAGTGAAATGGAGGAGGAGGAGGTGAAAGGCCAGGGTTCTGCAGCAGCATTTAATTAGAAAGACTGGGTGCTTTGTCCTCTGTTAAGTTGCCTCAGGCATTCTTTAATTGCCCTATTCCCAATTTCTTTCACCAGGCCCCTCTGTAAAGTTCATTAGTATTCATTTCGTGCAAGCATTTGAATGTTGATTTCAAGGATATTTTACTTTATTGTACTTAACATTCTTTTTCTAACTTGTGTATATTGAAATGCATTATAATGGCTTCCTTCCAACATTCTGTTTCCTATTCCAGACATTACATTTGAAGCCTCTTTGGCTTACACAACGATATCGGTAATTGACTGGGTGGATTACTTCTCAAGTCATTAAAAAGCTTCTAGCAAATGTGTTGCAGAGTAACAAGATCGATTAAGATATGGGAAGTTGGTGACAGAAGAAGAAGAGGAGATGGAGGCCTAAACCTGACAAAAAAATGGTGATACGGTTGCCTTTAAAGCTTTTCTCTCTACTTATGTCAGAATTGTCTGATTGCCTTTAATTGGATGACGCCATTTTAGCACTAGTTTTGTTCCTGTGCGCACGCATACTATTAATTCCAGTGTTCTGATGAAGAAAAGTAACTGTTGATTAGGCACAGAGGACTCAAATAGTAAATCAGATCAAGCACAAGCTGAGACAATAGTTCCACAAGGCTTGTATTTTAGCTAATTGTTTTGATAAGTGGTTTAAGACTAATTTTGTGATCAGTCATGGATTAATTTGACATTTAATGTTATCTATTGGGAAGGATTTGATTTGAGCTTTTGATAACTCAAAGTATTTAATAGGCAATTAATTTGTTACATTTCCCAAATCACATGACGGGATTATCAAATATGTTAATAATGTAAGAATGCCTTGGAGAGAAAGCAAATTACTTTTTTTGTGGTTCCTTCTCAGTCACTGGCATTGAGCGATAAATGCAGTGTTTAACCTAGTTAACAGAGTTTAAGAAGGGAAATCTGAGATTTGTAATGCTGACCGTCGTTCAGTTATAGCAGCCATCATGTGTAAATTGAGATTGATAGAATAATTTCTTAAAGGTTGGGGAAAGAAACAAAAGAAAAATGATAGACTATGAAACAGGAATTAATAAACAGAAAGTTAATTCGGCTGTTTTCAGCATGTGATAAAACTAAATCCTCCTTGGCAAATTACAGTCATCTCCATGTTCATCACACCATTTCTTTTCACACCTGGCAGAGGTTGTACTATGCCTGCACACATATCGTACCTATTCTACCCCTTCTGCATACATCAACACATTCTGCTCTATGATATATTATTGGGTGTATCTTATTGCTGGGAATAGTTAAACCCTTCATGGAGGAAGCACTGTGTTGGTGGGATTACCTCAGTATCCGCCTACCTTTTTTCTCCTTATTATCAGGTTTTTTTTCTCAACAGGCGAGTTTAAGGCCAATGTTTTAATGTTCAGCTCTATCCAATCCCTAGCTTTTACACGGGATACAATATTTATTTCGGTTAATCACTTAAGTATCAGGCTGAGCTCAATATCCTTAGTGGTTGGTAAAAGGATTATGCGTATGATGGTTGAAAGTCGGGTCACAAACATACTTTGCAGATATACTGTGAGAACAAGTTTGCAAAGTAAATTTCTTTTTTAAAACAACCTTGGTTGATGGCTGTAGTTTGGCAGTTTTACCAGCTTTTTCTGGTATAGAATTCTTCTTTTGTACTCTGGCCGAGAGACTGGAAGGCTCTTTTAAAGTATAACAAGCTTCTGGCTCAATTTATGTGAGAGAAGACACCAAAAATATGATTATTATCATATAAAATCTGTGCTTTTCCTGTTCTTCATTACGTTTCTTTTTTTTTCGTAGCATTTTTCACAGCACTGGTCTTCACTGCATGATTCACTCAAGAGTGGACTCTGCGCCTGCTGTTTTAAAGGTTCATTTTTAACTTACAACCAAGGAACCCTGCCTTTGATTGATTGCCGAGACCATTGATCTAATTTTGAAACCTTTGAATTTCCTCTCAGCATCCTTTCCCTTTTTGTAAAAAGTGGAATAAAACTAATTTCATGTGCCTCATGCAGGCCTACACTCTCCAAGGTGGAAAGCAGACTGAATAAATAAATAAATAAACCCAGGAAGCAAGGCTTTCACAGTGGCACAGAGATTTTTATAGACTCGATCGATTAAATTTGTCTTATTTGGAACAATGGGACTCTGTAACTTGGTAAGCACTAATGTGGTTGAAAATGCCTCTCACTGTGCAGCCATTAGGAGAAAGAATGTTACCATGGGAGTTTCAACATTCCAGGATTACAGGAGGCATAAGACTGGTCTGAGCTAATTAGAATCAAGGGCAGCCGATATAGCTGAGATGTGGGTGGGCATCCGGGGTTATCAAGACCTGCTGTGAGGGTGAGAAGGAGAGACAAGACACTAGGGCTCGATGGAAACCAGTCGTGCTTCAGAATGGAGAGGAGAGACGCTGACTTTTACTTTTAACACAATAGAACCAACCATGAGTAACCAGCCTTGCAGTGCTCAGTCATTTTAATAACATGCTTCGCTTTCAAGGGTTTTCTCTTATTACGGTTTATATTACTTAGAAAAAAATGTATTAATTTAATAAAGGGTATATTCTATCTGGTAATTTGAAACACGATAAGCAATCTTAGTCAACAATAAAATGTTTTATTAGAAAGGGCAATGGCATGACCAAGACAGTTTCAAGAATGATTAACAGATACTGAAAGATAATACTGTTTTTGTTCATGATTTGCTTTTCAAGCTAAAATGCACATACTGCATTTTTTTTTTACTTTTTTTTAAAGGGTTTAACTGTTGAAATATTGATCAAAGTGGAGTTCTTCCCATTATCTTTAAAATCATCAAACATTCTAGAGTTGAAAGGTGGATTAACAATAAAATATGTTTTTTTTTCCAGGAGCATAGCAGTTGATGAGTAGGGATCACTGAACTCTGCTCTGTTATTTTATAGATGGTATGATGGCTTACATTTCTCCTGTATTTCACTCTGTTTTACCTCCTGAATGAACAAAACTAGAATGCAGGTCTATTGCACATAATGCAACGCACACACTCACACCAGAGACCAGATTCATCAAATTCTTTGTACTTTCATGACTAAAGATGGACATGCAAAGGCAGAAATGTGCACATGGATTTATTTAGTCACATTTTTTAAACCTTACGTAAGTATGGTTCTTTTAACCACATGTTAGAATATTTTTGTTTAAAAAAAGAAAGAGAAGACATGTACATAAACCATTTGCATTTTAAAACGCTGTTTACACCTCACCTGTATAGACATGAGAATGAAAGTAACAGCAAACGATGAGTGCAACTTTACTGTTTGAGAAACTCAATAAATTATAGAAATTTGGTGGCGTCTCAGTTCTCAAACTACTGAAAGAATAAAAACAGCTGGACAGAAAAGCTGAAAAAAAGAGTAACAGAAGCAGTCAACTCTAATGGCAGAGGAAAGGACACTGCAGAGGTAAGATAAAATATCGTTCTCAGGAGGACAGCATCCCCTGCTTTATCTGCAGTGGATGAATGCATAGCCTTTATGTTAGTCCATTAGTCCTGATTTCTTAAACAGCCCTTTAAAGCTTAAAACTATGCATGAGCCAACTGCTGTATCAGCTCCAGTCAGAATAACAGAATGATCTCTAAATGTTTGCTCTTCTTTTCAAGTCATATAGGTCTTCCACCACGGCTTGAGCAGCCATCCTTGTGCATTACCGTTAAAGAGGCTGTGTCGGAAATCAGAAAAAATATTATAATGCTGTTCCACTGACTGCTGTTCTTTACTGTTGATTTAAAAAAAAAAGTTAAATTGCTTTTCAAATGTTTTTATCTGAGGACTGTGTGAGGGGAAACGTACCACACCCCACAAAAAGTGTTTTAGGAAGATCTTTCCTTTAATATTAATTTAGAATGACCCCAGCTGCAGTGTTTTGTGTAAACGTGAAGGATGTTTACATTTTAAGGCATCTTTTAGGCTTAAAGGAGATAAGGTGGTGACCACTTTAGATCAGGTTTTGTTATTGTTTAGTAAGTCATTCATTGGATTAACTATGCACAGTTTAAGTTTATTCTTTTGTTTATAATTTGATCTTTTTTTAAGTTGGTGTTAAGACCCCTTTTACAAAAAAGCCTAAACAAATAAAAGTAGTTGTTGGACTTCTCCAAAATGTACTCCTTAAGCATGCCTGTGTGTGTGTGTGTGTGTGTGTGTGTGTGCAAACGCACACACATCTTAGGGAAGTGTCTCGAGCCAGTCAGGGAACTCAGATGTGTCACTTGCTATGTCGGGGATGGATAGAAACACAAAGTGCCTCAGGACATTGTAACAAACTCCCTGGTGCCACCAGCCCCCCCGACACAATTACCCACTCATGTCTAATTGGCATTTGAGGCTTCTCTGCTTGATCGACCATGGCCACATCAGCATGAAGTGGCAGAGCAGTGCTTGGCAAACTGTGACTTAACTGGGATCACGCTTTGTTACTCTTGTAGCTGCTTACATAATTTGTTGATGTAAATGAACTCAGCCTGATTAACATCGTCAGCCTCTCATTTAATCTGAACAGACGTGGGATGTAGCGAGTCTCTGGTGCTACTGTCCCTTTTGTTGATCTCTGAGCGGCAGTGCCTGGGCCTGTCTGTGTGCTGTGGAGCTGGAATCTTTGCAACTTGGCAGAACAAATCCATTTGTCAGTACATACACGGGCAAGTTTTGGCATGTGGAGTTGAAATGTCGGGATGGGCATAAGAAAAACTTTCCGGAAGCGCGCTGAATTGATAATGATTAAAAAAGAGTTGATCTAAATTATTGGTTTATTGAAACTGAGCGTCTTGCTTGAATGGTTTAGACAGTGGTACACAGACACAAATCTGTCTGACAGCCCTTGTTGTGGAGAGGAGTGCTGTGAGGTTTGAGGTGACTGTGCTAAAGACAAATATGCTCTCAATTAGAGCCCCTTTTCTTTACTTTGTTCTCTGTGGTACTTAATAGCATGATTCCACAGAACTGTCTCTGGATGTCTGCACTGTGATCATTATCCAACCAGGTGTCCTTTGTTAATAAATGAAAAGTGTCTGGAATATTGATTAGTTAACCTTCAACGAGACACCATCCTTTGTAGACTAAACACATGTAGGGGAATATGAGGACTTTGTGTCCACACAGAAGAAGGTATATTAAGTTCTACTCGACTGTTTTTAATGTGATTTCACAGGAAGTCATGGCAGAAATGTAACCAACAACCAACTACAATAGTAGGTCTTTTTGTGGTAGGTGCCCACTGACCGGGTTTTTATTTTGAATGGATGATTCTTAAACGAGAACTGCAGCTGGACAAAATTGGTCTGATGTGCGCCAAGACACCAGCTCATTCAACCAGTCAGGATATTAGATCAGACTAGCGGTTTGTGATGGTGGCAGGGTCAGTGAGCATCTCATTCGCATACTTCACCCCGCTCCCTCCTAGTGCTGCTCACCCATTTACTTCTCTACCGCACTGCAGGGTAATCGGGACAGTGCCACTTTAGGAGAGAGGAGACGACAAAAGGATTTACACACAAAGCCCGACAGAGAAGTAAACCTCATTTGCCTCCAGAGTTTGAACTTCAGTGCTCGGGCACTTGAGTTAAAAGGAATGAAGTCTGAGTACATTAAGTTGAGCTTGATTGTTTGCATTAATTTGCATCTGATCTTCAGGGTACCACTGTGCTCATTATTTCTTTTTTTTCTGCAATGAGCATTGTTGAGAAGTGTAATCTTTATAATGGCCCCTTTCTTTGAATTTCTAATAAATAAATTTCAAATAATAATAGCTTGTCTAGCTTGTCATAGATTGGCCATTTGTACTAACTCATACTACCGGTGAGTGATTGTAGCAACTCACCCAAAAATCTACCTGTTTGTCTTCTCACAGAGTTTGAAAACCCTTATTAAAAACCTATTTTCTTTCTAAATGTGGCGTTTCTAATCTATCATGCATTCGATCATCTTATAGCCAAGAAAATTGCAAGAATTTGTATTGAGTCATTGGCTGCAATCTACAAGAGTAAGTCTGAAGCTCGAGGTGAAAGTCTTCCACTGTTAACCACTTTATAATTCATTCTACTGTAAAGGAACTATTCAAGATGACTCCTTTTCATTCAGGCCCCTGCCTCCTAAGCTGTGATTCTGTGTGACTCATACTTCTTTACAACTATGGTTAAGGCATGTTTTTGTTTTTCTTAACTTCAACTTAGCTTTCTTAACTATGCTTTAACTTCTGTTGAAAGAGTTTTTACATATCCTTGGTGCATATCTGTGTCTTTTTGCTACTATTTAAATGTGTGTTAAATGTGTATCTTTTTGAATGACGTCTGTATGATGACCCTCATGAGCTCATTTGTAATGCCTTGTTTTGTTTTATGTATAGAAAGCAAGGAGTTTTCATTAGAACATTATATTATAAAACTAGAGTAGATGTATCATTCAGAATATATATATTTTTTTAACTCGGTCTGTATTTAAAGTTAAAATCTAGTCGCACATTAAGGTGACTTGTTGACTTATCAACACACTATCAATAAGCCTTATTTTAGATTTCTAGCAATGCTTCCAAATGATTCATATGTCATAGAGGGCATATTTACCAGTGTTTTGTTTTCCTTTTAAAGATCTCTGCTGGGCTTCTGCATAGACTTTGGTCAGCAATAAATAGGAATTTCCCTGAGGGTAAGGCTCATAGGTGCTGTTTATTTTGACCAATGGAACCACAGCCTGGAAACCTGAGGAGTATCTCTGCTGGAATTGAAGCAGGTGGGTTCTGGGCTTCAAAGACGAAAAGATAATCTCGTGAAAAAATCTAAAGCCAGGCTCAGAAATGTGCTGAACATCTACGAGCTTCTGCTCATAAAGACACAAGGCTCATCATGTGGTTTGAGCCAGCCCAGGAATGCTTTGATGCTGCTGATCTCCTAACTTTTGTTAGTTTATTTGACTGAGTTTTAATGTTTAATATGTATTTCAAATATCAGCTCTTCTTTAAAGAACTTGAAGGAAATCCAGAAGAAGTAACCTTGGGGTTGAGGGCTTGTGCTAAAGCATCAGTTGATTCAACGGCTTAGCTGCAAATTCACCCATAACAGAGGAAAAAGTGCCTGGCCAATCGCTGGATGAAATGTAGCCAAAATGATACCACATAAGCACAGATTAAAAAAAAAAAAATCTTACGTCTTTTTTTAATGATACGGGCTGAATGATAATTTATAGATATTGACTGGCTTAGTAAGTTGCCTTAAATGTGATACCATGCAGTGATCAAAACATCTTTTATATAGTTAGATTCAGTTAGATAATGTTAGACTCCCGTCACATTTGTAGTTATTAAGAAACCGTGATCATTTGTGAAAGGATTAACTGTGGACTGGTTAAATGAAGCACAGTATTTTTTCTTTCATAGTTCAGTACTTCTTGCTTGCTCTAACATGTCAAATATAAGTAATGTGTATACAGTATTTGGTATTTATGATATTCTTAGGTTTGGTAAGGAATAAGGTGTGTTTGGAAGAAAACAATTTCATTTTCTGTACCGTTGTTGGTTCTTTGTAAATAATATTTAGTTGAGGAGGACTGACATAAGTAGACTTAGTTAAGTAAGCTGAAACTGATCTATGCTTCTAACTCTCATTTTGTGACACCTTTTGCTGAAAATGATTGTGATGTAGATGTGAGCAGAGGCAGTGGCTCTCTTCAGACAGCTCTAAAAAGCACTTGTGTGAGGCTTGTTATGGTCACCTTGACATCCATGTCCACTCCTCTCCAGATCCCATCTCCAGCTTTCCCCCTGCTTTGCAACCCTAAGTTTCAGCATGTTATGTTCTCTGATGTGTACTCATGTTTTAACATCTAAAAGAAGTCTGAAATTTTAGAACTGCATATATTCTCATATTTGTTCCATGAGAAATTCCAGCTCTTTTTTAAAAAGAGAAGCATTAATAGTTTTTTAGCTCAGAAGTTTGAATGTTGTCTGTGACCCATTGCATTACATAAAACCACTGCTATTTTCAAATGCATGAAAGCGTAAAACCTGCTACTTGATCATCTGGTAGGAGAAGGGCACTTGTTGAATAGTTATATCAAGGTGAATTAAACAGGAAATTGCTTAGCTTACATGATAATGAATGCACAGTGAAAAGTTTTAACCAAATATTGAAACCTGAGTGGTTTCAGGTTTTCTGCGTGTGTATATTTATTTTACCTATATACTATAGCATTTTCAAATTTGAATTTCTGACTCTCTTTTCTTTTTTCCCCCCCATGTCCTCTTAAATGGTCTTCAGAAGGGACAAGTATTACACGAAATTGATGGAAGGTAATAAAGGAAATAGTCTCAGAGGTTCCATCTTAGTTTACAAAACAGACTTTTGTGATGGGTGATTGTGTTCCTCTTGCCTGCAGAGGGTGATATTGTCCTGGACATCAGCTCATGTCCTATGTTTTATACAGCAGTACTACCTGCACTGTTTTCCCTGCTTAATGCTTTTGTTTCTCAAGCATTTCATTATATGAAAATAAATCCAGCGTATCGGGGTGATATACTGCTGTTTTCTACTTAAAACATCTTTTTTTTTTTAAAGTCTCCCTTGCAGCAGCATTCTAAAACTCTGCGGCTCTCCTGATTATTTCTGTGTTCACCTAACTGTATTGTTTTTGATACAGTATGTGCAAGAATTACACAAGCAAATTATGCTCTGTAATTTACCAGAACATTAAACTGAGTCTCAAAAAGTAAGGAGGATTTAACAAATTCCATTTGGTAGATAATGGTGCAGGTGAAAAGCTGCTCAGCAGGCTGTTGTGTGAAAACAGTCCATAGATATGAGAAATAGTTGAGGTTGAAGAATAGGCTACGGAGGTGGGAGATGAGCTAGTACCGGTTCAGATGGCCCCCCTCCTGGTGTTGGTTGTCAGAAGGAACAAAGTAGCCATTTTGTGGCGAGTGCTGTGGTGCAGTAGAGATGAGATGGTTAACACCCATCTGCAGTAAAGCCACCCTCCTTTCTCTCCTTCTAATTTCCCCCCTCTTTCTTTTCCTTGCTCTTCGCTCAGTCGACTATGAAGACACTTCATCTTCCCTGACAGCATGACCACTGCTGCATGTTCTGATGCGTTCAGCATACCTTCATTGCATCATAAATAAATCAGAAAAATGACTTTTTGTCTCTCTTTCTCTCACATGTTCCTTTATCTTTCCCTTTACAATGACTGTTATCTTCAGGAGATGCTGGAAAACTGGAAACTGTGTCTTCCTGTATGCCCTCCCTGTTTCACTGCTCCCACTGCATGTGCAGGATCATCACCCTCCAATCCCCTTTAACGCTATCTCAGTTGAACGAAATTATTTTTACTCCGTAATGATATTCAGTTTTTGCTATGACATTATCTGCTTTAATTCTAATTTAAATGTCATGGGTGTGAGGGGTTTTCTTAATTAATGTGTGCACAGTAGATGCTAATACAAACTTGAATAATGGAAACAATGTGGTGTCCTTTTTCTGTTTTTGAAAGGGGGTTTGGGGCTCACGTTGTGACAAGGTGGCTACACAAATAGACTTGGATGCTTTGTAATGTTGCACACCCACAAAGCGTACACAAACCAACAGGCACATATGTACATTAGCAGGTGGGGTAGGGATGGGTAGATGAGAGAGAAGGGGGATATGAGGAAGATTGTCAAGAACCACTCCTGCCTCCCCCTCTCCCCTACTGACTCCCCGTTACCCAGTCCCTCCACCCCTTCCTGTAATCTCCACTCCTCCACGGGTAGTCTCAAACCCTGTGTTCGTCCACCACCAACCAATTACCTGGCAACCCTGCCCTTATCCCCAGCACAGGCGTGATGCTGCTGCATGATGGGGTTTTTGTATATTGAATTCCATCTCCTGGTGAGATAAAGGGTGTAGGAACAGGGCGCTGCCGCTGTGCCAGATAAGTGTTTCTCACAAACCGTTCCTCACTGCTTCTTCTGACACTGATTGTGGAGAAAAGAGACATTGGGGATGGCAGGGGGGGAAGGCATGGGGGAGGCCGGTTGTTGCAGCAAGATGAGACCCAATTTCAGTATGATTTTCCCCTTGTTTTTAATTTGTTATAAAGCAGCTTTGAAAGAAGTTGTATACAGCCCCTAAACACTTTCCTTATTAATGCTTGCAAAAGTCTATGTGTCACCATTGACATCAATTTTCAAATATATAGAGAAAATTTTTAGTTGCAGCTCTTCTTCTCATTGGGACTTGTGGCTTACCAAATGCTAGATATTACACACTGGATCGATAGTTTATCTTCATTTAGGACAGCGGTTCAATGTGCAGAGGTGACAGTTATGGGTTGCGCAGCTCTGTGGTGTATCAGCTTTATTTCAGCTTCATACCTTCCCTCTCAGTCCTATTTGTAAGCTGTCCTGAGAAGTGTCCCTTGGTACCTAAGGCCTGAGCCTCAGCCCATCCATCTGTCTTTGTCTGACCCACTGCAGGGAACCACACACTCACTGGTTGTCCTGGGGACAATGTAAGTGATGGACCACCATTCATACATCAAACCTGCAAGGCGTTTGACAGTGCAGGACAGAAACATTGAAAATAATGACCAGAGCTATATGTATCAGAAGTTAAAAATAGCATGCCACAGATAAGTGCTTGCAAAGTTGAATCGGAGAGCTTTTTCTGTGTGACCCATCAAACCCCAGCCCTCCTACTGTTATAGAGGTTAATGGAAGCTGCCTTGAGCACAGGAGAAAAGATGTTTCCAGTTAGCTGGAATGAGTGATATTCAACTACTTGGACACTAATATGCCTCAATTGAATTTCTCCCTTTGTCAGAGGGGAGTCTGTCTTGCCATGGACCCTCCCTCACAGCTGTGCCCTTGCCTTTTTCTGCTCAACCAGCTCTGAGCCAAGCCCCAAAGGTCAAGTGTGAGAGGTCAAGTTTAACCTGAAACCAGACAGACTGAGGGGGAGTGGTGAAGGGCTGAGGTCACTACTGAGCAACATATTGCTCAGCATCATTCTCTGTGTTTATATTTATCAATTTTATCTGCTATGCAATGTAGTAAGTGTCCACTTATTATAAAATAATTGTTTTGCAGCATGTTGCACAAATGCAAAATTATTCTGATCTTTTCTCTTTTTTAATCTGCCTGCAGAACTGAGTCGGCTGCAGCTGTACTTTCTAGCTCCATCATGTTCTCTGTTTAGATTAAATCAAATGAGAGTTTATTAGGTAACAAAATCTAATCACACTGGTTAACTGAGATGTCTTTGAGATGCATTCTGTGAGCTGCAGTATGTCTGAACTGTGTTTAGACACGCTTTCTATGTGGATGCATATTACTAGGTCTGAGCTGGTTCTGTGCTTGCTTATTGCTTTCACATGCTTGGAACTTAATGGAGAGTTTGTGCAGCTCTCCTGTTTTAGCTTTGTAAATTGCTGTGGATTTTGAATTCGTTCATGTACATAAACATCTGTATCTCTCTCACCGGCTTCCTTTCAGTCACACACATTCACAGCGTGAGTCAGCCCACACCTGGAACAGATAAAGAGCCTTTCATGTTTGCAGGGCTATCCTGAGGTCAGTGAGTGCTGGTCTTGAGAGCGAGTTTTACAATGTGAGTGAAGCAGAAGAAGAAATTAAAAGAAACCATATATATCCAGGTGTTGTAGAGTTAAAGAACTTTTATTAGTTGCAATTCCTTCCTTGATTCCTTCTACCACCGCTATAGAGATACCCCCTTGGCATCATATAATACCCATCTATTGCATAGTTGTCTTTTGAGCATGGAGATTAATGGAAGTCTGCATGGTGCATTTTGAATTATCAACAGTATGGTACATAGATAAAAGTCAATGCATTTTTCAAGCTACCATTGCAATCTTGCTTTAGGCTTTTCTGAGATAATGTGAGTTCTTTCTTCAACGCTCCATTGACTGTTGAAGTCCACAGTACCTCTATCTGCAAGATATTTGTCAGTTTGTAATTTTGATATAACATAGATGATCATGATGATTTTTTTCATGTTTTCGTGTTTTCATGTTTTTTCATGCTACAAACTAACTTTATTAATAAAATAGATAGAAAACAGTGAACAAAATGTATACACGAACAGGACTGTAGTTAAACCGCAACCACAGTTCCAGTAATCTGATCCAGTAGACATTGGTAAGCCCAATTAATGTGTATATATGTATGTATACACAAATAGAAAATGTGTGGGGAAACTTTTGATTATGTGGTTGTGTGAGTGCATGCTTTAATGTGTGTGATTGAAATAATTGACTAGTACCCTCTGTGGCCAGTTTGTCACAGTATTCTGTTGAAGAGTGGCCCGTGACACCTGTATCCCTGTAAAGTTTCCTTTGCAGGTGTAATTCCCTGTAAAACTCCCTATAATTTACTGCCCTTTGGGAGCACACTGTCTCAGGGTGTGAAAATCAATAGGATGGCAAAGAGGGATAGGGCATAGTGTCTTTCTCAGCCACACCACGGCAGCTGTTAGGGTAATTCTGTAATGGTAGGGGATGAAGTTCAACCTACCTAATGCTCTATCTGAAACAGATAAATGTTTTACAACACAACCGTTTAACCCCTCTTGCCTATTGTACCCTGCCCCCAACTTCTCTGGACTCTACCCAGGGATTGCCTCTCGAGCTGAGGTCCGGACTGGGGTAATGGTGATAATATTTAATCTTATATAGTTTTGCGCACATGGTTCATCCCTTCTCTTCCCTGGGTGTGCATTCAAACTCTTAACACTATAACCTTGTGAAAGTGGACTGTATGCTAAAATGCCTCGGGCGATCTTTAAAACCCCCCACCTGAATCAGAGTGAAGCGGTGTGGAAAAGATGTGTTGAATCTTACAAGATGCTGCATGTATAATGTAGAATAGAGCAGATCATGTAAACCACTGAATAAACCTAGTTCATTGCACCACTAAGACTGATAAGTGTCGTTATAAAATGTGTGTGCTTATGGGCAAATAATGGAATGAAGGAGAATAACTCCACGTATCAATCAGAATATAGCACAACAATACATTTTGTTTCGAATAAAGTGAGGAGTGAAAGCTTTTGTGTGAATGAGAGGCAGCGTGAGTGTGATGACGAGGAAGTGGCTGAAGAGGGAGATCCTTGCAGACTTGCTGTCCAGTCTGCATGACATCTCTTGAGAAGAGACATGCATTTCTTTCTGTCAGAACGTTGCAGGGAGATCTCATTGTGCCTGCTGGGATTGACACCAACAGCAATCACTTGTTTCTGATTTATTAGATAGTCAAGGAAATTAATTTTGTTCCAAAATGCATTGTCGGAAATTAGATGGTGAAAATTGTGTGAAAGAATCAGTGATTGTTTTTCTATCCCTCCGAAGGTACTGATAACTGCTGATCTCGATGACACATTTAATGAAAAATGTATTCAGATTCAGGAAAGAAAGAAAAATCCTGTGTTCCGCTATTTTGTAATTAACATTGCTATCTTCCCAGTCCTCAACGTTATTTGATCCATCCATTAACACTCTCCCAAAAGCTAGTCGCTAACACTCAGGTCATGGGTGGAAATGAACCTACGGAATTGCTGCCTTTCCTGTTCACATGTCCACCCTCTTAAAGTGGAGAAAGGGACAGTTGGATAAGTTATCTGGAGCGGATTGATATATTATTCATACAACTCCTATTTTTGTTAATACTATTCATAATTAAACAGGATCTAAATGTTCAGAAAGTGTTACTTCTAAGTAAAACAGGATATCTTGTTTGATTGTATCTTAGTCTTGTATGTCATAAACTGCATTTCTAATATTCATAAAAATAAGTTAATTATTTTCTTTCGCTTATTGTTTTGATAATGTAATCGCAAGCCATTTCTAGCAAAGTATAGAGCATGTTGCTCCACCATTTTACAACACTACTCACAAGACCGTTTTAAACCTGGCTGGTTTCTACTAAGTTTTACATGTACGTGGGGTTTGTTTGTGGGGTGTTTTGCTCAAGGACAGTTTGAGCCACTGAAATGCTGGGTACTAAAACATCAATCTTTCAATTGGAAGACAGAAACTCCATTAGCCAAGACATGGTCGAGAGTTATTCAGTTGGTCAAAATAAGCTACGTTCACTGAGCGACTGAGAAATGAGATCAACCATAGGGCCATTCAGTCCCTGTACAGCCAGCAGTAAGACAGACTCTTTTCAGGTGGGTGTTAGACTCAGCAAGGGCTGCTATTGGTTCATATAGACAGAACTACTAAGAGCAGTCAAGGGCCAGTTTGGTCTTGGGATTGCATTTTTTTGCATTTTGTAGTGTGAAGCTATAGATGTGAACATAGACACCTTGAACTCTGAGGCTGTGGTTCTCAATTAGAAAATTGTGGGTTGCTCTCTCAGGATTGAAACTGACTACTTGACTTAAGTAGAAGAGTTAAAGTTTCTTAGTGGGGGTAGAAAGTAGCAAAAGGTTGACTGATGTGTTGGGGAAGCGCCTGCAGTGATGTGGATGCCTTACCAGTAAGTTGTGGTGAAGTGGGAGCATCACCAAAAGGAAAAAAAAAAAGATGATTTACCAGTTGATGTGTGTTCATGGTCATGAGCTGAGGGTAGAATGAGACTGGAAGTACAAGCAGGCAGAATTAAGTTTGAAGGGTGTCTGGGCTCATCTTTAGGGATAAAATGAGGATATCTTGGGAGTAGGACTAAGAGCAGACCCAGGACTCACTGAAGACCTTCAATATCTCTAATGGCTGGACAATGCCATGGTGTCCCCCCTTGGAAGAGCTGGATTATGTGGCTGGAGAGAGAGAGCTCTGAGAACTTCTGCTCAGACTGCTCCTCGGTAAGTAGATGGATTGCAGTCACTGGATGTTATTGAATACTACTTGTATCATACACATAATGTTTTAAAGTATTGAATTTCTCCTCTTTTTGGTTAAACAGCCCAAATTTCAAGATCATCCGTTTTCAGTGCCCTAGTCAAAGGATAAAAGATCAAGTGTGTATTAGTTATCCCACTGGCAATGAACCACCAGCCACCAGCTGGCTACGCATGTTAATGTATTCAACTTCCCATTTGTACATAGGACAGGTATAAAAGGCCAGTTAACCTTTTAAATTGAGACAACTTAGATGTGATGCACAGCCGTCTGCTAATACAAAGCAAGCATAGAGGACTTACATCATCATAGAATTATAAATCCCCACCAACACTTGCTGAATACTGGGAAATTCACTGTTACTCCTTTCTGTATCACATTGCAACTGTATTCCCATTTTTTTTCTACTCCGCAAAAGTGCTTCCACCATTTTCTCAGGACCAAATGTAAATGAGTTAAAACAGTGATAGGAACTTATTACAAAATGGAGCCTTGCCAAGGGAAGGAAAAGGTGCATCACTGGGAGTGTGCGTATTGGAGGGACAAGGCGAGACTGAATGTGGGAGGGGTCACTGTATGTGTGTGTGTGTGTGTTTGGGGTGGGGGTGTCAAGGATGGAAAAATCAGTTTTTGTTTTTCTTGGTTAAAGAGAGGGGATGGAAGACATGTATGGGTGTGTGTGTGTGTGTGTGTGTGTATTTCAAAATAAGTATGAACACAAGATGAAAACAATAAAAATGTTTTCTCAATGCATTTTCTTTCTGTATTTGTGTGTGTGTCCATATTCCCGTCTACTACTATCTCTGTCTGCGTTTAGCTCCTCCCTCTACTCCTTTTTTTTCTGGCAGATCCTCAAGGTTATATCATGTCTGGACATCTAATCAGGTCAAGTCTTGATGCTGAATGTGTTGTGCCCCACATCTTCAAACCCAATACTGTTTATTGTAGACCTGCCGTTACATATTCAGGGTTTGTCCAGTCTTTGCTGCAAACCCAGCTGTGATAAATGAACATGACCTTGGAAAATAAAAAAAGATTGAAGAACAAAGCTCCCACTTTTTATGAATTCATTTGCTTCTATGTATCATGTGTTGAGCAGATACAGATGTAATATATGTTTCACTCCTGGCCACATCTAATAAAGATTTGCATTTGAGCATTTGAAATACACAAGTGGCATATTAAAGTAAAAAGCAGCATAAAGTAGGTGTTGGGCCACCAGAACAGCTTAAATTTGTCTCGACTTTGGGCGAAATTATGTTGAGTGCAAATGCCAATGTATGTGATTCACAGTGATTGTCTTAATCCCCAAAGACTACTTGTGCTTGTAGAAACCACTGTTCTCAGACCCAAACAATGCCAAAAAAAATGCCCCTCATCATGACAGAGCCACCAAAGTGTCAGGAATTTACTCATCCACTTCTGAAAAATATGCTGAAGGATAGTTCATCCAACCATTTAACTTTTCACACCTTTCTGTGGATCTATATCCAACTTTAAAGTTTGCATGTATCTTTGTAATGTGGGCTTTCTGCACAGCAACCCTACTAAAGCAGACTTGCATCACGGTCCCTAGTCACCAACAATACACAAGCGTCACCATAATCAAATAAGTGCGCTCCCCCACAGTTTTTGACCCTTATCTTTCTCCTCTATTAAAAAAAAAAAAAAAAAAAAAAAGGTGATTTCAAATACAGTAAGTCACTGTTGCAATACCCAACCTTGTTGGGTAGCCTTTGTCATGCGAACTATTGCTACTTGTCCCCCAAAAATCAATTCTCTTTCAAGCTTACATCTCCTCTTTCCCTCTTGATACAAGATCATAATCAGCTGGCCCAACTCAGCATTTTCACGAGACGGTTTCCCTCCCCAAAATGTTTCCATCTAGCGTATGTGCATGCATGCAGATGCAGACTATAAATACATTAAAAGAAAGCTACTACAGGTGAAGGGTAAAAATGGCATTTACAACGTGTTTTAAAAATGTGTTTTAGCACCAACTATGATCTATTTCTAAACCTAACCAAGTAGTTTGATTTCGAACCCTCACCAAGTGATTTCACTGCTTAAAGCCAATCAGTTAATGGCAGTATTTTGTCATAAAATGTTGCGTTTACATGTGTCCATGATAACCAGTAAAATGGCATCTATAAAGGTGATTGTGATATAGTAAAAAAAGTGTTTTAGCTCCAACCATGATTGATTTCCAATTGTACCAAAATGTATGTTTTTCTTTTTTAAAAAAGTATTGTCAAGACACTGATGGAACATATGCTGGTTTTGATCTCAAATCTCACAAATGCACATGGCTGCCTGCTTCATGAACCACCTTTCTGCTATCAATGGAGCTGACGATGACATCCATTGTCAAAACACTTCTTTGAGGTGTATTTCTCTCATCCTGCTTGTAGGGTCGGCACGTTACGGGACGGACTAATCAGTTGTAGTTAAGAGGATTAATAAATGACAGATATGACCATTTCAGCTGGAGGGTTTGCTGTTTTAACGTGCCAACAGAGCATGACAGGAAGCTAAATGCTTAATTAACCATGTAATGCCCATCTCCATTTGTTGTGTTACTTCACTCAGCTATTCAGATTTTTTTTCATTTTCATTTTTTTCATTCATGTCATCTGCACGTATAGTTAAATCAAACTAAGGCACATATTACATATGTGAGTCATTATGAGTAATTTGAGCAGTCAAGTTTCTTGTCCCTTGGCCTAAAAGTATTTCTTTCCACACCTCGTCAGTGATAATAAAAAAAAAATATATTTTCTGAATGTCACATGATTGTGACATTCATTATCCTTCACACATCATCATTTCTGTTTTAAGGTAAAGTGCTTCGCCTGCACAAAATAATAGTTTTTATGGTAAATCTGGTCGGAATCATTGCAAGGGATGTTATTTTCTGGTGACAAAGTTTACTACTATAGTAGTTCACAGGAAGTCGACCATTTCACTAAGAAAACAGTCTCAGCAGTAGACAGTCTGTTATTGACCTTTAAGTGAAAGGAATGCTCTCCTCAACCTCTTCCCAAGTATAAATGTGGTGGCAGTACCCATGCCTGTCCAATAGATGGTGTGCCATGTTCAGGTTTCCTTGGTTTCCACTGACTGAGCCTTGCTTGCTCACCCGTGACTTGTGAAAGTGCTTTGGGGTAGGCCTCCCTAACCTATCATCCTGCACAACCCCACCCCCACCTCTCCCACAGCACCCCTCTGAGCACCCCTTCCATCTCTGCCATCTCCCCCATCTCTCCCTCGCTCTCCATCCATGGGGCAGAGTCACCGAGGTGGCAGTTCTAACAAGCTGCCGGGGACCGCACTGCTCAAATGAGCCAAATCAAAGAGAAAAGGGGGAGTGGGATAGGTAGCGCCATGAGCCCCCTGCAGAGAATAACCACTCTGATGAATATAAAATGAATTTGTATTGCTTGACATAATAAGCCCAAGGATAGCCCTATGCGCAGTTGACATCTTTACCCTAAACTTCCCTCACACATTAACAGATGCACAAGAACATAACAAATAAAATTACCATAACAACGACTAACCAATTAGACATGAATTGTTTATGGGATGGTTTATGAGTACCTGAGAGTCAGCAAATTAAAAGGATGTAAATGCTTATTTTTGTTGCAGGAGTGGGCATCTAATCTTCTGACTTGGGCTTTCTGAAAAGGACACAGGACTGTGGATGATGTTGGCACTGCAACATCATCCACAGTTTTTTTTGGATTCATTGACTGGCGGATTGGCATTAATAAGAGAGGTGCACGCCTGTATCATTTTCTGTCTCTCTGTCAAGTTCTGATCCTCTCTTTCCCTCCTGTCTTCATTCTTCATTCTCTCTGCACCTCCCTGATTTCTCATTTTATTTTTTGGTGAAGTTGCTATTCTTCTGCATCTTGCATCTCTCTTGGGCTGTCTTCTTGGGGTTTGTGATGTCCGTGATGAAATGGCGTCAGTTCACTTCACAAAAAAAGAGAGAGAGAGAGAGGGACAAAAAAGGAAAATACAGCATCATGAAAAAATATCATATTGTGTCCTCCCCCATCCTGCAGCTTTAGTCTGTCACTTCCCCAGCACATATTCAAACATGTGTGAGCGACCATGCACATGCACGCACTCAGACATGCACATGTGCAAGTAGGTGTGCATGCACATATCCTCATGTGGTAGCTGCACACTTCATTTAACACATACAGATGGAGGGCTTTATGGTTTTGTTAAAGCCAGAAAACAAGGAAGTGCACAGAAATTGTAAAAAGCCTCTGTTATCATTTATGTTCACAAATGCTCTTGGCATGGAAGAAGAGCCATTGAAATTGCTCATCCAAGAGAGGGGAATAGGAAATGTTGTGTATAATAATGTGAATGGTAATGCTGCAGTTTTATGTCCCTATTTTGTCTGTATATGAGGAGTCTCAGTGCCTTGAACCTAGATTTCACAGTGATTTTATATACTTTAAAAAAAAAATGTAATGCATACACAAATGACAATATCACCAGTTTTTCTTCTCTTTTATTTTATATGTCTTGGTGTTTTAAGCTTTCTGAGGGTTTAAAGAATTGCACTGAATGAATTTGGCTTGACCTGCCATGCTCAGTATTTTTTTTTCTTTTTTTATCCTGCAAGATGTTCTTTTGGTAGATTCTAGCTGAGAGATGGAAACTGCCTGTGTATTTACACTTGCAAGCCAGTAGAACCCATAATTCTGTTTGGATGTAAACATTTCCTGGTGCCTTTTCTGTTTTCCACATGTTGATGTCATTTAGATTGAGGTCTCAAAGGGATAAATAAGTGATTATCTTCTTCAGACTGACCCCTTGTACATCACACATGCTTAGTAAATATGTTAAATGTGCACATTTGCATTTTTTAAATTTGCATTATTATATTTAACTATATATGAATATATATATATATTTTTAGATTAATCTTATTCAGTATTGCTGTGTCTAAGAATATTTTTGGGGTGTTCCTTAGCTGTGACTGCATTCCAAACAGTAGGTGAGGAAGGGATCGCCACTGCTTAGTTTACTGTGCATTGTGGCTGCAGCAGTTCCAGTTTTTGCTTCAGCACCATTATGTTAGCTGTCAAACACCTCCATCACACAGTAAGAAAGTTTTATTGGAAGGAGCAACACGTGGTGCCAAATCGAATCTTTAAGATATTATTTAGAACAGCAGATTAAACATTTACAGCATATTGTTGACACAGTTCTAGTTGGTAAATCATTTCCTCGGTGCTTTTGTGAGTATTGTCTCTACACTGGATGCTAGAGGTGTTTTTGCTTTTGGTTTTCCTGAGTGGACACAATAAAAGCAATTTCTCTATAAAGCCACTCAAACATGGAGTGATCGGACAAAAGGGACTGGAGAAAATCTGGGCCACAGCAGAATCCAGCCTGCCCCTTCACTAACCTCTGCTCATACAAACACAGCAACCATTTCCTCGCTCTGTCCCTGGAGCCCCTCGCCCCTTGCTGAAGACAGGTGTTGTGACGTCTGCCGTTTCTACCCTTTTTTGACGATGGGGTGAAGCAGCAGGTTATCACAAGTTTTCCATTGCTTTTATTTTGCCTGAGCATAAAACTGTTCTCCCAAGCTCAATGGTTTGTATGATAAAATGTGTACAATGATTTTTAGATTTGATTTAAATCTGCAAATTAAAAAGAAATCCACAAATGATTTTATATCCATCGATATACTAAAATACATATGCATTTGTGGTTATTATTTTTCTTAAATACAATTTGGAAAAATGTCTATCAGTGGCATATAGTTTACAACTTAATATTTTGTTTTTTAAAACATTGTAACAAGGGAAAAAAATGGGATGAAATTTTAACATCTTTTGTCTTTTTTTTTCTTTTCTCTTTTAAAACATACATTTTTTAAGTTTTTATTTTTTGTTCTCAATATTTATTCATACTTAACTGAGGCGCTTTCCCCGAGCTGAGTGTTCTGCTGTATTTTACATACAGTTGCATCTGGTAGGAATCATTTGACCCCGCTGAGGGAGCTGAAAGTGAAAGAGGCTGTTACGCTTTAGCACTGGCCGGACCGCAGAAGTCACAGCCCGAACACACCAAATCCCTCGCATGTCTGCACAATCGAGCATTATGGAATCGTTGCTGTCCGGCGTGTAATGCTTAAGAAAAATAAAACCCCAGAAAAATAATCTGACAAAAAAAGCCTTTAGGACAAATTGCATTGTCTCAATCATTACACACTGATACTTGTTTGTTTTATTTGACTTCACGTAAGTACAAAAATCATTTCTAGAATATTTTGCATCATTGTATTTATTGCCTTCCATTCACCTCATTACTTTATTTGATATTCACAAATAAGATCTATGAAATTAAGACTATACTGCAGGTAAAAGTAATTAAACACTTTTGCATAAAATGGTCATATCCTGATATAATTAACATTCTAATCCTGTGTGTAAATGCAAAATAATCATTTGAAAATTGTATTTATTGTATTTTATATAAAAATTCAGTGCACACCCTCACATGGCTGGGTTATTTAGGTTTTAGGGACAAGAGGAGGGGGTAGTGTGTTTATTTATCTTTTATTCTCTCTCAGTCTCCTGACATATCTGTATTCCTCATCTCTTTGAATAGAAATAAAAAAAAAAATTTTTTTTCTTTTTTCTTTTCCTTGAATCCTCCTCGCGCCTTACCATTTTCATCAGCTGCTCTGATAGCCATGAATCTTGTCACTCATGTTTTTCATCAACTCATGTCCATGGAGCGTGTGGCGACTCCTGGAGATGGCTGCTGAAGCGAATGCAATGGTCAGAAAGGGAGTCACAAAGCAAGCCAAAGAATAACATAAACGCACACACGAGCAATATCGCTGTCTCCGCAATGTTAGGATTTAGACACGCACAACACACGCGCACACACAAGTAAAAACAGAAACGGAGGTCTGAAATGAAACATGGCAGTAAAATGTCGGCATCTGTGAATAAAATGTGCATCGAGTTGAGGTGATTTGACTGAGCAGGAAAAAACTGGAACACTGTGTACACTTGACAAAGACACTTCTTTGAGCGGACTTCATTTTTTTTTCCTGGCACATTATTTTGTAGGACATGCAGGAGTTTGGTAACGGGAAAGGCATGTTTTCTTGTGAATGCTGGTAAGGGGAGCAGAAAACAAGCGAGCGGAGTGTGTACTGTAATGTTTCCTCCTGGTTCGATTCTCAGATGGCAGGAGCGCCATATCACGGGCTTTCCTCTCTGCATCTGGGCTCCGCTTGTCAGCTCAGCTGTGGTTGTTTTCATATGTGAGCCATGTTTCTTTTGGTGCAGATTTTTTTTTTTTTCCACCTTCTACATTCTTTGTTCTTTCAACCTGAACTTGACATTGTTTTCCCTGCTTATGTTCAAGGCTGGAATGATTGGCTGTGACAAAAGGGGTATCTCCCTCCATCTTCAAAAAAAGAGTGACAGCCTCTCAGACATCTGTCATTTACCATTAGTCATACACTATTCTCCTCAACTAATTCTATTCTTGTTGATTTTTGCTTTGTCCACAATGTTTTCTGTTTTTTTTTTATGTCTTTTCCAGAGGTAATCGAAAGCACATTTTATGTCCCTTCCTCCCAACCCATAGATGTCTCCATGAATGTCATAATCACTTTAGGTTTTAATTGTGATTTAATTGCCCTAATTACTTCATTATCCTGTACATGATTAAGATAATTAGCTTCGTGTTAAATACTGTGACTTTTTCCCTGTAAGACAGGAAGAATTCCCCTTGATTAGTTAATTAGATTAATTAGGCCCAGTGATACACCAGGTATAATTGCGCAAATTCCCACCTGCAATTCCACTTTCACATCATTAATGAAAAATCCCTGTAAATGAAGACATGCATGTGTTTTTATCAGGTAATTAATTAAAGATGATGCCTTTCACACAGTTTAAATGTGAAATGTGGATAATTTATGTGAGATGTGTTCTTTAATAATAATTTAATTTGAAAAAGGTGTTATGTGTCATGTAGGATCATTCTTTTAGAAATTGTTCTTCCAGAATGAGGTCACTTAGTCATAACATTTCTTTGCTTAAAGATCTGACATGAAGCAATATTTTTTTTTAACAAATATACTTTTCTCGGCTTCATACATTTCTCCAATGTCTTTGCTCTGACTTTGCATCTCTTAAACTGTAATTACTTAAGGATCGGACCAAGTTTGAAAAGTGACCTAATGTCTGTCTCCCTGATGAATTTGGAATAGATATCAGGCCCATTTCACAGAAATTGTATCTTGAATAAAGTCAGCATGCGTTGAATAAAGCTGAATCAATCAGCACGGTTAGCCTTTAGTGGAATTTGACCATTGAGAACATAACAGCCTAAGTTCAATATGGGATGCAGCTGGAAAATTCAGCGTGCTGAAAATCAAGAGATGTCTCGTAGCCTCGTCTGTCTGTGTCTAAGTTTCCCTATCCTTTCTTCCTCCACCCAGTGCTTCTTTCTGTCTGAGTGTCGGCAAACAGAGAGTAGAGTCAGTTTTACTGTCACTACCTGTGAAATTGTATTCCACAAAGATGGATGCTTTCTCTTATATTCATGACATCCAGGGAAGCACAGTCACCTCCAAAACTGTTTAATATGGATGCCGTGGAGGCGGACACATATACACACATTCACATACATGAACACAGTATATGCGTGCGCACATAAGCGCACTGATGTGAATGTACTCGCTCACAAACACACACATTTTTTTGCCCCAAAGACAATGCATGGCTGGTGTTTTGCTCCTGCTGATGATGAAGAGTGGTAGTGACAGTGCTGCTCTCAGTAGGGTTGATGCATTACAACACAGTGCTGCCATGTTGCGTAAATTCTCTGTCTCTCCTCATTGAAAACATGGAGGCTCCTCATCTAGCGAGGTATACCAGCGCACTTTAGCAACTCTACTCCTCTGTTGTTTCATCTCTGGAGTTTCATAAGGATATCCACTCTGCGTAGGCCAGCCATCTGTTGTAATGATACTATGGGGTTGTCTATTGCGTCTGCTGTGTGTGTTGGTTTTCTATCTGGTCTGAGTGGCGGTGCGAGGTGGTATCGACGTCACCCGTACTCACCCTCCTTTAGTTTTTGGGGAAAACAAGGCAGATTAATCCACTCAGGTTGGACTGGAAGACAAAAACATCAGGGAGATTCTGTCGGTTGGCATTATTTGTTAGGGTGAATGTTTGTGTATATTTTGGCAGTGGCAGTGAGGACTCGTCGGAGGGGTTGAGGGGTTTGTGAGCTGCAGATGCAAAAATGCAAAAATTAATAAAACAATACAGAGCACAGGATGGGCCTCTGAGAGTACCAACAGACCCTTTCTCCCCCTTTCTCTTTACTCTAGCCCTCCCCTCATTCTTTCTCTGCTACCTTAATATAACCAAGACATGGATCCCCACGAGTCCTTGGGAGTATGATGGGGGGCATCATTATATTTCTTTTGGGCTTTGTGTTTCTTTCCCAGCACAGTGCTACAGTACTTGGCCAGCACCCTGCTCCTGTGTGCTTAAGGCCAGCAGGGCCGTCCATGTGTATAATGTTGCTCCTGACCATGCACCCTTGAGTATTTTCTCCTGGCACTCTTATACAACAGGACAGGCAGACACAGCTCTTCGCACAAACAGGGGTACAGAAATACTCAGTACATGTGGGCTCTTTTAGGAATTTCTCCACAGAGAGAGAGTGCTTGAACATTTACAATGTTGCAGCGTTTCGTTGTCTGTGAGCCTGTTTGGTTGAGCTGTATTGTAGAGCTAAACTTAGGCACCATGCAATAGCTGCAGGTTGTATGGAGTTTCTACACCTTGTTCTTTGGTGTGGGGGAGGAGAGGAATCACAGAGTGGGTAGAAATGGGGGTTCTGCTCAGAGGTTCAGAGGAGAGGTTTTTGTGTAATCCTATGCTAAATTCAGCATCAGATCTTTCAGGGAGCTGTGTAAAACCAGTATGTTTTTCTTGTCTTTACTTTTCCTGCACACCTAAAAAATGATGATAGCACATGGCTTTTCAGCTATCTCACCCTCAAGGCAAAATGTACAAGGCTGCTAGGCGGCGTTAACTCTTCCTCTTGCTAGAGACAGCTAACCCCCTCAAAGGATGCTGATGTCTGGAGAGGGAATGCCTGTGAGCGGAAATTTGGCACAGGGTGGGGGTAAGATGGGTTTGGGTGGGGTGAATAAAAGGGAAAGAGGGGGGAGGGAGTATGTGTTTGATTTAGAAAAAAAAGGGGGAATTCTGTCCCCCTGTTCTCTGTAGAACATTTAGCTTTGACCCTCCTTCTCTACTCCCTCCTACCACCCCCCCACCCCCCAACTCATACAGATACAGAGTCCAGCAGATCTGCAGGATACCACACCAGAGAGCCTTTTCTGTCCTCTGCACAGAGATGCATGCCTCGTAATATATATCTTCACTATATAGAGTGTGTATATGTGTCCACACTGTTGCAACAGGCAGACACTTAGGGAGGAGAGAGGGAAATAGGGAGAGGGAGTGACAGGAAGGGAGTGAGGGAAGAAGAGAGGTAGAGTGAGAATCAGACTGAAATAAGAAATGGGAGGGGGAGAGCTTTATATGTTGGTTTCATGTTTATGATGCAGAAAAATGTATCAGTTTTGATTTTTTAAAGTAAAGTTAGAGGGCAGAATCAGAATATTTCTCATGTTTCTGGTGAACTAGTCTCCATAGCTGCAGCCAGAGCTCTGACCAGACCTCTACTTGTGCTGAGCAGACTGGAGGCGACCCAGGGTAAGTTATGGGCTTCTTTCTTTCTCTCCCTCTCTATGCTGCTGATTATGATGCTGCTGATTGATTGGTTAGAGGCTGTGGATTATCACGGGCCGCTCGTCACCAGGTACCTGATGATGAGAGGAGAGAGAGACGAGAGGAGAGGAGGAGGGGGGTGAGGGAGGGGAGGAAGGAGGGGTGGAAATTAGATGAGCATGGCCAGCGCTCACATCACCAGATCTCACTAACTCTCTTTCTGATTTCTGTTTACTCTGCCGTTGCACATTTGTATACGGCATGAGCAAAAATTGATTTTGTTCGTTTGTGTGTGTTTGTGTATGATCTGGATGTGCATGTGTGGTCCCAGCCAGCACGCGTCGCCAGCCTGCTTGCTTTTCCTTAGTCAAAGCGGCGTGTGCTGATGAGGCCATGGGGAGGGGTTTGCTGATAAAGGGAAAGCCAGAGGGGCCTTTTTGGTGAATATGCAGATGAGGGGCATGTGTAAATGGGAGGAGGCTCGACGTGAGCGTGTACCACACGCTTTACTGTTTATGTGTTCTCCATAGGGAGCCTGATCCTCAACAGATTGCCAGTGTTTGGTGTGATCTTGCCGCCGCTTTGTTTAGGGCATTCACTGACAAAGATATAGAAAGAAAAGAGGAGAACTGGGGAGGGGAGAAATGGAGTGAAAAACAGATAGTAAAATACAGTTAAAGAGAAAGAGGAGGGGAAAAAATGGGAAAGAAGCTTCAGGGCATATTTTCACCCCATTGACAAGACGTGATGATTGCTGTTTTGCCCCATCCCTCCTCCCCTTTACCTCCCCAGACGTTTTTCTAATCCATTTGCATGTCAAAGCAGTGGAGGTCACTGCGCAGATTAGTATGAGATGACATAATGATGTAATGAATTAAATGCTCCTGTTTAAGCCCTGCACTTTGCGGCAGTGGGAGGCATGGAAAGTGAAACAACTGAGGATGAGAAACTGTTGTGCATCCAAACTGTTGTGTTTTCCTCTACAGACCATGGTAGGAATGCTGGTTTGAATAAAGTTTTCTGCCTGATTAGATTACAGTCACTTTGCTGAGCTTAATTGCGTTTACATATTTTAGTTGCACCTAAGTTTTGAACGCTACTCTCTTCACTTGTGAGTATAGCCGGTATTCTTTTGAATTTGTGATTAACACCATAAATTAGGAATAAAGTTTTGTTTCAATCTTCGTATAAACACAATGACGCTAGTAGCTCCTCTTGTAAATCAATGGAAGTCTGTTGTTTTATTTTTTATTTTATTTTGTAAGTTTCAAAGTGAAGAAAATGTTTCTCAGTTAAAAAAAACATTTTTTTTGTCTGTCCTCGTCGTCTCTTCTCAGGCATCCTCTCTCTCGATCTTTGGAGGTCTGTTTTTGGAGAGGACTGTGTGGAGACTGTCAAAAAAAAAAACATTATTTTTTTTGCCTGAAAGTGGTTTGAGCTTTACTCAAGGCTGAGAGCGGCAACCTGATGTCTTCTAGGTTTTTTTTCCTTCTCCCTCTTCTAATATGAATTTTTTTCCCCCAAGTTTTGTCCCTTTGTTTGAAACATAAACTATAACTGTGATGTATCTTTGCTAACTCTCCCTCCAAATTGTCCTCGCTGTCCATGCGCAGCATTAAAAAGATCGTGTGTGGCATCAGTAAAGGCGTATGGAGTATATCATCGATTGATGCACTGGTTGAATCTGTGTTTTTATGAAGCCGAAAAGATCTGAGACACGACACCTGGGTCTCCATGGAGAAACACCTACTGTGTGACAGAAGCACAAGTGTGTTACTGTTGTCATCTCTCACCACAGAAATGATGGTGGCCTCTGTACACACCCACTCATAGACTCCTCAGTTACCTGTAACAGTTGAGATATTTGCCTTATTGAGGGTAAGGGCAATACGAGGGCTTGTAGAAGACATAGATATGTCCCTCATCTCTGTAAACTTTTTATTATTCACAGTACCTTACTTCTCTGCACTCTTATTGATTTGAGAGGTGCTACACAGATTCAGTTTTGCTTGGCTTTTCTATTTTTCATGATTTGGCTCTTCCACCAGTGATAGAACTGACTCATTTGACATCACAATCAATACTTAAAGAAAAAGACATCAGGATGGGTAGAATATTCATTAAATGTATAGATTTATGAATAAAAAAGCACTTCTTTGCCAAAAATGAATTTACAGCTAGTATTAGGATGTGTGATATGAGCACAAACATTTTAACACAGCCGATTTGGGATTTTTTAGAGAAGAATAATCTAATTTGAAATGTATTTTTCTAGTTTCTGAATTATTGCCTTCCCCTGTGTGGCCCCAGAGCCGTGTCCAGGCGGGTGTGGCTGCGTGGAGTCAGCTGGCTGGTGCAGGGGGTAATGAGTATGCACTATGACAGCTGGGATAAAGTGTATGGATGTGTTTGGTGGGAGTAATCAGCTGCCGACCGCGGGGTGCAAGAGGGTGATGTGAGGCTTTATGACTGCAGAACTTACACACGCGCACCAACACACACCCACGCACACAGAGGTCCGTTGGGACTGTATGCTTCACCTCACTCTTGTACTGTTGGAGGTAGCCTGGGCTTCATGGCTACCTTCTCTGATTTGCCTTGAGAGCAATATATATTTTCGAACATGTCCAGTGACCTTTTAAACTTCCTTTTTGTTTGTTCAAATGCGTATCGTTATGTTATCAGCGCAAATGTTTCAACGAAATATCACAAAAAAATCCCTTGTTATTTTCATTTGTTTTCGGCTGTGATAAAAATGAATAAAACTGCCATTTGTGAATGAAGATCGAGCATTTGCCTGTTCAACAGAGCACCCAGCAAAATATTGAATATGTTTTTTTTTTTTATTTTTTTTTTACAAATGCTTTTCCAATATCGCAGAAGAAAATGAATAATTTGAAATATAAGCCTTTGCTTATATTTCTTTTGGTGGTGCTGTGTAATTGCATTACTGAACAGATTTGCTTTGTTACAAACCACATCTCAATTGAAGTTTTTTGGAGCCTGTGGCTGCAGTGCTTTACAAATAATTGATATAAACTAGGCCCTCCTGGCCAGTGAAATTGAACACACTAATAAATGCATAAAGGGAAAATAAATATTGATCACACAGTACATGAGAATATTGTTGCTGTGATTTGATTCTCACAGTTTGTGGGGAATTAGTTTCATGTGAGCTTCCATGGTTGTGAGTGGGGGAACGCATGTGTATTTTTTTGACCGTTTGGCTGTTTGCCTGTCTGTAAATGTGCAGCAGGAAGTCTGAGCGCTGTGGTCTTTAAATATTATCTTACTGTCCGTGAGAGGTGATAAAACACCCATGTTGACCTCAGTTTTAACTTCTGATAACATTTCCGCATGTGTGTGTGTGTGTGTGTAAAGTGAAAGTTTGATTGCCTTGCATGTGTTCGAGTAGGAGCCCTTGCCTTGAACTCCTTGCCCCATCTCTCTGGACTGAAGTTTTCCCCTGCTCCTCCAGGTTTTCTATAGTCAATGAGGAGGATAGGCGGGAAAGAGGATTATTGGTATTGATCTACCCAGGGGGATCATTAGGCATCACTATCAATTCTCAGCTCCTAGCACACAGCATCGGCCCACACAGACATTGCCAATTTGTCCCTATTAGATAGCCCAGTTTCTGGGTGTCTGTGGTGAGAGGCTGCGAAGGCCGCTCTGTGGAGAAGTCGTCCAGGATGGCCAGATTTGGGCCTGACCACTTGCTGGCTGTGTTCACCTGCTTGATATCCAGAGCTATACACAAGTGTATATGCAGTAAACATTTTTCTCCCCCAAATTTAGTTATGTTATTTAAGGAAAAATCAAATAAGAGATTTTTTCACACTCTGCACACATTCTACTTCCTGTCAGTGGCGTCCTTTACGTTCCCATATTATTTACAGAGAGGTAATTGGCACTGTAATAGAATACTTCCGTGAGGCTTATCCAGCCTGGCCCACTTATCTGTGTAAGCTGGCTGTTCTAGAGACTAAAGCTGCTAGATCCTTTGTCGCTGACTTTAACCCTCTGCTGGAATCAGGTGTGCAGAAAACTGCACACCAGGTTAGACACACCTGTAGTCCTCTGGCCAAGATTGTGTAAATCTAGAACTAAAACAGTACCCAATTGTGTGCATGTAGGTGTTCTTCGTTCATAATTGGTGTTTCTTGTGTTTGTTGGTGTTTTCTTATTGTTTACTTATTTCATGGGGTGTTGCTTAGCATACGATATGGCTTTAAATAACTTCATATTTTCTCGTGCTGTTGTTGAAAACATATCACAAAAAATTCTTCAAAGCTACTTGAGAAAGATATTTGCTCCTTTTAATTCAGAAAGTTGCCATTTTTCATCACAACCAAAAACTAATTTGATATTCATAAATCACAGACGTATTAGTTGTTTACTGACTCGATATTGTTTGAACAGACGGTAACGCTAAAGATAAGAGTACCAGTGATAATTAGCTTGGCATGTCTAAAGTGTATTGCATCGTTTAGAGAGAAAGAGAAGCTTTGGGAAATATGTATTTTCCCATTCATGGTCATTTCATTGTGTGAACTTAATATGTTAAGGTCTGTTTCGGTGTGCACAAGTTCAACAAAATCCCCACTGAACACACTCAGTAAACACTCGCACATAGCCAGCCACACAGGGAGCAAGCCAGACAAACCTAGCAGTTGACCAAGCGAGTCACGGAACAGCAGGTGATTTTTTTCTCACGCCCCTTGACTTCCATGCTGACCTGTTTAGCTGCAGCCTGAAATGAATTATATAAATGCAGAAAGTAGTCACCTCCCAATGACTGCACCTTCACTGCAAACAGATACACTACAGATATGCTATTATTAGTACATTTAACAATATCATATATATTTGTGAAAGACAATCCTCTTACTTTGTCAGTGGTATTATGGCTAGTAAGAACAGTCTCATTTCACACTGTGGTCTATTAGAGGGTGAGCTGGGTGTGAAGGACATCCTACAGACCTTTTAAGTGCTCTCATAAATCATCTTCAACGCATTCAAAATTCATCAGTGCTAGCACTTTGCCCTCTGTCTTTCCGAAACGGCCTTGCGTGGTCAGACAGTCAAACCACATGAACACACTCAGTAGAAACTGTGCTCCAGGGGAGCAACACATTGGTTTTCAACCTGAGGTTTTGCATGTGGAAATCAAAGGCTCGCTGGTAATGACTTCAGTCTGGGCAGCGTGGGGGTCCTTTTGAGCTGTTATTCCCCAGCCACAGCACTGCTTTCACACATCCTCATTCATAGGCAGTTCATAGGACACTGTGCAGCTTTGCCGTGCTAGGTCAGCGACCACACAAATGACAAATGGAGCCAGCTCTGTGTTAACCAGTCCTTTCAGTCAGTCACACTTCATCAAATATAAAAGCAAAGGAAATATTTGCAAGAATAAATCACCAGGAAGTAGTAGAAACCAGTGTAAATGACACAAACTTGTTAGACTGCTCATGGGGTAAGAAAGAAAGTAAGGAGAGGGATAAAATTGTTGATCTGATTGCTGGTTTGTAAAGTCTCAGCAGCATTGTTACGGAGTCACCAAGAGAGGGCAGTGTGGCCTGCCCAAGAGCATGGCTAGCAGCTGCAATTCTGCTTTGGAAAATTGTGATCACCTGACATAAGCAGACAGGCGCGCACATACACTTGGATATGCTCTATCGTTTGCTTGATTTTTATATACATAGACGATATACAGACATGGCTATCCTTTTAGCTTTCTCTATGGTGCTGTGGAGAAACTCTCTAATGTTTTCTGTGGCTTGCATGCCTCTCCTGTTGGTGATGGTTTATTTCCTCTCTGCTCATCTGAAATCAGTTTTATTCCATGTATGAAAGAGCGAATGCCATAGCATAGCTGAACAGCCAATCCATTTATTTACTACATCTTATAAATATAATGTCCTTTAGTATATTATTAGAAGGAAAAGAGGAGGGTCATTTGTTAAATTACACAGACTACATGGTTCTGTGCCATTTTGTTTCTATCCTTTGTTTTTATGAGGCAGTGGAGGCAGACTGTCTGGGAGTAATCAGATAAAAGAAGAAATCATTCATGATCTTTAAAAATGTACAAATGAAAAATAAATGTATCGCATAGAGCCACTGTGAGCGATATGTGCTTCCCTTTCTATGAATTCTACTCAGAGGGCCAGTCATCGGTGGATCTTGCTGGCAGAAGTCCAACATCATCTCAATACAGTTTTGTGTCGTATGTTTTGTTATCCTCGGATGTGTATGAGTTTTCTTAGGTAGAGGGATAGGCTTAGTCTGTTAGCAAAGGAAGAAAAGAAGAGAAAAATAAATGAGAGATGGATGAGGGCAGTTCAGGGGCCCTGAGTGTTTTAATTATCCACCACTCTGTCGTTGGGTCAGAGCTTGCTATCTCTTCCTGGCTTTATCCCTGTCTCATGATTTGAGGAATACCTTTATCCCTAAGCCTTCAGCTCCTCTGGCCAAACAAAGAAAAAAGGGAGGGCAAAGAAGGGGTTTTACAGCAGTAACTAGGCCACATTTACCATTAATATCCCTCAATCTCCTCTTTTTTTTATGTAGCGGAGAACTGTGTAACCTCAATAAAGTGACCCCAGCGAGGGCCTGGTAGTATATGAATTTGGCCGCTGGGATGGAGGATCCTCTTGCGCTGGGGCAGATCTGGTTTAGCTCTGCTCAAAAGCTGAAGCTAAGTGCTGGCAGCCTCCTAAACAAGTGGGGTGAAGGAGCACATTTTTTATCTTCTTTCTCCTTTCACTATTTCTGCCTTTTTTTTTTTTTTTTTTGAGCGCAGAGATCATCGAAATGCCAAGCGTTCCAGGAACACTGCTTGTCTGACAACACCATTGGCTGAGGAATGGCTACTGTATATGAGCACAGTGGTCACATGACGGTGTTGCTGAATTTCCCTGAAGGCAGAAGCATTTACAGATCCATGCTAAAATCAGTCGATTTCGCTGTCGATAACTTAAACTACTGAATTCTGTTTTTCTTTTTTTATTGCGAGGGGTACAGCAAAATAGAAAATAGAAAATATAGCCTTTCCTTAGTTTGAAAATACAAAAATCTAAATCTGACTACTGCAATTTTTTCACCTTTTAAATTATTCACTTTTTTTCTGCACAGAATTAATCTGAATTTAAAGATTGTTCTTGTGGAATTATTTGACTGCTCTGTGACAAAATAATTTTGTAATAATAAAAGAAAAAATAAATCCTGTCCTCCTTGGCCAATTTTGGGACTCTTTCTCAATCTTTATTACAGTGTATTCACCTCAAAATATACAACGAAAGAGGGAGATTTTATGTAGTCTGGAAAAGCAAAATATACTGTTTTCATTTTCTTTTTATACATTTTCCAAAAAATCTACAGAACAAATGCATTTATCAGGGTGTCTATAAAAGCTAAGCGAGTTTTTTACTGTATCCTGTGTGCCTGCCTATGTGTTAGCTTGTAAATACTGGACTGTACTGTATCTCCATGACAACATGGTTTCTGATGTGGGTTCTCTTCCTGACATTTCCCTGTTTGGGAAGGATCGTGAATTGCCTTCCCTCTCCTTCAGTCAGCATGGCACATGAAAAAAAAAAAAAAGGTGTTGGGGGTGGGTGAGTGGGGAGGGTGGGGATACATAGGGGGGCAGTATGAGGAATCTAATGGGCGTCTGGTCTGATTGTCCTCAGCCATGGCAGTAGAGACAAAGCAGATGAATTGTGCAATGGATTCGAAGAGATTGGAGACAAGTGCATGTCAGCGGCTCCTCCATCTCTCCTCCTTCACCCCCCCACCCATCCTCCAGGATCCCTCCCTCTCCATCTCTCCTATCTTTTTGTCTGACACCCTGAAAAAAAAGCAGGCATGACAGCATTGCTTCGCTTGAGCAAAACATAGAAAATAAAATGCAATCCTCACCCATTTTGCTTTTGTATGAGATATTCAGGCAGACATTCAGTCTGTTGGACTCATTAATTGTGAAACACTGCATGAGAAATTTTCACAATATTAATCACAAAAAAAACATCAAGGACATTTGATTCATGCTGTTTTAAGTACTAGAAATAGATGACAGCATTTAAAAAAAAACTCATTTAAAGACAAAAGCACTCATCTAATAATTTTATAAATGGCACACTGAGCTGAAATCTGATTTCAACCAACAATTTAAGAGGGAAGACACTGTGTCTCTCTTCACAGTGAGAAAATATCTAGCTAGTTCGTCAGACTAGTATCCCCATGGCTTACACTAGATGCTAACCTCCAGGAAAACATTGATAGCATTGGCGGTTTCAAACACCCCATTGCCCCTGTCTGGAAGCTGAACGTAGAACGGTGTGTTTTCCACGTGATAATCTACAAAAAACAAAAAAACACAGAAAACCAAGAGATACAAAACCACTGTCTTTGTCATATAAGGCTTTGGCCAGTAATACAGCTTGGGGGAATGATCTGTGGTTGCTACAAAGCCTGGAACCTTAAATGTGAGGATCTCCTACGGTACGTGTGTTGATGTTTTTTAGACAGCTACTGCGGCATTGAAGTTTCAAAGACGAAACACGCAGGGCTCCGAGAGGGATCACATTTCTCCTACAAGACATTTTGAGGGGAAGGGTTAGCTACTTTTTGAATTTTATGTAATTTATGTTTTTAGATTAAAGTGAATTCAAGCTAAAGCAATAGAAAGAGAGAAGGAACTTTGATATATTTAATTTGTTTTGTCCCAAAAATACTTCATTATCGAGATGAATAGATACAATAAATTTTCATTCCCATCAGTTGACCACCTTGACAGAACTTGTCTGCCAGCTTTTGTTTTGTGTTGACTGCATTTATTATTCATCTTTACATCAGTCTGTATTTTAATATGAATAATGGAAGAGGTATCAGAGGAGGAAGAGGGGTGCCACACAGCATGTGTCCTTGGCTCCTCACCACTCCTGCACTCCCTCAGAGTGGAGCAGGTGGGGGCTGAAGGAAGAGGAGGGTTGTTGGACTCAGAGTCTAGCTGTGCCTGCTGCAGGGCCACGACTCTGGGTCCTGCTCTCTCTCCCTACCTCGTCCCGCCTTCTTACCTGGCTGGCTCTCTTGTCAGATTTAATAACAGCGTATAAATCAAAAGCCTCCTGTCAGCCACACAGCCTTCATTAAATTCAAATGGAGAACGGCTCTCTTTGGATCCAATTTTAATAAAACCAGGTAATCAAATATGAGTTTAAAATTGGGTCTTCATTTCACAGCCCCAAAGACGTCTGGTCACCATCAGTTTCTTGTATACACATTTAGCATTTTGGAGAGAAAGATAATTTATACACATACAGTAGTGTACAGTAAACAGCCTCTGCAAGTGCACCAGTATATTGTTTCTTTGTATGCACACACAATGATGGTTCACTGTACAGCAGATTCTATTCAGTCCAAGAACTTCAATTGCTTCACATTTTCAGTCCATTTTTTTGCTCCACAATGACTGTGTTCATTTATTTATTTATTTTTGTTTTTTTCTCAAGAGCAGAATACCCAACCTTGAGAGCAATTTATGTTACCAGAGTGCAGTCAAAACTGTTTAAAAATATGGATGTCTCAGTGTACATGAAAATATCATTTTTGGATAATTTGGACGATTGAAAATGGACCTAAATTTGATTGTTTCCTGATCAAGCCAGGGTATAGGGATGATTGCGTAGGCACCTTTCATTTTACTGTTTGGTAGTGCAGATGTAATGATACTTGGACTGAAAAATAAACCAACTGTCAGTTCTTTAGATGACCTGTGTGTCATGCATCTGTTAATGCTAGCTCAGAGCAACCATTCTTAATCTATTGCTGGCAGTCCCACAGTTTATAGAATCCCATTTTTATGGAATGCAATAATTGTTTCTGGTGTTTTTGTGGAGGTTGTGTTTTAAGCTTTATGCATTAGCTGAAAATTTTTTTTATATCATGCAAAGAAATAAGGGTACAGACTGCCAAAGAGTAAGCAGGACTTTTGTCCCGTATCAGGTCTTTGCATTTCTACTTTTTTGATATTCAAAATTAAGGAACACTGTATCATACAGCTTGTGAGCAGAAGAGGGCACTATGAGTCGCTGCTGTGCGTTCTCTGTCTCTTTCTTTCTGTGTCTCTCTCATTTAATCTCTTTTTGCTTTGCTTCCGTCTGACTTTGGGACAATTTGCCATACATGTGTACTTCAAAGCCACAAGCTGTACGAATTTATGTCTGCAATGGAGGAGAGATCATATGCAGTAAAATATGGGTTGAATGTGAAAATGATTAGTAGCAGATTAAATTGTTACTTGATGTGGTGGTATCTGAAAATAGCTTCAGTGAGCAGTTATACGCCCATCTCCACATATTTAACATGGACTCTTTGATTTTTGACTTCTCCACATTGAAATATCATTACTTTATTTATAGCTTTCACTTGTATTTATTTGTCAAAAAGTAGTGAAAATGTGTCTCCAAGCAACCATTAGGATTTTCTATACAGACAACTCCTTCATGTTGTCGTTTTCTCCCCTTCACCCTCACTATGTCTTATCCCTCAGTATTGTTATCGGCGTAATTTGGCCTCTAGTTAATCAATGGTGCTGGTTTAGAGTTGTTTAGTACATTATTTTTAGGTTAGAAATGATAGTAATCAAAGTTTGTATTGCAGCAATGGTTACTGCCATTGCTTGGCATTTTTTTGTGATATAAAAACACACTAATTCCAACTTAACAGTATTTTAAATTGCTTTTTTTTTTATATCGTCTTCAAGACACCTCTATTTCCATCTCGTTGATCTTCTTGTTTGAGAGGAGGAAGAGCGGTCCTCTGATTATTTGTCCTCCACAACAGCCGGATAATCATGGCAGTGCTACCTGAGCATTGTGTCCTCTACAGGCAGGTCAGAGGAGCTCCCATCACCCCCTGGTGTGTCTACCTCCTGCCTCTGTTCTTCCTGCCTCCTTTCCTGTTGCCATCATGGCCTGCCATGTTAGTGCAGGCTCCTGCTGCTCAGCCCTCTCCTTCAATAAATCTTCATATGTGTTGTGAGGGAAGGTGGAGGGTACAGACAACAGTAACCACCGGTACTCTCCATCAAAGGGTTATCTGGCTTTCACAGGCGCACTGACAGACTGCTCCCTGACATGGAGCTGAGGCCAAATGCCATCTCTCTGATGGGAGGAGGTCTCACTTTGGAGACGGAAAAGTGATTCATTTATACAAACAAAAATATTTTTTTTCGAAAAGTTTGAATGTCGAGAGAAAGAGAATAATCTATCAAATAGGTGAGAGATGTGATAAAGTGAGAAAAATGTTAAAGAAGACTTGAATGATTATGTTCCCAAACGTATGGATTCTTAGTTTCCTCAGGTCCAAGTTTAATCTATGTTGGTCATATTTGTACTTAATATTAAAACAGTAAATCTGCAATTTGACTGTTAGAAGGATTATACTGATTTCCTTGGTGTTAAAGCAATGATTTTATAATTAGGATTGTTGAGTTTTAAAGGAAGCAGATCTACTTGTGAAGGAGATATTTACATTTTTATGTCGGGTTGCAGGGGCCTATCCTTCAGTGCCGTGTTAGTGTGTCAGCAAGGACTGCTGTTATGAATTACCAGCCTCAAATTCTGCAACTTAAAAAGTGGGAATGAGAGTAAACCTTTTGTTTATGTCACCCATCATCTTGAAATATTTACCATTCTGCGCCTCTCTGCTCCCTGTCTCCCTTCGGTGTGATAAAAGGTTGCCGACTCTAAGTTTTAACCCCTTCTTATTTCATCCTATCTCTGGAACTGTTCCTGCTATGGACCAACATCATACACAACCTCATCTTTCTGCTCAAACCTGCTTCCTCCATGTTTTTTTTTTGTTTTTTTACTGCCTCTCCCGCAGGACGAAGTTTATTCAGGGTGGTTCCTTTGGGAATTGTATGAGCATTTGACCAGGTGTCTGTGACACTTTTCGATATTTTAGTCCAGAGCATGTTTGTGTGTTTACTTTCTGCATTTGAATTGTTACATGTTTGACTACTCAGTTTGAAAAGAAACAGTACATGCTTGTACTCTTGCGCTTTGTACTGTATTGCCTGTGTGGTGTGAGCTAAGGGTGTGTTGCAGTGTTTTTTTTTAGTTTTTTTTTTTACAAAAGAGCAAAGGAAATGAAATTCAACGTTGAATGAATTATGGAGTATGTATTGTTACCTACTGTGTCTAGTTCAGAGTATGTGAGTGAATAGAATTCATGTGCGAAAGGTGCAGAAATAAAAACAGAAAATCTGCAGTGTTGTAGACATAGTGCCTGGTACTGTATGAATTGCCTGCGGTTGCCTTGCAGGAGTGATACCTCTGAAATCCAACATTTCTCTCCATTCACTTTCAACAAAAACATGTCCCCCAGCTAGGGTGCACCTTCACTGTTTTACCACCACTTTTTCAAGAGAAAACAAAACTGTGAGGAACAGCAGCCTGATTCTGGGTTTTGTAAAGATGTATCGAAGTGCTTTCTAAGATAAATTGGCATTGTGCTAGATTCCCATTTCATACATTTATTTTCACTGCGAGTGGCTAACTGGTGACACAAGAAATTTCTGCAAAACTCTGCTGTTGTATTGCTTTGTCCGGTAAAGTGATTACGTTTCATCAAATGTACTTGTTGCATTTGTTTTTAGGAATTCCTTTTCAAAAGAAGAATGAGTTTTCAATAACTACATTGTCCTTCTAGGAGAAGAACAGGCATACTGTAATTTTGGTAAAGAATTTGTTTTGTTATTGATTTGAATATACCCTCTAATAGGCTGTTCTACAGCAGTTGCACAGAAAGGAATGCTTTAAACATCAGAAACAAAGCCATAAATGCCTATATTGTGACTTGGTGTCAATAAAAGTAGCGGAGGATATAGAAATGTGTTTTATATTTTCTTTATCAGTGATTCATTCTGACTCGTTAATCGTAGATTTTTTTTCATGGCGTCTTCCTCTTTGTCTCTGTTTTCTGATTTTCCTGTCTGGTCTTCCTCTGTGACTCTCCTCATCTTACTCCCACTTCATTGAGGTTCTTTCTGAGATATTTGCCATGTAGCAGTGAGTATGAAAACCTTAGGGTCTGACAGTGGATCTCCTCTCTTGTCAGCCTTGTCTTTAAGTCCTGTCCATTTTTTTTTTTCGCGATCATATGGCAGGGGGGTGGGGTGGGGTGGGGGGTGGATGGAGTGGGCCCTATTCGGGGGTTATGTCAGAAGGGGTGATCATAAATATTAGGAGCTGCAGGGAGACAAAGAGGCTAAAATGGAAAGGCTTGGCTGGACGAGGGGACTTGGCCATGTCATGTACCTCAGTCATTTTTCTTGTGCGCTTAGAACTCAGTCAGGGGTTTAATTGGAATCCAGACTTCAAAGAAACCCTCAGCCCATCCAGCAGCCTCCCCATCCCAACTCCACCCCTGCTCTAACTCCCCTGGCTGGATCCGCTCACTGCCACAGCACATACACACAAACCGTGACCACTACAATATCAGAGAGAACATCACCATGCACGAAATTGACTTTGCTCATATTTGCACAAGATGTTTAGGTGTAGTGCACAGATTTCTGTGGTCCTTGTTTGTGCTTCCAAACACACATCTAAAGTCTTATTGAATCAGAAAGTCAACACAAAAGTTTAGATTCATCATTGCTTAGTCAAAGTGTTTATTGGCTGTAATGAAAGAGGATATAGTACATGATCATTTTGCCACATTTGACACATTCAAGACAGCATGAGCAGCGTGTGTGTTGTACTGTACAATCCGCATTATTGTTGTCATTTTTAACAGGCTATTCTGTACTGCTTAGAAAGCATTTCCAAAGTGTTTACACAGATAAAACACCATTCTGGATTTAATCTGTTGACAATTATTCCAAACAATCATTTGGCACTACTGATACGTATATATGTGGCCCACATGGAGTTAGAAGTTCTCAACCATGTTACAAAATACCAGTATTATTTGCAGTGTCATTGTTATAGACTGCATCACACAAACGGTTAGCTGTTCAGGCAAAGGCATTTTTGTTTGGTCATATTTGCTGTGTTATTTTAAACTTTCAGATAATTTCTGTGCTAAGATATATTTCCATTCCGAATTGCCTGGTATTAGCCATAATTGGATGAATTAGAAATATGTTATATATGGCTCACAATATAAGTGAGAGAAAGTTAACTTAATAAAAGGCAAAGCCTGAAGAAAATTGGTAGAAGAAAATGAATGTTGTACAGTATAATTAATATTGGAGCAGCTCCAGTTGATGGGTAGTAATATATGCACCTATGTAATTAAGGCTCCTGACTGCTCTTTTGGAGTTTCAGCGGGGCTTGTTAGCACAGTGCTGAAGACAGTACCTGTAAGATAATATGTTTCAAAGCTATAATTATTAGTAAGGAAAGAGGACCTATTTTCAGACCTCTAACGAATCACTTTTTCCATTACATCTGGTAAAGGTGTTAATGACTCCTTGTCTTTTTGATTTCTCCATTTGAATTATGAAACAGCTGTATCATTTGAAGTGTAGCTGAAATGGGAATTTAAAGTAGGAATGCATAGGGAAAAAAGTGATTCCATTCAAATTCTGTAGGTTTCATAGAGAGATCATCTTGGCATCAAAGTAAAAACTAGATACAAAGGGACACGCTAAAACTTTGAACTAAAGCTGTAATTTGAACAGAATTGGGGTTAAGGAAGTCAGCTGATCATTAAAAAAGCTGAAATTAATTTTGAAGCACTGAAACAGAATTACTTTGAAAAGAAAGAGCCATCATCTTTCCACTTGAGTTTATATTTTAAGGCTTAACATTTTTTTTTGTTATTATATCTACCTTATTTGTAGTTTTTTTCTTCTTCATGAGGATGAATGTATTTTATTGCAACATTTTACTACAGCAGCTCCTAAAGGTTTTTTCATTGCCATTTTCTTTTGTTTACATAAAACGCCATGGATACTGTTTATAAGCAGTGCATTTCTTTTTGGGCTTACCTATTTAGCTAAATGCTGCCGTATCAGTTTACGGTCAACACTGTAAATCTATGCTGGCAGATCAGTTCATTGCAGGAGCGTACAAACAGCTGGTGGTAGCGATGATGATGACTGAGTGTTGTCTAAAAGAAAACAAAGAGATCCATTCTACTATCCCGCTGTCTTGTTCAAAAAAATATATGGTTGACTTGAAGAGAAGCGTGGGCTGTGAATGACTAATAGAGCTGCTCATACCGAAGAGTTTATAATGGAGGTGTTAATGACCATGTTGCTTAAAGGTTACCTTTGCGTGGTGTTTTCTTTCTCCCTCACGTCAACACCTCTATGCTTCCACCAACGTGTTCTCTCTGTGTCCTATTATCTTCCCCATTTCCAGCACAACCTTGAGTGTACCTGCAGCAACAAGCAGATCAAGGGATGACAGAATCAGAGGAGAATAAAAACAATAATGAGAGAAAAAGCTAGACAAAACATTGCAGAGGATGAAAATAAAAGTGCTAAATCACAGAGGTCGTAGATCAGCAGGGTCTGACTTGAAGGGACTTGGGTGTCTTAACTTGGCTGGCATCAACTACGTCTCACAGGGGCCTCTGCAGGATAAAGGGAAACTCGTGAAGCACATAGCGTGGAAGCACACTCACTCAGATATGGGCTCATCAAATACATTTAAATTCAGGGATCTGTGCTCCCAATGGAGCCCTAAAAGTGCCGGACACAAAGGAACTATTTGAGGGAAATTGTGGAGTAGAAAAGGGGTGAGGATTCTTTTTTTTTGTGCAACAGATGCAGGTCAGGGGTGCTGTGGGGTGTACATAAAGTGGTGGTGTAGTGAGGGGGACCAGCTTTTATGGTAATTGCGTCTCAGCATCCCTTTATCAGTTGACTCAGTGGTTGGTCTAATTTGGTAGGTTTGTTGCACCCTGGCAGGCCAGACTATTGTCATATCCAGTGGAGCAAGGGGCTCTACTAGACATTCATGGCTGGTCTTATTGAGTTCTGGAAACAGGTGAAGGTAGGGGTAAATGGATGCATTTGCCAAGAAAATGCAGGACATTTGGTTAAACTGATATCCTTGCCTGGAAACAAGTGAATATCTGGCCTAGTGGATTTCATTATTATTCGTGGCCACAGCATTTGAGTTCATACAGCTACACGACATTTATAGCTGGGGTAGTTTGAAGTCACTTTGATGATGCATGCCGCATGATGATGTCACACTGTTGAAAATCATTGATAACTGCTGCCATGCTCTCTTTTTTTCTTTTGTTGAGATTCATTTACATGTGAGGTGTCCATATTTATCGAAAAGCTCAGAATAGCTAAATTCAGCGTCGATCGGATTATTACCCTCTATGATTTGAATCAAACTATATATAAAATTGTGTGGTTCAATCAAAATAAAAAAAATCTATGAATGCACGTTATTGACTGAATAGAAAAATGTTTGTAGATTAATTTAGTTTGGCTTTGTTAAATTATTTGTCTTTGCAGGTTGTAAGTAACTCAAGCACTTAAAAGATTAACTTATTAAATGAACATAGGAAAAAACATGGAACAAATTTTGACATTTGATTTTATGGTTTTCTATCAATTTAACCAATCCTGTTGTAACTAATCAGTGTACTCAGTCAGCTTAATCTACTCGGCCTAATTGCACTTATTTACTTGGGCTGGGTCTCAATTGAATTTTATGGGTTTGCTTCATTACTCCTGTTGTTTCAGTTAGATCTGTTTTAATTAATTCAACAAGACTGACATAAGTGACATAAACAAATACTTAATAAATTCTGGATGTTTTAATGCTGACTTCTAAAATGCTTGAAGTTAGTTTTCTGAGACATATGTTTTCTGTGTTCCTTATGTTATGGGTTATTAACCATCTAGCCACAGATAAATCAATAAAACATACCCTCACTAAATAAAATTAGGTCTCATCAGAGGAAAATGAGCAGTGCTCTCTGCTCTCAGATGCTGAGGGTATGTCTGTCAAAGACACATCTCAGATCAGCTCAAATGAACGACAGTAATGCTCAGAACTTCTTATAACTGAAGCAAACTGCTGAAATGGGAAATCATAAACTCACACCGCAACAATTAAATACTTCAATCACCTTCCAACTGTGGACTAAGTTACCAATATTGTTAAATTGTCCTTATATTAAACTTAATCGTCCTTATATTTAACTACATTTAAATTTTTTATGTCAGGTTTGTCCTGCGACAATTCAACTACTGAGCTCCTGCTGCTGCAGCAAAGTTGATAAAACTACCAGGGGATAAATGGTAAGCAGGTAAACTTCAACCATCTGTCACCTTGTTTCTGCCAAAGATCTATCTGCTGAGCCTCCACTCACGCCTGAAATGTAGGTTCCCTGTGTAGGTACTGTGGGAGTGCAGTGAATCTCTGTGACGTGTTGTTGCTGTATTGCCGGATCTGCAGTAGCGTCGTATTTCAGCTTTACTCTTCACAAAATGTATCCAGTTTTTCTTGTTCTTAAAACCCAAGTTCTAAAAATTCCGAAAAAAAGCACGTCAGTACAGACGGGAGAACAGTCTGCCAGCTTGTTGCCTGTCTGAAGTGAATGCATCTGGGAAGTCTAATAACCAAAAGTGGGGTGTTTTTGCTCTTTTTATTGACACAATCTTACTGGTCATGGAAATGTCTTAAAAACCTGCTGGGTGGGGTGCTGGGTAGAGAGATGTAGTGTATTTCATGTGGCGCCATGACCCTGTGAATGCATAAAATGTATCTGATGTCAAGGGTTCTACAGTATCGTTCCACTGAACTTTCTAACTTTTCCACTGAGTCTACTTTGCCTTGGACAACTAAGAAATAAGACAACTTCTTCTTTTACTTTTTTTGGCCAAAGATTAAATAAAGTGTAACTGTGTGAAGAAAAAAATCTTGCTGTTGCATTCAGTCTACCTTCAGTATGGTACTTTAATGTACTCTAAGAAGATAACTTTTGGCCAGCGTTATGTGTTAATTATTTCTACACAACATTTGTCCCTTTATAAAGCAATAACAATAACAAATATATATATAAAAAACCATAAAACCTATGTTTTTATATGACCACAGGTTAAAATTAGAAAATTTATGAACTGGCCATATTTTTTGAATTTCCCCCACTGGAGGATGAATAAAGTATTTTTCTATTTCTATTCTATTCTATTGCTTTGTATGTCACGCACTGAGCTTCTCATGCATCCCGACCAAGACAAAAACATGGGTATTTTTTCTACTGTTCGTCCAGCATTTTCTAGCTGCCAGGTGCTGTTGTAAACAGAGAAATTGCAGTGCAATCATTAGTGCTCATCATAGTGTTGACCAGCTGAATAGTTGAAGAGAGAAGGCGATCGACCAAGATGTGCCAGAAGGCGGGACATACAGAGAGAAACCCTGTCCAAAACTTGTACTTTGTCTTCCACTCGAGCAATGCTGTAGGGCTATGAGGAGAGCGAGTATGGGGAGTGAAATGCAACGCAAAATCCGTTGGAAACAGATTTGAGGCTGAGAAAGAGCAAAATCCTGGACAATTCTGTAAGTTTCAAAAGCAAAGAAAAAGTTTTTTCTTTTCTTTTTTCTCTGTTAGGACATTAAGGTTTAAATTAGCATTGAGTATGGCCGCCACTGCTACAGCATAGAAATAATCCAACAACCAACCTATAAGATGATCTGCTGGATGAGCTGTATGATCTTGACTTGCTGCAGTGAGCAAATTCTTGGCAGCACCTGATGCTGATGGCTAGTGGTGGGTTAATTCATTCAATGACTACCTCTCTTTCAGCATGATTGACAGGAAGTTGGAATTTCAGACTATTTCTGGGCAGTGCTACTTCTTCTTTCCCTTGTGTTGGACTGAAGGCAGACTTGATGCTGCACTGACTCTCTTTCCCATTTCAAAGGAGCAAAGTGATATTACCAAATGATATAGGCCGAGCTCGCAGGGATGAATATGGACATCATATAAAGGACAGACAAAGCCATCCACTGTCAGACATGAAGCCAATGTGGAAGTGCCTTAAAGTGCAATACTATCGATGACAGCTGGGCACTGGCTCCAAAACGTCTCTGACTAACATAACTTCTCTCATGAAACTTTTTGGTCACAAAGTCAATTTGGTCACAGTAATCATTCATTCATTCTTTCTGATCAGCAGTAGTCCCTCTGAAAATAATCTAATAGTTTGATAGATATTCATCCTTAAAGAAAACAAGATTTTGTCCAATCAACTTTCAAAGATCAGTCTCCAGCTTCACCCTCTTGTCTATTTCTTGTCACTTTTGGCTCCAGCATACCAGTACTGGAGATTTCAAAATGGCTGTTTACAAATGAATGGATCGTCATGGTTAGTTTGTCTATTCAGTTATATACTGTTTATGCTATCTTGTTAGCATAGCATTGTTAGCATCTTGCTATCTGTTGATGTCCCTGCAATTCGTTACAAAGATATAGTGTCATGGCTGTGCTTTTGACACATTCTGTTCAAACAAATCTTTGAATGCTTTGAACATTTTTTTTTCATCTTACAAGCTTGTGAACTGAACAGTTAACCTTTTTAGACTGGCTGCTTCATATTCATGTACCACCCATTCAGACATTTGTGTGCTTTTACCTTTAAAACCATTTAGCGGGAGAAAGCCCTGAGGGTTTAGGCTATTTTCAAACAAGGCTTAGGCTTTAGAAGTTTTATTTTAAACAAAGCCTTAAATCTGAATGGGCTCACACCAATTCAAAAATTAGCCTGCTCAACCACACCCTTTTAAAAAGGAATGATACGCTTAACTTCTCTTACCACTCCCTTAACTGTTGCTTTGGGTTAAGTATTCTAAAGAGTTGTTGGCTTCCAGAAGAAACAAATGATTATTATTTGCAGTAGTTTATTCTTAACATTAAACTTGCTGTAATGGGATTGGCGATAGGAGATTTCCTTTGCAAACAGAGATTTGATCAAAAGATACCAGTTGGATCCAAATAAGATTCAGGACAACACTGCTGGCAAAACACTTGGAAGAAGAAATAAAACAGCTTTCTGTTCGAAAAAGGGCTGCAAATATAAGACTTATCAGCCAGAGCCCCCAGCTACCAGGGCTTGCTTGAGATGTCTTGCGCTGCAGAGAGATTTATTTAACTAGTTGCCAGTTGCAGAGTCAAAGAGAAACATTGACAGCTTGTCATTGTCTATCCAGGCAATATAAGACTCAACAAGCTGAGTGCCCAGAAAGATGCAGATTATGGTGTACACTGTGAAGCAGCAGATACAATTATACCAGGCAAACATTCAAGCACAGGCAATGAAATTAAAGTAGAAATAAAAGACAGTGGTCAGACAAGGAAAACCACTTATCACCATTCGACTGGGAGTGTCTATCATCTTTTGTCAATAGATGTACATTTTTGCCACAAAAAGCTAGGACACTTTTTCTCTTGTGTTGTAGAGATTACAATTCTGAAAATATGTTTTTTACAGGGACCTTTGGCATAAAGGGTTGGGATTAATCAAGAGTCTGAGAAATGAAAAGAACACAACAATGTTTGTTTGCTGTGATCTGCCATGTATTCAGATCCAGACTAGACTTGACACTCACAGCTGTATGTCCCTATATTATCTGTTGATAACAGATCTCAGTGCAAAGGGACAGAGAGGGTAGATGGAACACACTATTCATATTCTAAACGGAGACACAGAGAAAGGGACCAGCTCCACCAAACAGCCTCACCTGCCTCTTGCCCCTAGTGAAAACATCATACCTTACTGCTTTATCACTGAAGAGAAAACTCACACATAACGTATATATATTTTTATCTATAGACCTCTAAGCCTCGTGTTTGTGCTGAGACCACATAAATGCTGTCTTTTATAAATGTCACAAAGAGTATTCCACAGCACAGAATCTTCAAACTATAAATCTTTCTCAATCACACCTACGGTGGTCTTTAAACAAAATGAGCGGACTAGCTACCAGTGTCGGAATGAAATTATATTTGTTTGGCCTTTTCCTTGTGTGTTTTAAGGGGTATGATGTTACAGCCAGTGCGGGAAATTCCATAGCACCTATTTTCAAATGACAGAGCACAATTGATATACCACATTAAATAGTATTATTGTGAATATACTTTACAACACAGTCTTACCGCAGTTTGTGAAACTGTCATGAATTGTAATTTATTGATTTGTGCTCTGGGACATGACATGCACAGTAGCTTTTGTACTTTACTTTGTATTCAACTGGCTTTGTCACAATTTAGACACAAGATTTCCACCTTCTTTGAAATCTCAGTTTTCTAGCATTGGTCCATTTTTAGCCTTTTTAAGACTGTCTTAAGACACTGAAACTAGATCTCAATTAAAAAGTTGTGCAAAAGTTTCTATTCAAGTAAACCAAAGGCTTTTATGAGAGTTTGACAGAGAGCGGGAGAGCGGGAGGTTGAGAGCAATGTTCAAGCAGACACTGACTATTATGACCTCTACTTTGACATGACTATGATGAAGACACAATAAGGTCCAAATATTCGTCTGTTTGCACCATTATAAAAGCGGCAAAAGAATCAGTGTGCCCCAGCCCTCTCCCCTATTCTTTGGAAGTTTGTTGTCCCTCTGCAGAGGGGCACTTGATTCAGCTCCACACTGCTGGAAGATGCACAGAAATTCCTGTTGTTACTAACTATTATGGTTGTGTGTTTCTCCCTTAAACGACAATTTGATGTGTATCTAGATACATGGAGTAAGATACAATTCAGGTATGATGTATTTTTGCACAGAACAAATAGGTTCAAATTCAATTTAATGCAAATCAATAGTACTTTATTGATCTCCAAAAGGATATTATATTGCTGCAGTATACAGTTCTTTAAATATATGTTATTGTTTTAGGTAGATAACAGAAAATAATACAACAAAATCAGCTGACAAATGCTTAGAGAGATGATGTGTAGCAGTGAGAGGTGTGATTGAAATCCTCAGAGAGCGCCATCAGTGAATGGATCTGGATGTTATTTTTGTGGCTTAGCAACAACTCAGTCGATGATGTCACACACAGCATCGGCAGGTAACACAGGTAATTCAGTAGACAACATGGATAGGAACTCGCAGCTAACAGTTCAACATCTCTCTGTTTGCAGTCTCTGTCTGCACGTATATATTAGAATTGTTTCTGCAGCCATGTCTTGGTGAAATAAATATTGCCATCCTGAAATTCCTGCTGCATTCTTGTCAGCCCCCCAAGCTCGTCCATTTTGTCTGCCAGTGATCTCACACTTCCCATGATGATCAAGGGAAGAAATGATTCAAACTAGTGATTTGCGATTCCACTCATTTTCATTCCGATCTGATACCAAGTAAAGCTAAAAGGTGATTTTGTCGATACTGATACCAATACTTTTTACAAAAGCCTAATGTGAAAAGAAGGGAATTTTAAAAAAATGAGTGTTTCAAACTCTAGCCACTCAATGACACCAAAATTCTGATTATCTTGCTTATTCTTTATTTACAGAGCAAGTTCAGTTATTTCATAAGAAATTATGACACGAGAAATGAAAACAAAATGATCTGCTGTGAACCTACCAGAAGGAGATGTAAGTTAGTTCCTGCCGGTTGGCATGGAATAGCTCCTGTAATTAGCGAAATTTAGTATGTACTGCGTTGAAAAAGTAGCTGTTAACATTAACTTAATGTGGATTTGTGAAAGTATCGATATCTTTGATAAAGTAACAATCCTAAAACAGCACAAGTTCAAACTTCCTACTCCTTTCTCTCCATTCAACACGTAATGTATTCATTTCGATCCAGAGTTGTTTGATACAGAGTTGCTCGATACAGATTTGAACATTTCTTGGACAAAGATATATATTTTCGTCTGTAAACGAGTCATAGAATCAAATGAGTTACATAATTAGAGTTTTTCTTTGTTTTGTATGTATTTGCAATATCATATCAATAAAGCTGTCTCTCTCAACTGCACTGCAAGTTTATAAATCTTGAGCAATAAATTCTGTAATTACCTTTGACCTCGCTGACTTGTGACAATGTTGCGATGGAAAGTCTTCAGTATCCTTGCCTTTGTGTTGTGGGTTGTCGTTATTAGTGCGAGATTTATTAGCATTCAAAGATTCACCATGAGAGCTCACCAGGTCTGTACTTGTTCTGTCATCTACAGACTTTTGTTCCTTCCTTCCTTTCTGTAAAATTCAAACAATTTCCAGACATCAGATCTTATAGTTTTCAGGCTGCATGTCCATGTATAGATCTGCATCTTTCATGTTAAAATTGGGTTCTAATTAATATCTGGTTATCTTTAAACCCCGTCTAACTATCCTTTTAAGGCAGTCTTGAAAAACTGTGAGTGCATGAGTTAATACTACTTATCATGTACATTAACTGAAAGTGTGTCCACATAATGGACCAAACAATGAAGTTCAGGCATTGCATTTCTTTAGAAAAAAAGTCATAAAAAGTTGTATTTAATGTAAACCATCAGAACCCATTTTGAAAGATAAAGGCAAATAAACATCCAGTCCCGATGTCGTTCACTGACGTGAGGAACCATTCAAAGGTTTGGACACACCTCTGCATTCATTTGGTAGGATTAGGTCAGTCCAAAGTTTTGGATTGCTTCTGCATGTCCAAGATGATTCTTGTGCAAGATCAGATTAAATTCAGAGCATTGTAATTAGATATAGACTATGTAAAAAAAAAACAAAAACACTGTGTCATGCTTCTTTTGTTGTGCCAGCATGATATCAAGTCTGTAGAGACATCCTTCGTGTTCCCCGCTGAAACCACAGGCTGAGCCAGCTCTGCTCCTCCTGTGGTTTTGTGTGGTAACAACCTGCATGTTCCAGGCCTCTACCAAGGGGATTATGCCTACCAGTGGAGAAAAGCAGAGTGGAGGCCTGTGTTCTAAACAGAGGAATGATCCTCTCTGCAGGTGGCTGTTGTGGGTGGGCTTTTTTACCTCCTTTTTATACCACTCCACACTCGCCTTAACTACCCATGCCTTACAAGGAAATCTCTTACAGTTTCTAAGTACTTCTCGCTTTTATTCTCACTTTTATAGCACCACAAAAAGTGCCTCTGAAGTCTGTCAGTCACTTAATATAAAGGTTGCCTTGTTGACATGTCCTTGTCCTCTGCGCTTGTCTTTAGATGAATGTGTTCTGTTCAATACCTCAGTTACTTGTCACCTTCACAGGAATTTTGTATAAAGTTTAAAATGAAACTCTTACGTGCCAAACAACAAACACTGAGACTGGAGAAGTGTTATGCCAGCTCTCCTTCAGGAAAGCCCCCATGTTCAATAAAAACCTTAATTGGTCTGTTAAACATTTCCCTGTAATCACTTGTGGTGAGCCAGGAGAAATCTGTAAACACCCTGTATGTGGTGTTTCTCTCCACCTTCTTTCTTCCTCTCCGTCTGACTTCACAGCAAAACAGAACCAAATGTTGAATTCAAAGCCAGACACTTAGTTTGAGAATATCGTTTTCTCTTTTTTTTGGAAGTTGGGGGAGGTTGTTTGGATCCCAAACACAATGGATGAAATACTTGACACGTACAGTATGTGACAGTGGCCGTCTGCTCTTGTTTTCCGTGGCCAATTCAAGACTTACACACACGGTTATACTTGTCACGGTCTCCCTGTTAACATCTGGTTCGAACTGTATTGTTGTGAAAATTGAAAGTTAATTTTAGTGGACCACAGCATGAAGGACTAAGTCATTTGTAGGGCAATAGCGAGGAGGCGGGAAAAAAAAAAATCAGCTGCAGAAGGTGAAAGCTGTCTAGGTTCAGGTCAATGAGTTTTCTTCTCACCCCCATCCCCCTACTCACTCACTGACTCAATCTTCCTGTCTCTCCGGGCTCTTGAGCCAGTCACCATGGAGTAGAAGCAGGAATTCAGAGTGGTGCTGAGGACACAGGGAACAGTTGACAATTATACTTTTAATGGGAAAATTTAGGATCCATGTCTATTGTCACCCTGTTTTGATTTAGACAATCTAGAGAGACTCCTGTTCAAATTGAGGGCTAGTATTTGAGCAAAGCTATTGTTGGGGCAATCTGAATGTAAAAGCACATATGCATCATCAGCCCTTATTTTAGTGGGAAATGGGAAGTACCGTGCTGATTCTCCACAGTCCTGTGAATTGAGGCCTTGGCCCATCAGTCAGGCTTGAGCATTTTATTAGGTAACTACATTATTTTGAGGGTTATGCCATATACATGCGAGTCGTAGATGAGGCTCAGTTATAGAATACTAGTGGTAGTCAGTCAGTGAAACCCACGGAGGTAGCTCATGTACTTCCTGACACTGGATGCTGTATTTAGATCTTGTAGTTGTGTTACAGGGTGGCCTCCTAACTCACTGCTCCTCACTGCAGCACAGGAAGTGCACATTGGAAAATGCAATCTTAATTTCTTCCAATGTTTATGGTGTGCCGCCATGTGTCTTTGGCGAGGTGTAATGCTCCATTTGTCTTTACCGCTGTATTAAAAGTGATTGCACTGGCATTTTCTTGAAAAGATTGCCATAATATAGAAGGCATGTTGTGTGTTTTTTTTTAATATTGCTCTTGAGGGTTTTCCTATGATGCAGGTGAAGCAGTGTCCTGTTTTGTTATTACACCAAGAGGGCTGATAGCTAATGTAGATACACGCTGATAGAGGAGGTTTATCACAACACTACCACAGCTACGTTGATGGCTGCGCACTCCCACAGGGTAGAGGTGCTTATTATGCATCCCATATGAGGATGCAGTGTTTGCTCATAAAAGCCCAGTCTGGATAACGATGCTTGAACACTCGCTCTTATCTGATTTCATCTGAAGACTAATGACGAGTTTGCCGTCTAACTTCATTTCCTCTCAGCGTTACGGTGCGGCAGTGTTATTCTCAATGATGAAGCGTTATAAGACCGTGGACAAAATGTTTGAGGTACATTGGTGAAATGAGGCATCACAAGTCCAGCTTTTTCAAGATGAATAGAATTCTCTACAGTAATTCAGAGTGTCTTCTTCTTTTTTTGTTTTTCCGCCTCCTCCTTGTTGTGTTTCCTCCACTTCATGTATTTTGTAAGCCCACACAGACATGGTACAGCCAGTAACAGGGTGAGTCTGTGATTTCCACCTGAGCTTTGGTGTTACACTGTCATCAAATCTCTGCTGTCCAGTTAATATGATTTTAGGGTGTTGGGAAAAAACACTGGAAACATTTGAAGTAGAGGCTGCTCTTCTTATATCAATACCTGTCAAAGTGCAATTATTTATGTGTTTTGCTCTGCACGTTGGCGAAGAGTCTTTACAGTGAAAGTTTAGTTAGTAATCAGATAGCTCTGGCTGTTAATGACTTAAGATATCTTACAAAGTTGATGGAAAAAAACAAGAAACAATTACAGCACACCAAATACAGGTGATGATAATAATTTGATATGTTGAACTAAAATGGCTTTTATTTGAATGGGATTTTAATGAATGAATGGATTACTTGACATGACAAAGAAATTTAAGAAAAAGTCGGTCAAGAAAAGCAATGCAAAAAGTAAAGAATGTGGATACTGCTTGCTTTTAGAAAGAAAAGGTCTTGTCTAATCTTAAAAGCTTAACAAAGTCTAGTATTTAGGCTTCTCGGCCAAGTGTGTGCCACAGGAAAAGCCTGCTATGCATTCAATACAACCAAGTGGAGGCAGCGTTCTCCTCTCTGATGTTTCGTAAGACATCCTCACTAAGTTGCATATTTATTTCAGCTCTCATACACTGTAATGCATTCTTCATTTGTAGAAAAACCTAATCGCCGCACCTGCTCTGGTGGTTGATTGGTTCTCTTACAAATAGAAAATCAGTGGTTTGGTCTCTATCCCCTCTACAGTTTTAAGTGTCGTTGGACAAGACTTGGAACTCCCACATTGCCCCAGATATGCTCACTGATAAATGATTGTAGACAAAAAAAAAGTGTTGTCAATATATAGTGCAAATGTATGATAAGAAGCTTTGAGTGCTTTGGTGAATGGTTGAATGAGAAACACATTGCAAAACATTTTATAGAATCTCGATATTGTTTAAAGATGCTTTATAAGTGTGGATCAGTATTTTTATATTAATTTTATAAAACTGTTAAAACTGCAGTTTAAACACATTGCACTGACATCTGTGTATAAATGCTTGAGTGAGTTTCAGAAGCCTTGCTCTGCTGTCTGTAAGACTCAGCTTGTTTAGATCAATTTGTTAATGCATGCATAGACCTCGCAGTACCGCTGTTACAATTGGTTCCTGCTTCAGTGGATTTTATTATTATAGAATGACTGCATTAAAACTGAGTTATATTTAACCAAATGAAGCAAGCGCACATGTTCATATGTGTTCTCTTTGTATTTTCGGATTATGCTTTAATATACTGACTGTAACATCAAACAACAGCACACACTGCTGCTCTGCATAGCATTCTTACATGATCCAGAACCTTGCAGTGTTGAAATGCTACAGCCACAAATATTACCCAAAAAGGTACTTGAGGAAAAAGGTTAGGAGTGTTACAATAAAAACTGGTAACAAGCTGAAGCCAATTGCCATGAAATCTGTGTTGATCACTTGCTTTTCTGTAGTTGTTAAAGTGGAACAACTGTTTTCACTGCAGCTTCTAACCACGCCTCCATAAACATTGACCTTATGCTGGAAAAATCAATTGCCTACCTCAAATCGTACAGTTAACATGGTACACCTGCTGTGAGTGACTTGACTAAAAAAAGGGAAGCATGCTTATTTATACATTTGTTGTGGGACCGCATGTCTCAATGATAAACATTACTTACATATACTATATCAGTAATATATGATGTTTACAGAGAATTGGAGGTCTTACTGTAAAATGACCAAAGACCGATTAAGACATGTAACAACTACCAATTTAGAATAAGAAAATAATTTTAAAAAAGCAAAAAACAACTTAATTTAAAAAATGGTTACAGTGATTAATCTTGGCTAATTTAATTGAACACTCTTAGACGGAAAGATAATGTGACAACAAGTTTTGACAAGCTTCCATCATGTAAATCGAAATTAAATACAGTTCATATATGAAGTAAGGAAATACACATAAGATGCAGAAACAATGCAGCCATAAACAAATAGTTAAGTGGAGAGTGTTTGTTTGTTTGGTCCTGCAGTGAAGGACTGACGGTCATTAAAAGCTTGCAGAGGCTTCAGTGAGACGATATTGTGCCCCCTCCCCCTTTACTGCACTGTCCTTCCTTTGAGCCATATTTGAATTTAATATTCCATGAAATAAGGCAGCCCATCAGGCTATTGTAATCACATCAGGTTAATAGAAGAAGCAAAATTACTCTTACTCACTCCTCTTTTCCTCTCTTTTACACTTTTTCAACCATACCAATTTTTATTCTCATTCATGAACATATTTGAAACCAAACTGTGCCAGTTTTTTTTTTTTTTTCTTCCATCCTTTTTCTGCCTCCCCAACTGATCGGATTATTATTAGGATTCATCCTGAATGGCTGATGCAATTTGCAATTCCTTTTGAGAGTGAGACAACTGATTTTCCAGTCCTAATAAGATGTTCATTTTTTTCCTGCAAAATAAATCTAAACCCTCATTCTTTCTTCACACATGCAGTTGTTTTTCACTCGCTAGCTTGCTAACCCTCACAGATAGACACACATACCCATACGCGCATTTACAAGCATGACAACATGGCCGCAGTGTGTGGGTGTCAGCTTGTCAGGGTTCTAGATGTCATGTAATTGTATGTATCACCTGCAGCATTCCTTCATTGTAAAAGCATTCTCCTGCAGCACTGCAGCCTGCTATTCTGTAGCGATACAGCAATGCTATACATGTGACACCCCCACACAGCTCCCAGTGGACTCTTTATTACTCCCATCTCACCTCCATCAAGGCCTGGTCTGCTGCCATTATGACACCTAAGGAGAAAGGGAGGGAGAGGAAAAGAAGGAGAACATTCACACTTAAGGCACTACAAGCCTGACAGACTGTCTTTTGGACAGGCTGGGGACAAAGAGATTTTCCAAGCAGCCATGCTCTTTAAGAAGGATTCCCCCCCTATTTCATAACACACCTTTTCAAACTCAAGATATTTGCTTTAAACCTGCATTTAAGAGTTTAAGAGTTGTTTCTCACGCAGGTCTTTAGGTAAGTCAAGGAGACACATGGTAAAGGCTAATCATAGTCTGGCTTTTGATGAGCTTAATCAACCATACCAGACCATCGTTTTAGGACATGTAATTAGATGCCACTAGATGTGTTTGTCAATAATTATTCATAAACGTTAGAGTTTTGGCTGTAATGAAAGTGTCAAATTGAGGTTGAATGCCTTGCAAATTTTAAAGGCTCATGGGCTAACATGGGATTTCGTGATCTTTAGTAATTTTGCTGCTCACACTTTCGAAATCGGTCGTGGAAAGCATGACTGAAATCTGCAAAACATTTAGGAAGATTTAAATTCACTGTGCCGGGCCTTGAACCCGGCCACTGTCTGTCTAAATTACTCTTCATACGTAAAGTGACTCAGTCGTACTAAGAGTAGAAAATGATACAGTGGCAAAGAAGGCAAAAGAAGACTTGACAGGCATCGTGTTTTTTTTTTCTAAATGCTATACCAGCTTGTAAAAATATGAAATGGGGAGAAAAAAAGAAACCATCATTTTCACATATTTTACAACCCATACATGCATGCATATCGTGCTTTTTATCTACCTCACTATATAGCCATGTAAAGATTGTAGTTAATTATGAGCTCTGTTTTTTGCAGACTGGAACTTTTTTGTCTTCTCTGAGACAAGTTAGTATTGTGATGATTTGCTGTAATCTTTGCTGTAAGTGTCATAGGCAAGGAAGTGACACAGTATAATTTAGGTGTCAACTGTCACTGCGTGTAACTTACATCACATGTAACAGAAGTATCACTGCAGTATTTTTATTCATGTTAACACAACATCAGGGCTTTCAATTCCTAAATTGATTGTGCATTGAAAACTGTATCTGACAGTATCTAATGATGATAGTACACGTCGTATCACACATCATCCCTCACATGAAGATTTTAAATGGTTGTGATTGGTTATCCAAGAACAGCAGATACTTGTAATTTCTCGGCATAAAACAGTAGTTCCTGTCAAACAAACACACACACATACGGTTCTAAACTCAGAGGAAGGGGGATGAAACAACAACCAACCGACACCTGCTTGTCTGCAGTTGTGGGAAGCCTCGGCTTTGTAGTAACAAAGCTCATGGATGTTAGCTAAAATATTATGCATGTTCTGTCACACTTAGTTGTTCTGTGTTGGCTCCATTATGTTGACAGTTTAGCTGCTCAGGTTGTGTTTTATTTTTATCTTCATGTTAGATTAGTGAAGCTCTGAGTCCATGAGTGCATTTTGTTGCTGGGATTATGATAACCCTCATCCCAGTGGAGGCGGGTAAATGTGAAACAGTGCAAGGTTCTTGAGGAAAAACCCATCTGACAAGCAAAGACTGAGGGGTGACTTCCATTCCACCACACTAGCTTCATGCAAAAGTATGTTTGGGCTTAACTTTCAGTAATTATGATGACGTGGAGGAATTTGACAAAACTACATATTAGATATATTGTTATTACATGACATTTCTATGAAGAATGACTCTCAAAATGTATGTATTGTTCTTAAATTTAAGCCTCAGGAATATACCTTTAGAATAGATTATAGTGGATATACTGTACAATAAATGTAAAATACTGAAACACAGACCTGAAACACTATTAAAGTGTTTCATGTCTGTTTACATAAATGAATACTTCAATCAAAGGAGGTGGGGGCTGTAATGCAGAGAAGTCGCAGTGTGTTTGCTTTTTCAGATACAAGTGCTCTAAGTTTTTGATAACATTTTTTCTTCATCTTTGACAAATTAAAGAAACTTCAGTGATTAATCTTACAACTTTTGTAAATATGTATAGCATTTCATTTTTCAGTATTTGCCAGATTGCCACAGTTTTACCATTTTCATGTGATAATGCACTCTGGGCATTTGGATGAGGGTGGGAGTGGGTAAAAGGGGGAGTATAAAGAAAAGGGAGACATGGGTTAAGATGGTGCATGCTGATTTATAGCAAGGCCAGAGAGCGAAGCCCTGAAGCAGCAAATGCTGTGCTTCAAATAGAGATTGCCGTTGGCCTTTGGTGTGATCAGTGACCCAAGGTGAGGCACTTAGTGATTTATCTCTCACATATCCCCTCATCTCTCTTGCTCTGAGGTGGTCCAGGGTAGGTTAAAACATGGAGCACCCCACTTGGAGCTCTGGCCTTGACTCTGACTGGCTCAGGAACTCAGCTTAGCCTGGCATGAGAAGCATAGGGGCACACAGCCCAGCACCTCTGGCAGTTAGGGTTACCAACACACAGATGATGGGTCAGAGATGCAGGTCAAGCTGGCAGACCTCTTACGGCTGTTGAAGTGCACCCACTGCAAATCTTTTTTGCTGTGATTTGATTATTTTTGTTTTTAACTATTTTTGAGAAACGGTGAGCCTCGTGCATCTTCCCGAGCCTTCATTCTTTTACACTCAATAACATTTACACTGTTCTGTGATCCTTGATCTCTCTCTCACACACACAAACTTGCCATGCACACCTTCATATATGCAGTTATGAACACTCTGAGCCCCACAGCTGTCTAAAGCTGAGGTTGGCTAATGAGGAAATGTCTTTGCAGTTGAGTGGACTTGATGCCAGTAGGAAAACCTGCAGAATCAGCCCTACAGCTTTATCTGTCCTCTCTCTGGTGAATGTGTGTGTGTGTATCTGCTGGATCTACACACAATATACACTCCTTGTGAATGTATGAGTAAGTGTGTAATCGAATGTGGAGGAGTTTTAACAGTGTGTATTTGTGCCAGACCAAAAGAAAGCTTGACTACACTCTTAACATATTTCACTGCATGGGACTGGGGCTGACATCTCCCATGCCCTGATATCCTTTAGGAGCATATTTGGAGTGATTTTCAGTGCAATTATACCTGCCAGCTTTGACTGGTAGACTTGCCCTCTCCTCGGATCATGTCTTCATGCAACAGAGCAGAGCTCCAGTAGTGTGGAGGAGGCTAGTGCTGAGGCCCAGGGCCAACAGCCAGATAAACCAGTGGAAGCACCCAACACCTCCCCGTTGCTCTGAGATTACAGTAGCTGCAGTTGCCCACAGCCAGGGTACTGCACAGTGCCCAGGACAGGAAGCCATTCGCAGTGAGTGGAATGTGATAATGAGCCTCTGTGCTGAGTGTCAGTCACCACTGTGCTCTGTCCTTGTAATGTGTGAGGGTATATAGATGTGTACAACATTGGTTTTGGTGGCATAATTGCAGAGACCATGTGTGGAGGTGGAAATCACAGCGCTGCACACCAGTGGTTGATAAAGTGACCTCTGCACATCCTGTCTCTACTCATATTTTATGAGCTGGTGAATCCAGTTTTTTCGAGCTCAATTGTTGAATTAAATCAAATGGAAGATCTAGTAGATATTTAAAAGCTAACACTTTTTTTTCAACAATTGAATTATGAACATTCAGTTCATGAATATTAATCAGTGCAATTGTTACATGTGCTGTGTGTGCTTGTGTGTGTGTGCATTTGTACAAGTGTGTCATTTCTGTGACCTGGACCCTAGTGACCTCTGTCTGTATCCTGGTGTGGGGCCAGACTGCTGTGTCTTCAGCACCATATATCAGATTAGCCATAAAAAACCTGTCTTGGCCCCACTCTGCTCCATGCACAGGCAGCTAATGAGAGATGGGCTATCAGCTGCACAATGAAGCCACTCACCCCAACAGTGGAGTAGCCTGAGTAATAAAGAGAGGATGGGTGTTGAAGACAATTTGATCTTTTACAGGAAGTATATTACCACTTCAGCTGCCATGTCCATGTGGCGTCCATTTTATCTGGATCAAGGCGGACGGTAAATGCATTAGCTCATTTTGCTGGTGAGAAGAGGTGCTGCGCAGAAGCTTGAGCTCTTCTCGCCAATTTCACAGATATTTCACAGAAGCTCAGGAGAACATTTTTTTGTGTTGCGCTGATGTTTCAGGAGATTAAAGAAAAGAGACTTTGCCTTTCTTTGGAAGAGTTTTCCTCATTGTTCAGAATGAGACAGCACGAGCAGTGTCACATGCACACACACACACACACACACACACACCCACACATTTACTCTGCAGTTGAACCTTCTGTTAGAGAATGTTAAAGCTGGAAGTGTAAGGGTCATGCTTAACACTACACACAGAGTGGAGTTAATGCAAGTTCACTGTCAATAGTCTGTTTATTGCCATATAAGAAACCTAGTCATACCACTGCTGCTCATCCGCCTTGTATCCATTACAATCAGTTTGCTGACAGTTCTTCATGATGGAAGTCCACTTTACAAAAAGTAAGAGATTTGTCATTTCAGTTATTTTCTCTGACAGTATTTTTCTAAAGACTACTATCCCGCACATTAACACTTTGATGTCAAAGTATGTTATGTTGTCATGTGAAAAAGTGTACCTAGCAAGTGCACCTCACTCTGTAGTAGATGACTTACCCTGTGTAATCCACCCATTTCCTCTGTACACAAATATACACACACATTGTATGATGGTCTTCCTCCCTCAGTACATTGAACGTTGCTGACTCTCAAAAAGCACCCCTGTCCAGGTAAATAGTACAGTTAGAGAGGCCCTTCTCCTGTCACTCCATGCCAAAGTTTAGGACTCAGCTGTAAGGTGTCTATTATCTGCTGTGGACACAGGAGGAACCGGCTCATCCTGTAGTGTCCATAAATGTTAAAGCATCGAATGGCATCCTCTGACAACATACTTCTACCTGTGCCCTTTAGAGTCACTGTCAAAGCACAGTCAATGCACAGGCAAGAGGCATATTAATATCCCCCTTGCTCAATGTCATGTTTATCTGTCAAGGTTATGATTAGCATGAACTATGATCAGGTATGCTCACGCACAGGCATGTAACCCCCCCCCGTCCCTCTGAAGCTAAGTACCTCAAATAGTCACACACATACTTTCCCTGTCACTCTTGTTAGTTCTTCCCGCCATCAACAAAAGCATTCAACTGTAGACTGTTTGATTCCCCTACTCTCTGTCACTATTTATTCTAATATCTTCTGGCATTACAGGAGCAAGCTCATAATGAGTTCTGAGAAATTAAAGGTTGTATTGTTCAGCTGCCATGGCCGTCCTTGATCAGGATGCCAATTATGGAGGGTAATTTTCCTACTCTCCCCTTTTCTTCCATATGTTTCGAACAAAAGGACGTTTCTGCAGGGTGGATCAAGTTGACACATGGTGACAGATTCTTTTTAAATTCTTTTTTTCCCCAATAATATTTCAGTGTTATGATGACACTTTATGCATTTTTATAAACCCTACCCCCATTTTCTGTTCTTTCTGTAGGGGTAAAGTACTAAATGCTGCTTCTTTGACTCAATTGAAGATGTCACCCAAGAATCGTTAATGTGAATAGAATAGTTTTGACTCTCCTCATGAGATATGACAGACGAGGATGCAGTCTATCTTTATTTGTAAAGATGTAGTCAGACAAGTATGCCTTTTCCTAACTAGTGCAAGTCTAAAAATAAGTAAATAAAACTAAGATGCTTGGAGGCAGGTGAAGAGAACCTTTCCTTTTTTTTTTTTTTTTTCCATAAACAATATATGAGGGGCTTTTTGCAAGTCAAATCCTAAAAGATTTACTGCTGGCTCTGCTCTCAGTGCTTTTTAAAGACCAAGAGTGCATGCAACGGAAATGGTGAAGAAGCCTAGGGAGGGGTAGGTAAACAAAATAGCATGCACTAAATAAGAGTTATTGGATAATGTTTAAATTGAAGAAGGCAGACCATCTCACTCGACTCGCTCTTTTTTTTTTGGGAAAAGCCAAAATATGTTCATGGCTACAGCTTGCACGCTAAGCGTGCTCCAACTGTGTTGCAAACACAGATTCATCCAAAATCTGTGTTGCATTTAGTCAGAGAATGACCAGTAATTAAGAGCCTCAGGTTTCCATGTTATCACTTTAATAGCCTCCAGGGTAAGATACTTTTTGACTGCTGGTTGTGCAGTGACCTGTATACATCAGGCTTTTCTGTTTATTGGGTTGTCTTCTTTCCACACTAATGGCCATAGGGGCTGAGTCCAGGCTTCACCTGACCACCGCTCACAAAGCTGGGTCTCTGGAACCGACAGGCGGAACAGAAATCACATTAACCCAACTCAAACCAGGAGAAAAGCCTACGTTCTCGTGCACTATATTCTAAACAAAAACAGGAGAGTCTCTCTGTTTTCCTCCTCCTCATCAGCAGCATGTGTCAGTTCGGTTCATTGTTGTTTACTTATGTTTCACGAAGGCCGTCTGCCACCCACACCTCCTTCTAGAGGGCAGTCGACAGGCACCTTGCGAGGACACTACTGGGTTGAAGATGTAAAACACAATGTGGGTGATGAGAGGGCCTGAACTCTTAAGACAACAACTAGCAATTATGTGACAAAAAGGGGATGATTAACAGAATTTCCTGCCAGTTTTTAATTTTTTTTTTTATCTTAATTTTCTCTACTTCAGGTTGGTTTTTCAAACAGGTCAAATGATCAGATGGCTGTTTCCATAACTGTAACGAATCTAGGCCACTGCAGTCTGGCAAATCACATACTGCCTGTAGGCTTAAAGGCATGGAATTGAAGGTGAATTAAAGCTAAATTAGTTATCATTGCAGTCATCTACCAGACTTTTTTTTTTCTTGTTAAGATTGTGGTTGGTTTTTTTTAGAAGAGCCTCCATGTCTCTCATCTTTCATCTGTGTGCGCAGCTCTGTGTCCAGAAGGCATCCAGACTCATTTCTTTTCTACCCTTTACATTGCACCTCATCATAAACTCCCCCCACATCGACAATGCTGTGGAGAATAAATCGACAATATTTCACCACTGATGCTCCCTGCCCACTCCCGGTCCTTTAGTGGGGAGGGCAGAAGCGCTGGCAGTTTGTTGTTTTTATTTAATGTGCTCCTACTTCTATGTCATATTTTTTCTCTTTAATTGATGCCCATGCCTGTGCTTTTGCCCATTGCACCATTGAGAGGATGCTTTCTCCAAACAGGCCCTTATCTCGCTCTAATAGGCCTGGCACTCCTCTGAGGCCTTCAGCTGTGTCAGGCCACTGCTGCCTTGCTGCGCCTCCGGTTTGAGCAGTTGCCGTGTTGCCCATTAGTTCTCTCTCCAGACCTCACTATTCCCTGTGCTCATCCCTCAGCCACCTCACCCCCACCCCCACAGTGTTCCCAGCCCCATCTTTTACCTCTGCTTCCTCTGCTCTCTGCCTCCCACCCCCTGGTGTTTCATAAGCTATATTGTGAGGAAGTTTCACAGTAAACATTTCCCCCTCATTCTTTTCTGCCGCTCCCCTCCCCAGGTCTGGTCCTGTCAATGTAATCTATAGAGCTGGATCTAAATATTTAATTTTTTAGATAATTTGTCATTGGGTAGATATTTTTGGATGTTTGCATCCAGAAGATGTTTGCAAGTATACCATCTCAGACATCTATCTCACTCAACTGAGTGAACACACTTCAGCTCACCTTACTGTGGCCACTTTGTTAGAACATTAAAACACACCATAGATTACTACCCCCCACCCAACAAACAACACATCTAGCTACCATCACTAACTGTCCTAGTGTTGCTCTACCATCAATGTCATGCCCCTCTCTGCTTCTTTTTTGTTCAGTTCGTTGCACAGAGGAGCTAGAAGCAGCACCTGTGAATTGGCTATATTTTCATATGTGCAGCATGTGTTCATGTGTTTACCCAAGTAGGCAAGTGTGCTGTGTCTGTGAGTGTGTTTCTCTGTATTTTTGCATACAGATATAGTCTAAATCACTGCACAGCCATTGTCTTTAGCTTATGTTTGTGGTGATCTTGCTGTTGCAGATTTTAAATTTACATGGAAGGTTTTGTTATTTGTTGTTTAGACATTTGGACATTTTCAGTAATTTGTGTTTTGAAGGTTTTTAAGGCCACTGGCCACTGGCCACATCTAGAATAAAAGCAAGCTACCAACTAATAATAAGACAAGCATGTGCTTATTTAGATCGCCGCTGCCTCTTCTTCTTCTGTTGACTCTAGAGCAGAATACGCCCTGCAATGATTCACATCTGCTCTAGTGGTACTGAGTGGTATTCCAGGGAAGTTTGGTCTGGCTAATAGTTTCTCATAGTACATAAGTATTTTTTATATGATGTCATTGGTATTGCTTTAGTCAATTCTTTTGGTAGCTGTAGTTGAATTCATGATGTCGTAAACATTTTTTTCTACTAAGAGCAACTTTAAGCTCTTAATGATTAAGTATAAATTCGAAAAAACCTGTCAGGTAACATTTGCAGGCTTCTCATTTGTATGGTAAACTGTTTCACAGTATGGTATACTAATTGGCACTTGTTTTGACCTCTGCCACTTGTGGGAGATACTAATGTATCAGAATCTCAATTTTAAAACAGTTCACTTGAAAATCTTGGACTGGTCAAACTTTTTAATTAATATAAATAGCTTTTCGAACAAGATATAGAATAGTACTCTTATACTGATATAGATTGGTGCTACATTTGCTACTTTGGTGTTGCATTAGCTCAAGTCTTTCCCTTGTAAAGTTCTGTCAGTGTTTGTATTACTGTAAAATGCAGCCCTACACTTGGTCTCCTTGTGTTCCTGTGAGTAAATCTGGCAGGCTGCAGACTTGCTAACAGCTTGTGGATATAAAGTTCTTAATTACAACAAAGGAACTTTGTTTGTATATGGTTTGGAGAAAAAAACGTAGCTGCTATCAAGTAGGGAAAGTCACCAGAAAAGGATATGGGATTTGTTTTCCATCCGACACCGTTCTGCCTTCTATCTAACAATTGATCATTTTACATGTAAATACAACTAAAATGAAAGCACGTCACATTTGTAAAATCCGTTACTTCTGGTTAACACGTACCAGGCAATATCTCAGTCACAGTCACCATTTTTGACTCATTGTGTTGTCTGATGGCAGAAACAGAGACGCATGTTAATGAGAATGCTTTAGTTGGGAATTCAGTTGTATTACAATACATTATATGACAATATGAGAAGCAAACAAGTTTTATAGGCTGATTCTGGCTAACAGAGGGCAAAATGTATACATCGTTTTCTCTAAAATTACAGATATTAAATTTTTCTGGTACGTATCTATGAGCACCAATGAAATGTGTTTGGATAGTTCAACAGAATGGTGTATCTGCTTTGATGATAAAGTTTATTTAAGCACATTAATTACAAAGAGTACCACACCAGATTTGTTTCATTAACTCAGTGTGTTGAGTTCATTAAACCCGTACCTTGACCTACATTATTTGGATCAAGTTGTTAATGAAAAGATTCTGGTGTAAAACTCAATATGTTCCAGCTATTATTTCAGTGTGTCAGAACAGTCAGTATCACTCAATATTTCATAATCTTTATAGGTTTTGGCAATTACTTTGCTCATTAACCAGCAGTTCCTGATCAGAGTTTTTTTCTTTTCTTGTTTCCAAACAGACTTAATAGCCAAAACTTAATGAGATTGAGTGAATTTGATACTGGATACTGGATTCAGATTAGTTAAATACTTAGGAATCCCAACAGTCGTACACAGCATTCATGCATGTTTCTGTGGTTTTGTCCGAAAGTCTGTGCGCATGTTATTAGGTCGTGACAGTGAAGTCTTAGTTACAAAATGTATGACACTGGGCTTATAGGTTATGTTTGAATGATAGGTTATGTTTGAATGATAGCCTATGTACACATTGACAGATTGGCAAAGCAGTTTGTTCAAGCAAATTTAACAATGATATATCATTATCACAACTTTCAGGGAAATCTATAAAATCAATGTGCCTGCCAGTGGAGCAGGATTAGTATTACTAACACGCTGAGAGAGTGTTAAAGTGCCCGAGTATGGATCTCAGTTGCGGCTTGGATCAATGGCATTTGTGGACACTAAGCTCAATAACAAGCCATCCAAGAACTGGTTAAAAGAAGAAAGAAATAGATGTGAAAAGCAAATTTGCTGGTAGAGAAGCTAATATCCTGTGCGCGCCTGGCTGAACATGAGCTGTGTAGCGGCTGCCGGGTGAAAAGAGAGAATAGGGCAGGAGGAATAGATCCTCCAGCTCAAATGATACAAATACAAATGTAGCTGTCGTTATTGATGCTCTTCCATCATTGATATTGGCAGAAAAGGATGAAGAATGTAAAATACATTGATCTCAAAGGGTGGGAAAAACATATTGTGTGACATGATTTGTTATAAGCATTGAGTGTTTTCAGAAATACAAGCGATGCTGAGGAAGTTATTGAGAAAACTGTGTGACAAATTCAAAGTTCAAACTTTTCTTTTTTGAATAAATTTAATGTCCTTTAGATAAGGATACCCTTGTTTGAGCAGAGCTGTGTGAGGTCGGGAGCTCTGTTTGCATGGTTTGCCTCGTGTCACAACAGGAAGAGGTTAGACAGAAATGCCTTAATTGGATCTGCAAAAGTCAAATTTCCTTTTTAATGCTCGTGTCTTCTCACAGAGACAGAGTCTGGCCACAAGGATTGTGTTCTGCAAAATCAAGATCCTATGAAATGCTTATTCTTAGGAGCACATTAGGTAGAGTGAAGTTTTCTGTTAGCACTCAATGTACTTTACTATTACACTTAAAAATAATGGAGTACAGTTGAAAGGTGCTTCCGCTTTCCACTGATTTGTAACAGATGGTAATGCACTGGGCTACTTTATATTTAGAGATTCTTATTTATTAACCCATTTACAAATGTCATGGGGGCAGAATATTAGAAACAACTTTCAATATGACCAGAATGTGCAATCAAAGCGATAGCTGTATGGCGTGTTATACAAAAGTTTGGTCCAAAATGTATGAAATTAAAACAATATATTCAACATTCAAATCAAGATTTGTGTATCATCTTTGTATGTAACAATTTTAGAGTGAGAAAATAATTAAAGAAGCACTGTGCAAAGGTTTGGGCTCTCTGTGATCGTAGAGCTTTCAGATGGTCATTAATCAGGGTGTTAGACCACATTTATGACAGTCATTGCTCGCAATGACAAATGACTCAAATTTCAAAGATTTATAAAAATACTTTTTCACAGCTACCAGTAGCCAGTCACACCTTAAAGCAGCTGCCAAATCCAATTGAGATCTGGAGGACCAACAAATGTCTCTGAGAGATCTGCTTGTTGGTTTGATAGAAAAGCAGTCTGACTCACCAGATGTCAGTTAGTGGTACATGCCTGCTGACTGGCCTTACCTTGACTGAAATACATAGAATAAGCACAATCTCAAGTGTTGAAATTACTCGCTGGCCCCGTGGAAGCAGTGCCAGTAGTCAATTACCAACTTTGTTGTGGTAGACACAAATTCTCAGATTGTGATGAACTCAAGACACAAGAGAGAATTTTTTTTTTTTTTAAAGATTGTTCTAGATTTAGGCTATTGTTTTTGGCCGGTATTTGCTTTGGTTTAGATATGTTGGTTTAACATTGGCTTTTAGACATGCCAATCTATTCCTTTGGAATGAGTAAGTGTGTCCAGAACTGTAACTGTTGGAGTTATATGAGGAAAACCTTTAGTGTGCCATCACTGCAAAATTCAGAACCCAAAGTTGACTTATGACCATCTAAACACGCCTGATGCATTTTGGAAATAAGTCATGTGAACTGATGAAATTAAAGTACACCTCTTTAAGTGCCCCCACAGAAAAACTTCAATTAATCATGAGAGAATTACCGTGCAATAGGTTGCAGTATATATTTATATATTTTATATAAGTTGTAGAGTTTCGTGAACACCTCTCAAACTGTAAAGTGCAATCATGTTTTCAGCTTGTGTTTCATTCAGAGGCATAACTGCAAATGGGAACCAAACATAACAAAAAATAAATGAATAAACTGAAGATGAAAAAAAGCATTGATGCTATAACAGAGAAATTATCTTAAACACACCTCCAAATCCACAACAAACCATCTCAAACACTGCAAGATGGAAGATTTCTTCTCATCATATTTTACCGATATATGCACGCCAGTGAAAGTAAACACTTATGCCTTAAAGCCTAATGCTTTAAGTATTTAGCAAATTAAGATTAAGATCAGCTTTATTGTCATGCATACACACCCAATCCTCCACTTTTAACCCATCCAGGTTGACACACACATGCACAGGGTCATACACTCATAGAGACAGGTGTCATACACTGGAGCGGTGGGCAGCCAATCACAGCGCCCGGGGAGCATGGGGGTACAATGCCTTGCTCAAGGGCACCTCGGCCGTGACAAGGAGGTGGACTGACATCCCAATATTTTTGAGTGGCGGGAGTGGGAACCGAATTGCCAACCTTCTAGTTGTTGGACGACCCACTCTAACCACTGTGTAGCTTAAACTGTATGTACAAATAAGATAAACTTTAGCTTGAAAGTTTCTGAGTTTCGATGGAAAAAAAGGAAATGGACAACTCTGCTCATTAAGATGATTAGTTCTTGGTAAGTGTAGTCTTTGTTGAGAGGATTTCAACAGTTCTATGTCCTAGAATATCTTTGCACCAGCAGATCTAGAAATGATAGAATTGTTTGTGAAATATACATAACTCTGAACTGATCAGCCACATCGCTGAAACCTCTGAGAGGTACAGTGAGTAACATTGTTCACCTTGTTTCAATGCAATATTATGCTTCCTTACATTCACATGGATGCTTTTCAACACAAGCCATCTACTTAACCATTTCTGCAGATCAGTCACAAATCCGACATGGCGACAGCATGCTCCTACTGTAGCAGCTTCCCTTGGCAGGACAGCAGTGGGCTTTGAGAAAAACTACTTAGAAAGGACTCAGAGAACGCAACAAAAGGAGCCTAAGGTGTTCACATGGCCCCAAAACTCCTCAGATACGAGTCTGATGGCATCTGTGGGAAGCAAGGTCAATTCGCCAAAATCCGCATGGCCCAAAGGATATGTTGCTAACGTCCCAGAACCAGACAGTCCAAGACACGCAGAGATTTTCCGTGTCATGTTATGACTCATTGTATATTAATGTCTCTTATTTACTCTGTACACTTTGCTGTCCTTCATGATGCCCCGACCTCTAGGATCAGAAACTAAAACATGGAGGCTGTAGACAAGAGTGACAGAAATTCTGGTATAATTGTTAGAAGACATTTTGTTGATATTATGTCATATGTGCATCCCATGGCTCATGAAAATAAACACTTTAAACCAGCATTAAACCAGCAGTACCCCTCTATATTTACCTACCTACACTATACATGTGTCTCTGTGAGAACATCATACATGCATCTAAACATGAACATCATACATGCATCTAAAATAGATTTTTAATTGGCAAGACGTATGAAAAAGATCTGATTGCTTATGTGCTTTTGGTCTGTGATGGTATATCTGATAGTGGATGGCTCTGGCTCAAAATGTAATTGCTAGCAAGAGGAGGAAAGGTAGCAAGTGAGCACTGGTCAAACAACATCACTACTCTAAGAACACAAGAGGGTTATCTATACAAAGGGCTGACGATAACAGCAAAACAACAACCCAGCTTATTGGCTTGGAGGAAAATACAAAGGCAAGGATGATAGATTGAGCAGAAGAGGAGAAGAGATTGCTCTTTGAGGCACAAAATAAGACCAGGTACAAAAGGGAAGGGAACAAGTAAAAGGCAGATTGTTCCAAGATGAGGATGTGTGAAATAAAGGCGTAAACTAGAGAAATGTGATGAGAGCCAGAACTAGCTCTGATGGGGCCAGTTTGTTTTTACCTCTATCTGACAGAGATGCGAGATAAACTGAGAGAGATGTGAACAGGGCATAATTAAACAGCCTAATGAGTTGAAGCCTTTTTTTTCCGAGACTGTTTCTAAATGGAGCTCTGGTTTTGTGAAAATCTTCTCTTTCAGAGATGTCAAAGAAGTTTTTTGACAGAGCAGTTATCACAGCATGTCAAATTGCTCCAGCTCAAGAAATAATTTGGATTTTTTTCTTTTCAGAGTGTGCTGCAAAACAAAAGCCCCCACCCCATCCTAATTTGCCTTGGCGGGGTCCCTCTGGGTGGGGGGTCCGCATGGACAGAGAGGGTTTTACTAGAGGATTATAGGATGAGAGGGGGTGAGATGACAGAGAGTGTGTGTGCCTGTGTGTGTGTGTGTGTGTTAGAGACGTGTACATCTGCGTGTGATGGGTGTGGGGGTGTCGCGGGCGGTGATGGGGTTGCAAGCAATTTTATCCAAAACGCTGCAATTGTCCCTAAGATTGTACAGTGCAGAGCGGTTGTGCTCATTTTCTAGTCTATTCATTATCTCCTCTGTATTAACTTATCTTTGTCTCACAAGCAAAAAAAAAAAAAAAGGGGGGGGGGGGGGGGGCGGTGTTAAAAGGGTCGCTTTTATGTGAAGAGGTTTTTTTTCTTACAGAGCTTCATGCTTTGACATGGCTGAGTTTAACTAAACTGTAGCTATGTTATGAAAGCAGTATGAATAGCAAATTAGTAGTTTCTGCTTTTCAGTGGCATTAGAAACTGTATTAGATCGCTGATTTCTTCAAATTGCATTTCGCTGCAGTCTCATGTAATGCTTTCTTTTGGATAAAATTACCAATTTTGTGGTGTCAAATTAGTGCAAAGAAAATTACACCATTATTCTGGGACAGAGCAAAAACATATGCTGTTTCTCATAACCTGTGCAAAAGGAGTTTATGATTTTATTTCTCTTTGAAACTTAATCTCCTCATAAATGATTCATTCCTGGTGAGAGATCATCTGACAAGGAATAATAAACCAGTACTAGCTGAGTCGTATTTACATTCAAATAAATGCAGACAAAGGAAATTTCTCCTGTGTTTGCTTCACAATAAAACAAAGTTGCCACCGTCCTTCTCAATGACTGTCAAAGCTGATTAATAATTTTTCTTGAATCTTGAGAATTTGACATAACATCATCATTGTGCATTCAGACAATAGTTTTTTTCCCCCCACATAACATGTTAGGATACATGTAGGAGCCACGTTCTTCTTTGATAATTGGATGAGAAAAAAATGTCTTTTTGCGCCGCTGCTGAAGGGCAAAGTCCAGATATTCAGCGCTAATTACAGAGCTCACCAACTTTGAATATCTTGCCAAATGATGCAGTAAATGCAGAGGGTAGATCTTTAATAATAACTTAATCAGACAGTAAAAAAAAAGAACTGTTTTGTAAAAGTTGGGAATATTTTTCTACTATTATGGCTATTTTCCAACTCAATAACCAGAAGTGTGACGGTTTCATGAAACAAGCCACATCCTGTAAATGATTAAATCTTAAATTTGTTCTAAACTCAAGATTGAGGTCTTTGTTATATCGGAATTAATCACAGATTGCCTGTGAATAATAAATATACTTGTAATCTCCCTGGCCAAACATGTGCACAGCAAATTTGATTGATTACAATTTCCTGTACTGTCACATGGGGGCACAGCTCAGCAGAAATAAGCTCCAGTGTCAAAGGATGTTAAAGTGTGGTTACAGATGGAGTAACACTGCTGTGCTGCACATACAGCAAAAGTCTGTGAGAGAAACAGCTTGAAGTAACATCTCCTTAGGGCACACAGCCTAACCAATCTCTTTGGGAGAAAAATCTGCTATAGAGAACTCTTGAACAATAAAATCTTTTTTTTTCCTTCCCATCCAACTTAATTACTGATATTTCTCTTTAATAGGTGCCTGATTTGAGGGAGATAATTAGATGGGATATTGAAGAGGGACTCCAGGGGCCTCAGGTCTGGTGGATCAGGCACAAGAAGATGAGGGGAGACGCCATCATTTCAAATTATTTCGAGGGGCCCGTGCTCCCAAGCAGCTTATGCAGCTATAGCTGGGTAATTAAATTATAATTTAACCTGCTGAGGGTGGAGTGGCAGAACTGGACTAGGCTGGGGGTGGAATGGCACTTATAGGATTTACTCTTAATGAAATAATAAAGCAACACCAGTAAGGTAGCTGGCAGTGGCGAAACAGACAAGTTGCCACTTTGCTTTCTGTTTATCCACTCTTCACCTTTGGGGGAAGGTTCAAAGCTAACGAGTGGCTCTCTCACTCCTTTTCCATCTCCTTTTCCTTTTCTATTGCTCCATGGTCTTTTGTCTAGTACAAGTTTGTTGAGTGGGTGGCACTGCATTTCAGTCAATAAAATCCTTTCATAGTTTATTTTTACTTGTATGTGTTTACTGTATATGTGTGTTTGTGGGCCTGTTGATTTGTTTTGCTTGGATTGCCAATGCCAGCGTCTTCACAAGTTCAATAAATGATTGGTGAAAAAAAAGATACAAAATATGTTTAGTTATATATACAGGTAAGATGCAACATATTTGTTCAATATCTATATTTACACTGCTGCATTTTATTAAGGCCATATTTTGATGTCGTGCATTGTAATTCCCTCTTGATTAATTGAAGTCTCTCTGTGGGGGCCCTCAAGTGCATGTGATTAAAGCTCTTAGAATATCCTGAAAAAAGCTGATCTCAAGCATAAGAAATGCAAAAATGAATACTTTGCATTGAAAACAGTTTAAATCCCACATACATTGATATCAGCTGGCCGTCGTTGCACTGCATCAGTTTTCTTGTTTTTTTTTCACCTCTCATTCCCTTCTCTCTTCTTCCTCCATCTCTGCAGCTGTTAAGATAGATGCCTCTCAGTGGAAGAAAAAACATGCAGTGTTCCTACAGCCCCGCAATGCCGCAAGCTCATTACAACCCTCCCCTCCAAAATCACTCCCACCGTTCACCCGAGCCTAAATCTGCCCCTAGCCTCAGCCTGAGATCCAGCCCCAGCCAGCATGACAGACAGGCCCAGTTAACAGTCCCTGTAAGCGGGAAGAGAAAGCCGAGCATAGAGGTAAAATGACTGGACCGCAAATGACAGGTGTAGTTAAAATAGTGAGGCGCAGAAAGGCTTGAGGACAGAGAGCTGGGGCGGCACTGTAATAAGCAGGATGAAGGAGCTCAAGCATTGCCTGAGTTTTCCTCTCTCTTCTACTAACATCCTTCCCCAGGCAAACAAAGAAAAAATAACAGAAAGTTAACTTTTTCTTTTAGACACTTACTGTCTTCATTCAGTTATCTCTTTTATGATTGTCTTGTCTTGCAGGAAGGGCACTAATCAAGCATGATTGATATAATGCAGGATACTTCTAGAATAAAAGATTTTGAATAACATACTGTGTGACAGGGCGGCTTGAATTCTAAATAGGAAAGGGGAGGCCATTTTGTTTGGTTCCCTTTTGACTCGTGGAGATGGACACGGGGGGGATTTGCCCCCACTGCTGATCTGCATCTATTTTCTGTGGCTTTCATCCATTTTCAGTGTAGCTCCGTTTTTTTTTTTTCTATTTCCATTGTTCCATCATATTCTGTCCAGCCTCATTTTAAAATAATCAGTTGTTTTGCGTTTTGCAGCGTTTTCATGCTGGGCAGGTCGAAATAGGGGACTGAGCAGTTGATCGACTGGAGATGTGTAATAAATACCCAGTTAAAGTGATGGGACAGGTCTGTTGTTTGACAACAGGGAAAGACAATGACTGTTGTTTAACATTATCCTTTAAACTGAAATTATTTGTCTGAACAACCAAAAAAAAAAAAAGAAAAGAAGCAAAAATAACAATAAAAATCATTAAAGTCTGAGAGAGAAACAAAATCCTAACAAAATGAGCAGTGCTCTGTCCTTTGGGGCGTTTCTGCTTAGGATTCTGATGGACAGATCTCAGACCAGCTCAAATAAACCACATTAAAGGAGAAAACAGATCTGAGTCTATTTTACCCTGTCCAAACTGCTTAGATGTTAAATCCCAAACCCACACTGCAAATATTAAATATTTTTGCACCTTCCAGCTCTTCACTAAGTTATCAAAATGGTTCAACTGGGTTACTTAAATTCTCGCAGTGGGAAGGGGAGAGTTGGGTAGAATAAGCCAGTAGGGTAACTTGACCCACCCTCTGCACTTTTATTGTCATGTGACCATTCATTTTTGAAGCACCCATCATATCTGCCAGACTGTAAAGGAAGCACATGGGAAGAGTGATAAAGCACCAGTTTTCTTGGAAAATGTCTTTTTGGCTTGTCAAAGAAACATTTTGACAAATCAGATGTAGTGGCTGCTCCGTCAATGCCAATTTTCCAGGTCTAAGAACACGCATGTTTTCTGTTGGTAGTTTGCCAATGCATTAAACCATTGCAAATCATTTAGCTAAATATTTGCCTGAATTGGTAAGAAATTTTCCAAAATACCAGCTATTGCGTAAATTGATCTGTATATTTTGGGGTAAACTGAGGCAGGTTTGAGGTTGGAGAAACTAAAAGAAGGGAGTGATGATTAATATTTTGCTGCCATATCGGATGAAAAGAAAATTGAATAGTCATTTGCAAAGGTCTTCATGCTGCAGCTTTTGGTTTGTTTGAAAGACCTAAAGTGAAAAAGTACTGGTTTTGCTTGGAATGTTTTTTTTTTTTTCTCCCTTTTTTCAGCAACAGTTAACTTAAGACTTAGTCTTTTGACTAAAGTGTTTCTTAGTTTTAGTGGCATTATTTCCTCATTCTGCTTCAGGTTTTGTTTAGCTGTTTTCAACAAACCCTATTTAGTCAATTTTTTTGGAAGGTTACAACCTCAGTTTTCAACAAATTGTTTAAAAAGTACAAATAAAGGTATCAGAATTTAAACTTCATTTTGTTAGTTTTATGATTTTATATATATGATTGTTTGTCAACGATTATTTGTCTGATGTAGCATACTTGTGGAAGAGGTGGACAGTCAGTTTAGCTATGATGAATTATAGACTGTGGTAATATCCAGGTGCATCCATTAATCCAGTTGTTTCTGTCATGAAACGAAGAAGCGACTGTAAAAAGGATCCAGAAATATCTTCTGTGTACTGTATCAGATTAATCAAAATTTGCTGTCACCTCTGGACTAAAGAAGAAAGTGATCATTCGGCTTGTTTTCAGCACTTAGTTTAAAAGCCTGCCACTCTGATGGTATGGGGATGCAATAGTGTTCATGGAATTGGTAACTTGCGCATCTAGAAAAGCATAATCAATGTTGACAGGTTTTGGAGAAACACATGCTCCCATCTAGCATCTGTTTCAGGAAAAGCCTTGCATATTTCAACAAGATAATGCTGAGCAACATCACTGGCCAGATAAGCAATACACGAGTTAGAGGAAAGCTTGCCAGGTATTCATATACATAAATACGTATTTGAAACTACCCGTTCAGTGAATTTGGCATCAGCCATAACTTGTTATAATGATGGAGTGAACTTTGCTTTTCAAGTGTTTAGAATTGTTCACAGTGGTTTGTAATGACAGTTGATCAGTTTGAAACCACATTTTGTATGGAGCTAGAATGTGTATACATTCCAGTGTCATCAGTGTAAAGGAGTATTTCGGCTTTCATGTTCTGAGATATATTAGCCAAGTAATTTATCAAAAAACAGGTAGAAAACAACGAAGTTCCCGAAATGGAAGTTCAGGCATAATCTCGGGATAAATGATTCAGTGTGTTGGGTCTGGGTGGCCGTTTCTCAGCTGGTACAGTAGCTGTTTTGCAACCAGGATGCCAGCAGTTTGACCCTCAGCATATTGCTCTATCCTTGGGAAAGACACTGAACCCCAATTTGCTCCTGATTTGTTAATCTATGTAGGATTTTAGAGGTGAAGCATCCCATGCTATATGTAGAGTGCATATATTTGATATAAAGCGTTCTATGAATGTCTAGATGAATGGGGAGCACATGTAAAGTGCTCCATAGAACCTGAACAAGGTTTCAAGATGATATTTAAGTGTGAACCATTTACCATTTAAAAAATAATTTCTGAATCATTTGACAGTTGTATTACTTTATTATATATTGTATTAAATTCATTGATAAGGAGTCCTAACCCTAACCGACAACTATAGCAGCAGTATGGTATGCTGTGGCTAGTTCAAAAGCAGGCTGAAAAGCATCTCAAGTGTCACCAAGTAAAGATGTTATCTGTGAATTTTTCTGGGTTTTAAGAATCCTATCTTAGAATGCTAAGAAAATTTGCAAATGAGATAGTTTTTGATCAATATTTGCAATCTACATAGTAATTGTTTCAGTTTTAAACACTATCAACCTCTAGGTGATGTTAGAGGGAGATGTCAGGGAAATCATTGAAGTCAGTCAATTAAAATTCAGTGTCTGAAAACCATGTCTCTCTGCAGCTAATTTGATGCCAATCAATCCTATATCAAGGTTAGAACTTACAGCCTCAAATGTCATTGTACGGTTACAAGAGTGGCTAAATTCAGAGGATCTATCCTTTGGGGATCAAGAATGTCTGTACAAAATACCATATTGATATTTTGATTTGACTCACTAAGTGGCATTGTCAATGTTAGTGAAATAGTAAATGAAATGTACGACATAATAAACCAAACCATAAACAGCAACAGCAAAGCTTTTACATTTGACTGATTTAGTGCAAATATTTTGTTTTTTTTCCCCTTCAATTTATTTGATCAAGTTGCAAGTTGAATTTGATAGCGTATCTTTCTTCTCCTCCTGTTTGCCCTCCTTGACACTGATTCCACTGCCTATCTGATTGGTATTAACAGGATTATCAATGCTGCTGCCATAATTAGAAGTAATGCACCACGATTACTGATATAGATCAGGGGATTAAACTTCATAATCCTGAGCTTGCTTCCAGGCAATAAATCTAATGCGTTTTGATCATATGGACTTTGTTGATATCAGCATACCAATATTTATTAAATACTCTGCTGCTATTTCTACAAGACTTATAGTGGATGATAATCATTGACTCTCAACCTTCCTTTAAGCCTAACAGATATTGTGCAAGTGATTGAATTAGTTTTGTGTCATGATGGGCGCTGACTTCAGGTTAAAGTGATTGCATCGTTTTTACAACTTTAAAATACTTAGCTTGATACTGTATTTTGTCTTTATTGAGCTGTTTATTTAGAATGACAGAAATTATGGAAGAACGTGTTATTGTTTTAGAGTTATTGTTTGTCTTCCACTTTCAGTGTCTACAGTCAAAACATAGCATTATGTCCTCCAACATACTAAACCAATATATTGCCTTGGCTGGCATATGGAGTGAGAAAAGACTATAATCTTCCGAAGGCTAAATTTAGCGGGTCCCTGTGCAGAGTAGGGACATCTGTCTTTATCAGTGGTGCTTAACTCAGTACAGGAAAACCAGCATATGTAATTCATGCAATATTTAGATGAGAGGGTCAGAGTGCTCCTGTGGGGATGGAGGCAGTCTCCACTGCGCTGACTACATGATCGGCCAGGGCCTCGTCTGTGGAAAGAGATGCCAGCTCTGATCACTTTAAAGGACAAGACATCCACAGGAGTGTCATGCTTTAAAACTCCCCCACCTGCTGTTGATGCTCCTTTGACAGACAGTGCCTTAACACAACTGCATATTAGAGTTTGAAAGCTAAATTCGGAATACAATTTCTGATGTTGAGATAAAGATCAACAAAATTTAAAGAACTGACATTTATTTACTGTTATCTTAGTTAAGTGGTTAAAGAATTCTGTGGTTTTTGAAGTTCTTTGGAGGTTACCAACTTTGATACCTACTATAGATTTCTTTATGTGTTGCCATAAATTGAAATGAAAAGTACTATTGTAAATGTGGGTTGTTTCCTAGTCGATGCAAGTCCGAAGAAACCAGATATATTTGATGTAAAGGTTTGGGTTCTGCTTGAACTGCTTTCCCATCTTATACCAGGAGGACTGATATCTATGAATAATAGAACTGTGACTAAAAAATACAACAGAAACACATGTACAACATGTAAAATAGAAATAAAATAAATAAATAAAAAAGAAAAACTGCCCATTTTAAATTCCTACCCTGGGATTTGGGATTATTTTGATATTACTGCTTCCCAGTAACATGTGCAGCATTTGCCAGGGAGCACAGAGCAGTCTTTTCTTCTTTTTTCACCAGGCTGCTGAACTGTCTCCTCTTCCACCATAATAAACACTCATCTAGTGTTCACCAAGTATTTTCTTGGCAACAGACTTCTCTTGTCGTAATTCTGTCATGTTATTATGCTGCTCTTATGTCATTATCAGCTCAAATCAAGGACCAACAGAAGCACTATCTTTGGGTTATTTGTAGTTCTGATGGCCTTATTATTTGTTACATATACACTATGTGGCCAAAATATTCACTCACCCATCCAAATAATTAAATTCAGGAGTTTCAATCACTTTCATGGCCACAGGTGTATAAATTCAAGCATCGACGCATGCAGACTGCTTCTACTAACATTCGTGAAAGAATGGGTCGCTCTCTGGAGCTCAGTGGATTCCAGCGTGGTTCCGTGATAGGATGCCACCCGTGCAACAACTCCTGTCGTGAAATTTCCTCCCTACTAAATATTCCAGTCAACTGTCAGTGGTATTATAACAAAGTGGGAGCGACTGGGAACAACAGCAACTCAGACAGGAAGTGGGAGGCCACGTAAAATGACAGAGCGGGGTCAGTGGATGCTGAGGTGCATAGTGCACAGAGGTTGCCAACTTTCTGCAGAGTCAGTCGCTACAGACCTCCGAACTTCATGTGGCCTTCAGATTAGCTCAGGAACAGTGCGTAGAGAGCTTCATGGAATGGGTTTCTGTGACCGAGCAGCTGCTTCCAAGCCATACATCACCAAGTGCAATGTAAAGCATGTGATGCAGTTCTGTAAAGCACACCACGGCTAGACTCTAGAGCAGTGGAGACGCGTTCTCTTGAGTGATGAATCACGCTTCTCCATCTGGCAATCTGATGGACGAATCTGGGTTTGGCGGTTGCCAGGACAACGGTACTTGTCTGACCGCGTTGCGCCAAGGGTAAATTTTGGTGGAGGGCGGATTATGGTGTGGGTTTGCTTTTCAGGAGCCGGGGTTGGCCACTTAATTCCAGTGAGAGGAACTCTGAATGCTTCAGCATACCAAGAGATTTTGGACAATTTTATGCTCCCAACTTTGTGGAAACAATTTGGGGATGGTCCCTTCCTGTTCCAACATGACTGTGGAGCTGGACAAAGCAAGGTCCATAAAGACATGGATGAGCCAGTTTGGTGTGGAAGAACTTGTCTGGCCTACACAGAGTCCTGACCTAAACCTGATAGAACCCATTTGGGATGAATTAGAGCAGACTGTGAGCCAGGCCTTCTCGTCCAACATGAGTGTCTGACCTCACAAATGCGCTTCTGGAAGACGGTTAAAAAATTCCCATAAATACCCTCCTAAACCTTGAGGAGTTGAAGAAGAGTTGAAGCTGTTGTAGCTGCAAAGGGTGGGCCGACATCATATTAAACCCTATGGATTAAGAATGGGATGTCACTTAAGTTCATATGCGTTTAAAGGCAGATGAGCGAATACTTTTGGCAATATAGCATGTAATTCTTTCATTATATTTGTCTAAGTTGTTGTAACAGTTACTGGTCTGAGCTGCTGTTTGTCTTGGCCAGGACACACTTGAAAGAGATTTTTAGTTTAGTCTAACATCTTGGTTGAATAAGGGTATGATAATAATAAAAGAGAGGTAGACAAGGATACGTTTGTGAAGACATACCTCCTGCCTCTCTTGCCACACCTTTCATGCAATTAAAAATGCATGCATTTATTAGTTTATATATACAAACATACTTGAAATGGAATTGGATTGTATGCATACTTGGAGGATTATTTACTTATTCATTTATTCATTTAATTTTTGGTCAAGACCCATCCTGACTTCTTTTCAGGACCTCCTTTTAAGGCACAGATGCTATAGACTTAACTTTTTCCAGGCTTGATTGAAGCTATGCTTCAGCAAGCTGCTAAGCAGGCATGTTCTGAAATAATTCCAATAAGCTCCCACAGGGGATAGAATCTCCATCTTATTAAATCAGTCATCCACCCACAGATACACAGTGATGATACTTACATAATAACTTTAAACAAAAGAGCAATCTCATTCCCGAGCTCGGCTGACCATTTTTTCTTCTTCCTGCTAAGTGATCTGCCAATGTGCAGCAACAGCTCCATTCAAAATATAACATTATTTGGAAATGAAGCCAATAACCCGTTAAGATATATGAAACACATTTGTGAAATGTTTGAGAAATTGCTGCCAGGGGGTTTTGGATTAATGCAGTCTCCGATGGCAGCACTGAAGATTAAGAAAAGGGAGGTAAATATTTCAAATAAAAAATAATAATAGCAGAAAGCCATTTGCAAACTTAAAGGACACACACACACGTACACACAGACATTCACATGCAATCTCACAGGGTTTGAAATGACATGATATAAAAGCATTGTCCTTCATGCTTTGTAGCTGATGTCTGATATTTCATCTTTGTTTTATTAAAGATTTAAACAAGTTTGCATCTCCAACAAATATAAATTAGCCTTTTCTTCTCTGACATACTCTGATGTAATGGGGAAGATGTTATGAAGAAAGAAAAGAGATATGGCAGGAGAAAGTGAGATTGTTATAGTATACTATATTTCCTGATGTGAATTGAATCTATGAAAACATTTCAAGGTATCAGTGTCAAAGGGGCAGTGTTACATTTGGTTGAAAATGACATGTCGAAATGAGAGGATATGAGAATTCAGCCAGCTCTTAAAATTCAAAAAGTAACTTCCTGTCTTTTTTATTGAGAAGATGAATATACGGTAGGCATAATTTCTACCAATTTAATGTGTCCATGTAAGTAAAGCATCATGTTGTTTTAATGTAAATTTCCCGTCTGTTCTAGCTAAACTATACTGAATAAATGGCAAATATTTTGAAGCATTCCTTCGATGTTTTTTATCACTCGTGATTGCCAATCAGCGTCTCTTACCATTGTTTAAATGTTCTGCATTTTCTACATCAAATGTCTCTGTTTTGTTTGCTCTTACGTCTCGACTCCTCTGCATTCTCAAAGTCAATCGATTATCTCCATGGTTTAAGTTCTTGCTCTCATCTGATGAGCTGGTTATCTATCCTTGGCATTCTGACCTGGGCCAACCCCCGCCTCATCCTGTGGCTCCTTCCGAACTTCAATGGCAGCGTTCATATCCATGTCACCAGTCTGACACAGTCCGTCCTACATCAATAAACATTTGGGGAGGGCAGATTTTTCTAGGCTGAATAATTTATAGTGCATGATTAGAAACTCTATCCTCACTAAAGGATCTGGTTGCTTGTATGTTTGTCTTGGATCTTTACAATAAAACATGACCCAGTCTGATTAGAAAGTCTGGTGCTGCAAAGCTTATTGCATTGGTGTATGTGTGTGTGCAAGAGAGACAGCAAAATTGATTGTGTTTAGTTTTGTTCTAATGTAGAGCTGGATAAACTGATAGAATTTGAAGAAACTCTTATTACGACTCATCTTCATAGACACTTTTTTTGTTTTCATAAAAGAGAGAAAACTGTCAATATAACAGTTTCACTGAGACATTTTTGCTTTAATTGATTCATTCTCAGAGTGTAGAAAGAGACAGTCATCCTTCTATTTTCTTTTGAAATATTTTTGTATGGAACTTTCTAATCGTAAGATAAATATGCGACAGAGTCTGTGATAATCTTAATTAAGTACTAGTTATTGCTAAATATGTATTTTCTATACAGTTTCATGATAGTTCAATTGACTTCTGTAGTTTATATCAAACATTTCATTTCAACAACTTTGATCTTAAGGTAGGACACTTTGGGCCACCGGTAAAAAAATTAAAACTATTTTGACTGAACAAATAAATACATTGAACCATTACCTGTACTGGAAATGTGTATCTGTACGGACAAATTATGGTTATTTTTGTCAGACACAATGCAGATACTCAATCTTTAACATCAAAATCTTAAAAGTACTAAACTTTAACTTTTAAAGTGATGCATTTCTTCCAGGCTCGCATCCTTGATTTTATTACATTTTATGGAGAAATATTCTGCATGTTCAGAATCTGAAAAACTTTCAGTTTCACCCACTTAATAGAGGCAAACATAAAGCAAGCGTCTGGCAGGCACTTTTGTCCTTCACTGTGGCTCGCTTGTCTTTGTGTTTCAGAGGGACAGCGGCGAGAGCGCATCAAGAACTTCTCATCATCCAGTAACTACGAGTGTGTTTGGGGTGGGTAGGGGAGTGTTATGTTCATTAGCACAGTCAAAATGCCTGGAGGCATAAGCAGAAGAGGAGTGAGTGAAGGCGAGTGGGGAGGGAGGGGGTGGCTTGTATGGAAATTGACCAGTGTGCTGTAACTGTTCATCTGGTGTAGGCCTTTGAAGTGAGCTGTTCAACACTGCAGCCGGCCTTGTTCTTGATAATTGCCTAAATGATCTCCATGGAGCGTGGGGTTGTGTTACAACTGAACTAATCCAGGGGCAACCCGCTGATTTGACAGAGAGCTCTTCGGTCCCCCCCCCCCCCCCCCCCCCCCACACTTCGAGCAAACAACAGCCTATCTTCCATTCTGTTTCGTCTGTTTATTATACGATCACGGCAGGGGGTGTCGTGCTAGTGTTTGGGGTTCTAGAGGCGCAGGGATAGTGGAGAGGTGGTGGTATTCTGTTTGTTGTAGGGTTGATGGCCTCTGCACTCCCCAAGCTTAGCCACACGCTTAACCCTCACTCCTTGACATCATACCCTCAGCACAGCCCCATTGATATGTAAATACACAGCAGCCCCGTTTGCAAATGAGGGAGGAATAATTAATCAGGAGCACTTAGTAACAACAACAATAATACACACGTCTGATCCATTCTGAGCTGCCTTCCCTTTGTCATCTGAGCTGCTCCTGGCAATCTGACAACCCCCACCCCCCCCCAGTTGCAGCACTACAGACACTGGTGGGTGGTGGGGCATCCACAAAAACTACAGTGTTTGGCCTTTTGGAGCCTCAACAGGGTTTAGGGAGCCAGTGGAGCATGGAGGCCAAGCAGAGCCCTAGGCCAAGAGCAGCGAGTACAGAGCATATCTTGGGTTGAAGACCTTTCTGGTACGCAGCGAGGTCAGAGCAGAGAGCAAAACAGAGAGGAAGTAAAGCTGGTACTCTGAGACCTAAGCTTTGTAGGTCCTGGAGGAAGAAAGAGCACCGTCACATACGTCTATGAAAAAGCTGATGCTTACATGGTAAACGAAGGTTCAATTAAAAGCAAGAAAGGTGTTAGTGTTTGTCTTTGGAACATGGAACAGGAGCAAAAGAAAGAAAGAGAAGGTGTGTGTGCGCGTGTGTGTGTGTGTGTGGGAGGGTCTAACTTACCGACAAGAAGGTGGAGAAAATCAAAATGGCTGATGGGAAAAAATAAACATCATCTGTATCGGGAATAGGACTCTGTACATAGACTGGGAAAAATAGATTATTATGTCCAATTTACATACTACATGGTGAAGCTTCAAAGACACGGGTGTCATGTTAGTGCTCCGGTGCCAGGCGTAATGAAGAGCCCCCCTCCCACTGTCCCAGGACAGGCCCAGTGGCGGAGTATCAGGTAGACTGAGGTCCCATATAAAAGCGGCCTCTATGAATTATAAATCATAGGCCACTGGAGCCACAGCCTGTGGGATACAGAGGGGGTAAGAGGGACCATATTCCCGGAACAAAGGACAACAGAGGGAGGGGGTAAGGTGGAGAGGTGGAGGGTTGGTGACATACAGTAAAAGTTGAAGAAGGACAGATGATTTGATAGTGCCTCTTTGTCTAATGTGAGTAATGTTTCTGCCGTAACAGTATTAACATTTCAAGTAATCAGCACTTAAACCCCATGCTGAGTGCATGTGTTCTACTTTTACGGCTGCACTCGTCAAAAGATTTTCTGACCCAGCAGGAGTTTTTTGGTCCTCCCCACTGGTCATTGGGTTGCAGGCCTGGTTCAGTCAGAGGTGATTGAATGGAAATATTGTTTTTTTTTCTTTTTTGTGGGGTGGGGGGCATACTGATGAAAGGTTGATTGATATGGTGTCGGGCGCTCTGTGATGGATTAAATTGTGTGTGCAGACGTTGTGGCCCTGGCCAGTCATGGCTGTTGCTGCCTTTTTCCTCATCCACTGCTGCGGCAGCTTTAAGAAAATTTGATTTTCGCAGCTCAGAAACACACGGCAGCCCCTTTCTCTCCGCTGCCTGACTTCCATTTAGTTTGAGAGTGCACAAGTGATTCTTTATTGGATGAAATCTGCGCCGGATTGGATAAAGTGTTAGAGCGCTGAGCCATCTATCACTATCACCGCCCCAGCTCCAGTTTCATTTTAAAAGAAAAGAATGAAAGCAGAAAAAAAAACAGAAAAGAAGAAAAACAGACAGCCATAGGATGTTGGAGATTTGAAAATTAACTGTGGCAAGGGAAAAAAAAAGATCTATCCTCCAACCACTAAACCTGTTTCCTCTGTTGGAGAATACCAAGCTTTTCTCTGTAGGGATGCCTTCATGACTCACTAGTCTCTGAAGCTCTCCTGTCTCACTGCTCTCATAATGTCTGCTGACCATATGTAGCCTACACCTGTTCACACCTTTCTCTAAAGGTCTACATCGTTTATTGTTGCTTTTCTTTTTTTCCTTGTGTGGCTCTGTCAGTAAACACACATTGTTTCCACATTCAATTATTTTGGCATCAAATCTTGAGACAAAAAAAAGGAATGTGGTACAAAGTTCATTGTGCAGAACCTTCTCAGAAGTCCTCTTTCAAGACTGTTTGGCAGGCACGTTTGGAACAAAAAAGAAACAGCAGGTGATTTGATGAAGCATCTGTCTGTCATTATACTTGTCATTATTAAATCAGGTAATTATGCGCAATGTTTGGAATCAAACATTGAATAGGAGTCAACATTGTTACCCACCCCCAAAGCTGCCAAGTATACAGGCCAAAACGTTTTTTTTTTTCTGTGTTTTGGCCACAAATTGCTAAAAGACCGGATTCTCCCTCGATTTTGATCTTGCAAATCTCTCAAACATTCGGCTAACTTTATAAGATTTCTTACTTATCTAAAGTTTTTTCTTCCAACAAAACTTCTAAAGGGATATCCATAATAGCCCCCTTAACAGCAAACCAAAACCAGTTGGATTAACTCTCACATCCTTCATATGCAGTCCATCCTGGGATGGCCCGGCATGGCCCTGCACAGACCCTGTGAAATAGCCAGACTTGTTTGTTTGCTCACATCTGGCCATCACACTTTCATTCATTTTTAAACACTTGTGTCCTTATGTCTCTCTGTCCATTAGTGCTTTACTGTATAAAACAAATGACCATGAATGTATCTCAAGGCGATGCAGACGAGCTTCGGAAGAAAAGAGTAGGAAAAAGAAGAGCGATGGGGGGGGGTTTAAAATTGTGAAACTGTATTTCATTTCAGCTTACATAATTCATTAACAAATGCATCTTGGATGATGTAAATCTGTTCAGAGGCACCTTCCATTCCAAGCCTTTACCCTTAAATGTCTCTGTGGTTGGAGTGTCCTGAGGCAGTTTGGACCCACCAGCCTTCCCCACCCCCAGTCTTAATAAATCATTACGGAGCTGAGCTGCTCTTATCAAGCTGGTCAGAGACCTCTAATGAGCGCAGGGACTACAGCTCCACACAGGCCCCGAAATATTTTATTAAGAGCTCATTTAAACACACACTACTCAGGGTGTATGGCCACAACGGCGAGCTCCCTGCACAGCATCTGCATCATAAATAACAGGTCCGAGACTACAGACTGTCTGCAGAGATGCCCACTGCGATAGAGCTGTCCTCTTGTCTAACTTGTCTCCTAGTTAGACTCACTGCTTTACATAGAGGGCTAAGATTATTTCCTGCGTCCAAATGGCTCCTATGGGGCCTTACGACCTTTGCTCCGATGCTCTGGTTATGATGGCCCATCAGATTGGAGAACTGACGCACAAGTCAGACTTAAGTCATCGCTATGATTATTGACCTTCACTGTCTCTTGGTTCATTGTTTGTTTTATGTGTCAAACTGAATAAGCTGAATTATAAAAAAAAACAAGTGTGTATAAATGCGAGGACAACCTCAACCAAGATATGATTATAAGTGTGAAAATTTTTTTTTTTATAAATGAGACACTGAATCCGCCAATTTCATTATTCTTTTGGACTAAATTCTATGCCACTCAAACAGCTCTGTCTTCTCCATATCTGTGGTTGAATTGATAGATGAAGTCAAATGCTTGGACTGCTAAACTCAAACTTACCACATGTCCAAATCACATCTACGTTTGTACAGGAGAAATACTTTGTTTTGATCTCCATTTAGAAATCTTCTTCTATGGCTTTGTCAAATGAAACACTGTTCTGATTGACAGGATTGTGGCTTTTCTTGTATGAGTGAAGCCTCTACTGTTGTACTTCTTGAGAAAAAGTCTTCTGCTCTTTTTTTTCCCTTAATGAATTAATGCAATTTAAACTAGTGGGTAAGGCATCAGAAGGCAAAATGAGAAATAGAAAGAGATCATATCACAGGTTAGGGCCAGTCTCTTTGATACAGACAGACTATCATTAAAGAAATGCTCAGGCTTTTAGCAACGAATCCACCATTCAGAAACATCTGACCCAGGATAATGGCAAGTACATTGTTAATGCATCATTTTTTTAATAAGTTGGAAAATTGCCTAGACCACTGAACAAAGGCAGAATGAGGAAGGGCTTACTGACAGTAATAATAAAAGGTAAGAAAGTCTTTCTTTTACATCCCTTTTAAGTTTTCAACATCCAAGACTGAAGAAAACTAGAAAAAAAAGAAGAAAGAAATCATTACTTGGTTGTTTCGTCTTGCTCTTTTCTTCCCACCACAGAAACACCTGGCTGATTAGAGATGACTAAAAACGGACCCAGCAAGGAACATCCTCTCCTTCCTCCTCTGTGCAACTTTTATTTTTAATGGAAAGCCGGCCCTGAGCTCGTTTACTCAGGAACAGAGGGATATAAATGTTTTAAAATTTAACCAAAAAAGGAAAAGAAAGGGAAGAAAATGGAATGGAGGGAGGAAAGGATAGGTAATATGAGAAAGATTTTAATCTTAATAATTCATAGAGCAGTTCTTCAAAATCCTTTTTTTTTCCTCTGCTGACTGGTGTTTGATGAAGATACAAGCTTTCCCTCTGCTGGGCTCCAGCAAGGCAAATGTTGAGCAGTGAAGATAGGCCTCCGATAAGGCCAATATATGAGATACTTACAAGGGGGAGTGGGAAAACGGAATTACTCCACCAGAACATAGAGCAGGACTGGATCAGAAACAAGATTAGTATGGCAGGAAAGGCCCTAAGGGAAGCCAGTAACTCAGACTGTAGCATCAGAGGCCATGGGGTCACTGAAAGGGTGGGACTTGCACACTTAAAGCTCCAAGAACCTATGTCTGCTTGTTTTTTAATTGATATCAAATGCTTTGGAAACTAAAAGTGCTCCACTTTTGCGGATGAAACGTTACATTAAACAAAAAAAAAGAAAAAAGTTTAAGAGTGCTGTCCTCCTAATATGATGGTATATCTCAGGAAAGATAAGAGACATTTTATGTTCCTTCTGCGCACATTTTATGAATAAAGTCGAGAATTTCCAATGACATTTCCGGTGCTCTGTCAGTATGAAAGAGCACACAGACTGAGTGGGGAAATGGAGAGAGAAAGGCAGAGATGAGGAGGAAGGAAGAGGGCTTTGCTGTTCAGAGGTACAGCTCTCTGATCTCTTTTTAAGTTGTGGCCAAGCATGTTCAGCAGCAGAGCCAGTCAAACCTGCAGCTCCCCCAGGGTTCAAGCTCTGCTCCTGGAGATCTCCTCTGTGAGGCTCCTTTGCATTACCGCCAGGCCACAGCTCCTTTCCACCTCAGTGATCACACGCATTCCCCGATCCAGGTTCGCATGTTGACACTGTGTTTGAGGAAGCGTTCTGTGATAATGTCCCAGTATTGATCAGCTATCTTTGATGATAGCTGCTGGGAGAGCAACCTGAATTTAATCTGCAGTGATTGCTAATGCTGAATACTGGATAGGTGGCTGAGCCTGTGGTCTTCCATATTGGGGGCGAGGGTGTTAGATCTAGGGTTCACTAAAGGTGAGGGGCCCTCCTTTCCATCTGTAGTCATGAGAGTCAAGTTCAGCCAGAGGGTCTATGGGGGACGGAGGTCTGGACGCCATGTCCATCTGGATCAATCTGCATACAGAGGCCATCTGATTGAGACAGCCCCTTCTGGTTGGAAATGGCTGAAGGGGATGGTTGATTTGGCAAATGTGATTTTTCTAAGCAGTAGAGGACTGAAACCCTAGCCTTTATATTTGGTTAATGCAATGCAAATTGATTTTCAACATCACCATCACTGCTTATATCTTGGTAGTTCATTTTTATTTAGCTTACAGTATGTTTGTAATGACAGGATGCGGTCAGTAATTATTCTATTTAGAAAATTACACTCAAATAAAGTAACTTCCAAACTTGAACTTGGATAGATAAGTAAATGCTTTTTTTTCCCCTTTTTAAATTTTTTTTTTTTAGAAAGTATACTTCCATTTGAATGTCAATAACAAAGTTGTACGGTTCCTGGCAATTGGTTTGTTTGCTTGTAGTTATCATGCATTTCTGAGTGTGCATGTGCCTATATAAGGCATTCATGAGATTAGTGTGAACCTTGTCCCCCCTGAAGGTGCAAAGGCCAGGCACACTGCCGCCGCTCATATGCATCTCTTTTATAGTCTATTGTGTGTAATCACAGTCCTCTTGCTTCTCAGTGCCAGACTTTTGACCCCTTTTATTTTGCTGTCCATTTTCAGCTGCTCCGCAACATAACAGGCGTTAGGCTGCTGAACAGATGTGCAGGGGGCTGCCGGTGAATGCTAATGAAAGCTTCTGAAACATCAAATCTTTAGGAAGGACGATGGAGTGAGGGAAAAAGTCGTACTAGGCATGTTGAGTCCAGTTTTCGTGAAGAAAACACTTTAATTATTGCTCATACCCAAACATCGCCATGTGAATCTCGAGCCACGTGTGTGCATGTGTCTGCGTGCGTCACTCTCCTGCAAGTGTGTGCATGCGGCCATCCGTGTGTCCCCCGAGCTAGACAAAGCGTGTTACTCCTTGGCAGTTCCCCCCTGTCACCGCAGAGGCCTCAGCGAGTGTGAGCGTGAGTGTGTGATCCATCTCACGTGGACCAGTCATGGTGTCAGGGCAGCAGTGGATCTGACTCTCCCTCCCTCTCTGCCTCTCATCTCTCCTCGTCTCCCATTTCTATTCCTCTTTCTCTCCTGCTCCTATCCATCCTTTCCTTTGACTGTGGGACAGTGGGAATGCCGGGTCAGAAGCGAGCCGATAGAGCGCCCATCTTTCTGGAGGATAATTAATGCATGCCAAGCTGGAGGGCTGATCCTGACTACACCAAACAGGTACCTGTGCCTTTCTGTTCTGTGGAGCTGGCCTGCTCTGTTTCACTTTGTCAACTGAGCTTTGCTGACTGACTGACTTGCTGACTACTACTCGCTCATGCTTTCACTTTTTCACACTGTCTTCCTCCCTCCCTCTTTCTCTAACTCACTCCTCTCTCTCTCTCGCTCTCTCTCTCTCTCTCACACACACACACACACACACACACACACACACACACACTGTACACATAGCAAAACTCAACCGTGCACGTTCCCATCACTGAGTAACTTTTAATAGTGTTTGCTGGAATGAGAATACATAGCTTGGTTTCCCTCTACACTGTGTGGGTTTACAGGTTTACAGGTGTAGAGTCAGAGAGGCACATTTTATGCTCTTAGGTGGCAAATGTCATGTTTTTGAAGTTGAAGTGGGTTGTCTTTACTGCTCTGGGCTGTACCAGGTGCTTCTGCACCTCTGATCGCCTCTGATCGACTTTCACAAAGGTTACAGCTTCTCTCTTTTCTGTGATTTTGCGCATTTGATGTGTTATTCCTCGCTGAGATAAAAACCAAAGTATGTGGCAAACTGTGATGATTCTGACGGAGTTAAATCTGTTTGACTGCTTTGCAGCATTGTTACTTTGTAGCCTGAAGTGGTTACTGAAATGTTGCACTTTCTTTGAATAAAAGTAAAACTAAAAAGAAGAGGATGTTCATTTATATTTTCTTGAAGACATTTTTTGCATTTTTACGATCTATTTAAGGGCAGAACATAAACATAATTAATGATATCAAAGTGTCAGAATGTGTTTGTTTAATCATCTTAAAAATCCACTTCACAGATATTCACATTCAATTATATTTATCAATGAATTTGCTTCATAAAGGATTGAAAATAACTTTTATCGCCCCAGTTTTAGTTTTTAGGTTATGACAAAGTCACGCTCTTTTAAGTTATTCTTCCTAATTAGTTTTGACTGACAGGCTGGATCAACTTTCAGTATCCTTTAGGCAAGTGGGCAAGCAACAACTTCACAGATTTGAGGGAAGAGGAAGAGGTGTTTCCTCCAAATGTCACTCTGAGTTTTAGATGAAAAGATATTTTTCCAAAGGGTCAGCTCAAGAATTTATCCAAGCTGCTTCTCTGGGTGCTTTGAGAGGGGGCTAGAATGGAGAGGACGTGACATATCTTTCAGAAATCTGCAGAAAAACTGACATCCTCTGTGGCGCTGTGCTGTAATATATCTCAAATGCATTAGCATTCGGTTTATAAGATGAAGCTTGGTAACCCATTTAGAAGTTGTTTTAAACCGAATTTACACGTACATCCACCAGTCCAAAGGGTTAATGGCTGACAAATTAACCCCTGCAGCATTATCTTACAAATGGCCCGCAGCATATGATAACCTATAATCAATATCACCAATTATGTGTCAGGCCGCGGCTGTTGGCCGTGACCTGTCTCTCATGAAGAGACTTTCTGAGGAAACAGGATCTCCTCCACTATGCAGATGCAGGATATCTCCCATGCTGATGTCATTAGAGACACCTGGGACCACCTATCATCCTCTGACTGCATTTATTCATCTGATTGTGTGTTTTTTTTTCTTTTTTCGGGAACCCTCTACTCTGCATCTTCGTCTTGTCATCTTCATCTTTGTGTCATCTGCTTAGTCTTCCTCACTCACACTCATCTTAAGAGATCCTCTTGTTCTTTCAGTCTTCTTTCATAAGACTGTCTGGTCTGTGTTCAGCTCTTGGTAAAAAAAAAAAAAAGAAAAAGAAAAGAAGTTTTGGTGCCCTTTAGAATATGAAAATCTTCAAACGCAGACATTTTCACATGATAAGATGATTTATCTCTAGAGTAACATTTAATCACTTGGTATGAATTGATTTGGGAACCTCAGCCCTTCAGTGTTTTAGTTGTTAAGTTGATGTTTGTCTGTATATAATTCAGACAGTTGAAAAGCTATGTTTGTTTTTAACATTTTCAGTAAGTTAACAAATTGCTTGAATGAAAAAAAAAAAAAAGTCAGAGAAACTGCATGAATGTGTGTGAATGCTTTTGAAATTGAACGACTCTGGACCAGCCATGAACTTGGCCTCTCACGTCGTGAAACCACCTGAGCCTCTGTGACAATTCCAGGAAAATAAACATATTTATTTGGACTTCTCAGTGGAGGCAATGACAGCCCTTCATTTCCTCAGCAGGCCGTGTTACAACTTTATGCTTCACATAGTAATTACGTAATTAACGAAAGAAAAAGACAAAATAAGTCAGTTTTCTACTGTGTCTTTTACCGAGTGCCCTTTTCTGTTAGTCGCTTATCGCCGTCAGATAAGTGCCGTTTCCTTTACTAAACATGTCATTTTTCTCGGTTTAAAAAGGTGTTACCAGAGTCGGTCTGCCTTTCAGCTGCAGAGTGAGCCACCACAGTAAGGTTGCTGCCTGTGCAGCTTTATTTTTTCACCTTTATTTATTTCAGAGATCATCAGCGTTTGTATGAAAAAAAAAAGCAAAATAAAAAGCAGAGGCTGATTAAAGTTTCTGATGGCGTCAGGCAACGAAAAAAGAAAAGAAAAGAATAGAAAAGAAGTCTGCATCCGGCCCTTAGCACGATGTAGGCTTGAACTTAAAAACAAATTAAAAGTCATCGGGTTTTTTTTTCTTAAATATTTTTTTTATCGCCACCTGAATAATTCAAGCGGTGACTTACGACCAACAGTGTATTTATTTATTGCGTGACAAGCCAATCCATCGCAACCGCAAGGTGAGACTGAAAAGTAGATGTATTTCGATGTTTCTTCAAACTGAATTCGGAGATGCTTGAAATCTTTGTGTTTGCGCTGTCTGAGGTCTAATAATAATAATAATAATATTGATAATTATAGTAATAATAATAATGTTAATAATAATAACAGTAAAGCAATCGTCTGCATTTTGCCCTGACAGTGTGGGGCTTCCGTCTGCGTCCTCCCTGTGCTGTTAATGGTCACTGGCTGCAGAGACCTTGAACTTCACCGGAGCTTGCTGGGGGTTCAAACGTGGGGGGGCAGCTGAGAGCCATATGCCTTCAAGTGACTGCTGTTACCCAGTGCAGGGTGAATAATGCTCACCGGCTCCTTTATTGAGGACAGCTACACACTGCTTCTCTGGCCCCTGGTTATTAAAAAAAAATAAAAAATCTACACATTTGCGCTTCTTTTTGAATAAATGAATATGTCGTGACTATATGAAACTGCCCACCGTGCAGCTGACTGCTTGCCATTTCACGACCAAATCCAACTTTCAGTCAATTCAAAGATCCCAGGAAGATATTTATTTTTCTAAATTCAACACACAGCCCCTTATATTTACGCTGGTCAGCAAACCGATGCTCGCTGTGGTTGGGGTCCATAAGACTGGAGTGATATGTGTGTAAGTGATATGTTATGTGTGAACTCAGCCAACCTTCGCCCTGACTGCTCCTGTGCTGGCCTGCTTCACTTTTTTTTTATTTTTTGGCCCACATTTGCCCCTTCATGGATGCTATAGCATAATGGCTTACCTAAACAGTCTACAGGCCCTTTATTATTTCTTTTGCTGGTTCCCCACATCCCGGTGATGGCTGTGCTGCTTCCCGCTGCTATTTCCCAACATGGACTATTTTGTTTCATAAATGCTAATTGATTAATGATCAAACATTCTCGCAAGTAGATACATTTACATCCTGCATTGATGTTTCAGGTTGCTATTTTTTGCTGCACATCAATTTCGGCTATGTGAGACTGCGGGCCCTATCCTCTGTGCAGGGATGTCAGTTATTGCCGCATGATGTCATGTTTGAAACCCCTTTGGTCTTTGAAGGACTGAAAGGAACTCTTAATAACAAGGACTAAATAAACATTGTTATCTCTCTTCTCTGAGAGGGGGGGGGGGAGTTTAGACTAAGGTGAGGGATAAATAAATGATGTTTAGAGGAGAAACTTGAAAGCAAACTCTGATGCATAAAACGCTTGATTGTGGCAGGTGTGCGGAAAGGGAAACGGAATTCTGAATAATGTGATAACTAGTGAGGTTTATTATCCACATTTGCTGTAAATATTTAGTCTTATGTATATGTATACGTCTGAGAAACTTCCTTTTTTTTTCCTCTCTTGGTGACAGGAAAGTTCAGCAAAGCATAAACAGAGGGCCATGACGCTTCCTTAAATGACTGTTCAGGCGCACGTGCAGAAATGCTGTGTGGTTTCACCAAAATAAATGAAAATGCAGTGCTTTGTTGCCTTTTGTGTAGTGTGCTTTGACAAGAGTCATATGTTGTTGTTTTTTAAAAAAAATGATGAAGGTGTTTTTATCTTGATTTCAGGGAGAATAATTACAAAACAACATGTGGTTCCACCGTGTTGCTTACAATGTTCCCCCTAATTGGTGTACACGTGCTAACAAGTGTCCTATTAGAATACAATGAATATTAAACAGACTGAATGAACACGTCAGTTTCAATTGGATCACGAGCCAAATTCCTCAACAGTTGGCCCGCGAGGCAATTAATACAAGCTATTACCCCGAGATAAAGCCTAATTAGCCTCGTTTAGTTGACAAAAAAAAGGGGAGGGGTGGGGGCGCTAATTGAAAAAAAAAATCAAAGAAGGTTGTGTAATGTAGACGCAGGCTCCTTATAGGCAGCTCTCAGTGGTAAAACCATTCACATTCAAATGAGAGCGACAAAACTTTGGCACAGAAACAGGCACACGTCCGCCTGCCGGCCTCCCAGTCAGCCTGTAAAAAAAAAAAAAAAAAAAAAAGCGCTCCGCCTTTTGTTAACCTGACACGTGTTTAGAAGAGCGTTACATGGTTAATTCTGTAGGAGGGTGGCACCGTGCCCGGCTGCCTGGGAAAACAAATACATAAAAAAAAGAAGAAGAAAACATGGAGGGGAAGGGGTAGGGGTGGGGGGGCTCAAACACACACAAGGGTTATTAAAAAATAGGGTTTTATTTACCCCATTTAAAAAAAAAATATTTTGCTTCCTTTTTTTTTTTTATATCTCATTTAAAAAAAAAGGAAAATCTGATTTCAAAAGACACGCGCACACAGCCAAACGCACACACGAGCCACAAAAGAATAATCTCAGAATAATCTCACTGAAATAAAGAGGGCGAGTGCGTGTTAAGAATGGACTTTAAATGCGTTTGAGCCGCGGTGCAGAGAGCAGAGCCTTGCACCTGTCTCCCTCTCGCTGGAGATTTGCACCCCTCCTGCCGCCGCCTGCATTGAACAGTCGTTTGTGTGTGTGTGTGCGTGTGTGTGTCTAGCCATGCGTGTCATATTTTTGACCGAGACTCAAACAACGCCTTTCCTGCGGCACTTGTCTCTTTCTTGTGCATTACAGTGAATATGTGACCTAAATAACCATTTTATCGTCTGTTCCCCCTTTTAGGCTTCTCATAGGAATAATCTGTAACATTGCACGTTTTGTTGCGTCGCCCCCTCCCTCCCCAGTATAGTCTTCTTTGATGAGCGTAATATTAACATGATAAGGAGATGTCAATGAAAAGCTCTCTACCTAACTGAGCAGAAGGCTCTGTGATATACTGGCTCTAATGTAATATTAATGCATGCAGAGCTTGTTTCTTATCAGGAAAGATCTTTCCAAAATTGTCCTCTGCATGGACCCACTCAGAGTGAAGCACACATAATAGGAACGATCACTCTCTTTTTAAGCCTGTCTGAAAGATGTCCCTCTACTTTTTTGCAATAAGTGGCAAGAATTTGCAAAAGCCTAAATTGTTGAGGCCCTGGCATTTTTTTAAAAACTTTTTTTTTTTTTTTTTTACTGTCAAAATTTATTAACCGACTGTAAGTTCCTGTGAAGGGAAATTTAATGCGGCTCATCAGAATAAATCTATTAAATTTCCCCATTTTAATTCACTGAAAGGAAGGGCGATATTTGGAGTGAGCGGTTAAAAGTAATGTTAAGTAAATCCAAAAAAAATGACACACACTTTTTAAATGAGAATAACATAAAACCACAGAAAATTGTGCTTTTACCTCTCTTTTATCAGAATGAATTCCATTTCAATTTACTTGCAATTTCTTTTGATAATTGCACCAGCTTCTATTTACATAAGCGGTTGAGAATATTAGTACGATTGTGCTGAAAATAATGAAGAATAGGAATGTTCTTTGCTTAAAGCCTGGGTTTGTTTTGCTCACGTCTGTTGAGACGTATTAAAAAGAATAAAGTTGTCAGTTGTAAGTGCTGATTGATTGCAAAGGTGTAAATAAAATGGAGTGCTGATGCGTCTGCCTCCTAAACAGAGAGGACCTGAGGATAATGAGGCATAATGCTGACCGAGACAGGGCCTCCTGCTGAATAAATCCTAAATTACTCCCCAAACCCAGTTACGTTCTCCTGGGGGCCACAAGGTCAAGTCCAGGACCTCTGACCTCAGAGAGTCTGGATCAGGAGATGAAGTGAGACAGGAGACTTGCACAGCGGCTGCTGCTGCTGCTGCTGCTGAGGTTGATGCTGATGATGGCGAGGGGATGCCTTGGACCTGGTTGTTGTCTCTCTGTAGCGTGCTGTCCTCAGCCCCACCCCCCGCCTTGATTTTAGCCAGTGCTCCATCTATTATTTAACTGTCTTATTAAAAGTTATTTCAGAGCCATCAGGTCCTGCCAGATGACCTGAGAAAGGAGGCCTACTGAGTGGCCAGACAGACTGGAAAATCCAAATGGACACAGCTAAAAGACACACAGGCTCTAAACAAACAGAAAACACAGCTTGCATTATTAAGAGGTGCTTTCACTAAAGGAGAAATAAAAGCGTTTCAATATTTTACAAGCACAATCTCAGATATGGAGCAATATTTAATTAAAGCAAACTTTTGCAGGGCAGGAAAGAGAAACACTAAAAAGTACAAAACGGTGAGTCAAATTTTGTGGGGGGAAAAAAAATCAAATTAATAAAAAGAATATTACATTTTACTCACAAATAAGCATTTTCAATTATGTTAGGTAAACAAGTAGATAAGTCGCGTATGCCATGAAGTTAAGCTCTGTTTTATTCTTTGTCAGGATTTTACCAAAATAAGCGAGAAATTTGAGCAACAGTAATTTACGATAAACGTGTTTCAAGCATTGTGATCATTTGAATTCAAAGTCTTATTTTGTCTTTATTGCGACAACATCCTCCTATTTGTGAGTATTAAAACAAATCCAACATATGGACACAAAATCCTCCTACAGGAGAGAATTTCAGGCTATTTATCAACCCTTATGAATAAGACTTGAACTTCACCCCTGATATTAACAGGACTCATCTCAAAGGTATTGGCTTGTCCTGAGTACACTGACTCAACCTTATGTCTTGACACGGCTTTTGTGTTGGCCTCTGCAAGGTTTTAAATATTCAAATCTTTGTTGAAAAAGCGTGACATAACCTTTTCCCCTTTAATGAGATGTGTGCCCATGCACTTCCCATCTGTGTCCAGAGAGGGCAGGGCTATCATGGGGGTGGGGGTCGGGGGGGGGGGGGGGGTAGTGGAAGGCGTATGGAGCAGGAACTGGCCGAGGCGGAAAGGTCAGCGGAGGCAGGAGACAGGCTGGCTGGCCGACTGCTAAAGCTTTGAACCTAACAGATGGTGAAGGTTAGGTGACGTCCCCTCGCCTGGCCTTTCCCCAGTAATTGAGGATAATTTGAGTACCAAAGAGAGCAGGCCTGTCCACTGTCAGGCCCAGAGAGGAGGGACGAGGTTAATATGAAAATGATTTTGCATTACGGCTGGCTTTGTGAGGCTGGGCGCAATCCTAATCCTGGCCTGAGGCAGCAGGAATGAAGAAGTGTCACCCTGGGTCCAGGCGTCACGCCACGCACATGAATACATCTCCAACCCATGGCCCTGTGCCCCCCATTAACCAGCACTCTGCCAGGACCGATTACACACTCCCACTCAGGAGCCAGGCAGGCTTTGGGGGCATTTTAGGGAGGCTTGAGAGTGAACTGACATCACCCCTTATCCCATAAGAACAAAAGAGGTACAGAGAGATATCAGTGGGGATTTTCCACCTCTTACCACAGCTACTGTAGCTGAGCACTGCTCCTCTGCAAGTAAACTTGGATCAAGATTTCTCCTTTTTTCTTCTTTTTTTTTGGAAGTGGTCCTTATCTTTGAATAGTTATTTTGGTTTAGAAAAAATGTGCAAATGATGTGAAATTGGATTTTTTTTCAGTTAAATCCTTTTGTTTATTTCTTCATTTTCTAAGATATGGAACATTTTTTTAGACAAAAGCCCGGTTTGCAACTTTGCATCAGTTTTCATCAGGACTTCCTTACTGCATGAGCTGGCCACCATGGAGCCATTTCTGTTCACAAACTTGCCACTTTGGGGTGATGAAGTCATTCGCAGCCATTGATCTAACCGTTTAACTGGGCATTTTAACCTGAGGAGCCTTTGAGGGTGTCTCTGGGAAAATGGAGGTGCCCTAGGGAGGCGCTCATAAGCTCAAGAACGTCACAGTAGACAGAGAGGGAATTTGAAATGGAAGATTCGGCCTGAGCCATACTGGAAGTCAGAATAGTTTCACAGTCTCCTGACAGGGCTTCCTGGATGTATTCGTAAATGTTTTTGTCGATCTGGGGTTTGGAACAAAATTGGAACAAATTTCTACTGTAAAATATCATTAAATTAAAAAGATGACAGCCGAAAGTAAAAATAACTGAGAATACACAAAGGTGTGATGAAATTGGCATTTAGAAGAGCTTCTTGAAGATTATTACTTATCTGTGCGATTTATCTTAAAATACAAAAGCCATCACAGTATACAGTACTGTACAATGCAAGAGGGAGTACTATAAGTAAATGTTTTCTATGCAGGATTTTAATTAAAAACAGCTGCACCACCCTGAGAATCAATGTTTTTGGTCATTAAAAGAAGAAACATAATTCAGATCTGATAAATATATGCAGTGCATCTACATAAAATTGTTACATATATTCTGCATCTGCACACTTTATTTATATGATGCATAACATCTTTTCTGTTGTCCTGAATATTGTTTGCTGGTGCACTGGTTTCTTCTTCTTTGTTTTTTCTTTAAATTAAAATGTTGTAATATTTTGTCTTTGCACCGATGTGATACAGACTCCTCCTCCTGTGAGTGTATTAGTGTGTGTGTGTGTGTGTGTTAAAAAAGTGGCTGCTCTGCAGCTGAGCTGGGTGGCCCGTGGTCTCCCCCAGGTGTAGTCCAGATGAAGGGGTCTTTACCGGGGTGTCCCTGCTGCAGTGCCCTCTGCTCGTCCGGCTCGCTCCCTGAGAGCAGTAAGCTTTAAACCTGCACGGCCTGTGACCTCCTCCTCCGGCATGGTCTGTCTGAGCGGGAACGGGGACCCTCCCGGCCCTAGAGGATAGTCCCCGGCTATTACTACGGTCCATATTTCTCTCCACCTCCTTCTTTGCCCTCCTCGCACGTGGGAGTCCCTGCTGAAGTTTAACAGAATTGGAACAAGTTCAGGTTCATGTACAGAATATGGCTAAATAATGATTTATTGGCTCCACTTACACCATTGATTTTGTTAAAATACAATAACTGTCGGAAAGATGGAGTTTGTCTCACTTGGCCCGATAGAGAGGTGCTCATCCTCTGCTCTCTGCCTCCATTTTCTTCTGCTGCTACTCCACCCCCTGTGCTTTACATGGATAGGTCAATTGTCAGGTCAGTCATTCACTCTGATGAAGAAGGTGGAATAAAAATAGTGTGCTGCTTCCAAACAATGAGAGAAGCAGCTGTTTTAAGGAGCTTATGGGCCTCTTTTTTTTTTTTCTTTTTTTAAGAGGTGCTGCACAGACTCATACACGCAACGCTTGCACACGCACATGGTATGATTGAAATTTTCTTCTACCATATTCCATAATGCAACTCATATTTCAGTAGATCACGTAAAGGAAAATTTCTCTGGCAGTTAGAATTTTATTTATTTGCTCTCACACCGGGGATGCATTTCTTTTCCTTGCTTCAGCCAGAGATGTTGTTTTGCATGTGTTTTCTATTTTACATTTTGTAAGTTGGCGATCTAGGAAGAACTAAGGGTATGACAGGGCTTTCTGCACTATTTGATTCTGATTCAGTCTTTTTGCTCCAGTTGGATAAAATGCTCTCATCATTCCTTTGACCTACATGATCACGCAGAAAAGTATGTCTTTGAAAGGTAAAACAAAAAAATCCACTTTTAAATAGGATCAATTGTAAACAAACCCAGGGCAGCCCTTTGAAAAGCTCTGCCAAGAGATTTACCTTGCCCTGTGGCAAATAATATTTCTTGAACTGGGTTTAAATTTCAAGTGTCCTGGGTTTATAAAAACCTGGAACAAAAGAAAGCTTGTCTCTGAACAGCAAATATTATTTGCTGCTTGGGCAAAATGTCAAGATTGCCTTTTTGTTGTCTCAAATACACGGCCAGTTCCAGTGTCTTGCAAATCCCAGAATAAACCTCAGTATATACCCCTGTTTACTTGAATTTAGTCGGATCTCCATGAAACTATCTGCATAAGTTTGAGGCATACCTTTTTTATATTTTGAATTTCAGCCATTTGAAAACTGACGCTTTGCCATCTAAAGCCACGTGTCAGTCCAAACTCACTCTAATCTGCATTTGAGATTTTTTCTTGTGCTCAATAGACTGCTTCAAACTTTTTACATTTTAATGACATCTTTTAGGTTGTGTTTGGAACAACTTCATTTTCTCCTGTTTTCACTTCATACGAGACGTGATTTATTTGGTGATTAAATATATTCAGAAAGGTGATGTGCTCGCATGTTTTGTAATAGCTGTCTCTGAGAATGATAAACACTGCAGTAACTATTTACTCTTCCTTGGTAATAACAGTACGAGGGAACCAAGTAATGTTGTGTTCCTTTGATCAGTCTCATCAAGACACGATGAAAGCATATGGGAATTCGTTTTAGGGGCCTGGTGTGACATCCATTACTCCTTGATATTTTGCAATTTTTCCATTCTTCTCTCTCCTCCACCCTAAAATCTCAAACACTGAATATAACACCCCACCTCGGCATGTACGTTTCAACCTCTCCAGTCTTAATGCTGCACATTTTGCCTTTTGTTTGTTTATGTGAACACATCAGAGAGGGTTAGCTAAGTAATCATAAAAGAAAGCTGCTGCTGCTGCACTGCTGAGTCACTTTTCTTTTAATTGGATGCCGCTTTTTCAGTGAACTTCATTGGCTGGATCGAGGGAGGAACGGTTCTGTCTGTAATTTGGTTTTCCTTTGTAGTGAGCCTGTGTCAGAGCCAAATGAACCCAGCACAGCTCACCGACCGTTCAACCCCTTGCTGCAAACCGCTGTACCCCAGCAAGAGATCCTTCTCTGTCATCATATGTTCCATTCTACTTAAAACAGAGCTAGGGTGGGGGTAGGTTTGGAGTGAGGGGTACAGGAAAAGAAGAGAAAAGCCACAGCCCCACCATCATCATTTTATTTTGATTTTTTCCCCCCATCCCATTCTTTAATCCCTCTGATGAAGTCTGGACAGGCAGAGGCATGCTCTCACAGACAGCAATTTCACTTCACCATATGCGCCTCACACATCGAATGGCAGGGAGGAGAGGGGTCTGTCGGGAGCATAGCCAGGAGAAAGGAGAGATGAAGAAAATACACGACATGAAATCCAGAATGGGCAGCAGTCGGGGCGCGTTGATACCCTGTGATGTTGTCAGCCGCATCCTCTCGTGCTCCCTTTAGCAACATGCCCATCATGCATTCACTGTTACCGAAAGAAAAAAAACAAACCTAAATGAAGCTTGTCACAAATGGCACCAGGCTGAGTGGCAATTTCTTATCACTTAATGCAGGTAAATATATGAGCCAGGTACTCACACAAAAGGAGCCAGGTACCCACACAAAATGGTGGTGAGCGTGGTGCTGCTTCGCCCCTCCCTGCTCTGTGGATGTGGTGCCGACACCCTGATCACATGACTTGAGAGGATGGAAAATAGCTGTGTGTCGGCTGTGGTTGCAGTCAGACTCCCCTGGTTTATTCATCTACGCAGAGGCGATGCCTTTAAGATACAGTTGACAAGCATTGTTTCAAGGTAAACAAACTGATGAGTAAGACACTAAGACTTTAGATAAGACATGCAATACCCCCTTGATAAAAATGTTTTATTTGTTTTAAGTATACGCCTGCATGAGATGTCTTTAAGCACTGTATATTAAAAGAGATATGCCAGCTAATAAATCTTTGAGTATAAACATGCTAACACAGGGTAGTAAGAAAAGCATCTTCTGGAGGGAGAGATTCATGTCTCTGCAAAGGGGACAGGAAGGGGAAAGGCAGTAGGAAGAGGCTAAAATAATTAAATTTGGGTCAATAGACCTTGCCGAGTTACATACAAGGGGAGATCCATAATCCTGCTTGTTCCTTGATCTGCTTGCATTTCCTGAACACTCTGTGCTGACCAAGCAGGTTGCTCCTTAGCTCTTACACTCGCGTCTTATATACATAATATATCCATCTCATATCCTCCAGACCTGTTTACACCCCCCACTGAAATATGTCTGGACCTTAGTAGGGATGCTTTGCTTTCGTTCCTGAAAGGATGGATGTGAGGGGAACAAGCACTAGGTCACACTCTGATTGGGTAGTATATAATTAAGGTTGCATTTGGCAGCTTTCAATTTTAGGTGAGAATTGAAGGGGAATTAGAGTGACTGTGTCTATTACCAAGCTCACCTCAGAGTCAAGGAGCATATATCAGTTCTCTGAGGCTCAGTCCCTTTTCAAAGATTGCTTCAGTTGGTCAGGCTCGCTAACATCTAAAGGCTGTTAAGATGGGCTTGTGTCTTTGGAGTGAATTCGATGTTTCTGAAAGACGACAACAAACTGCAACTAATTTTGATGATGATGATTGATGACGAGGCTTTTGCTTTGACTAAAATACTCCCCCACCAAGCCACAACTGTGAGACATTCCCCACAGAAACGCATCACTATCACCGCGTCCATGCCACGTTGGACACTAGCTCCAGCGAATCGTTTTAAATGTATTTTAAATGGCAGTAATAAGGCCTGCTGAGTGATTGATGTTGTCAGCAAATAGCGTATACCTAAGCAACCCTGGGCCCAGCAGGTGTAGATCAGCAGCACATTAGACAGACAGAGGAAATGTGGCGCACATGTGGTGACGTCTGGGAGAAGAGACAGATATCAGTCGTCCCTCAGCAGCGGCGCTACAGTATGGACTGGAAGTGTTGTAGGAGTCCTGCCCAGGAGGATCCATATAATGCTCTTCATTTGCTGCAGGGAAAACTGAGACATCCCAGGATATTGATCCAGCTATTGGCATTATTCGATGGTTTCTTTCAAGCGTATTGTTAAGCTGCCAAGAAAAGAATTAAAGTGTCTTGGGCTGATCTCCCTGTCATCAGGGTGAACCATGTACATGGTAATACTTGCATATTCAAAGGTTACTCCTGCTCTTGAAGAAAGAGAAAGGCATGGCCTCAACCTTTTTCCAGTTCTTAAATTAAACTTATTCAAGTTCAAATTGAAATACGGCTGTGGCAGGACAACTATCTTTTTAACTGTAAGCTGTAAATTCATATATTTAGCTCACTATTTTGGTAGTATCCCTACCGTAGTGAAATACTGTTGCCTTGTCCAGTCTGCATTGAGGCTGTGGAGGCTGCCCTTGACTTTGAGCCGTTCCCAGGCTCCTGAGGGCTGTGAGGGGCTCCGAAGGGACAGCTTTGTGTGACGCACAGAGAGCAGATGTTCCTCCGCATTTGTTGTGGCCACTTTGGGATGCCGTCTCTGACCAGACCTGACCCCCTGACCTTTTAGGTTGATTAGCATGCTGTTGCAGCAGGGGTGAGAAAATCTAATCTCTTATACTCTTATACAGTTGTACAGTATACAGTTTTGCTTTTGAGATGGAGAAAAAGTTGTTCTCCGTGGTTGTTTTTCAGTGTGAAACCTACAGTACCTACAGATACAGTAAGCTGACATAGTTTGTCCATTTAATAAAACTCATCGTTTTGTTCTATAACTTGTTTTTAAATTGCTACTGTGGGAGTAGGGCTTCATAAATTTCAGTGAGATTCTTCTAACATGACACCACTTTTACTGTGTGCATAGTTTGAGAGAACTCATACACGCCATGAGGGAGTAGATCTTGTGGATCTGAACTGACAATATATTACACTTGTCATAAACAGTCCAATGATGAATTTGCCGTGGCATCACAATGTTTTAAATAAAGAGCTTTTCTTCTGCTTCTCCTTCTGTTCACAATGTATTGTGGCATAGTGAGAGGTTGTGAGACTGTTCCCCACTGACCATCTTCAGGCCCCGGGGCTTTCTGTGGGGAATGAGCTACTTGCAGACCACTTCAATGAAATTCCATCACAGGTATCATTCGCAATTCTTGTAACCATGTTCAGACTTTATAATGTGACAGGCTCTGTCAAAATCTGGATTATTGGAATAGAAGTTAAACCAGAATTTTTTCTCCAATGGATAATTTGTTAGAGGGTCTAATGCTGTTACTAAAAGGTGTTCTGAAAGGATGGAAAGACTTTCGGAATTTTGATTTTTTGTTGAACCAAGAAAGTTAACTTTGCTGGAGTTTAACAAACTTAATACAGTGGGGGAAAGTGCAGAAAGAGGTGACGCTGATGTGCAGGCATCACTCTGAACTTTGATGCACACGAATAAGCACTTATTCATAGTTCTGAGTATATTTATGTCCACATTTGTCCATATAACATAATATCAAATCTTAATCAAAAAGACTGTTCAAACTGTGAAATTATCACTGATGCGGGGAAATTACACATTTAAAAAGCACACCTAATAAGTCATTTAACAAGACTGAAATTTAAACGAGTCTTCATACGAGTGCCAGCCTAAAAATTAAATGTCTCCCATTTGCTCACATTATTCTGATCAGTTACATTTAATAATCTCTATTTTACATTAACCACAGCCTTGTGTGAGTCAGTTTCCTTTCTGCTGAAATGCCAGCTGATTTATGCTTTAAAAGTTTGACTGTCAAAAGGCAGTGGCTGAGCTGTGATAGCTTTGTACTGTCTGTCCCTTCAAAGACGTGCTGCACAGGCTCAGGTTGATTTGACCTCAGCCACATTGTTGACTTTTTTTAGGTAATGGGAAGCATCTTATTGTGTTGTCTGAGGAACAGTGATTACTGCTTTCCCTATGAAAGTTTCTCCAAGATCAAAGACTCTCTCATGCATTAATAAAGGGTGTTTTGTGAGAGTCTTATTAGCTGTAATGTGCCTGTCTGGTAATTCATGTCTGGTGGCAGCAAGCGTCAGTTGTAAGCGGAAGAATGAAAGAGCACAGACAGTGTTGTATTTCAATATTGCTGCATTTTATGGGTGCAGGGGCTAAATTTATATTGATCTGAATTTGATAATGATTCTATTAGCTCTATTAAATCTGGATATAGTCAAGGGCTCAGTTACGCATTGAAACAGAAAAAGAGCCAAACAAAACAAATTAGTGTGTAAGGGTGGATTGTGTTGCATGTAATATAAGAGGGGACCAAGGGGGATCATCAGGAACTGCCACAAAGTTGGAAAGGAGAGAGCAGGAGACAGTGTTTGTGTATGTGTAAATACTGTATCTGAATAGCTTCTTTCTGATGATAATTAATGCAGGTTTAATGGGATTTTCACACAGCAGGAAAGTGTGGATGGAGTCGATTACATTCTGACACATTTCTCACAAATTGTTTTACAAATCAAGCATTCTAATTCTTATTTCCTTAATTTGAGAACTCACCTGAACACTGAGTGACACCGGCCCTCGTCTATGTTACAAAGGTCACTAGGTCACTTGTTATTAACATGCTGACCAAATATTGACACCCATCTGACACTGGTCGGCAGGCCTGCCAATACCTGACTCAGATTATCATGGTCAGACAGAGGTCATTATCAGAAATCTGGGCCACGATGGGGACCTCAGGGACTCCACTATTCAGCGGCTCAACGGGCCTGTTGCCCAGACAGGTCAGGTCATGGCAAGCCCCCACCTTCCCACCTCGACTCTACCCTGCGCATTTCTTCCTCTCTATCTATTCTGTCTCATCATCTTGTTTTTTCTCTTAAAATGTACTGCTGCTTGTATAAAAGGGTTTACAGGCACACCTTGATGTTTTCTTAGTTTCTGGGGATCTTTTCTATCGCTAGATTTACAGCCATGTAGGTTATCAGCACTGAGCGCCTCCAAGCTTTGCCTGTGGCTTCTGCAGTTACCGGTTGACGCAGAGGAATCACAACTCATCCTCAATGTTCATTTCAGCTGGCTGCGGTGGGGCTGATAAATCTTTAGGAAAACACTCATTTAGACCATACGCATACAGATACATGCCTTACAAATAATGGACATTGTATACTTAGGGGAATTAACGTAAGACATTTTACGCAGTCTAAGAAAAATATAATTCATGCATAATTGATTGGCGGCATGATTGCCTGAGTTTACTGTCATTTTTCTGTGGTGAGACAAAGTCTTTCCTCAGGCTGTTTAGCCTAATGGACTTTGGGGATATTTAATTTAGGGCTGTCCAGGAGCAGAAATGTAGCTCCAGAACTCTCCCTCTCTTTTATATAACATGTATGGCCCTAGCCACTCAAATGACTTCCATTTAGCATGCAAACCCGTGGTCAGAGCCCGTCTAATTGCCTGTCATTTTGATAAAGTCTATCAACTTATTTAAATATTGAGGTGAGAAGAGTAGTAGGCTTGGCAACGGAGTATTTTTGTTGTTGTAGATTGATAACTTGGTCGGATATGTGTTTCACCACATATGTTTTTGGTTTATAATGTCTTACCTAAGCACCGTTCAGTAGCATATCGCATTACCAGAGTAAAGCACATTTATGCTGGAGAGTAACAGAAATCTTAAAATTCTGCAAATCTCTCAGAGCGTTATTATCATGAACCAATATATTTACTGTCTGATCGTTACTATTCAAATACAGTCTAAAGTACTGCATGTTTAGAAGTATTCTGGATAAACATACATTTAATCAATTTTGATAAGGAAAGTCATGTTATATTTCATCTTATGTTGAGGAAGGCAACATCTTTATTTTGTGCACCAGGGGTTGTTTGAACCTATTGGCCATATGATATGCTCATATTTTAACTGACACAGGCCATCTTTGTTCTAAATGCTGCCATGTGTTTTGAACAAAATTCTTGGTATGTTGCTGAATGTGGTGGCCAGGTTGTTAGAGTAATTCATACTCGCTGTGCACCAGCCAAGTTTAGATTGGCAGGAAGTCTGTCTGAAGGAGGGGTAAGATTAAAGATAGGTAATGTCTGGTTAGATTAGTTCAGAAAGGTTTCCCTTCAGTGTGCACAGTGAGCAGGTGAAATAGTCCAATCGTGGTGCTAACCGGTGAATAAGAATATGTAAGTCTTAAAGACTTAATGTTCCTCCCACATTTTAACTCTTTACCACGAGCATTCTAGTTAAAGTGAGTAACGATGGCTCAGGACGAGTGTGGGCGAACAGCCACAGTCAGCAGCAGGCCATCTCACAGCTGGTGGACAGGGTGAGCGGAACATGACCAAGCCCCCAGTCGGTCATCGCTTCATTATCCCTCTGTAACCATCCACATCAACAGACACCTCCGCCGCAGTCTGTTGGGCCTGCGTTGCACCGACCACTCGCCCGAGACGAAAGGCAATGAACTCCAAAACATGCCGTTCATCTTCCAGATGGAGTGATTTACTGATTTAGCATGGGCTCTCTCCCCAAAGAGTGACTGCACCCATACGGCAGCATTCCCCACTCTGCTGAATAAACATTTATATTCTTTAACTTGATGTTCTGATATTATGAAAATAGAAATCAAGCAGTCAAAATGCATTTGGAGCATTCCGTGCATAACCAACCAATGGATAAAATAGAGAAAAATGACACTGGGGGAGTAAGTGAGGAAAAATGAATATATCTGACTGGACTGCCGTGCTCAGAGGAGATTTGAAATCGTGCTAGGGAGGGATGGGAGTGAGATCTGCTCCTTTTCCTGCTGAGTTGTACCAAAAGAAAAGAAGGGGCACAGTTATTTTTATCTGCCTTTTTTCATTACCTTCCATGAAGGAGAGTTTTTCCTAGAAGCTGAATTTCACTGTCGTAATTTTCTCATCACTCTGTTGCAGCCACCTGTCTCCTCCCAACATCTCCTTCCTTTGTCTCTTGAATAATAAGCCCACATCCTCATATGGAATGGGGTAAGGAAAATGACCAGAGAGGAAGAATACAAGGTGTTAGTGAAGGAGGCACGAGATGAAAAAGCGTGTGTGTGTGTGTGTGTGTGTGTGTCTTTGTGTGTAGGGGGGTAAATACAGAAAAAAAAACAGCACTGCAACAGAAATTTGTGGGGGGAGGGAGGATGTATACTAAAAGATGAGAGAGGTGACCTTTTTCTCCCTGACTTGCTCTGGTCATCAGTAAGCAGCCATGTTTGAGAGGGACGCCATTTTCTTACCCTGCTCATTACAGGGTTTTATATTCAGCTGGGTTGGGATTCGCTGGTCACTGTTCAACCCTGCAGTCATGTCAGGCATCAGATGAAGGGTGTGCATTATGCCTGCTTGTGCATGTGTGTGTCAGGTTTGAGGGAGGGGCTGTGAAGGGGAGCCAGGGGCACTCAGATTAGACAGACAGACCCCCGGGTTGGAGGCCAGAGCTCAAGTTCATCACTGCAGACGTTTAAAAGCTCTTCAGAAAGCAATTGGGGTCTGTGATTTTGGCCTCTGCGACAGCTCTCCTCTCGTCACCAACATCACCATTCCTTCTCTGGCTTTTGCTCCTGCGCGTCTTATCCCGGTCCATGCTGCGCACAATCATTCCGCTACTTTTACTTGTAGTGTGTAAGCTTGACCAAACGCCACACTGACCACATGTATGTTTTCTGGTGCTGTTTTTTCGTCTATGAAAGACAGAGGCGCTGTTGTATGGGGCATGCGCATGGGGTCAGACTTTGCTCTGACTACAATACACAGCGACAGTACAACACACACACATGCTATGAACATCATCTTTCCTCCTCCCTCCTGCCCTTCTTCCAACACAACCTCCTCCCTCTTTACACCCCTTCACGAGGACATCTGCTCCCTCAGCGTAGCTGCCATTGTGGCACTCCACACTAACATGGGTTTTAGCCACTGGTGGTGTGAAATTAAACAGCCACCTCGTCCCTTGATGATAAGTAGCGTCCTGTCTTCATGCTGTGGCTATCTCCTGTCACACAGCACAAGGTCACGCTTTCAAGGGTGATCATGGGAATTAGAGTTTACTATTGTAAAAAAAAAAAAATTACCAAAAGGGAACCTGAAGGAGGAATAGTTTTAAAAATCATGTCAGGACAGGCTTTTGATTTTTGATTTTTGATGCTTCTGACTAAACTCTATCTGATACTCTGTTGGACATGAATTTTATACTGAGTCCCCCTCACCATGCTGCACCCATGTCCATTTTATGCTCCGATTTCATGAAAATAAACATACCAAGGACTTTTTTCATCGTTGAAAATCTTTGATTTACATGTGAAAATTCCGTACAATATAATTACATATCATTCAAAGAGACACAATAAGAGAAGTACACTTTGAAATGAAAGTAGTCATGGAAGAAATGAAAAGGCTTTTTTTTCCTTGGCAAATTATCTTTTTTAAATTAATAGTTAATATTTCAGTATTGTTATATATTTTTAATTCAGCCTTTGCATTTTTGCAAATATAATGTATCCTTCCACATTCATTTCTCTGCTCAGCCTTGATGAGCACTTCAAATGTGAATTAAAGCACTCCATTTTAAGAGGAAAATGAGTAATAATTCAAAGATATTAATAAAACATAATAATGCTATTCAAGAAAATTGAAAGTTGAAAAACAGAGGAGAGGAAAGGGAAACATTAACTCTTAGAGTGTTTAGTGATGTTTTATGCTTGCGTGTCTGGAATATAATGCACACAGAGTGACTAGCGGAGCACTGGAGGGCAGGTTTATGTCTCATTGGTGGGACAGGGTGATGAGGTCAAGGAAAGCACACGACTGTTGGGTGAATGAGGCTATTTAGTTTCACCAAACCTCTCATTAATGTGCATTATCTTGTTTATATAATCTCCTTTTTTTGTGACTTGTAACATGGCGAGGCAGGCAGCGCTCAGAGGTGAGGCAGACAGGCCGAGGTGTGTCGCAGAGGGATCACAGGAGTGGGAGGATCACAGGTTTCTCTTTCTTTCTCTTGCTCATAAGTTATGACTTTCTTCTCCGTTCACTTCGTCTCTCTCAATTTGAGATAGTTAAGCAAAGGAAATGAAATTTCTTTTTTCTTAGAGAAGCGTTTAAAAATAATATTGGAAATTCTCGTGATTATGATAACATTAAAATGATTGAGATGGACTGTTAATGCCATTGGAGTCATTTCCCAGTTCTACTTAAGCTCTAATGGCAGTGATAAAATGGTCTGACTGGGCCTTGGGTCACATCATTTTCTTTTGCAGGTGCAGCAGATAGGCATCCTGTGGCTGGGGATCAAGCTGTTAACTGGCATCTATGGGCACAGACAGCTGGAGATAGAATTAAACTTCTGTAAAATAAAACGTAGCACAGTGAGTGCCACTGGGATTGTCATAGGTTGTGCAGGCAGTCATCTTTGCACATCTTGAAATTGAGTAATTATGCAGTTATTATTCCTTAAATTTGCCTTTGTTTAAACCTTTAAAGGAGTCTTTAAATGTGTTCATGGCTGTGATGTTGACCAATTTTGTCCAGTGATCTTCCTGGATGGTTGTGTTTCTGTTGTTGTGTTTCTCCTGCTGTGGGAGAAAAAAGCAAGGCCGATAGTGCTGACAGAGTCTTGAGGGTCCACTCTGCAGTCATGACTCCTGCCTGGCTGTTTGCCCCCATGGGTGCATATTGCACGAGCCTGTTGACCAGTAGGGCAACTCCAGCTTACGCAGCCATTTCCAGCCCCCATCCCCTTGCTATGTGCAATTACAGGCCTCACACACCTTAACTGCTCTCTACTTCTGTCTTTAACTGAGTATCTAATAACTGGAGCACACTCATTTTGTATTAATTGTTATTCAGATTATTTTCAGTGAAAAAAAACGCTTTTTTGTTAAAAACATTTTTTCTCAACATTTTTAGCATCTAAAACATGCAGTAATGTAACGAGATGAGTCAGTGTTTTATTTATTTTTTCATTTTTTCAGTATTGTGAGTGTGTGAGACCCAAACGGGGCATTTTTCAATCTGTGCAAACTTGGGAAACTGCTCGAATTCCTGTTTGGTTAGATGTGATCTTATTAGAGTGCTATTTTAAACCGTTTTTTCATCAGAGAAAAATTCAAAAGCTTTCCAAAAAGGTCAAAAGTTGTATTGGGGCTTTGCTTTAATCTTCCTGAATATTTATAAATCGTCGCTAAAATAGAAAATATATATATATATATATAGTGGTTGTCAGTATGTTATTTTAGTTTATCTTATTGATTAACACTTGGATCATGACAGTGATTAATCTTTAACTAATTGATCATGTAGATAATAATATTTTCTATATGAACCTTCCATGCATTTCAGCCTCTAGACTGAGGGGTGTGTCAGTCAACCTGAATAATGTAATTATATCACATCCAAGAAAATAAGGGTAGTGAGGTTTAAAAAATAAATCATTTGAATAGCTTGAATTTTTTAATGTTTCTGTTGAATAAAATTATTCCTTACATTTTGAGAAGCTTAAATGGAAAAAGATTTTAGTTTCCAATCATCGTTTTCATAAACAAAGATTTTATTCATCTTGTCAAAGTTTGTAAATAATTAACAATGGTGAGATTAGAGTCTAGTGCTCTGTGTTAGAATGTATTCATTTATATGTAATTCCAACCCAATACAGACTGCTTTTATTGTATTCATGTTTCAGCATTAATGAAAGTGCTGTCCTCACAAGTAAACTGAAACAAAAAATAAATAATGAAATAGTTATTTGAATTTTCTAATATTGTCTACTTTAGTCTTTCCCTTTATCTTGTTTTTCTCTGTCAATCACTCACTAACATACACACAGAAACACACGCAAGCATACACACACACACACACACACACAAGTACACAGTACTATAAGCCGTTTTGATGAAAAAATGAGGGGCAGTGTGATTTGGGACAGCTTGGAGCCAGCAGTGATGTCATTAAGCAGCACCTTGGATGATAAGGCAATCCCAGCCACTGAATAAATAAATATATTAGAATCATATCTTATGAATTCTTTTCACCTCCCTTCAGACTCCCGCTATCCCAAATCCTGACCCCTCATCCCTGCCCCCTACTGCCCACCACCCCTGCCTCCCATAAACACAAGTATGGCAAGTGCACCCCTTCGCTGCTGAGGCAGTCGCAACCACTGCTCCCTCCCCCCGTGTGTCCACCGGCATATTGGGTGCGTGTGTGTTGGGGGGGGGGAGAGAATGCAGCTTTGTAATAAATAATGCATTTTACTAATACGCATTCAGGTGGAGTCATTCTTTGGCCCCGTCTCATGCACATCCACAGAGAAGAGAAATATAGAATCCAAGAGGGGAAGGCTGTCCTCCTGAACTGGAATCAGTGACGGCTCGATAATAGGCTAAAACAACGAGTATGAGCGCGAAAGAGTGAGAGAGGGAGAGAGTGATGAGAGAGGGGGAACAGAGAAAGAAAAGAGGGGGAGGAAGAGAGAGGGAGAGAGTGGCAAGCATATTATAACTCATCCATGTGGATCACCCTAGTAGATTGGGAGCAATCCCTTGTTGAAATTGTCTTCTAAACACTTAGAGAGAAGGAGACAGAACGGAGCGACCAGCCCATCTCAGTGTGCCTGTGTGTGTATTCTCACACTGCCTGCTATCCCAGCCAAGGTAGAGAGACCTCTGACTGACTGCCTGCATGTGTGTGTATTTCACTTTGCTCCTGTGCGTGTGTGTGTGTGTGTGTGTGTAGCCTATCTTGTCAACCAGCCAGCTAGTGAGTCTGTGCATGTTTGAGTGAGAGGGAGAGAAAGATATGTGTGTGTGTGCGTGTGTGTGTGCGCATGTTATGCACCCTGGATGTTGCCTTGTGCTTTAAACAGCTGCCTACAAGCCCAGGTAGTGTGCGCCGGCTTCTAAATAAGCAGCACATTCACCGTCCCCTTCAGGACGGGAGGCAAAGCTGCAGAGTGTGAAATCAGACTAATACAGTGGCGTTGGGCTGAGCAGGAGCAGGAGGAAGCTCCTGCATGACTTACTTAGACTAGAGGTTTAGAGGACAAGAACCAGCAGAAGAACACAGGGGATTGGAGGTGAAAGACAAAATGGAAAAGAAAGACATTAAGGTTAGTAAAATGTTTTCATTTCTGCTCTGTCTATTTTTACTTTTAGCCTTCAGGACTCTGAGTACAGTTAGTGTGCAGCTGAGACTGAGCCTGTGACTGTTCTGATTTGCTGCAGAAAGTATTGATTCTTTTGTAAGTTTGTGGGCAGCGTACTCTTTTTGATCCTGCCAGGTGAGAGCAGATAGAAACACTGGGGGGGGCTGGCATAGAGTGGCCCAACTCCATACTTGGTATTTATGTGTTTCAGGGTGTGCAGTCCCTTTTGTTTACATAACTTTATGTTGTGGTGTCAAGATTTAGTTTACAGTACAACATGTACAGCCTACAGTATGTCTGAAAAGCAAATGAGCTTTGTTTTGTGACAGAAAACTCTAGTGTGTGCATGTGTGCTGATAGGGCTAGAAGTTCTGTTCAGTGCTCCTGGAGTGGACTAGATAAGACTACAATGAATGAAAGTGGTTGTGATAAGATAAAAAGAAAAGAAAGTAAATTACTTTTCAGCTACAGTTGGTGCAGATGGCATAAAGAGATGATGCCATTCAGAAACAGACACGGTGAGCTCAAAACACGGCGAACAGTCACTGTGTCATGTGGTGACGTGTTGCCCAATCACAGTCAGTGTGTACAGGTGCAAAAAAGATCATGTGACCATGGTGCGCACACAAGATGGTGTCCACAGCTTCATTACAGAAAGTTCTGCTTACAATGCCATGATGTAGTTTTCAAAGTTTTTTTTCCATATACTATATAAACATTGAAAGAGTTAGTCTCACAATTGAGAAAAAGTGTTGAGTATTTTTAAGAAGTTGTAAGATTTCATGTTAGAAACTGTGGAGCAGAAGTTTGTGAAATGATGATGTCTGACTTTCGATGTGGCACAGTTGAAAAAAGAGTCTGGCAGAGGATGTTTCTGTCTAAAAGCACATTGTGAGCAGGTGTGAAATACTGGGTGTGCAGGTATGTGTCAGCATGTAGATGTGTTTAGCCACACACTAGCAAAGGAAAAGTGAAAAAGTGTGGACTACCAAATTGTCAGCAATACTAAAGACATCAACACAAAAATTTCGGCCATCCATCACAGCTGTCGGCCTGTTTCTGTGGCGACAGTGATTTATTCCAGGGCCGAAATCATTTGGAGTCTCTCTCTCTCTCACACTAACTCACTGGCTTACTCACTCACATTCACTGACACACACACACACACACACACACTCATGTATACCATGCACAGCAGCTCTTCCAGTGTTAATAAGTGTAGATTTTTTTCCTGTTGCAACTATTTGGAGTTGACGAGCATTGACTGGAGAATTATCTGTCCACTTACTGAGCTGATATGGCTCAGGGGCGGGTGTTCAAAATATTAGACATATTTTATTCTGTTGAGTCTTGGCTTTCACAGTGTTTCTTTTTTTGTACTTTCAAAGTAATATCAGCCCAGATAGTTTTGTCAGAATGGAAGGACACTAAATCAGAGGAATCACAGTACATACTGACACGCATTTAAAACGTCTCTTTTATGGCGGTATATTCATAACGAACACACTTTTGTTCACTTTTTAGTATACTGTAGATGAAATGGGAAAACACACCTTTAATCATATCACAATATACTTCAATAGCACCACAGACAGAGGACAGTTGTTTTCATTTCTCAATTCTGGGTTAGATGATAGATAAGCAGCGTTTGTAATCACTGTTGTAGAAATGTGATATTCTGTCCAATCTGAGGAAAAAGGAAAACAAGAGACACAGAAGTGCTCAATCCCTATTTTTCTGCCTTGACAATTATGATTGCTTGAACAGAAATGTTCTGTTTTTACTATCATTACGTGTCTTTCTGCATACTATACAGACAGTATACATAAATGAAGGCCTTCACACCATGATGACCCAAATTCTAATTCTAAACATAAATCCTACACAGGAAGTTGCAGGTGTTCTTACAAGTATACAAGATTATTTTTGGCATACAGTCAGCTACTGTTGTGCTTCTGACACAAACAGAATGAATGTGGAATCGTGAATTAAATCTGATATGTGCTGGGTATGCTTCCATTTACGGAGTGTGTTTGTGGGTGAAGACAAAGAGCAAAACAGATGCCTGCAACAATACCAGTTTGACCCTCTCCTTCGCTTATATCACTCTCTTTTCATTTCCTTTCTTTCATCCACAGCTTCTCTGGTATTTTTTCATATGTCAGATGATAACTCAGGTCCATGTCTGTGCTGGAAGATTTATAAGTCAACACACTGCCCCTAATATCCCTCCTCGGCCAACAAGCACACGCACTTCTAAAGCCCACGCTCTACCCCTAAGCCTTGGTCCAAGCCCTATGACTTCACCTTAAGACTGGCGTGTGCATGCATTTGCAGTCATGTGACTTTGTGATTTGCTATGACACGATGATGCTACTTTTGGAGAAGCATGTTCAGGAGCTGTCAGCTCTTAATATGTTTGTCTGTCTGCACAGTTATCTTCAGTGTTGATCTGAGCCGGTCTGCAGAGAGTGCTGGGTTGTGTATCCTGCTCTGGTCTGGTCTGGCCTGGCCCGCATACATCAGGAGGGTTAAAGCTAGTTCTGCGACTGAGGCTGACCAGAAAGCTCATTCGGTCTCTGAGTATTTTGAGCATGTCTTATTAGAATGCAGCAAACATTACAGATGAATCATCCCTTTTTCTGGCTGAGTAAAAAAATTGCATCCTGAATGCTAACAACAATACTGTAAATAACAGATAGATAAAAAAAATGGTCTATTTATTTATTTATTTTTGTAAATTAAGATCATTGAAGGATTTTCATGTCATTGTCATTAGCAGACATGTAATTCCCATAGTCCAATTGCAGCACCAGTCATGTGAGGCCTGTGTGACTCAGACTGTCGATGCATCTGAATAGTGATTGAACTCCGTCTAAGGTCTGGGCCTTGCCATGATAATTTGCCAAACTTAGCTCTGCCCTAAAATCCTGGATTAATGCCTGCTTCAAGAGCTTAACATGGTCAGCCATTCAACCATGCAATAGATTGACTGGGCTACCCTGATTACTCCTCTGGAGTTTCACAAGCTTGGTTGTGATGTTTCCTTATGGAAACCTTTTTATTTCAATTATCTTTTCTATTATTTGAATTGTGATCAAACGTATAAGGTCCTGATATTTTTTGTAACACAAAAATTATTCAGAATTCTCAGTTCATGTCATTTACATTTTTATGCAAGAATATTTAATCAAATGTATAAAATTAGTCTTACAAGTGAAAGCAGTTGTTATAGTATTTATTGCAACTTTTTGAATATGTCAGTTGTTAATATTATTCGTATGATTCAATGTCGCAAATAACACATTTGTATGAATGTGTTTACATATAAAATACACAATACAAAAAAATAAATAAGCCAGCAAAACCTCCATTATAGCAGATGCAGTGGCATAAAATAGATATTTGTAGATTTATTTATATGTATATTTGAGTAAATCAAAGCATCGGGGCATGCCTTTTCTCTGTCTTTCTGTCTTTCTGACAGTTTCCTCTGCCTTTTCAAACAATATATACTGAAAGAATGCATCATTTTCCCTGTGCTTTTGTGTGAATCATAGTGTGCAGCATAGCACATCACCATGGAGCTATGCAAAATGTCGTATCAGAGATGAGCTATTTAAATTCACAGATTTTTGTGTGAGGCTTTTGTTAGCATATGAATACTGTTTTGGCAGCTAGTGTCTTTGCTTTATTCCTTCGGTGATACACGCTCCTCCATTGGCTTTTCACCCTGACTGGCATCTGTTCTCCTCCTATAAGATATTCACCTTGCTGCTGTCAGTATGGTGGAGCAGCTGGGATTGGACGCTGCCCTCAAGTATTAAGTGTTTACGGACACTGGAAACAGATGCATTGAAAAAAGAGAAAAAAGTCACTGCTGCCTTCGACACAGCTTTTCCATTTGACTAAAACAGTCGTATCTATAAGTCTGACTTGCCTCTATGATCAGAATTCCTGAGACACAGTGTGTACTGTTTAGTGATGATTGTGGAAAACTGCACAGCCTCAAGAAGTTTTCATTTGCATCTAGCAGATAGAGGAGCTGATGCTTTTAAGGGAGTAATTTAATTCCATTACTATCCCTGATTTACAAAATTCTGCTTGACATCTTGTTGCCTCGTCTCTTGTCGAGATGTTTGTTTGCATGTCAATCTGGGGGTTCTTTCTGCTTTTAATCTGTAACATCCAGTCCCTTAGAATACAGTGTATTCACACTGGCCTTAATTGCACAATGTCAGAACTGTATAGTCACTCTACATCTTATTTACATCTCATTGCAGCTTATCACTGCAGTCATGTGCATAATCACTTTATGCTTTTCTCACGTTTGAGTAACTTTTGCACCCTCATCTGTAAGCCTGACCAAAGACTGCGCTTCTTTAACCGCAGTGTTTTATTTAGTGTATCACCCAAGAGAAGACTTTAATCATTTTTATTATTATTATTTTCTTATCATTATTATAATGCCCTTTCAAGGATAATGATAATGAAAGTATTTTCAGGTTACATAAAATGGCTTAATTGTTGTATTGTCTTGTCTTTTTTTCCTAATTTACTCTTGACCCTCTTTGTTGCATAAAATGTAATTTGTTTTGGTTACATAATTTTAAAAAAGGGACAAAAAAAAACAGTTGGATGCGAGGCGAAAACTGTTTAAACATTATGTTGAAGAGGATGAGGGATGATGTGTTGTGTTGTTTAGCTTCAAAACCTGAGCTTCTGAGCGGAATTGCTCATGATAATGTGCAGGCACAGTGCTATGTGTTTCATGGTGAGCTGTATGTAAGAGTGATGATGGTGGGGTTTGGTGCTATGTTGATTCCATCTTGACTGTTCTGCAATAATTCAGGAGGGGAGGAGGGGCAGGGTGGTGGGGGGAGGCACCATTTTATTCCTCCAATCCTTCTCCGCCACCACTGGAATATAATCTGCTGTCTCCTGACCTTCAAATCATGCAGTGCTGCAGTCGTTTCAATTGGCCCGGCCGCCATTAGCGTGAAATGTCCTCTAGCCACTCTGCTTCTGCACATGGAAGATTTCCTTTCTCCCAGCATGGCTTCCCTTCTCTACTTTGCTCCTTCTCTCCATCTCGTATTCTCTCCAACATGCCCCCTGAAGCTTGGCTGTCGTGGAGGGTGGGAACCCCTTGCACTAAGGAAATGAGCCACCACAGGAGATGCTGCTGGTCAAACGACAGTATGAAAAACACTCACTCCATTAGTTCCTGAAATGTTTACAATGCAGGGTTTCTCCAGACACACAATAAATAAATATAATAGATAAATAATAAACAAATAAATCAATCAATTTAGTACACACCTTACCCAACAGATATTTTACAGTTTTTCAAGCTTTCCTTGCAAAATGTTTGTATGTATGACCTTTACTGATGAATCTGATGTTATCAAGCATCATATTGGCATCTAGTGTAATAATAACAAAGATGAATATATATATATATCTTGGCTGCATATTTTACTTAAAAAGCTTAGTTGTTTGTTGGGTTTTTAGGACTGAGATAGATCCATTCCGTTTTGAAAAAATACAAAAGCAAAAACACGCTTTTTTCATTTTTGATTATGTTCCCATAGACGGCAAATGCAGCTTCACGATGTTATAAACTGACAGTTTGTGGTCACAGGTCTTTTTGGCACATGTTGAGGGAAGATCCTCTCGGCCAAGTGCATCACATCTAGGGAGCAGCCAGGGCCCACTTATATCACCGAATAAAAGGAAAAAGATATACTGACTGGAGCACTGAAATCACATGCCAGAGCTCAGCATGTGATATGTTGCTTGTAGATAGATAGATCAATATTTGAAAGAGGACATTTTTGAGACGATTTGAATATTAAAAATATATCAGAGGGCAAACAACATTCATGGCTGTCTTCAGAACTGTGCTGAGAGACGTGTGTCAAATCTCCAGAGAGATACTTTATTCAGAAGGGTCAAGGGTTTCTCTGAGTGCTTGAAAAGATGCAAGAATTTATGATTTGTTTTTTTTTTTTTGTTCCTCATTTATAAAAAAGAAACTAGTGTAAAAGTGTCAGCAGTACCTTTCAAATTATGTTTACCATCCGCGTGCCTTATGAATTATTTTTCCTCCATATTCATAAGCACAGATAAATATCCTATGACCTAGAAATCTTCTCACAATAAAACTTCATTACACAAACTCACAGGTTTCAGCATTTCCTTATTTTTCCTGTTTCTAAAAAAGAAAAATGTTGTTTTTCTGGTTTTCCTTTGAGCGGCTGTGATTCGCCCTGCCACTGCTTGTTATGTTTCTGGGGCAATGACAATTGCAAATATGTACTTCTGTGTACATGCGCTTGACTGTGTGGCAGCTTTGTGGAAACACTGACCCAGGTGCTGTGGATGAACTGATGAGATTTGTTTATACAGAAAGTCATTGTGTCTCTTCGTCTTCCATCAGTCCTCGTCTTAAACCTTCTCTGTGGTCTATTTCCCCCCCACTGGTTGTTATTACATACAGTGTATATATTTATGATTAATGACCCCGCTGGGGTACAGCTATAATACTATGACCTCAAGGTAAAATTGAAATGCATGCACTGACTGGATGTAGAGCATTCATATGTTATTGCCCAATATACTTAGCAGCCATTACATTTGTTGGCTCTGGTGAAAATAAAACAGAAGGCTATGAGGTTTCAAATCAACAAGGCCACTTTAAGAAATAGACTTATTGGAATTGCATTAAGTTGATTATACTGAGAAATGAATACTCTTTACAGTGCAGCAGTGTTAAACACTCTTGTTTCTCCCAGCTATAGGAGTGCATCGACAGTCGGTCAGCATCAATTAAGTCTCCTGATCTGTATATCCTGAGAGGCGGGACTTGTTGTCTTCTAATAAAGCCAGTCTGTGGCAGCAGAATGTTTCATTTCCTCTAGGAGATTGCCCTCAGTAATGCTGAGTGCTTATCATAGTCCCAGAAAAGGACTGCAACAACAAAACATTCAGATGCTTGATACCCAGATCAACCTGGGGCCAGTGCTGACAGCGCCTCTATGCATCACTTGGATCTTTTTAGTTGCAAAGATGCATTTAGACTCAAATGACCTCTTGCTCTTTTAATCTGCACTACCGTGTGTTTGGTTTGAATAATACCACGGGCTAAGCATTGTTTAGTTAATAAGTTGTGTTAGAAAGTGGCTCTTCACTTAATGTGTTGTTTTTTTTGTTGTTGTTTTATATAGCAAGTTTGGGACACACACGGTATTTTGGGACTATTACGAGGGGTTGTATGTGTCTGTTTGTGCAGATGAAAATGAAAAATGGGGTCTGGGAAGGACAGGGTTGTGTGGGGGCCAAGCTGTCCCTGGCCATTCATTCTCTCCGGCCCCCCTGTCTAATTAATGGGCCTCGTTCATACACGTTATTGCACCAGAGGGTCTGTCACTCATTAATCATGTGACCCTCTGTGGCACAGTTAATGACCTTGGAGGAGTAGATCAGCTGGAGATGGCTGAAGCTGTGGAATTAAATTGTTTCTGGAAGTGGTCATGGTCACATCAGGTGCTTTACCATCCTCTCTGCTCAGGCCCTCTTCTCTTACAAATCAGCCTGTGTCGCACCCATAAGTCCTTGCAGGTTCTGTCGCTGGGACAGGCAGGAGAATTTCAGACACACAGTAACTAAACTGAAATCACTCAGTTATAACTTTATGGGGGCGATTTCCTGCTTGACCACTGGGCTGCCATTCTGCTACAATTCAAAAAGGTTTATTTATCATATTTTAATGTAAACTCTCAGTCTAAGAGAATAACTTTCATAGTTTTGATATGATGCATAGAAATCACATACTCCTGAATGTATGCATATTTCTTGCTAAATGTGTTGTAATTTCTGTACAAAATAGTCATAAACAGCAGATTCTGTATTACATCACATGACACAACGTCACATGTGCCTATAATTTAAAGTTGGGATGATCACTCAATTGACTGACGAGGAGACTAATTAAATCAGCCCACAATTATCAATTTTAGTCATTACTAGATCAAGTTGTGCCAGGAGAAGAAAAAACTGTACTGTTGAAATATTTCAAACTATCTTTAAATAAAAGCCGTATGAGTTGTCTCATTTCAAGCTGACATAGGTCTGACACACATGTTTACTTGAGACCTAAAAGATGCAGCTCAGGTGGCTTTCTTAATTTCCTCAGGCAGGAAAGGAGCCATTATGAAGAAAGCACAGTCATCCTTACCATCTGGATGTTGGAGCTGCAAGGGCAGGAATAATAACTTTTCTGCCTTGTGATCCTGGCAGCTGCTTTTTCTGTGTTAACCACAATCTAAATCATCATTTAGGTGTAAATAAATATCAAGTGAGCTGAAGTAATCAGGCCACCACTCTTATAAAAACTTGAATGATGGTGTCTCTTTTCAAAAAAATACTTTCACTTGCAAAATAGAGCAGCAAACCAACATGTACTGTTGTAAAAGAGCAGAAGTAAACGTGTTGAGTTTGCTGTCAGAGAAAACTCTCGGCCATTGCAGTTTATGACTGTAGCCTGATGATGTTGTGATATCAAGTCTTTATAAATGCATTCATGTCATTTTTCTGACAAAATACAGTTGTTGGAGATGGATCGTGGAAACTAGGTGTTGTCTGCATAAATGTGAATGCTCATTGTAAGGGAAAATGAGTATTTCGAAACAGTTTATTCAAGTAATCATACAGTTGGGTTAAAAATGAATTCTCTCTGCTGTTCACTCTGCATATGCTTCACACAACTAACAAAGAGAAAAACTTGTACAAACTGAATATGTTGTTTCTTCTGTACGTCAGTGTCTATCTAACCAATATCTGATTTCCAATATCACAATATTTTATCGTTTCAAAAATTAGGGCCATCTTATATTTACCACTTCAAATTTTTTGATTTTCCTCTAGCTCAAAAAAAAACTCAACTCGAAATTAGACGGGAATAGGATACATTTACAAGAAGATGATATTTATATATTTTTTGGTATCAGGTGGGATCTACAATCTTTCATGATGACAGAAAATAACTATAATCAACTATTTTAGTTCGATATCGACCATATTAATGAACTCTTTTGAGGAAAACAGTAATTTTTGTTTGTGTCCAAAGTTTAAACGATGCTCTCATTACCGTTGCCACCCTCTGCTCACAACCACAGCATAAAAATGTTGTCTTTCTTCTCAGTGACATTGAAATGGAGGGATTTTGTTTATCCCCATCTTTGTTTATTTAACATTTTGCTCAGCGGGGGAGTTTCAGATAGATTGTTTTCAAGACAGTCCCTGCAGACAGCGAGCAAACACACTACAGCTTCATCAAACAGAACAATCTTCAACTTTCCCCTTCTGCAGTGTGCAGGGAGATGTGACTGAGAGGAACATCATAATGGAATATGATTGAAAAGGATCATCATAATTTTTCTGTGTCTGTAACAGTACACTAGCACTGTTTTTTAGAGGATTTATTTAGAACCATGTGTAAGTGTACCCTTATTCAGGGAAGGAAAAAAAAAAGCACACTGATGGATGAAAACATTTCGTTTTCATGTGGCAAACATTTGCAACTTGGGTTATTAATGGATTCATGTGCGTGTGATGGATTGTAGATGCGGAGGGATTGTTTTATTTCCTCTGTAAGGAAACATCAGCAGACATTGGGGCACATGAAATTCAACCTGTTATACAGAGTTGAAGCTAAAATAAATCTTTGGGAGCCGAAAAGTGAGTTAACCTCAGTATGAAATTAATTCGGAATTGAGTTTTTCTTTGTATAAATGTGTTTGTATAAATATGAGCAAGGTGAAGTTTTGATGGGAGCACACCAGAATAAAAAAAAAAGCAAAAAACTTCTAATTCTAAAGGGCCTCTTCGATGTCAGTATACAGATGTTCAAAGCTTGCGAGGATCTGTCGTGAACCTTTGCAACTCTTCTCATTAAAACACATAAAATCAAACACATATAAAGGCGGCACCATTATCCCCTCTCCCTCTGTTACCACCCTCTGTCTCCCTCACTGCTGTCTTCCTTTTCCTTCCGCCATACCATTTCTCCTTGTTGCAAGTGCAGGCCTGATTAATATTTTCCACTGTTCTGTAACCATGGCAATAAGGTCACTGCATATGATACTTAATTGAATCTTCCCAGTGCTTTTGTGTGTGCCTCACTGTCCGGACAATAAAAATCTTCCGCTGATGACTCCAAGCCCCTTCTTCTTCTCCACTCCCCTCCATCTTTCTTTTCATGTTGTGGCCCATGAATTTATTCATTTTTTCCCCTCCTCTAGCTCTTTCTTGTACTGCGTTTTCTTTTCTGGCCTCTGTGTGACCTAGTCTTTCTTGCCCCGTCATAGGGACTTTTTTCCCTTCTCAAATGTGGTTCCAACCATCATGTTGAAGAGTAGAGCCAAATTAAACTTTCTTGTTGTCGATCGTTGTTTTTTTTCTTTTGTTTTCAGCCACATGCTGGAACAACACTTGATGATTCATTGCTTTTTAATGTCAGAGTAATGCACAGCATGTCCTCTTTCTTTGGCATTTTTCACCCCACTCTTATCTTGTTTCTTCGAATGTTGCTTACTCCTTTTCACCCCATGCGAGCATTTGCATACTCAAATCAGTCTCAGGCACAATCGTTAGATTGATTTCAAATGACACTGATGGCTGAAGTGGGGAAACAAAGAGCCAGGCAAACAGGAAACCGTTGGGGACACAAAGTGAGCCGCTGACACAAGTTGCTCTTAGAGCAGGTGTTCTGATTAATTCCTAACAAATTGGGGTCCTCTAAGATGTGGACATAAGTGGGAGACACGTTCTCTCTTCACACAATGCATTGAGCAACACATAAACATGCACTGACTGAGTCTTTGTTCATGCAAGTATGAGGGCTAATCCATGACGAGAGGTTGACAGGGAGAAAATTCTGGAGTGGATAAAAGGTGGAGGGGTGAAGAGGAGGTGGTGCTCTGTTTGGCAAACTGACTTTTCAACACATCATGTTGGACATAGAAATAAAAAAGCACACACAGTGCACGTTTTATGCATGTTTGATTGGCTAGGTCAGCTGCAGTACATCTCAGTGTCTGTACCTGTCAATTAATCTTCGTACACAGCTTAGCCTTGGAAAGGAATCAGCCATTTCTGCTCTGCATTGCAGAGTGTAGTGACTTTTACACCACTATTGATTCTGCAATACAAACAAATGAGCCACAACACAAAGTTTACAATCAATAGCATAGCCAAAAAAACTAAAAGAAAGAGTTTTTGAACTGGTTCCTTTCAGGTAATTTTGCTGAAAGGTCAATGTTCTTTAATGTTGCTCTGGGGCGAGGGAGTTTGTTCTAATAAAACTGTAACGGTAATCTTGAGGCAATCATTAAATTCAAATAAAACAGAATGATACAGATAGGCACCGGACAAGTAAAAAAGAAAAAGAAAAAATTACACATTAGATTTGACACATGCACCATAAAATAACCATTAGCCATTACCTACAATGTGAAGTGACAGTCCATCAATAATGTCACTCTGAAAATGGGACAGGTTTGTTGCTGTCTTTAAATCACCAGAAACTCCATATAGCAGAGGAGCATTCAGGTACAAGAAATGCATTAAGGCTTGATGTTAATGGGTGTGGCGGGAGCTGTGGGACACCAGGGACACAGGAGGACATTGCTTACTTCTCAGTGGGTCAGTTATCTGCCTGGTTCAGAGCTTTATCCCAGACACAATACCATTGTTAAACTCAGCGGTTTGAATAATTTTTTAAGATTGTCACGTCCAGGCTGCTTTCATAAAAACTTTTTTTTTCTGAATGCATCATAAAGCTGCATTTTTTGTGAAGGTTTTGTTGTTTCTGGTTCAAATAGTTTTCTTCATGTTCCATTTCGCTGTCACAAAGTATTCTATGAATACATAGGGTAAACACTTGCACTCCTCTAAGCTTAACGGTTGCTTATTTCTTTAAAGCAATCTGTTGGGAATTGTACTATTAAAATGTCTTCTACCATTCAATATAAAAATCCAGTTCTGCTAAGCATGCACAATACAAACTGTCACTTTCAAAAGTATGTAAACACGCATCCAAACAAGCACAAACGACTCCCCTTCCTCTTTGATAGGGTATTTGTCTGCAATCAAACTCCGCGTTACATATGAATGGACCTCTTAATGAATGGGACATGCACACGGCTGCCAGCTTTGAAAGCTGAGAGCAAAGCACGTGTCCTTTCAACAGCGATGTTTAATACGGGAGCACGTGGAGGCTATAGTGTGCCCATCTGCTCTGCACACACGCCCCTCAGCTAACTTATTTCCGCCATGCGCTGGTGTAACAGGCAAGTATTATAGCAACAAGTGTCTTCACATTACCATGCTTGCCAGCTCCCCTCACTTGGCAGCGAGCCTACTAAGCTGCCCTGCCCCCTTATGGGAAAAAAGGACTTGATTGTGCCAGGGGAGAGAGCTAAGGGGGCTGACTGGGAGGAGGGACATGGAGGGGGGGGGGGGGGGTTTGATTTACATACTCCAGCTTATATGACACTCATCTGATTTTAAACAGCTCCAAGGCAATTATGGGTCATTAGTCCTTTTGTTTTTTTTGTAGTGGCACGATGTAGCAGGAGTAGCATCTGAGGCGCGTTGCTCCCTGTGGGGGCTGCATGTGGGAATGTCAGCACCATACAAGGTCTGTCAGCTACCCTTCCTCCCATTCATGCCTGCTTTTCTGCCACTGACACAGCTTTGCTCTGTGTGTAAACAAATGCTCAACACCAGCCTGGCATTGCAAGGGAAGTGAATCTGGCAAAGACCCAGCTCTGGAGTGTGCAGCTGGTGACGGTTCAAGCTCAGGAGACACGGGCTGCTTATCCTAATTGTTCTAATGATGATAACAGCTTCTTTAATTTGATATAATCTGCAAATTTGCTGCATTCAATTAAATTTGCATCAGGAGAAGACATGGTGTAATTTTTTCCACTGGAATTTCTGCTGTTTTAGGTTTAAAAGTATGGGAGTTAATGTACTATAAAGCTTTTTGGTGTGTTAAATCTAGTATTTCATAACCACACAATTTAACACAAATTATGATTTTGTTTTCTGGTACAGATACAGCAATCAATTCCATTTTGATTGCTTTCTTTATGCTGACTGAACATAACTGACCAGCCAGTGGAAAATAATAATAAGAAATCATTTGAAAATATATCTCTGACTATAATAGCATCCTAAAGAGTCGATGTGATGAAGCAGGTATTTTAAATAAGATATAATGCAGAAAATAACATTGCCTCAAGGTCAATTGTGCTGCTGTAATAAGGGCTGGGATACAGTAAATTCCTCAATATGTTTATGTCTGTACCATCCATTACTCACCTAGCTGGCAGGATTGTATTGAATGACCCTGCTACTGTTAAAAGACATCAAAGGCAGCAAAAAGACAAGTATGGTACAATATGAATGTTCACATGTCCATTTGTGTGGCTGTAAGACCCTCCTTAGTTGGTATAGAAAAACACTTACTGTTAATGTAAATAGCAGGGCAGCATAAATCAGGAGACACGCGCAGCCCGGGAGAATATCGTGTAATAGTTATTGCGAAATGAAGTGGCATTGGGATCAATATCCCACTATATCTCACTCTGGCGTAATGGCGCACAGGGAAGCTGGAGGCCAAGGGAGTGTGGTCGCTCCACCCCACCACGGGCTTATAAATCTGCCTGACCTGCAGCCCGCTTATTAAAGTACACACACACAATCAGCAGCAGCCATCCAAAAATGCAAGCTTACTTAGTGACCTGGAGTCAGGGGAATAGATGCCTTTGCCTTGTCTAAGGGCAGAGGTTAAAGGATGACTGGCATCATCACCTGGTATAGAGGGAGACACGGAGGTGTTAGGAGAGCATTAATAACACTAATGTAATTAAAACAAAGTTTTGATGTCATCATCACAAAATTATCTGCTGATACTGTTCAGGCAGTGATGTAGCTTATCACCAAGAGGTGATCATTAAAGCCCTTTTTCTTTTTTTACGTTGGCGAAAAAAACCTGCCAAAAGTGATTAACACCTGACCTTTGAGTGGAATGTAAAAGTATTAAATCAACAGCTAGTCCCGGGTCAAGTGACTTTGTTGTAGTTGCAGGGTTTTTATTGGCTCCAGCCTGGTTTCCACGTGCCAATTGTCACTGTGAATGCGGGTGCTACAAAAGAACACGTTTACTAACTGCAACAGCTTCCGTGAAGGCTTTAAAGTGACAGCAACAAACTCACAAATTCAAAAAGAGACAAAAAAGTCATTGATTTTGGTGTCTCTAAGACAAGCTGGAAGCTCATTGAAGTGCTCGGTCTATTCACGAGTAATTAACTAGTTTGATTATCTCAGAAAGTCTTGATTATTAGAAACTGCCTGACATTATCTAAAACCGCCTGTAGGATACAGTGTAATGTACAGTGTAAGCCCATCCCTTCATGTTGTGTTAGTTACAGGGTAACTAACAGTCTCCTGGGAGGTAGTGGTGTACTGGACCAGTCGGCTGTAACACTCAGAGCACTGAGGGTGAACATGCTTAATCAGCTCGTTTTAGTTTTGTAGTTTAATATGCTACTTTTAGTGTAAAAACTGCAATATTGTTCTATCACTTCCAGACAATTGGACAAATGTTAATTAGTCTTAGATTTTTCTTTTTTGCATGTTTGTTTCCAATTTCCAAAGGATGTTATCAAAGGGCATTGATCAAAATGCTGTTGGACACAGTTTGATACACCCCACAAGCAACCAGAGCATCAAAACAGGACTAAAACTGAAGCATAATATGTAAATAATTTTCCATAGACCAGGACTATGGTGCATTCCAAATACCGTTCCACATGATTGACAACCATCTTGGTTGTTTACGAGAGTGCCTCCAGTCAGATGAAGGGTGTGACTGGCTGGGTTGAAGCCTTTTTGAAAGGGAAGGGTAAGACCAGACATATTCTGGCAGAGCAAATGAAACATGAGCTCTCACACTGGTTGGCTTCCCAGGCAGGAAAATTGTCCTTTCAACTTCAAATTTGAATTTTATGGCCACACAACAACGACTGGTGGGGTGTGCTTTGGATACAGTGTGGTGATTAGTTTACTATTGTGTGTGTGGCGTGTTTGTGATAAGACGACGTGTGTCATTCTTCCAATAATGCACAACACAAACGGAAAAAGAAAAGCGTGTCACTGCATATTACAAATTCAACGTCCGTAGAGCAGTTAGAGAAGGGGGAAGCTGGTGTTAGAACTGTTCGAGTCTGCAGTGTTTTGTAGCTTCTGACAGTGTGCAGTACACATTATAGTAGCCTGGTGAGATAAGTCAGATATCATTTTCTATTGCCTGCTAACAGGGGATCTGAAAAAGAGAGCCAAATATCTGGATGAGAAAGGGACAATGTGCCGTGATCTGACTTTTTTTGCCTATCCTGCCGTATAAAGAGTTTAAAATGATGAGAATGCCATCATTACATAAGAGGAGTAGATTTTGACTTACATTTACATTTTTTTCAAAGAAAGAGAAGTTTTTTTAGGTGGCTTTTTATGCATTTTATGCACAATGTATTTGTGGAGTGTCCTTTTGTCACCCTCAGGTTGTAATAACTTCATAACAAACAGTACAGAGCCTGCAGACAAAGATGAGTGCAAAATAACAATATAATGGCTGCCTACAATTTTCCAGATTATTCAGGTTTTATCCATTTATTTATAAGATTTTGTTGCAAGCTTAGTATAGCCCAGGGGCAGAATGATGTTGGCAAAAGAGAATAGTAAAATTGTGAATTGTAACTGTAATAAAGTAATGGGAACAGAGAGACCTGTGGCTCAGTGAATACTTTCTGAGATCATTTTTACTCGTGTACAACTAAAGACTTTGGACCGTGATATACCATATCTTTTGTTTTGCAGGACTGAGAGAGGCTTGTCCCTGCTTCCCAGTTGGTAAGTCTTATTTTTTTTACATTTGAAACATTTTCTCTGAGGAATTTTTTTGGATTGCATCTGCAGAAAGGGTCTTAATGGTTTGACTGAGCAGAGGATGACGTCGAAACTATGAGAAATAGTTTGGTGATTGTTTTTAATCATTAAATCCACATATCATATTCTTTCTTAACCAAGACAATTCGCAGACTGAAACATGTCTTTGGTTTATTTTGATGTTTCAAACTAAATCTACATTATAGGAATATGATAATTGAGAGTAAACAGAGCATTGTTCAGTTTTCTCCACTTGTTGTTTGCTCACAAAATGAGATGTTGGTGAATCATAAAATCTTACAAACAAAAAACTACAGAATATATATTTTCATGATTAGCTTTATTTTAAAATAATTCTTTTTTTCGCTCCAGTTAAAAGGAAATTGCTTTTAAATAATTAGAAAAATGACATATTCTGTTGGTTTAAAAAAGCATAATATATGTTTGTTATAAAATCAGTGGAATTAATAGATATTGAAAAATATATAAACATATGTTAGGAGGAGGGCTATAAAAAAAGATATCAAAGTATTTACAATATATATATTTTCCATATATAAATGCACTCACAAAACATAAATTAAAGAGCAAATATAGTGCTTTCAATACATGGACACAAGCTTGTAGGGAACTTTATTAAGTTAGCGTATGGTTATGGCTTGTAAGGCAGTTGAAGAATTGCCATTTGGTCAGTTCAGAACGTGAACTCTTCAAACCTCGTGGCAACAATCAGCAACTATAAGCTCTCTGAGTAATTGATTGAGGAGATAAATATGTATCTTATTTGAGGCTTACAAAGCAGAAAAGCGCTGTAAAAAACATATCAAAGCCCTTCCATCCTGCAGTTTTCACTGTCTTAAATGTCATTATGAAATAGCAAGAAAAGTTTAAATCAAGACAGGATCTGGAAGAAAACTTTCAGATAAAACGCCTGCTGGGCTTTGGGTGGAGTAAAACCTCCATGGGGCTGCACTTGAGCTGCTAGAAGGTGTAGCTGCTGACTCGAGAGTGGAAGTACACAGTTAAATGTTGCAGCAATGATGTAAAAACAGTTTCCACATGGAACTGTAGAGGCAAAGGTGGCCTGACACCACAAGTCAGAATCTGAAATGTGCAAAGCAACATCTGGATGACCAAATTAATTCTGAAAACAAATGGAGTGGACAGATGCTGTTAAAACTTATGTCTTTGTCCAGCAAAGTTTAAAAAAAAGAGGAGCAGCATTCGTTGAAAAGTTCACCTCACTAACCTCTGTGAGTTTAAAGATCCTTTACTGGTGTTGTTTGGCTGCTTGAGAGGGGAAATGATGAATTTCATCAGATTTAATCAAATTCTGGATGCAGACGTCATTCAGTCAATCATAACAGTTAAACTGAGCGGTGACACAGTTCAGACAACAAAAATATTTGCACAATATTTTCTGAATATTTCATTGTTTGTTGTTTTGTCATCTAAAATTTAGTTTATTTATTAGATCTCTGTATTTTTATTTTTATTTAACATTATCATGTTTTGATTTGCATGAAAAGGCACAGACATATAAAAGAAAAACCCCTTTGCTGCTCACAATAAAGTGCTTGCAACACAGGGTTTTTTACTTTAGCCACTAAAACAGTCAAATCAAGGTGCCCAAGCCTTTGTATAAAACTTTCATAAAGCAAAGTAAAAATAAATAAATAAATAATATATAGTTTTGGGAGATTTTTCTCCAAGGTTATGTAAATAAAAGAGATAATTAAGCAAAAAAAAGAGATTTTTTTTTTTGAGATATTGTCCTTGACTTCAAATGTTATAACATGAAACAAACACTGTTTAGCATTTAAAACCTTAACAAAACTGTGTTTTAGAATTGGAAGAAATAAATCAAACAGAGAAATTTTCATTTTGAAACTGAATTTAAAAAATTATCCAAAACATCTGACCAAGACATTTTGCTAGGAAATGTGCAAACATTTAATCAACATGCATCAACATCGCCCTCATTTTCTGGCAGTTTAATTAAACTGACACAGCAATTCAGTGTAATTATCTGTACTGAGCAGATGGACTCATCAACAGCCCTGAAGTTGTGCTTTATTAGTTTAAAATCCACTAAATGTAATTTTATACCAATGAAGAAGAAATGATTGCATGTACATGCTAATTTTGTTTGACTGCACATACGTACAGTTGCATTGTTTCTATATGAATGTTTTCTGTATGAGCAGATCAGTGTGGATAACCATTACAGAGTATATCTCACTTCCCTTTTAAACTTGAGCTATCACACGGTTTTTCACTCACAAACACACCCACGGTGGACACTGCCTCTTCAGTCTGTCTCAGTCAATGGCCTTTACGCTGCTGGAGGTGTTGGAAGTACAGTTCACTTGACAAAGTTCAAGGTGCTCTGGTTGTGTAGATTTGAGCAGAGGCTGGTTTTAAAGTAACATCTTAAGAAAGAGAATGGGAGAATGAACTATCACCAGACTGCACTACAATGCTATTTGGACCACAGGTGATACTCTAAAGAGCTGATGTCAGAAAATGACATGTAAATGTGCAGCACACACTGACCTTTACCCTCTGTGTGTGGGGATCTGTGACCAGTGGCTGACCTATAATCCTCTCCTAAATGATTTGACAATAGAGAGACATATTGATCTTAGGAGTCCTCTAGCAAAAGGGTCAAGAGCCCAACACACAGCCCGAGACTTCTTTGTGTCTGTGGTGTCTGTAGTTGTGTCACCAGTACTGACTTGCCTTTGTATTTCCACAGCCTGTAGTCATAGGCAGCTTTATGTTTAAAACAGGCATCTGTTTCATTTCTTGGGACAGAGGGGCTTCATACGTCTGATCCCACGTCACTTGCTTCGCAATGTTAATTATGATTACAAAGAAGCAGTGTGTAAAAATAGGAAAAAATAACACATTAGAAGTCATATGACAAGCTCAGGAAATGGCTTCTTTCCCCCTTTAAGACAGCACAAATTGTTTAAAGTAAAGCTTATGCCAGAAAGCTTTGGTTACCTTCACCATCAAACACCCCCGTTTTATCAAAATAACACATGTGTGCAAACTCCCTCTCAGAGTCCCGCAGCTTTCCCCGCTGCGCTGGGGCGGCTACTCTCCTATGGGCTCAACCAGATGATTGGCCAGCTCCCACATCTGGCCAGACAGAAGAACAGAGAAAACATAAGGAAACTCTCCTGCTGACCACTAGTCCCCCCATCTTGCATAATGAAACCATCCCTCTCCCTCTCACTCTCTCAGATTCTTTTGGAGTGACTGGTGGTAGAGCAACATCTGGAATGAGCAGCAGTTTTCTTTCCCTGTGTTTTTTTGGGGAGATTTAGGCCCCCGATAATCCGTCTCCCTCCTCATTAAAGGAGCTGAATAAACACAGGCCTCTTCCAGTTGTTCCTATGAATTTCCTCACCAGGCGTCAGGAGACCAAAGCGGGGGCTACTGGATCAAAGCTGCCGGCAGCCCCGTGTGTACAGAGAGTGAGAGTGCGTTCCGGGGTTGGGCCCATTACCTTTCTCCCTGGGAACCTCAGAGGCTCCTAGGTCACTGGCTGTCAGCTCTTTGGCCCAACCTCAGCTGAGGAGGAGAAACAAGAGGGGAGGGGAGGAAAAGAAAAAGTCAACTAGAGGAGACACACAGATACTGCATGGTATGAGAGAGGAGAACAAATCAGGAGATAAGAGGAGAAAAACAGGTGAAAACAGAAGTAGCACAGGTACATCAAAGAGAGGGTGCTGAGACTTTACGTAGTGACTTGAGACACAACTATTTCTTCTTTATTTATTCATTCATTCATCCTAAAAGAATCTCAATAGGCAGGGCACGCTGGGGACAGGTCGCCAGTATGACCAAATAAGTGATTTAATTTTTTTGTTATATATTAACATCTGACCTATGTAACAGTGGTCCTCCTCCACAACTCTGATACATGTGAATGGACACAGTCTGGGTGGAGATGTCCTGTGGTGTCTGGTGTTTGCAGTTTGTTATTTTGGTCCCGTAGGTTTATTGTCGTCTTCTGTTTCTGAAGCTTGCCTGTTCCAGCGAATTATGCAGATACTTGCTGGAAGTCCTGGTCACTCCCTTCTGTTTTGGGCGTTTGGCTCGGTCCGCCGTTATGTTGTAACCCTGAATGTGATCATTTAAAGATAAATCTGTTTTCATCAAAAGTGTCAAAGTGGCACATGACTTCCAGTGCCAGAGTTTTTTTTTTCTTTTTTCGCAGAGTGTCACACTTTACAAAGGAAAATCAATGTTATTGGTTTTGACTGCCTTTCAGAGATCAGCTTCTCACCTGCTGGTCAACAATCAGGCAGCAAAGATAATAAATAAAAAGTAAATTGTGGCATTAAGACAAGATTGAATGAAAGCATCTTACATTTTATACAATTAATATTATATGGACAAATTTTTGTGTAATTCTATTTTAGCAACCTTTACCATTATATGATTTTATTTAGCCATTTACATAATTTTGTATTTATTTCAGATTATGACAGTACAATCCTCCATAGTCCAGTAAGTCTCCATGCCATAATGTATATGTACAGCATATTTTCATGTTGTCCTTTGCTAATACATGTATATGTTGCCTCATGTTGATAAAATGTGCTGCTGAGACTCTGCCAGGCCTTGAGTAAAGTTTATTTTCTCTATATTTATTAGTCTGAAAATGCCTGTTCATTCTCTGAATGTTCAGATGATGTGTAGCCTCTGTAAAATAGGGAATATGGGGCAAAATAATCTGTGCGTACATTCGTTTCTCACAATGGAGCAAGTAAAGGGAAGGACCTGCTTCTTGTTTTGTGTAAAAATCATCATACTGCAAATTACTCGAATGGACCATCTTATTTCTGAACAGAATAATTCAATTGAATAATTAAGTATTCCCAAAAATCTGCAAAGCAAAATGTAATCAAATACCTGTTACAGGTAAATCCAGGATAAATCCTCCAACGTAAACAATAGTACAAATTGGTTGTTTATACCCCTCAATATGGCTCATAATGATTACTTGTAAAATATTGCCCATAAAGGCAGCAGAAAGGAAATATGACTCATGTGAGTGTTTTCACATTAGACCAGTCGTCATTGTCAAGTCTTTCTTTTAAGATTCCTCGAGACTGTGACCAACATGCATTCTGTCAATAACACAACTCTTTATTAAAACACTTCCTTGTTGGATTTAAGCAATGACATTACTTCCTTAGGGTTATAAAACGATCATGGTTAGGTCTATAATACATTCTTTTGATACAGTGCTGCCGTCACCCTCATGGAGGCCATTTTGCTTAGTTACTTGTAGATACAACAGATTACAACAAAACCTTGTCACTGTCTGGTTGACTTTGGAAAATAACATTACTTGGTTATAGCTAGAAATCTAATCAACTACTTCCTGACGGTTAGGAAATAATGATGGCTGAAGCTAAAGACATTCTTTGTATAGCTCAATCGTACCGTTATGGACGCCATTTTTCCCTTTCACATGCAGTTACTCTCAGGGCCTCTAGAGGTCACATCTTCTCTGAACATAATTATTCCTCATATATGCCTGCATGAACAAATGCCACATGGGCACGTTTTGGGGAGGGAGACGGTCTTGAAACATGATGCTAGTTTATGTGTGTGGCACTCTCATGCATTGACTCCAATGTGACATTAATTTTCCAATTCCCTGCACTTCAGGGCAATCAACCTAGAGGGACAGTGGTTGGCTGGAAAAGTTTGCAGTGGAGGCAAATAAGAGAAAATCTGAAATCTACGGTAGCAGCATCAACAGCAGCAGCAGTGAAATCAACATAGGAAAGGGAAAAGCCTTGCACTGTGATTGTTGCACAGAAAGATGATCAAATTTATCAAATTGCATCCCCAGTGTGCTAAAGAAAAAAAATCACCAGTATTAAATGGTCAATGTAATTAACTTGCTGGGCTGCTAGCTGCGTTGTGGGTGCAGCTGTGGCTGGAAATAGCCATAGTGTTTGTGTTTGTATATGTGCACTCTGTGTGTATGTGTGTGCACACAAATGGCCCTGTGGTCGTCATCAGGCCCCCATCAGCCCCTCCATTAGTTACTGAGCTGCGGGTCTGTGCTGGAGCCTACCTGCACTGAATACAGATTAGGATAGGAGCATGGGCAGCAAGCACAATGAAGACAAACATGCACACAAGCGATCAGAAAAGATAACATTAACATATTATCGACCGTGATGTACTGTGATATATTTTGACACACACGCTTTGTAATCAAAGTCATTACATTTTACACATCTAACTGACTGAAATGTTGCATCATATGTGCAGAATGAGAGATGTTCCAGTATATATCCTCTGGCTGATAAAACCTAACGTGTGATTAGTGCCTGTAACTGGACGTTGACCCCCCCCCCAACATTTGTAGAGTTCACTTCATCCTGGTGCACGCAGATCACAGCTTACACATTCTGAAATAACGTCACACACAGCAGAGCACACACACTGGCAGCCCTGCACAAAGGCAAATATGGTGGCATACTTCTGTTCCCTTTCTGGAGTTGCAGACTCACATGCTTGTGACAGAAAATCTGCTGGCAGTCATTACACAAAGCCGAGCAAACAAGCAGCCACCACGCTTGCAGACAATGTTTTATGTGCCTCTCCTGTTTGAAGCATGCATGTATGAGTGAACAGATACACAAACACAGCATGGACATTTTTAAAACAATTTCATTTTTGGTAACATTTTGAGCGAGTAATGTTTAAAAAACTGCCAAGAAAATATATTTTAAACAGCTACAATCCTTATTTTGATAAAATAGTAAATCAGAGAAGATGGCAAAGATTTTAGGGCTATAGAAACATTAGTAATGATGCTTATGCCTTCTAAGAAAAAAGAAGTGGGTGTCCAGGTTGAGTTCAAGGCCAAAGACCAAGGTGCTGACTTAGAGTTCAAGCAGGAGCTGTAGGGCATGAAGACTGAGGAAAGGGGAGCTGCGTGATGGCTGTGTGATGGCTTCTATGTGTCTCTGTGGCAGTGCAATGGGACTCTAGGGAGACTTGGGTCAGGAGGCATAGCCCCCCCCTGCCTTCACATACACCCCACCCCCGCATTACCGTGCCATTTAAAGCCACCCAGCATCTATTTCCTCCAATAAAAACTAATAACCTTTTCTGTCGGAAATCACGGCAGCTCTTGAGTGCTGGAGCAGAGGCCTGGCTGGATGGCCTGTAATTGCGGCCCAGTAGTCTCCCTTTAGTTTATTTTTTGCAGTGTTTTGGATTATAGTCCCCACCCCCCCACCCAGTCCTCTTGGTGCTCTGCGCTTTGCGGCTGATTGCCTGCGCAGCTCACCCCACACTCAGTAATCAGACAGGAGCTGGAAAAGGGGCAAAACAGCAACTCAAGGACCTTTTATAATTGGGGGGATTTGGAGGGCAGTTGGACTTTACATTTGGTGACAGAATAGGTTGTGATGGTGACTGTACTGGCCAAATAACAGGGGCACCGAAGCCCCCCTCTGCAGTCAAGTAGTCCATTGAGAGGCAGCCAGGAATAGTCTGCACGGGCTGTATATCAGCTCTGTTACTGTCCATTTGCTACGGGGACTGCTGTGGCATATTTTTGGCAATAAGCCGAAACAATCCATCCTCCACACTTTTGAGATAAACTTTTACAGAATTTTGCACCAGAGCTTGAGTGATGCTCCTGTATGTAGGGTACATGTTAACATTTCATTCTCAGTCTTACTTATTGTACAATATTGTTTGACGTTTTTAAGCAACTCTAATAATATAAAGAGAATATATTGCAGGTTTGATGTGAAACAAATATTTGTAAATATTTCTTTTTTTTACTGTATATTTTATTCTTTGCATGGCAATATCGTTTTTAAAGAAGGGATTTAGAAAATTCTCAAATCAGCTCCTAATTCTTATTGATATCAAACAACTATAGTGTATCATGCAGGATATTATAGGAACCGATACTTGGCTCAAACAATAAATTTTATCTGGACCTTACCAAACATTATCATTGTTGTTTTCCAACTTGTTCATAGCATGATGTGCAACAATATCTGCATAAGGAAGATGGTGAGGGGTTGGATGGAGCAGCTAAGCGCTGCGCTGTCCAACCTCTGTTCCTTCAACAACTGGCAACACTTTACTAAAACGATTTTGTTGGCTTTGGCAACACTTGGTTAGGATTAGAAATTCAACTACTATTGTGATAGAAAACAATCATGGTCAGGGCTAAAGAGGGCTTTAGCCTGCACTTGCAGTTGCTCTCAAGAGCACTAGAGATCTTTTTTAATGTAATTATTGGCCTTACCTTCATGCATGACTAAACACTACATTGGCACCTTTAAGGGAGGATGCTAGTCTCTTATAGACAGATCACCTTGGGATTTTGGGATTCTTATGTTCTGGTATATTCTATTCTCAGCTGTAATCAACCACTTAACCATGTCTACAAAAACAACGATGCGGTTGCTTGCTTTTTAGTTTCATATCATCATATAGTTTACATACTTTCCAAAGGGAAAGCCCCCCCACCCCCATTTCTTTTTTCTCTCAGATCAATGAAAATTGAAATCAGTCCCTCTGTCTGCAGACATATCCCTGTTGTAAAAATGTAATAAAAATAATCAGAAATTTCCCTTTGATATTTGCTGACATTATTCAAATGAAAAATTTCCTTGTGCTCAGAGAAGGTCAGAGAGTTCATGGGGGATTTGGAGGACAAAGTAAAGTTAAATCTGGGGGTGAAACAAACTCTGGGGTCTAATAAACTGGTCTGATTTTTAATTGCACGAGGAGAATTGTGTGTTTAGGGAGGCCGCTGCATACTAACTGAAGACAGCTGTAATCACCCTTGGTCTCAGTTTATGCCTTTGGGTCCTTGCATGCATAGCTTATACATAAAGACAACATCTCACCTCTGCCACAGAGAGCAGTTCTGCCTCATCTGTTTTCTTATACAGTTATACTGTTTATGTGCAACTTAGACTGGTGTCCTACTTAAATTGCAACATGAGTTATTATCACGAAAATGTGTATCCTTTAGTGGTTGTGTAAAATTTTCTGCTGACGCTCTACAAAAACAACTGACATAACGCCGTGTTGTAATGTGATGTTCTCTTTGCAAAAGAATGTGGAAATATTTCGGGATCTCCTCTGAGCCTTCCTTCCAAACGTTTAAACAAGTTGTTTTATTGCCCAAAATTAGCTGTGTTGTCTAACCCTAACTCAGTAGCTGTGATGTTTAAGAATGAGAAAAAGTGACAGAAAATAGTCAATGACTGAAACAAGAAAGCAAAAAGGTTTGTGGTCTCAAACTTAAGTCCAACTTTTGAAAACTCTGCATATTTGTTGCATCATTTCCTCTCCTTTTTCCATTTAAGGAGTTCACGGGATATTCAAAAAACAAACATGTCATGATGTCTGTGTCTGATTTAACGCATTTAAAAAGGTCTTATTTCTGAGTACAGACAAAAAAATCCATGGGATTGTTTATACTGGAGGATTGGTTGGTTATTTCCACTTATCATTGTTGGAACTTAACAAACATGTGAGCTAACACCATGGTGTTTTCGTGACAATAGACAAATTACAGTAGAAAAACCATAAAAAAGAAAATCAAGTCAAATGCTGGGCACTGCAAAATGCAAAATGAGAAAAAAAGCTAAAACATTAAGAGGGACTGACACTGTGTTTCCACACAGTTAACACTGTATGCATGTTAGAGTACAAGTGTGAATGCTTGCTTTGTCGTGTGTACTGTGAGCCGTGGTCAGATGAGATAGATTTGTAGCTAGACATCTTGTCACTTGTAAGGCACTAAACTTGACTAGAAACTTAGAGAAATTCAATTTGTGAGTTAAACACCATAATGACAGATCAATAGTAATTATGTAGCCTTCATGTCTGACAAAAGATAGCACTGTGTGCATATACTGCTGCTTGTGACCTGTGCAATCGCAATTATGAATGTGCATACGCATTCATGTCAGTGTTTTATAATTAGAATGAGCAAAAGGGTAATGTAGTGGTTCATGTGGTGTCAAGCATACGGAGCATAATACTTTAGTGTTGTCCTTTTCAGTTGTCCGTATTTGTGTGATTTCTTTTTTTATTATTCCTTTAGTATGAGCTCTTTGAGCTTTCATTTAGTCTTCTCTGACCTGGACTGGCTGTGGTTGGCTTTACCACAAAACATTAATGATGGTACTGAGGAGATGAAGCCACCACACATATCCCTAAAGTGAGAGAAGCAAGTGGTTATATTTCCAAGCTTGTCTTAATGAACACTGAAATATGACTGCCGTTTTAACTCAAATTTTTCTACCACCAAAATAAGTGGAATTTGCTCACAAATAACAAGGCAATGGCACGTGTACAATTATACTATAAATAGAAACTATTCAGTTCTAAAATTGGTTTAAGTTTACAGTGTTATAATAAAGCTGCGCTTGATTCTTATCTGATCATCTACAGCTTGTAATCACATACTGTATGTCAGAGGCTTGGGCTTAAGTGTCAGAGCATGACTGTTACAGTGAAAATATCCAGTGTGCCTGACTAGAGGCCTGTCACTTCACCCTGTACATCCAAGGGCACTATGTGTCTGTTTGCATGGATGCTTCAAGGTGTGGTGTTTATTACATTAAACGTGTTCATACCACCTGCAAAAAGCAGCCTTATTTAGAAAATGTGATTCTGTTTTATAATGACAGTGCATGGCTGTGCAGCTTTCATTCTTCCTGCTGTGCACTGTGCTGCATACATAGAACTGGGAGGCATTTCCCAATCCAAGCATAAAGACATTCCCAGTTGTTCGCCTGTTAGGTTTTTATTACAAAGCCAGATAACTCAAAACTTAGATACGTTTCAAATACAGACATTCCCTATCGCGTGATTTTTATCTGTAAGTAAGTTTTTTGTAAGTGAGTAAAATAGAAGTTTCTAAAGACAGAAAAGATGTTGGATGTTTGTATTTCAAACTCTTGAGCACCAGAATCTTGATTATGAAAGCCATGTGTGATGCAACCAAGTCAAGGGGATGCATTGCCTGATAGATTAACCTTTTCCGTCAGCTTTTTTTTTTTTTTGTGCCGTGGTCTCTCTATGTGTTCCTGTTTTTGTGTTTCAGACTTTACTGCATGTTTGTGTGCACACTTCCTTAATTGCATTAAGAGGATGACGCACTTTCTTACTCTGTTTAAGCTCACTTTAATTGCCTCTGAATGGTGCACTGGGGAAGCAGGGACTGATGGTACAATGTGGACATGCAATTAGCTAGCTTTCATAAGATGCTCCAGGGAAAAAGAGAGGGATCCAATTCATAGAGGAATTTCACACACAAGGCAACAAATGCTATTTGTGTCACTGCTGTGGTGGCATATTGATGGAATGGCATTTCATTCATTAAAAAATCTGACTTTTGCGAGGAAGCAAGACAGAGATATCCATTCAGAGAGGAAGAAGAGGATAAAATCTGTCAGAAGGAAAAAATGCATAGTGGTAGTAGAGGGAACCAAGATATAGAGTAGATGAGGAGCAAATATAAATGAGAAAAAAAGACACAAGGAGTTAGGGAGACAGGTGGACAGGGGAGAAAAGAATGATCTGAGTAGAATGCTCCAGAGACACTCTGATATATGTGTGCCCTTGTGAATTTTATCTTTGCGCTGATGGTATAATGACAGACAGACTTCGGAAACTGTTGGGCCCACAGTGTGGTTTGAAATTGCCCACACATTTTACATATATCCCATTTTGTCTGACATACCGAGCGGAATGAGACGGAAATGCCAAATGTTCTTGAAGCTGGAAGAAGGTAAGCCATTTATGATGTTGCCAAAAAAACAACATTATTTTGGGGAAAGTATTCTGCTGTTGAATTAAGCAGTCAGTAAAAGAAAATCCTTCCTGCATTCGTTGAACAGGAAATTCAAATGAGTAACCTCTATGTGTTATTCCAACATCAACTTTGCACATGCCTTCACCAATCATTACATTCATAAAACTGTTACATTATAAATGTCACTACTTTATATAATTATTTTTAAGCATGTGGACTGACAATGATATGGCAAGTGGCTCTTAAAACATGATATTAGTTTACAGTCTTTATCTAGATTGAGACAACCTGTATAAGCATTGTTCATGTGTCTAAATATCTAAGTGTTTGGCATTAAGTAAATTACGTCATGCATTAGGTTAATGGCATTGTTGCAACACATACAAGAAGCTTTTAATACCACGCAATAGGTAGCTGCCCCTCCCTTTTCTTCTACCTCTCCTTATACTCATTTCTATGTCCCCCCCAAACAGCACACACACACACACACTTTTTTTTTCATGCCCCCTCACTAACCTACTCAGATACCCCTTCCTCCATCTTGGACAATCTCTCCCCATCTTGTGCTGTCTTTCCTGTTCTTTCTCCTCTGTGTGTGTGTGTGTCATCCTAACTCCATTCTCCCTATCCCTCCCTCCACTCGTCTTCATTTAATAGTGGACCTCGGAGTGGTTGCCATGTCGACCAGCCGGCATATTACTATGGCAACCACTCTGAGCGAGACGAGGCTGCTGATTAGGGAGAGATGTCTAGTGTAGCCTGGCCGGTGGAGGGTGGGTAAGAAAAGGGGGGAAATGGTGTTGGGGTGGCTAGAAGGTGGTGGGGTGCATATTATAGGTCTGAGCATTGTGTACGTTTGTGTGAACGTGTGTGTTGTACATGTCATCTCAAAACAGAAAAAAAAAGGAACATTTGTAGAGGCTGGTCAGTTTGCTAGTAGCAAGCCAAAGAATATTTTCTCAGATTTCAGATCAGACTGTGGTCTGATGATTTTTGCTTTCCTTGCAATGAATGAGGACACTGTCATAACCACATACTATGCTAACCATCATCACGTACTTGCATGCACTCTTAAAGTGTAGTTTTTTTTTTAATTCATGAAAGGAGCACCTACTGAAAAAAACAATTTTAGATACTGATGATGGCAAAACTATCTTAATACACACCCACCCCCAAAAAAGTATCAATCAGCTCTGTTTTGTTGGTGTATAGATAGGATTAAACCAAGTTGGAAATGGTGCTCTGGTTGTATTTGGGTGGAATCATACCTAGTGTTATGACATGTGAGGGATGGAGCAAAGAGAGCTTTTAAAAAGCTGCACCCTCCTCCGAGAACACTAATGAACGCTGTAAAGGATGCCTCAGACCTCCCAGATCCATCAGAGAAACTAATTACAAGATCCAATTAGAGAGAGAAAAGGAGAAGAAGGGGAAGAGAGAAAAAGAGGAGAGTGAAGATTGGGGGGGTCTCTCTTTACCATTGACCCAGCCAAGGCATCATCTCATTCAAGACAGTAATTATAGCTTATTTATTATTCATCTTTCAGCTAAATGAGAGCATGACATTTCAATAACAATAATAAGGGCAGAAAAAAACCCAGCATAAACTACAGACTTACTAATTGCAGTGCTCAGAGATTAAACGACTGGAAAAATGTTGTTATTTACTTATTCATAACATTGAGACCAGTCATAGCAACGCACTTTACTGAAAATGAGTCAAAGGGGTCCTCTCATGAGATCTCTCTGGTAGACATAATCCTTGACAAAACCCGGATGCCACGCTTCCCTTAACAATTGTTTTTGGGGTTTGTATCACAGCGCGAAGAATTAATGGCTTTTTCTCACTGATTTTATTGTGACTGTGCCTCATTAGAATGAGCAAGGGAATCTGGCAAAGTGAGCTTAAAGTTTTAACCAGTTTTAATCATCACTCTCAGTCAAGTAATTTATTCAGGCAACAATCACTCAACTTTAATCAGCTTCACAATATCATCATTATTTCAGTTTTTCATATTGCTAACATCATTGAGACTATTTGTATATCCAACTTGCATACAGCTTAATTTCCCTTTCTTTCCAAGCACTCATCTTCCCACCCCTCCTCTTCCCTAAGTTGAACTTCGAGGCACCTCATTCAGACTGCCAGTTCTTGGCCTCATTGGCTATGGCAGAGGTGAAGAATATCACATAATCATGAAGTGGAGATGGCATTACACTCATCACAAATTATAGATGAGTTTTACTGTGTGGCAGCCTGGCAGACTACTGCTCAGCTTAAGTGACTGTTACATGGTGTCTGCAACACTTATCTCACCTCCTTTCTGAAACACTTCCATCCCTTTCGGCTGAAACTAACATTTAATGAGACTGTCAGTAGTAACAACTGGAATTTGTGTATTATATCACACGATACTGAATGTTTTCTTTTTTTTTTCTTTTGCTTTGCCCTGCAGTGGCTTTCCAAGATCAAATCACAGAAGTAGTGCTCTGTAAAGATGAAGTGGTTTTTTATCAAAACTGATCACGAGTGTGGCATGTTCTGCTCATTAATAGAGATATTTCATGGTAAAAACCAAAGTTAAAAAAAAAAATTTAATATAGTATTGGCCAAGCACAAGCTATGGAAAGTCGTGATGAAAGTTATAGCTGATTGGTTGATGCTTACCTATCTGTCTTTGATCACACAAAAAAAACACTCTGTTTTCCTCCTTTCATTTAGCTGCCAAGCATAGAATCTCTGTTTTTGATCATACAATTCTTATGTTAGACCACCTGACTCCTCCATTGTGGCACTGCGCTGAGACTTTTCTGTTCTAAAAAGAAAAACAAGCTAGAACTTAGTTTATCCGTATGCATTTGTATGTCTTTCCGAGCCACTCAAGAAGTCCTGAATACTCTAACAGTAGAATACAACATAAACCTACGGTCCACTGTATGTTCTTTTTTTCCTTTTCTTCTTCATGCCTTTGTCCTTGACTCTCAAAGGAGCCTTTTTGATGTTGTTGGATGAATCAAGCAGCCACAGACTTCAGACACTGTAAATGAATAGTCAGTACTGGGAGATATGGTAAATGCATGTTAAAAGACACATTTAAATGCACAAACAGGTGTTTTTATCTTAGAACGTTTCATCTCCTAAAACAGCCGAGTGTGCAACTATGGTTTGTGCCTAATATTTTACACAAGTGCAGTTGTATCCTGCATGAATTACATATAGGCAAGCAGGAAGCTTGACCGTGCAAATCTGAAAGAAGGGAACAGAAGCCCAGTGACCTATGGAGGATCGGGGTTTTCATTCAGAGAGCTGGAATGGTTCTATTCCCTCTCCTCCTGATGTACTCTCCCTCTTCCAGTTTTACTTTCTGTACCTCCAATTTACAAGGAGGGGGAGGTTTTTGTTTTATCACTTATCAGCTGATACTGGTCATGTCCTCAGACAGAGCCATTGATTTTATTGATTGATTCATTTGCGGCTTCCCCATACAGCTGCCTGCACATAGTTTTTGTCGGTGTCTGAGCATGTTCTGAGTTATGGTCGAAGTGCTTCTTGAGACTGGGGCTGAGGCTGTGTCACTGGTGTGGTACAGTAATAGAAACGTTGAGGAGCTTATTTTAAAAACGATGTTCCATTTTCTATGAAGTCTGATAAATTCAACATTTGCTAAACAAAGCTTAGAAATAACTTTCTCCTCACCAGTTTAGTGGGAAATTATCGAGATGATTACACACGTGTACGCCATATTTAGAAGATCACAGCAGATTTACAGACATATACATTTCCCTATTGCTCTCTTCAAAACACTCACAAAAATACACACACACTGACCAGATCACACCCCCTCAGGGCTATGGGGCAGTGCTTGAGTGATGTCTCCCCAGGGGGCTGATATTTTATAGTTTGTGTCCATCAGAGTTGTAGCCCAGGGCGCCAGGGTTGACAGTAAGTGCTCTCAACACCGGTGACACTGATTCATCTCAGTCATGACACAGATGAGAGGGATGAGGGGAGGGGGATGAACCAGAAAAGAAGTATAAAACATAGAGAGACCAGGTTATGTTAGCAGGTCCTGGATCTAAATGAGTCCAATGCTTATATCTTTGCATATTGAAGTAGATCATAGTGTCAGTGAGCACCAAGCTGTTTTATCTTTTATTGGTTGTTGGCTTAAGGTTGTTTGCGGTAAAACAAAGAGCTGCACTATGACATGGCAGACTAATATGGGCTAGACTACAAAGATTGGCTTGAGGAAGGGACTCCAATCTAACATGGCATTTCAATTTCTCATCCCCCCTCATGGCTGTGCTGTGCACTGCTGCGCCTCTTCTACATATATATAGGGAGGACGCCTCTGAACCCCAGCCTTCTAGATGCGCATACTAAGCAATCAACGTGTCACCTCTTCCTGACAATCCTATTTTTTCATATAAGGGCCATGCTCATTTTTTCTTGTCAGCAGAAGGTAATTTGCTGTATTGTGATTCGGTCCTAAAACTTGGTGACGAGGTGTCTGGTAAGTCACTACCCCCCACCCCCCTGTCTCCCTCCTCAGCCCTGCATCACCCACAATATGGAAAAATTGAGGGAACCGCCCCAACCCCCATTCTATCAACATCCAACTGCGCCCCCACATCCTTGTCCCCTCTTTCCACACAAGCCCAACATAGTTGTATCGAGGCAGGCTGCTAAATTAGATAAGCGGGGCGGTGGTGCAGCGCCCCTGATTAATAAAAGATGCAGTGCTCCCTGGGGATGGCCCCTCTGAGGGCCAAGCAGAATCTACACCCAGACAATAGAGTTTGCTCGTGCACAATGAACAGGAAATGGAGAGAATGAACCAATCATGGAAATATAACATTTAAAGCAGGACTATCCTGTGACCCATTCTAACATTATGCATGCATCATAATAGATAATAACTGATGTTGGAAGTGAGAAAAGAACAAAAATTACAATATATTAATCTATTTTGGAACCATATCCTTCAATTGACATATGTTGGACAGAACAGTCGCTTTCCTGCTGTTTTATGACATTCAGGAAGTTCATTTGCAATCAACAGAACAATTCAACAGAACTGTAAATTCATGGTCAGTTTTATTCTCACCCCTCACAGTGCAAGTTCAAGAATTAGACATTTTGTTATTTTTAAGTCAAGTTAATTTGATTTATATGAGTTGAACCGAAGCTTGCCTGTTTCCCAGTCAAATGACATTGATTAACAAATGATTAAAAGCAATAAAGAGTTACAAAAAAAAAGTGAGGCACACACTTAACTGTTTAAAAACCAGGTTAAATGTGGATAAACGGGAGTGACCCTTTTAAACTGCAAAATATTGTAGAGAACTTTAAATGTTGATATCATGTGGTTTCAGACACAGCCTTTTAAACTCATAATATTGCTTTCTTTCTAAATAGAGTATAAATGGAGAGAACCACCTTCTCATGATCCCACAGTTCAGCGTGTAATAAACTGAGCCGTACAGAACTGGAAGGACCTGTTATTAGAAGTGATGGTAATGATTTTTACAATAAAAACAGCAGCCTTTAAAGTTGGTGCAGTATGTTTGTGACTTTGTTTTCAGCGTGTGAGAAAAGTTTACAGTGTTGCTTTTTACCCAGAATTGTCAACAAAATGAAAATACTTCAGTGTTATTTCAAATGAGATAACTAAGCTTAGTTCATTCATTATTTTCAAATGGAATTAAGATTCCTCCCCTCATACTGAACTACTAAAGGACATTGAAAAGCAGATGAGCAGTTATGTTGGTAGCAGTATGAGGATTCAAGATGACCACAATAGCGAGATCTAAAAAGCTCTCTAAGGCCTTCAAAAATAATTGTGGGTGTCTTTGCATCTATTAAGGAATTTTGAATTTTGAGAGCAGACTGATCTGTGCGAAAGAAACACAGAAGGACTGTTTTATTGCAGAATCTGCAGGTAACTCTGTTAACTGTTAATCTAAGGGTGCATATGTAAATAATCAGAGAGAGAGAGATATTTCACAAATTTAAGTGACACCTAAGGCATTAGCTGTCTTTACCTGATGAACATCCTTGATGATATTGGACAGAATCGCTTTAAAGGTGTCCCTCATTGAAGAAAGTTGTTGGCATTTACTGCATTGTACGAGTTTTACGGCGATAAAAGTCTGCAGTCTCCATGGAGACCGCTTAGTTCCTCGCTCTCACACTTCGTATAACCATTGTTACTTTAACTGTTATCTTCTCACCCCAGCAGCGCACAGATAATCTTAAAGAAACGGCAGAAAATCAAAACAAGAAAACAAAAATGGTTCTTTTATTTTCATGATTACAAACTAACTGTGTGTTTATTGAATTAGACTCTTTCTGTTCATGACTCAATCTTCATGTTGTACGAGCTCTAAAATCCTGATGCGTGTGTTGCCAATCACCCTGCACACTTTCGGGATGCCAAGTGTTCTGCTATCTCCTCCTTGTCTTTTTTAGATTGAGCTTCACTGTGGTGATCAGCAGTCAGAGCATCTGGGTGAATAATCTTACACACAGTTGACTTGACTCGGGATCAGTAACTGTGAATTGACTGAAAGAGCACAACTACAGAAAGAAGATCTGATTGTAATGGTCTGATAAATCATAGATATTGTGCCATTCAATGCTAAAAAGTATAAATCAATCCCTCATCATTAAGTGTATCCAATGTGTTTTCATGGACAGTGTGCTTCTCTGGATGTGTTAATTTCCTTGATTTATCACCATAAACTCTGATGTGTTCTGGTTTAAATAGAGTGGACTTTAAAGATTTTTCCTTTGTGACGGTTGCTAAGATCTTTTGAGCTCAATTAAAGGAATCTCTTAATTGTAAGGTCCATGAAAGATGAAAACCTGAAATACTTTCCTAAGAAAATTCAAGTCTCAAAGTGCTTTGTGCAACTGGCCTGAGGCTTTTTGGAATCAGACTTGACTAGACCTGTGAAATGCAGCCAGAAACATCATTTCACACAATCTGGTATGACATGGTGGTGGCAGTACTATGGTTTTGAGCTGCTTTGCTGCCTCGAGGTCTGTGTAGCCTGCAGCCTCTGATACAGCTTTAAATTCTGCATTATGTTAGAGAGTACTTGAAGATAACACAATGTCATCTTTCTGAAAGTTGAAGTCCGATTTGGTTTTAACATAGAAGTTGAGGAGGTTCAGATTTGAATTTGAAATGTTGTGAGATTCAGAACTATTTGTATATGCAGGAAAACCATCAAACATCCTGCAGCTGGGGGCATTCGCACAGAGAAGTGGTCAAAGTTTTCACAAAGTCTATTAGCTATGAGGGTGATACCAGTATTTCTCAACTTCTGTTAAATAACTGAATGATAAATGTTCTTTGACATGTGTAAATATACAACCAATATCTGAAGGCCCTATTTTAAAATTATTTGATGTTTTCTTATGACAGAAAAGAGAATAATTCACATGCCTGTATTCAGAGAATTTGCTTTCCGAAAGCAAAGTTTTGTGGGTTATAAAATGCAAAGTGCAGGCTTCCCCTTAGGTCACTAGACTTTCCAAAAACAGAAACAAATGGGTAATACCAACTCTTAATTTGGGTCCAGTGGTTTGCTAAAAGCATACTCGTTGAGTGTATATATTTCAGATCCAACTATGAAGCTCCGAAACAAAGTTTCTTACTAAATACAACTACAGTGAAATTAACATGATACAGGAGGATCCTGGGAATGAATTAACTGTTGATCTATATATTTTGAATACATATTCTACTCATCCACACATATTTGGCGTTAATATCGAATGTATTTCTTTGACTGCCACATGAAAGAGATTATATAATATTTGTCTGTCTCTGTGGCAAAGTGTGCAAAGTGGCTAACGCATGCTCAACTACTCTTCCCACCCACGCATCACCACGTTGTCATGTCATTTCAGCCCTACATCACTTTTCTATTCACATTTGTCACCTAATGGCTATGGAGACCACTGAAATCAAAGCTATATATTTACACCATTTTCCTTATAAATGTTTGTCTAAATAGTACATTTCAGCTGTTTTTGTAATGCTCATAATAATAGAAAAGCTGAATCTTGCCTGCCTATCACTGACAGACCAGTTTACCAGGCATGTGTAGAGCTACATCGGTGCTAAACAATCATGAATACATCGACACGTAGCCTGGTACGGGTGCAGTCAAGCAGCCCCCAGTCTGTCGCAGGTATGTTTCTACTTCGCTCCCATGATGCTGGTTTGTGATTGCTGAATGGATCATGAACACTGAAGCATTTATCTTTAAATAACCTCCACCTCCCGTTGCTCCTGAACAATGGTGAGATGTTTCTAATTTTCCGCAAGATAATGGCAGTCATATTGAGATGAAAAAAGGTCAAGGGTTGACTCATGAGGTTCTGATTGGTTCGGAGCATCACATCGCCCCTGGAGATAAAATGGAAAGTGATATTTCATTTATAGCACCCCCCCCTTCCAGACTGCATAGCAATTTTAGGTGATGAGAAGGCCCAGCTCTGCAATCATTAGAGTGCATCTAGCAGTCAAACACTAAACACAAAAATGGCGACTGTGATGTCTTGCATCAGCAGTTTTTTTCTTTACTGTTTCTTTTTCTTATGATCAAAGACATACGCTGTATATTTTTTCCTCATGCTGTTTTTAATATTTAGACATTCAAATTTTCATCTTGCTCCTCCAACCAGAAAAGATTGATGGGTTTATATACATATGTATAAGATGCTGATATGCAGTTAGAGCCGCCTCTGTCCTTCATCTGCTGACACACATGCACTGAGCCAATGCTGTAACACTCTGAACTGTAGTGTTTTTAAAAGGAATAGTCTTTCTTATTCAACTTGATAATAGACGTTAGACCCTTTTTTCCCCTCAGTTCACAAGCTATAGGCTGCTGTTTTATAACACATTCATTCTATAACATGTATGCAACATAAATGACCAACAGTATTAAGGATTAACATGAGTAGAGGAAAACGCATTTTCTTTTTTTTTTCACCTTGCTTGTGAGCATTTGCACAATGAATTATGTTGATGCTTATTTTTATTATTTTTCTTGAATTCAACCGTCCAGGCCAGATGCGTCACACATTGTGCAGTGACCCAAGCTGCTTTTTTCTCAGCCAGTGGGAGTGGCCTGAACTTGTCGAGGAAGCTGCCCTTTAAGGTCATAACAATGGTCATGTGATAGGCTAGCAGAGCCCCCTGGGCCATATGACAAACCGAGCTGCCAGACCGAGGTGTGTGTCAGGGGTGTTTTTCCACAAAGCATTCTATAAAAGTGTAACTGGGCTGTATTTGCCCTTTCCTCCTGCTATACGTTCAACCAACAGGCCCCTGAAGATCTCTTAAAAAGTGCTGATCCACAGAGCTGGGTTGGTGCTCTTGTAATCCTTCCAGCTCTGCTCCACCTCCCCTCAGGTTCCCAACCTGTGTACCTCCTGCTTCTTCCCCCACATTCCCTCACTGTCTCCTGCTGATGCATTGCGCTGGTGTGAGGGACAAGGTGATGGGATGTAGAGGCTTGCTTGGGCCCCAAGCTAATTACCACACATTAGAGCGTGACTAAATAAATCCTAAGTGCTGCTAATTGCTTGGCAGTGAAAACAATAACAGTGGTACTTGCCCAGAGGCTCTGGGGTAGTGTAGGGCTGGGGCACTGGGGACCAGGAGCCCTGGCACTAGGCCAGCAGAAGACAACAGCACGATCAGTCAACTGCCTCACACACTCTGTCTCTATGCTTAAGTCACACACCACTTGGCACAGTCGCTACATGGACCATCTGCCTCACACACCACCCAGTCCACACCAATAGATTCCCTGCAGCCTTCATCAGCAAAGACTAAGCCATACATGACAGGCATGGACAAATTCAGTCTGTCTGTAGCGCCATCAAACATCACTACATTACTAAGCATGAATTAGTAATGGCACAATTACATGGGGTTGTTCTGACATTTACATGTACAGTTATGGTTTTCTCCTCTCTACAACCCCCTTTGGCCTGCAGTGGAGCACCATTAGACTTCAAACATTTGGATAGAAGGGGTGAAAGGGGTAAAAATGTCTCAGTCAGAATGTGTCTTAATCACTTTTTTTTTAAGCACTGTGTTTCTATTCCACATATATTCTGAAGTAACAATTAAATACTTCGAAATACAGGGGCTGTATTCTGTATATATGTAAGCGTGTGTATAAATTGTGTGTGTATGTTTGTTTCTCCCTCAGATTCCAGTCTGCTGTTTGGATGAAGAAGCAGTTTGAACAGTCTGTGCTGCCAACTAGATCTCATGTAGCCCAAAGGTTTGTTCTGCACAGACACACTGGCACACCACATAGACTGGGGCATGACAGTCTTTTGCTCACAATACTCATCAAAGATGAGTGGCATAAGTGACAGTGGGAACACATCAGACACTCTCTCCTTTTTGAACATTATTTATGAGATGTGAGTAAGTTTTCAGCTAGTCGTGATTCAGAGTTGGTAGATGTGAAATTCTGTCCCCACAAAGAAACTTGATCAGTGTTGTAAATTGATCACAACAACAACAAATACTTGTTTAATTAAAAAGGTAATGGTTAGGAAAACCTCATTAATTAGCACTGAACTATACAGAATGAAATAGATGCTCTTCCAAACAGCTTTGTTGACATTCTCCACATTGCCTTTGCGACACCTGCCGCGATCATTATGCTACCGGCTTTGGAAAAACGTGCACGTCCAAAAGTGATGCTTTGGGAGTACCCTCAGCATTTAAAACCTTTAATTTTAATATGAAAATTTGAAGTAGCATGTACCCTCTGTTTATTTAGTTTGCAGCAATGACAGTTGATACTTTAACACAAAATAGGGTATAATTAGAAGAGCACGACTGATAACATAAGTATATTGGTCAGAAACGTTAACTTGCCCATCAAACAATACCTTTTTATCACAGTTATATTGTATTATTTTCTTTGATTATTTTTTCTCTCCTTTCAGTGCCTTTTCATATATCCCTTATTCAGTTTTTAATAATTACATTTCCCTGAAAACGACTGTGGAGAAAGATGATCTACCACTTTTTTTCCTCTCTTCTCTGTCTAAACCAGCAGCTTCTCATTTGCGCTGTCATTTTTCTGCAAGGTTTTATTGCTTTCCCCGGGGACTCATGTGCTTTTGTTAGCTTTTCTGTGTACACACATGGCCTAATTGGTTGATTAGTTCAGCTTGACTGGCTTGTTAATTGAATAGTAATTTAGATTTGATGTGTCTAATGAATATCCTAATTTATTGTTTGGCACTCGTCCAAAGATTTGTTTTTGACTGAAGGATTCAAACAAAAGGGATGAAAGGAAACACAAAGATGATTCAGCTCACTGGTGTTGCTTTGATAGCACATGAATCAAATATTTGGGGAAGGTGACAATTACGAGTTTGTCTTCCTGAAATTTAGACAATTTAGACAATATCACGACAACAATTTGAGTAAAAAGCATTGGATGATCATAAACAGTGAGCTCTTTAGTTATTCGTTTCTGTATGCAAAATATTAAGTCTATTTCTATCCATGTTTTTCTGTAATTACCACATAAGCTGACTGTAACAATGACAATGAAAATATTGTACAGTAAGTGAAATTCTTCTGTGTTGAAGATGCTTTAAGAAGGGATCTGCTTGATTAGTCAGCTAAAAGTCGGTCTAAGATGTCACACTGTCACCTGCCACTAGCTGCAGTTACAACCCCTGTGGACAACAGGCCCTGCCTCTTAGTGCTAATGTTCCTATGTTGTAAACCAGGCAGTTTTGTGAAATCAGCACCATTTGGCTGTTTATTCTTGTCTGGAAAAAAAATAAGGCTGTATGTTGGCTGTGTTAGAATAAATTGGCCTCTAACCATTCAAGAAGGGCATAACCACATTCAGTAGAGACATATTATAAGGATTTTGACCTGCAAGGAAATAAGGCTATTGATGCCTACATTGCTAGCAGCAAACAGCTTTGACATCATATATCTGCAGACACTGTGATCCTTTAACCTTAGTGATTAGTGAACGTAGCTACATTTTGACTGTGATGAGAGCACTGTTCTAAACTCAGAACAGACTTAGCATGGTCACATACAAAGCTGAGTCGATTGCAGCGTAACTTACTCATTTAACTGGGCCGCAGTCCCTGAGTCCTGGTACCCAGTGTACATGTAGGGGAGCACAATCGAGTCATTAAGGAAAGTATGTCCAATGCCAACGCTTTGGACTGTGTAAGTAAACATTCAAGACATTCTGCCACTTTTAACTTTCTGTGTGGGGGACTATGGCTCATGTAATTATAGTTGCATTCACTGCACAGATATTGTCTTAAATAGGGATTTTTTTCAAATTCAGTTATAAAAATTAGTATTTTATTTGAGTTCCACACAGCATCTGACAACAGAAATAGAAAAGCATCTGAAGTAGAGCGGCTTTATTGGAAATTCAACTGTTTCATCCCATAAGATGCTGGTTTGGACAGTCAAATGCAGGCAACCTCACTTTTTTTTGCTGAATTACTCGGAAACATAAGTGCAGAATCATTCACATTGTGAATTCCTATGACAAGTAGACAGTTCAGACATTGCACTATGTCTCTTCTCTTGTATTTGAAGTGACCACATGAGATCATCATGTTCTGAAACGGCTGAAATATTTATAAATTTTTTTACCTGATAGGAGGCAGCAAAGTATTTTTTGTGCTTTCTTTCTGGAAATTATTTGTAATTATAAGAAGAAATCAAAATAGTTGATCTTTGATTCATTCCTTGGCAAGTTCCAGTCAAACATAATTAGCCTAGCTTTGTCTGACCCACTTGTAATATATATGCGTGACAGTTTTCAGACCAGATGGCCAAACAAGGTTTCACAACTAACAAATTAATATTTGCTCACTTGTAATTGGATCCCTTGAGCTACCAGGTAATGCCAGGTGGGAACAGTACAATGGTTGTCACAGTGGTACATTGCCTGAACTGGACGATTCTGTCTGTGTCGTGCAGCCTTAGGTCATCTGACAAGCATTTAAAAACACATTCTGTGACACCACTTGACTTACTGGATTGCATTTCCTTGGTGCCCCTTTCAATGCAAGCCTGTGTTTTGCTGTAACACAGGGCTGTTTCCAACCTTAATATTTACTGACTGCATGCTACAAAGTGTATGAAGGATTATCTTTGATAAATGCAGCAGTTTGTTTTTGTGTATTAACTTTTCATTTGATCTTTATTAAAGTCCTGTGATGATGGTGAACTTTAGTAACACATTTGTTTATATTAATCCTCATGTCAGGTCAGAGACCACTGGCTTCCCATGTTTTACTTGTCTTTCCAACTTTCCAACTTTGCTCACTAAACTAGGGGAAAAAAGCGTTTGGTTCATCTGATTAGCTCAATGGAATTTCCAGCTTAGATTAATGAATACAATTGTTTATCACTACACCGAATACAGAATCTGTACATTGTACACGCTGAACAACTCTTATGCACGTAGCCTTCTAATGTGTCTCTCTCCACTGAAACAGCAACATGTTCGCCGTTACTGATGCTGGTGTCTCATTTGTGCTGCATTTGTCTTACAAATATAGTTCAAGTGTAGAACAAGGACTGACTCTGCATCAAGAGTTCTTTCCCAATTCCACGATAAATTCTATTCATTCACATTCACAGGTATAAATGAATGTAGCCTTGAATCCATAAGAAAATTGATTAAATCAGAACACTGATTAATATACATCAAACACATAACCAAAGTATTTGTATCTTCTTTCAAAACCTTTTGGTTTTCTTGTTATTTCTTGAATATGAAATAGTTTAATTAACTTCTATTGGCAACCATACCATATAATCTACTGTCAATAAATTGATTTTTACCGGTAAAAACGGGTTTCTATTCAACAAAGTGCAGTGCCATTATATTAGTGTTAAAGGTAACTAATGCTAAGCCAGGGGTAAGTGCTTTCACACTCTTAGGGATCTGCATTGTGCACATTTCTTTTGATTTCTTTTACAGTTTATTAAGAACAATGTATGCATGCAGCTCTTGTCCTTGATAAAGTGCATTAATCTTTTTAGTTCAACAACTCGCTCTAAGCACAGGATTGAACCTGTAGGCCTTTTTGTTTGAGTGTTCCCACATCATGTCTCCAGTGCAATGTGAGTTCATGAGCATCAAGGTCTTCCCTCACAGTTCGTTTAATGGATTTATCTTCCTTCAGATCCTCAATTATGCGAAAGAAAGTCACATTTAAAATCAATCAATGAAAACTTGATTTCCCTGTAGCATTAGCAATGATCCCAAAAGCACTTTTGGCTCCTCCTTTGGTGCAGAGTAGGTTGTGGCCTTGAATGAGTGTTGTTGAGTGTTCCAGTCGTGTGTTCAGTAAATTCCAGGAAACTGAACTGTAATGAGAATAAAATCCAATCCAATGAATTCCAGGGTGTCAAAAAGCCTCCCAAAAGCCATGTATATCCACACAGGTTAAAAACAGTAATGATCGGCCCCCATTTTAGCCACTGTTATGTTTTGACATCACTTTTAGATTACACAATCAGTTTTCCCTTTATCAGAAATGGCCCTTTTTCCATCTCTGTTGATGTTTGTCTCCAGGACGCAGATTATTCCAAGAATTTGCAGTTCTGATGTTTCAGTAATAACATATGTGCAAGAACATCTCTGTCCCATCTTGTCACCAAGACAAGCTGCAGATCATTCCAACCTCCTCTGTCAGAGTTTTTTCCTAGACAAAACATAAAGAATTTCAAAATGCAGTTAGTAAAAGAAGTAGGAAAATGTTTTGTTTTTTTTTCTTTTCAGATAAGCAGCATCCCACAACCACCCTTACAAACTCAATCCCTTTGAACTTCATGCAGTCATGCACACACACATGCAGCAACGTACCTGTTTGTGCTACATGCTGCAGCAGGCCAAACTTGTGCAGGAATTAGCTCAGGTGTTGGAGTCCCCCCTGTTGTGTGCATATACACAGTTCTTCACATTGTTTCTATCGTCTGTCACTTACCCGCAGTAGTCATTAGTCGCCCTCACCCCCTCCCCTCCGTTAATGAGAAAGCGATTACCATGGGGTTTTTTTCTCCCTCATTTCCAGTGGCCTGGAAGCATTTTCCGAAATCTGCCTCCTCACCTGCTTTCATTCCTGCGTCTGTCTCTCTCTCAGATTCCCTTCCCTTGTACCTCTTCTCCCTTTCACTGTGGCTGCAGACTCTCTCTCTTTCTCCATCCTCTCTGCAGCCTCTCTCTTTCGCTCCTCCCATCTCTGAGCTCGAGGCTGCTCTGGGTTTTAGACGGATCACTCTCACAATGCTTGATCAATACAGGTATTGATCTGCTGGCAAAATGTTTAGAAAATCGTTCTGGGCAATCGCGGTGCAATGGGGAGGGTGGGCGGGGCGCGAGAAGGGCCAGCATGTCATGCCATTCGCCTGCGAGAGAGCCTGCATGGACCTGATAGGCTGTCTGACACCTTGCCAGGAAGAGGGCTGGCATAGTCTGCATATCTTTGTCATCATTTCTTGCTATACCACAGCTCTTCTTAGCTTTTGCGGCTAAACTTCCTGGACCACCGAAGTAGTGTGCAGCAATGCCCCCCCCCCTCTCTCTCTTTATCCATCAGGCAAGAAATTAATGTGCATAAATTAGCAAGCAGCAAGGGACTTCATTCTAATGATCCACTGTCATTACACCTCCCCCTTTTTACTGTTTCCTCCTGGGAACAGACTCTACAGTGCCACCCTGGCACTAGCGCACATATCCGCTCCATTATGTGCCACCTCAAAACCTTGAACACACTGTCACCATTTATTAAAACATGAGCAAATATGAATAAGCTCACGGGCATCAATGTACAGTGGAACACCTATTCAGGGTCCCTGTTGCGCTGTCATGAGCACAAGACAGAGCAATCTGGGGACAGGACTTCCCCCTGGCTCTCATCGTTGCCTCCCTGCAGACTCCCACGCTTTGAAGATGACTGTAAATAAAATGACTTCATTGCAGTCTTATCTGTTATTCCACTGTGGGGATCATTTGCATCATTAGCAGCGGCAAACCAACCACAGCTGGCTGCTGTGTTCTGTCTTACAGCAACAACATGCTCTGGCTTCACTTGGGAACACTACTGACAGGCCAGTCAGCTCAAACACCAGAACACTTCAGTGCCATAGAACGACATAGCAGATTCATGGTTTATCAAAGGCTTAGTAATCCGAGGAGAGGCTTTTGCTTGTGTCTTGTTGAGTGATGATGTATGAAATGTTTCATTACACAGAAAAGATAATTGCAGCGTGAAGCAGTGTTGTGTAGCTTTTTCCAGAATCACAACTCTTGTTGAACCAGACGAACATCTGTCAGCCATAAGGACAAGCAGCCAATCTGACCGAGAGTCAACCTCACCCCTCTGGTTTGTGTCGCTATATATCTCCCCTCCTTCCCTCCCTCTCTGGCACCAACCCCAGACCCAGATGCCCAGACACTGGCTCAGACCGCAATGTCTGGGCCTGCCCATCTTCTTCTAAAGAACAGCGTTAAACTAATTGTGGGAGATTTTACATATCTCAGTAACTGTCTTGCCCGTTTTGATTTACTCTGCTTCTGTTTCGGTCAGTGTGGAGGGGACCTCCTGGATGCCCACAGACTTCATTCAGCAAATCACACCTGGATTTCCAAGAATATTATTTGCACACTTGCTTTGACAGATACTTTGCAAACACTTCTAAAAAGTGTCAGTCACAGAAAGGCTGGAGAGTGGTGATTACTCTAACACATTCAGCACTAGCCACAGCCCATTCATTACCATAACATGCTGCAATGAAGTTTAATCCTTCATCATGTTGTCTGTGGTTGGAGAGTGGTGTGTGGCTGTGTGGCTCTTCCACTACTCCAGATGTCTTCCCGGCTGTGTCTCTTCAGTGCTGCACTAGACTGAAGTCATGTTATTCCGTATCGCACATTCAGACATTTCCCTCTTTTTTAATCTCAGCTATGTTTCCCCCTCGTAAATTCATTTTGACCTCATCCGTCTTTGTTTCCTGCCTTCCTCCCCGATCCCATTTTCCACCTTCTGTTCCTTCTTCCACATACCCTCCCATCTCTACAAGAGTGTGTTATTTATTTTATCTGAATGCAGGGGCTCTTTGGTGCATGCTTCTCACAGAAATCAATTTCAGCTCAGACAGCATAACCAAACAAAGCACTGCACTCATTTCAACACGGGCAGAGATGTAACCCATCTCTCTCATTTTCTCCCTCCTGCTCCTTTATTGGAAGACATTTTGTTCTCACTCTGATGCCATTATGTCAATCACCGCAGACGTGGTGATGTGTGAATGCAGCTGCTAAATGAGTCATGGCAAGCAAATGATTGTTAGGGACTATAGAGTATGTGTGTTAATGTCAGTTTTCCCTTTTTGCATATGATTGCCACCTTTTGCTCTGTGTGAATAGTTTCAAGTTTTTTAGTTTATACTATATATGGCTGTAAAGATACACAAGTCTGCACACTGCCTGTTGTGTCCGTGTGAGATACAGACTATTTTTTCGTTCAGCGTTTTTGGAATCTCCTCTGTAAGATGACAACATATACATTAAATAATACATAAACAATAAGCAGAATTCACCCACTACTGACTGAGTGAGAGAGACTCGAGCTGCCCGCACTCTTCTGCCAGACATCCTCTTTGTACAGCAGTTGAGACCACCAGTTAATGCAGCTGCTGGATCGGCCTCTTTCCTTTGCTCTGCTTTTATTGATTTCAGCCAGACACAGAGACGGATAGAAAGAAAAGGCCTTTTCAGGAAGAAGTTAAATGGTCAAGTAGCGGGTGGAGGGTGGCTTTCACCACTTTATTGACGAGGTGGAAAAATGTCACTATTATGGAGGTCCTTGCAGCAGATAGCGAGCTGATTGGATGAGTGCCCCCAGGTCAGAGAGGAGCACGTTCCCCCTGCAGCCAAACAAGAGCAAATAAAAGGGCAGAGGAATCTGCTTGAACTGGAGGTGAGGCTCCTCTCTACCAGGCCTCTCTTTGGGCAACATTTCTCTGGATGCGCAAGGCAGAGTGCTTGGAATGTGGACGGAGGGCTGATCTCTAGTGGACTTACTCTCTCTGAACTCTCTTCTCAAAGCATTCAAGGTTTGCTATATGTTATAGCTCTTGGGATTTACATGTTTGATATGTTACACAAGCCCCTGATGCGCATAGTTGTCAAACATGCACTGCAGCTTCGTAGTCAGGCCGCATGAAAGAGGATGAAAGAAGAAGAAACTTATAAAAAATGAGTTGCACTAACACAGAGGGTGATTTTTGTTATGCTAACTTACGCTTCATCATGTCCTTTCTTCTCTTGTGACCTAGAAGTTGTTCCTCCGATGCTGTCTATAAGGATTTTCCTATCCCTCAGATGCACAGCAAGCAGAGAGAAGAAAATAGGCTTCAGGAGGAGCTTGGAGTGAAAACACTGGTGTTTCCTATGCAAAACTATTATCAAATGGCATGATGTGTAAATCCTGTGCCTTCACATACAGCACAAGTTTTAATGACGCAACCAAGGATTTCTTATTTGGCAGTTTTTAATCTCCATCCTCTTGTCTGTAGGTTGTTGTTGGTTCCCCACTCAAAACAGAGCAGTTTTACAAGAAAGGCTCAAAAATACTGTAATTATTATACTTTTCTGGGTTCCTAAATTATTTGTCATTACATGAAACTATCGCACATGATGAAAATTGTAAAATTTCTGCATTTTCCTTGTTCCAAAAATGTTGCATATCTGTTTTCCTTTGCAAATGGCAACAATCCTACATTTTGCATATGTGACACTGTCGCAAGAGTGATACTGCACATTCAAAACATATTCAAAAACAGTTGAACGGAGGCGGGAGGGAGTGGAAGACTGCCCCCATATGACCAAATATTGTCCAATGACTTCTCATAGTTGGATAAGAGATAATATGGCTCGGATTAGTGTCACGTTAAGATTGGCATCAGTTCACCTGAATACTGCCCTGTTCAACGCAACAGTGAAAGTAAGATTTTACCATCTAACAATTTCTGTGCTTGTAAAAACTACTACTTTGTTTTGGGCAATTAGACAAATGTACACATGGTGTAGTGCTGTTCCACACAGCTTTCAAAGAAACATGTTAGCATAAGGAAAAGCATGCAGGGAGATCGTCCTGACACCCATTGTCATGTTACGAGTATGAACTAGTAGCAGTATGACACTGCACACTGAACCAAGTTTTGATTAAAGCACAGCACATAGTACAAAAGAGTGGTGCAGTCATATCGTAAAATGCCAGGTAGGTGCTTACTTTGTTTTGTTTTAAATCAGAAAAAAGATCATTAATGTGAGAAAATAAAAAAGAAACACACAGTTAGATATTTACGATGAAAGACTGGTGGCACAGAATGTAAAAATGAAATTAGGCTGACTTGTGAGCCTGAGAGTCCCTAACAGAGATGCAGTTGTGGGTCCTGACAAATGGTTCAAATACAAGCCACCCTGCCTGCTGACGTCAATCAGTCTAATTAGCCCAGCATATCCTCCGGTTGGCCCCGCCTCGCAGCACAAGACAGACCTCTGGAAAGGTCAGCATGCCAAAGCAGAGACAGAGCAGTGCTTAATCAGAGGTGAAATGGTTTCTTTTCCAAATTGATTCCAGTACTGATCAGACAAGACCGTATTGTGCTGAGCCACTTAAAGACTTAAGGGAAAGGCGGCGGTGGCTTTTCAGGGAGGTTTTAGAACAAGACGTTAACAAACAAAAACTCTTCTGGTGACATCTGGATCAGGGCCCAAGAAGAAGAGGGCCATATGAAAGATCTGTCTGTTCGCCTTCATCTCTTTCTGGTCTCCTTCCTCAGTTTCCTCTGTTGTATCTCTTTATCCCCTGCTCTGCATGAGGCACAGTATGTACATTTGCATGTGGATGCACATACTCAGATGAACTTAGGAAATTCCTTCAAACTCTGCAGGAAACTTTTTTCCCCCCCTCTGTACTATAAAACTTGCAAAATCACTTGTCTTTTGTTGACACAAAACTGTATGAAATAAATATTTTGTCTTGGTTCTCACAAAGTAAACCAAGTACCATTAACACTGGACCCCTGAGGCATTATATCTTTTTACACCCTCTTTAAAACTCTTTACAACAGGCATGTCACAGCCATGTATACATAGAAGGAAACATCTGCGCTTGCCTACACCCGCACGCATGCATCTGCACGCCGCACATTCACCAACTCCCTTATGCTGAATGCATAATATATGTAATAAAATAATGTTTCCAGTGGGGATGGTTGTGGCTGGGGGATGGAGATGTGTGGTGAATATCAATGTGCTCCCCCCAGACTCTCTGGTTCAATTGATGCGATGGTGGGGGGTAAATGAATATGTGGGAGTGAGGGAAGCTTTATCCCCTTGCCCAAAGCTACAGTGAAGAGTCCACACAAATAGAGGAGGGGCTCTTGACGGACTCACTCCGTCATAATGAACTTAAGATTCATACACTCTAACTGATAGTGTTGTACATTGGTTGGATTTAGTTGTATAGTCGAATTAGAAAATGCAGGCCTTTTAAACTACCACTTGAAAAAAAAAATCTAATATACAAGCCAGTGATAGAGAACAGGCACTACTCCTTATACAGCAGCCAGATGCAACATACATGAATCTGACCTATTCTGAACCACAGATCCTTCCGGATATCTCTATGAAAATCAGTGGCGAGACAAATTACACTTCCTCCTGTGCCTCACCTTGACTGACTCAAGTGTGCTCATCTGTTCCATCTTGTCAGAGCGAAGATGCTGTGTCTGTATCCGCCAGGGCTTTGATGTTTTAAACATTACCATTAATAATGTTTTCAGCATCAGAATTAATTGCTTTGCTACTGTGTCCTGCTCTCTTCATCCCAAGTTGAAACATGCATAAATCAAGACTAACTACCTTTGTCTTGAAATTTTGAGGTCAGGAATTTGGGATGAGACCAAACTTGAAAGTGGCCAAGACACTTTGTTTGTCTATCTGTGAGTGGATGAATCTTGCAGCTGGATTACAGGAATTAAGCCGTTTTGTTTTGGAATGTTTGTGTTGCTCCCATGTTGTCCCATCTGTCATTTATATTCTGGAATAATCAAGCAAGTGATCATGTGTAGCACAAAGTAGTGCTTTACAGCTGAAAAGTGCATGTGTGAGTCTGGATAGGATTTGAAGAGGCTCTGAGGTACTTTTCTATTACCTTTCAGTCTAAGGATGCTGCTTGATCTGGAATGCATGTGCTTGTGGCCCAATTACCAGAATGCCATTCAGGGATGCCAACGATTTTTATAACAAACTTTGAAATATTGGAACTGTCAGAGAGTTAGCTCTGGGATGTCGTTCATTGCAGGATGTGGCAACTTTTGAATTAGTTTGGATCAGTTGCTAGAAAAGTATTTTTGTGACTTCCAGATGTTCTGTTATCTATAATTCCCAGCTGTGTTCTAAGAGGTTAAATGAGCTGGAAAGTTCCTGTCCAAGTTCTGTTATACTCATCAAGCTCAGGGAAATGTAATTAGTGCCTTTTTGAGTTCACGTCACCTAGCAACTCACTCCTAAATAAACACACATACACACTCAGAAAGAAAAGGAGAAAATTTCCTTCCATTTTCATTTAACCACACCTCTTATTTGCCAAGCACCTCCTCTGGAGTTGCTTTGGCCATACCCATGTTCTGGGGGCCCTGCAATGTGAAGACAGGGTGAGGAATGTGTGAAGCATCCAAGGAAACATGAACAGCTATTTTCCCACAAGTATGAAAAAACAGAGGCTATAGCTGTGGAATCTTTCTGACGCAATCAGTTAGTGGGATGGCTTTTTCTACATTTAGGATTTGGACATGGGCTCAGGTCAGGGTCCAGATAGAAGTTGGACCTGGATAGATGAGAGAGCTGCTGAGGAAGGTACAATCTGACGTGCAAGACCAGATGAAAAGCTAACAGAAGCTGCTAGATGGCCCCAAGTAGATACACTCCATAGCCCCTGCTTATTGAATTTTTAACAGTCATCTGAGGGGCAGCCTATTAATTGTTTGTTGGTCAAATCATCGTCAAAAAGGCAGAAGCCAAGGTGCCTTTTAGAGAGCTGTGAGTGGGAGCAGAAAGCTAAAACAGCAGAGAGCATCACTGAAGAGGCCCCAAGAGTTCTTCCTAGAAACCCAAATGATTACCACACTACTGTTGGCTCTGCAATTCTTCATACATTAGACAAAAAGTTGAAAGGAATTCTCCAACACAAAAACAGCGCAAACTTCAATGAGTCTTTCTTTCTTTGCTGATCTAATTATCCCTTCCCCCATAATCGCTGTTATATTCATCATAGTGCTGCGTATTTATAGGGTCTGTTTTCATCATAGTAATAATGTCACTCTGGAATTCCAATGCAGAGAGACAGAGCGCAAGACATACATCACAGAGTATGTACAGGAAGCAGCGAGACATCATTTAATGTTAAGAACACTGCAGCAGAAGGCCGACCCCACCACATCTGAGCCAATGACCACTTGTTTTGTCTGGACCCCCCCCGCCCTAAGTACTATCGACTCTGCAGATGATCTGAGTTCAGATCTTAGTGGATCTTGGGGCTGGTAGAGAGCCTACGTCTCTCTATCAATAACCTTTTGAGCTACAAAAGTCCATCACTTATGCTTTCTTTCTTTCTTTCTTTCTTTCTTTCTTTCTTTCTTTCTTTCTTTCTTTCTTTCTTTCTTTCTTTCTTTCTTTCTTTCTTTCTTTCTTTCTTTCTTTCTTTCTTTCTTTCTTTCTTTCTTTCTTTCTTTCTTTCTTTCTTTCTTTCTTTCTTTCTTTCTTTCTTTCTTTCTTTCTTTCTTTCTTTCTTTCTTTCTTTCTTTCTTTCCACCTCCTCCACCCCCTCCACCCCCAGCACGCTTCTTTTTCAATATAGTCCACTGCCTCCCATTCTTTGCCCCCACAACTTTTCTCCCAGTATTTGGATATATATTTAACACCCACATGTGAGGCCTGGTAGAGGTGCCTGGGGAATGGAAAGGAAAACAAGCATAACAAGCATGCCCTCTCTCTCGGCCCTTTTAGTGCTGGCCTGCTATAAATACCTCCGGGTGGCGCGCCAGTTCCAGCACCAGTGGCATGGGAACCTCACTCCCTCCTCTCGTCCATTGCTTGACCACTCAAGTCTAGTCTGGGAAGGCTTTAGCCAGAGGGCTGGCCTAAAGGGTGGGTGGATGAGTAGCTGTGTGCAATGTGCACAGTGTAGGGAAAAGACTATAAGAGGGCTATGTAAAGCATTGATGGTCCTCATGTTTGTTTTGTCTGCTCCTCTTCGGAGCATCCCAGTGTCTTCTCCCTTTCTCCCCTCCTGTCATCTCCCTTTTTCAAAAGACTTCATGTATACTGCATTTATTCTGTTTTCCCTTATGAAGATTGTATGAATATGTGCTTTTCAAAGTGTTAAAAAAAGAGATCCCCTTTTCTTCGCTGCAGTGAGGCGTTTGTTATGTTACTCCTCCAAAAATTGATTTAGACTTTTCAAAGGTTTGTTCTTCACAGCGCTGTCTCCCTGTGTCGATGCACGACAGCCTCAGCTCATATTTTCAGAGTTTGAGGTAATAGTTTTAAACTGACAGACTAAACATCTCTCTCTCCGGCTGTTTCACTTTCTACAGAGTAAATAGTTTTATGCTCACGAACACACACATGAACACACAAACTGGGTGAGTGACTTAGTCTACCGATTATTTCTTTGCTTTTTTATCTGTCCTTCTTTTTTTTTCTTTAGAAGTTGTACATTAAAAGATGTGTACGGAGGCCCTCTTTGGTCATTTTTTCCAATTGGAAATGTTGCTACTTTACTTTGGTGCTGTAAATGCAAGACAGGTAATCCAGGTGTTTTACTTCTCAGCAACAGTCGTTTTTTTAAGCCACTGAAACTCTGCAGGTTCAAGAATTAATCTTTTTTTTTTGTTTTTTTTCTAGGTTTTTACACACACACACACACACACACATATATATATATATATATATATATATACATTGTGCATGTTCCAGTGTTGATCATGCTTTTTATTTGGTGATTTAACATGCTGAGTCAACAGATTAAATATCTGTGTTGCTCTTTCCCCCGGTCACACCTCTTAGCATTCTCCCTATGTCTCTTATTCTGTCCTCCCCGTAATACTCCTCTTTTCTCTCTCTCACCCTTACAAGGCTTGCTTGTTATTTTTTTGTACAAGGTCCTGTAATTAAGTTTGACATAAGCACAGGGATTAAATATGCGGTTGAGGAGGGAGAGAAAGGAGCTCTGTTACAATCTCAAGGCCAGCTGTAAAATGGAACCAGATTGCGACACTTGGAGTTGGAAAGTTTGGAAAAGGAGCTTTAGTCCACAGCCAAGAGAATACTGAGTCTCCGGCCAAAAACGCTAATATTAAAAATCCTTAGGCAGAAAACTAACATGCAGTCCGATCCAATGATAATTTCTTTTTCTGCTAAAAGACTACCATCTCCTCGAGCTACACATTAACTGCTGTCTGTCCAGCCGGTTGACTGATGCACTCATGCTGCCAAACTCTGCTGCCAAAAACATACTACAAAGCAAAATACTACCTAGTTAACTACACATTTACAGTCTATGACCTTAATGCATTATTTCCTTCTCAAAACAACAGTTAATTTGTCTGCTAGTTTGTACTTAGTTATCAAACCCCATAAACAAAATATTTTGAATAAAACCAGATGTCACAATAAAAGTAACGGTCACAGCTTTTTAATGTTTCAAGGTATACAAATTAGTTTTACAAGTGAAGGCAAAAAGTGCAGTCACGCCCATTACCTTCTGATAGTACAAATGAAAAAAGTGATCATAACTCCAAACCATAATGCAGGAGGAAAAGCCATTTCACATGCTATCACTCAATCACTGACACCAAATATAGAAATATAGGCTAAGATCAGCCCCCAGTGCACCGAGCGTGTCAATAGGATTTTCTTCTGTTCTGAACTCTGAGAGGTCTCACATGGAACTTTGCATTCTTAAATAACTCTGGCAAAATGCTTTAATCTTAATGAGTCTGAACAGCAAATCTCTCATCTGCAGCAAAAAGGATTAGGAATGCAGAAAAAAAAAAGAAAAGACCGCCGTTCCACTTTGATGAATTGTGTTTAGAAAATCCCTGGGCATGAAGTTCCCCCAATGAACAAAGCGTTAGGCGAGAATGGATGCTTTTAAACAACACAACTTATCTGAGAAAAACAGAACATGCATTTAAGTGGAAATACAAAAGCAGAGCTGATTCAACTCCTTTGCAAATGATAAAAGTGACTAACTCCTTTCCTCGATCCACTTTTGCTGCTTTCGGAGTCAAACCTGGAGTAGCTTTGCACAAATTACGTGCATTGTGTTTTCAGTGCCTCATCAGTGTTTATTTATTCTGCATGATGCATTCTGCCATTGTTAAGAATAAATAAATGACTTCATAATTTTTTTGCCTCCTGGTAGCAAAACTTGAAACGAGTGATGTGTGCGATGAAAAAGGAGGCTGATGAACACAGGCAGTTTAAGTGCCAAGAGATGCTGCTTCCAAATCCACAAAAACTCTGCTACTTCCACTGTACTCTGCTGTGGCTTTCCGCCATTGCTCAAAGAAGAGTCACTTTTTCACTTTTGTGTGAAAATGTAGTGAGTTGAGTATGGTATTATGTAGAGGTGTTTATTTGTATGTGATTAATACATTATTGATAATATGTTAATGTAATCCAAATCAAAGCAGTTTGGTGTTTACTTGATTAATTATTACGCTGTGGTGTAATTTCCCCAAACAGGCTTTCTGAGTGGTAGGGGTTAGAGCAGTGAGCCTCTGGCTAGTTCAGAATGCTCAAACTACAAAGAGCCTTGCTCCACTGGGACCTGCTCTTGGTTCCCCCTTTTCAAACCCCACACCCCCCGCTTCAAATGCCCTAAGGCCCTTAAAAAAACCTACCCTGGCTGATTTCTGCTGTATTTATTTTACCTTTCCATCCAAATCAGCGCTTCCCTTTGTTTCCTGTAATGGACGTATGGAGATCTTGCTGATGCAGGTCAAACATAACATCCATACTAATGAGAAAACACCACCATATAAACCTTCTCGAAACAAACGAGGATATCCAAAAAAGGTGTGTTTTTCTCACATAAAGGCATAATTTTCCTCTTGCTCAGCAAAGTCGGAATGTTGTGAAGACATCGTTGTGTTTGGAGCGCAGTGATAAATATTATCATGCACTTGACCTATATTGATCTTCCTTTAACATGTATACCCACTCCACCACGCTGAGCCTAAACATCTGGTCACCAGAGTGTTCCACTGAATGACAGATAACATCTGGGAGGACTGCTGCTATCACAGGAAACAATGTTCCTATCTAACCCTCCCCGCCTCTCTAACACCCCCCTTCCCGTCCCCACTTGTCCCTCTTCCACCATGTCCTGCTCATAAGCACATCCCTCTCATTGATTTCCCATTAACCCCTTCTAGACTGTGAGTATCTGCTCACCCAGACACACAGACATCAGTGGATTGATTAACAGCATAATAGCATCACTATGGCTGCCCGTTCTCATCAGTCTGACCAGGTCTACGGACTGATCTTGTCCATGTCCAGCTGTCTGCTGCACTCCTGCATGTTTCATTTCCTCTTCTCATTCAGCTCTTTCAATATATGTTTAAGTCTTCCTTCCTCCCTAGACGTTGTTTATTTGTTTGTTTCTTTTTCCTACCTTCCATCTGCTTCTCCTACTTGTCTTGCCTTAGCCTTCTCTTTCTTTAACTCTCTAACTTCCTGTCCTCATCAGCCTTTGTCGTCTGTATCTTTCTCTTCTCAGTTTGCTGTTAATATTTACCTGGCATTCGACCTCGGAACACATATGCTGAACCCATATTAAAAACACAGTACTCGGTGTTCTTATTTGCTTTCACAATGCCATGACAAAACATGAATGTGTGTGTTATGTGTGTGCACAGATATTTCACTGTATGAGCTGTCAGTTGTGTGCTGATTGGTGACATTTAGGACAGCGGGTTGTTTTTGAGCTGTGCTTTGCACATTTAGTTGCATCAGAATTACACCTGACTTAAGCTTCAGTCACTGTAAGAACAATACTCACCGATGCTTTTGCAGCTGATGAGAAAAATTAAAGTCCTGCATGTGTGGATGGGATGCTTTTATTTTGTTGAACAGACTATATGTTAGCGTATGTAATTACCATAAGGTATGCCATATCTGTGTCAGTATGTATTTCCTTCTTGTCTTTGGCAACTGCTTTGGCGGCAGGAATAAAGAAACTCCGTTTCTTGGGTTGTGTTGTTGTGAGCCACAACGGAGGCAAGTTAGAAAAAGCCCTTCATTTAAGCATGGCGTGCCTCCATCAGTCCTCGCCTCTGATGTACAAAGAGCCCAGAGGAAGGAGCTTCACAGCTGTTTGTAAACTATGAGAACAGGAAAGGTCAACAAAGTAATGCAGTGCGTTTTTTTTGTAACGCATTTTCATCTCTCTCTGTTCCATACTGAGACAGCCGGGCTGTGCCCTGCCTCGGTAGTACTGGTGCATTTAAATTACTGTTCTTGCCTGAAGAATAATGGTGAAAGCATAACCCCATTGTATTCTTTGATAAACTCTGGAAAATGCATGGTATAAGCTGAGGAAGAGACACTGTTTAAGGGCACAATTGCCTTGCAAATCTACCATGGCAAAGTTTTTCTGAGGGAGAGGGAGAGACAGGGAGGAAGAGAGTGGTGTGAAGAAGGAGAAATGTGGAACTGAGGGTTGAGGAAAAAGGAGAAGTGAAAGGGAGATGGAGGATCCAGCATGTGGGTAGAACAGGGGGGTCTGCGTTGCGGGGACATGTGTTATCTCTTGGTGCAGGGGTCTTTGTTTGCAGGGCAGAGAGGTATAGATTTCCTCTCCATGTCAGCGCCTTTATTTAAGGCTCAGCACAGAGGGGACAATAGCAAACTAATCCACTACTGAATCAGGATTAATATTCAAGCTGCAAATATTAATTCACAGCCAAAAGGAGGAAATGCAGAATCTGTCAAAATGCTCAAACAAATAAAGAACAAAAAGCCAGAGACGCTTGACCAAAAATCCCATCCTGCGTTTGTCACATGAGTGCATTATTTTTGCTGGGTCCTACAGTCTTGTCTCAGCATTCTGTTTGATTTCTGTATTAATCTTCATAATGATTTTCTATAGAAGAGTGAGTGCTGGGGGAAGCTGAAGAGCTGCATGTTGTTTTTGGCTATTCTCCTCACTAAGCTCTGGATTTAAGATCTGGATTTGAATATTTATGATAGAAAATAATGGAGGTTATAAAAATAAGTCCCTGCAGAGCTGGGCTGTAAGTTATAGGGGTAAGCAATGCCTCCCACATCAAAGAAGCCTGGGGATGTTGGCCAGTGTAGTCTGATGGCTGTTAAAGCCTGTAGCTCTCCATCCCAGCCCAGCAGAGTGTGGTTCTGCTGAAGATGAATGATTCAAAAGTGTCACTATCAGAGTGCTCACAAGCGTGCAACATTTTTCAGAATTTAAGTTGTTTAAAACAGTTTAGTTTTGGCTGCCTCAAAACACCAAGAGAAAACAAACCTGCCCCCTGGGTGAGATCATTTGACTCGTTTCAAACACAGTTGTTCTTGTTTGAGATTGAAATAAGGGATGATGTTTGCAACTGACAGGTAGGTTACGCTTCTAGTTTCAACCAAATATCACTTGATCCAAGGAAATGTTTTAAAGCACACTGGTTTGCATTTGAAAGAAGTGACACTTTGTCTTCCAGTTTTTAGTTTTGCACCGAACACTTGTTCTTATGCTGCAGTACTAAAGCAGTACGAGCTTTATGGGAACAATGTGGAGAAGTGTGAGTCTGCTGTCTCCTCACGAATGATGTCATCGGTGGTTCTGACAACTTGAATGGACATTCAGCTACTGTGCGTCATGTGTTGATCCAATAAATTGTTTCATATGTACTAACTGTATTGTATAAATGCTGTACTTGCAGTCGATGTCTGTCTGATTCTCTCTCAAACCTTTTTTTTCTTTTTTTTTGTTAAGAATTTGTGCCTCATGATCATAATGAGGAGGCAGAATTAGGTTTTTACGGCAGATTTGTACTTCTTTTTTATCTGAAAAAGTAACCATGGATGTCCACACCACACCCCTTTCAGCACACATACATACACACAGGCACAGTAATCCCACTCTAGGGGGTAGAGGCCTGTTGTATACCCGCCTACAAAAACCATTGTGATGTTCAAAGGGGCTTCACAGAGGCTCTAACCATTGATAAGGTCTAATGTAATGAAGGACTGTAAACTTCATCTTTTATACATTGTAACATAATGTGAAAGGTCATCTTATCTTAATCCTCAAATCAGCAGTATCCAGGCCCGTGGCCCCCATTTCATGAAGTTAAAGAAATAATCTTAGAGAGCACTCTGAAGACGGCCCTTATTATCTTCTCCACAAGGTCCAATCAGAAGATGTCATTAGAGTGTACTATGAATGCACTGTAAGGAATGATTATTTCTCTTTTCTAATCGGCCCCAATCATATCATAGAATCAGCTGGACTGTGCACTCATGGTGTGAAGCTTTATTATGTCCAGTGATTAATCATCAAGCACTACCTTATCCCTCTTAGACACACAGCATACCGCTGGCCTGTTCACAGAGGGAAAATGAGAAAACATCACTTTCATCAGCACGGTGCTTACTTGATTTTCCATACTCTTCAGTTCCCCCTCACCACTGGCCTTATGCGCTAAAATTCTGTGTATCGTCTCAGAGATGCGATTATGGTTTTAAGAGCCATTGCTCACTCAGGCTCCATGTAGAGTCTAATGAGTGTTGGAAAGCAAAAGTAAGGAAGTGGCACTTCATTATGTTTTGTCCAACTCATCATTTCTGTGGACATCTTTAAACCTGGCTCCCGATCGTGATTTAACGCACTCTGGAGTTTTGTTTGTTAACTTCATGATCAGATCTCATGTTGACTTAAAAGAGAAGTAACGATGTGTCCTTGAAATTTAAACAGTCACAGCGGATGATACACACAGTCACCCAGTGAATTAATGCAGGTCAAACAGGTTATTGTCTCAAGACCAACTTTGAGCAATTTGTTGTTGAGGAATCCTTTGTTCTCAACCGAAAGTGTGTCAAATGTAGACAGACGGTGAAATATTTATTCCATGACTGCAGATCATATTAAAGTGTTATTGTTTGTTTCGTTTTGTATCCCACCCCTAATTTGCCGGTGGTACCATTTTTTGGGGAAGCCTAACAAACACACATCAACTTTAACAAAGTAGGCCCCATGCTGTAGCCTTAATTAGAAAGAAATTGTAAGCAGACATACGTGCCTGTCTTTTACAGATTATCTATACTTTATGACTGAATGTTTGAAGATATGAGGGATTGCGAATCAGCACAGCTGAGGCAGTGCTCTTATAGGACATTGTTGTCTTCAATTATTTTCAGTCATATTCCCATCTGTAAGAGGCAGAGGATCATTTATTATTTAAAGATGCAATCGCTGCTGTTTATCTGGGATTTTTTAAAACCGGGTTATCTTTTCGCATAGTTTTTTTCTGTCTGTCTGTCTGTCTTTCTTTTCTTTTTTTTTTTTTTGATTAAATGGAACAAAGTGTAATAAAATGCAGTTCCAAATACTTGCCTGTCTCTCCAGTGCAAGAGCTCATCTGCCATTATTGTGATTTAATATGAATGGTGGCAAGCAGCTGCCGAGAGACGAGATCTAATGAGCATCTGGGATGCTTTAGTATGTACATAAAGGGTCTCACGCAGACACCAGCTGGTTCAGACACACACAAATACACATATAGATACTGACTAACAATCTCATATATATTTATCCAAACGTAGGAGATAAAGAGATAGCTGACTGAGAGATTTGTTGCCAACTTTTGCAACAGGATTAATTCACTTTCTTGGGAGTGTGACTTGAACAAAGCACCTTCTCCATTTACCTTAAACATCTCGGGAGCAAACAGCAATGATAACACAAACCTAAACACTTTAAAACTATATGAATAACAGTACATGCTAAATCTAGAGGGTCTGAGAATTGTTTTTAACAATTTACAATTTTCTTCAGAGGACAGCAACAGATTCTCAACGTGTAGTACATTCAGAGCACACTACTGCAGTTGTTCAATTTCATTACGCAATAAAATTGTCATGTACAGAACTTCATCTCATTGCTCTTATATATATTTTCTCTAAATCCCAAATCCCCACAACAATGGTCACTTGTCTCCACTAGCTGCCCCATTTCTCCTGTTACTTCCGATACTTAACTTTAAACTGATTCCTCTGCCCCTGAGACCCTAGTGTTCAGAGATTAGTCCAGCCTCAGCTGAAGTAGACAAACTGCAATCAATACCTGATAGGAGCAGTCTGTCTGGGTCAGGTGACCTTGTTGTAAGGCACCCACGGCAACTGTAGTAAAGTTCTCATAGATTCTGAGGGACTGACCCCTGACGACCAGGGCACATAAGGTCAGTCTGGCCAAGAGGCCACTGTCCAGTTAGTTTTGCTGTCCTATAATGAAGTGGTCAGTATTGCCTTTCTGTCACTCAGCAATTACTGGGAGAGATATGGAGTCATAGATAGGTGCTGAATGCACGCTGAGGCAGTAGCCTCAGAATTACATTCATGAGGCAAAGTACTAGTAAAGTGACATGTAAACTACTCTAATATTGGCTGGTAATGACTGGGAGCAATATGGATCGAAAGGAGGCTGACAGTTGCAGTGGAACTGCATTACACGTTTGTGTGCAGGCACAGAAAACACAACTGTAAAGTTCATGGTTAATAGCTGCTTTTAAAAGTCTGATGATTTGCCGCAAGTGGAAGTTATGAACTGAACAGTTTTGTAGAATAAACACTGTTCTGAGTCTCCTTTATTAGAGGCATTTTTTTTATTGTAGCATATTTCAAATAATACGTAGAATTGTCTTTGTAATCGTCTCATTTTTTATTTTTGAAATGTATTTACGCTCTATATATGCCAGTGAACATCAATCATTGCTAAAGACCCGATGAGAGTTCAGTCTTGGGTGAACATGTGCCGAATATACTAACGAGACAGGTGTAACTTGGACAATGTGGGGTGATCGCATTAAAAGACAAACAAACACATGTAATGGTGTGTCTCCCCTGGCCTTTTGTGCTCTTTGACACAGGTCATAGGGTAAGAAATCCCCAAAGCATTCTAGCTGCTTCCATCACAGACTTGGTGCATTCTTGTATCTGCTAACTATTTAGTTGTCAGTGATTTGGTTAAGTGGAATTGACTTTTATCTGCGGTGTGCTGTGGGGCTGCCACTGGCAATTCAGAACCCCCCTTCCTCAGCTCCCATTTTAGCTTGGTGTCACATCCCGCACATTGCTATTGGCAGCTGAGCCGGGCCTAATCAATAGCCCAGGTCAGGGATCGCCTACGGCTCTACTGTGGGTGGGCTATTGATCCGACATACACACTCCCACAGGTCGCCCTGACAAACCGGGAAGTCGTGGCCTTGAACGAAGTGTAAGAGAGGGGAAGAGAGAGATGACAAATTAACGACACTGCTTTCTGTCCGCCGTAACTGCTGACAAAACTTGCCATAGAAATAATTTAGTTATTGATTAGCAAGTGATGCACTGCGTTGTCTTCATTCAAGAAAGCTTAAAAGGATCATTATTCATATTGATATTTCAAATGGTAGTGATTGGATTCTGAAAGGTTGAGTGCACAGTGAAGTAAGAAGTAACTGAACTAAACATTCCACTTGGAAGTCCCCTTACAACCACACAGGACCTTCTCTTCTCTTTCTAACAATCTATCTTTCCCTTTGCGTCACGAATCCTCTGTTGTCACGTTATCGGACCTGCGGACAACGTGCAGGAGTCTAGTTATTTTTGTTGCAATTTTAAATGTTGCTCCCAGAGCACCTTATCAGCACCACACTAAGAACTCTCGGGAACAATTAAACATGGGCTTTAACTCCAGTCTAACCACAGAGGTAAAAATAATCGCCGTGTTTCCAAAATGGATGTGGCTTCAAAAGAGCTATTCAGTTATCACCAGCTGTCTGCCTCTTCCGCTTCTATTCCCAAACTAAGTCTTTGGGAAACTGTTGGAACATATAACAAGCATATTTACACAAACCGGGGCCATGTGGAATTCAAAGCCTTTCTTTTTAACACGTTAATTTTTGTCATAGCTGGAATTGACAGTTGAATGAATAAGTATTGTCTATGAGACTTTGTTGTCATATTGTGGAGATCCTCCACAGAACTGGCAATTATATACGCTATTACAGGAGCATGTCTTGTTCCAGTTACAGGGAAATTAAGTTTTTCTGCAAATCTTTTTCATTTATCATCTGAAAAGTCTTCAGTGCTATGAGGAGAGAAATTACTCACAGCAGTTCATTTTCTATTAAATGTAATCTTGAAATCATGCCAGGCTGTCCAGCAGTAGTAGCATACAAATAATTATAGATTAATTTTGTTGACTCTAAAAACAGATGATTAATTTTGAAGTCTTGATGGAAGTCATACTGCTCTGGTTTGCCTCTCCTGAAAGACATTTATTATGTGCTCATATTTCCGGGATGAGGTACAGAAATTGTAGGGGTGCTAGTTGAGGACAGCTATGGAACTCTGTCTTTGTTCTCAAGATTTTCAACTGTGTTCAAAACATGTTTCTGACTGTGTTTTTTTTGTCTCTCTCTCTTTTATTTTCTTGTTCCAGGCGATGGTGTCATCCTGACTTGTTCTTCTTGTGACCCGGGAGTCCCTAAATCCCAAAACATATAGCTTTGGAAAACCCTGGAAATACCTGGAATTCTAGGAGTATATCACCAAAACGTCTTCAGGTGCCCAGGCACTGGATCGATAGCTTTACATTATTCTTTATTGTTTTTGTGTGTACACAAAAGAAAGACTGACTATTAGCAATAGCCGCTGGCCATCCGCCATTGCTTCAACAGACCTGCTGTGACCAAGAGGGTGTGACCTTTCTGCCTGCTGACTTCAAACAGACACTTGAAAAGGAAACACAGTCAGAGAGGCTTCCGTGTGTTGGAAACTCAGACCAAAAACCCCCATCAGGTAAGGCTGTGAAGTCCCTCTTGCTCCTGCTGTCCAAGCCCTAAGCTCTTTAACTTTTTCAGGGCTTTGAAGCTAACTTGTCCCCCACATGGTTAGCTTACCTTCAGAGTTGGTGTAGAGGAAAGCCCGGGCTGACAAATACATCGCTTATGCTCTGCTCTCCTGTTTGTTCCTCTCAGATCAGATGCTCTTAATATGTTAGTGTTTCAAGGTCATTAGATGCTCGTCCTGGGTTCTTCAGATTTCGGAGTCACCTTCTCACCAGCCCAAGCCTGAGGGTGACCTGGCAGATCACTCACTTTATACAAAAATATACCCTCATTAGCTATGTTCCTCACACCTTCATTCACACATATCCTACGACTGTTAGGAGAGAACCATGACAGACCGGAGTTCCGTGCAACAGGTCAACTACAGCAGGTCCTGTTGCCATCATATTAGCCTCACAAGCCTGCTGTAATTAAATCTCACTTTGACACATTGAACCTACCTGCTTATTGAACAGCTGGTGTGATACGAGACTATTTTTTGAGTAAATGATGAGCATAATTGGGGTAAAATCGTTAAATTTACTTTCGCCTGCATTCACTGTCGCTGTGGCCACCTTTCTGCTGTCTGCCCTGTGTGTGTCAGACAGAGAGGAGAGCTGCAAACACGCCACAGAACTTTAAAATTAGGTTTCTTTCTTTATTGATCGTTATTTGGCTCGTGTGCTGTTAAAAATGCTTTGGCAGAAGGTTAACTTTGAATTAATTGTTGCAGACAGTGCTTTTATTCCTTCATTAAGGCGAGAGTGGAAGGGTGTGATTGTTGTTGGTCGTTTGTCTGTTTGTAAGTAAAATCACACAGCGGCCACCAAGCTAAATTTGATGAAACTTAGTGGAGAGTTTGTGAATGGGCAAAGAGGAATCCGCTAAATTTTGTTGCCGATCAGGATCACTTTTGTTAAAAGTGCAAAAGTCAATGGAGGTGCTGGCGGAGGATGACCTCCCTTGTTTACCTATGCAATACTGCGATCTGTAAGGTTCCTCTGTAAAGCAGATTATATTCCAAATTAGAGCTCTGACACTTGTGTGTGCTTCTCCATCAACATAACTATGTGCCGTTGATCCTCGTGCCGTGTTGCAAGTGAGTCAAACCTGGCCAAACTGCCATCACCGCTGTTTCTGAAAAGGGTTCAAGGTGCCCATTCACTCTCTGTGAGAGTAATGTAAAATGAGAACATGTCCAAAAAAGCTTCATGTGACACATTATGTGGACATCCAGACAGAAACTGTACATGCATGAATGTAACTGCGGAAACACATGTAGAGGAAATAGATTTTATTTACAGTTTCACATTGACATGAGCACTCTCATTTGTGTTTTCTTTACCTCGATCCATGCTGCTGTCATTATTGGTATGTGTGAATGTTCTAACGTGTATGTTTTTAAGTTTAGATGGATAAAAGTGATTTTCTTGCTGGTAAAATGCAGCAGTTTATTTGTGTTTATTGATGTATATTGTATTGTGTGTATTTTGTGTGTGTTTCTGCTTGTGCGTGTGTGTAAAACAATAGACATTTATAGAAAACACACAGATATAATATAAGATATGCAGTGTAAGTGAATCTCGTGCCACAGATAGACATACCAGATATTTAGTGTGCAAGTTCAGGTTCAGTTTGCCAGTTGTTTTGCAGAAGGCTGATGACACAACTTCAGTAAGTGATCAAGACTTGATCCCATGTTATCTGGACTATTATTAAATCATTTTGCTTGTTTAATGGAAAAGAAAAGGCAAATAGATATGCATGGTTTAATTTTTTTTCGTGGAGTGACTTAGACTCCATTAGTATCTGATATTTATAGTTTTACCTTTTGAAAGAGAGGTAAATATGTTTGTGAACTACAAAGGAATGCGTTTTGTTTTTTTTACTCTGAAAATAAGCCTCATTCGTGATACAATCAGTTTATGAAATCAAGGGAATATACACTGACAAAAGTAGAAAAAAAAGCAGCGGGACGCCCTAAATGAGATAGTTACGGCTTTAAGGATCTAAAGAGATCTGTTTGAGAAGTCATTGTTTTGATAATGAGAATGAGCACCAGAAGAAAAATAAATTAAGAATGCCTTTTTTCTTTCTCCTTCATCTCAAAAGATTAGTTTTAGTGTGAGTTAGAATAAACCACATGAAAGCACAAGAAACAATATTTATCATAGTGGAGCTAATTAAGGACGTGATCTGGAAAGTATTTTCTATGAAGTATGATTTAAGACCCAAAGGGTCAGCTGCATTCTCAAACAGGGCAACAATAATACGGCAAGAGTCAGGGGTGAAAAAGGGCTCCAGTCTGGGGGAAAGCAGCTTCCCTCCCTGGACTGTGTGCTGATGGAGATGTGCTCCTTGCCCAGGGCTCCGGGGCTCCGACACTAGACCTTATTTTTCATGTGGGCTGCACACTGTTCTTCTACAGTCAGGGCTGCTCCCTTTGTCCCAGCCCTCCCCGTTTTGAGAAAAAAGACATGCATGATTTCATACATGAAAAATATATGTAATTGGACAGCAGGGCCCATGCAGTGCATTTACAATTCTAAACAGAACACATTAAAACCGGTTTCCAGTTTCTCTCGCTCTTTCTTCCCAAGGAGATGTATTTGCACAAATTCAGAAACATAAGATCAAAAGGTAGACAAAACACAGGTTAGCATTGTTGTTGCATGCCATACAAAACACTTCAGTACTGCCAACCTATATCTCCTAACTCCACATTATCAGCATTTGGCTCATGCAGTGGATTTGAATGTGTGTTGCAATGTGCACTTGTAAATGAATGTGTACTGAGGCACTCAGAATAATAAATCCAAAGATACTTTAATGTTTCACTGACAATAAAAACTTCGAGCTTAATATAGTACTCATATCAGAATATGATAGTTTAATTTACAGTGAATAGCTTTTTTTGTCCTTATTTTACACCCCTTCAAGTGAAATTCAGCAGAGGAAAAAAAAAAAGGCACAGAAACAGTCATCGTATTCAGTTTTGACCTTTAAATGCAAGCCAAAGAAATCAATGAATGCACAAAAATACAAAGCAAAGTTTTAAGAACGTGCATTGTAGTTTCAAGGCTAGGATAATACTGGTAGTGTTGTCAGATGTGTATTTTTAACTGAAACGAGACTCTTCAGATACTCAGCAAATAAAAATAATAATGCACTATGTTTTCATTTTTAAGATGTCGCTAAAAAGCTAACTTTACGCCCCTAACTTTAAGACTGAACGGTCATGTTCGCAAAGCTCTGTCACACTGCACAGAAATCAGTTGTGAGGCCTTGTTAGGACTTTGAGAAACCTGAGTCCGCTAGCGAGTTGGAAGAATTTCCTCCTGACTTAAGATGGACACAAAGAGTTTTGTATTGGCAAAAGAGTAGACAATAAAAAAGGCTTTTAGAATTATGCGTGAAATCATTGGAATTTTTATTGAACGAAAAGTTCAAGATGTGCAGGAATCAAGCTGGCGTGAAGTGAATTAATGTGCACCTGTGATTCGATGCACACATTTTGTCCTGTCCGCTGCTTGATTTCTTCTACGTTAGTGTCATTCATACTGAGTTTATCATGTCCATTTTAACATAGAAAAGAGAAAACCCTTTGCTGCTGCCGCCGCCACTCTGTTGCACCAAATATCCTGTTTGTCATGCAAAATAAAAGTGAATTAAGGTAGTTTTTACTGACCCAGAAACAAGGTCAGCTGGCTGTTGCGTGTGTTGAAATTCGTAGCATGAACATTTTCGGCAGTAAAGCAGGTGATGTGAGCTGTATGAGCAGGTCGCACCTATACTGATGCTATTCATGAGCATCTTCCACATGCTCAATATACAAGGCCTCTGACCTGGCTTGAAAAGCTCGACTCATTATGGTTTGTTTCTACTTAAGTGCTGTTTTTTCAAAGGCATCTTTGACTTCAATTTATGTTCAGTTGTGAATGTATTTGTCCAGTAGTACCACAAAAATGGTCCTTCGTGGACCTTTTAGTTAAACCTTCAGTAGCGTACTTGCCTTTCAAAAGTAAACACCTTTGCTATTAACTTCCTTAACAAGCTAACACTTTAAAAGAGAATCACTTGGTTTTATTGGCTCCGGGAACACTCAGGGCTATAAAGGGGGATGTGGAGGTCACCACACACAGTAAATACGGCTGAGGTTGTGGGGCACCCAAACAAAATTTGGAGTCGGAGAACTCCTCGGTTTTGGAGGATTGATCACAGAATGCTTCAGATGAGCTTGTTGGGCTTGTTTCTTGAGTAGATGTAGAGACGCTGCCCCCTGCATCGGCAGAGGGATGTGTGTGGCATATGAGGAGTTGATTCCCACCAAGGTTGTGTATTGACCTCTCTCTCTCTCTCTCTTGCCGGAATAGAAGCCGACTAAGAGAGCTGTAGTTAGTACATGAACCATGTGACTGCTACACTGAATAACCTCTGTAAGGCAGAAAAAAGGCAAAAGCTCTTCTTTTATTTAATATGGACATGCTTCACTTGTTCATTTTTAAGCCATTACGAGCATCATTATTAATCAATTTGCATCAGTCTAATGACTTTGATTTGAACTGTAAAAACTCACTGTTTATAGTTATTTCTTTAGTGGTCAGCAAAGGGGTGTTCTTTCATTGGGCACATTTACAGTCTTATAAACTTGGATAATAAGTCATTTGATACTCTGTGTACCAAATGAATAAAAGCGCTCTCCAAAAATATCATTATGCCCCGTCTGCACAATGAGGAATTTTATTAAAGTGAATTATCGGAGGACAAATTTGAAACATTTGCCGTCCTATTTGACCCAAACGAAACTGATGACGTCATCCGGAGGCTACGAGTGACGCAGGGCTTGAATTTGACCTCTGGGCAAAATCCTAGGTCTGTACTTGCCTTTTGTGTCGCTTCCACCTGTCATATTTAATCCCGTCGAGTCGTTTGGCGGCTCTTCATGACATCAAGGAACATGTCTCTCTGTAAGTTGAAGTGTAAGTGCATCTGCAGCGAGCACGCAGTGGCATTTAAATAGCCTCTGCGTTGTAGAGATCTGCGATTCTCCCCTCCTCGTCCTGTTTGGATAGGTTTACCAGCAGTTCGTGTGGCTTTTGCCTGGAGTGGTCATACGGCTCTGATTTTGGGATCCCTCTGTTTCAGTGAGGCTCTCTGAAGAGTAAAACCCCACGACTCCCTCCTGTCTCTCACCCGGAGACTGTGACAGCAGCTTTCAAGATTTCTCCATTATTCACCATGTCTCCGACCTGAAATGTGCATGTTATTTGAAGGCCTTTTTATTTTTTCTTCAGCCGATACACCAAGCGTTTGCTTTTCTTTTCTCATTTTAATGCTATTCTGTTAAATTCGAGACCAAACAGGACTCTTGCGTTTATCTTTTGATTTATCTCTATTTATTTGAGGGGGTGGGGGGTCTTAGTGTTTTTGCTGCCTTTGAGTTTGGATTTTATTCTCGGGTAGACTTTGTGAGATTTTGAGATCTGACGGTTACCAGCAAACATAGAAAGGTTCTTAAAGCCTCTTACATATAGGCAAAAAACAACAACAACAAAAAACGACACAACGAGCATGACCTTTTAATAACATTCTCTGTAGTTTCTTATGGAATGTCGTTAACTGTCTTATTGATTAGCTGTTTTAGAAAAGAAAACCTATTTCCAAATATTTTCGAGCAAAATAAGTGTTCCAGGAGGGGAGGGATGAGGCTGGATGCTGAGGAGCAGCAGAGTTGACATACAGTTTGGTGTTGTTGTGTGCCTGCTTTTACATTTGATTGTGGTAAATACTTGTATTTCTGCACTTCAGCAACAAAATTATAATAATGGTAATAGTAATAATAACAACAACAACAATGATAATGATAATAATAATAATTATTGAATGGAAATGTGACACCGTTATATATCCCCTCATCATACACTCACACACACGCTCACACATGAATAATATCTGGACTGCATTCACCATCCCACCACACACACACACACACACACACACGCACACACACATATAAGAGAGGGATGCAGACAGACAGTCAGACAGTGAGAAAGTCACGCTTGCTGATTTTGGGGAGTCTTTACGTGTGTGTTCTTTGATTCTTAATCTCAGTGGTCAGGGTGAAATCATCTGCACAATCAAGTAAAGGCTGCAAAACATCGAGGATTTCCGAATGTTTTACGACATTTTTTTCAAATATTGACAAAATAATTAGGGGCTAACACGACTGTTCTTCTAAAATTCATACGTCAAAACTGTTTCTGAATAATGCATAGGATCATTAATAAGGTAGTACTGGCAGAGCGAGTAAATGGATGAGAGAGGGGAATTGATATGCCTTCTTGTTTCTCATGTAAATGAGGCAGACTGACCAGACGGCCGCTCGTCATTTATTCTTATCCAAACTCAAAAATCACAACAACAGCCACAGAGACAAGATCCTGCTTCTTTTTTTTTTTTTTTGAGGGGGGGGGGGCTTTTTTTTCAAATCTCACCTCAAGCTGTATTAACAAAGATGGTGTCAGGTTTTCCCCTGAGTTGCTTGTTTGCACACGATCTGTCATTAACATATATAAAACAATGTATTGCATTATAATATGTTCATTTGATGTCCATGCAGATGGAAAAAAAAAAACAGAACAAAAGATCAGAATATGCTTTCCCATTTTTTTTCCAGGAAAATTTTAATGTCAGAATTGATCACAACAGATCAACAAAACACGAATAAATGGAGACGAAAAAACAAACAAGATAACAAAAGAAAATCTGTAACTCAAAAAGAGAAAAGGGGAAAAGAACATACGTTTAAAGCATCTCAACAACATGTCAAGTAATATAAAACAGTAAATAGTGTAAAACACTGCCAGTATGTATATATCTTATAAACCAGTTGAATGATAAATATAAGGTCGGGTATAACATGCAGTATAAAACATGACATGTCAATCAGTTAAACAGCAGCAATATCAACTGCAATCGTTGCATCTCACTTCGCCAGACAAAATATACATCCACCACGCTGAGTTGTGTACATTCAAGAATATTTCCCATTTGCTATAAATATATTAGGGGTTTTTGGGAGAAAAAATAAATAAATACGTGGCCACGGTCACATGTATTGAAATATTTGCCAATTCTGCCTTGGGAAAAATAAAGCTGAGAAAAGGGATTATTAAAAAGGATTCCAAAGCGATGTCCCGTCAACAAGGGACGTGCTTAAGCCACGATGATGGTACATCATACTGAGCGTGAGCACGTTGCACCTACACAGGAAAAATATCACTACTCTAAAAAGTTATTTTAGGAAAACATACATGAGCTGCATCTCCAGTAAAAACGCCGTCTCTATGGCAGGAATTTGCAGCTGCATTGATATCTGCAGGACGTTCTGCTAATAAGGCCAAGTTTTGGTCATGTTGTCATGTTCTGGGCGTTGGTGTCCTGAGACTTCCACAGATCATCCCCAAATTTCGGACAGTGTGCGCACCATAATTAACTGGTTAACTATTTTAAAGCACTGTATATCCGAAGTGTGATTTCCGCTGTGGACACCCTCCACGTCCAATCTGTTCCGTCCACCGAATAACCCGGCAGTTATTCTGCATCCTTTACTTGCGGGGTAGTTTAAAACATAGCTTTATGGTAGCTGGAAAGGAAAAGACCAGCTGGTTCGCAGGCGCGCGACTTGATGCGCTGCTTGAACTCACTGGTCAGGCTGAACATAAGAGGGCGCTCCCATTGCACCTGGCTGTGCTGCCCTATCCACCCTGCACACAGGGAGAGCCGGAGAGCCGGACACCAGCCCCTCATGTGTGCTGTAGCAGCAAACAGCGCAGCCTGAACTGCTTTGTACAATCAATTGCTATAAAAAAAAAAGAAAAAAAAAAAGAAAATGAATGCAAAGAACATGCTAGTATAGCTTGTGTTGTTTTAGTTAGAATTTAACTTCCTCCCACATAAGGGGTAGATTTTTGAAAAATTAACATAAATGACGACAGTATGTTTTTCAGCGCCTCGGATTCTCATAAAAATAGAAACAAACGCAAAATAATCGGAACAAAGTGAATTAAAAAGTCTTGTTTGACTGCAGTTTTCCTATGGTCCATATCAGCCCATATGACCACTGAGTGGGGGATCTAACAGACCCTGCATGTGACGTGTTGAAGAAATCTTTTCTTGAACATCATTTAAGGAAAGAAAAATACTAATTTGATTTTCATTTTTTTAAACAGTCAAATGTTATTGCATTGTATCGTTGTGTGTTCCACCTTGAGCTTCGACTCCACCTAATTTAAATATTTTCATATCAGTCAGATTGTTTTTCAAAGAAAGTCTGTTTACCACAGCCTGAACACATGACTGACACCCTCCTAGTTAATATTGCAGCCTATGCACGTCTTAAATCCGAATCCCGTGGAATATAAAGGTTGTTATCTCTTTATAAAGTTATAGGACTTTTTTTATCTTTTCCGATAGCAGCTTTTATATGCTCTTCCCTTCTTGTTTCCCATTGTGTTTTGACTGGGATTGCGCGTGCGCGGACACGAGCAGTACCCGCTAAATAAAATAACATGTAATTTAATCTGAATGCATTGAAATAAATGTCTCTAAGAGTTGAGAAGTGCACGTGGTTCAGCGACAACGCCATCACATAGCTTCGATCCGAGCACGTTAGAGGCGATTATGGCGCTTGGCCCTCCGTCTGAATGCATCGTTTTGTTCCTTACAGCTCTGGTGATGGTCAAGCACTTCCATGCGCCCCACATCCACGGAGCATTTTGCATTTGAAGCTGCTCTCCCTTTCTTTGTCACACCCACGGGCTGTCATAGCCACAGGTTGTGTTGAATTTGCAATGCCAGTCATCGACGTATGCCTATTGAGGCTGGCACGTGGACAGTTATCCTTCCCACTGAGAGGCGCAATTGAAAGCTGGTAACACAAAAGCCTCAGACCCTGTCAGTTCCCCCCTTTTCTCTTTTCACTGATGCATAGGCCCTAAAAACATCAAGGCCTCCGTCTGGCAGGTCCTCTTTTGCTTTAGCCCACACCACACTCCATATGGTCACTGATGGAGCAATGTCAATCAGGCCTTTAAATACATTTGTAAAGTGAAGTTTGCATTGTCACAGGCTCTGGGCGACTGACTGGCTCAAAGCTGTCTCCTACAAGCCTCAAATTACACCAGACTCTTTTATTATCTCGTAGCCCCTTTAACTCCTCTCGCACGCTATTTTCAACCTATTCATTTTTACAATCTCCTCTTCCCGAGAGAGCAGACACGTAGCAAATCCTCGAGATTCCTGCAGTCTGCCTCTCGCACTACAAAAATGCGAGCTGTTCTACGGGACGATGCAGTTTTCTTGTCTTTTTTTTGAGGGGGGGGGGTTTGGTTTTTTTTTGTTTTTGTCGGAGAGGGGCACACAGCAGATGCTGCAACGCTTAAAAACAGGTATCAGTGCCTGTCGCGGCTTGTGGAAGGCGAGCGCTGAGGAAATGCCGTGTTACAGCACACCATATACTTTACCAGCAGGGAGAGGGAGAGTAGCACTGAGGGAGGGTGAGAGAAGGAGGGAGAGTGTGATGGAAGGGGGGAGTTGGGTCCTGGCCATATAGGCTACAATGTAAGAAGTTTGATTTTCATTGGCTCTTCAAAGGAATATGTGCTATTGGATCTGTAGAAACGCCGCGTCCCATGGGGGTTTCATAACCTCCCTAACCTTTAAGTCAAAGGCCCCTGGAAAATATAAAATATATTCTATTTATTTCATCAGCCATATTCTCCACCACATCACGAGGGGGCTATGTGCACTCTTAAAATAAAAACACATTGGATTCCTCTGCGCTATGCATTTCTATTCACCACACGTCTGGAGAAATAAATATCAGGCGGTTTTATTAACCCAGTTATGGCTTGTTTCTTAAATAGCCGCATTGTATAATGACCACTTCAAGTTCTGTTCAATACTCTGGAAATGTTTGTATTCCAGTATATCTGGCATTTAACTATTAACCCTGCATCGGAATTCACCACGTAGACGCAGCCTAACAAATCCGTATTGTTTCAATCAGCATAGCACGTTATGTGATCAGTGAAAGCTGCTGCTTGTATTCACCGGACCAGCACTCTATATGGGGCTGTTTGCACAGAAAGTGTGCGTACTGAGGGTACGGGATTGTCCATTTCCTCGGAGAATCAGCAATAAAATTATCATAACAAAGAGCACCGAGAGACTCAAAGGTTGATTTTTGTAATACAGTCTTTTCTCTCGGAAGAAAATGATGAAACACCAGTTAGAAAGGGCGAAAAGTGCTCTATGTAAAGATGACCAAGAGAAACAAACGCGCAACATCTGCAAATATCTGTTGGTATGTAAAGACGAGGCTTTTAGAAATTACTAATCATGAAGCAACTCAGAGCAAAATGCCACATTGACCATCTGGCCATATAAGAACTATCATATAGCTTTTTTTCTCCCTCTTTCTTTCTTGTTTTTTTTTTTAAGTAAAAGCCAGAGCTGGGGAAAACACGCCTTGATACAACTGTGTCAAACATTTATAGTGCTGTTATTATTTCAGTGAACCTACAAGTATTGACAACGTGTTCCCACCAGTTTGGTAATAGATGTCACGATAGCCTGCTTGTTCATCACCCCTCAGTGTTACACCTACACTCACAAGTCTTTCACTGGTGTGCTTGGTAAGAACAAACTTATTCATATTTTCTAAATACCTGTCTAGCTATAGGGATATTATTACAGGCGTGGATTTGAATAAAATCCCATTTCAGTACGGAACGCAGAGAGACTTCAACAAGTATTTCTGAGAGATGCTGACCTCGCTTTGCAAATTGAAGTAAAAACAGAGCAGCTCTCTGGGAGTTTCCCCAAATTCACTGGAAAAATATGTAAACCTGTGAGCTGTGTCTTCCTTCACTTCTGTGAAACAATTTCTTTCTTTCACGTTAGGTGTTACAGAGCAACATGCCGGATTGAATTCAAGCTGATATTCAGATCTGACAGTAACTGTGAAACTGACACTTTTTTTCCCCCTCTAGTCTCGGTTGTATTTGTGATATTTTATCAAGCTGAATTTCACTATTTTCAATGTAATGAAGAGTTTTGATTTTCGCATTTTATTCAGAGCAACGAGTGCACGCCATGTGTAAAGAATCAAGGGCCACATATTGCTTTAAAGTCCTCTTACGTTGTGTTAGACTTTCACCTTCCTTCACCTGTCATCGTTGGATTTACATTTTTAAAGAATCTGAACATACAAATATTCGGGAATTTCTTGTGGAGCACAGGTCGAACAACGTAAAGTATAACAAAGTTAAAACGCTGAAGCCACGCATCAGGGCTATTTTATGTCAACTTTTGGATATGGGCAAGTGGTATTACTCTAAATGCTCAAAGTACATATATTTACCGGAACAAATACAGGTAAGTTTGATAATATGCAGGTGCCACTGTACTTACGACAAGCTCTGGACTTTGCAGATTACAACAGTATCCTGCACAGCAGCTCATATGCTGCTGGTGTACTGTACAATTCTGCGTGCAGAAATCCTTCTAAACGTGCATTGAATTTCGGGGAGTGTTTGGTTTATTGGCTTTTTAAAAAAAAAAAAAGACATATACAAAACACAGTTGCTCGCATGATTGCGGTCCAGACTGCCGAGAAGTAGCACTTTTTTCCCTTACTTTTTTTTCTCTCTCTCATTTTCAGCCATTTCATCCGCCCGCCGAAACTCGGTTATGATTTTCAATAAGTTGTTAAAAACGTGGACCGTAAACTCGTCAGAAAACGCAGCCTGGTGTGTGGCTTTGACGCGAGGAAAACATCAGACAGAAACTGGAAAAGACCGAGTCGAATAAAGCCTGATCGCTTGTGTGCTTTCAGGAGCTACGGAATTTGCATACATTTTAATTTTTTTTTCAAAAAAAAAAAAAAAAAAAACGGGACGAAAAACGTTTTAGAAAGTAAAAAAAAGAAAGAGCGGAGGCAAAGCTTCGACTGTACCGTCGGGCTTTGCCTGCTGCGGCTGCCTGCTCCGGTATTAACTTTCACTGTCTTCCGTCAAATCAAACTCTTACTTTCCGCTGTTCTTAATTCCATATTTTCAATTCCTGATCATTACTTTCCTCTTTTTCTACTTGTATCTATCTTTCTATCTATCTATCCATCCATTCCTCCCTCCCTCCTCTTTCTCCCTCTCTCCCTCCCTCCCTCCCTCTCTCTCCCGAGCTCTCTCCTTTGCTGAATCTTATTGATCCAGAAGGCGGCTAATTAGCCCTTCCCTTCGTGCCTGTGTAATGAAGCACATGCGCACTGAATTAATCACAGCCATTTTTTGCAGGAAACTAATTAGCAGGAATAAAGATCCAAAGAGTTTTTTCTTTTCAATCATCAGATCTCACTTTCACCTCTTCCTCGCTCCCTCTAACACAAGACTCATCGCCTGCTTTGCATCCAAATTATTTTTATATTGCCTTTAACAACTAATAGTACCTACTTCGGTTTTTTACACTCCGCAACAACAATGATCTTTCTTTTGCCACCCTAAGCGCAAACTGACCAAAAGGAGACTGCCTTGATGGGATCTTTAGCTAAATCATCTCAATACTGGATTAAAAAGCGAGGATCACAAAGCGGCAGCGAGAAATTGTAAGTTTCAACTTTGCGTTTGTCTCTTTTCCTCTCTGTTTCCACGATCCTATTCTTTTCGCTGTGTGACTTATCTGAATCTCCTCTATCTGTTCGTGCTTTACGTGTAGCGGAGCTGGCTTTTCTCACCCCGTGAGAGATGACCGGCGATCACAAGTTCATTTCATGCAAGATAGTTTGGTTTATTCTCGATTTTATTCATATCGTTACCTGTGTTTACATGAGCGTTCGTCCTCTCCTCTCCTCATGAATGGAAGATAAGAAACGGGCAAAGACAGCGATCCACTCCAAGCAGTTGAACGTGGAAAAGCACGGTTTTAAAACAGATATGTGCTTGTCGGTGGGATCGGGGAAAGGTATAGAGGGCTTGTGGATGTCGAGAAGCGTGTTTTGAGGCACAAATGCAACAAGAAAAGGGCTGTGTTGAGCGGACGACGGGCAGCGGCAGCTCCACATGAGCGCAGCCCAGAAAAGGAACTCCAAGTCCAGCCTATGGGTCCGTGTGCGTCCGGGAAAAGGGGGACATCTCTCGCTTTCTGTTTTTTTTTTTTTTTTTTTGACAGATTTGACACTTGCCACATCCAAAGGGCTTCAGCACCGTCGTACGCTTCTAAAATCCTCTTCTGGATAGGGACATTTTTGTTGTTCTCCGACACGTCTCTGTCTGAAACGTGCAATCCCTCCGCCCTGTCTTAGTTCCTCCAGCTACACTTTCCCTCTTTCCCCCCACTTTGTCCATGTTTTCTTTTTTATTTTTCATAGCTCTTTGCCTCTTTCGAGCGTTGTTTTTAAGTCGATTCTCGCTCATTCACTGACGAAGTCACATGCAAATCGATCGACAAGTGTGTGTGTGTGTGTGTGCGTGCGCGTGCGTGCGTTAGGGGGTAAGTGTTTGCGAGCGTGTGTGTTGAGGGAAAAAACGGAGCCCCGGTTCTCCTTCGTGTCAGAAGCGGATCGGCAGGACCTTGTACACGGACAGCCTGAGAATGTGAGCTGCAACAGAGATCAGACATGTGGTTTAGGGAAGACAGGGAGGCTGGATCTCATGCCTCGAACTACTTGGCTACCGTATCAGACTTTCAAGAGAACAGTTTTTTTTTTGCCCGGAGAAATGCTGACCGGAAAGAAAACAGAACACTGTCCTAAAAGTCTGACCCTAAGCTGATATAATCATTCCAAAGTTACGACTGGAAACTTTAAGTATGGTCTGTGGGTCACTGCGTGCAGTTAGTCGACCATTAACATTTAGGGTTTTTATTCCTCTTCAAAGTCGAACTACGCAGGAAATCATTCACAAACGCAATTTAGAACAGTTTGCGCTAAAATGCAAACGGGCTCGTAGTGATGGAGCCAGTCTGAGCTGAAAGGGCCCCTTTTTTTTTGGAAAAAAAAAGAAGAAAAATCCGTTATTACTCCCTGTGACACCACAAGCACTAATCTCGCCAAAAATGTCAGAAAAATAAGTAAACGCAGCTGGTACCTCGGCGTGTAGATGTATTTCAGATCTCCACAAATTTGATCAAAAATGGTGTTTTCGGATGGGCTGGATCTCAGCACAGTTGCGGGGTGGGGGGGGTGTCGGCAAGAATTTTGAGTCGGATATTGTGTTGAATAATTTTTTTGCGACATAGACGGGAAAAGAAAGAGGAAAAAAGGCTTTGCGAGCGAGCAGAGGCAGTGATAGGATATGTGCACCGTTGGGGAAAACAGAGAGGGGGGTGAGAGGCTGTGGGGTGGGTGGGTGGGTAGGGTGGGGGTCAGACAGCAAGAAACAGGGGGAACAAGGGTCATGGAGTGAGTGCAGAGATAAAAAAGAAGGAGAGGAAACCCCCTCGCAAACAGCCGAGGGATAATGGGGAGAGAGTGGGTCTGGCTGGGAGAAAAGGGTGACGGCAGTTGTTGGTTTGTTTTGGGAGCTACACAAAGCTCCTACGCTGTCAGCATCTGCAGGATTAATATCATGGCTTTATTTAAAGATGGGAGACACAAATATAGACCGGTAACGGCTTTGATGAAATTAAACGTTGAGACTGCCAAGCAGAGAGAGAACCCCCTCCAAAGGAGGGAGGGTGGGGAGGGAGTGCAGAGAGGTCAGATAGCCATGGGCCATTGAGGGAGAGGTCAGGTAAACAGATCCCTACTTTTCATACTGGAGAGGAGCAGACACAGAGAGATTAGCCGCTTGAGAAGAGGGAGAAACTGGCATTCTTTAAAATGATTTAAGACTTCAGTTTTAATCGTAGACCATTTCTAGTTTTTTATTCCCCCCCCCCTATTTTTTTTAATTTTGTGCTGTCGTTTTGATCCCAAACCTTCAAAAGTAACTCAGAAGTAACCGAAGTGTGTTCACATTCCAGTGATTAGAAACTTATAGATGTTCTGTAGGACAGGTAGGCTGCTGTGCCAAAACACCAGTGAGCTCCCTTCCTCCCCTGTATGACAGTAACACTCCTGTTCTCCTCCTCCTCCTCCTTGTCCTCCTCCCTCTCCTCCTCTTCTGTTACAAAACAAAGACAGCAGAAATGTTTTCTGTCATCTCACCTGTCTGGTTTTCCTGTCTTGCCTCATTGTCATATTTATGTTTAATTATAACAGTCCCAGGAAAAGGTATAGGAGTGTCACTGGCTTTATTTCTGCGAATTCCATTTCAAAATATTGTCAGGTGTTGTGTTTAGTGTCGCTCGCTGTACTATCTCCAGCTCATCTCTGACTCATACCATCCTACTGAAAAGCTACCAAGGTGACATTTTTTTATTTATTTTTTCCTCTACCACAGACAGCATTTTTGGAGATTAGTTTAAAATAGCCCATTTTCAGTTTGAAATGGTCACTTTTTTAAAATTGTCATAAAAAGACTAGATTTACCTTATTTTTTTTCCCCAGATATTTGCTCAAGACACATTTTTAAATTTCCGTGAATATTTGGGAAACATTTGGGTGCAGGCAGATTGTTTAATAGCTTGAGTAAAATAGATAAATTGTGTGTTGAGAAAAAAAAATGAATGAAAGCATCCCCTGCACGTGTCTTTTTTTTTTTTTTAAACCATTCATTTTCATCACAATTTCTTTGATTATTTGGACTTGATTGGACTTGTGTTTATGACACTAAACAGCTGTTTTCAAACATCCCCCACGTGGTTTTTGAAAATCGACAAAATTGTAAACATTTTATATGATGATGTTGAACACGAAACACAGTTCTTTGTGTGAATGGAGTGATTGGAAGAGCTTTGTTTGTGACTGCAGGCTTGTGAATTTGGTGACACATCTGTGGTAGAATTGTGCGTGCTGGAAGTGCTGTGGCTGCGTTGCCCTTGTGATTGTTATTCATGACACAAAGGCAATATTGGGTCTTATAATGCTGTTATATGTTTGCTGTTTTTTACTGCGGTTATGTGCACTTGCCATTGATCCTGGACGGTAACAAGAGTGCTTGTCTACTGTTTTCACTTCATCCTCATCTCTCACAACATTTGATGACAGGTACGTTCAGAAAATTCAGATGCCATTTGACTGTGTGAGTGGGAACAGCGTGTCCAGTTGGGTAAGCGAGATAAAGGGAGTCGCAGTCGTCACGGTTAGGCTTGTTTTATGGTTTGGGGGGGCAACGCAGAGAAAAAGGAGACAGCGCCTCTGGCTGTCATAACCCCTTCTCCTCCTCTCGCTGTGCCTCTCCTTCTTTCTGTCTCGTTCTCTGCGTCTACGCATATCTCTCCTCTTAACTCCCACCTCTCCATGCTTGGGCACTGGCATAGCGGGGGAGCTCGCTGCCATGTCCTCGGTCGGAGGGAGCCCTCTTTGGGTGAACAATTGACTAGGACCACATGTGCAAGACTCAGCACAGATTCAGTGGCGTGCTGGACTAAAAGTATGCATTTATGCACACAGAGAACAGTTATCCACCTCTTTATGCTCTTAAGAATAAAATGTAGAGGGATTTTGGAACACCACAAATGATAAAGTCATTTTTCAAATCATGAATATTTTTTTGTTTCTTTATTTTTAATTTCTGTATTTGTGAAACATCACTACTCATTCTGAACTAATTCCTTTTTCTGTGCATATGAGAGGGAACGCATTAGAAGTGGCTCTACCATTGTGTCGATGTGTATTCTGTGAAATCAGGATTTAATACTAAGAGTTTGTCTCTGCGGTTAGTTGTATGGACGTTGAGACGAGTGCAGTCGTCAGGCGGCTTTGAATCTGATGTTTGCTCCTCAATATGATTCTGCAGCGAAGCCTAATTCTTCCAGTTGTCCCACAGCAGAGGCCAGTGCTCATGTCATGCTATCACAGATGAGCAGGCCGGTGGAAGAGGGGTGGGGGAGCAGGGGAGACCTGGTTCAACTCACAACAAAGTGGGAAGGGAGGGTGGAAGCGATGTGGTGCCCAGGTGTGTGTGTGTGTGTGTGTGTGTGTACGTAGGCATGCTTACTCTGTGCATGAATCCTGTACCTGATCAGTAATCCCAGCAGTCCTGAGTGTCTGAAAGGGCTCCTCTTTATCCACAGAGAGCACCCCTTTTTCTTGAAATTCCCTGCCCCTGTCTTCTTTTGATTTTGCTTCTTTTTCCTCGTCACTGTCATCCTTTAATCTTTTTGAAGTGAAGTTGGCGGGGTATTTTGCGGTTTGCTCTTTCACAATATGTTATCATGTTAACAATCTTGGTTAAATCATTGTGGTAGACTAGATTTATGACATGCGAAGATGCGCATGTGTCGCTGCATGTGTGTGCGCGCAGCAGCATTCAGATTACCGGCACTCTGAAAATCACATTTTTTTTGTAATGTGCCACGTCAAGGTCTTGGCATTATGCAGGTTTTGTTTTCGCCATTATTCTTGTGAGTTTGAACTGTTCCCAAAAAAACAAGTCGCACAGATAGAAGAAAGATAAGGAGGGTTGGGAAGGAGGGGGTCCTTTCTCCTCAGTAATATGTTTGAAAGGAAAAAGATGGGTTCTGTTTTGATTTTCTCTCCATCAGTGATCAAGTTGTTATAGAATAGAGCTCCATAGCGTGTGAGACTTATATATACAAATTTATATCTGATTTCCCAACGATGAATTAAAGTTGTTGCCGTGGAAAAAAGGTTATAATGCGCTTCTGCATCCTTGACTAAAATCTCTATGTTGCTTTTGAAATAAATGTACAATATTCCTCCTGCAGCAAACAAGGCTGTTTGTTAGATAACAGAGTTCCAACAGGGACAGACACCGTTTTATTCCTGGGTTGTTGTTGTTTCAAATGTGAGTAAGAAGACCTGTGTGATGCATGCTTGTCCAGGACTGGCAGTATTGTAAAAGTGCGTCTGTATGTGAGTCTGTGCGTTTGGGGTTGGGGGGGGGGCTATGACTGACTTGATCCTATTTGAGGCAGCAGGAGAGTCAGTTAGCCCTTGTTTTCGGGGATGGTTGAAACCACGGTTTTGTGTCTCTATAAGCTACATATGCCCCTACATGCGGGCAAGGCGGGGATGACAGGGAGCACTTCAAGTGCTGCAAAATTGAACTGAGCTGCACCCCCAGCCCCCCCCCCCCCCTACTCCTCATAAGCCCACCCTTCTCTTGGACCCTGGAGGCCAGCATTCCACCCTCCGCTCTGGCGCTTATCATCACAAAGGACAGAATGCATAAAACATGGAGGACGCTTAGACAGAGGCGGCCCAGGTCGCCTTTTTCTCCCTACGCTGAGCCCTGGAACAATACATGGGCCCCTCTGGCCTGTGACTCTGACGACACACACGCCGTCTTTTTTGTCCTCCCCTATTTCTTTGTCATGCTCTTCCTCTTCCTCTACGTTACTGTGCTCTGTGGAGTGATAACTGCCCTCGCATTGTTTATCTGTGTCTGTGAAATCTACATTGTGTAACCAAAATGTAAGTGTGTGTGTGTGTGTGTGTGTGCGCGCGCAAGTGGGTGTTTTAGGGAGAGAGAGTGACAGGTTTAACATATCGACAGTGCATCAGCTGCACAGCTCCTGCTTTCATATTCCATATTATCTATGGTATTGTGTATTTTGAAAATGCAATTTCATGTCGTTTCCATTTAAAACGCGGCGTGCTCGCTCGGTTACACCGAGGCTAAAAATGAACAATTTTTGTTCCTCCAAAGAAATTTGATTTTGTTCAAAAGAAGACGTATCTTAATGCAGTCATATGATTTGTGTTTCAAAGCATTAGTATGATATTTTTGTCTCTAATTTACAGCTGGGTCACCCAATGACGCAACATCATGGCTTGCATTAGTGCAATTTTGTGTGTGTGTGTGTGTGTGCGCGTGCATGAGCATAGTCAGTCTGTCAGTTTCTATCCGTTGGTCAGTAGGTCGGTACTTGTTTGGAAGGGTTATACAAAGCTTTGCGAATGTGGTATTAATATTGTGTTTGCTGTTTTAATCAGACTCCTCCACTACTAGCTAAATTTGCTTTCAAAGAGGCAGATATATAGATGAATGGTTGTTTGTTTTTCTTAAGGGGTGGGGTGGGGGGGTTTATACAATAACTTTTTTTTTTTTGTGCCTCCATTGATCTTTAATTTCTGTTTTGAAATCCTAGCTACAGCCTAGCTGGGTTTTTACATTTAGGTCTGTCTAATTTGTAAGCACTGCTTTCTTTGTAAGCACTCGGCCCAATCATTTCTTTGGCTGTGACAAACGGTAGACCCGTGAGCTTGAGATAGGTTTAGTCTGTCTCTATCTATATGTGTGTTTGATAGCCAGCCTGCAGGAATGCACTGCTGGAATGCTCTGGACCCCAGCAGGTCTATGGCACTTCCTCTCTGTGTATCTCACAGCTTATCCTCCTCAGGATTATACGGAAAAGAAAAGAAAAGAGCGATGGCAGGAGCACCCTTTCCCTCTTACACCCTCTTTCCCATTTTTACACACGGACACACAAATCTTAACAAAAAGAGTAATTCACTTGCAAATGCGTAGTAGCCTGTCCGTGTTCCCAGTTGAGGAGAGAGAAGAGGAGAGGGAGGGGCAGAGATGGAAAGACATAGAGAGAAAGCTGCAGTATGTTTCAGTGTGAGGCAGGGCTGAGGTGAGGCAACCGACTGTTTCTTCCTGATCAGAGAAAAATAGACTCTGACTCCATCCGTCCACTGATTCTTCTGGGGGTCGTGTAAATGTAGTTTTCGCTGTGTAAAATGAACACATTATATGTGTGTCCATTCTGAGCCGTCGTCATACTGTAGGTATATATTGTAAGTTGGGACTGTCACTCTCCTCGCTTCTCCTGAGGTGGCCTGATGCTTTTCGCTCGCTGCCCCCAGGCGACTGATCCGCCAGTAGTGAAGGGGTTAAGAAGCAAGGATAGCCCTCTTTTGTCTCTGTGGCCCTCTTTGCCATTGTTGTGGTGGAATTGAGCTCGGTGCACCTCACTTGACCACAGCAAAGCAATAAAATGGCCTCTAAGTGCTGTAGTTTTCTGATGTGAGCTCTCTTTCAGCTTCTGTCGCTATATTTCCCTTTTCTCCCTTTGTGTCAGCATGCAACATGCAGTGTGTGCCCATATATACTGTACATTTTTGTTTGTTGTAGCACCTCATGCTAGTCTTTGTGAGAAGGAGATCACATACAAATTCTTTTTATGGGAAATCGCGAGCTCCGGACAAGTATTTAGCAGCACCTCTGTACGAAATCAGAGAGAAAGTGTTAACTTTAAAAAAGCGCATGCAAAAATGCACGTATTTTCTATTTCTATGTGAAAAAATCTGATAATCTGTTGAAATAGTGAGACGTCGGAGCTTTGCATTCAGCAGAATGGTGATAGAATTCTGTGTTGTATTCATTTATTTATTTTCTAAAATCAGTAAATGTCTGTGCTGATCTTTCTAAAACCACCACCTGACTGCTGTTTTAAAATCAGATGAAGAAGAACTGCTGTAATAGCAGACCGATGAACGATAGCCTGCAGATTTTCACCCCTCAGCTCGTAAGCTACTCAGTTTTTTTGTTACATTTTTCAGCTATATTGCCAGGAACAATGATACAAGGAGTCTGCACAATAATTCTGTTTTTCAATTTGAGAATGTGCTGTTATAATGCATAGTGTTGGTGTTATTGTGTTTGATTGCACAGATGATTGTTTATAGCAGAGTCCCACCGCTGCAGACATTGTAATTAAAAAGAAGATATACTGCATGTGCGTATGTCGCCATCCCACCCCATCCTATCTCGTCAAATAAGCATCTAGCTATTGCAGTGAGCATGTCGGTGGATTTATGAAAGATTTCTGATTGGCTGAATTATAATTGGCACTGTCCTGAGAGTAAACCATTTATGCCAGGTGTCATACAGACCGCAATAAATGCTGCACAAAACTGCAGTTAAAGCAACATTTCTTCAAAGTCACATTATTACACCTTCATATTATTCTGAGGAGTGTCTGTCCTATGTGCCTTTGCCTCTCACTTCTCCTCTCCCTGGCGACACACATGTGGTTTTTACTGCGGGTCTCACCGTACCAAAAATAAATGCTGTTTCTCATTTTCCCTGTGTTAAATGAACAAACATGAGGACTTCGGTGCCTCATAATAAATTGATTGGAGAGAGGCAGACACCCACACAGAAACACCGAAAACTGGAGTTGTGTGTGTGTGCGTGTGTGTGTGTGTGTGTGTGTGTTGCCTGAGGAGGATGAGACATACTGTTCCTCTCCTTACCACAAATACAGTGAATAAAAATTTAATACATATTTATCCAATTAAATGGCACTTCTTGCCTTTTAGTCCTCACACTTCCTTCTCTCATTTAGGTTTTGCTGTAGCTGCTGTATTGTAGCCAGTGGCTGATGTCTCATCGCAATGAAAGCACCTTGGCGTTCATATATTTGACACAAACCCTCCTAGACTGTTTTCATTCTAATGTTCAGCACCGCAGAGCTTATATTTGGCCAATAGGCTGAATGAGGTGGGGGAGGTCCCATGGGGCTGACACAGGGGTAGACGGCCGTAACAGGCTGGTGACCCCGGCTTTGTGACGTCATCTGCCTCGTCTGGTGACCATGGCGTTCATTTTCCCCTACTGTTTAATGAATGAAGATTGGGTCCCGGAGCTGGTTTATGCAGCTATTAGTTGTTCTGCTGAATGCGGAGGCTCACGCAAGCCTAAGAAAGAATTATGCACATTTATTAACGCGGTTTGAGTTTAAAACGTCTCGTCTATCACCTCGTCATCTGCCGTATGTCTGCCAGTCTGTTACGCATCAGTTTAAGCTAAATTAAAAATGACATTTTCCAATCTTTTTCTGGCAGAGCTGAACGTTTGACATTTTGGCTTTACCCAGGTGGTAACAAATAGTGTGTCTGCATTGTTGTGTGAACAGTAAAACAAAACACACCCAGACCACATATAGGAAGTCAGCCTGAGGTAAGAGCAGGGCCCAAAACGGATACTGACTGTTACAACAGTTTTTCACCTCTTCACATGCTAAGTGCCAGTCCTTTGACAAGATATCCTGATTTTTCCCTCTCCTCTGCTACTAATATTCTCTCCCTAGAGCAACTCCAAAGGGCATTTTCACCCAGATCCTCTCCAGATCACGCACATTCGGTAGAGATGAAAAAAAAGAATACTCATTTGTGTAATTTAGACTATCTCTTCTTCACAGCCAGTTGTCCCTGTAACTCAGGAAAGGTTTCAGTAAGAGGAGCACTGCAAAATAAGCTCCTCTTACTGTCTGCTTTTTGTTGCAGCCAGGTGTTTCCTCATGTCGGATCATGCCCTGATGGGGAACAACAGGCCACATGGCAAGCGAGAACCAAGTGTTCAGCAGATAGCTTTTCATTCTCTGGTCTTCCTGTACCACAAGCAGAGCTCAGAAACCCATTGCTAATAAGAGCAGAGTAGACTGGTAAAACGCACTCTGTGCTGAGGATTAAAACAGGAAGTATCCCTTGTGTGGTGCAGGAGCTCTGAACTCTCTCCCTCCGAGCGGTACCAGGAGCAGGACAAGTGTCTGGATGACACAGCCTTTGTTTACACTGTTGAGTATAGGTTTGGAGGAAAGAGGAAAAAAAAGAGAGAGGAGGTGGTCACTGCAGGCAGAGTGCAGACACCAGTCTCATCACTTCCTTCCTTTCTATAGTTTTCCGTTTTTCTCATGAATTGCCTTTGTCAAAACAACTGTAGACAAAGACAGACTTATAGAACTGAAGTGCGGGTTGGATTATGAGATTTGCAACTTCAATGCATAAAACATGAAAAATCAGATAAACCTTGGGTAAACGTTGTCTGGTTTTGTTTGTAATCTACTACCTTGCTCTTCCTACAACACTTCTCTTTTTCTGCAAGACAGCTTAAAACAAACAGGTTTGTGTGTTTTGACCGTGACCAAACATTTGTGTCTCGCAGTGTGCGAACGACCCGTTGCTCTTGCACATGTGGAGGGTACAAGGATGTTAAAATGTATATGGCTATTTCTGAACGAGTTCTTTTCTACCGTACATGTTAGGTTTTTATATAGCAAAGCAACGGGCCTACACCTGCTGTCTCGTTGAGTCCTGTGGTCAGGGCACAGTGTATTTTCTCATCACAGATGGGTATGTAGGCCTTCAACAGGAAGCCTGGCTACAGTGTTTCACAATCCCTCTAGAAACAAGAACTGAGCACCCGCACTATGGTGTGCTGTCCGCCTTTTTCTTTTCTTTTTTTTTTTTGTAATGGATGCCAGCTTGCCTGTAGTAGGTACAAGCACAAGGCAGAGGGAGGGGGCACCCCAGCATAAGTGGACCCCTGAGACCTCCTGGAGGGGTAGAGGTGTGGCGAACGTCTGTTTTGGGCATGGCTTGTGTCAGTGTGTTTAGCATTTGCCTGTGAGGGCATTTATATGCAAATGCTAAACAACCTATTGGGGTGGCTAATTACAGCGGGGCCTTTGTGTGTGCCAGGCAGTGAGAGGCAGGGAGTTTCTGGCACACCAGGCCTGGACTTCCCCTGCTTGTTTACTCATTGTCTTTCCTTATTACCCCCTCATTGACACTCCCCTTTTGTTAGGCTGTGCTGTTTGCCTGCTTGCATGCTCCTCCCCTTGTGGTGCTAGAGTTAATGTAGCAGATTAAAGAGGCAGCACTCTGGCCATGTTTACTTCCTCTTTCATCTGGTGGCCCAGCTCTGCTTTACTCTTCAGCCATCCCGCCTGTAGCTTTCGTTCAGCCACCACCCGTTCAGGAAAGATTCAGCCTCATAGTACTCTCACTCTCTCATACAGCTAATGCTCAGCTAATTACTTTGGGTGATAAAAATGCATTTAGGTCAGGTTCTAATGCAATGCAAATTTATGAGCAGGCAGAAGCAAATATTAAACTTGTAGAATGACTGATAGTCATTGGTTGGGGACAAAGGTACACCTCCCTTAACTGCCAAATGTAAAGGTTTGTGTGCTCTCATTGTCACTGCCTTTTTTTTTTTTCCTTTGTTGTCAAGGATCAGAGGATAATGACAGCAGGAAGCGCTGATCATTTTCCAGCTGTACAGTCTCTTGCTAGAACTAGTGTGAACTAATGATATTTCTGCATGAAACATCTGAGTGCAGTAGAGCCCACTTACAAGGATACCTATGTCTTTATTATGTTGAGCCAGTGAGTGGAAGTTGTAATGAAACTAAAAATGCTTGAGTTCAGCAGTGTACACACAGTGTATTATCATCAAAGACTAAGATTTTTTGAAAAAAAAAACAACATGCCTACACACTAATGCTTAGTCAGGAGCCTCTGTATATCACATTTTGATTCAACATGTAGCCTTAAGATTTATTTTGTCAGTGCACATATGCTTCTCGCCAGGTGTGGACCTTTAAGACCAACGGAGTTCACAATTAGTGGTTTGAGGGGTATTAGAGTCAGTCCATTAACTCACTGGACTTTTAGCCAGGAAAAAGAAGAAGCCCACAAATGGCTATGTTCAGCAAAACTATTTTGTTACCCTTTATAACCTTACACTTATATCAACTGCAGAGGACTCGTGGATCTCGTTGCAGTAATTCTATGAATGAAGAGATCTCCTCTGAAGTCGGTTGGAGTGCATACACTCCGTATTCTAAGGGAAGACGAGTTTCAGAAGTCACAAAAAAAGTTGGTCCTGTGGTCAAGTTGTTTGGACAAAGACATGCCAGGTTTTAAATGATTTATCTGTCCAGGCACACTGATTAGCTGCAGTTACGATCCTCCTTTTTGCCTCTGCAGATGATTTTATAGAATTCTGTTTCAACTCTTCATCCACCAAAAACCAGCTGCAGTGTTACACACTTAACTAAATATGAAAAGTCTTCTTGTAGCAACTAGTGTTTTTCACAGTGGTTTATTGTTCAGTGCCTCCTTTATATCTTTGCTGAATACACAACAGTATCAGACCAGACCTGCTGCATTCCTGTGAAATTATTTGTCTTGTACAAAAACAAAGACAGAGGAAGAGAGCAAAAGCCCTGGTTTTATGTTGCTTCTCACTTCGTTTTAGTACTTAAGTTTCAGAGTTGGTTCCATTTTTTTTTGCCACCACTTGTGCCCCTTACTACGCTAATTACAGCACACAAGTACACCCCCACTTTAGTCTGATATACACTTACCCAAACACATACCCATGCATACATAGAGGGTGGGGGGATGGCAGATTGGTTGGCCAATGAAGCTAAACTGGATCAAAGGCCATGTGTGAGGGAGCCGGGTTTCCTCATAGAAAACAGCTGCCCCTCGATGTCTCTGCCTCTCACCCTGACTTGACAGCAGCTAGAAATATGAGGCCTCTCTAGACCTCTGTCCTGGGAAAAAAGGACAGGACAGCACACATAGACTCTGAAAAGCTTTTGTTTCTGCTCTCTCTCACTCTCCCTCACTAACACAGACGTACAAAGAAGAAAGAAAGCCGTTTGTCTTTGCTCATTCACTGATTCAACTGCAAATAGAAATCTACGTTTCATATATATACCCCCTCAACCATACTCACAAAGCCATTTAATTATCACACGCTTCATTTCTTGTTGTTGTCTGTTTGTTAAACAGCTTCATCGGCTATTTTAGCCAATTTGGCACAATTTGTCTGTCAGTCTTACTCTGCATTTGATTTTTTTTCTCTCCCTTTCTTCTAACTTGAGCGGTATGCCCGTTCTCTCTGTAAGCTGGCACTTCCGAAACACTGTTTGTAGGTTCCTTTCTACTACTACACTCTTTTTTTTCCACCTTTCCTCCCCACGTTTCCTGGATTTCTTTCTTTCTGCTTTACTTCTCTCGTGTGTTCAAACTCTGTCAGAGTTGAGAAAGGCATTCAGCTCCCTAATCCAGGCTCCCTCTATCAGGAATGCTAATACGTGTGATTGTGTGACCCGCAGAAGCCCAGCAACATCTGCAGGAGCCTATGGCTAGCCCCCGCCCTCCCACACCCACTGTGCCCCCTGCCTTTGAGCATTCACTCTCTGCCATTATTTCATTGTTTCACTTCACGCCTGTGACTGGGCAGTGCAGTTAACCCTCTGCTGCTCAGACCGGGCTAACTGCAGTCCTGCACACAGGGCCAGAGGGGATCAGAGGAGGGGTGCATGGGCTTGGGACAGCTTTTTCCCAGACAAGCCTCCCAGCCAGCCCATCTGGACTTCCACATAGAGCCCTACCCCTCACATTGTTTACTTATGCATTCAACTAATAATCAATGTGCAAGTGTGTGTTCATATAGTCTGTTTAAATGTGTAGTCACTTGTGAGTTGAGCAATAATTGCAGGAATTACCATTTGTGTCCCACTAGGCATGACATGAGTAGCTTTAGCTTTCTCGAAGGGCATCAGAAAAAGGAAACATGCTCTTGTTCAGGTTAGATCAGAAGGGACTGTGGTGTTAGCCAATAAAAACCTTTTATTAAATTTTCATGAACCTCTTTGCTAGGTATCAGAGTTGAAAGAAATTATTGTTGAGATAGTGTCTGTTTTCAGAAAGATGAATTACTGGTAGCAGCACAACTGACAAAGCGAATCTGTGTCACGCTGGAATGTTGCTGATTGAATTACCTTTCTTTTCAATGATGGCTGTACTTCTGCATATGTATTCAAACTACCCCATATTATAGACAAGTAAAGGACTAGATGGGATTCCTGTGTGCTTGATTCACATACAAACTTTAAGATATTAAAGCAATAGGATGTTTAAGTTTCAGTGCATTCACTGCTTAAATCTCATGTTGATCCCAGAAATTTTGAAAGAAGCTAACTCTTTAGCAGTAGGTGGTTTAAATATGATAACACTGACATTTTAGTGGAAACACTTTTCTTGATGTTTTGAAAGTTAATCTATTAAACTAATAGGAAATCAAGTTTCACACTTGTAAACATGTTTGCATAGTTTGTTTTTTTTACGCTAGAGGATATATTATCAGCAAAATGAACAGTCGATGTCTTGGTTGAGCACACCATCTTGACCTTGCAGGGTCAGACAGTCCGGATTTCATACATATCAGATCTAAAGAACTAATTATTAAGTAATGTGTTGCTAACGTTTGAGATCGCACATATGATATATCTGCACATATTAAACAAGGCAAAGGTTTAAAGTTGCAGCAATTTTTAGGCTATTTATTTTGTTGACAGAACTTCTGAATATTAAGCTTTAAGGAACCAAAAAAAAATTGGGAATTCACTCAATGCCAGAAGAGGTAGTTATAATAAACAGGCTGACAGCTGCCCTGAATGCCTGTTGAATATCCAGAAAAGCACACAAAATAAGAGTTGTGTATGTATATGTCAGATATAGATATGCAGTTACGATTGAACTTAGAAATAACTTAATCAGCTTCTTACCTTTCTGTAATCCCTGTGGTATCTACTAGGAATTCATATTTAGTGGCCTTATTTCCATCCCTGGCTGTGGAAAACACACACGCACACACAGAAACGCACCTTTGGTGTATGTCGAAATGATTTTGTCCACCACTATCTAAATCAGGATTAACCATGGTTACATTTTTTTACAAAGCAGGACCCATGTTACCATGGGGACATAAATTGATGCATGCTGCTTTGCATATCAGCTGAAAGTTTACATTTGCTGTACAACCCTGGATGGTGTGTAGAGCTGCTTGTAGCTTTGAAGAAAGGCAATCTGTTGAGATCCTCTGTCTCCTCCTCTGAACTCTATAGATCAGCTCAACAGGGTGTTTGCATGGCAATGAAACAGATTATTGAGCGATTCTGCTTGAATGAAGGCTCTCACGATTTTTCTGCATTACTTTGGTGTTGAATGTCATTATAGATTTTTCCCACTGTTTTTATAAAGGTATGAAAAGTTCCTGGTTTCTTACTGATGTAACTGACTCTTAGTCAAACCGTAACTGTCTCAATGCGCCTGAACACTCTGCTTGTTCTTACTTAACAGTGAGCCTGTCTTGGTTTGAAAAGGCCACACACAAAAAGAAGAGCACAATCTTTTTGTTTTTCAGATTTACATTGAATTTATTAATATCATTCGGGTGCTCAGATTGGGGTTATTGAATGTTGAACTTTACTTCACATAAGACACTATACTTCAATGAGAAATTGTAAGTCAGTTTAGGTCAATACTCTTCACTGTTTTGATCTCTGCAAAAATTACTTTGACTAAATGTGAGCCATGGGGGAATATAAGAGTGCCTACCACTCTGCTTCCCTTGACGGCTCATTGAAACAAATGACTGAATGATGTCCTCTGTTTGTGAAACCAAACTTGACAGAAGTCTAAGCTTCATTTACATCTACAACAACAGTCTGTTCTAGAATGATCAGTCATTCTGTTTTGTTCACACACTAAGTTTTCGGACCCTGTACATTCTAGATTCACCTCCAAGATATTGTATATACTATATTGTCCCACCAATATAGTACATAAATGTTTGATTGCAATAATTGCAGATTACAGCTCCTTCATTCCTTTGTTTAGAGACATGTTTCAGGGGTTTCATGATGGTTTAAAAGGAATGGGCTTTACTGAGCCAAATTGGATCTGGGTATGTAAATACTCCTCTGATGTTTAATGAGAAACAAAGTTAGCTAATTATAGCAGCTCTGAGAAACATGAGGAGGACAGTGGGAAATGTTTCCATCACTCCCTAGCTCTATAGATTACTGCCTAATTGCCTCAATCGAATCAGGCGGAGACATTAGCCAGAGAGGCAGAGAGTGAGAGAGAAACATGGGGATGGGGCTGATTACACATATCCGTCGGTGGCTCTTTAGATAATCCAGCAGAGGACCAGCAAGTCGGGCTCTCTGACTCAGTACGAGCCTGTCTGTCTTCTTTAGACTGCATGTCTCCTGTGGTTTGCGCCCCTCCCCCACTGCAGTTATGAAGGTGAGGATAGCAGGGTACTGTTTTCTCTTCTGCCACGCCAGCCAGCTGCAGAGGTGATTCATACTCTCATGCGGAAGTTTTTCTAACTATAATTACATGTAATTCTGACACATGTTTATGCCTGATTTTACCAGACAGCTTCTCCACTAATGACAAAGTAGTGCATAACATCCGCCCAAACATTTGTTACAACAATATTTTTCTACCTTATTATTGTATGTTGTAATTTTGAGTACAAGCTGGAAAACATACAGTGCCAGTTTGGCTGACCTGTTGACAAATTGAGAAAACAGTTCTTTACTTGCTACATAAAAAGTGCTTTATTATCTGCTCTCTCAAGCTATCAAGTGAGTTAAAGTGTGAGATAAATAGCCAAATGAAGAATGTTGTATCCTGGGAAGCCCAATTTGTCCATTCCCCTGTTTATTTATATCTAGCTGGGAATGGTTTGAAAGGAGGAAGCTGATTTGTCCACTTCAGTTCTGTGAATTCTTTTAATTCCTGTTAAAGGTGGCTAGAGATAAAGCTAAGGTTTTTGTATATGGCTGTTCATTTTACATCCTGCTTATGTTTTGCAGGCAGGGTGTAGGGCATAAGAAGCCCCACTGGATCTGTTTCATCCTCAGAGCACAGTGATATTGAGGTCAACTGTCCAAAATGATCTCATGTTAAGGAATCGGCGAGTCAGCAGGGTCAGGGCAGAACCGCCATGACGACACTTTCTCCACACTGATAATGCTGCCCTCCTTTCCCTTCTCTTGATTTCCTCTGCATCGGAACAGCTGAGAGGATTCTGAAAAGTATCTTTGCCCTCTAACTCTGGACTAGAATAGTGCTGCCTTTGTCTTTTTACAGAATTGCACCTTTTATACTCTGATCACTCAGAGCCGCAGCTCTCCGTCTCCTCTAATCCTACACAAACATCTGAACAGTTGAAGATAACCAACATAAAAATAGTTGTTTCCTGGATGTCATAGCTGTGTAAACGGGAAATTGAAAAAATCCCTCTCAGTTTCCCAGGCAGCACACTTTAGAGCACGGCTTAGGAGCTATATGTAGTCATTCTGTTTGGGGAATCCAAACCCCAGCAGATTCCTTTTTAACAATTCTGTTGGGAAAGTAGGTACTGTAAACAGATAATGGCACTCATGCAGAAAGGGCCGGAAGTGGGAGGGGGTCTCACTTGTCCAGACATTTAGCATGGTCACTCTGGGTGCAAATCTTTGGAAAGTCATGTGGGAGTTGGTGAGCTCGGCATTTTTTATCAGTATCGTTGTTCATTCGCATTCCACTTCTCTCTGGCACCGGTCTTAGACAAAGTGTATCTTGAGTCCAGTGTTTCCACTGCATATAAAGCAGAGCTCCACATGTGTTTATGTGGCTCTCAGGACATGTACACCAGCCTCTAGTGACTGTCTGTATATGTTACAACTTATTTCTTTGTGCTTAGCTAAAATCATGCAAATAAACAGCAGTTCTTCCCATTTCTCACTTTCGCACTGTTTCCCTGTGTCTCCCTCTCTCTCTCTCTCTCTGACACACATGTTCCCATAATTTATGGCTGCCGGGTCCTTGATCAATTGATAGCAGGGAATCCTTTGGTAAATAGAGTTTTAGACACATTGCCAATAGACCTGGGCTATTGATTGGAGTGTAAATTAAAAACTTAATCAGGTCTCTGAGATAAGATTTATCTCCGCTCCAAGCAAATTACAGGGCTGACTTGGAGACATAAAGGCAGGTTAGTGGGCAGATGAGCACTGCCCCTTCATGGGTGCCAACTTTGGCCACAGCTCTGTCCTCTTGCTCGGTCGCTGCTGGCGCCATTCCTCACCACTTGGTTTGGTGGTTTCCTTCATTAGAGGCCTTGTAAAATAGACCAAGCAGACTTTGTCTTCACACGGTGGATAAAGGCTTTTCTTGTTGTTAGAGCAAGATTGGCCGAGGCCAACATGATCGAAAGCATCTGGTGGACATATTTATCCAAAATGTCTTATTATTCCATGATCTACTTTTAGTATGGCTGACCCAAGTGGGAAGTCGTTTTATCTCCTCATCATTTTGTTCTGTTTAGCAGTTTGTTTTGTTCAGTCTTGTCAATATTCTTTTTCTTCCCACTCTTTGTCTTTCTCTTTCTTACTGGATGTTAATCACTTCCTTTCATAGCGGGCCTGTGATGAAATATGTAAATCATTACACCCAGATTTTATTTCTTCAATAATATTCTCATCTAGTTGAGGTCATTTTACGCCACAATAAATTCATGCACATTCATACGGGCCTGTGATGTTGTCTATATTTTATATGTATTAAGACAATCCTTGGGATTGCACATTGATCAGTTTATGGATTTCCACAGTAATTGCTGAGGGAAATTTTCTCTGTCTCTGCTCTTGTTCATTATTAATATTGGGAAATGGGTATACAGTACATTCCAAATGTCTCTGAGTATAATTTCATCGAGATATGATAACGAGAGCACTTTTAATTCATGCCAGCTGATCCAGAGCAGCATGCATACCAAGAACACAGCTTTCTAAGGGGACATTCTGATGGAGGATCATGGGATAGATCCCTTCACAGGTATCTGCGTGGATCTTTTAGTGTGTAATTAAAACATATACTTTTGTCTTTGTGATTAAGGCTGGAATTAGGCTCCTCTCAGGGATTATAGCACTTCTCATTATCTCTAGTTATAGTCCTCATATACAGAAGCTATAGAAATGACATTGACCCGGAGAGACGGGCAGATAGTGAGAGAGGAAGATGGAAAGCAGATAGTTGAGATCACAAGTCCATTAGCAGATAACTGTTAATATACATAAATATAATAAAATGTGCAATACCCCTGAGGAGTATCATGTCGGTGGGGAATATATGAATGTCGCTTTGGGTTTGTAAAGAGCTGGGTTACTGTGAGAGATCTTCAAAAATATGATTCAAACCAACCTGTCCAGTGGCTGCATAATAGTGGCCAAGCTCTCGCTTTGTTTAGTTGTGGGGGAGGCTGAGAACATCAGTAATAGGCTTTTTGCCTGATAAGCCCAGAAAATACTCGTTTAGTTAGCAAAAGTGCAGAGGGATCCTGGCCTGATAAACTGGCTGTTTCCTTCTGTAATACCCAACAGCTAAAATCAATAGTTGGGATAATTCTCCTGCTAGTCGTCCAGTCTGCTTTATCTGCAGCCTTCCTCAGTCCCTGTACAAGGGGTTTGTGGTTAGCTGGAGTGCTACTCTGTTTGTATTAGTTATGTGCAGTAGTTAAACTTAAAAATATGACTTTGCTTTTGTTGAGTGTCGGTTGAAATTTTACTTATACTATTACTAGAATATTCTATACCACCATTTTGTTGTGGTCCAAAGGTTTGGCCACTGCTGCTAAATGAGTACCATTGAGATTAAATGTTTTCTTTGTTGTTCACCATCCAGCCGTCAGTTTCATACATTCCACCTGGTTTAGTCCTTATATTAGTGTAGGGATTTACATTATGTGGGCCCAGCTCCCACCCATCAGCTTAGGTATTGTCTCAAAGTAAGTGTATGGATAGATCTGATGGGAGGAAGTAACTGTCAGCTCTAATTCAACCCTGCAAGGAGCTTTGTGCTCTATCAACAAAAGCTCTACGGTCTGACAGAGATGCTTGATTAGACTTAAAAATACAGCACAGGTAGCGCCTCTGACAAGCCCAAAGGATTGAAAGGTTTCAACAAGATGCAAGAGAGGACTGTCAAAGTTTAGGATGAGAATTGCAATGAGTTGATGGTCCAGATAAGAGATAACAGACAAGATTCTATAAAGGATAGTTCTCAGAATTTCAATTTTCAAGATTGCCTCTCTTCTCCATGCACGTTGCCGGCATGTGAACTTGTGCCAGAATACCTGATCAGAATGCTGAATTCATCACACATCACAACTCTACTGTTCCACTTTAGCCAATGTTATCATTTTGCTGGCAGGCTCTCTCAGAGTTGGTTTCTCTGTAATCTGTCTGGCCATCACACAGCACTGCTGTAAAATACGGCCTCAGGTGTTAGTAGCTGGGGTGGTTAGCCTACGACACCGTTACCTAAAGTGCAGTGTATTAAAAAGCAGTCAGGGCCCTGGATCACAGTATATCACAAGGGAGAGGCAGTGATAAGGCCTGCCTACCCGCCAACAGATCAATGAAGGTTACTGACATCATATCACAAAGTGAAAGCAAGTGCTGCACCTCTAGCTATTTATCAGCAATGGGTTGGACATGAAAGAGGTGGAGGGGAAGCAGAGAAACCGGACAACCCCCCCCAATGTTGTAGGCTGAAGCGCTGACTCCTCTTTTCTTACCCCAACACTGACTCATTTCCTGGGCAGTGGTGGCTCTCATATGGCTTGTGACCCATATGGCTTGATCAGTTTATAAAAGTGGTGCACTTCTTACCCCTAATAGTGGCTTTGGCGGATATCTCGGCCGAAAAATTGGACTGTTGTTCATCCCGAAATGTCAGCCATCTTGTGTTTTTCTCTGAGATATTTACTCTCAATGTCTGTATTTAGTTGCATACAATGCAACTATAAATCCTTTATAATCAGATGATTCAAATTCAACATTGATAGTGTTAGTGACATTATATTTCAAGACAGCGGATATCAGACATTGCTCCCTATTCCTATTCGGCAACCACTTGAGGCACCACAGGCTTGTAGATTTTTACTGTTGTGATAGTTCAGAAAGACACAGTGTTAGCCCCGAGACAGAAACACATAGAGGATTAAGTACATACTGCTTTGTAGCCCTATGTTCTTATTCTTTTAGCTTTCAACTTCCCTTTATTGGTCTATCACATAATATTTCATAAAACCCCTAATCTCCTCACTGATTGCTGCATTGGTATGGTAGGATTGAGCCGTGTGTACACAGAAATCCGCCTTTCTGTGTCCATGCCGAGGAGATCATGCTTACAGGTACTGTATGAGTTCCATTTATCAGCTGCCTGGGGCACAATGTGGAGGATTTCCCCCAATGGGTTAGTGTGTAACTGCTCTGTCAATACATGCTTGTCAAGGCTGGGAGAGTGTGGAGAAAAAAAAGGCCCCTCACTCCAACGCACTGAAGCCACTTATTGAGCAGCCAATAGCTATTTACCTCTTGATGGTGGCAGGCAGAGAGGGGCCCCAGCCAGGCTAGAGGAACTCTGTGGCTCATTCCCCACTACCAGGACTTCATTGCTACTAGCGTACTCTGAGCCATGGCCATGCTGCGGGAGGAAGCAGAACCAGTGGCTCAGACAGGAGACAGGGAGGTCTGTGTTTATATGAAGCAGGTTGTTCTCTCCTGGCTCCTGGTCTTTGCAGGTCCTGGCTGTGTGTGCAGCTTGCTGCTGTAAAGCCCTGCTTCCTCTCTGGAATCTTGGTGTTGACAGAGAGCATCTGGGTCCTGGGAGAGCTTCCAGCCTGCTGGGTCCTCACATGTACACATACAGAGGGAGGGAAGGGGAGTAAGAGAGGTAGAGCACGGTTTTCAATTAATACACTATAAAAAGTTTTTTTTTGCTCATTGACCAACCGATGCACCCATTTCTCAATCTGTCTCCCTCCCCCTTCACCACAAACACCTAAAGGTGGTATGCTTTATGAATGGTGTTTTGATAGGTGTTTCTTTTATTCTTTCCCGCTTTGATGCAACTAAAAAAAGAATGTTGTCAAAGAGGTGTTCATCTTTCCTCTTCTCGTTTTGTTTTCTTAGACCTTCTTGCTCTAGTGAGAATCACCTTTTTTTGTGCCTTTTCTGCTTTGCAGATCCCCGTATGGCGTGTTTGAGTTGTTGGTCACCTGTCGGGACTTGTCGTGTATGAATGAGTCACAGAGGGATATGTTAACTCTCACAGCACTATTTAAGGAAAATTAGTAAAGAAGTTAGCCTTTTAAGCTAATGTGTGCCAGATTCCTATATAAATTAAATTAAACAAACTTTCTCAGATAAGTTCCCCCACAGTCATTGCGATAATGTTTTTTATCTGTATTAAACTGAAATGATACATCAGTTCTGCACAAAGTGAGCCATATGAGAGCAGAACAGTGAGATGACCTGCTGTTAAAGAACAGCTGTATAAACAGAGCGAGGAGGAAAAAGAACAAGAAAAACACATTATATCACCATTTAACAACAGTTGCTCTGTAATCTGGTATTACTTCCACAAGCAAAGGAGGGGCCTGTGTCAGGCCAAAATGAACTTGGATACTGTTATGGCAAGAGGAAGCCAAGTACTTTCTAGAGGTTAGTCTAAGATGTGAAGGTCTGCAGACTCATTTTAATCCAGGAGGCTTGTACTTAATCGCTTTTGATGTGCATGTGAACATGACCTGCTTCAACATTCCTGCCTTGACCATACCAAGTTCAGAAGACCATGACTGGGCTGAGCATACGGGAGATGATGAGGGGAGTTTGGATGGTGGTGATGTTTTGCACTAATTGGCTGCCAGGCTTGTATTTACCGCCTGGGGTAAAAGAATACCCTGTCATCAATCCCGAAAGTCTTCCAACTCATCCTCTTCCAAACTTTTTCTTCATATTTTCCCCCAAAAGTTAGCATGCGTGCATGCTTCTGTGTGCACATGCTACACTGTATAAGCTAGCACATTATTATGGGGAATTCCAGTGAAAGAGAGAAGTTGAACAGAGGAAAGACTGTCCCATGCTTTTGTCGTGGGTGGCATCCTAGCATTCTTCTTTGTGTGTGATTTCTGCCCACAGTGACCCTGTGTATGTCTGTGGCCAGTCAGTGTTATATTACTGGCTGATGGCACAGGAGCATGAAAAGTCTCATCTGTCTTGAACTCACTAAACATATTGTGGAGGCTTGAGCAGATTTCAAACTGTTGTCTAGCCCGGCTTTGGGCGACTAAGTTAAAAAGATTTGGCTAAAGCAGGATAAGGCTTTACAGCCCAGGCAGCCATCCAAAGTGACAGAGCACAAAAAATGGAAAGGGAAAGATGAAGGTAATAGGTGCAACGGTGGATTAACAAATGAGAAGTCATGACTTGGCATCTGCTAGTGTAGTACACACAAATATGCATGCTCAAATGCATGAACACACATTGATATACAGAGGAGAAAAGGCTGGTACACTGTAATATCTTGCCAAGGCATTGGAGTAAAGTGCTTGCTGTGCACATGCCTCTTACTGTTTTGTCCCTCTGTGTGTGTATGTGCACGTGTGTGTGTGTGTGTGTGTATGTGTGCGTGTGTGTCTGTGTGTGCTTTAGAGTGGTTCAGGTGCGGTTAATGTTGGCACCAGATCTTCACGCCGACGGCAATAAACAACAGAGCAGGCAGAGGGCCAGATGCAACTCCACAAACTTTTAACCTCTCCCTCAGCTAATCCCTCGCCACACTAGTAACTCTTTCTTTTTTTAACTCCTTCTTTCACCTCTCACTTGCTCTCTGTTCTTTATTTCTCCTCCCACTGCCTTCTTTTCTTTCTTTCTTTCTTTCTCTGTCTCTCCTTTAGTCCCACTCTTCTTTTAAGTGAAGTCAGTGTGCTGACCTCTAAATAAAGGCTGGAACACTACAGCTGTTACCAACTTCAAACAGCCAGTGGCTCGGAGTGGAGCCTGTGCGGGTGTTAGGGGTAGAAATAATGTACCTATTAAAACTAACTTAGAGCCCTTTTTACTTATAAGGCTCCCTGGGTCTAAGATAACCACACCAAACCAGGCTTGCTACTTGCTTCAGTTCAGTCTTTTTGTAGCCAGCTCTGCCCAAGCCTCGTAGAGACTGAAATATGGCAGAGGGGCTGTTAAATTTGAGCTACCAGTAACTGTGGTTTCCACACTTTGACGCAATCTTTCTGTGGTGGAAGGAAAAAACAAAGGGTCACCTGCACTTCCTTGCATTTGGTGCCAGTTACATAATTTGACTGAACATCATCTAATCTAACCTCATGCAAAACCAGGAGGCTCCCAGATGGTAGACTCGTGGATAGTTCCCTGTTCAACACTTCCACATTACATCTACAGTACTTTTGTTTTGCTGGCTAGACAACAAGTAAACAACAACTAAACACTAAAAGGCGTAAATAACAGGCAAGCTCACTGGGGTACACTTTTAAACAAATAAATGTGTGTTCATCATAGTTGCTCAATACATCCATCTTGATGGAAAAAGTTACTGGAACATGTTTGTCTGACAAATCCCAGGTCTGGTTCACAGTGAATCATCCACGTCAAGCCTGTATTAATAGAACTTGTAAAAATGGAAGTTGACATCTATCCAAACACTCTTAATGTGTATATGATATAAAGACTGAGCCAGAACTGAAATAGTTACGCTTGTTGCCGCTGGCTATCACAGAAGGGATTTTGTGATTTGTTATCCGCACGGATGGTTTTCATCATTTGATCTAAACCTCTAAGATAAGCTATGTAATTTGAAATTTAGCTTCCCTAACTTCCTCCTTCTTCTGTAAAGTGCTAAGTTTTCCTATTGAGCTTGCTATCCATTTGCTGGGTTAATGTGCCTACCAAAGCCTGTTATTTACTTACAGCACAAGCAGAATGTAAAATAAGCAATTAAACATCACCATCAGGGATGCTCAGTTAATTTGTGTGATGTGCGCTTACACATATAGTTTGTGTAAAATACTGCTCAAAGTTTAAGTAATGAAATGACCATGCTATCGGAGTAAACATTAATCTTATGTTTAAAATACTGAGCAATGCTTGATTTAATTATGCAGTAATTTTTCTCTGCAGTGAGTCACACTCATTGCTTTTCAGTCTAAATTAGATGTTGTAAGCTAGTTGTTATGACATTTGTATATCACCCTTGTTGCATATTAGTTACAACTCACTCTGTGTGGTGGTGCATGTGTTTATAGGTATTAGTGTTTGTAGGTACTTCTTTTTGTGCGTGCTAGTTTTGTGCGTACATGTTTGTCCTTTGAGAAAAATAATTACACGTTGTAGGGGTTGTCATTATGATGCTTGCTGTCCGGCCTTCCCCCTGACTGCGTGGCTGTGATAGGTTAATTACATGTCTGATGTTGATGATGTCACCATGTGGGCAACTTTTCCGAGACTTGTGGACACAGACTCTCTTAAACTGAGCTGAGCACGACTGGGTCTTGGTGCTCCCTAAGATGTGATGCAGGTTTTTATTCCCTTTTTGTTCTGCGTCGTTGCACAGAAATGCGTTAAAGAAAGGCTTTTATTTTCTGAGTGTTCTTGTCATGTACTGCCCTTGTACTCCCAATGTTAAGTGTTTGCCACAGATTTAATTCATTTGTCATGTGCAAATTGTTGGCTGATTTTTCCTGCTTCAAAAAATGACAAGGAGTTTTGTAACTGTGCAAAATATGTCAGGAGAAATATCTGTTATTGTGTTACGGGACCAGTGATAATCAGAAATCTTCCACATGACTTTTTATGAATGCTTACTGATAAAATAGAACAGATAGTTTCATTAGATGAAGGGGATATTTGAAGATATGTGTTTCTCTTGTTTGGAACCCGTTTGAGTTGTATTTTTAAAACAGAGGAGATACACATACAATGAATTTCAGCCTGAAGCAGGTGAATGAGTAAGAACAGGAATGGGCATAACATTCCTTCTGGAACACCTGAGAGGTTGTGCAGATGGTGGCTGCAAGCTGAGAGAATGCAGAGTCCAAATCTCTGTCAACAACTTGTGCCTCCTGCTCTGCTCCACCTGGGGAATGTGTTACTTAATGGGCCACAAAACTGCCTGGAGACTACAGGTCTCTTATCACAGATATTAGATGACCCTGCAAAAACAGGAATCCATCATGAAGAATAAGATCCTGGCAGAAAAGTAGGATTGAAGGCTTTCTCTTTTTTCTTTCTTTTTTTTTGTGGACACAAGGGAAGAATGGTAGGTAATGTTATCTTGTTCACAGTTACAAGAATCCTGCTTGCAGAGGCTATGGGTTTCGAGTTTCTAATATGTATATAAAGTTTCATTGCACAATGGCTCTTTTGTCTCAAGCAAACTGAACACTCCCCCTCCTTCTTTTACTCTCTTCTCTTGTAAAAAAAAAAAAAAATGCATTCATGTGCTTGTGGGGTTGTGAGGACTCAGGTTTCTGCTATCTTTGTGTGCCATGTCGTCACTCACCCCCGCGAGCTGAAATGTGCATCTTGCACAGACAGGCGCACTGCCAGGGCTGCTTCCAGCCATGGATTAGGGAGAATCCAGGAAACAACGAACTCCTGACAAAACAGCAGCATGACAGGTAACTGAAGTTACGCTGGGGAGAGACGAGGCAGACGATAATTACAGAGCTTTTTGTTTTCTGGGCACTCTTCGCTGGCTACTTAAGTGCCTGATCTGAAATCTGTGCCTTGTAATTACAGTAGTGGGCCCCATTAGGGCAGAGGTCTTGGTGGGGATTATTCTTCTTCTCCTCTTTCCACTGTATGTGTGTCTATGTTTGTGTGTGTGTGCATGTGTGTGTATGTGAGACCTCCCCACCTCCTAATGCGTCATGCACAAACCGCACAGCCAGGGCAGGAGGAGGAGCAGGAATTAGCCTTCCCCTTGTCTGAGTGTCCTGTGTGCACACTAACATTTACACTTGCTTCTTGATCCCAGAGCCACTGTGATTGTGTTATGACCTGTACTTAGTGTGTGTGCCTCTCCATCTCCCTCCTCTCTCTTGCTTTCTCCAGCTCCATAATATCTTTGCTCCCCATGCTGACGCTGAGAGATTTGTGTTGATTATGACAGGGTTGTCACACAGATGAGTGTGTGGCGTGGCGTGTGTCTCGTCGAGTTGACAGGGACTTTTGGCATTGCGTCTTTGAAGATGGGTTGTGGCTCTTGGTGAAGCTTGCACCTCCAAAACTGAGTTGGAAGAAAGCCAAGAGATTTGACAATAAAGGTCATGAATGAAGGTGGCTATAGCTTGGCAGATGACTGTTGGATCCAATACTGAAACAGCAGAAGGTGGGGCTTAAAGGGGGTCACAATACAAGGGTCATCAAATGCCTCTAACCTCTAGGTACATAAATGCAAAGCTAGCAGTCAACATTAGATAGATCCTGCCTCTTTGAGCTGCTAGCCCTTCTAATAGTTTCTTAAGCACTGGCTTTAGTGCATGTTAAACCAGGATTACTCAATCAATTATGGTCAGTACAAACAAGGATTACTTAAAACAGTAAATTTTTCATGTTGAGAGGCTAAAAGCAGGGTAAATGGTAGAGGCCGTGCTGCTGTTGATGTAAAGTGTTCAGACCCCAGACATGGACACCGCATGAAGCAGATAAACCCTTTTCTTTTTTCAATCAACATGTTTAGATTTTGTTTGGGGAGAAGTTATTTTTTCCATTAAAGTCTGGAAGGTGATGAAATGATTTTGTGCACCGCTATGACTTTGATGTTTACAGCATGTTTCTGATGTTGTCCAGCTATGTGTGCAGTGTGGAGAACAAGAGCTTTCTAGAGGGCGTGTAGAACTGTGGGAGTTGATCAACCTTCAAACTTATATATTCGCCCTTTTTCTGAACTCTGCCTTTGTTTACATTTTAATCACAATCAACAGCTGTAACCTCCTTCACAATACCCAGCAAGTAAGGGCATATATAGTTGCCAAACCAGATCCCTGCACTCATGTGTGTCTTTGTTTACACACCCTTTAGATACAGAAGTGCACAGTCTTAGAAACTAGTGCTTTATAATATTAGTTTGCAAATGACTGGGTTACAAACTGCCTATCATCTGTTAGCCAGAGTGATCGTTTTGGAGTCTTCAGACAGCAGCAAGTATCTGTCATTTGAAGAATATGCAATGGCTTTGAATGGGCTTACATTCCACCTTAACTTCTACACGTGTTTGTCTGTCTTAAGGGAGCAACTAAGGATGTGGAGAATTCAGGAGGATCTCGCACAGCCAGATCTTTGTGACCTCTCTTTCTCCCTCTCTTTCTGCCACACACACACATCTTTCTCATTCAGTTTTCCCCATGTTGTCAGTGCTGAGTGACTGGTGACTAACAGCCCCTCTCCCTTGTAAAAGGTCAGCAGGCTCCTTGGAAAGAAACAGTCAGCTGTCTTTTTGGAAAGCAACTGTTCTCAAAGTATTCAGTGCATCAGTCAGTCAGTCAGTTAGTCAGTCAGCGATTTCTAATCATCGTATGTTCTTAATGGTTGAGAAGGATGGCGAGACAATGGGGTCTAAATAATCTTTGTGACAGGAGAAGCTCTGTGGTTGTAATAACTGTGGCTGTACAGAATTTAGTATATATTTTCCTTTGACTACAGCCAAACAGGAAAAGTGAGGTGTATTGTCGTATGAATTGGTTGCTATTTGGTCATATGAGAAAAAAAATTAGAAAACAAAGCTCAAAGAAAATACAAGGTAAACTCTCCTTCCAAAATAATAACTCATTGCCCCATTTTGAAATCAATCTTACTTAATTAAGAAGCAATGAGAGTCCACAGACAGCATATATTAATTAGCTAAAGCTGACTGCTATAACCAGATCCACTGCATTAATGACAACAGCCCCTGTGAAAAGCATCATTGTTCTCAAGATAATTGTCCTTTTAGTTAACGCTACCCAGGAAGGCTCTCCTTGTTAGAGAAGTTGGCTAGGACCAAGGACAGCCGGAGGCAGGGAGGGGACTGGGACTGATACTGGCCCAGTGCCCGTTGTGACAAGCCCACTTGTGCCCTCTGCTGAAATCCCCTTGGCATGCAGTGGAATTAGTAGTCCCCAGGGTGTGGCACCAGGGGGTGGTCATTAATTATATACTTTGAATCTTAACGAATGAGTAGCAATCAATAAAATAAAGCAGATGTATGCAAATAGGATGCTGATTATACTGCCTAATGACATGTCATGTTGTTGAGTCGAGGGGAAAAAACGAAGGAAGGAAGGAGATGGAAATACGAAATGAGTCAAAGTGCCAGTCACATCTCATGTTAAAAACATGCATGTGTTCAGACATAAAAATCGTAAACTATTTGACTTCTTTTTGCAGCAGTAGACTGGGATTTGGCTACAATCCTGCACTCTTTAGCTTGTTAGATTCAATTTCAGATCTTATCACTATAGTTTTTTGTTTCGTTGTGAAAGAAAGTGCAGTGACTGTGAGCCAGGAAACAGTGTGAGCGTTGAGGCTAGGTTCGAGGGGATATCGAGCAAGATAGGGTAAACTTAGGTGAAGATGTCGGGGTGTTGGGAGACTGATAAGGGCTATAAGGGAAGGAGGATAGGTTAGTTCACCTGCTTGGAACTCTGCCCCTGCACTGAGATCGCCATTGTATCAAACCAGCTGGAGCTGTTGGAAACTCTATACCTGCCTTTAAGCAGAGAGGGAGGGCAGCCAAGAATTAAATGCTGCCTCATCCTGGCAGCCGCCAAGGATGCTGTCTGACTCCATTCATGGTGAGCGTGAGAGGGCAAAGAGAGAAGAACATAAAGGAGGTGGAAAGACAGAGCTGGCAGTGTTTGTCACAAAATATAACTGAAAGCAATTAGAAAGAGGGGTAGCCTGTGGGCACTATGAAGAATTTAGTCATTTTTTAAAATAAAAAAGTATATCTGCATCTCCTCAAAAAAAGGATACAGCTGAAGTTGGTGAACAGCATCACTTTCACAGCCCAGCCAGGTCTCTGATTAGATTTTATAGTTAACCTCATTTTTGTGGAAAAGAAAAACAGATTTCTAGTTTCTCTTCAGAGCAGTGAAATCCAAGACCGAGACAGTTCAGGAGGCCAGGACAGTCCAAGGAGAGGCCGGGGAACAGGTGGTGACCCTGTACAGCCTGGGAGTATATTATTGACCAGGGTCCAGCGGCCAGATTGATTACTTTATTGTATTGCCATGAACCTCAGTGGTCAGAGACCTCTGGTTGACCCTGGCTGGACAGAACGTCGCAGTGACCCTCACCTTAGCTAAAGAGTTATGTGGCTTTGACCTGCTCCCTAATGGTGAGGTCTTGACCTGTTCAGGGACTAGACAGAGTACAGAGCTGAAGTGCGCCTATTCCTCTCCGTCCCGATGTCAGCGTAGGTAATTTAGAGGCTGGGGGTAGTCCAGGGTCTTACAGGGGGCCACCTTGTTTTTGGACTGATTGTATCTTGACTCCAGACCTTCCTCTGACCCAACTGTGTTAATTGTGTCAGCGAGTTGGGCAAATTGGGCGAAAAATGTTAATTAATCTTCACCAAATTACACCAAAATGGTGGAAAATCAATATTTCTCTAATAGATGTTCTCACTTCCACCTCATGGCTCAGATAAATGACTCATGGTTAAGGGGATGATTGGTTCTCTGTATATTAGTAATAATAATCAGAAAGTTAATCAGAAGACTGAACTCTATTTTTGATTATCAGTGTAGAGAACCTTCACATAGCCAGAGGACGTCTGGGTGTCTTGTGCGGTGCAGCAGTTCTCTGGGCTGGATGCCATGTTGACAATTCTTGTGCCCTGAGTTAGACAACAGGCAACACAGGGGAAGCAGCTTTTACTCTGGTGGAGGCTGTTTCCCCTACCATCACTTCCTACTTCCATTTAGCTGACAGGCAGAATATCTGTCAGGCAGGTTTTTCCTGTGCTCTACATACTTTTTAGTTGTCAGCTGCAGCTTCTAATCTGAAATAAACCACCATGCACTAAACACATTGGGTAAACAGTTGACTCTGTAAGCCTTTCTGTCTACCTCCTTGCCTCTCTTCTTGCATTGCTTTTGTTGAATTAGTTCACTTCTTCAGCTGAAGTTTCCCAAGATTGCCATCAATCGATGCACGGTGCAAAAAGGGACGTTTAAATGTTTGAATATGGTAGTGTTGTTTGTTGCATCATGCGAAGTATGATGCATAGAATCTGAGAGACTCTACCTCAGGAACAGCTTCCTTTATTAAAATGGAGTTGTATCTTTCGTTACCATTGTTAGCACTGGTTTTCATCACATGAACTGAAGGTTTGGCTATTGAGAAGAGGGGAGATTATCTAAAGTCCTGTCTAAAGTATAATAAAGGCCACTTTTCTGTAGCGCAAGTATCTCCTCAAGACTGATCTCAGAGTCACGGAAACCCTCTTGTTGCATGACTTGCAGTACTTTATGGAGGGTAAACATTTGCACTTAGTGCTGCTTTTCATTATTCTAACATGCTTACAATTAATGCAGCCTAAAAAACTACTTTAAAACAGACTCTTTGATAGTGTGTGCTTTCAAACGTTGTGATTTTACAGAAGAGGTTGTGTGTTTTATGAGCACTCTTTGTCTACCTGCCTGAAGAGGGGAATGCATGACCGCACTGACACAACTGCAGGATAATTACTGATACTAATAATATGGGGATGGGGAGGACAAACAGATGTTCCCTCAAATACCTTCTTCTCGGCACTGTGTATCGCACCTCTGTTTCACTGTTTCTGTTTGTTGTGTAAAAACATCTTAACCAATCAATTAGACAAGCGGTCATGCTGTCAACATTAAGCAGCTTTTATCACGACCCCATACACCATTTCTGATGCTTCTGCAAAAAGCGCATCGTGCTCCATCACCCACCCTCCTTTTTACTCTGTCCCAATTAACACTCAGCCCCCATTACATTGATTGGAAGAGGTGTGGTATTGGCTAGGTGGACCGTGAGCACATTGATCCTATTGACCCATCATGTGAACCATGAGAAAATGTTGAGCTGCAGATTTCTTACAACCAACAGCAGACTGCAAGCACTGCGACTGGACATGAGGTTGTTGTGTATGTTTGTACATGTCTGTCTATTTACATTGGATGTGGTATTGCTGTGTTCTGGTTTCAGTTTGTGGGCTTTCATGTGGTTTTAAGGAGCTAATTGGCACACGTCAGACCAAAACTCTATTCCGTGGGGACATTTCCTGTAAAATTGTTGTCTTCCACTAACAGCCAGTCCTTGTGTGCCCCCCTTGCATGAATGTACAAACACAAACACACTCCCTTATTGCCAGCCAAAGGACAAACCACTGCCCCACCTCACAAAGACGCACCTGGCATCTGCGAGTCCACTCCAATTACTTTTCCCCAATTACAGGTTATGAACCAATTAGTCACCCTATCGGTTTACACTGTCCCCATCACTCTCTATCCTCACAGCTCAAATATGGGGGCATCTGTTAGACATGGGGCAGAGGATGCTATCATGGGGGGTGTTGTTGATCTGGAAGACTCTTATGTTCAGTGCAGTTCAAGGGAAATACGTAGTTTTGTTAAATACTGCTCTTTATTTTGTGTGCGAGTGTGTAAGATATAATTGTGACATGTAAAAAAACTCGTCCAGAACAGCTGTCTGGAAGCAGTTGGCTTAGCGAACTCCAACATGTACATACATTGTAAGAAACACATTCCAGGGACAGTTAAAGCTGTCAACTTGTAATTTGTAGTAGCACTCAACTTGAACTTTCAGGGTGAGCCACTTGGCCCCGCTCTAATTCTCACCTCCTTGCTGACATTTTTTCCCCCCCTGCATGTGTGTATGTAGAAGGAGGTGAGCACAAATCCGGATGAGCAAGTTTGCTCATGCACACATGAATGAATGGGTATTTTCTTATTGTCGTCCTGTCGTTTAAATTTTTTGTTTCCATAGAGGCGCATGGTGTGTTTTGTGTTTTTGTGTATTTTGCTCATACAAACGTAGGTCCCCCTCTCTCAGCCTCATGGCTCCATTCCCAGTTCTAGTTGGCATGTGTGAATACGCTTAGCTATGTTCAGCACGCTGGCAAAACTGCTTGAGTGGAAACTCACTGCTTCATAGCAAGATTCCATTCACAATAAAGTGCTATAAATGGCTTCTGTTTAGTGTAACACACACACATATAATCATATACATGAGTACCTTTGCATTCACTGAAACAGTATAAGGAGCCAAGGTTAAGATTGAAAATGCTCACGATGTGATCTCTTCCTCTACACTTTGGTATTCTTGTAGCTCTCATCCCAGAGTTACAGCTTTTTTATCTTGTCTGCTAGCATGCTCTTTCAAAGTCTAAACAATGTCATTATTAATTAGATACATATTATTTTTGCAGTTCTCAAGGACCATAAGGCAACACCGAATCTTCCCTGCTGAACCTGGGTTATTTTCCTAATTCTGATCTAATTGGTTTCAATATTTGCCGCCACGTTAAAAGTAAATCTCATGAGTTTTACCTGTGTTTCTGTGTCCTGTTTTGCGTTCTGTAATCACTCCTTTCGTCTGTCTCCGATGAAAGTCCTAACCCATGATGTAATATATGTGCATGCGTATACACGGGTGTACATAGGGAATGTGGGCATTTGCCATAGGAAGTCTACACTTAATATAATAACCTTGAAGATGTTACGTATCGGACCGTAGTTCCTGCATTTAGAATAATATCTCCAGATTTTTCAACTCACCTCTACTAAACTGTTTGACCTGTATACTAATCAGGTTTTATCCCTGTGTATGAACGCACTAATGTTGTTGCTGCTCCTCTCAATGCTTGTTTTTCTACTACTGGAAGCATCTGTCATTGACTTGAGCTGTGTGTACCTTAAGCTAATTCCTCAGCAGTGTAAATTATAATATCGTCGGTTGTAATGTCAGCGTAATGACACAGTAGACCGAGCCACTTGCAGTCCTTCTTTGACTCCTTTCGCTCTGCTTTTTATCTGTATTCAATCAATCTGCACCACGTCCACTCTATTTTTTCAAGGGCTGGGCATGCATCTGCAAAAACCCACAACCCTCCAAAAAAAAGAAAAAAGAAAAAAACTTTTTTCTGGACTTAACATGTATCTGGACTTTTTCCCTTATTATACATATTCTAATGAATTTTTCTGTGGTATCTCTCTATCTGCCTTTGTTTCTTTCTCTGTGAGGAGTGATTCCATACATCTAATGCATATACCAGAGAAGCTGTTTAATATTCAAGTGTGTAAATCTGTGTTGTGGTAGAAAACTGGAGCTTTGGCAACTTTGATATACTTAAACATGCGTGCATTCAAGCTGATTCAAACCTACAAATGCCCATGCAGTAAGAGATGTGTGCCTGTCCTCTGAGGAATGTGTGGGTTCTCTTGCAGCGATTGACCCTCAGACCCCAGGCTCACGTGACTGAAATTCCACACACACACACTGACTACATTGGCACAACACACAGGCGCTCAGCTGCTTTTATCTCCTTGCTCAGAAATAGAGCGTACACCACTTAAAAACTGTAATAATACCCACAAGCCCCCTAACTGCTCACTGATAAGAAAGCTTAGCGATAGATACCAGCAAACAACACCCATTCGAATAGTGACTGTTTTTGAGGCTGGTGATCTCTGAAAAAGAGGATCTTACCAAGAAACCCCTGAGCATGGGTGCTCCAGAGTTCTACTACCTAGCCTTAGTTGGACTGTGCTGTGCTCAGCAGGCTGCCCAGCTGGGGCCCAGATGTGTCAGCCATGTCATGCAGAGCTGGGAGGCAGAAGATAAGAGGCCGATGGTAAGCCTGCTTCTTGGTTTCGGGTCTGTTCCACAGCGGTTCAACTAGATGTTGCGGTCGGTGCGATGTGAACTTTGACAGCCCGTGTCATGCTTAATGCCTCACTTCCCAAATACAGCTCAGTAGGGCTGATTTATATCTACCAGGTGCTACAGCGTGTAAGCAACTCTGGGATGAGAGGAGGCATGTGGCCATTTCATTAAGGCAGATGAACAAGGGCTGCAGTGTGTGTGTTTGGAGATGAGGGGCAGAGGGCTGGTCTTTCTCAAATATAGCTACACCGCACTGTAGCTGTCATAACACTGAGACTTGGCCAGGAGAGGGGAGGAAGAAGAAAAACTTATTAACACACTCCACATTTCTCAAAATATCCCTCCAGTTTTTGCTTCTCCCTAGGTCTAATTTGTCTGTCTCATGTCTTTTCTTCTCACTTATGTGCCTACCCAGCTCAAAGGCACTTGTAGATGCTCTTGTGCCAAGTTGTGCTTCAGTCATTGAGCTGCCGAGAATCGTAATGGTCAGATATATGTTAATTTTCTTTCAGCTCCTGTGCAGTGAATTTGCTTTGATCTGCATAGCTTGTCACTAGGTCACACACGCCTCATTTCTGTTTGTACCTCACAGTCACACATCCTGTAGCTTTACAAGTCAGAGTTAATCTGCTAGGAAATGCTTAAATGCAACCCATTTTAGAAATGCTATTCTGATGGCAGCAGTTTTCCCTCATTGTCAGATCTCCTTGGAGGTCTGTGGCTCAGATTTAGTGCATATGAACACTTATTATGAGTAATGCAGTGAGGGCTTTAGTCTTTTAGTTTTCCCTGTTTATTTCCTGCCAAACAGTAGTGTTTCTCTTCACACATGGGTCTCTGTGCACCGTGGTCGGCTCTTGTCAGTGCTCAGCGTAGCTACAGAAATGTTGTTTGATGTTCCTTGAACACTTCAGAGTCAAGTGTTGAGGTATCTTTCAGCATTGCCCTCCAGGCCACCTTGTTATACACTTAACAAGTTGTTTTTTCTTTTGTTTTCTTTCCCCCTTTCCTCTGTTGACAGTTCCTCATCACAGCTTTACTCAGAAGGAATGCGCATCACCTTCCAAAGGTTTGCCTTGGAATCTGTCCTTGTAAACTGCGGGGCAAGCTCTGCTCTCCTTTTAAGATGACGATTGCATCAAGACCTGATTTATGAGTGCCGTGTTTGTGAACTGCTAGTGTAAAGATTAGGCATCTCATTGACATGCAGACTAACACTTAGTGGGCTTTTCTTCCTTGAATTTCTTTCTTTTTTGTTTTGCCTGAAATATTTAAAGATGTTTTGTCTGATCAGAGGTACACATTGTTGGGTTTATTGTCCTTTGGTAGGAATTTCACTTGTGATATTCCTGCTTGTAAGTTATCCTCATAGCTACACAGCTAATTGAAGAAGAGGAACATGCAGTGACTTCATGCAAGCACTAACTGGAAATGTATGTCACTGCGACACAGAAATAGGCATCTATAATTGTTGGCGATGTCCGTTAACGAGAGGCGCCTTATGATATTCATCGAAGACTTGTCAATCTCCCTTTTTTATTCTTACATATATAAGACCCTTGGCTTGAAGAGTTGGATAGCATTTTCTCTTTTATTATGTCATTATGTCTTTTTACATTTTGGGTTGAGATATTTATTTTTCTACTTCTTTTTTTTTTTAAGACAAGGAACTAAACTAAAAACTCGATTAACTTAATTCAGCAAGACGAAGGCATTTGAAAACACTTTTCCCCCTGAGGTTTATTGTTTGAAACGGGTGCAGTTTTTTCCCAGGATAAGGGCTTCAGCTTAGCAGAATGGAATTTGGGCCAGGCCTCATAAAAAAAAGTATTTGTGTACCAGGAAGAATTTCGCTTCTCCTTTTTAAATCTTTGTCATTAATGACTTTAGCAAATGTGAAGTGGGGAGTGAATGGTTCAGCTGTGCAAGGTCTTCAAAGCAACCCTCTAATTATTTATCCAGGATATCCTACTCTAGAATTAGAGGCCAGGTCACCATTGGCTTTCATGCTTTTTTTTTTTTTTTTTTTTGCAAAGAAATAATTTCCACAGAATGGTTTCACTGGGACACTCTCTAATCCCTGCTTTATATGCATGTATGTGTGTGTGTGTGTGTGTGTGTCTGGATATGTGCTCACACTCATGCCCACACAAGCTTATATGGATGGGACTTCACTGCTCCTCAGTTTGAGGTGCGTAAAAGAGATAGTGACTTTCCATTTTCCACACATAACACTGCATGACTTCCCTTCTCTCCGCTCTCACCCTGGATGCTTTCACCCACATTACTCGAGTTTCTTGGTCATTTGGCCTTCACATGCCTTCTAAAAGGGATCTTATCACCCTACTCAGGTTTAGACACTTAACTGAACACTGCCCCGAACTGTCTGAGTCTCTCTGTGACCTAACTCACTTCTCATAGTACAGTATGGTTTTTTGTCACAGCTGTGCCTCTTACTTATAGTTTTTATGCAGTTTCTATACATTATCCAGTAGATTAGCTTTTTCTCTCTTTCTTTACTGTTTTCTCACAGAAAATGCATAATTACTACACATTTCTCCTCTTAAATTATTTGTTGCATTTTTTTGAGTCTGTCCCTTTAAGAATCCTCAGCATTTGTCTGTTTCCAGGTGGCTGTAAAGCCTGTGTTTTACCAGGTGCATGACTGGGTCATTACTTAGGTATTTGTTTTCCAGAAGGCTCAGCAGCATTATAGACATGTCATCCTTGTCCCCAATCTGTCTGTCAGGGCATGCATACTTGTATACTACAATTTGATGTAATGCCAGCTTGAGATCCTTTAGAACATATCCCGGAGCTTGGAGGGGTTCCTGCTCTCTTCTCGTTGTCAGCAGGGCCTCAGTATGCTAATCAGTGTTAGCTATTCATTATAGATGTAGAAGTAGTGGTAGTGACATGTCCCTGTCCAGCTCAATTCCTCAGGTGTGGGGTGGTAGGGTAATGGAGCAAAGCTGTGTGGAGTGTGTCTGTGTGGTTGGGGATTCAAATGTAGTCACAAGCCATGCTGGATGGGGAGCTGATGGTCTCTTCAAAACATTTACATAAAGCCCCACAATTGTGATAATAAACCGTTTTATCATTGGCCTTCCAATCAATAATGCGGCTTCTTAAGGTTTAATATTTCAATGGTATTGATCATTTTAACAACTGTGTTTGTGGTTGCCTTGCCTTAGTTGAAATGCTGCAGGAATGTTTATACATGCACATGTGTGTGTGTGTGTGTAGTATACTGTATGTCTTTATAGTCTGACTCTTAGTTTTTTAAACAACTCAAATGCAATATGTTGACATTTCGCTCAGCCTTGCAGTCCTCTGAAGTCAGTCCTATGTCCTTTACTTTCATAGCAACATTCCCAAATAAGTTGTGGTCACTGGTTATCTTAAGTCTCCCCCCCCCCCCGCCATCCTTTTCTCTCTACATCCCTCATCCTGTTCCAATAGAATAAATGAAATGGACTGAGTGCAAACAGCAGCTCTGAAAGCACTGTAGTTGGCAGATTTCACTTCCATCCTCTCCAGAGAGAATGTCTGCTTCCTGCAGATATAAATAGTGGCAGATTTGATAATTAGTAGAAATGAAGGACCTTGGGCTCAAAGACTTTGATCAGCACATATCCCCCTTGTCCCTGACCTTTCATCGGACACGTGTCTTTAGCTCTATGGCATTCTGTATTGCCCCATATCTCAATCTCCCAATCTCTATCTCTCAATTCTCCATTACTCTTTCCTTCTAATTTGCAAACACCACAAAAGCACAGTTGTACACATAACATATCTACAAAAAATCTTTCTGGGATTTCTACTTTTTAATTTCAGAAGTCTTCTCAAGAATCAAGATTAGTCCCTGACAGATGAATGTACAAAGTATCGACTATCCTCTCAGGCTTTCTGCATTCCACACTGTGAGAAAGTCAGCACTGCATGCTAAAGGATGTGAGGCTCCTTGTCAAACCGTTCCAAATCATTCAACATCCATGTCTGTTGGTCTAAAATGGAGCAGAAATGGAGGATGTGTATCTAACCAATCTGCTAAGTATTTGAAAGTCTCTCTCGCTCTGTCTTGCAATTTTACGGACACCCTACGGTGTGTGAACGTATACCATGCTCTGTGCACTGAGTTGCCTGGGGGTGAATGTTAGTTTGTGCCCAATAGCCTTTCTCTGATTATACATCAATACCTTAATTCCAAGGATAATTTATGCGCTTATAAATTACAAAGCTCTCTAAACTAACCACAAGGGACATAGGAGAAAATAACACAGTGCACTCTTTCAGAAAGAAGAGCTGTGATAAGAAGTTGTTTTTGTAGCAGTTCTAATATTTCCTGCCCACTTTTTGTGTTCTTAATTATTCAGATACCTGGGTGCTATTGCTTTTAAAATTCAAAATCTCACTTTGACTTTTTGGTAAGTGTTTTTTGTTTGATTGTTTTGGTTTGTTTACAAAAGTCATAAAAAGTCTCTTACAGTATGTGTATTTTGCGTGCTCTCAGTGAATCTCTTATCCTGCACTGAGGTTTAAATGAAATTACACGAGGCTTCTCACATTTGTTCTTGGAGTGCAGCAGAGAGCCCCCCTTCCCACCTCCCACACTGTTTGCTAATTGGTGGGAGACTGGGAGCTTCCTGCTGTGTGTTCGCCGCTTCCCTCTGCTTTGCCACCCCACCAGGTCTTTCACCACATCGCTCTGCAGAACCCAGTAATTAACCCTCAGCTAATTAACTTCTTCTAATTACACCAGCATACTGTTTCTATCACACCCTCCAAAACTGGGGAAACACCTTAGTGCAGTATCAATCCTTTCTGCAGGGTTTTGGAGGTTAAATGTCCTCCAGTCTTGATCATTTAATCTGACTAACCTGTGTGTATGAGTGACATGCCGTTCTGCACTGTGACTTCACTGCTTTGTCTTCTTATGTAACTTTAGTTTCCCTCTGTAACATAGAATGGATGAGTACAATGTGATGCCGTTGTGTAAAGGGTAAAATCATTTTCAAGGTTCTATTTCAGATGTATTAACAAAGGAGGCAATTGATACTACAAACAAATCAATTTTGCCTTCTCTAGCCAGTATTACTAGTGCAAAATGCTTACTAAAATTGAGTGCTGTGAAACTAAAACAATCGACACGTTGCCTCAGTGGTATTTTAACATGCTCATATTGTTATCAGCAAGGATTATTGCTGCTGTATGTGATATCTCTCTACAGCACCTAGCTACATGCATGACAGGGGCTACATGCATGACAGGGGCTACATGCATGACAGGGGCTACATGCATGACAGGGGCTACATGCATGACAGAGGCTACATGCATGACAGAGGCTACATGCCTCTGTTTTGCTGTGTTTGCTGTGACCAGCCTTCTGTGCTCACACACACTCTTGTAAACACACAGCACTGTTCCTCCATCCCTTAGACTCAACACAGCCATGGCTATTTCTGTTCCACAGACTGATAGCTCCCACTGAAGATCATTGATTTTACGGGAAGCCCTGTTTACAGGCTGAGTGCCATCGACCTGAGGTGACTTTTTGCCTCCTGCAGTTGGAGCATCCTTATGTCTGCATTAGTAGAATAGAAGACTGAATATTTACAGCACACAATAAACAACTATGTTGCAGATGGTTAATTGTCAGAGATACAGCATAGCGGATAAAAGAGAACAAGAACCCCATGTAGTGAATATGATTATCATAGGTATGGTAAATTTGTATAACAGATTATATTTATTTATTTATTCATTGTCTAACGGCTTTGATTGACATTGACTATAAAGTACCAAAATGTATGGTATTTACCCTTTCAGATTACTTGTTGATAGATAGATAGATAGATAGATAGATAGATAGATAGATAGATAGATAGATAGATAGATAGATAGATAGATAGATAGATAGATAGATAGATAGATAGATAGATAGATAGAGGAAAAACAACTGCTTAGTATGTTTCTATGAATGTAAAACTATACAATTTAAGATGTCATGCAAGCATTTATTTATTTTTATTTTGAATTGTAAATCATCCTGTGATCTCAGTCTGCCTGTTTGGGACACACCTGTACCTAAGTTCCTCTTCCTCAGTTCAGTATCTGATCTTAATATTAACTGTGCCGTATGTGTGTCGTATGCAGTGTAGTGTTACAGACATACTGTAATATCCTTCACTGCGAGTGCACTGTGAAACCACAATTCACAAAGCCATGTTAAGCATTAAAGTGTGCTTATGTTAAAGAGTTCAATGCATGTATGTCTTTATTGGTGATTAAATAGAACAAACCTAGGAGATAAACCCAGGCTTCACTATGCCTGAGGACTACAATAGTTCCCCCGTCAATGAGCATGTCCCTAGTGCAACATCAAAAGCCTACCCCTGCTTTATCAATAAGAATCCTTCCTTCCCACATCTTCCTGTAACTTGCTTAGCGTTCACGCCATTGATTTTCCAATAAGCGCCCCTTACCCTGCGATGGCTAGCCAGGCTCTATGATGGCTCAGAGACAAGACACAGACCAGCAACATTACTGAGGAACAATTGAAAATCAGATCTGGTGTATTGTTAGTGATCCTCAAGGCATGTTTTGAAACAGTTTTTCCATTTTAAATAGGAAGTCCCTTGCTCCTGACATAGAAGTGTATAGGAATAAGAGTCAGAGCATTATCTTGCATATAGTTTTCACAAATTGAGTCAGAGCTTATTCCCTCAGGACACCCTGGAGAGCAGGGTCCTCTGGAGGCAAGGCCAAGCCTTCAAGGCAGGTGATCAGGCATGCTTATAATCAGATGGTTCCTTAGCCTTTAATTCCTCCCTCGCTTGACTAGTAAATCCCACCTAATGAAAAGACCCAGAACATAAAACTCATTTTGCATCCCTTCTAAATGACAAACAGGCCCACTCTCTGACATTGTTCATTAGAACCAAGGCCTTTGCACAAGGTTTAACCTTAACTGTGGAGGGAGGGAGTGGAATATGACTTTTTTTTTTTGCCCAAGTCTAGAAAAAGACAGCGCAAAGTAACCCTGTCACAGAGTTATCGAACGCAGGTGGCAGCAGAGGGTGAGTCCCACATTCAGGATCTGTGCATAGGCATGCTCTCCCTTAGATCAGCTCAGGAATCCAGCCTTTTCTTCCCTGTGATTATCTCATATTGTTAGCTAAGGCTTGTTTTGGCTGCACACAGCCTGCTTATTGTCAACTCAGTGGGCCCACATTCAGAATTACAATGCAACACAGGGGCATGGGCCATGGCACAATCCCTTTTTGTAGAACGAGTATGAAACAGAATATTTTCTTTTATGCATATTGCAATATATAACTGCTCATTTTGTTACTCAGTGGTAGTCACCTTTAGCAGGCTGCTCCTTCATTTTGATTTGTGGTTATTAACACAGTCAGCACTCAGAGACACCAGCCTCCTCCACTTCCCCTCTACTTGGACCGCGTCTCTTTGTCTGTCTCCCGTACTTGTTTAGTGCCTCCCAGAGATTAAAGCTTTTCCTGCTTTAAACAGGTGTCACTGAGCCAGGCAAACCTCCAAGAGACAAACAGCGTTATATCAGTCGGCCCATCTGCGACTTTCCGACTCCAGACAATCCCATTGCTCATCAGTAGCCATTGCAGGTTATTGAATTACACCATCTTGATTTTAAAGGGCAATCCTGTTTTCTGTAAGCAGTGGACACACCGGGCTGGCTCAGTACTCCAGGTCTGATCAAGAGTCATCATGTTATCCAGTCTACTGCTAATTGCTTGTGGTATTTTAGAGCTGTAATGGGAATTGATGGCTGCATACCCTCAGTACAACACACTGTACTCAGCTTGTTCACACTCATTTAGGCAAAGAAGAAGTCATTGTTAACTAGCAGTCTTAGCTGCTAGTCATGCATGTGGGCCCCGTGTACCCAGGCCTGGTCGAGAGAGGTAGTGGAATCTGGAGGAGGGGCTGATAGATTACAGGAACAAAGTGTGAAACACTCCATGTTCAGACTTGGACATGTTTTCCTATGAGATGGCACTGTCAGACAAGTCTAATTTTCTGCCTTTTTCTTGATTTTGTACAGTTTATCCACTTGCTTTTAGTCCAAAGATACTCTGTGTTTGACATGTGGCTTTTTTTTCTTGCTCCTCTCTCACTGCCCTCAGTCCATTTTTGTGAAATGACTGTTGAGCTCATAGCCTCTTATTAATGGAGCAGATAATAAATACAGACCAGTAGGGCTTGTATCCCCTCACTCAATATGGCAGCCATCTTTAAATCATGTCTGGCTGTATAAAGCAATCTTGTTAATAAGACAGACAGTCGAGTATCTCATCATTTTACATGCAAAGTACCTCAAAGGTCATCAAGGTTTTTGCTAAACAAAACATTCAGGTCAGGGGCTGTACTACAAGAAATGTGTGTGCATTTATAACAATAAGAACTACAAAATCTTTGTCATATTTCTTTTTTCTTTTGCATTTAAGATATTTTACTGTCATCATGTTTCTTTTTTAATTTTTGCTTTTTTTCTCAGTTTGTTTATCTGACCTGTAAAAGTATAAAAGGTCTTCTTTAAAAGAAAGCTGTACATTATCTTTTTTACAGTGGGAGAGCATATAGTTTGGAGAGGTTTTAGGTATGTTGTATTGGAAATAAGCTTCATCAGACATTCATGAAGAGTCAGACAGACATTATCAATCTCTCCTCTCCCTCACTGGTTAATATGTTAGGCTGTGGGGGTAGACTCCATTCTGAAAATTTGCATCCCTAAGTAAATAAGTAAATAAATCAAGTGCGAGCAGTGAATGTGCTAATCAACCGGGACATGGCAGTGAGCTTGGTGCCGGGAAACTTTGCTCATGTAATATTCAGTACTGGTGGGTTAAAGGGCAGCCCAGAGTTATTGGTTTCAGCCCGATTGCCCCCTTTAATCAATGTTGGCTGCATCCCTTTAATAAAATTATTAGCTCAGCAGTATCTTGCGCTATCATTTTATCTCTTCTGTGCTCTAAATTGCAGCCTGTGTTGGGCCTCTCAGATGCTCGGGGCATGGCCAGCTCCCGAAAGCTCAACTCCCATTTATTATTTCAGAGGCGGATGATGGCTGTAGTGTTTGAAACAAGGCTAAGCGTGCAGGTTATTGAATGCAAGATCTAAACACAGCTGCAATGAAGTTCCAACTCAGACAATATATTTTGAGCTCATAGAAAATACTGCCTTTCATTGCACACGTTAGAGTTAATACAGTTCTATCTCAGTAATGAATGTGTCATTTTCTCGTATGTGCACAACTTAAGTTAGAATAATAACACTGATACTGTGAAAAAAAATTTTACCAACACATTTTCACTTTTTCCTCCAGTTATGTAAATGTGAAATGTGCTGATGGGTGGCTTCTCAGTGTCTAATTATCTCACAAGGAATCTATTTGATCCATTAAGTTAGTCTGACTGCAAGTTAATTAAAAACGGATGTAGGATTTGCAGAATATAAGATTAGGGGTGTTGTTTGGAAGGTGAAGATAAAAGATGGTACCTTTGCGATATGGCAGGAAGATGAATCATGGACGGCTTATTAGTGCTTGTCTCTGGTATTGTGTTTAAGTGCCTAATCTAGTGTAATGAGCATGGTGTCAGTTTTCCAATTATATCTCAGACTTTGGTCCCTCTTCCAGGGTGCCATACATTTGATTTTCTTCTTTCAAGGTTCCTCTAGGTTTTCTTTCATATTTTCTGTGTCTGATCTTTCCATAATGGGTATAGTAATATTTTTGAAGATATAGGGACTTGTTTCTAACTTTGGTATGATAAATTATGAGTTGTGTGTGAATCCATAGAGTATATACAATAAAAGAACTTCTCTGTGTCTCTGCAGGCCTGGATGCGATGAACGCCTCATGTAGGCATCAGCATGGACAGCTGTGAGTCTCCCGTGGTTTCTGGGACAGACGATGGGCTCGGCTCCTCCCAGCAGCAGCAACCACCACAGCCCTGGAACGATCAGTCAAGCTCACAGGTCACTTGCGCCAACCAGGCCTCTTCCCTGGACGCCTTGTCTCTCTCTGCTCCTTACCCTTCTCAATCCCAAAACTCGATTGCACCTCATGACGGGGTGAGAGAACTGCAGTCCCAGCAGCAGCAGCCAAAGCGGACATTACAGCAGGCCCACCGTGATAGCTCTGCCATAGGCCAGCTGCATTCCAGAAGAGAGGGTCTCGAGGAAGTGGAACAGGAGGGTGTAAGCTGTGGAGAAGAGGAAGAATCTGAGGACTTAGATGAAATGGAGATTGATAGCTGTTTCCCAAGTCTTCAATCCTTCCCTGGGGTGCCAATAGCATCAGGGGGAGGGGGTATGCCCACTCTTTTGCGACATCAGCCTACACAACTGCAGGGACCACCTGAGAGTGGGAGTGAAGAAGGAGAGGAGGAGGAAGAAGAGGAAAGCAGTGATGTGGAAAACTTAGCTGGAGAGATAGTATACCAGCCAGATGGCTCGGCCTACATTGTGGAGAGCCTCAGTCAGTTGATCCAAAGTAGTGGAGGTATGGCACCAGGCCTGCTTCCCACAAACTCCCTCATGAGTGGGGGAAAACCAGGGGAACCTGCTGGAACTTCATCCTCAGTGTACCCACAGATCATCAACACTTTCCACATAGCCTCGTCTTTTGGGAAGTGGTTTAGCAATTCAGACCAAGGTTTTCCCAATACCTCAACAATGGCAGGCCTCAGCCCTGTCCTGCACAGTTTCCGTGTCTTTGATGTGCGGCACAAAAGCAACAAGGATTACCTGAACAGCGATGGGTCTGCCAAGAAGTCCTGTGTATCCAAAGATGTTCCCAACAACGTGGATTTCTCCAAATTTGATGGGCTTGCCCTTTATGGCAAGGGTAAACCCATTTTCATGTGTTTTCTTTGCAAGCTGTCCTTTGGGTATGCCCGTTCCTTTGCGACTCATGCTGTCCATGATCACCGCATGACACTGTGTGAGGAAGAACGGCGACTGTTAGGGGACAAGCATGCTTCTGCCATCATCCAGGGCATTGGGAAGGACAAAGAGCCCCTCATTAGTTTCCTGGAACCAAAAAATAAGAGCACTCCTCTGCCACCAACCCTGCTTCCTATGAACTCTGGACAGAGCTTCTATGGCACATTTAGTGGTGTCCATCTGGAGTCTGGAAGCAGCACTGGGGATAATGAGACCCTCCAGAACAAAGACTCTGACTCTGGCCTCCAACAACAGCAGCAGCAGCAAAACCCACTTGACTCAGTCTTTTCCCTTGGTGGGCTGAGCATTCCCAAAGCATCCACTCTTACCTCATCCCCAGGCTCTGCCAAAGACTCCAGTTCCCTGCCCAAACAGGGAGGGAGAACAGAGGAGACTGTGGGGAAAGAGTTGGCATGTAAGGGAGAGGATGGCAACATTGAGGGACATGAAAGCAAGGCACACTTATCCAACCAGATGGGGAGCTCAGAAGAAGAGGAGGAACTGTTATTAGGTGAGGAGGAAGATGAGGTGGAGGCAGAAAGCACTGCAGTGGCCTGTGGTGGTAACAGTAGCAGCGGTGGGGGTGAGGCGGGGGAACCAGCTGTCTCAAACCAAAGCATTTCCAAATCTCCTTTATTAATGCCTAGTAGCACTCTCCAGCCTTCTGCCTGCACCTCTGCAGTCAGTTCCACACTCAACAGCAAAGCCCTTGCTTCCATTTCCTCCTCTGTCAAGGAAGAGGGTTCAGCTGCAGACGGTGTAGGGAGGACCTCAGAGCTCCCTCTGAGCTTTAACTGCCAGGGATCCACTGTTCCCATGGCAATGGCGGCAGCTGCCGTCAGAAGGAGCGAGGATGACACTACTGGCACTTCCTCTTCTCCTCTGTCCTCCAATGCTGCTGTTGATGAAAGTGCCAATCGAGATAGTGCCACAGCTCCAGAACCAAATGATTTCCCAGCAGAAGGAGAGGAGGAAAATGGAGCCCTTCTGCTTCATCACCACATGCACCACCATCATCATCACCTCCACCCTTCATCTCATGCTCACTCCCTCTCTATCCCAGGTGGCTCCTGTGACATATTAGGAATGAGTGAGTGTTCGCAGAACCATGGCCCTGGTGGGAGTGGAGGAAGTGGGGTAGAATGCCCTAAATGTGACACTGTTCTGGGTTCCTCGCGCTCTTTGGGTGGTCATATGACCATGATGCATTCACGGAACTCATGCAAGACGCTAAAGTGTCCCAAATGCAACTGGCATTACAAGTACCAGCAGACGTTGGAAGCCCACATGAAAGAGAAGCACCCAGACTCTGGAGGCTCCTGTGTCTATTGCAGCAGTGGTCAGAGTCACCCTCGTCTGGCTCGTGGAGAAAGCTATACCTGCGGATACAAGCCCTTTCGGTGTGAGGTATGTTGACCAGAAATGTTGCAAATAAAGAATTTTGTTTTGTGTGATCAATTAAGGTACATATTAGGTCAAAATAGATGTTTTTGTAACTGTATTTCAAGGGAAAATGTGCTATTTTCCCTAGGTGTGTAACTACTCCACCACCACAAAGGGCAACCTAAGCATCCACATGCAATCGGATAAGCACCTGAATAACATGCAGACACTGCAAAATGGAGGCTCCATTGGTTCTGCACAGGAGCAAGTGTTTGGACATACCCCAGGAGGAGTGGTGACTGTCCCCTCAGTGACCCAGGCCAGTAGCCATCACCCTCCCCACCACCATCCTACACAGTCCTCCACCCATATGTCTGTACCGTGTGGAGCCCCCTCGCCAACCAAGCCGAAGAGCAAACCTACTTGGCGGTGTGAGGTATGTGACTACGAGACCAACGTGGCACGGAACCTGCGCATCCACATGACCAGTGAGAAGCACATGCACAACATGATGCTCCTCCAGCAGAATGTGACTCAGATGCAGCATGGACGACTTGGCTTGGGAGCCATGCCTTCACCCTCTGAGGCTGAGCTCTACCAGTATTACTTGACCCAGAATATGAGCCTTCCACCAGGCCTCAAGATAGACCCAGCTGGAGCTGAGGCCCAGTTCTTGATGGGGAGCTTTCACCTGGATCCCAGCATAGCTGCCTTGGGCCCTGCACTTGGTGAGTTCCATTTAGCCTTTCTTGATATTTAAGAAATCTCCCTCATTACCCACAAAATCAACATGGTAAGCACATAGCAATTTATATCATGTGAAAGCAGTATCAGTATGATTAGACCTCGAATCCTTATCAATTAACAATAAAACATAGTATGCAACTTTTTTTGCAAAATGTTGAGTAGCAATGTCCACATTTACCGTTGTTCACTGCCAGGTAAACTAGATTTATCTCCATCCCTTCAATTTTTATTCTACCACCAGTAGTGAAATGTTCTAGTACACATGGTAAGTCTTCCAAATGATGTAATTCACTCATTTATAACAAGAAGTGTTTCCAGTGGTGTGAAGAACCCCAGAAATAATTCTAGGGTTTGAGGGCCAAATCTTGATATTCCCCATCCTTCGCCCTTCCCACAAGCAGCCACCCTCAACTTTTTAATGTAATTGTTCCCATTCTGCTCCTGAGCATCTGCAATTTATTTTATTTTTTTTTAAAATTTATTCACTGCAGCTATAAATTTTATTTTGGTCAAAGAAGGGAGGTTAGAGGACTCAGAAAGGGTAATTCAGAAGCATACCCTAATGTTTAGAAGACCAGTTACAACCACACAGTTTTCTCAGACTTGTCTTCCAACTGTCACCAGTTGGAAGACGAAAACAAGAATTGATTGCTGTGACTATTCCTTTCTCTCTCTTCTTCCATCTGGGTCATATTGTGAGGTGAGTTGTAATAAGCTTATTACAAGGGAGGCAACGATTACACAGGCTGGGCCCGTAAACTGCAGTTGTGTTAATCATGGTCACATTTTAAGGGACTCTTAAAGCTGTCGCACGTACACACTTTAGTGTTATGTGTTCAGTATGGTATATAAGAATCTTGAATTCTTGTGAGAGAATCGATCATCACAAGGAAGTCTCAGACCAAAGAGCTAAAAGTGCAAGATGCATGTTTGTTTTCTCTGTGTATTGCTGCAGACAAATAACCAATGTTGAACCCACATGCTTTCAGTGTCTTAGTAATCCTCATTCCCAAGACTCAGCTAGTGTAATGAAAATGATGATATGAGATGATGAGAATTAAAGAAAGGGGAGGTGATGTTCAGTTATTGGAGTTTTGTGTCTAGTGTACATTGTGGAGCTGTACATCTGTTCAATGAGGCAGTTATTTATCAAAAAATATTTATTTTGAAAAGAGAATACAGAAATAAAGGTCAGTTTGTGGAATATAAGTAAATTGTTAGAATACAAATATGGACTCTTTTTCATTGATATAGAGGTTTTCAGTGTCCTGCTTTCAGTATTGAAGAACTTATGTGAAAACTGCAAATCAGAGTCTTATCCTTTACAAAGTTTACAAAGATCCATTTAAATCCCTGAATCTGTATAGCTATGAAGTGCAAAAGCCATAGAGGAATGGGAGCAGTAAGGTGATGAACAGTACAGGAATAGGATAGTGAGCGAGCAAGCATGTGGTTGTATCTGTGTATTTGTATTAGGAGCCATGACACAGACATGCGTCTGTGAGTGATTTCAGAGGACTCCTCAAAGGTCTCCCTCTCCTGGCTATAAAAGCCCAGGTAATGGAGAAAAGTCCAAGAACAGGCTGCATACTGCAGCAATAAATAAAAAAGAACTGCTGGAATTAATTTAGTGTAAAGCCAGGCCGGGTCAAGCCTGCATGCTGAGTCTGGGCAGTGAAAGATTAAAGATCAGCAAGGAAAGGCAAAAAACGTTGCCTCTTTCCTAATCTTGTTAGCATTTATTTTTTTTAAGGTGGCTTGTATAGATATCAATTATGTGGTTGGTGTCACTGCATATATGGTTGCTGTATTCTTTTTTCCTTTTGCATAACAAACAGATTTATTTATATGTGCAATACCCCAAACACTAAGATGTGTACATTCAACAGTCGTGTGAAGGTTTTTTTTTTTCCCTGTGGAAAGGTTCAGCTCTTTCCAGCTCAAAGCGTGAACATTGTCCTCTATGCAATAACACACCAACATACTTCTAAATACCTTTGTCTACCCTTTTCTTCTTCTTTTTGTCCGTACTCTAGTAGGTGGGGAGATCCCAATGGACGTGCGCCTTGGTGGTGGGCAGTTGGTGTCTGAGGAACTGATGACCCTCGGAGAAAGTCTATCACAAACCACAGATCCCTCCCTCAAGCTCTTTCAGTGTGCTGTGTGTAACCGCTTCACCACTGACAACCTGGATGTGCTTGGCATGCATATGGGAGCTGAACGGAGCCTGCCGGAGGAGGAGTGGCGTGCTGTGGTGGGAGACTCTCATCAATGCAAGTTGTGCCACTACACCACCCAGCTTAAGGCTAACTTCCAGCTTCACTGCAAAACAGACAAGCATGTGCAGAAATACCAGCTTGTAGCCCACATCAAAGAAGGGGGCAAAGGGAATGAATGGCGCCTGAAATGTGTGGCCATAGGCAATCCAGTGCACCTGAAGTGTAATGCCTGCGACTACTACACCAACAGCCTGGAGAAGCTGAGGATGCACACTGTCAATTCCCGCCATGAGGCAAGCCTCAAATTGTACAAGGTTAGTATCTTTATCACACCCAGCACTCAGCCTGGCATTTCAGAACATCATATGTCCATTGCTTGAACGAAAAATGTGTATACATCAATATGATGTGAGTAGCAGAGATATTTGTAAAAAAAAGTTAAAATTTTTTCGTGAAACACAAGAACAAATCTGCAATTTCTGAGTGCCTAGCCAAGTTTGAGGCTCCTGTAACATGACCAAGAGAATGAATCTGCTTGTGTCACATTTGGAATTATTTATTGTCCAAAATGAGAAATCGTATTTAAATGAGTTTTAGAAAATGGCAAACCATCTGCCTGCTAACTTGAAACCCCTTTACAATGCACAGGAAATGTTCTAGTGCTGCCCACAACACAAATAACTCCTCTCCCAAGGCATGAATAATAGCTTTGCTGTGTAACTGTTGCCTTTCCAGTAGTCATGTAGAGCACTGCTGCCATGAGAAGAACATGGCAGGAGAAGCTGGCGTGGAAGCTTAGGGCGGAATCACTTGGAGACGAATGAAGAAGTGTTAGGAGACAGAGGTTTGGTGCTAATACTCCTCGGAGCGGGAAAGGCTGAATTGTTCTCGACAGCTGTATTGATTTTTGCTGGACTTGGAGCTTCACCTTCTCCTCTAATCATTCCATAATAGCCAGTGGATGAACACTCTCTGAACAAATGGCCATAAATCTAACAGGCCTGATTCCACTTAGGTACCTATCCTGTGTGTCTGCGGCTTTGGCCAGTCTGCGCTTAACCCAAACTGGCACAGTTGCACTTGCACACACACAACAAAGCGCAAACAAACACAGACAGCACCTACTTGCTGTAAGCTTATGTAACACATGCAACATCATTTTTGCCTTTTTTTTTTTTTTTTTTTTCAATAAGTCATCTCCATAACACAGTGTCAAACTCTTTCTTCAGGAAATGTCTTTAAACACTTGTATTGCTTGAAGCTGGCAGTGTTGGTATTTTACACAAAGGAAAAGACATTTGAAAAATGCTACTTCATTCAGTGTTTTAAATGAAGACTAATGTCAAACGGTCATTTGATATCCCCTCAAAACTCCCATCTATTTGAAAACTAAGCAGCAATATGAACGGTTCCTCGGAGCCTCTGGCATGACAGGCATGTTTCCTGCCCACAGGGTCTTTGTATTGAAATTACAGTAAAATAGAAAAATCAATTTTCTGCGTTTTGTTTAAGGGGCAGGTGTGATGCAGGGCTCCTGCCGCAGCTGTTAAAGAGAACCAGGGGAGCAGGGGGTTGTTTGGCTTCTCAGTTTTCAACCAGACGAAGGTCATTGGAAATTTTCATTTATATGTGCAAATGACAATATTGCTGCAGGATATGTAAATCTTTTGGGTCAATTTTTTCCCGGTCTGTAGTCCTTCTCTCTTGTCTTTAGCTGCTGGACATAATGGGTCAAATTCCAATAAGTGTCTCACATCTGACAAAATTATACAAACTCAGAAATACTCTCTATTCCTCGCAGCTTTGGGGAGATTAACTTGTTTTGTCTTGCAGGATAGGGTACAATTCATGTTGAACTGTCTTTGTGGTCTCTTGGTATAGTGGGAATCCAAAAGCCAAAAGAAACTGTTATTTTTTTCTGTGCAAGTTTTTATGAGAGTGGAGACATATGTCACACTGCTGTGCAGGCTGCGAGGGATTAAATATGTACAACACATCCAGGCATGATCATTTTTTATAGCTTAAGCCTCTTAAGATGGTTCCATATTTCTTAAAACCAGTTGATCTTCCAACTAGAGTGTGTGCATTTGTCCAGAAATGACCTGCTCTCTCAACCACAGAAAACTGTAGTCCTTTTAAGCTTCTATCCATCCTTGACACTACTCAAAAACAAAGATATCCTCAAGTTGACAAGAGAAATTAGAGTAGTTTATGACTCACCAATGTGACAACAAGTACATGGTTGTGAGGCTTTTTGGCTGCGCTGACTCCCCTCTTGACAATGTCACAGTTTTCTTACTATGTTGGATTTATGGTCCTGTTAAAGATACTGACAGGCAAAAACCCACAGTGCCCCACAAGCCGGTAAACCCCACTTGGCATATTATGCATGGACGAAAAAAGGAAAATCACCATTCATTTATTCCTCCCCAAAGAAATCTGATGCAAATAGCACCGTTTTTAACCTTTTTGGGGAGAAAATAAATCATCAAGTCAGCATAAACAGGCTGTAAGATGTGGGAGATGCTTGGGACACTTCACCCAAATCAAACTGGTTTGCATTAAACAGGCCCTTTGTGTGCACAGCTCCATATAAATTGGAGCCTGTAATTACTGGAATTAAAAAGGAAGGTTTAAACTGAGGGCTAAGCTGGATGGGATAATTTGAGAGTCTGTGGTATGCGGCCCATATTAGGGCTTTCTAAAAATATCATCCCCACCACCCCATGTATTGGAATGTTCCAAAAGACCACAGAAGGATCCAGCAAGTCATCCTGACCACTGGCCCACCAAACAGTGGGGGGTGATGCTGTGTTGCTCCTGTGCCCCTGTGTATTGTGTTCTCAATTGAGAGACATCCCTTTAGAGCACTGTGTGTTCTGCCAACTGTCCCTTGTGCTCTGAAGCTAACGTTTTACCTTCTCTTTTTCCTGTGGTCCATGGGGATTTTTGTGACTCTGATGACAGCACGATGGGTGTCCATCTGCTCCTAGAAGGGTCGGCCCCGAACACAATCAGATGGACTCTGTGGCAGTGCAGTTAACCCTTTTGGTTTGTGTAGTATTTTTTTTTTTAGAATATGGAGTTCTGATCTGAGACTGATCTAGAATAAAAACAATTTACTACTTGCCACTTACATTACATAATACTGCATTTCTATGGAGGAGTTGTTAATACCTCTAGCAGCAAGTCTCAGGGTGTGGACGTGGGAGGCTAATCCAGGTCTGGACCCTGAGTTGCTCTTACTAGATGGAATGGGTGGGGCCAAACCAAACCAAGCCACAGGCCTCAGCTTCCAGTCAAGGGTTGGGGCGAAGGGGGAGGAGCATTGGTGGTAGTGTTGGGGTGGGGGGGTTTGCTGGCTACCTTCCTTGTCTCGGGGGCCGGTGCAATCGGCGGTAATTGAGATTGATTGGATGTTATTTTTCCTCTTGCAAATGTAGTCCATTAGCTTGGCACATGCATAATCAGTTTAGAGCGCAGTTAGCCGAATGTAATCATGTTCCTCGGTGTCTGCTAGCACAAAATCCACTCCAGATGCCGCTTGGCCATGGAAAGACGGGGAGAAAGTGCCGTCACTATCAAATGGGTAATCTTTAAACGAGAAAGTCCTGACATCCTTTCCTCTGTCCTGGTCCTGTTCTATTGAGCGCAGCCAACTTTTAAAAAATTCTCCTTCCTTTTTCTGCCATACACATCCAGACACATCCACTGTCTGTTCTTTACGCTTAAAGAGCAGGGCTTTTGATTATATGTTCTGCTCATTACCGAACAAAAACATGTGTATAGCGTGGAAAGAGTGACTGCTCTTATTTTACCCCTCAGTGCAGTCTTAAAGAACCAGTGAAAGAAAATGTCTATCCTATGCAAAGAGCAAATAATCACACAGAAACATAAAAGAGGCTGTAATGAAAATGAAAGGATTAGTGGTTACACGAAAGGCATTAAGGTGTTTAACTTATGATCTTATTCAGCAGAAGTGCTGGCTTCTCAGACTCTGGAATGCAGGTAATGAATTCCTCTCTCCATAAATGATAAAAAATACCAGGATTGTCTCCAATTCTTTTAGACTATAAAAGTTGAATGTGGTTGGAAAGCAACCACAAATAAGTTATGGTTATATTCCAGTCTGCTTGCAATCAAATAAAGCAGAGGTGTATTTTGGACTCATGCAGGAGGTGCTGACTCTGACAAGTTGACAGTATGGCTCATTATCAACAAGATTTGTGGCATTATTTGGCATTATTGCTACTTTGACTGGTTTGGTATGTTCTTTGTTAACTCCTTTCTCAAGCACCTAAACTTTTCTGCTTCATATTGTCTTTGTGGCCTTACAGTGTGGAAACGAACATGCCAAAGTTGTCACTCAGTCCACCATCGAAGTAAAAATTACAGCAGGTAATGTGAGATGTCTTCAAAGTGATATCTAGTGGGGGCTAACCACTCACGCATCAGACATTTTCAAGAGGAGGAGGGGTAGAAAGAGGATAGAGAGACAGACAAGAGAAGGGGTTGTTGGGGGGGGTTGGACGGATAGATGTTCTGCTAATTATCATGGCTAGCCTATGATTGTTCAGTAATAGTGCTCAGTGGGAAAGGTTGCAGCAGTTCCAGGAAGAGCTGAGCTCTGATTTACTGGTAGTACCGCTCTAATAAAGCGCGAGCTGTACATCCTGGGATACAGCCCATTCTCTCCTTTCACATGCACAAGTGTGTGAATGCATGCAAGCAGACTGACATGCATACACTCTTTACAGCAGTCATGTAAATTCCACAGGGCTCATGAAATGAATCATTTTGCTATCTCAAAGAATGGAAGAGAAATTTAGTTGGATTCTAATGTGTATCCCTTTAACACCTCCTCAGTCATCACTGTTTTGTTACTGAACTCTTCGTGTCAGTGGTCACCTGCAGGATTTTGAACTTTTGCATCCTGCCTCTAACAAATCTCAGTTAGTCTGTGGTGGGTGGAACAAGGAAAGAGTGGTGTACACCTTAAGATAAGGGTGGATTGGAGAGAGCAGCTGTCAGGCAAGTAAAGGAGGGCTACTAGTGTTTGGCAGTGTGCAAGAATTTCACAGCTTCGAGCTCCCACCCCTCAAGAAAGCCAGCAAAGGGGTCGGGCTTTGACCCGTGGCACAGCTGTTGCTGCTGCTAGTGTTGATTGTACATGCAAAGGCCTAACTGTGAGTGTTGCTGGGACTAACGAAGTGACAGCAAATGAAAGCGAAAGAGGAGAAGCAAAAAGCTGTTTAGACAGGGGAGTCTGATATTTACTCAGTTGCCATTCTTTTTTAGTGGCGAGTGTTTAAAGAGCTCCTTGCATTACATACTAGGTTCCGTGTCCTCGGCCTAAGGGTGTAAGGTAGAGATAAAGATTCAGTCTCTGTGTTTCATGAGATGATCAGAGAAAGGAAAGAGATGTCGCGATGTGTTGCATTGTGAAGTGCGACGGTGAAATCCTCAGCCATTGTGTTGTGTTGAAGATTTTGTCTGTTTGATTATTTTTGGACAAGTGCAACAGAGCACATTCCTTCTAATGTGCAAGAAAGCTGGTGATCCTGTTATCTCCAGCCTGATCGGCACAAAAAGGCAGATTGGTGTTTAAGGCAGGAAAAGAATGGGAAGCAAGGTTATACCAGTTTTTGTGACTGGGTTTATCGGAGTTCAAGGCGGAGATAAGCTCCACTTTGTGTGGGCAGTGTTATCACTATAGGCAATGATGTATGATGCAGATATGCAGTTTGTACCTCCCACCAGATTTCTTTTTTTCTTTTCGACAAAATCTTTTTATTATTTCACGTATCCATATCTCAGTGTTACCTAGCCATTTTTCCCCTTCTCTTACCCATTCTCTTCCCCCTTTTTGCCTTAAAGAAAAAAAAAAAAGAAGCCATCAACAGAGCAAATCTCTTTAACTCCACCATGCTGGAAAAGTAACATTTTTCTCAGCTAAATGTTGTGTATTCATGCCACAGCCTCTAAATACCTGCGTTTAGTCTTGTCAGAAATTTCTTGCTCCTCACTGAACAGCACAGTGCCTCTTAACGTTATTTTCATCCTGTTGATTCTCTTGTTGAAACAGCAGGTCTGCCTCCCAAAAAAGAAAGCCCATAATGTTTTCCAGGCTTCAGTTTTGTTATAATGACAAACAGTGAAATTAAGTTCTTTCCTTTTAGGAGTTTTTTGACATTACTGAGGGGTCAATTGCATCTTGGAGAAACTTCTTTCTACACCAACCGGAGGGCCTCTCTTTCTAATGTGTTATGCAGGCTTTGCATTTCTGGGTCTAGTAAAGATGATATTGTGTACATGGAGTATCAGTCATTTATTTTTCCACTACCCTAAAACCACCACTGCAACGATGCCAGGAAGATGCTGTCCATTATGTCTTTAAAAAGACCTCTGTAGAACTCCACGCAATCAACAGACTCTTAATTATCCCTGAGCTTTTTCTCTGTAACCTGATTACATAGCAATTGCCATGTAACCTGACTATCTTTTCAAAATAAGTAAATTGCTGTGAATCCCCAGATTAATGGGACTGTTAAAGATCTTTTTATTATTCAAAAGTCAATCTTCAGCAATGCTGACGTTTGCATACTGTTTTTGTTGTTCTTGTTACTGTTAGTTCTTGGTCCACACACGGTTCACCTTAATGTAAACTGGCAGTGAGGTAACTTTGCAGCAGCAACTTCAGATGCCTGCTTGCTCATATACATGTAATGTGTGTATGTTGAGAGCATGCAAACACATCATGTGGTTATCATAGCTTGTGTGAGGACCTTCTCATCTGACAGGCTGTGTCCACCACACCTGAGAGGGTAACTGTTGCCATTGGCAGGTAAATGCTGCCCTGATGAGGCCAGGTTGAGGCTTCTGTGAATCTATACAACTCCTAAGCTGCAGGGATGGAGAAAGGGAGGCAGGCAAGCTTACAGGCTTTGTGCCATCAATACATCAGTGGCTTAGCCACCAGATTAATGGCCTCTGAGTGGTCAAGGCCGCAAAACTACTCACTTCTGAGGTCTGTGTTCATTGGAGCTTTACATGAAAGTAAGGTAGTTTGAGGAGACGGATGAGGAGAAGGTCCGGGGTTTTGGCTGCCAGGATGAGCACACGGGGACCCATTCTCTTTGGATTTGGCCTGTGGGGTAGAGTTATGGGACAGATAAATTTTAAACAAGGATGGATATGTTCCCCTGGTTGTTGTAACATTTCCCTGCCCTTGTAATGTTCCACCTGCATGTCCGAAAAAGATGTTTCAGTAAGTAGATGCAATATTAAAAGATGTATTATATATTTTGTTATACATTTATTTAAACTGAATGTGAATCTGGGATGTGGTTTAGATGTGATGTGATAGATGTGCATTTTTGGGTTTGGTCTATGACTTCTGAACACAGCCACGCTCTGATTCTGTTTTCAACTTGATTTTTTCCTCATCTTAACAGATCTGCAGCTGTGTTCTTTCCAGTTTTTGATTAATTGATGACTGTTGGATTGCAGACGTTTCTCTAATTCTTTCCTGAATTTCCCTGGCAGTTTGTCATAAATGATAGGTCAGAGATGTGCTGATGTCCATAAGCACTTTAAGATAGTCTCATTTGAATAAATGATGTAGCATAAAAAGTTACTTCATGCAGTGGAGAGTCCTCTTCACCTCTCTGTGACCACTTGCAAAGCTTGAGTGGAAAAAAAAAAAGAAAAACGTTAACCATCCACCAGTTGTCCGAGTCAAGAATTTTTATTTGAAAGTGTGGGTCCTCTTGTGTCAAGATAGAATCGCCATCTCTTCCTGAATTTCATGGCTCTGGTTGTCCATCCATGTTTTGCCTAATTGCTGTGTGCTGGAGTCCAGAACTGGGAGCTGTAAATCTCCCTGTGTTATGCAGACAATGTTTTCTCCAGATGTAGAAGAAAAGATTTCATCCTTTTGTAATTAAGCGGTGCAACCCAGGGTGTCATGCGGTTTTTATTAGGAGCTCTGGAAAGATCGTTTTTGCACCTTGTTTTCTCATTACGCCTTTTATTCTTGAGTACAAAAAAAAAAAATGGATGAATTGGAAGTATGAAAACAGAAGAAGTGGTAGAGAACAGAATAGAATTATTATATGGAAATTACAATGTAGTGATGTAAGGGGAATAGTGGGAAGGGAAGAGTGTGTGGTGGAGACAAAGGCATTATTTTGGAACCAAGACTGTGGCTGAGCTCCACCGAAGAAGAACATTAGAAGAACATCCCATTTTGATTCAAGGAATGTCCCCAAATATGATCTATGATACAGATTCCATTTTGTACACTTGTTTTGTACTTAAAACCTATTGCCGTATTATGAGAGAAGGGCTATGTGTCAGAGAAAGTGATAGTGAGTGAAAGGCAGCTTTAAAAATACGGAACGAGAATGCTTTTCAGCTTCTCAAGGACACCGATATTTTATGACCCTAACATTCCTTCTTGACACACTGATGCCCAGAATAGACATAGTGCCTGTAGGCCCCACCTCAACATATCACCTCTCTTCCTTACTCACCTTCACCTTACACTGTTTAATTTACGTGGTAATTCACTCTGAAGATGGTCTTTTTCTAGCTAAAGCTAGTGAAAGCAGGGGACGGAAGTAGAGGCTTTTGTTCAAAATAAGCAATCTCACACATTTGCGTTTCATGAAGTCCCTCTCATTCTCATGTTGATTTACGGAGGCCTCTTTCCAACGAGATCTCAGAGCTGCAGACTGTAGAGGAAGTCTCCATAGCCACTGAACTCTCAGACTCACTCCCAGATCACATACTATCATCCCTCACTGCCATCCCCACACATTCTTTATTTCATAATGTCACCACATTCAATCAAAAGTATCCCTAAAATTAAAACCTGCTGAATAATTTAAACTTGGATCCTTCCTTGAGAAGCCCTATCTCTGTCACAAGATAGGAATTTCCTTAATTTACGCTTGTTAGGTTGGAATAGTCATGTTAAAATAATTGGAACTGTAAGCACTGGCAGTGCAGCTACAGTTAAAATGAGAACTCTGGGAGCCGTAAAAGTTTGGACATGAAATTGTGAGATCTGGAATGCAAACGATTATTCAAATGATCAGGATTTTAATTTGCATGCTGAGAGGTGTGGAGGAGAGAGCATCTTAATGAGTTCTGTAAAGCAAAGTATTTTATTATTTGTTGATGTTTCAGGGGTGAGGGTGTATTAATTTTGCACTTCTAAGTCCCAGTGTGACATGTGAGGACTCTGTCACACAGAGCCAAACAGTTTTTAGATGCATTAGCCATTTATTTTAGTCTTTGTATTCTTGAGAGATAATCCAGAAAGTTTCATTTTTCATTTCTTAAATCTTGTAGGGAGATGAAATATCAAGATGCCTGGAGTTATGGGATATTAAATAGACTTACTTGCAGACTTATTCCTTAACAGTTGAAACTGGTTAAGAGAGTAGCACCATAAAGGCAAACCTATCAGAACATGAAATTACTGTAAAAAATCAGAGATTTGAGGACCTGCTGTTTGTAGTCTCTTACCATCTTCTCTTACACATCAAATGGAGCTTATCATTCAATTTTCCTCCATTTACAGCCTTTTTTGTAGGCTCAGTTTCTAGTCTGTGCTGTCATTACTTACTGGTTGGGTGAAAAGGTCTGGAATAATTTGGTAATAGAGCTTTTGGTATTTAGGATTATCTTTGATCTTTGGGGATTTTTGACTCTTTGAGTCATCACATCAGGTCAGGAGTTTGCAACTGAGCAGCCTGTGGGGATGTATGTCATAAATGAGGCCTGTGACTGAAATGTCTGGATAACAGAGAATGGAGAAAAGCATATGTGTTGTGAATTCTATTGTAATAATTTACCATCGTAGGGAGAGTGGCTTAAAGCAGAATACTAACCACGAGTGGTGCGTGCAGTTAAGAGAGATCAGCTCTTCCATCTGGAAGGGAGGTTAGGGCTTTTTAAATGAGAGATCCAGCATTGGAGTATTCCCAGTATTCAACTTAACTTTTAAATCATTAAACATGATGAAGCCATCTCCACAAAGTCAGAGGTTTATATACAAAAATCAAACACCATCTGCCATCCCTGATCAGACGCAACAGCCATCAGGCCAGGGTTACCAAGGCAGAACAGGAAAAGCCATTAACTGCCAATCACTGCATCGATCGACAAGCCAGTGCACCACTACCAACCTCTCTCTACCCCCACCCACCCCTGCCCACAGACACACACGCACATCAGCTTTTACTGTACAGTGGACACATGCACAGATAGATGCAATGCACACAGCCTTGTAGTGGTAACATTTGGTCATGTTTGTCCCTTTTCTGCTTAAACGTGCTATCTCCGTAATCTTCTGAAGTCTAGATTGCAGGATCAACATTCTGCACAGTTTAGATAAAGGCTGTCTGTCCTTTTTTTAAAAAATATTGGATCGCTAAGCCCGATGCTTACTTTGAAGGACAGTCGAGATGCAGTGCAAAAGATATTTCTTTCTGACCATAGGTTTGTACTCTCATCATTACTGAAATGCATTTCAGGAAAGTCCATTTCCCTGTCAGATTGAGAGCAGACACTTCATTCTGCTCGATCTCCTTCCACATTTTTGGAGTCAACCTTTAGATAAAAAGGGAACTAATAGAGTCGGTGAAGGGCAAAAAGGAAGGAAGAAGATTGATTTTTTTTTTTCTTCTTTCTCTTCTATTTTCACTCCTGTCGCCAGAACTGAGGGTCATTAGAAGAATATTTTCCTACTTCCCAATTTAATAGAGACGCTGTATATCAGAGTGATCTGGATCAGAGGTCAGGGCAGGGGGGAGCAATTAAAGTGTATAGATCCAGAAGCTCGGGGCCTGTTCCATTGTGTGTGTTGTTGGCAGAAACAGATAGGTGAGCTAAAAGATAGGCAGAGGGTGTATGTATTGAACATGGCTGTATTAATTTATCGAGCTTTGTTACTGATGAACTAGTAATGCATTAGTTAAGGGCACAAATGTGTGTTCTCACATGTCACACACTTTCACATACCCAGTTTTGACTTATCATGTACCAGTTCAAATGTTATTCATAATTTTTCACAGGTGAAGCCATCGTAATAATATTTGTTGTTCTTTATAATTGTCTCTTTAATTTGTTGTGAATGTCCAATCTTTTCTGTCGCTTGGTTTTTGTTAGGTCAGCCCTCTCTGAGGCCACACAATAGTCAGAGACAGAACAGATATGATGGATGTGGCCTGGGGCCTATATGGTCGCTCTGCGTCTGCGGTGGCCTCATCCACACATCAGCCACAGGGGGAGGGAGAGAAAGAGGGCAGCGATACAAACCAGACCAGCCATTTTCGTCCTTCTGCTCATAAATATTTGTCTGGCTGATTTATAAACATAAGAGCAAGAGAAGAGATCAAAGTGAACTGTAACGCTTATAAATAAAACCGGGGTTTTTTTTTTCACACACTACCCAACACACTGTGGTCGTGGCTGTTAAAGATAAAACTATATATCACGAGGTACATTGGCAAAAACTGAACGGCCACTCACTCTTAAGGGCTCAACCTTCACCTACTTGAGAGACTAGTTTACCCGCCAATATCTCAAATACAAGTGAAAGGCCATCAGTAAGTATTCTAGCTAAAAGTCAACCTGATCCTACCCATGTATAAACCCCCACCTTAGGTCCCACGCCTCCTAGATGGATTTTAAATGGCTGTAGTAATGCTAGGCAGCCATATTAAAACATAGCAATGCGGTGAAGAGTCACAGTGTCCTGGACATGCTAAAGTAGCCTTCGTCACAGTAGACAGCTGCATGTGCTGATTCAGGCAACCAGCTGGTCAGATGCAGCACAACAGCCAAGTGTCTTGTAAGACAGAAAGGAGGGATTAGGGTGGGGCTGAGGCAGTATGTGCACGTATGGTATAAACATAGTGTGAGTCTTTGCTATGGTAAAGAGCAGACTTTCCATAACTTCATGTATACAAGCACAAGCTGAGACATGCAGCTCATCTTCCAACCCCTCAATCATATATTCATATGCATCCCATCTTAGCCCGGAACCCCCATCTTTCAGTCTTGGACTAGTGAAAATGTAAGATAACAGAAGGTGCTCTTTTCTGGCCTGCAGCCCTCTCTGTGATTAATAACTCTCATGACTGGCAGATGCAGAAGACTGTCATGAAGATGGTGGTCCACTGACCTCTGTGGGAGGGAGAATAGCGTGGGTAATGAGATAGAAAAGAGGGCCTTTTTCAATGCAGATTCCCCTCTTTGTCCACCAGCAGTATAGGAGCTGCTCAGTATGGAGAGACCTGGGAGAATTGCTGCTAAACAGCCTGTCTCTCAGTCAGTACGTTAGTCTGTCTGCTCCTGAAAATATCTGGTTCTGCTGCAATGGGAACTCAGCGGCATTAGCTTTTAGGCACTTCTGCTATTGCTTACGTAACACACCATCTCAGGTAGGCATATTTCTTCACTGATTTTCTTTTTTTAAATGCTCCTACACGGTTTCATATGACTTTTTCTGTGTATAGCTTGTTGAGAAACCAGATAAACTGTATTAGTTTCTGTTGCAACACACTAAGAGTGTGCGTCTGTTTTAACAGCTGTTAAATAAAGTACATTCTGTCCTAAATGCAGGCTATCTTCTTATATATACACACTGTATATAGTGGAAGATTCTGATCAGGTAGGGAGGCATTGTAGGAGGGCTTTTGAGAGAGTAGACTGCAGATAGTTTTACCCCTAGTGTGTCTGAGCTTCTATGCGGGGAGTTCAAAGTCCTGCTGAACATCAGAGGGCTGATGCTGAGTGAGGCTGACTAGCTGCAGCCTGTGGTCTGGGAAGGGTTACTGAATTATTACTGATGGTTTCAGGGGCAACTGTCCGACCACAGCACTGGGGAATATTAATCATTTATTTGATTGTCCGCATGTGATGATTAATCAATTTTAGTAGGATCTGCAGGATTAACTACCTTATTATTCCCCTGTAAGAACAGATAAGAGATAAGACTTTAAAATATCATATTCCATTTATCATTTATTTTTAGATCCCTGCTGATGACGGTGAAATAAAAACTGAGGTGAGATTAAGCAGAACAGCAACTAGGGGAAACTGTTCGGGGAGGAGGATAAGAGACAGAGGCATGAGGAGTGGAAAAAAAAAAACTTCTAACCCCAGAGTTAAGTATTTCTGAAGATGGGGGAAGAGACACTGCTTTGTATTACTTCAAAAATGGCACAGAAAGAAAGTTAAGCAGCTGGGAGTGAGAGAGCGGAGAGAAAAGAGGGGCGGAGAGACCAGAGGAACAGGAAGTTGATGGGAAAGTGATAGCTGTCTCCACCTGGAGTATAGCCTGAGCTCTGTGTTAAGAGGGGAGACAAAGCAAGGGAAAGGAGGGAGCTGCTGCAGTTGACTCCTTTATTGTGCTCTGGTTTAGGTAAGTTTGGCTCTCATACCACGTATAGCTAGCTAAACATATCCAAAAAGGGCACTGCTGCTGTTTACCCCACTCACTATCTATTCAGTATATAAATTCTCAATCTGCCAGCTGTTTAATGTGTTATGTCATGTGGTAATGCCTTTGATTCCAACATGCCTCCGTTTGTAAATACAAGAGGCACTCAAAAGGCTGTGGTTTCTTTACAAGCATGGCGCCCCCGGCGCTTTGGTTGGGAATGCATTGAAAGGGAGAAGGATTGAAAGAGTAAGCGAGGGAGAGAGAGGTGGTTAGAAACTGTATACACTTCCCGTTGCTCCTCTGCCAACCCCTCTCCCGGCTGCCTCTGGTTGTGCAGGCAGGCAGTAAGCGAGACATGTGAAAGGGAGGAGTATATTCTCTCTCCTGGCTGAACGCAGAGCCATAATTATGCAGTTTTCAGCAGATTTTACCTTTAACACTTTCCTCCCAGGGTTGAGATTAGTGCTCACCATGCTTGATTTACTGCACAATTACTGAACAAGAGCTCTCCCTAATCAATAAACAGACAGGGGAAAAGTGGTAGTCTTTGAAGTATAGTTTTAAATTTTTTGCACGATTGAGTGTATATGGTGTAGTAAGTGAGCGCAGCTTGGCTGTGATGCCAGTCTGTAAAATGCCTGTTTTATCAGCCATGCGTCCTTGCTTTATCCACTTTCTAAACATCTCGAAGTGCCCTGCTGTCGGAGTGGCAAATGACTGGCTCAGAATGAAAGTTTCTATCAGATATTTCTCCAAAACACATCTGAATCAAGTTTAGCCCTAAATTCGAGGATGAATGTGATTTTATAACTTAATAAGTTTCACAGAACGGGATGCATAGCTCTTGTGGTAGCTTGTTATGTCCTGTATTTCATGTCTCTGAAGCCAGCGCAATGACCTCCACGACGACACTGGCTAATGGCATGAGAAGTTATTTTGGGAAACTCCAGTGACCGTTCATCATTGAGTCTTTCTGGGGCTTATAAAGCTTTTTTGCCAGCATGACCAAAGCAATAGGCCTCTTCCAATTAGTCTGCTCTTTGTTTGATTTTTAGTTATGATAGCTATATCTCAGGAGCAATTAGGCTGCGCTGGGAATGATGAGGGTTTAGGTTATTGATCCTTAATTGATCGACCTGATCAATGAGCACTTTTGTATGTTTTTATGTAAAGTGCAGTTATGTCTTTTTTTTTTCTTTTTTTTTTGTCTAATGAGCAGACACAAAGGTGACCCTGTATAGAAATCTGTGTTAGCAAGGCCATATGTTTTACTGATAGTGCTGGTTTGCTCGTAGGAAGGGGGTGGGCACTGCACAGAGTACCATTTTTCAGCACAGAGTGCAAAACCTCCTCATGGGCATTGGTAAAAAACTACATCTCTGTGTTCTAACTATATGCTTCTAATTCAGAGATGAAATAGCTGAGATACTTCTCACTGAAGAATGGAAAGGAGAGTTTAGAATGTGTGTACTAACTGTTTTTCTGTTGTCCAATTTATGAAAGTAATGGTTATGCTTTTTTGGGATTGCTAGTTTATAGCTTACACCTCAAGTGAAATATCAGTGTTTCACTCATTTAAGTTGCAGCTTTTCAGATGCTAGTTATAAAAGAGTTGTGTTCGGTGTATAAACTGCTTGAAGAACCCACAGCAGCAGTTTCACTTCAGCAAGGCACTCCATGTTCCATCCAAATAAGCCCACATATAGGCCTATTATGTGTATTCACCTGCACTCAACCCCACTCATTAATTTTCATTTTAAGAAGAGGACCTCTCAAAGGCCACATTGCTCCTTTTGTCAGCACAGTGCTGCTAATAAAGATAGCTGCATAAGACTGGGTTAAATATTGACACTGGCTGAGCACATCATCACTGTTCTTAATTAGCTGGTGTCTCTAGCGAGGCTGTGTGAGGGCAGTGCATGAAAAACTAAACATTTCCCCTTATGAGATCTCAAACACCCTTTCCCCAAAACACATTTCTATGAATTTTACATAAAAAAAGGATACATGATAGTCAGAAAAAATACAGTGTAATAGCTATCACAGCCTTATTGCATAGCCTGAAGCTGCAACCAATTATGTGTTAATGAAATATTTACACTACCAAACTGAGAACGCCAGGGGTGAGAGCGAGATAATACAAGCCTGAGGAGGCTGGATTCTGTGTCTCCTCTGTGCTCTTATGTCAGTGTAAAGGTGGAACAGGAGATCAGCTAATGACAAAAGACATGAGAGGAAACATATGAAACACCTGTAGTTCAGCAAACATGGCTTGTGTTCACGCCTACTGCTGTTGGATTGGATGGAAGACTTATTTTTGGTCACAGTAGCCAACAAGGTCAGACATCAATCTATAATTGCGACACTCTGGATGACTGAGTCAGAAGTGTCCAGTTGTACCACTGCAGTCCATGATTTCAGTTGGCTACTCCCTCAGAATGATACGACTGTGGATCTGCATTCACTGCAGAGCGAGATGTTTGTTCTCGAGGACTAATTGTGTTTGGGTAATGTTCCTGCTCTGAATTTAATTCTCACTGACTGCATTAATCATTAGAAGTGGTGTTTGCTTGTATCTTAATCCAACACCCTCCCATCCCACGACTCACCATCTCACTTACTCATACTTACAGGGCTCATTCCCCTCCGTCTCCAAACTCTTTTTCATCCGTCGTCTCCATATAACAAGCTTTCTGCTCCTCACATCCACAAGGCCCTGCTGCCATTGTCTTTCTGGCAAGTGACAAATGAGAGACAGTGAGGTGTAGGAGATTCTTGTAAATGGCATGGATGCAGCACTGTCTTTCTTTTCATCCCTCTAACACATCACTGACCATCACTGGTATTGTTAGTTACAGATTGGGGGACTCTGTTTGATGCCATCTTTGCTCTTGAAGAATACAGAAAGACCTTGTCAGAGCTTTGACGAGTAAGGCCCGTGCTTTGGGTGCAGAACCGATGTGGTTCTTCCAGGACACTTGGTTGTTTTCTGGGTTTTACTTTACTTGTATTGATATACATAGTCTGGTTTCATATCATCTGTTTCTTGCAGCCGAATCACAGTCGATGGCTTGTTGTAATCAAAAACTAGATGCTTTTTCACACTAATGGCATGAGTTGTTATTTTCATAATTGTGGCAGTAAAATGAAAATGGTGAATTAATTATTGTTGATGCTCAGAACATCACAAGATCATGTGTGCCTTCACAAAAAAGAAAAATGTTTTAAAAAAACCTTTCTCCACAGTCCTTGTTAAGTAGTTATTGTCACTGCTGTCCAACATGGAGAGTTATGTTGACACTATACCGTGGGTAACAGTGAGAGAGGCCAAGGCAGGTCTATTGCCTTGCCCTATTCATTTTCCAGATGGTACCCAGCCAGTACACATGTCATCAAGTGGCCATAACAGTTGTTTGGGTACCCCATGGCTCCACCCTGCTCTCGCCTCCTGCAGGTAAACTTATTGTACTGCAGTTTTGGCAAGCTCCTCCCAGCATGGCTTTCATAAAAGCTCCAGGAGGTTAAGCTGTTAATTAGCTACTGAAAGAGGAGGCCAACAGCTTGCTGTTGATTTGCTTTCCTTTTTTTTTCTTTTCTTTCCTTTTCTTGTTTGGGGACTGACATCATTTCCTATGTTTTGGAGTCATCACTGTGTGTCACAAAAGCAGGGCCCAGCTCATTAAAAAGGGCAGAAATGTGTTTATCTGGCTATGATTAGAAGTGCACATTATGCATGTATAGCCATGCTTATCCAAATGTTCTTAATGAGAGAGACCCTGGACGCCAGTGTGGGGCTCCTGTGGGCATAGGCCCAGGCTCGTTATCACCACACAGGGCATTGATCTCTCAACCGACTGCTTGCTTATCCTTCTTCTCCTCCCCCTTTCAAAGACAGTGAGTCGCACATGAATTATATGGACACATTGATCAGCTGATTGAGAGCTATTGTTTAGAGCCCTGGGTCATTATTGAAGGAGGGATTACCCAACTCTTGTTTTGAGCGTGCATGTGGGAGAGTGTATTACTCAGCTCCTTGTCACAGCACACACTCTCTTTGGCTCACCTTAGACTTGCAATGCCTGCACAAAAGCGCGCACATTTGTGCACACAGAGCACACACAGCAACCTACACAATCAACATGGCCCAAATGACTGCCTGCATTGATTGCCTTCCATCTGCAATTATGTTCCTATTGTTTACTTTCTAGCATCTTACTCATTCAAACGAAATTCAATAATTATTGCTTTTTTTTTAATGTAAAAGTAAGTAAGAGTGGTGGGTGTGGAGCACCAGTGGCTGCATTGTCTTTAAGTGTCTCCATAACCCCTCCCAAGCTACTTTGTTTCATAGGCCAATGTTAAGTCATCCTCTCCAAGGACACCTACAGCAATCCATCTTTACCTCTCTACCTCTCCTTAAGACACAGAGGTCCATTTTGTTTCTCCTTTCCTTCCCAGAGACAAATATGCAAGCTGTTTTTATTCACCGGTAGTGATGGATCATTTATGCAGCAAGGCAATAAAGGAAGCAACATAACACATTTTAGGCTTTGCGATGGAGGGAGAGGAAACAGTGGAGGGGTTGAGAGGATTAAAGAGCAAAGGGGAAGAAAGGACACGGGTGGGGATGAGGTTCAGGAAGCGGTAGGTACGCTGTTTGTGCCTGGAATACACAGTCCCCTTAAGCCACAGCCTAACTTTTAGGCATGTTGTAACTTGCAGTGCCTAATTCAAAGCAGCTACCACACTTGGCACCCAGTGGGGCCTCTGCGGTTAGAGCTGTTGTTCGTGCTGCTGGCAGACAGATCATCACAGGTCAAAACTGCAAGCACTCACTGAGTTCAGCCACTCTGCTTTGCTTTGCTAAATAACCTGCTTATGTTCCAGGGGAATCCCAGAGTGCAGATTTATGAGAATCAAGTTCCCAACAAATCTCTCCACATGAACAAATATACTGCTTCTGGGAAGACAAGGGTCATTGTCTTGAAATATTTTAATTCTATGTAGACCCTAACCCCAATACTAAACTTTAGTATGATGATAATCTACATTTAAATTTAACTTCAGTTGTATTTATAACCATTACAATTGGATAGTCATTGAGCAACCACTCTCTAGAATATTCTTTTTTGGACAAGATACTCAACACTATGCAAGTATTATGGGCACAGCTGTCACACAGTAAGCCAAACAGGGGTAATTTCTTCTGCCTCTGGCCACAGTGGGTTTTTCAACCCTACAGGCACACTACATTGTCTTCCTCCAAAGTGAAATACGGTTACCTCATTGGTTATAATTGCTGCCATGACCTCACTAAGGTTGAGTAACAAAGGTACTGTGTGACTGATTGTAACACTTCACAAGCCAGGAAGCCAAAACCTGACTCCTTTCTCTGTGATTTAGAAGATATAATATTCTCATAGATCTGCCCTGTTGCAGCGCATTGCATGGCTTCAGGTGTGAATTGCAGTTTTCTAAACTGTGTTCACCTCCCATGAAGTACACGCAAGTGTGTGCGCACACACAGGAAAGAGCTTTTAGTGCTGAGAATCAGGGAGACAATTACAAAGCAATATCCAAGCAGATACTCACTAGCTCTCACAGAGGGAATTTGGCAGCTCTCTTGGAATTGATAGCTATTTAGCTCACAGATAGTCATCTGTTTTAATGCATTAATTTTGTATTAACAGCACTGCCAAATTTAATGGTGGAAATTAGGGTATGATCATAATAGCATGTGGCTGCGTGTGTGAATGTGTGTTTGTGTACATTTCTGATGTTCTTTTTGTCTATACTTTTCTATGTTTTGTGGCGGGCATGCAGTGTGTTATACAGCTCCTTTGGGAGCCATTCTTTGATATTACCGGCTTTCTTTCTCCATTCTACCCTTCCAGTAATACCCACCTCCATCTTGTGTTAGCTGGACTCTTACAGCAGCCACACTGTTTTGTGTTAAAGGTGCTCTTTTACTTTACATTTAAGTGGATGCAAATGCAGATGTATGCAGTACTCTGGGTGGGTGGTGAAACTGATACAGGCATGTTTTGCCCACTCAGAGGGCAAGGTGCAGTTCAGTGTTGTGAGAGGGAAGATGGGGAGGTGCCCACACCACCCCTGCCCCTCTTTACCTGAAAAAGCACAGAGCACCGCTTCAGCCTCCACAGCAAGTGAGGAGGTCCTTCATTAAAGAGAGAGGCTTGACAAACCATGACTGCAGTTTTAAATTTTGAAAACCACCACAGTATAAAATAAAGCTCAGAATTGTAGATTTTTGTCAGCATGTCTTTATTTATAATCTTATATATGTATAATATATAAGAATAATATAAGAATTTAGCATGAAGAGTTTGACCATTTAATATCACATGACTGGACTGTTTTTTATGCTTCTGTGTCTTTGCATTCTTAAGAAATATCATCTCTCTGACATAACCCTTGGATTTCCACAATCCATATACTTGAACCTACCTGTTAAATCATACCACACAAACAGTGTTTTCAGATGCACCGTTTTCTTGCTGTTGACCATATCACTGCATAATAAGCAGTCAAACACATTCACATCACATTAGCTTGCTTAGACGACTCTGCTATAAAAGTGCTATAAATTCCCATATAGTTCAGTGGTATTGAAACCATGCCACTGACCCAGTCAGCTTTCCCCCTTTATGCTTTATAGCTCCCCTCCTGTTGGGGCCTTGATAGGGCGGTTAGAGACCCCAAAGCCAGGCAGACCAACTCCTTCTAGCCCAACATGACTTTTTCATTAAGCCGCCAAATTCCTGCACTCCAGTTGGAGGTGATTTATCAACTTGGGGCTTCATTGCAGGTTCATAGGAAACAGACACAAACCCTGTCTCATGCATTATTATGTTTCACTTTCAAAGTGCGTGTGTCTGTGTGTCTTGTGTGAGAACCAGAGAAGGAGCTGGCCTGCAAGAATACTGTGTCCAATCTATGTTTGCACTTTTAGATGTGATCTGAGGGATCTCTCACATGGATAATTCAAGCAATCCAGTGAGATTCAGTGTTAGAGAAAGTTTGTGTGAGCGATGATCAGAGGGTTGTTGTTCTCTATGCTGCTCCCTTGTGCACCACTACCTAGTCTCTTCTCTGTAATACCAAGTGAGCAGGGACCACCTCACTCTTCATTAGTTTGATCTCTTTCCTCTTTGACTGACTCCAAAATACCCCTGACTGCTTTGGGTCACGGCCACTTCAGCGATGGTGAAAGTGTTGGCTTACAGGAGTAACCATTTTGACATAGCAGACAGAACTGCAAGCACTGGTGCAGGCCGGTCTTGGCCCTGCTGAGGACATCTCCCTGGCCAGTCAGGTTTATAGTAAATTATGGTCGATTCTGGGGCAGGCAGTCTCGAGTTCACTCCTATATAAACCTAGTGCTTTTTATGGGAAACTATAAAACTCTCAGGATTTTTTTCTACCTCGTGAGACTGGCTTTGAAGTTTCAGTCAGGTGCTGTCATTTTTTTAAAACTTGTCTTCTTGTAGATTTTTGGAGCCTTGAGTCATTTGCGGCAACAACTCTTTTTTTAATTCAAGACATCTGCTGTGACTAAAAGCTACGTGATTGATTTGCTGTCATCTATAACTGAATCTGTCTCTCAGATTTCTCGCTACCTTAGTTCTGATGCAATATTCGTGCACAGCGGAAAAGGAGGGGAAGGAGGAGGGCCCCCACAATATCCAGCAACACCTATTCATGACATCATGGATGGCTTAAAACGAGGCGAGAAAGGAGAGCACACAGAGCTTTTTACAATCACCTAATAACTCTATTACACTGAGCTGTGGGGCTCACAAAGAGGAAAAAAAAATCTCCTATTCCTTTTCCTGGAAGCGGTGTCTTAATGCACATTTTAGGTGTAGAAGTGAGAAATGTGAAACCAAAGAGAATGAAACACAATAGCTCAGAAAACCCCATGGCAATATTAGAATATTGCCAGAAAATTAAACATTAGGAGAAAGGGACAAGAGCATTTTAGGGAGGCATAATATTGTTATGACTTTTTTTCACCAGGCTGTCAACACCTGATTTAGATGTAATGCGGTTAAACGTGTAATGTTTCCATTTCTTTTATATCTTCAGCCAGCCAAACAGGCCATCTACTGCTGGAGAAGATAGTTCAGATTCTTTTTAATGGTTGAGTTTTCTGATCTGATAAGTGAAAGCCTGTTGTCCAAGGTACATAAAGTCGGAGGATTGTATTTTTAAATTTTAAAATAGCATAAAAACACTGAGCAGTCTTTTGTAGTATAATTGCAAGCTTTCATCACTGCTGATGATTCTTACAAGTTTCATTTCTACCAGGTCAAATCACCTGATTTGAACATTTTGTTGTGTCAGTTCACCATTAAATGTATCCAGTGTTTTTCTTTATTTTTGTAAATAAATAATACATTTATTTTTTTGAATTAGTATTCTTACAAATCCACATTCATCCAGTATGTATGTATTTGTAACATGCTAAAGTCTGCGGCTAATATTTAGCTCTCTCAATATGCTCCACATGAGATGAAGGGTTCAAGAAGATTAGAGGGAAAAGAGGAAAACTTTTGGTGATTGACATTGATTGTAGCCACATAAATACACAGTGAGACTCCTTAGTTTGATAGAAGAGCAGCAAATGACAAGCGGGGCGCAAGTGGCCATACCGAGTGTGGAGATTTTATTGTATGCATGTATCAGTGTGATGCTTTAGGATAATGGTCAATAACTGTTGCTCACACCAGGCCCAGCCATATTGTGTTTGCCTTGCATGATTGATTGAGCCATGCAGGAGGTAATTAGACTGGAGGTTGGTGGTGTGAGTAGAGGTTGTGGTGGCATGGTGTCACTACAGGGTGTTACGCATGCTGTGACACTACAGAGGGTGGGCTAAAGCCTGGACTAGGCATGCTGTTGAGTCTTGGAGGAAGCGCTGGAGTTGACGGGTCAATACTAATGCTGATTTCTGTCCTCTGAAGGTTGTCCTCCTGTTGTGGAATGTTCTATTTTCTCTCAGAATGCACTCAGTCCCCCTCCTGCCTCACCACAGGCTGGTGTTGCCTCTTTTTCTCTATGAGAGCAAGGATTTAACTCACCATGATCAATATTTAGTATCCCATGCGTGAAACAGGCAGATGTTTGGAGTTTCCTTTTCAGAGACGGGAAGCTTCTGTTGAGTGAAGGGGATCAATGCTTCCTTCCGTCTGTGAGGCAGCAGACCCACGGCTTCTGAAGGATGGCTGATGCGATTCCTGCCCACCCTTGGGCCCCTGAGGTTTGCGTGCCTCCCTGGCCTCTCCTGTCCTGTTAGCCCACTGATACAGACACTCACGCAGACAAGTGTGCAGTCCAAACAGTTGTCCTGAAGTGGAAGAGGTCTGGATGTTAAACAACAGGGCCGTGATTGGGAATTGATTTGTTCATTTGCCAACTGTGTGAGTGAAAGTGAGTCGGTGGTGCCTAGCCAGCTATCTGCCATCTACGATAACTTCTTTTTTTCTCTCTTTCTCTGGTCCCATCTCACTCCCTACCTCCTCCCACAGCACCTGCAGCAGCACGAAAACGCAGTGGAGGGTGATGCCTGCTACTACCATTGCGTGCTGTGTAACTATTCGACTAAGGCCAAGCTCAACCTGATCCAGCATGTGCGCTCCATGAAGCACCAACGCAGTGAGAGTCTCAGGAAGCTCCAGCGCCTACAGAAGGGCCTGCCAGAGGAGGATGAGGACCTTAGCTCCATCTTCACCATTCGCAAATGCCCTTCATCAGATACAGGTCAGACCACGTTCCTGTGGCTCTTTATGTGTGTATGACACTATTCTCACACCTTTTCATTCTTGATCTCTTGTCATATATGCAGCTTCACAAGCTTACATTTTGTGGCTCAGTTGAGCAGTCAGCATTCATGGCTTTCATTTACTTTCCCATAGAATTAGAATAAGTATTGATAGCTTACATCTAGCTCCGAAAACACAGCATTTTTATAATGGTGTTTTGTGCTTTTGTTGCTCCAATCATTGATGCTTTACTTGCTGTCTTGTTCCGAGATTACTACTCTTAGACGACATTAAGTATGCTTTTTACATTGATTGAACATAGTGACAAAATAAACAAAATCCAAATGTATTTTTGATCAAATTCTAAGTGCAAATATGATTTATACAAAATTGTCCTGCAAAGCAAAAAGTCCCTGTTAATGGAAGTTGTCCTTTTTAGCCATTAAAGGCACATTGAGACCAAGCATTAAGGGTGGAGAAAGAAGAGCTGAACAGCAGCAGCAGCAGCAGCTGTGACAACAAGAACACAACAAAACAGACACAACCACAACAGTAGCATAGATGAAACAAAGTGCCTCTACTGCCCATTTATTATGGACTGATTAGGAAGACTGAGCTGTGGTCAATTAACACTCTTTCCTAGTAGAGATTTGGTTTTCTAATCACTTTAACTCTTGTGCCCTGACAAAGGGCCTCTATTGTGTGTCCCTCCAAGAGGGAACCATTACTTCCCTCGCACACATACTCGCTGTCTGTGTTATGTAGGAGGGGAAAAAAAGGCCAGCCTGTGAAGACGCTTTGTTCCAAGGAGGCAGGGATAATGAAGCCAGCAGCCGGGAAATTGCGCAAAAGGCAGTCACAGATCTGAAGCAAATCATTAGAGAACATATTTAGCTGAGCAATTAGGGACAATTAAGCTTTCTGCTCGCTGCACTCCAAATATGTTAATGACTACAGTACAGTGGACAAGTGAACATGCAAAGGCAAGAGGAAGGGCCATTTAGGTTAAAAGGAATGGGGTTTGGGCATTTATTTTTTATGTTTTCAGAAAGTAAAGGAAGAGTTGTGTTGTTGGCACATAAATGAGTTTTTCTAATTTTCAGCAAATGTCATGTTTATGAGTTTTCCTTTTTCTCTTTTAACCTTTCATGTGTTAGATGCCCTTGTTTGTGTCAGAATGGGGGATCTGAGAATTGAGTTAGGCAATGTGCCCTCACAGGGGGGCTGTGTGTGGGTAGTATCATTACACAAAGACACACGTTTACATCAACAGTCAGTGCTGTGCAGAGCTTCATCAAATTACACTCACCCTCACTTACTTGAACAGACCACTGGTATCTAACAGTCTTTTTAGATTTCAGTGTCTTTATGATCTGATTACACACTTTAATGATGCTTTTCTTGGTGTTTTTATAATTTAAGAACCTCTTTACTGAAGTAGGAAATAATTGTTTTGCTGATTAGTTTTATTAATAAAACGCCTTCATAGGAAAATGTTTTCCAGAACCTTAAAACATCAGTGATTTGTTGTTGAACAGTGCCTCCATTCATTTATGAAAAAAGCATATAAATGTTGAATAAGAATCATAATCAAATTACCACAATAATGATTGTAATCTATAATCTCCAGCATTTCTTTCTCAACACATCATACCATTTCACAACCCAAAAACATCAGAAGCTCTTGTCCACCTCAAAGCCCTACCCCCTCAGCTTGGGCTGAACCAGTCCCCTCTCAGTGTAATATTTAATTTCCTCCTCCCTTGCTCTTCTGTGGCACAGGGCTCTTTTGTGGTTGAGGCATAGTTGCTAAAGTGGTGGAACATTCCCTGGTTTGTTAAACAAAGTTGCCCCTGGATTTCTGGGTCACCTAGACAGTAATTTCCCTCGCCTGCTCCTGTGATCTTGCCAATGTTTCTCTGCTGCTTTAGGTGCTTGGTTTATATCCTGCCTAGGGTTTTCCCAAAAGCGCATGGAATTTGCTTTCCCCCTGAAAAAGCTCACAAATATGATCAAACACATGTTGCATTTCACAGACAGGTGGTTTGAAATCCCCTTGAACTTTAAACAATATTATTTTTTGACTCATGATCTTTAGATGCAGATGACCAATATGTTCCTATGAGAGCAAGAGAGGAAATTTGAGCTAGCTCACACAGGATCTGGTATGTTTTACAAGTTTGCATATTGCTGTTCCTTATGAGGATGCAGCAGATATAGACTGCTGGGATTTGGAGCCGCAGATCTCCTCTGGGCTCGATGTCCGAGGAGAGCAAAGGCAGCAAAAATTTGGTTTATTTTTAATTAGACTAACGCAGGGACAAAAGGCCTGCATTGTTTTAATTCTTGCTCATGCTATAAATGTGCTGCTTAGGCATGTTGCTCTGTGGCCCCACCTCCATTTGTCTTCTTTAACCCTTTATATATGGGCAAACAAAGGAAATCTCAGAGGGACCCCAGCCCCACACAGCTGCCCTGTGTGCAGAGATCACTGAATAAAGCTCAGCTATGACATGAACCAATGCACTAGTTTTAAAAATAGCATTACTCATTACTAATTAGCAGGTAGTCACGAAAGGTAGAGACATGCATATGACAGAGATGGCACAAGGAAAACATTCGCTAGTGAGGACAGTTGGTTTGGTAGCTTGAGAAAACGTATTTTGGGGTCTGATTTTACGAAGATAAGGTAAAACAACATGTCATGTACAGGCGTTACTTTTGACTGCTGACAGATATGTAAAGCTATAGGTTGCGTTTGCACTATAAAGAACAATGAACAATATATGGGGGTCACAGACAGAAATGTATGCAGGACAATTGGGGAAAGTTTGGAGTATAAGAGCTAGTATAATACTTGAGCATATGATGACCCTGTTTTATTTGAATGATGTTCACCAGGGCATATAACTCAATGACACATTGAGGTTTTTAATTTCTAAGCATCTAATCGACGAAAGTTTTTTTTTTGAGTACAGAACAGAATGAGATCATGACTTTTAAAAGGGCAAAGTGAAATTGCACTCAAGAGTGCCTGCACTTCCACGAGAAATGTTTTTTTGTATTACACGCAAGAAGCATTTAGAGCATTTTAGGAGGGGGAAATATTGATATTTTTCAGCGTTTTCTTGTATGTGTGTGAGTTTATTTATGTGTATAAAGCAGGCAGAGATGGAGAACAAATGTGGCTGACAGTGTGGATTAGCTCCTGCTGTAAATCTGCCTCAGTCACAGATGGCAGACCCTTGATCGCTGGGCTGTGACGACTTGGCTCTCATTGCAGAAGGAAATCCCTGTCTGTGAGCCTAGGAAGCTGGGAAGGAGAGGACTGGGGCCACCTGGGTAGCCACCAGTCATTGTCTCCTGTTTGTGTGGACATATAAGCCTGTGTATTCAAGGGCAAATACTTGTTTTTGGAGGGGTCATCTTTCTCTACATTTGCCATTGTTTCATCTACCACTGTGTTACTGCTTGTAGGTGGAACTTAAGCCTCCAGTTTAGATCAGCATTACTTTTAATGACCAGTTTGAGAAACTGGGCAGGGGAGCTGTGTGCATTATTAAATGGAAATGAGACGAAAGGATGCATACAAATTACTGCATAATAGTGGTATCCAATATGAGATCCATTGCTTGTTTCACTAAAAGGGGTGCACTTTCAGGGTCACACACCTAATAGCAAGGCCTGTTCTGACAACAGAGACATTTCTCTTCCCTCCCCTCCCTCTCTGCCTCATGCATAATTCTTAAGACACAACAAAAAAAGCTGGAGAATAAACAGTGACATGGAAAAATGCTCTTATAAACCATAGAAAACAAAGTGGCTCACATTACAGGGATGCACAAGACCTTGCAGCGATCATTAAGATTTAGTGACGGTAGATGAGATGTGCCAGTCCAAATTTTTATACTATGTCTAATAGGCATAGTAATCATGCTTTTGTTTGACTCTCTGCTTCTAGTCTTTTATGCAGTATATTAACATGACTTTCTTCACCCCTGTTATCATATTATCTGCATGACCTATGGCTACGCTACAGCAGTGAAAGCCAGGTGAAATCAGAGGTGATCCAGGCCACGCTCTGATGGCATGCAAGAGCCATAGACTGAGCTTTTGCTTCCCACAGGCAAGAGCAAAACAGACGGTGACCATTTCTGGAATGTCCTTCTTTATTCATGCTTGTTAAAATGCAAAGTAAACCTTTCCAGAAACAGGATATTGTAGCCCCTAACCACCAGACCCTTTCTACATGCCACATTATGGGCAATCTGAAAGTAAGTTGTATAGGCAGACACTGCTGCAATGCGCTTTTAATAAAGGCTGTTATTGCCCTGGTGATGCAGAGTGGATATGAGGATGAGGGCTGTGCAGGCCTGGATGAGCAGGGCCCCAGAGGGCCTGCAGCTCAGTCAGGCCTCTGTCAGTCGCCTGCCTTCTAATCCCTGTCCGAAGGGCATCTAGTCAGCAAAGGAAATTGTTTGCTGTCTGTAGAACGTGCCAGGAAATTCATAAATACATTACTTTTCATTTTGAAAATATTACAAAAGACTAGACGTTTATTAAAAAGCCAGAATGATGGCTTTATAGATTTTCCAGTCATATTTCGGCATTCATTTGACCCTGCTGCTCAAACTACTGTAACACAAGCAAGTCTTTTCTCTCTGTGTGTCTCCTCTTTCACAGGCATGGTATGAATTCCTCTTCTTGCTCATCCTGTTCCAGCAAATTGACCAAAAAGTGGTCTGATTTTCTTGTGTTTCAAATACATGGGCCAGACGTGGCCATCAAACAGGCCGGGGGGTCAGGCACCACGTAGTTCCTTGAGCACACAACACTCTATTCTGGGATAGGCGGTGAATAAGAATGTCTGGTGTCCAGATTTTTTTACAACCACTCCTGAATGAGCCTTCATTCCATAAATGCTGTCTAGCTTTGCCCTCAAACTTGAAGGTGGGGAAAGTCTGACTCCCCATGTGCCACCCTGTCTAAAACATGTGGCTCGGAGGAAAACACACAGCATTCATGTCAAAGATGAATGACACTAATGATAAAGAAGATTATATGATAAGTTATAAACTGAATGAGGACAAGTTGAAGTCACATTGAAGAAAAAAATACAAAGCAGTAGCTACTGAAAATTACGGCACAACCCCATTAATGTTGTATCTATAGTTCACCTTGTCTGTGCTCTGTATGTTTTATGCCCTGTGTGTGATTTCACTGTCAGTTATGTCATGTGGGTGTAAATATGCACCAGATTTTATTTTGCAAACTCGCACACCCATAAATGAGCACACACATAGGTGTTTGCACTGAAAATCGGGCCGTGTGTGGGTGCAAGAGGCTCTCCCTGTCATCAAGCCCATTTTCAGAGAAGGCTGGCAGCACATTATAATATTGGTTTCCCCCTCTCTTGTCATTACCACACACTCTCCTTGAAAGCTGATCCAAAAGATAGACAGTCCATCAAGAGACAGTCATCTCATTTGTACTTACTAAACGTGTTAATGAGTTCTATTTTCAGGACCAGAGGCTTTGCTGCTGGATATTGGAGCAGAGGTGGCGATCGGTGGTGTGAGGTTCTGGATTGCATGATCAGGAGGAGCTAACAGGGAGGGAAAGGAGGTAATGCAGTAGCCCTGCTGCCCCTCATGTCACTCACAGAGAGTGACCACAGCCTCCACAGGGTCTGTCAGTCAGGGCTGAGGCGGGAAGTCTGTGGTTACAGACAGACAGAAGAGGAGGGAATAGATTAGGTGCCAGAGACATAATGGTTGTGATGGGTTTAATTATAGCAGCAGTCATGTCACTGCCACAGGTACATGAGATGAAGGAGAAACATGTTTCTGCTCTTCTATGACTGATTCATATGAAATCTGGTTATTAGACAATAACATATTGCCTGCTGTTTATGTAGATATTATTTCTGGTGTAGCAAGAGATGAATGTGAAATAACATAAATAGCTTGCATTTGCCATTAGAGAATCTGATGCAGGTTGTTGATAGTTACTTGGAAAAATATATATCCGCTAGTATAACTCTTTTGATGTGACAACATTTGCAAAATGCCTATTGATTCTGTCCCTCATTGTCAAACTCACTTAAATTGGGTTTAACATCTTTGTCAAACACCAACTATGCAGCACGTATTCTACAATATACATTTTTTAAAAGAAGTTGCCTGTAGTTACAATGGAGTACAAATACTTTTTTTCCCTGTTTGGCTTTTTATTTTCCTTTCTGGTTATGTGTATTAGTTGTAATGTGTATTCATTTGTTTTTTGTCAGTTCTCTGCCTGATCCTTTCTTAAACTTTCCCCCTACGGCTCACATAATCATCCTACATCCAGCATGATCTTGTCTGTGATATTGATTGTAGTGTAAGTGTATGCCAGGTAATCTAGGAAACAGAACCGATAAATTGTTGAACACTTGGATTGCTTCATTTGTTTTTGTGTTTTGGTATCGGGCGAATAGTATTGCTCCCTGTCAGGATTAGGCAGCTCAATTTGACCATAGGCAGCATCAGAGGAGAAACGAGGGTAAAGTTTGAGAACTATTGAGTCAAGGCAGGAAAGTTTTATTTAGCTATTTTTAATAAGGCTGTTTGAGCCCCCTAGAGAGAGCTGGTGGATCAAAGGCCATGATCTGTGCTATGGATGAGTTCAGCCTGGGTCCAGCAGAGACAGCCAACCTCGCTGATAGTAAAACAAAACCAGAGAGTGAAGGATACCCTATCTAGAAGCATGTTGGCCTCAAGCTCCGAAGGCTCCATTAGAATAAAGGCAGATGAAACAAAGATGGCCTGAACACGCACACACAAGTTGTGAATCATTATTCACTGTCTGATAGACAGGCACACATGGTGAACAGAGTGTTTGTGTGCAAGTACACGCATGTGTGTATGTTACTTAATGTGCAAATTTGTGTTATCCTAGTTACACGTGCAGAAAACATCATTAGAGACCCAAAAAATATTCAGACAGAATACACACAAAACCTGCACATGCATTCATGTTTCAGTGCATTAGCAAAAAGAGTCCCCTCCAGTGCCTCAACCACATCCACTAAAAGCAGCCAGGCAGATGGCAGCAATGAGAGAAGTGCAGAAATAATTCAATAGTGAACCTCTCTAACCTTTACCTGTGGGCGTGAGCACCTGTCATTGATTCATGCTGTGCTTGACAGTACACTACACACCACCTGAGGAGGGTGAGAGGAGGTTGTGTGAGGAGAAATGGATGAGTTTGGTGAAAACACAAAAGGATAATATGAGTGGGAGGACGGTTCTACTCTATGGTGTGTGTGATATTAGAGGTAACTTTCCACAGATGGAAATTATTCTGGATTTGTCAAGTTTCCACAAATATTTCCCCTTTTCTCCCTGTAGCGTGGAATTGGCAGCAAGCAGAAATCCTCAAACGACTTCAAATGTGATACCACTTGTGATGCCACAGTAGGAGGCTATTGATTACAAAAGCACCTTCAGGTCGAGGGTCTTTGTTTGCCTTTTTTCAGGTAATATTCCCGCTGATCTGACACAAAGTAAGACACCGGAGACGTCTTGTTATGAACAGTGAAATTGTCTGGAAAAACATATTTTTTTGTTGGGTGGTGATAACATACTACAGTGGTGTTATTTATTGAAGCAATGTTTGTTGAAGATGGGGTGTCGTAATCTGTATAATTAGGCAGATGTGATCACCTACCCGGTGTCAGTCCAAGACCAAATAGTTTTTCTTTGACGCGGTCAGATTTATGGTGTTCGTCCTGGTCCAGAAAATATCCCATCTCTCATTGTGTCTCTTTGTCTGGCTGGAAATGCTGCTCTGCGGCTGTAGTTTATTAGTTGGCTGTAGATATGTTCTTCCTGCTGTCCGTTTGGAGCAAAGGAGTCTGGATGAGCAAACAGATGGATGATATTTGAGTCAGGGAAAGTGTGCCAGAAGAAAGCTATTTACACTGTAAATGCAAACTGATATGCTGGAAAATGAGTTTTAGTGTAACAGCAAGATTTTGATCGTATACGATTAATAAAATTTTAAAAAATGACGATTTCTTCTTTTTTTTTCTTTTTCCACATGAGTAATGTCATTTAACTGCTTTCTCTCTGTTGAATTGACAGTGCTTAGCAGGGCATTGACTTTTATATACAGATATGCATAAAAAAGAAGCAAAAAACAAAGAAAAGAAAGGAAAAGGTTTCCACGCTTTGGTTGAAAGGCCCCCTATGATTCTTTATGGTCATTTATGGTGACTGCAAAACAAATGTCTGCATTGCAGGCAGACAGTAACAGTTTTAGAAAACATGTATTTGCTTTGTGGATTTCATCTTGCTTTTCAGACATTATTGTCAAGTGTCCTCTGCATGTTTGGTCATTTAAAGCATTAAGATGAATTATCCATGATTCAGAAAGCTAGCAAAGGTCCATTTTTTTGCTGCTTGGTCTGTAAGCACACATGAGCACATGTCAAGTCAATCTGCCTGCAAAGCACAATTGACCGAATAAGGGAGGATGTCTCTTTCTTTGGCAATGAAATGTTGTTGCTTTTATAGTTACAAGATTGTAGTTACAATATTCATATCTCGTGCACCTTAAAATTCAGTTTGAAAGAAAAGAACTCATTGATGTTTGTCCAGCAAAATTCAGCTTTGTTTTCTGAAATAATTTCAAAAGAACACAAGCCATGGTGATAGTTGGCAGTTATGGAATCATGTTAGATGTTACTAAAATTATCTCTCATTATGTCGGATGAGTTTAAGAGCTTAGTTATGTGTTAATTTTATGTAACGTAGGTATGTTTGCAAATTCCATTGTTCTAAGCCTTTACAATTTCAAACATCCATTAGTTTAAGGCAGCGATGTGGATGCAAAATTACAGATCAATAATAGTGTGGCATCTGTTGTTTCTTGTCAATGAATAATGACCCCATAAATCTTATTTAGCTGAGCTCGGTTTAACCCTTTGTCACAAAAGATCATTTGTAAAGCGTAAGTATGTTGTATGTGAGCGCTCAGTATTGATAGTTTATGAATGTTTTTTAGAATGCAAGAAAAACATGAGGTAGATGCGTAAATCAATAACACAAACACTTCTATAAAATAGAATTAAAATACCATCTGGTGTAATAGCACTTCATTGTTACTGGTTATTAAATTGCTTTGAGGGTTACATGATTAGCAGCTCATTTGTGTTTTACGTCATTTTTCTTTTCACTTTTTATTACTAAAAGCATATGCTGAGATGGGAGTCTCAAGAGGACCATGTTTACTATAATCAGATGAGAACAACGCTGCATGCAGCATATCAACTTTTGGTCGAGTTGGTTAATAAAATCTGTTTGAAGATCCATTTAAAAAGAGGTACAGGTACTTTTCAATCAGATCTTTAAAGTAGTGCCTGGTGAGTGGGGATTTCTTGGGAAATGAGCCCCTCTCATGTACATGGCAAATATTTCAAGCACTTGGGAAAGCTGAGATGGGGCACATATTTGTGTGTGAGATGTGGGGCAGAGAACACTGTGGATGTGTCTGAATCCATGTCACAAGTCGTTGTCAGTCTAACGGACATGCCTTCACTCTGAGGCTTACTCGATTTGAGGTGTACAGGGGCCAGCATGGCAGCCAGAATTAGGAAAAATGGGCTGTTTTTTCTCATGTTAAACTGGGTAAAAGAATCTAATTAGATGAGGGAAACTGAATGGCAATGGCTTCTTTGTTTAAGGGCCCTATGCAGTCACTTTTCAAGACCATTGTTCATTGATCACAATAGCATTAGTTTGTGCTCTTGTTCTGGGCTCTTCTTTTCTCTGACTCTGCAGTCAGCTCCTGTCCGTTCCACTCCATCTCCATGCTTCACCAGTATTCAGAACAGGGAACAGAAACATGCCCAATCACCAAAGAGCTCCCACGTAGGATTTTATTTGTGGCGTTTTGAGTACCAGGCCCCTCTTCAGATTAAGATGGCTTCTGTACAGGCACCAAAAAGCACTGTACTGGTGCTCACAATGTTACAACAGCAAATAAATTCTATACGGGACCTCTTTGGTGTGAAATTCTATACGTTCTTTTCCCATGTTGATTTCGATTTGATCCAGCACTTGTTCCAGTGGACTGCAGGATTTGTACGTTTTCTCTCTGGTTTTCCATTCTCAGAAAGATGCCCCCCCATCATGAACACCCCAAGCTCACTCTCTCCTTCCAAAATTATGTTGCATCCTCAGTTCATCCGATCTTGATTTCTTATCTACACTGATAAAAGATTTATAAGTTGTGAAGAGAAGGCCACTTTTTAATTAGTTTTTTTTTTTCCTGGACAGAGGAGTTTTATATTTTCCCTCAGTTTTACAAATGTATATCATTGCGGAGAAATAATTAAGATCAACTGCTCAAAGATCGTCATGCTTTTCTTTTTTCTTTTTTTTCCTTTTTCATGGGTGACTCTTCAGCCTATATGAAATAGCTTGACTGACTGACTGAATAGTTTGACTGACTCTGATAATTCAGTAAACCTTCAAATTTCTTTGATATTGAAAATGACTTTCAATGGGCATCTATTGGACTCTAAGCCACTACTTACAACAATTCCTCTCAACTCAGAATGTTTTTTTTTTTAAATTCTTCTCTCTAGAGATAGGGACCGTCTTTAAATTACTGTTTGAGCCATATTACAAAGATGAGCACTTAACTTTCATGGCATCTTCTGAGAATTCTTACATTGCATGGTGACCAAGCCTGCTACTTATAGTGGATTATAAAGCAAAAGCAAAAAATACTTGTATGCTGTATAATGTGGCTAGAAACCCTTATAAAATTGTGTGTTTAAGGGTAGAATACAATCAAAGTCTGGTTTAAAAAAATGAATAAATATTACATTATAGAAGAACCTCAGTTATTGTCAATCTCCATCAAATTTGGGTGTAAATTGTCTGAAAACTAATATTCAGTACGCTCTTAACAGCCCTCTACCCATAAAGGTGTAATCATGCGTGGTAAAAGCCGAGACCAAGTTACTAACCTAGGAGCAATCTTGTGTGCATTTGAGTGTTCTTTTTTGTTGCAAAGGTCATTCATAACTTGGTCACACTGCTGATGTACAGTGAGAGATATTGATTGATTAATGCATTAAGTGCTCACAATCCATTAGGTTCTGTGAAAGGGACTGGAAAAAAAGACTTCTCTATGTGTTTTCACCTCTCCTTGTTGTTCAAAGGGCATGATTTTTTGCTGGCAAAGTTTAAGGGACAAAAACCAGAATATCTGCCAAGTAATGCATTTAAAAGAACATTGGTTCTCATAAGTGTCAGTTCAATTACTCTGAAAAGCTTGACAAGGAATTGCTCTTACATTACCTCCTGCTCGTCCTGACCCAGAAAAGAATTGTAGTTTTCACCTACAGTAAAATAAGCATGGTTTTGCATCTGAAAAAAGGCTCTGGAGTTCAAAGAAAGAGACATATTGTGGCTTCACTGAAATTACTTTATCTGGCCCATCTTTTTGCTATCATAGTGGACAACAGACCTTAAGTCAAATTTGGTGATGATAAGGAATGTTATTTTCATCCATGCCACTGTTTTGAACTGATTATGTCAATTCATTGTCTAAATCAGAGCAGACACGGAAGTGTGTGTCTCCACAAAAACTTTGTGTACCCGCTCGGCACAGTTCCCAGTATCCATGAGGGTAGAGGCCATGTGGTTTTTACCTTGCTGTTTACTGTAGTGACAAGGAATAGTAGGAGACCTTTATCGCCTCTGGCCTGAGCAGGGATGCTTGTCAGAGTCTTGAGAGTCAGTCATTACCTTAGAAACATGGGCTGCATTAGGGATTCATAACAGTGTGCCATCTCTGCACCTTTCATCTCCACTAGGGCCAGCTCCATTAGGATCTTTTATCTTTGTGCTGATGGCTGCTGTTGATAATGGGGCTGCCGAGAAATCCCAAAAAGTAAAGACTCAACTCTGACACTATCGGCCCTCCTTTTCTTCAAGTAGAGGAGTACTTCAGCGTATAGTAGAAGCTGTATATGTCCTTTATTTGTGGTCTTAAAAGCAGGTTTCCAAGATTACTACCTTTCTTGTAGATGTTAAAAGATGACGTCCATTGCTGAAGCTTGTTTAATGCTATGAAACTTTGAAACTCAACTTCACACTTTCGTTTTCTCTCTTCTTCTGAATTCTTAGAAATTGTAGTCTGATTATTGTGATGATGGTGATATAAACAGAATATGTTCAAAAAACCAACAACAAAAAAACTCCTTTCTAAAAGATATTCCGTATGGTTAGAACTGTTGAGTCTTTGCTACTGTATAACTTGAAAGCCTTGGTTTGGTGAAATATCGGTATTATTCCACCGAGGCCCCTGTGAAAGTGCATTAATGATATCCCATGCAAAGCCTCATTGAAAACTTTGCTTTTGGGCAGACAAACATGGCTTCATAATGGTATAGTAATTCATGCAAGCCAATGTTTTTCAAATGTAACAGTAATTATGAAAAATATTCGCACTTTTCCTCTACATAGCCGCAGCGATGCAAATCTCATTTCCAAGGCAAAGCGGGGAAAGAACACACTGAATAATCATTGTGTTTAATGCTCTGGTCATAATCCCAGGTTTTATGATGGTTTTCTAATGATTTTCTAATGATGTTAAATATTAGTAGAGAGTACAGCCATAATTTGAACACAGCGGTCGTTTTTTTCAGTGCTCTATCAGCACACCCAATTGCTACTACAATGAATATTGCACTGGGAATGAGATTTAAGGGCCATCCCTTTTGGTGTTTTATTTTTCCATCTCCCCAACTGCCATAAATCCTCATTGCTGTGCTCTTGAAGCCTCCGCCCTTGCCTGCCTTCCCCAGGTGGGAATACAATTAAGTTCAGGGGCCATTTCATTCAGTGCCACTGTCTGTCCACTGCAGTCATTCGTAAAAAAACACTGTAGCTGTCCCAATGGGGAAAACAGCGGACTCCTGGGAAATAAAAATAAGACAAGGAAGGCAGAAGGAATGAAACAGGGGAGTAAATAGTAAAAAAATAAATAAAAAATGGCCTCAAAGATGAGGAAAAACCTCCAGAGTTGTTGTCAGAGGAGATACAAACTTTGTTTCTGATGAGTGACAATACTGAGCAAAATATGTATTAGAGACAAAGGCTTTGTCTCCTTCCTGTGCCTTTTCAATGAATTACACCTCTCCACCCCCTACCCCCAGCTTTTTAATTAAATGGCTGCAGCTCCATCTCTCTATCCGTAGCTCCCCATTACAGAGGCTAGATAAGGGATTGCTATCTGTAGCATGTTAAGAAAGGCTGCTGGGCAGCCAAGCCTCATGAAATTTGTCACAAGATCTCATTTTCCTCATTGCCAGACGTGATGCTTATAATTGATGTGGAGGCAGCAGTAATTTATTGGCCGTCCGCAATTATCATCCCCCTTCTAGCAGGGGGATGTGACTGCAATTTATAAGTGCGTGCATGTGTGTTGTTGTGTGTCTCGAGGTGGAGCGGAGAGGGGGGGCATCATATTGTATGAATTAACACAAAAACATGTTTTTCCTTATTGCATGGTTAGACAGTATGTGTATATGTGTGTTTGCTCCTTCAGAATTAGGGGCTCCATATCATAAACAATATGGGGATATGAGGCTTTAAATTTGGCTCTCGTCTGCTCAATCGAGACTGTGAGTGCGCCAGCTGGACTTTCACACTCGGACATGGCAACCAGAAGCCTTGGAGGTGAAGGGGGGTAGGGTCAAAGAGGGCGGAACAGAGGGGCAGAGGGGGGCTTATACTCCAACCCATTGTCCGCAGCTACTCCTTATGTCCTTATGGTTTGTTTTCACATAGTAAAAACAATGACCCTGGGGGTAGATTGTCAATGATGTGGCCCTGAGAATACTGAGACCCTCGTACTTAATGCAGTCACTTGCAAGCATATTTCAATTAAAAAGAAAAGAAGAAAAAAATTCCTTATTCAATGGCACTATCACGAAGGAAAATGCACATTGTGTGTAGTGGCCTCTCTGAACTACTGAAATACTCTGAACACTGTGAATTTAAGAAATACTGTGCAATAAAAAGCCTCTACATGTTCAACAGCAAACTATAACCGATCATTTTTTTAATTTTACTGCATTATATCAGTCCAATTCTGAACATAAATTTACATTGCCAGTATGATCCCCAAAGGTACTAGATCCACATAATCTGTATTCTTAAAGATAAGAACATTATTAGAAGTATCAGTTCCAGAAGAATTAGGTTATTGTGATTTCTTTGTAGTATACTTGGATAATGTGTACCACAGTCAGGTTTGATTTTAGGAAGTCAGTCCGATTGCCTTCATGCCCAGCACACTATTACTGACAGTAAAAAACACATTATTTTATCAATTGAAATACCCAACATTATTTTATGATTGCAGATGAACTCTATAGTGTACTTTTGTTATTTTTGCACAAATAGTGGCTCTAAATTCTCATAATTTAGATCTTTTGGTTCATAGTCCACATCACCAATTTACTTTTTCACACCTCATGTTTCATGTTCTGTTCCCTGTTCCGACATTCTTTGATATACTCTAGTCTGAACACGAATAGCTCCCAGATTTTCCTGTTGCACAGCAGTGAGCTCCATGGACAGAGTGGATTTCTGTCATGCCATGTTGGGCAAGAGAATGAGGAAGATGAGGGCTGTCACCAGCAGCCACTCTGAGCATGCTCTGAAATGAAACCTGTTTGTTTTGTCTACCTGCACGCCTGTTGTGAGCAGTTGCCAAATTAGACTTTCAAATCAAGAAGCCAGTGGGAGACCAAGACTCTAGTTTTCTCTTTCCCTTTAATAATCATCCCTGCTTACTCTTCAGGGAGTCATCTTTTTATATATATTTTTTCTTAAATGTGCTCTCTAAGCAGGGAGAGTCTTTAATAAAGCAAGCAGGCAGCACACCATTCCAACATGTGAATTGCACAGGAGAGAATTGCGAGATGGAAGCTGTAGAGTAACACCAGGGGAGGGGGAGTGGGGGCTGCTGCTGCACCCTTCATGCTATTATCTTTATGGCATAGCAAAACATGCTTCAGGCAATCAGCATGAAATTGTTAATTGCTCAGCCCACTTGTGTGCTGCTCAGGGGACAGGGGCCTTCAGGAGGTCCCGCACTATGCAAGTAAGGGCTACCCGATTAACTGCCTGCACAGCTGGTCCCATCCAACACATGGCACTGTCCGACATGGCACTTTCCTTCATGTCACTCCCATAAAATTCCGATGATTTTCATTGGCAATCATTAGAGGTGCATTGTATGTATTTAGGAAACTATCCAAATATTTGCTTAATACAGTGGATTTGGCCTACATAAAGCTTAAACTGATGGTAATTGTGTGACATCATCTTACCTGTATCTATATTCACTCATCTTGACTCAAAAAAAAATCTGCAGTATTTTTCCAATGGATTCAGGTGTGCTGTCTTTGGCCTACATCTGATTATTGTTGTGTATGTAATGTGTGATGTACGACTGTTTGGGAAACAGACACTGTGCAAAAAAAAAGGGATATTTTGTGATAGAGATGAACATAGCACATGTCCTTCTTACCCTAATTCCATGCATCTCTCTTACCTTTGAAGAGGGGGCTCCAGGTGGCTCAGAGGAGGATATGTAAGACATCTTTTCAAAATGAACACCACCCCTCCTGTTATATGTTCAGTCAGAACATAATGCCCCTCCTCTTTGGCTATCAGTTTTGTTCTTGTTGGATGAGACGGAGAAAGAGCAAGGTTACACGGGGCGTCATATTAATGGGGCCTGTCATGCGCGCTGATCGTCTTAGGCGTGGAGGAGGATGAGCGCTCGAAAGGTGTTGTCTTCAAATAGGATTTCTGCAAGTGAGACATCCTTGTTGGGTGATATCCCCCTCCGAGCAGCCACTTTCTTATAGAATGATCTGTTATTAAGCAAATGAAGTGCTGTGGGCCCAACGTTAAATCCCTCCACTTTGTCATGGTGTGCTCCCACTTATCACACCCTACTCCCTCATTCTTTCCTGATGCTCTACCCATTTCAACATGTTATAGCTGCCTTGTATTTGAAGTCAGCCCCCCTCCACTTTTGTCACGTATGACACAAGGATTCCAAGTTGTAATCAACGACTCCTTAAAAGGCGCATTGATCTTTAAAAAAAAAAAAAAAAAGGAAGTAGGCTTTTTCTCCTGAGAGAGATAAAGTAAAGAGTAGGCCCACTTTAAAAAGCAGGATCTCATTTGCTATCCCTTTAAGATTGGCTTTTTATATAAGCGCATACACTGCAAAACAAGTAGGTTGAAGGTTGCAATGCATAGATGCATTTATTTTCAATTATAATCACATGAGGAGTCGTAAAGACTTTTTTCAATCATGTATGTGTTGATAAAGTTTTTTTCTCTACTTTTGAATTAAACCTAAGTCCTCTTCATTGTATGTAACTTATACTCATTCTTGCAGGTGTCTTTTGGATTACAGGTGCACTGATGACTCTCATTACTAGAGGCCAGTCTTACCAATTTGGGCCCTTTCCCATAACATTTGCTGTCAGTCTACTGTGCCCTGACTGCACTAAAGAGAAATTTCTTCTTAAAGTTAGTTTGAAATGGGCTTTTTGTCCCACCCACCTCGATACATGATAGAGGAAAAAGAGGGGCAATTGTAAGGGGGCAGGACAGAGGGGGGATTGGCAGCTCTTGGAGTTGAATTGATTGCATTAATTGATATGCCGATATGTAAGCTTGTTACATCCACCATTGCTTGGGACGATGGCTAACAGGTCCAACTGATCAATGGAACCAATAAAGGCTTCATCCATTAATGAGCAATGTGGTAATTAATGTTATCCCTAAACCAATTACCTCAGGCAATGCATCTTAGTGAAAACACAGTACATAGTCCAACCAGGTTATCTCTGTTACACTCTTTGCTATTTTCTCATTCAGCCTCTTTAGTGCACTCTGAGTGAACATGGCTGGGAAGCTGTTATCTATCTCACAGCCCACAGAAACTCAATTTTATGTGATTCTAAAGCCCATCAAACTAATTGCAATTGTTTTGTGTAAGTATTTATATCTGATAATGTATTTAAATGATAGTACATTCTGTGTTGGCTGAGTGTTGAGATTATGGATTCAGATGAAGTAATCTACTTAGTTTTTCATCCTAATCCAATGCATTTTGTGTTTTTTTTTTTTAAGTATGGGAATTCAAGATTCAGGAGTTGAAACTTAACAGTCCCCTAAATCCCCAGGTTTTACTTTATCTTCTCTAAAATTCTGTTCATGTTTAGACTTAGCGCTCCCCATTGTTCAAGCAGCAGAAAAGTTAGTTAGATTAGTTAGATTTTGACATTATTGACGAGACTTATTTTGGCTTTTTAAACCTGTTGGTTTGTATGATAAAAATGTGTGTGTAAAAAGTCTGACTGATCTGACAGTAGCTACAAAGAGCACGCAAGATAATCAAGTAACAAAGCACAACTTTTCCTGATAGCCATTTTATCTGTTCATGAACGATAGCAAGCTGATGAATGTTTTTTGATTTTGAAGATTATGCTGTTTTGAGCTCACCCTTTCATTTCTTCCATTACCCAAATACAATCTTTAAAACCGTCTTTACAAGTGTCACACTAATCTGTGTTGTTGTTCTTTGTTGTGATGCCGGAGCTGTACTGTGCCAACTCATAGACATGAGTAATGCCTACAATTATGACTTAATTCTGACATTGTAGAGGAATTCTGTTTGGAATATACTGAGATAAACAACATAAAAAAATAATTCTAATACTGAGGCATTATTACCCAACAGATCTAACAGTATAAGAAGCAGAACAAAGTGTGAGATGATGAGTTATTAGTTTGGACAAGCCCTTTAGACCAAAATCCAGTTTATCTAATGGGTGTTGCAGAAGTGCAGAAAGGTCCATCTGTCTCTCTGCCTATTATCCAAAGCCTTAATCGGGACTTACAGCACAGCAGGCTAAATAAACAGTAAGTAAGTTGCTTTGGGTAGAGGAACGTCAATGCCTGCAACTTGCTCAAGCCTTTCCTCTGAATGGTTCTGTATTGACCCCTCAGCCCCCCCTGAGAATTCCCTAATTGAAAATTAATATTGAATCAATGATGCGGTCCATTTGCATATTGATTATAAACATCCAGGAAGGCACCAAGTATGTCTGGGATCAATAGGGCCCTTCTGCAGCAGGCCGAGTGCACTACATCACATGGCAGAAGCCTGCTCCTGAGGTTAATGACTGCTGCTTGTTAAGGAGCTCTTGTCAGTTAGAATCCAGCTGCAGAGTCTTTTTTTTCCAAAGCTGGCGGCAGGTGAACTGTGAACGAGGAGGTACATGTGACAGGGAAGTCAGGAATTTGGGCAACCCCTTAAGCATGAAGTAACATAGAACCCAACTCTAACTCTTCATTCTATATGTTAGTTATTTTGAAGCATCATTGTTGCTACTAAAGTTTATGGCCTCTTTTTTGTATACTATTGTGTGTATTTTTTAGCCCTGCCAGCCTATCACTGAACCCTGACCACTCCATAAAATGGACCATAAAACGTGCATGTGTTTGCACTATGTGCTTGTGTGTGTGTATATATGTGTATGTTAGAAGGGGTTAAGGAAAGGAGGCTGATTAGAGATAATGCCAAGTATTTCCATCCTCTGAGGGAAGTTAAAAACAATATTAGGTAGATCAAAAAGGCTGTTTTTTAATTTGAAATGAAACTTTCACAACATTACAACACAAATAGACCCAGAATCCCCTACATTCGAGCACCGATCAAGGTTCAACACATACATTCCTCTCCCGAACTCTTCATAACAGTTTCCACATGTTGAAGAGATGTTAAAAGGAGGAGGTAGAGGAGAAGGGATAGCACTGGTTTAAGATAGATAAAAGTGAGGGAAGATGGAGAAAGTGATCTCTATAAAGCTATCTTCATTGGTTACTTAAGAAATTAATTCCAGCTATATCTGACTGATTGGTTTAGAGGCAATATTGAAGCCTGTTTCGATGAATAGAGCCCTCCCAAACTGGGCGACGGGAGACAGCAGACCTGGTGTGAAGCACATGTGTTAACAGCTTATTCTCCAGTCTGTGAAAGACAAGGTCTTGAATTAATGGCTCTTTGCAGTTTATGTCCACTCTCGCCTTGTCATAGCCCCCCACCCCAGCCCCACTCCCTGCAACGGGAGCTAGGGTCTGGGAGCCAAGAATGGAGTGCTGGGGACCAGAAAACCAGACTGCATCTGATTGCTTCATTACAGGCCCTTTCATTGACTTGGTTGCACTGAACTGATGAACTGAGGCAGTGGACAAGAGCACATAATGGGAAGAAATGAATTCCTATCACAGCCTTCTCAGGAGGCCACCGGTCCTTGCTTGAGCCAACAGAAGCAATGGTTGAATGAAGAGGAGGGGTCTGTATCCGGGCCTATTCATGAGCCAGAGGCAGGATCAAGACTGGGGACATGATGGAGCTTTAGGATGTTGGATCAGTACACAGGGGAAGAACCGCAAATCCATAGAGAGCCATATTATTGCAGGCAGCGTGTTTTAATGATTAGTTTGGTGATTAGTGTTTGCTTTCTCCTGGTAACTGACACCCTTGGCATACAATTTTTTCAATTGTTTATTCCAGCAGTCCTCCAGAGGCAGACCTCTGCTAGTTAGAGTCCCTGCTTTAGGCCTCATAGTTGCACCCAAACACCAACCACTAAGATGAATAATTAATTTTGTACCTTATTGGGTTCTCACCCCCAACTCTCCAACCTCTGGCTAATGAGTGAGAAGAGTCTTTGGCAGCGAGGACAATAACAGCATCCATTATGAAAAAAAAACTACAACAGCAACACTAACAACCAAACATGCATGATAGAAATGCAAGATGTTGTTTCACACAGTACCAATTTAGCAGCAGGGTAGGTCTCTGTAGGGTAGAGGTTGTTAATCCCTGACCATGCCTTAGAGAGGGTTGGGACTCCACAACTCGGACCCACTAATTTCCATAACTCTATGCACAGTCAGCATTAAACAGATGAGCAGAGGGGTAGGATAAACTAGTGTTTTACAAATGCTGCGGTTGTGATTCATAGAGCATTAATAGTTCCCTTTAAAAGTTAAAGTCACCTCAAATTATGTAGCGTCGTATCATCATAATATCCCTCAAATGTGCATAAATCAAATATCCATTGAGTGTAGGGTTGGATGATGGGCCTATCAGGTACCGTAACACACCTTTACTACCAGTGTGCTCTGCTCTCTCCTCTTTATCCCTGCCATCAAGTCCCCGCGCCATTCATACCTGTTCACTCAGCACAAAATGGATGCTGCAAAGCTATTTAATTGGCCTCCACCTCAGAATCCAAGGACATGTAAAATGTCTCTTTAATATCTATTCCCCTCCAGATGTTCTTGACCGTGTGTAAAAAGGAATGTACTTTTTAGTAAAAGGATGTCTTGTTGCATGTGGACATGAGACAGTCTTGGTGCACATCGTAAAGATATTTTGACCTCAGAGATTGCCACCGAAGCAATGCGGGTTTTCTCTTTTTAGCACAGGGTACATGTTACAAGAACCATATCAGACACTACTAGTCATTTTGGTCATTTTAGAACAGCTGGCCTGTGTTTTAGCCACATCATCAGTTCCCCTTTTTTTCTTCTTTCCTGTCTCGTCTTCTCCCTCTCCTGTGGCTGAGCCAAAGATAACTGAGTAGCAGTGTTTGACTGTAATCACTCCAAGTCTCCTTCTCTGGAGAGCAACACAGCGGGCAGCACAGTTCCACCCCTCTAGGAGCTTTCAGCCCACTTTCTCAGTTTTGTGGCCTGTTCCTGAACAATCAGACAAAGCAAAGTTTGCTTTCATGAATGTAATGCACAAGAACTCCCATTTAAATTGAATAGGCTTATAGTATTTAGACTGATGAAAATAGTCTAGATGTAGGTAGAAAGAGAAACAATCCAAACCACTTGAAGAGGGTGCACTAAACTGAAGAAGTGGAAGGAACAGTTGTTTAATAAACATATTTATTTTTGACATTTTTGAAAATAACAGTAAAAAAGCATACTTATTAGAATCACGTTGACGTAGGCTGGACATAAATGTACCACGAGATTACAGGATAAATATGATGCTTGTGTCAGTGCACCCCAAACCCATCATCTGGCCCAGAGTCTGTTTTGTAATTAAGGCTGTAAGGTGTTTGCATAATCAAATAAATATATAGTGCTGGCAGAATTATGTGATAATAAATTAATACATTACAAGTGAATAAAGAAGCAGCTAATTGCATGAGATGACTCTTTTCATTAGCTTTTGAAAGCAAATTTCATTATATGCATCACAAGCCATACTGCCAGATGAAATCTAGTTTAGAAAGTATGCAAATAAGGCTAAACTACTGAGTTAGAAAAACCATTAGAGTCTTAATTCTAAATCTGAATTGACATCTAGTTTTGCTTTTGTTATGGAGTGTTGATACTCTTTATTTAATCTGTTTTCATTTGAACAAAAGGGCCTGCCAGTAGTTTCAATAGCTTTGAGCCTTTTCAGGGGCATTTAGTATCAGTATTTTTAGAAGATGGAGAAATAATGGCTTTCTAAGTAGTTTCGGTTTGGACTTAACCTCATTAGAATATTTACACATGATATCTGAAAAGTGCATATGAATGCATGAAAGGTTTACAAACTAGCAATCAAGGTAATTTATGATCATTTTTGGCTCACAAAATACAGTACTTATTATTGTTGCTATTTTTTTGCGGCATACTTAATAATATATCTGACACTGATACATTTAGCATTTCAAGCAGAATGTAAACTTGTTTAAATGCATCTTCCATAGCCACACTATGAAGTTGGTTGATTATTTTGTACATAGTTACAGTGGTAAACAACCTGCATATTAGGCATTTAATGGCAGTAATACAGAAAGCAATCACGCTTACTTTGCTGTTCACAGAGAAAATAAACATTTCCTGAATCAAAAGGATCCTCAGACTACAGTTTAGGCTAATAGTGTGGGGTCTCGTACAGACATCTAGTTGTACGTCATTTGTAAAGGCTAAATGCTGATCAGTTAGAGAGGCCTTTCCAAGCTGTGTCCTGAGTGTGTGTTTTTGGGACTGCTCTGCTGCCAGGGAGTCTGATAGCTCTTGAATTATTTATCTATCAGGCTGCTGGACGGTAGTCACGGCGACCTAGGCCCCGTAGTGGTTGTCTGGCGACATCTCCCTTCAACAGCAGCCATTAACAAACAGGGGTAGGGGTGCTAATGAGCGGGGTGCAGTGTGTGCATGGGTCCAGATTTTTGCAACCTTCCAGCTCTTTCTAACACACAGACCCGCCACACTGAATAAAGACGCAGCAAAGATTTACAAAGATCTGAGTGCAGAACTTTTTAATTAGGAAGAAAAAAAGTGAGGTTAGAAAAAGAAAAAGATTGAAAAAGAAAGATAGAAACAACCACCCGTTTTCCTATTAAGGAGAAATGTCAAGCGCAGTGGTGAAGCAATAGTCTGTGTGCATCCCTTTGTTGTCCTCCCTGACATTGAAGGCTAATTTTTCATGGTTATTTGAACTGGAAAATGAAAGAGAGGTTTGTGATTATTTCCTATAAATGACAACACAATCGCATTACGCTTCAGTACAAACACAGAGAGGATATTGCCTTTTCATATTTCATGTGAAAGTAATGGATGGGCTATGCAAAGAGGAACAGAAAGAAAGACAAATGGTGAAAGAAAGCTCGCTATGTTTGATTTGTATTAGAAACCGAATGGATGGAGGTAGGGAGATCTTTTTTTCCAATAAGTGGTTGTACTCTCATGGATGTTTTAAAGTGCCTGTGCAGTATAATCATTGGATTTCTTTACCAATTAGCTATCAGCGACCAGCCAGGTGGTAGTTAGAAGAAAAGTTGCCCCGCATATTCATTTAAGTCTCTGTAAAAATATATATCCATGGTGAGGCACAGTCGCCATCCATAAATGTATAGCTCTATGATGTAATAAATAGAAATAAGTGTAATAAATAAATAAGGTGATACACTACCACACCAACCTCCACCTTTCGTCTCTACTAAACTAAAACATCTGAACTTTGCAGGCCGGTCGACCTTTGAGAGCAACCACACATAAATTCTACCCTATATTTTTCATAAAATTGATTAGCGAAATTGGTATTCATAACCTTGTTGAATTCTGTTTTATCTCTGCGTACGCTTTCATAAACAAACAGACGGTCAAGCTCAAGGCTTTGGATGGAAACAGGGAGGCAGTATGACCATAGAGGAGGATGGCAAACCAGACTACTCTGGAGGGGCATGCTGAGAAATATGTTTGTGTACTTTAAGTTTACACAGATTGAAGAACAGGGTGCAAACCCTCTGCCGGCAGGACTCATGTAAATAGGATTCATGTGGGAGCTATGAGCCGGACTCCTAGCACGCGCAGAGGTAGAGGCTACATACATCCAACCATGGCAACATTGATTTTTCGAGCTAATACCTCCACAGAACAGTCCACAGGCAGATGGAAGCACTACAAAGATATGCAAATGGTACATTCGATAAATCGACAGACAGAGATCTTTTTCAGACAGTTCACTGTACTGGTCTGCAGTGCCTAAAAGGAGAGATAAACAGATAAGTACCTGTTAATGGACACAGACATACACAAGCGTGCGCTCTAAGACAAACACACGAGCACCTGCCTGTTACCTGGGAAAACTAGGATCAATAGAAGAATTTCATGTTAAGCAGAAGTGCTTCAAAATAAAAAAAACATCAAATAAGCACTGGGACGATCCAGCATTAGCTTTTAATATGAAAAAAACTATTTTAATGTGCAACACTGTATTTTCAATTTTCAAGGTTTTCCTCTATCCTGTCTATGATTAAAAAAAAAAGAAGAACAAACTGTGGGTATAGTCATATTCAGTGAACTTATTAGGTAGATATGAAACAAAAGCTGCTGGGTGTATGTCATATATAATAGATGTGGGCTGTCTTGTTAAGCCCAGCAGGCTGTATGTGACTGTGTCTCTGTGGAGAAAGGCTCTGAAGCTTGCTGTACCTGGTAATTAAAGAGAGTTTGTGGCAAAAGCCAAACATCAGGAGAGATGAGCTATGAACAAAAGAGCTGTGACAGTTTCAGGTTATGTGATTTTTGTGTCCCTTTTTGCCAAATGAAAAATCAATACATTTTCCGGGTTATACATATTCAGAGTGTCCACCATGCTTCTGCCCTGATGGAGACGGGCAGGGGACTGTTGGCTGAGAGGGGGGATGGGGGTGGAGGGGGGAGAGTCGCCTGTTCGCCTGTCATAACTGTACCATCGTATTTTCCAACCCACTGGTGAATATTTCAGAGTTGATGTGATTGCCCTTCATGACAGCAGTGATGCTTTTTTGCTTTTTTTCAGAAACCCCTTCAGCCGTCCCCTCACTCCCACCCCAACTCTGTTTGGTTCCTCTGAATAGCCGCAAATAGGTGAAGGCATTGTGGTTTGAGCTTGAGGAAAAAGATGCATGAACAAAAAGAGGTTTATTTAAGAGGAGGCAGCAGTGGAGGACGATAAGCATAAATGCAGGGCGGGGGGTGGGGACAGTGGCAGAGAAGCAGAGAGGCTCTTTGTCCTGGACAATATCCCCCAGGCAGAGTAGATGGGAGAGCATTGCCCAGTGATGCTTTTGCCCCCTATCCAGGCTTTTAGCCCACCGTCCTAGCAGGGAAAAGTACAGCCTGCATCTTCCATTGTGGACCTAATATGTGTTAGTTAGCAGCCATCGTCTTGGGCATTCAAGGAAGTCAGTGTTTTGTGTGTGTGGGTTTGTCAGATGGGGCAGAAGAGTGAGCAGTCCCTGAATGCTCAGTCCCTGTGTAGCCACATTAACCTAGATCCTCCTCTCCTTCATCACTCAAGGAAAACACAAAGAGAAAAGAACTGGAGCAGCACTCACTTTATCCACTTTATTTGTAATGTATCTAAACATGCCATTATCGTGAAAAAGTATTTCTAATTAGTATGATTTCCCATGAGGTAACACATTAGGGAAAATATTTAATACTTTACATGGTACTCAATAGTGGTTTCTAATTTACCAAGTTTCGAGAGCATGGAAAGTTGTGAAATTAGCTGCTGTAAGTGCACTTTTTCAATGAGCATCCTTTAAAATGGCCACATTGACTTTGAAATGCAAGGAGGATCAAATTAAATGTTGCACAGGACCCATGGGCTGGTGTGATGTCGCAGTCACCTCCGGGAGAGTCGTGGAGGAGGGGTTGCTGGTTATAAGGCAGTATGAGCTATCACTGCTGTTTTTGATTAACTTGCTGTTTAAAGTTTTTTTTCTTTTCTTTCTTTTTTTTTCAGTTATTAGCTGTCCTACCTCAGTACCCCTCCTTTGCTCATTGCACCTCCTCCTCCACTACCCCTGTTCCTCTTGCCCTCAGCCCCGATGAAGACACAAAGTATTCATTCACATTTAGATCCTGAGGTCACAGCAGGGCCAGCAGGGAGAGGCCAGAGAGTCCCCCCGTAGACAGGTCAGGAATCTAACATGTAACTCCGACCAGCAACGCTGAGGTAGCTTACTCTTCTTTCCTTTCAAAATGTGAAAGTGTGTGGGAGGGAAGGCGTGAGGGCATGCGTGAGAAAGAAGAGTACAGAGACAAAAATACTTCATTTTGTGTGCATGTTAGGTATGGTGTTTGTTGCATTTTCTGACTTCTTTGCACATTGTTTCTGGGGTTTTTTATTTACCATTTAATTTGTTTGAAATATGATCGCTTGGATTTTTAAATATATTTTCTAAACAAAGTCTGTGTGAATGGATTTTCATCTTCATGCACTTCAATATTAATGTTTTTTCAAGTCTTTTTTTTATTTGAACAAAACTGGTTCTATTTTAATTCAGCATTCTGTTACTGTTGTGCGTTGGCCATTATTGTTTCTGCTAACACCATACTGTGGTTTATTGGATGTTCATAAGCAATGGGCTATCTCGTCTCTGGCCAGGTTGTGGGCATGTTTTGCTCAATTGTGGTTTTATGAGGTGTAGCTTGTCAGGACGTAAGGAGAGAGCTACTGTGAGCATGTGTGTTGGAAAGGGGGGGTTGACAAGAACTGGGAGTTTTTTTCCTGTGTTGTGTTTTTAAAGGGGGGGGGGTCTTGTGTATGGGGTGCAGAGGTGCTGATATGAGGAGCGGACAATGCATGAAAGCCCTCAGCATGGGTCCCGTGTCTCATTGTCCCATGGTACCCTCCTGTCACTTTCATTTTGCGCCCTCTGGTCCAGAGTCAGGCCAACTTTGATATAAGGAAGGGGTGCAAAGGATGATGGGGGAGGAAGAGGGGGATGTTTAAAAGAAGAAGTAGGGGAGAAAGATGGAGTCTGTGAAGTGTGAAATAAGATTGCTTTTTATCCGACAGCGCAGCGCTAAAGAAAAGGAAGCTGTCCGGTGCAGGATAAAGCAGGGGGAGCACACCTCTCTGATTTACAGTGTGGCCCTGTGACACCTGGTTAAAAATGATAACAACAGCCTCAATAATGATAATGAGAGTAATGAGAGCTTAGACACAGAGCTCTTCACAAGAGCCCAGAGAGAAGCAGAGCTCAACCTTTGCTCCCAGAACTCAAGAGCCATGGAGAGGGAAAAACTCAGCTCAGCCCCCGCGATGGTTCTCCGGGACACACGAAAGGCAAGCCTGAGAGCGGTGTATTTGACTCAGACAGTGTGTATGCAACAAAAAGAGCAGACTGTAAAAGGAATACAGGAGCCGTTCTCAGGTACCTCTGGAATACTGCATTTTAAGAAAGGCAGTTACCATCATAGCAGTATATTCAGCCGAGGCTGAGGACGGAGGAGGAGCCTGACCCAGTGAAAGATATCTTAGAGTGACTATTATTACTTGCTCCTGCTCTTCTCTACAGTCTGGGAAGGAATACTGGAAAGTGCAGTGGTTACCATCAATTATTTATTAGGCCGTTTGTGCTTGTCAGTCTGATTAGCATTAGTGTAATCACTGCTCTTCAGGGGAAAGGAAGACTGCTCTCTCTCATCTGAAGGTAATCTTGCCATTTTCAGTATCTCATCTTCACCGGACGGCTCTTGCATAGCATCTGCTTTTGTCATCTCCACATATTTCTTTCCTTTTCCCCTTCCCCGTGTGGTTCTGTCTGATGCTGCTCAGCCCCTTCCCCCCGCACTTCATTAATGTCTGTGAGCAAGTTGGTCTCTCCCAGCTTGTATAGAGTGACACCTATGGGTCTGATTAAGCCTTTGCACTGACTGGCAAAACTCACAAGGGGAAGACCGCTAAGCGCCTCGATGTTGTACGAGTGTGTGCGTGTCTGTCTGGATGATCTGAAACAGGGAGCCCGTGAACTGTCCCCACTGAGTGACTGGCAGAGGAGAGCTGATATTTATACGCTCAGAACAGATGAGTTTAATCTCTGAGTCGGCAATGGGCTTATTCAGCTTGCATGATTAGATTAATGGAACTGTTTCATATCATTGTATTAGGATGGTTAATGAAGACAATTAATTAGAAGACAACCTTCAGGCTATTGTCCTTTACATCTTTCAGATTTAGGTTAGAAATGGCCTGCTGCCATTGCTTTGAGTGTTTCTCCTAATCTATTTTCAGAGTTAATCTACGGCTACAGTTTTAGTGTCTCTTCCATTTGCATCCTACTCTTAGGCCACTCATGACCTTTCATTAATTATAGTCAGCCTAGCTTTAATCATTCTGTAATGCAGTTGTAGATGAGACGAGAAATGGGCAAATTTGCCACTTAAAGATGTAACAGTGCTCCTGGAATTATATGTCTGCTTTTCTCCATAAATTATGCATGGAGCTCTGTGTTGTGTGTGCTAAAAGTGTCATACATGTTGAATAGTAATGTTGTCTATACATCTTGATGAAGATGTGTACACAACACAAGGAAAAAAATATCAGTGCACACATGTGCATGTGAAGTGTGTGTTTGCCGGATCTTGGGGGTGGGAACAAGGAAGCTGAATAGCTTCAGAATGTTGGCTGCCTATCACAGTTTTTTAAGCGCAAAGTGTGTATTAATGTGTAGGTGGGGAATTAGTCTCACTGCATGTGTCACATTGCTAAGAATTGACACCTTGGCCTGATTTTAAAGGTGAAAAAATTTTTACCTGCGGATTATTTTGTAATCTGAGCACCTATACAGCTGTAAAGAATCTTAATCCTCACACAGTTGCGGAGATTTATGCAAGCAGGAGTTAGATGGATTTTGAGACTCCGCAGCTGCTCTCTGGTTTTCTGGGAATGTTTAGGATCCGCCTCACCAGCCTGGGATGGGCTGCGCTGGATGAAATTCATAGGTTGCCTTGGAAACATAATAGAAACATGGTTAGAAATAAAAGAATAAAATATGTTCACGCGCAGGCTCTAAGGAAACACTAAAATACACTTTTCTCAAACAGTCAGTCATCTCCCTTAAATATTTTTATTTAAACACAGGATCATCGGAATGGCTTTTAGCAATAATGTGTAACAACAAAAATCCATGAAACTATCACTCAGCTCAGACAGCTGTTTCCTACTGCAGCTGTATCTGCGAGCAGTAAATGAAGGGTATTGCCTGACTTTAACAAAAATAGCCTTTTTGTCCATAGGCATGTAGTTGTGTGTACAACATCATCCTAAACTTCAATCAACTGTAACCTAAAAAAAGGATCATTTAAACATGCGAAAAAAATAGCTTAAATTTGTTTTCTGGGTTTTTTTTCGAGGAAATTATATGAAATGATTAAACAATACTGAATGTATTTTTCATTTATAAAAAATAGAAATAAAAAAAACTTGTATGACTAAGGTTTTCATCTATTCATTCATTAAAAAATAAAGGTGCTTCTGAAGATTTTGAATCACAACATGACAATGTCGAAATACCTCAGATGTATGATTTTTACCGTATATATGTGTTAATTACGCTTACTTGAGCTAGAAAATATGATAGATGTTAACATATCCAGTATTTCACAACTGAAGGGATAAACAGTGTGTGATGAGGGATAATGTAACATCATAAAAGTGGTTTTGGCTCTGGCTAGTCATGTGGCAAGCTAAGATTGGATGTGTGATGACTGCAGGGCTGAATACTTGAACAGGATATTTCAGTAGCTGTTGTAGTTTTGTCAATATATCAATAGCTCATAGAGTAGAGACCAAAGCATGAAAGCATTTTCAAAAGAGCATTTAAGTACATTTGCTGAGAATTAGCTGACTTGTGTAATAACTGATAGAGCCTATTGACTGCGGCCTAGTTTACTGTTGTCAAATCAATGCTATTGCATGCAAGTCCCTCTACTTTTAAACAAACTTAACTGGCAAAGAGGATGTTCAGGGGGCACTAGAGGGATATAAACAAGATTGATGCTCTTTTTATTATCTGTTTTTGCTATCTTTTCCTCTGTGTGTTACTTACAAATGGCGTTATTGGATATCCATTGTTTGGACTTCGATGCTCCTAAATGGCCTGATATATCGAGCTGAGGCTTTTAAGGTGGTTACAGGGGATTTCTGCCTGTGACTTGGCATAAAAATAAAATGAATTGTGGCTCTGAAAGTTTTAAATATTCATGACTTTTTTATTTTTTTGCCATCGTAGGATAGCAGAAGTGAAATAGGGTTTGTATTGGTAAGTAATCTAGCAGTTTGCGTCAAGGGACAGTAAAGTGTGTGTGTCTATGTGTTGTGTGAGTGATAGAATAGGGTCTGATATAAGGTCTTTCACTTGAAGGATGCTGCTCACACAATTATTTTTCCATCTGCCCACTTCAGGCCACATCTGCGCTTTTCTTCCCCCGCAGGTTTATGTCCATATTAAGCAGAAAAATAATAACAATAATAAGAAAAAAATATATTTCTCCCCTATTCCCTCATATTTCAACTCTGATTTTTATCATTTAAGTCAGAATTGATTTTACAGCGATGATCGGACAGCACAGGACAGAAAGCAGAAAGCAGATTCTGCCCTCTTTGTCTGCTAGCCTTGCAACTGTGTGTCAGCAAATGTAATTGTTGCAAGCTCCTATAGAAAAAAATGCTACCGTCCCTTTAAGTGCTTCCACCAATTCTGATGGCATGGTGATTTACATATCCCGTTCTCCCTCCCCCTTCAGGAGAGCTGAGCGAGGATGTGGAGGCTGCCAGTGAGACCACCACAGACCAGGAGGACCAAACCAAAGACAGAGAAAGTGGGGGGGAGAAGGAGCTCACCAAAGGGACAGGTAAGGCCAATATTTACACACATATTTAGGGGATGCTGTTCACAGGACTTCTATGGCGATGCAGCTGAATGGTGCTGAACAACAGGCCTTTTGTCCGATTAAATTAAACATATTCTAACAAAATAAATTTGAAGTATTGAAGACACTCTATTAAAACTCCCTGATCTAGTTTTTAAATACTACACTTTCATCCTGCTTGTTTCCATGTATTAAACCTTACCAAGTGCAATGCACTCAGGATAAACTGTCAATTTATGTAATATGTTCAGGTGACATGTGACCCGTGTTTTGTTTTTACTCAGTAGGTGAGCAGGGCCTCTATGTGCAATTCCAAATTTGCCCAGTGCACACACATCTGTTTGCATCACCTTCTTCTCAACTTTGCAATGGTGCACACACAGAGGGACACAGAGAACACTCTTGTGTTGAATTTGATCAGATCAGGATGGGTGTCTCTGTGTTCCTCTCTAATGAAAGGTATAGGTAGTGACTCCTGAGGGTTGGGCTCAGTGTTGGGGAGGAGCTTTAGGCCTTAATCTCTGATCAAGCAGGCTGCTTTTCTTTTCTGTTTTTTTTTTAATTGCATTTGGAACATTTTAGGAAACTGTTTAGGTTTTAACGCTCCAATTTATTTACATTTTTACTGTTTTCTTTTTTTTCAGTGAGGTTATAGCTTCATTTTACATGAAATGTGCAGATGTTATTTCTTTGATCGGTTGGACTAATAATGTTAATGATTACATGAGCATAGTGAGCATGATTTATGGTTTGAACCTTATGTGGATGTCTGAGTTTGAGTGCAGATGGGGGCTGTCTGGAAGGCTCTATAACAGATAAAGATGATAACACTGATAGCTGAAGTACACAGCCAGTTGAGGCTCCTTAAGTAATTGTGATTCCATTGTTGATAGTACTTTAACTAGAGGAACTAATTAAGCAAGAGTAGTTTTTGTAATTGTATTAAACCATTAAGACCTGAGGCGCCTTCTAAATATAGGAACTACCACACCCACAAAATGGATCAGGTCTTCATGCTCCGAAAGCACATCTATAAGTACGTTGATAAAATGCATGGAGCAAGTTGTAAAAACAAGACTTTTCTACGGATTGACAGAGGTTTGAAAACAAATACAACTTTAAATGAGAAACAAGTTTAGTTTAAAACTGGATGTTGCCCCACAAACTGTGTGTGCATCACTGCATCTGATCATATTTGTAATGCATTGTTTGCTGATTGTGTTCAGATTTTCTGAGCAGTGTAAATGAAACATAGTTTCATTTCTCTTTTTCATGCACCATTTACTCTGTACGCCAGTACAACGCTGGCAGTTAAGACATCTGTTATTGAATATAAGAGATTTTTGATAATGATGACAGTGAACAGTTACAGGCCTGGATATATGCTTTTCACTTGTCTAACTTCTTGTGTTCCTGCAGGATGTTTTGATTCACACTAGTCAGGTTAAAAGCTGGAAAACAATTCAGACCTTTTGCATACCTAAGTTTTTATAAAGTACAGCAGAAAAAAAAAAAAAAACTTCATCACAGTGTTTGAAGCCCAGCTTTTGTGAAATGTCTTTGATATTCGAACTTCTATTTTAAATGAGGCTGAGTTGTTTGTGCTCTTTGAAAGGACGACACTTCTCTTTGATGGAAGAAATAATGATATGCATGCCTGACTGAGTATGGCTAAAAGTATGTTTTAGCACATCAAAATAAAGCACTTTAAAAAGCATTAAAATGAGCTGGCCGATTAATAATTCACTCATACCTGTGGTGCACAGGAAGACGACTCCTCGCATTAGGATTCCTCCTTTTTGAAAGGCATGCAATTTGATACAAGCATATTCAGTTCCTTTCCTCCCCTCTGTCAGTCGCTAATCACCAAATAAGTGTGTTTCTGTGTTTTCACAAAGGAAATATGTGCTTGCATATGAAAAATTTACAGCTTCCCAGCAGCTTATTAGAAACGCTTAGTTAAAAATAGCATTGCATTAGGGAACCAAGTCTGAGGTTCTGTTTGATGTCAGTGCAAAGGTGGGTGGGTAGGATGGCATGGGGGGGGGATTCAAGGCTCTGTTGTCAGCAAAAGGTAGACAGCTGTAGTTTAATGGAATGGTCTTTGTGGGCTTCAAACTTTCTTTGACTAATGAATGCAATGCCCATTCAGTCCTAGTGTGGAAAGCCTGTCTTGTTGGGTAAATGTTAGGAAGACCTCACAATGCATTTAGTAAACAGAGGAGCACTTGTTTTAGTTGGTGAGAGTCTGGAAATTTAGCGCAGTAAGTACAGAGATGCTGTGTGTTTGTTAAAATATGGCGTATGAGAATCTTGGCCAACCTGTTATTTCTGAGAAAGGTGCTCAGCCTCCCACTGGCTGAGGCTTTGCAGTTTCCAAAGTCCATCATTAGAACTACTGAAGTACTTCTCATCGTTGTCATTTAGCTGTTGGAACAGAGTGCAACATTGTTCCTTTACAAATGACAGTCACTGTCAGATAGACAGCATTAGTGAACAGAAAAAAAAGGCTTCCTTTCTTTTTTAAAGGCACTGTCAATCTTGTTTTCTCTTTCTTGTTTCACAGCTCCTCAGTATTCATTAAAATCATTTAGAGGTACATCAGAGACTGTTATAAAATGCATATGTATTTGGCTTGTCATCTCTTGAAAGACACCTTTGTTATTGTCTTGTCATTTTTATTTACCTCAGCGATAATACATAGATGTGCATGTAAAGGCATACAAACGTATGTAAATGTCATGCGCCAGAAAACACTGCCCACAATAGGAGGTGCAACTTTTTTGATTATACATTATATTATCATTAAGTATATTCTGTGCTCAAGCAGAGGAACGCAATTTAAATGTGAGTAATTATAATTGGAATTCTTTACCATCAGTGTATTTGGTCATTGATGTTCGTGTGTGAACTAAATTATCTGTCACGATTAGTGATTCAAAGGGTCATTTTTAATACTAGGTATGAAATATGTATTAATGGATAGGCACAAGCCCCTTTCCTCTTTCCTTACCCAGTACCCAGTAGAGACCCAGCTGGTTAAAGGGAAGAGGAGCAGTATATATAGGTTCAGTATACAGGATCCTCACCTTCATTAAATCAGTTGGTGTTTTTATGCAGCAGTTGAATGTATGGGAATACAGCAGGGAGTGACATGGGCATGAAGGGAGTGTAGGTTAGAGAAAAAGGTGAAGGGAGCCCAAGTGATGGAGGAACAAAAACGGGAAATATAGATACACCTGCAGACTTGGACAGAGTGTGGTTTTATATTTTTAACAAAAATCTATGGCAAAGGTTGTACTGAAAGCTATAGTTAGGTTGTGAGGTGGCATTGAGAATAGGAAGAAAAAAATGTATTGTCTTTGTTCTGGGGTTTGCTGGAAAATGATAAATAATTATTTTGTGAGATGGAGGAAGCAGGGTTTTGAAAAATTATATTTCAGTCCGGGTCATCCACATCATGAGACCCATAGTACCACAGAGACCAGACACACTTATATGCAGGTCAAGTAAAGGTGAACAGGAAACACAGAATTAATATATATGCAGTATTTCAATATTATATATATATATATATATATATATATATATATATACATGCGTGTGTTTATTGTAGTTTCGCACATCTGTACTTAACAGCTACATTAATTATTTTTTTCTACCTTCCCAAATTCAGAGTCTGCCTGTTACCATTGTTAGGCTGAGTGTGTAGGTGTATTGTGACATAGTTTTGTTGAGCACCAATTAAAAGTGACATGCAGGTTCAAATTTAGCATTCAATTAGCCGTGCCACACAGTATTTACAGGAGCATAACTGTTACTTTCAAAACATTCAAAAAACACATTGTAGACTGTAAAGCGTTTGTTGTTGGGATAGTAGATAGTGAGATTGTTATAACTGCACTCTTCCAGTGAGATGTTTGTTATATAAGCTTTTTTACTTGACTGTACCTGAACACACATGTAAGACTTCGACTTCCTCTTTTTCCTATATTGCATTCGCTGCAGGTTTTTCACAAAGAATAAAAATACTGTTAAAATCAAACCTAAGAAACAGTCTTAATAAAGACTGAGCGACCACAGTAGATATGCCTGCTAAAAAGACGTGTGTTTGTGTTGAGCTGGTGTCACGAGCACATGTGCACATTCATCTGTTCTGTAGGTAAAAGAAGCAGATGTGTTTTACACTGTGGCTGCTGAATGCAATCTGTATAATGAACCAGATGATTAGCATCCCCTAGATGCAGGATTGTGGCATTGCAGTCTGCTCATTTTTTTTTATATGGTTAGTGTTTTGCAGTTGCCCTTTCAGAGACGCACATTCAAATTATTGCGAGTTATTCTCTAAGCAATGATGCATATATGCAGATTTAATTTTTGCTCCGTTTGAAAGTTGAAATTGCATGCCCATGCTGTAATTAGATTATTCAAGTTTATGTTATTGTTTCTTTAAACTGCGTGCCATTCAGAGCAGTGATTTGTTGTTGCTTTTAAGCGGTGAAAATGTTTACATATTCATGTCACGTCCTGAGAGGGTTTGTCATTTCTCAAATTATAATTCCTTTTGTCTTTGAAGATAATAGGCCATAAATTGTCCTTGTTTGTGAGGCACCTCCCTGAAAGCCTGGTGTTTATGAGTTTTACCACAGGGTTTTTAACAGCCAAGCGCTGTAGCTGTGTCCTGCAAAGGTGAATAACTTGTCATCCTGTTGTTCACTGCCGCCTGTGGATTAATAACAACTGTGCTAACAAATATCTTTGCTTCATTTAGGCTGCCTAACTCACCATTTCCAATCCCTAATACATTATAGAGTTTGCTGTTTTGTTCTATAAAAGAAGATTCGGTCTTGTTATATTTGTATTTTCTGTCTCAGGTTCTCAGTTTAAAATCTCTGTGTTCTTTCTTTTTATAAATGCAGAATAATTACCTCAGAAATGTGAGATAAAATGGAGTACACGCCGCTATTGCTCTGGGCTCTGACACAGGCTGTAGATTAAAAAACCTGGATAGAAATGGAATAAAAAAAGACGATATTCAGGTATTGTTTGCATAGCACAGAAAGAAAATGACTTGTAGCGCTGGGGGAAATGAATCATCTCCATATTAATGGCCAGTTTGCCATGGGAGTAGAAGTAAGGATTTTCTACAGTGGAAAAAGAAGAAGGGTGGAAGGTCCCAGCAGTGTGAAGGTGAAAGGTTTTGGGGAATTTGGGATCAGTGAGCACACTTTTTAGAGAAAGTAACACGGGAGAATTTTACAACACAAGGGGCTTACAGAGCTGAAGTTTAACATGACTGTCAGACAGAGTAAGTTCTGGGCAAGGTGACAGTAAAGTTTTTAAGCTTTACTGACATGGACAGAATGAATACTAAGTTATGATTTTTGCAACTGAGGCCTGAAGCTGCCATGGCACAACAGGAACTGTTGTAATGACGCGGGAGAGACTCTGGCGATGATGAACACCTCATCTTAGTAAAAAGGAGGGGAATTCCCCTTCAAAACACCAGCAATCCCTTTCCATCTTCCATATACTTGCATACTGTTAACTCTCCAGAAAATTCCAGAATATGGATAACCTCTCCAAATGTAGATTAAGGGCAGATGTGATTTTGCACTCCTGGAAGATTTCAATGGTAGATGACCTCTTGTGGTTAATCCAGTCTGTGCTGTGTCAATCACTCTGTCCAGCAGCCATCTTTTTTCCCCTTGAAAGCACAGCAAGACTGCAAGGATTGCTCCAGAGACCAGAGCAGTACACTCACAGTCCCTTTGCTGCTTGAATAATACAGTGCAGCTATGAGACAGAGACAAGGTGCCAAAGTCCAATTCACTTACGGGACTCGGCGGCAGAAAAGCCTATGGTTTACGGAAAAGGGGCATGAATAAATAATCACCTAATTGACTCGTAGGTTTTTTTTTCTGCACTCTTGCTCTGGCTTTTGTGCTTTCACACAAAACCTAGCCCTGTGTATCTGTCAGAAGATGTTTGGTGAGGATGGGGCTCTGTGCCTAATGACCAGCAAAAGGGGTTAAGATAACGGACAGGCTCCTGAAAAGACATCAAGGTCCCTGCTAGAGGGTGGACCCCACAGTCGTCTTTTTTTGAGGCCACCATGATTCAGCCAACCACTAAGGTTTAATGCATAAACATACGGACGTTTTATGCAATTGTGAAGCTTTTTAAAGCCCTTAAAAGTCACACTAAATCATTCAGTGCAATTTGATGAAACTGCAACTTCAGTAAGTCTTTGCAGTGACTGCAGTATTATATATCCCCCACCCCACAAAAAACTGCAGGATTTCTTCCTATTCTTTAAAAAAAATAAAAAATTGTTGCTACTTTTAGAGATTTTTTTTTTACATGATTCTATTCTTCTACATAAAGCTTATGCCAGGGTTCCTTACTGCATTGAAGCTTGAATGGCATTCCTCGATTGTAAGTCACTTTGGATAAAAGAGTCTGCTAAATGACCAAAATGTAAGTATAGATGTATTTTATCTCTGTATCTAAGTAAAAAAGTGCACCTAATCTCTAATGTTGTCAGCTGTTGACATTCAAAACGTATCCCACTAGGGACAGTTTTTTTTTCTGTTCATTTTTGACAGTACATTGTTTCTGTGATAGTACCATCAGAGCACAATGTTTCGGTCATTGGTTCTGAACATCTCTTCCTATTGTTTGTTCACATGTGCGCATCCATGCTTGTACATAAAGAACTTTGAAAACAAAAAACCTAAAACTCCTTTTATCTCTATTTCATTCCTAGCTTTTCCGTGTTTCTGTCATTTTTTCATCACCCTTGACAGGAAAAAAAATAGGATATAGTAGTTAGATGTTAGTCATGGTGTCGGTGATGGTGTTGGGGTGTACTTTTCCTAACAGAACGCGATTGATCAGATTTATGGAGTCCTAATTGGCCGTGACGAGACAGACTGCGCCAGAGTAAGCTTCCACAGCTCTCCATCTGTCCTCACCTCACACACTTTCTCTCTCACCCACACTTAAACATAAAGCACCTGAACTAGACAACAGGTTTGGGGCCCTTTTACAGAGGCTTTCCAGCGCTTTAGCATAAACAGGCACTTGTTCCACCTCTTTGGCACTAATTGAGCAGCTGTGGAAGTATAATCGTTTCGTTTATTCTCTTAATCATGAGGCTGAGAGAATGCTTGATACTTACAGTAATCCAGCGCAGAAAGTAAGCTTTCTGCGCTGCATTTGCATGCTTTATAGCTCAGAGTTTACTGCTCTTTTTCCACAGTTAACGTCTTCCCCGGTTACAGAAGTAATCCCTAAAAATGCATTTACACATATTAATGATTTATTAGAGGGCATATTTGTTTCTTTTTCATTCCTTGTACCATTGCCAAGAGAGAAGTTATCCTTCTTTACCTTGTTGGTGTTGATGTTAATTATAGTCAAGAAGCTGCCTATTGAAATAATGAGCTGCTGAAGGAGAGAGGGAAACACCAGGTGCTGAGATGATGTTTCTTAACTATGATAAGCCATGTCGTGGGAAAGGGAATTCAGACTCAGAAACTCAGAAACAGGGCCTAATTTTTTAAGCGTTAAAGTGACCACAGATGATTGCTCTTGTTTTCCTCAAGAGATGAGTTCAGAGTTCATGGGGAAGTAAGAGAGGATTGAAGTGGAGTAGGAGGACGAATTGGCGAGGACAGTGCCATGACTGAGAGGTTAATTTCAGGGAATGGGAGGTTCCTTTTGTTTAACATTCCCTTTGTTTATTGGTGGATGTGTTTAATAGGATTGACTGTGACTGGACCCTAATAGGGTCTCCCAGGCTGATCCCGGTGTCTCTGGGAGATCTTGCAGGCTGCTCTGTCCAAAGCCAGGTCCCCCACTGGGTAATCGGCTCAACTGCCCTCGCCCTGATTGAAGCCGACATTTTAATGTCTGGAGCAGGACCGTGGTCAACCCTGTTTAACCTGACCCCCTACCATACCATGCCTCCTCTACCAGTGCCCTCTGTTCTCAATTTGCCCCACCAGTACTGTACAAATCAGGCCAAATTTAACTCTTTATGGGCTTGTTAGGGTTTTGCGAGACACCTCCTTAAGTTTCACAGCGAGTTCTTTTCACTGGTGACAAAGAGTGGTCTTACTGCAGCTCCCCCATACATGCTCTATGTGGATTTAGCTCCTCTGTGACAACATGCTAATCTGCTTGACTACTGTTATGCTTCTTTGTATGTCACCTGTACCTTGTCTTTTCCTTTATGAAATGGAGTAGTTTTAAAGTGGCTTGCAGGGGCACTTATGTGAGGCCTTGCTCAGTAGACACAGAAAGAAAGAGTTGTGTTATTTTCTAGATATCAGTGTTGTTTGCATTAAAATAATTAACCAGCAAAATGGTGTGTGAGCCAGGAAAACACTTTAAGTGTCTTTGCTTAAATGGCACTCACTCACCTGACTGCTCTTTTTTTTTAATACATTACATAGCATTCACGTTCTGACTGAAACAAAGAATCAAAAATATTTCCAAGTTTTAGCTACATCTTGACAAAGACATTTTGGTACTTAAAATACTGTGTGATGACCTCTTAATGCGATTTTTCTTAAGCAGAACTCTGACTTCTGGTTAATTGTCAAAAACATCAGAATTTTACCTTCTCCGTCAACACTTGGGATCTCACTGTGACACGGACAAAATAAGGTTTACTGCAAAAACATTGTTGATAACTTTCTGGTGAAAACCTTTTGTCCCTTACAGTGCTAGTATTAGTACATCAGGTTCATTTGAAAAATACCCTGTAGAATGTACATGCATTTGAAAATGTTTTGCAAGAATTGACTTTAGAGTATGACAGATTAACATATATATAAACTCAAATCTAATCACAGAAAATAATATTGAAGTAGACTGAGGCTGATGTGGATCTCCCTTAACTGCATATAAAGCATTGTTTGTATACCCTGTCTTTAGTGAAGAAACTCATTTGAACTGAAAATATGTGATGATGAGAAATATAAATTTGCACCTTGTGGCAGACCAGTATTTCTGTAAGCTGTTTATGGTGTTGTCTGACATCGAGACAGGCAAACACAGCAACAAAACTACTCATCAGAGTGCTGTGGTTACATGTCCCTCAGCAGCATGGAAGAACGAGTGAAAAGTCTGTGTATGTTTGGGTTTTTTATGCAGGCACAGGGTGGATAACAACACTTTCACTGCGTAATTCACATTAAATGCACTTATATCACATTTAAGGAAGACATTCCAAAGCCCTTTATCCACAATGTTATTGATTGACCTGCTCCCAGCTCGTCAAGCCCCAACCTCGTCTTAACATGTCTGCACTCTTTTCTCCATCCTTCCATGTTTGTGTGTGTATGTATCAATGTATTCAGCTTTGTCCGGCCACTCGGAACAGCACCAGTCGGATTCACCTATTCCTTCCAAAAGGCCCTCTTCGCGCACAGAGACCTCAGAGAGCCCGCTCTCCTCGAAGCGTCCCAGGCCAGCTGAAAAGAGGGCTGGGGAGCAGGTGAGTTTTATTCACCACAGAATTTTGTGAACATCGATGCCCTCTGATGTTCATTAAAACCTTGCTTTTCTTTGAATTAGGGGGTTCTTGCTAAAAGTTTTTCCATCATCAATTATCCAGCACTCATTATAAGTCTTAAACTTACTCATCAGTTCAATATAAATATTCAGTAATTTAGTTAGTTATCTCACATTATGCATATTTTCTTTTCAAATCTACTCAAAATTATTTAAGCTTTTCTGCTCTGGTAGCAGTGCTAATTGTGTATAAGGTGGAAAATCAATATAGCATTTGACAGATGAGAGCACTTTGAAGTGGTTGCCAGGACTCAGTGGTACTCAGTATTACACAGGTCTGTGATCAGAGAGATCTGCTTCTTGAGAGGGGGGCCCCACTTAGTCTACTGATGTACATGTTCTCTTTAAGCAAGCCCACCATGCTCAGTGCACCTATTTCAACCAGCTGACCCTGAATTTCTCTGGTCCTGTGTCTGCCAACCCTCAGGTGTACCAGTGCCCCTACTGCAAGTTCACTAACACGGACCTGAATCGCTTGAGAATGCACGTGATGACGCAGCACTCTGTTCAGCCCATGCTACGCTGCCCTCTGTGCCAGGACATGCTCAACAACAAGATCCACCTGCAGTTCCACCTCACACACCTTCACAGTGTGGCGCCTGACTGTGTCGACAAGCTCATTGCCACAGTAAGTCATATATTATTGTCTATTATACACAAATTTGAATCGGAAACAGTGCTATGGAAGTCTTGAGCTAAAGCTACTTATTAAGATATTTTCTTCAAAAAAGCTATACTTTTAAGTGTTCTTAAGCAACAGTTTTTTGTCTGTGCACATTGGCTGTTTTATCACATTGCGATTGGTGAAAGGGGGGTGGCTGGAGTTGTTTTGCAGGGCACTGCATTGTTATTTCTTTATGTAATTATTGTTGTTTATTCTATTTAGTTTTTTGCCATCTGATTGAATAGAGCAACAGTATAGAATGCATTGATAAGCCAGTAAATGGAAAAGTAATTTATAACTATAATGCTAAATCTGCAAGACATAGATATAATCAATACCATAAATAGCATCAATCCAAGTTTTGATTCCAGTTTCTCATAGTCCACTGTCCTATAAAGATAGCTCCATAGTTATTTATGTTTTGTATTGGAGGCAAGAAAACCCCAGCTAACCAATACTCTGGTATCAGCCCCGCGTTGCTACTTAAGCACATTATGGCCAATCATATTGCAGGCTTTGGGTCAGGTCAAGGACCAGTGTGAGCATTCAGCAATGTCAAGAGGAAGAGTACCTTACTCCTAATGAATCCCTCTGTCTGCAGTAGCTGCCTGCCTGTGAGAACAATTGTTACTCCTGCATTCAACGCTCTAAAATGCCAACATTCACCCCTTGTATAAAACACAAAGAATGATGTGAAATGGCTGCAGGCTTCATGGAAATGATTAGACCTTAGATCCACATTTCCTTTGTCTTTTTCATTGTCTTCATGCGCTCATCAGCAGAGTGCGCTTTAAATATCTCTTTTAATTAGTGTCATTTTGGGAAGTGAACTCACAATTTTTTTTTTTTATTATTATTTTTTTGGGAGGGTGTAGCTGAGGATGCGTAGGCATAAATATTGTGTCTATAATCACCTGTATGCCAGTCAAAACAAAGCCTTTTATGATGATTGCTACAATGATAATTGTGACACATATCAACCAGAAGTTAATGGACAGTTACAACACTTAATTAAATTAATTGAATTGAATTTCCTTTAAAAGGAATTAAGATGTTTGTATCCAATGCCACTCAATAAAATCTTACAAAAACACATGCAGAAAGCAACATTTATAAATACTGACATGTGCAGCAGTGCTAATAAAGGAAATAAGATGCTATATTTGTGGTGTTTGTAGCTAGAGTCATCAATGACTCTTGAGCTAGATTTATATCTGCTGCAGTGCACTGGTGCAACTTCTTCTACCAAGAGAGAAATCCTTTTGCTTCCTTTAATGCCCATCAAGGACGAATAAAATTTTATTTTCCCCTCTTTCTTGTAAATCATTGAGCAAATCTTTGTTCTGTTCTATCCTGCGGGGCTAAATAGCTTGCTGGACAATCACAGAATAAAACATTGCTCTTCCCCCTGCCTAACCATCTTCATCCGCCATCTAGAAAGTAAATGGCAAGCACATTAGTATGGGAGATGGCAATATTTATTTCTTTTATAGAGGTAGTAATGTACTGAACCACTACAAGAGGAGATAGAACAGAGGTAATATAACACACATTAAAGCCAGCACCTTTTTACAACTGAATGCAGATGGAAAGGTACTTTATCCTTTCCGCATGTCTACAGAGACAATCCTAATTAATTCTGAAATAGGTGACTTTTATTCCATGCCGAATGTGCATAATGATGCATTCACTCTCCCACCGTCTATCCCTTCATCCACCTGTCATCTCTGCACTCCCATCTTTCTTTTCCTTTCCACCTCATGTCCGTCTCATAAACATTGCATACTGCGTACTGTGTAGCAGAGGGTGTAAATATATTATATATAAACTCTTACCGCCCTCCTTCCCTCATTCCATGTCTCATTTTCTGTCTGAGTAAGATAGGGGTAATGAAAATAATTGTGCTTCATTAATTCTGAGTCTGCCTGGATGATAGCCATTTTGAACCATGTTTGCCAATTAGGCAGTCTGAATTAAAAGTGACCTTGGGATACTCTGCTCTTTCCTCTAATCGCCTAATGAAGCAATTGGTCAGAAATAGTCCAGTTTGGAATGTAAATTATTTTCTTGTTTTGGGGTATTATTATATATAGTTTCCAAACTGGCTGCGTTTATTTTTATTTGAAAAACAAAGAGAGAAATAGCTTGATCTTTGTCACCTGTTGTCACCTGCTTCTAGTTAACCTTGAAGTATTTCTTGCTATAGGGTGATTCTTTATTTGGATCCGGTTTATAGGCTACATGACATACTTCAATACTTTCAGCGACTGCGCCCAGTGATTATTGAAGGAGCAGTTAGAAAGCATGTGGAACATTTGGTAGTTAACCAAAGTATGAAACCTACAGATTTGACTTTCTCACTTTTGGTTTATTTTTTTAAACTACATTTTTTAACCGTGTTATGAGCAATTTTGATTCATTGAGATGTTTTGGGTCTGAAAAGAGGCAACCAAGGAGAGAAATGAGCGAGCTGGTAAGGAGTAACTGGAATAAACAGATGTTGCTAAGGTTGCTGTTGTTCCAACTATCCCAATAAGGACATTAATGAAAGGAAGGCATTTCCTCACAAATTAGAAATCTAAATGTTGTCACAAACAATTACATGGTCTTGTTTAACTCATTTTATTAGGGAGTATAAAACTAATTTACCAATTCATCTTAAACTGAATCTTTTCACATTTAACTGGCATTTACAGCTGCATCATTCGAGAAGTTGCAAGCTGAGTTTGACTTGACGGCACTGTATGAAAATGTTATTTTCTGCAACCTCAAATTGCATTTGATTAATTAATCATTTAAATTATAAACATACATTGCCTCACAGTGAGGTTATTAACACTTGGATGTCTTTGTCCTATTTTTTCCACAGGTGACAGCTACTGAGGTATTACCAGCAAGTATGTTCATACCTGTGCCTAGTCCAGACAGAGAGTCCCAGAGCACCCCGCATGCTACGGCCAACTCTAGCTCTGAAGATTCAAAGAAACAAGCTGGTTGGTATTTGAGTGTCAGAAATTTCATTTTTATTCCACATTACAGTTTTCACAATAGTTTCACTATGGTGTGGTCTGTAGTGTCTTTTTTGCACATAGTGTATTTAAAGAAGGTGTCTTTTAAATGCTTTGGTTCTCACTCTAAACAAGGCCCTATGAATAATATTTCCAGACTTTGTAATTAGTAATTGCTTGATGGTTTCTTACATATACTGCACTTACAATGAGTGTCTTAATCACCATCATTGACAATACTGTAATGAATTAATATAAATAATCTCAACAAAATGTTGTGAACCTGATGAATAGCTCTCTTTTTTATTGATTTTTTTTATTTTTTTTTTTCACAGATGCATCAGATGCTGATCCAGAAAAGGTGTCCCTCCCCACAGACATGGCTGAAACTCGCAAGTCACCTCTGGAAGATCAGCAGTCAGAAAAAGACGATGCCACCGGATTTCTGTGCTGGAAGAAAGGCTGTAATCAAGTGTTCAAATCCTCCAACTCTCTCCAAATGCACTTCAATGAAGTTCACAACAAAAGGCCCCAATTGCCTGTTTCAGATCGTCATGTGTACAAGTACCGATGTAACCAGTGCAGCCTGGCCTTCAAGACTGTGGAAAAATTACAGCTCCATTCACAGTACCATGTGATTAGGGCAGCCACCATGTGCTGCCTTTGCCAGCGGAGCTTCAGAACGCTACAGGCCTTGAAGAAGCATCTAGAAACCAGCCACTTGGAGCTGAGTGAAGCTGATATCCAGCAACTATACGGGGGATTATTGATGAATGGTGACATTATGGCAATGGGTGATCCCACTCTTGGTGAGGAGCATGGCAGTCTGGGAGAAGATGACAAAGAAGGAGATGACAGTGATCCAGAGGAAAAACAAAGTCCAACAGGCAGCGACTCTGGCTCACTGCAGGAAGATTCTGGAGCTGAGCCTAAACGTGCTTTGCCATTCAGAAAGGGCCCCAACTTTACAATGGAGAAGTTCTTGGATCCATCTCGACCTTTCAAGTGTACTGTATGCAAAGAGTCTTTTACGCAAAAGAATATTCTTCTGGTTCACTATAACTCTGTCTCCCACCTGCACAAGGTGAAGAGGGCACTACAGGAGTCTACGACTGGACAACCTGAGCCTACCAGCAGCCCTGACAACAAGCCATTCAAGTGCAGCACTTGTAATGTGGCATATAGCCAGAGTTCAACTCTGGAAATCCACATGCGCTCTGTTCTACACCAGACCAAAGCTAGGGCAGCCAAACTTGAAGCAGCAGGAGGAATCACAAGCTCCGCAAGTGCTACTGGTGTGAGTGGTGTAGGGTCCAGCATGAGCACTTCAACATCTAGTCCAAGCCCAGCCAGCAACTCAGCTACTAGCTCTGCCAACCACAGTTCTTCTGGCTCTCAGTCAGCTCAGAATATTCTTGGAGGAAACCACATGAATCAGACTCCTAGCATTGAAAGTCTGGGGAATTCTTCAGCGAGCTGCCATTCCTCACCATCTGAGAACCATGAAGCGAAAAAGTCTAAATTTGCAGAGATTCTCTCTGCCAGGGGACAACAACAGCAGCTCCAGCAACAACAGCAATTGGCTCAGGCTCAAGCCCAAGCTCAAGCCCAACTTCAGCAAGAGCTTCAGCAGCAGGCTGCTCTTTTACAATCACAGCTATTCAATCCAGCACTTCTGCAGCACTTCCCAATGACAACTGATGCACTTTTACCCCTGCAACAGCAGCAGTTGCTGTTCCCTTTCTACATCCCCGGAGCAGAATTTCAGCTGAACCCAGAGATCAACATCAGCAACTCAGCACTTGGCCTAGTTGGATCCTCAACCTCCTCCCTACTGGAAGACCTAAAAAACTCAGCCCAGCAGAGTTGCTTGCAACAGCAGTTGATGCATCACCATTTTCAGCAGCAGCAGCACCAACAACAGCAGCAGCAGCAGCAGCAGCAGCAACAACAACAGCAGCAGCAACAGGCTCAAAGCCAAATGGCACTGCTTCAGCAGAGTGCATCTCTCCTTCAGCAAGCTGAAAAAAAGCACAGACTTTCCTCCTCTCACAATGAGAAGGATAGAGAAATGCAAAAGGAGAAGGATGCAACTGAAAAAAGTGAGGATTATGTAAACAAAGATTCTACTGACAGCAAGCCAAAAGAAAAGAAGGATATTCAGCATATTTCAATAAACATTAACCAAGACACTGGCTTACCTCCGCCTAGGATTGCTTCGGATGCTCGAGGAAATGCAACTAAAGCCTTGCTAGAAAATTTCGGATTTGAGTTAGTAATTCAGTACAATGAAAATAAACAGAAAGCTCAGAAAAAGACAGCTGGAAGTACTGGATCAAGTGGTCCAGGTGGAATAACAAGGGTGGTGGACCCCATTGAGGGATTAGAGAAACTGGAATGTGAAGCCTGTGGCAAGCTGTTTTCAAACATACTGATTCTAAAGAGTCACCAGGAGCATATCCACCAGGCCTTTTTTCCATTTCGATCCCTTGAGAGATTTGCAAAGGAATACAGAGAGCATTATGATAAACTCTATCCACTGAGACCTCCGACACCAGAGGCTGCACCAGCTCCTCCCCCACCTCCTCCCCCACCGCCACCTCCCCCAGCACCCCAAAGAGCTCCAACACCAAATATTCCAGTCTCTGCTGCCTCACTTACACCCCCAACTGTACCTCCCCCACAGACACAAGTTCCTATGACACAAATACCCATGCCAATGGATTTGCCCCTCTTCTCGCCACTTATGATGCAGTCCATGTCTCTACAGTCCTTACCAGCTCAGTTGACTCCCCAGTTACCATCTGTTGAGCCAAGTCTAGCATCAGACCTGGCTCAGCTCTATCAACAACAGCTTACACCAGCCATGCTACAGCAGCAGCAGAACAAGAGGCCACGGACACGCATCACAGATGACCAGCTTAGGGTCCTGCGACAGTACTTTGATATCAACAATTCACCAAATGAGGAACAGATCAAAGAAATGGCCGATAAGTCTGGGCTGCCACAAAAAGTGATAAAGCACTGGTTCAGAAACACCCTCTTTAAAGAACGGCAGCGCAACAAAGACTCGCCTTACAACTTCAATAATCCCCCAACAACAACTCTAGAGGACGTAAAAATAGATTCCAAACCTCCTTCACCTGAACCTCAGAAACAAGAATTTTATGGAAGTAAGAGATCCTCCAGGACGAGGTTTACGGACTACCAGCTAAGAGTCCTACAGGACTTCTTTGACGCCAATGCTTATCCTAAAGATGATGAATTTGAACAGCTCTCCAACCTTTTGAACCTCCCCACGCGGGTTATTGTTGTATGGTTCCAAAATGCTCGTCAGAAGGCAAGGAAGAATTATGAAAACCAAGGTGAAGCAGGAAAAGATGGTGAAAGACGAGAACTATCAAATGACCGATATATCCGCACATCAAATCTGAACTACCAGTGCAAGAAATGCAGTTTGGTATTTCAGCGGATATTTGATCTAATAAAACACCAAAAGAAGCTGTGTTACAAAGATGAAGATGAGGATGGGCAGTATGACAGCCAAAATGAAGATTCGCTGGATCTCTCTCATGATTGTTATACTCCCTCTGGGTCTTCCTGTCACACACCAATGCCCTCCTCTTCAAGTCTCTGCCCACTCCCACCCTCAACTTCAGCATTTGCACACCTCTCATCGAGTGAGAAAGAGGAAGCCTCACCAGCAAGCACCTCAACCCTCTATGATGAGAAGCCCAAGCAGTTACCAGAGATGTCTACTGACCCACGAGAAAACCAAACTTCTATTAAGCAGGAAATTGTGCACCAACCCCAGTCTGAGGCCCAACATCATAGATCACAGAGAGAAGAGAAGATCCAAAATGTCTCAAAAACCATCAAGCATTCATCTCCCTCCTTCTCTCAGCAACAACAGCAGTGTGGTCCCTCAGCCTCTCAGACAAGCCAAGCCTCATCACAAAGCTCTCACATGGGCCTAAACCCACACCTGACCTCTGCCACACAACAACTAGCACAACAAATGATCCCATACCAGTGTGAGCAGTGCAAGATTGCATTCCCCTCTTTTGAGCACTGGCAGGAACACCAGCAATTACACTTCCTCTCTGTGCAGAATCAGTTCATCCACCCACAATTCCTTGACCGTCCAATTGACATGCCTTTCATGCTGTTTGATCCCAGTAATCCTCTCCTGGCAAGCCAGCTTCTCTCTGGGGCAATGTCACAGATTCCAAGTAGTTCTGCCACCTCTCCATCCACCCCAACCTCCACCATGAACTCCCTGAAGAGGAAGCTTGAGGAAAAAGCTAGCACTAGCCCAGGGGAGAATGACAGCACGAATAGCGGAGAGGAGCCACAGAGAGACAAGCGACTCAGAACCACCATCACACCTGAGCAGCTGGAGATCCTTTATCAGAAGTATTTGTTAGATTCCAATCCCACTCGGAAAATGCTTGACCACATTGCTCATGAGGTGGGATTAAAAAAGAGAGTAGTGCAAGTGTGGTTTCAGAATACTAGAGCGAGAGAGAGAAAAGGACAGTTTAGAGCAGTAGGGCCAGCTCAAGCTCATCGTAGGTGCCCTTTCTGTCGAGCTCTTTTTAAAGCAAAAACTGCCCTTGAGGCTCACATCAGATCTCGTCACTGGCATGAAGCCAAACGTGCTGGATATAATTTAGCTCTCACTGGTATGTTACCTGAGCAGGAGAGCATGCACATGAAAATGGATGTTCTAGAGACATCAGGTTACTCCCAACTAGCCCCATGTACAAACAGTGATGGACAAAGCTCCTCCATGTCACCAGTGAACAAAAGCATGGATTTGTCTCCCAGGGGTCTACTGAGTCCTTCATCTATCAAAGTTGAAGGAATGGAAGATTTTGAGGGTGCAACAATGTCCTCTGTGAACCTCAGCTATGATCAGAACAAGATGGATAATGACGACTGCTCCTCTGTGAACACAGCTATCACAGACACAACAACAGGTGATGAGGCCAATGCTGATAATGATAGTGCTGATGCAAAGCACAGCCAAAATAGTGGTGATTACCTGTCTAAGTCTGGAGGCACAGCTCCTATCCTTGAAAATGATGACCAGATGTCCTCAGGGCTGGTAAGCCCTGCAACAAGCTTTTATGCTAAGGACTATGAAAATGAACATATAATTGACCACAGTGAGACATCTAGCCTGGCTGACCCCTGTTCACCAAGCCCTGGAGCCTCAGGTACCAGAAGCATTGACAGTGGAGACAGGCCTGGCCAAAAGCGCTTCCGAACCCAAATGACTAACCTCCAGCTGAAAGTGTTGAAATCTTGTTTTAATGACTACAGGACGCCCACTATGCTGGAATGTGAGGTACTTGGCAATGACATTGGACTTCCAAAGAGAGTGGTTCAGGTGTGGTTTCAAAATGCCCGTGCCAAGGAGAAAAAGGCAAAGCTCAACATGGCAAAGCACTTCGGAATAAATCAGACATCTTACGAGGGGCCGAAGACAGAATGTACATTGTGTGGGGTCAAGTACAGTGCTCGCCTCTCGGTTCGTGATCACATTTTCTCTCAGCAACACATCTCTAAGGTGAAGGATACCATTGGTAGCCAGATCGATAAGGAAAAAGAATACTTTGACCCAGCTACAGTTCGCCAACTCATGGCCCAGCAAGAGATGGACCGCATTAAAAAGGCCAATGAAGTTCTGGGACTGGCACAGCAGCAGGCCATGCAGCAGCAAGGAATGTTTGATAACCCTGCAATGCAGGCTCTGAATCTCCAGTCAGCCTATCCAAATCTACAAGGCATTCCACCTGTGCTTTTGCCAGGAGTTGGAAGTCCTTCTCTTTCCAGCTTTAACTCGTCTAATTCAGGTACATCATCATTTGGCATTCATTCACTGATATATTGCTGAAATTTTAAATGTGCATTTGCAGATTTGTTTTTCAACTGAACAAATTAAAACATCGCCTATTTGTGCTGAAAATAGAAATCACACATTGAACAAAACTATAAAATCTAGGATAATTTAGCAGAAGTTATGTACAATTGTCTTTTTCTAACTAACTTTGGCTTTTGAAAATGACTGGTGCTTCTTATCATTCCTCTTGTGATTATCATTTTATATTTTTGTCTATGTTTATAATGTAATAGCGTACCAGATTTACATTAAAAACATAATTGTACATCTGTCAAAGAAATATACTAAATGAGTTTTAAATTTCTGTCTCTATTTGGTACATTTCCAGCTTTAACTCCTCCAAAACCTTCAAACCTCCTGAACATGCCTGGTGCCAGTGTACCCTCACCAAGCCTGCCCACGTCTGGATTGCCCAACAAGCCTCCCTCCTCATCATCTCTTGCCGCATCCAGCCCAGCCCAGACCAACACGTCTACTTCCCACTCAAGTCCCACCCCCACTTCATCCTCCACTCCATCAACTACCCAGTCTGGCTCACGATCAGAACCTCCCAAAGAGCGTGATTCTGAGAGGGTAAAAGAGAAGGAGAGGGAGACAGCCAAGGAAAAGACAGAGAAGCCCTCAACCCCATCTTCAACTGGAGGCACTCCTGCCCCTTCCACTTCGGCTGCCAGCGCCAAGAAGGAGAAGCCAGACACAGCTGTCCCTGCCACCTCTATGCCGACACCTGGCACGGAGTATGTGGTAGATCCTGCTCAGCTTCAGGCACTGCAGGCTGCTCTAGCATCAGACCCCACAGCTCTCCTCACAAACCAATTCCTACCCTACTTCATGCCTGGCTTTTCCCCTTATTACACTCCTCAGATCCCTGGGGCCCTCCAAGGGGGCTACCTTCAACCAATGTATGGTATGGAAAGTCTCTTCCCTTACAACCCAGCATTGTCACAAGCACTAATGGGCCTGTCCCCAGGGTCCCTACTGCAGCATTACCAGCAATATCAGCAGAGCTTGCAGGAGGCACTACAGCAGCAGCAGCGTCAGCTTCAGCAGATCCAGCAACCCAAAGCGAGCCAAACTCCAGTTCCCACTCAAAATTTGGGGGATCGCAAAGACTCTGCCAAAGATTCAGTTAAAACAGAGGAGCAAAAGGGCAACTCCCATAGCGACCCCCCCACTTCCACCTCCTCCTCCACATCCTCCTCTTCCCCTCATAATAAAGTACCCCCAGAGCAGAATGAGATGGATGGCAAAGCTGTGGACCCCCACCTAGACCAGTATATCGTCCCCAAAGTGCAGTATAAACTGGCATGCCGCAAGTGTCAGGCTGTTTTCACCAAGGAAGAAGCGGCTATTACCCACCTTAAATCTAACTGTTTTTTTGGTCAGTCTGTGGCAAACCTGCAAGAGATGTTGCTGCGTGTCCCCGGTGGCGTAGGTGTAGGGGCTGGAAGTCTCTATGACTGCCTGGCTTGTGACACTACGTTGGATGGCGAGAAAGCACTCAGTCAACACCTGGAATCGGCATTGCACAAACACAGAACAATCAAGCGATCAGTAAGAAATGCCAAAGAGCACGCTACTAGTTTATTACCTCACTCTTCAGCCTGCTTCCCCAATCCTAACACCGCATCTACCTCGCAGTCTGCCACTCATCCCATCAGCAGCCCCCCTCCCCTGCCAACAACATCTGCCACCATGCCATCCTCTGCTGTTTCCTCTTCCCTGTGCTCCTCGTCCGTGGCTCCACTCAACACCACAGCTGCCGGCAAACCCTGGCCCCAGGCCCCTTTCTCGAGAGCTTTAGCTGGGAAGCCCAATGCTAGTCCCTCCTCCTCCTCTTTTCCCCCAGTGTCCTCACCTTCAACGGTTACCTCAAGTTCATTGAGCACCTCAGGAGTTCAGACCTCGATACCAACAGACGTCTTTACCGACGAGTCTGACTCTGACAGCAGTCAGAAGTCAGCAGACAGGCTGGGCAGGACGGGAGAGGAGCCACAGCAGTCTGGCTTTGTTAAAGACAGTAATAGTTGTAGTAGTAACCTTGCTAGTGTAGGAACAGACTCCATCAGATTGTAAAAGAGCTTTCAGTGATGGACAATATGTAAAAAACACTAAGAAAATGACAAAAAAAAATCACAAATGGAAAAAAAAACATAAAAAGCAGCAATGTTAAAAATACATTAAAAGTATACAAACCAATTTCAGAAAAAGATGTGTAAAGACTAACTGCAATTCCAAAGCTTGTAACCAAAAATTTAAATGTTAGTGGATTGTTTTCCCATATCAACATGCTGGTTTTCATTTTGGGTTTTGTTTTGGTTTTGTTTTGTTTTGTTTTAATTTCTACTCAATTGAAATACATGCATACTAATATGTGAGAACAAAAAAGATCAAAGGTCACTGCACTTACGTTTTGGGTAATGGTGGAGGAATGCTGTACTGTATGGCAATGGACTGCCTCAAAGTTGACAAATGGCCCAAGAACCCTTTTAAAGAAATGTGAGTCAACAAGCTGTCCCTTCGTTTCTTAATAATTTTTACATAATAGCACAGTCACTAAAAGCCAGTATGTACTGTATGGGAGAATAGTCTATCAGTTTTCTTGCTATTTAAGCATTCAGATACCAATGGCTTGCAAAAGTAAAAGAATAATGTAATATCTATTTTATTCTCAGGTCAACAGCTCACAGATGTTTTTTTTCTGTTACAGAAGTCCATGTTTTACACCTTTTGTTTCAAACAGAAGATGAGCATTATTTTTCCTTTCCTTTCTGAACTTGATTCATTGACAGAAAGTTTTAAGTTGAATGAAATTTTGATAAGGCATTGTTACTGGGCATTTGGAAAGGGTAAATGATTTGTTGGTTTTATTATTTGAAATCCTTTTATTGTGGGGGAAATCACAATCCCATCATACCCTGACAAGAAGAGCATTGCAGACATAATAACTGGCGATAAAAAAAGAGTTTTGATATGAAAACAAAATCAACCTTCTGTATTTATGATAGATATGAACATTTTTGGTGTTAAGTAGATTGTTGCATTGGAAATGAATTTAAACAGTATGGTAGGTTGAAAAAAAAAAACTTTGTGTACATTTAGCTTTTGTATTGTCCAATTTTATGACACTTCATTTGATGTTGTCTTGGTCATTCCGATAGTCTAGATTATGGACAGGTAATTTATCTAAACCTTATTTCTGTCTTATTCTCAACCTCTTGGGAAACATTCACCCAAATGCCCCTCCTGACAAGGCAGGATCCTCTTTCAGAATTATTTAAATTTTATGGTTTGGTTGGTGTTGCTCAAACCAAAACAAAAAGATCCTGGGTGAAATAATGAGAGTTTTATTTTATTTAATTTTTGTGTTACCTTTGTGCACTTATCACTGTCTGACTCCTATTTGTCACTCTTCTTGTTCCTCTCTTCGCACTTATTTTTCTCTGCTCCCCTGTTTGTAGACGTGTGTACTACAAAGCAGGTCTTTTGTTCTTCATGTAGTGTGGCTACAGTCTTTATTTTCATTTTGACATTTTTTTTTGTTGTCACAAATGAAAATGAAAAAAAGAATACTAATAATAATTCTCACGCTTTAAGACAAAAAGAAAATCCAAAGACTAAACACTTTCACCATTGGTGCATAAAGATGAGAAAAGAGGCTTCTTTATACTTGAGAATTTGTTGCTGTTTTTAGAGGAAAGAAACAAAGTTTTAAAGGATAAAGGAGTACGCATCAGAGTTGCCGTTTCTGCGTCTTTGCAGGCAAACAGGTGGCTTTTTTACGTAAATACCAAAAACCAAAAAGGGCCCTTGTCCTTGCATTGTGGAGTAGCACCGTTACAGAGCCATTGCAGTTTGTAAGATAGAGGTTATTGATCTTTGTTTGACTTTTGTCACATTCAAATGTCCATTTTTTTTTTAAAGAAAATGTATAAGGTCTGGTCTTCAAGGACATATGTTTTGCTGCTAATGTAGAATTTTGAAAAAAACAAAAAAAAAAAGAAAAAGAATACCTAGATGCATGCTCATTTTGCTTTTGGCTAAGCTTTAACTAAAACAAACAATAAAACCAATTTCTTGCCTCTGCAACACCTTTTTTTTCTTCTTGTTGCAAAAACGGAACTTTGAAGACTGTGAATATATGTTCCAAAGGACATTTTGCCGATTTTTCTTTTTGAACAGACCAATGTTTAAAGCCAATGATCTATACCGTTTGTAAAGAACAGTGCATTCCAAATATCACTATGGATTTTTCTTAAGTAAGGACTGATCCTATCTCATTTGATTGCTTTTAATTGTCACAATCTATTTTTTTCTCATTTTTAAAGTGACTGTAAACTGTTGTGTAAATTTTTTGCATCGTTGGTTGCTGAACAAAGTGACCTCTCTATGTCATTTTGTGCTGGCATGGAACATTGCTGAGAATCCCTCCATCCAGTCAAGGCTGTTGCTCACTTCTTAAGCAAGTAACAGTGGTTACCAAAAAATGTATATAATACATCTGGTACTGATGCGTCTCATAGGTTTAGTGATATTTATGCCAGTCAACCTACAACTAGTCTCAGAGGGATTAAATGGCTGTTTCGCTGAGGTCTTGTTGCCCCCTGTCAAGGGAGGTCCGCCAGTGACTTGTCGCATGTGTCTGCAGGGTGCCACTTCCACACGTAGATTACAGGTTTTTAAGGGGCATCTTCATTCCAAAGCATTATTTCTGGAAAAAGTAGGAGGTTTTTTGAAGATGTCCCTTGCTTTCAAATAGTTAGGATGCTTTCATATCCAAAGAAGTCATCTACTTCATTTTGTTGCAATGGAAATGGATGTGTATAGGTACCCCGACCTTCTCATTGATGATGTGATAAACTAAAGAGGTTAATTTTCTAAACCAAAACCAAGACGTCTTTTTTGGCCTCTTTTGTAGAGCAAATGTATACATCTTTATTCAAGGCACAAACAATCTCAGAAGTGTTAAAACGTTTTTAGTTCTGGCTGAGAAATGTGATTCGGTGTTAATACCACAAGATGCTGTTGAACGTCAGTAGATCTGGTCTGCAAGCTTGATCATTTTTGAGTCCAGTTTTCTGGAATACTGTTCATGTGTACTTTCTTGTTTTGAAAAATTCTTAAGTTGTACAGTTCTCAAATATGTTTGCTTTATTTTCAGTTTCAGATAATGTCAGACATTTATTGTTATTTTCTTATAAGTTCTTGTATTTTATTTTAGTTTCTGTATATTACTTTTGATCATAAATTAACACTAGCTTTAATTTGAATTGCTGAAATTAAGAAACAAACAAAAAAGCATGACCTGGCCACTTGATGGTGTGATAATGTTCTTAATATTCATTGTCTCAATGACATTGTTTGTTCCTTGATTTCCAAAGTGTAATCATTTGGGCTGTTTTGTGGATGACAGAGTTGAGGTCTCCACATTAGGAGAAGCCAGCATGGACTGTGTGAGGGTTTGTATGTTGTGTTTGTGTGTGTGTGTGTGTTTCATAAGAGCCAGCATCAATTCAATTTTTTCCTTGTTTGCTGTTTGTTTTTGTTATATGTTACACACCAAATAAATAGAACCACAAAGCTGGATTATGATTAACTTAAATTTAGAAAATCCAATTCAAAGAAAGCATTAATGATCAGAAATGAGAATGATGATATCGAAGCACTGAGCAGTTTTTACTTTGATTGAATATATAAATGTGGCCAAAGCTTTATGCAGCTGACACAAAAATAAACAAATTTGTGCCCCAAATAAGTGTATATTCTATTGTGGCACAAAACGCTAGTGTGGATACTTGGATCCACTGGCTTACATTGGGATACTTGATTTTAATGGACAATTACAAGAGAGAGATACAGACAAGGTTTTGCTGTAGAGGTCATCTTTTGCCCACTGTGAAAACTAACGTGTACCTGTATACAGATATAGATATATTTAAAACAAGACATCAGCTTTTTTTTTTTGCTTTTTTTTACTTTTTTTTTGTCTTGAAGAAGGAATGAAAATAAATAAAAAGGACTCTGGGAAGCTTAGGGGATCTCGTTAAGAGGACGCGAGAGGCTGTGGGCACACCAAAACTGGGCATATGGGAGCCATAGGCAGGCTCAAAACAGCTTTAAAAACCACCTCCTTATTTGATTACTGACAACTCTGTAATGGGAATGGACTCTGGAACCAATGGACATGTGTGACACACAGAGGAAAGTCGTTAGATGAAACTGAACTTAAGTGGCTCCAGCTGCCTCCTTCTCCTTTCTGCCTGTTCTTTCTTTCTCCAGCTCTGCCTCCGCTTCTGCTCTTTGATGGACATTTTCCAAATTTCAGGACTGGATGGACAGAGATGCTTGCTTCATTTCTTCCTCTTCACATTGCTACCCTTTTCATTTCCTTGTGCTTGTCTCTGGTTGACAAGTAAAGCTCTCCAGTTAAATGGCGGCTCACCCCTCTCTGTGTTTGTTACATAATCTAAATAGAGAAATTGATAACATAGAGAGGGGATGGGTTCTTAAGCTGTCATTCTTAAAGAGGCAGTCACACTAAGAAAAGCATATTAACCAAAATTACCAACCAAACTAACAACCAAACAACCATTTGCTCCAACTTCAAAGATGAACTGTTACTTGGAGCGCTCTGTTCCTTTTGTGACTTCTGGTGCCACAATGTTTTTTTTATGCTTTTAGTTTTTTTTTGTTTGTTTGTTTCCTTGAATTATTCCTCCTTTGAGCCTCATAAGCATGGCTCTGTGGCTCCAGGCAGCCCATCTGAGGGTAGAAAAAAACAGCCTTGCAATGTACAAAAAAGAGCAAGTTAAACCAAAAATGTTGTTCTTGATGTCTTTTCTATACTGTAGTCTTGTTAGCTTTTTTGTTACTGTAATTATATGAAGATTTCCAAACTGTACCAAATTACATGGAAACTAACATACATACAACCACATGGAACTTCAGACTTTTAAAGAAACTTTTGTCACAAAACCTTGTTGTCCTAGTTAAGTTGATTGTAGATGGTAATTGAATATACTCCTTTGAAAATATTTCATCAAGTATGTTTCTTGCTCATTGTGATACATTAAAAAAGTATGAGCATAAACTGCGCTGGTTTGGACTCATTTTTGAATGTGAAGAGATTTGATCATTTGCTGTGAGTGGATTATTATTTGGCAAAACTCTGGGATTTGAAGAATTATATCCATTGCAACAACTCCCATTTCCCCTTGTTGACTGAAAATAATTTTTTTAGTCCCTTTTTCAGTTGACATACGAGTGACACATATGCTGTAGGGCATCATTTTAGAATAACAAGTTACTTTTGGTGGCCCTGTGATGGACTTTCAACTTGTCCAAAAGTGTACCCTGCCACTTGCCTAATTGCAGATGGGATAAGCTCCAGTCTCCCTATGACCCTGAATAGGTAAGTGGGTATCGAAAATGGATGGATGACTTTACGCAAATTTCCCACAGTGTCTATGCTTTAACTTTTTTATGTTTTTCAGATCCAAAAGAGAAAAAAAAAAAAGAACTAACTCTGCTTTTTCTAAGCAACATGACAAGTTTGTAATGGATCAAATATAAGATGAAAAGTCACAGTTGAAATTGAGAACAACATTAGAAAATGAGTAACTTACCGCATTGTGGCTGCATATTTAAACACAGCCCTTGTGATAGGCAGATAGGGTGATCCAAAAGGACAAAGAACATACAGGAGATAATGTGAAAACACAAGTAAGTAAACACATGAACAGGCAACACAACGTATTCAAAAATCAACAATTATTCAAATGTATACAAACAGGACAAAATAACACTTTTTTTTAACTGAACATGTTAAATTGGTAGTTATCTCAATCTCCAAGAGTAGAGATGGGTGTGATTTCACCTTAAGGCTAAGGTTCAGTTTAGCTACCAAGAAACCAAGATATGTGTCTGATGAGCGCTCAAGCGGAAACATTGAACAACATTGGTTGAAAAGAGTAATCAAATGATTTTATCAGTTATGTATTTTGATAATGATGATAATAACAATAATGAAAGTGATAATAGTAGAATGCTTTTTTAAAATGTAGCAGCATCATTGAATTATCTTTTGAGGCAGTTGGATTCAGTATTTGAAAGACATGAGATTTTAACCTGTCAAACGTCAGGCTCTATCTCTATGACTGTCACAAGTTATCAAACCAATAAATGTAAATGGACACCACAGGTGGGACCTTAGGTTTCATCTATAGATTTTAATGTAGATGCTTTTGGCATCACTTGAAGAACAAGTGTGTAATTTCTGGAGAAATTGTCGTGGGATTACTGAGACTGCCCCTCTCTCGTGTCTTGCTAACTGCTTAAAAGTTTATGCTAAATCAATCAAAATGTTTGCAAGTGGAACCGAGATGAGACAAACTGTCGATTATCAAATGTCCATCAGCTGTGCCCGAGGTGGCAACTGAGGTTGCCATGGTGATGTTAAGTGCAACATTCTGTCTTAGTCAGACTGAAATTTCAACTTTTTTCTAAAACTGCTTATTCACCCAGTTTGCAGTTTCACTGGACACTGCGAGGCTTTCCCACATACAGCAGTGTCACATTTGTTTTTCTGCTGTACAAAACGTGAACGTATGAATCATTTGAAAACAGAGTCCCTTTTATTTTTCTGCTCTTATTTTGTTTTGAAATCTGTGGGGGAGACGGGTATATTCCCATACAGCATAAATATCTGTTATCTTGAGGAGTTGCCTTGTGAAGGAGATATCAAATATTCCTGCATTTTGATGAAAAAATAACATAGATGTTAAGTGAAAACTAGCTGCATAAAAATCCTCCCCCACTCTGCATTTAATTTCCTTTCTATCTCTTAGCATTCTGTCCATTCTTGTCAATGTGAACTTTTTTTTCTGATAAGGTTTTATAGTCTTGGAAATGGAACAACCTCTATGAAAGTAGCAGGTATAATACAAACTAGCCAGTTGTTTTTGGTGTTTAAACCATGTTTCTATCCTGTATAGAGCACAACATGTTTGTGGACCAAATAAACAAGAATAATTACAATACTGTTTTTTTTCTTTAATCCTATTATAACAGTAATTCTTCACTGAAAGAAGAATAAAGAACAATTCTGAAAGCTCCTCCCAGAGGACATTGGCCAGCTAGGTCTCTTAAGAACCAGACAGTGAGCTGCTGAGACACCTGAGTGGATAAACCTAAGAAAAATATCAGAGCAGACTTTCAAACAGGAATAATGTGGATGAACTGGCCAAATATTGGAAATCTAGATGGTTACTCCCTTCCCTGAAAAACCTTGACATTCCCCAATCCTATTATAAGAATTATAATGGCTCACTGTGCTTTTTCTGCTTATCCAGGGAAGTTGACTATTTGCCTTGTGCTCACACAATTATGTGTGTTTTCCTGGATTATTTGAATTGGGAGCGTCTTTCCTCTAGCAATTCTAATGTAGTCTGTTCTATTTGCAGCTGATTTCTGTATTTGGTTGTATTTTTGTGACTACATTTCGATCTATTTCTTTTTGCAGTTCTTTTATTTATTAGATTGTGGGGACTGTACTTATAAATGTTATAAATCTGTGTTTTTTTCTCTTTGTGTGTGGGTGGGTGTGTGTGTGTGTGTGTGTGTGCTTGTATGTTTTTCTCTTGTTACGGTATGCTGAGCTCTCAGGGCTTCCCCTCATTTGCCTCTTTCTATATCTTTATAATATCTAATATCTTTTACTAAACTTTAAAACAAGACTAGAAAAGTTAGTGAATGTTAAAACTACGTGCTTCTGACTCAGTGTACTTCACATTGACCTTTGTTATGCTAATATTTGGGCCTGAAGCTGCCCTAGAACACTTGGGATCTGGTATACAGCAAATCAAGACTTTAATTTCCTGCCTCACACCAAACAATTTTGCTTTTATGGTTGCTTGAAATTTTTGTGGAGTTTTGATGCTGTCTTTGAGGCCTCTTCGACATTTCAACAAATTCACATGTATGGCTGTACATGTGCAGGATTCACACTGAGATTTGTTTTTATTATGTTGGTGTTATATCCTGCAACTGTGGGTGACCCAAAGGGGAAATAATTTGCCAAATTCTCAAGTGTTACTTTAACATTCACTCAGCCGTATTGTCTATCCTGCTGTCCAATCTGTCACTTTCCAATTTCTTTTATCTTCTCATTTTTGACCTCCTGCATGTTTTTGGACTTCTCTTTTTCTTACCAAACTCTGCCCACCTGTTAATCTGTTCTTTCCTTCGCTGATCCCCTTATACTATTTGCGCTGCCTACAATAAACGGTCAATCCTTTCAGTTTTTGTACGAGTTGTACAGTTGTGTCTTGTACTTTAATAAGCCATGACATATAATAGGACAGGGCTCAATGACTACTGGTGGATGTTGTGCTTTATTCTAGCACATGTACGTAGCATTCCATGAGCTGACATTTCATATGTCACAAAAAGAAAAACAAATTCCTGCAAGGTGTCTGACGTTCACTATAAATTGCAAACCTAATAAAACCAGTGACGAGCTCATTGCAAACAGTCAGAATTTCCCACAATCATTCAAAATATACATTGTTTACTCTTGAAAGATAATGCAAAATGCACAGAAAGCTATGTGTAGTTCAATGTATAGTTTAAGAGCCTGGGACTTTTAACATTTCCCAAAAGAAAACAGAAACAACCCTTATGCCTGGTTAGCAAAATTGAATTCTTAGCAAACATGTAAGTATGGAATCGGACTAACGGGAACTGATCAGCAACACTTGTGAGCCTTAGCTAATATGTTACCATCAACATGTACCAACAGCTACAAAACAATGCTGTACAATCAAACTGCTTTGTCTGCATTGTTAAGCTTAGAATATGTTTAAGCTATTTCGATTAATATGGAGCGGGATCTTATCAGATCCTTTCACCACCTGAAATTCTTTTAGCCTACGTGTGAGTGGGGATTGTTAGTGTCGCAGCCTAATTAGTACATCTTAAGGAACAACTGTGAACTTCTGTTTAATTAGAGGAAGCTGTGTGTGGATAATGTGATCAGAGGCACTGACAGCCAAGCTTTAAATAATATCCTAAAATGAGATGCTTTGTAAATTACTTCACGTGTGAAATTTTAATCTTCAAGACACCACACTTTACCTAACCTCATTTAAGTATTGTGATCATTAAAAACAGTATTCATTCAAATAGGGATATTCTATTCTTTGGAACTTTATCAAACTTGTGGTGCATTGTTTCCAAATCTTTGCACATTTCCTACAACAAATCTGCAAATACAGTTAAACTGTGTACTGAGTATTGCGTTATTCCTTGTCTTGACGATACCACGCTGATTTGTGGTTGTCTTGAATAACACACTGTAACTGTCATATCAAAGAGAAAATCACTCCAAATGCACATCAAAAGTGTTTATTCAGAGGATAAACATGTCTCTCTCCTAAAATGAAAGCCCAAAATTTTAACTTGATAAACTGACATGAGCATAAATTTCTGTCATTTTTTGCAAAAGCCATGAACTTGTAATTCTCTACTGTGATCTAACGTATTGCTCAGAAAATATGACAGAATTGCTCATTTTTACATTGGATTGAATCCCCTAAAGTTTGTCAAAACATTCTAAAACACTTAATTTCTAAAGAACATTGACCCTCTAAAGAGAGTTTGAAGAAGAGAGCAGCCTGTAACAAGCAACAGGAAAGATTCACTGGCCATGTTGAGCCAATTAACACGCAAGGACACATCCCGAATGAATTAAAAACACCCTAATCCGATCAGTGTGAAAAGCAAGGCCATTTCCTTTACAGGCCTGGACCAGATGGCACTCACGCTCAGATGTTGCATTGAAACAGGCCAGGCCCAGTCACATAGTGTGAAATTGGGTTAGCGCCTGAGTCTAACATGGGCCCTGGGCTATGTGAGCTCCAAAACCCATTCTTCCCCTGGCCTAAAGGTACAGGGGCCACCTTGCCAATCTTTGGCCCCATATTTAATTATCATTCTCAATGCACCTCACTAACTTAGTCATTTCAGTTAGAGATGCAGCTGACAGCTTCTTCTAGTCATATGTTTCATTTACCCACTCATCCTTTTACAGTTTTTTCTTAAAGTTCTTGACTCCTTCTCTATTTTCTTTTTTTTTTCAAATATATAGAAAGCTGACGGTAAACTTCATCAAACAAACTTCGCCATCTCAGCAATCTATACTCAGTATTACATAATCATAAAGCAAATTTATAGCACAAGAGGAGTTTGTCAACCCTAAAACAATGTGCTTCTGACTCCTTTTGAAGTACACCATCCTTTTGTTGTGTGCTTTCCCAGACCTTAAATTGTCCCAGAAGCTGAAATACTGTACTTCAAATCTTTGGTCTCCTGCCTGGCAAGAAACAGTTTAGTTTTATAGTGCCATGTCACACACCAGTAACTAGATAGCCACACACATTCGCCATGATACTTACACAAGTAAAAAATAAACAAAAAAGACACTGAAAACTGATTTGCTCTCTTACTCTATTTCTTTTAGTATGCTTCGCTCTGTCCACGAAGTTGCCGATTTAAATTCATGAAAAAAATAATATGATCACAATCATTTCTTCCTCTGTCTAGGCTGTAAATTAGGGGAGATTGAAGCTGTGGTTGGTTCCTGAAATCAAATGAATGAAACATGCTTATGTACTCCAGACATGTACTGTAGTGCCCTGTATCGTGACTAACAGGAAAAACACAACGTTACAACAGTAATTTGAAATGTAAGTTAACCTTATCATTACCACCTCTGCCTCGCAGATAATGCCTCAGCTCGACACCTCAGTTCTGTTTCAGACAAACATGGATATAAGTTCTTCTTCTTCTTATGTAAAAAGATTTGGTCAGTTTTAGCAAATTTCGCAATGAAGTCTTGGAAGTTTGCGGCCTCTTAAAATGTTCTCTGATATCTTATAATATATGTCACTGTGATACGCCACAGACAAATCCTAAAGCAAACTGCATTACAGATAAACTAGAATGTTTTTTGTTTGTTTTGTTAGAAATTTGTTCTTAATAGAGCTGGTCTCCTTAACAATTTGACTGGACAAGGAGGTTTGAGGGGTAACCAAAAACCCATAACCTTTATAAAGTAATCTACCTCAGTGGATGTCCGCCAATCTGGATCCTTATAAATTGTGACCTTACATGTTTGGTCTCAATTCAAAGTATTATGACCTGTGAAAATCAAGCTGAGGTGTAGAGACACCAGTCAGGATTGAGGACATTGGAAAGTACGGCAACATCATCGCCCTGGACCCTAGACTGTGCCGAAGCTTCACCCTCCAACAAGACAGTGTACCAAACCACACATAACACTGAGCATCTCCGGAGAGATCATAAAATGGCTGCCTACCAGTTGTCCCGATCGGCATTGAAGGATGGCAGAAATGTCTAATCAAACAGTGACAACCTTGTTGTGCCATTCCCAGGCAGATTCGGGGTTGTAGTCCTTGCCAGGGGTGTATTAATACACCGGCTAAGTAAGGTGTTTGACTACCTATGTCATTGTGATATTTAAATTTTTAATTTGTATCACACCTGCAAAAATCTCTAGAAATTTGCTTTTGTTTAGTTGTTCTGTCAGTGTGACTCTAGACTGCTGCTCAAAAAGTTTAAATTGTTTCAGCATTTGGTTACAACTTAACAGAAGATGAAACAGTGATAGGATTAAACTACTCTCTGAATGTTATATACATAGCCCAGATAGCCTTTGATATACCAAAGAATGTTCTCTTTTGAAGCATAAGGGACAAGCACAGCTCCACTGGATAGAATATCACAGACTCTAATTGTAGACTTGTTGGGTGGTGCTACCATTATGAAGTCTAAGTTATTGCTTGTTGGAATAAAGGCTTTAAGGGGATTCCAAAGCTCCCCAGTTTCAGGTTTCAGACTATGCAGTAAATAAATTGTCGAAATGTTGGGTGATTCTTGTCAAAAGGGCTTTATAATGACCATGATTGTGCTATGTCCGTTTGAATCTTGGCCTAAATTTAAAACAAGAAACATAGCTTTTCAAGGTTGGTCTTACCACTTTGTCAAAACAAAGGCAGAAAATGGGAAGCAGAGGTACATCCCCATGCATATTTTAGCGTTCAAGTCCAAACTGCAATGCAGAGCATAACCAAGAGAAGGGAGTCACAGCTGGCAGTTAAGTTTTTCCCCACAATCTCAAAAAAAAAAAACACACAAAATATGCACTGCATTGCTTACTGCCATCATACAATATGAGAAACTGCAAAAGAATGCGGGCTACATGCCAAATGTTGTCACTAATAGGCCACTGCTGCAGATTTTTTTTTCAAATGCTATTATTTCAACATTTTCATTGTTGAATTACGTGCAAAATGCTCTGCAATGCATTGAGGCAGCATGCTGCAGTGTGTCAACAGTAGATACTGTGGTTATATTGGCTGTACTCGCAACTAAGCCAGTAAAAGACCAAGCTAAGCTGAGATGCTTTTCACATGAGCAGCTTGTACTGCCACTGTCAAGGGTTAACCCCTGAAAGGCAGTCTGGTGAAATAACAAAGTTGACCGTGAAGAACAGGAATTTATGCCACATTGTCTTCTTCCCCTATCAATGTCAAAGGGAAATTATGATACAGCCTTGAGGATAGGTCAAACTAATTTAATATAATCTACTGGATAAAATGATGGGTGAGAGAGGATCAAAGAGAATTTTCAAAAAGTGAAATTGAAAAATTAAAAAGTTAATCAGTTTGGTTTGAATTGTGGCCTAAAGTTACCACATTCTACAGGTGTTGGTATATCTCACCTTCACATTTCCCTATATACTCAGAAAAAGGAAACAGACAGTATACAAATTGCTGCACAGCAAATGTGATGGTGAAGTCAGTAGCATATAAACTCCTCTTTCTGAGCTTCCCAGCAACGTGGGATTCACGCGGAGGAAGGTGTGGAAGGTGTCCTGGCACACCGTGGGGCTTGCCAAAAGCTTTCTCATCTCCTGAACACAGGATCAGGTGTCACAATTTTCACAGCACCTTCTGGTTCTGTTTAATAGGAAATGAAGTCCATCAGAAGAATTCTGACCAAAACTGAGCCAGAATGGGCCCTGACAGGCAGGAATATTAGCCTGTGACGGCAGTCGGTAATTGAATGATCGGCTCCCCCCCTTACTTGTAATGAAGAGAATATGTGCTGGGAATGTGTTTGTCCTTTCTATCCTTCATCTGCCCTTTGCTTTTCCTCACCCACCCCCTTCTTTCTTTTTTTTTTTTACCCTTTAATAAATCATTTGGGTGGGCAGATATAAGGGATAATTTTACTTCACTTCAAAGCGCTCCTCATAGTGTCATTTCTGTAACCTCAAAGTGATGATGCATTAAAAAGGCTTCTAGTGAGCTCTGTCTGAGAGTGAGAGAGTGTTTTTGCCTTGAAATAAAGCTGTGCTGATAGTATCGTGAGAGAGTGAGTTGAAGTACATGAGAGATCAATTATCACACCTCATTTAGTTCTCGTATGCAAAATGATAATGGGTTGACCATGTCAGTCCTGAACCATCAGGTGGTGTATCGTCTCTCCATAAATGTGTTTCACAGATTGTCTGAGGGGGTCTGTAAAATCCCTTGAACAGTTAAAAAGCTGAAGGGAAAGAATTTGACTCCTCCTTGATCTGCCTTCAAATGGCCCTCCGTGGACAAGATTTAAGGGTAATAAACCGACAGGATAAACGTAACACTCAGCATGATATCACCACACACTTGTAAACACCATTTCCACATTGAAAGTTTTGTTTAAAAAAAAAACAAAAAGGAAAAAAAAATCTTGTAGCTTCCCTTGGGTGTTTGTCAGCAAACAGTGGAACAACTGTAGATCTATGCACGTTCCAGTGAGACACAAGGGAGATGTGTCACAAAGGAAGCTTGTGTTTAAGGCATGGTTGAGGGAGGGTGATGTTGCAGAGGAAGCGTGGGGCATAGCTTTGAGATGCAGCTTCATATTTCACGTAGCTCTGGGGAGAATGTCGACTCTGAGAAGGATTCTTAATACAACAATTGCTTTGAGACTTGCTCTTATTAATAATTCTCTGACTTTGGTTTTGTATTTTTCAAACCTTAACCAAAATCAGTTGTCGTGCGTTGCTGCTGGAATGCCTGACAGACTGGGCCCTGACCCTGGGCCGGCTGCTATAATGATGGGAAGATGAAAGAGCCAGGCCCATTCCCAGGCTGCCCTGTTAGGGGGTGCAAGCCTGTGAAATGGAGAGATAATGGAGACCAGGTGTGCTGTAGATGCCTGAGACACTCCTCAGTCAGTCTGAGAGCTCTTCTCAGTGAGAAGGAGGTACCACTGCTGAAAAGTCATTTGAGCACAAGCCAGCTCTTTACCTCTTCTCCTACACAAATATACTGATTGTGTAGGATATTACATATGTGAAAAAGTATGCTTTAATTAGTGGGATTGAAAGCACCATGTACATGCTCTGATGTATTTCCCCACCTCTTGAATACCTAGATAGTGGCTTTCATTTAGAAACCAAGAAAGCTGATTGAATATCAATATTTTTGCGGGAATTTTTCTGTATATATGTGTCTATGTAATTTCCATAAACACAATCATTTGACTATTCAGAGCAATTACTTTTGAGCTTTAACCCCTTGTATCTGTCGTTAATTTAAAGTATTGAAGTTCTAAACGAAAGGTCAGGCGAACTGGCCACAAAAGTGTTTCTAATTGGAGCAGACAGGCTTGCAAAGCTCTAATGTAATTACAATCTAATTAGCAGGCAGCTTGCAGAATCCAACGTGCCATTTAACATCAACAATTTAACCCTTCAGAAAAGCCCCCTAAGAACATATTTCAAAGATTATGTTGGATCTTGTGGGAGAAGCAGTCCCCTGCACATCTGTCCTCTATAGGAGGTCAGTAAATGTCAATTGGCAAGAGAGCTGAAGATGCTGAAGAGGGACTCAAGTTAAGATAAGTCCTTATTAACGCCTTCCACATAAGAGCTTGCTGAATGATAAATATTAAACATTCCACATTACAACATTACATACAAATCGGAATGACTCTCTTTATCATCACCGTGCATTGTCTTCCCGAGATTACCCCATAATTAAATCTCACAGGGCCCTACAGAGACTCATTTTCAAATGAGTGAATCACTCATTATTCACACATGAATAAGGGGCAGCGGCTGTTCCTATATGAACAAGTATGAAAAGTCAGTCCATTAGAATATGAGGATATTGCAGAAAGGCAGATTTCTATTAGATACCCTGTTTGGCTATTAAAATGGCTGTCACTCAGGATGGCTTATCTTGTCTTGTGGGCTAAAATGTGGTTTAATGTTTTGAAATTCAGCTTTTCACACAGTGTAAAATCAACAGTTGCTTTTTTTTAACCATAGAACTTTAGGGTAGGGGCTCTGGTTTGTTTTGAAAATTCAAATGCAAAATAAAGGCAGTTTGTGTGTTTGTGCTTCAAGAATCCAGAAAATGACACAAAAGGGCAGATGCGTTACATCATGATTTTACAATAATCTGGCTGTTTTTCAAGAAAACAGTGAGCTGCATTACTGTGAATGGCAATGTATTTTGAGGACACTTGGATCATGTGCACAGCTATGCTGTAATTTTCAGTTGAGGTGCATTGTGGGGTGTTAGTGGGCTGGTATTATTGGAAGCTGAACAAGAGAAGAGAAGAGTTTTGCACTGGATTTGTGACACCATTTGTGACTTATTTTGTAACAGTTGTTTAATTTTTTAATGTTTAATGTTTATAAAGGTATATAGAAGTTAGCTTAGCCATGAGTAAACATCATCTCTAACACAAGGAGTTTTAAGGACCACAAAATGCATTTGTTTGCTTGAAAAATAAAACAAAATCTTATGGTATGAATCAATTATATCATTGTTTTTCTGAATAGTTTAATTCTGTGTGTAACTTTATTTATACACTTAGAACTGATGTGTTCAATCTAAATCTAGAATACTGTGTCACTGCCTAAATTTCAACTATTTTGAATTAGACAAAAGGATATCATTGTCATATCTGAAATGTTAGCATTTTGTTAAAAGGAGGCTGGTCCAAACTGTCTTTTTATGTAATTTTATTGTACATATAAAATTGTATTTCGATCTTTTTTGCAAATACTGAAGATTCAACCAAGTGAAAAGATCTTATAGTTAGATCTTAGCTAAAGATGAGCAGTACATTCAACACTTTCTTCTTTGTCTCTTTTCTTCCTTCTCTGTTTCATACTGGTTAGTTCATATAACACCACCTACACAGTAACAGGAGACAGTTAAACTATCAGAGCAGCTTGTTGCACTACAGTACTCAAAATTGTGAATCATAGCCAATTAATCTGCAGAATACTGCCTGAAGCCCATCCCTACCCCCAACACAAACTCAATGCAAATGCAAGCCTATCCTTTGGTTTGCCTTTTTATCTATCTCACCATCTTCCTTGAGAGAGACATGACACTCTCAATGTATCAAGCCAAGGTCACTGAACAGCCATTTCAAACTGCTGCCTACTGCTTCAGCGTGAAAGTAATAAGGCCACCATTTAAATGTTACACTTATCAAACTCATATAACAAATGCTGGGCAATCTTCCCACAATGCACTCTTTCCTTCTCCCCTTCCCTTGATATATTAATTTTTGACCAAACGTCCCCGCTTGACTGCTGTAATGAGGTATGATGTATTGAGCTTTAGCTGTTGCCATGGAGACAGCAGTCCCCGCTCACTTGTCATTAGAGCACAAACAAGCGCCGGCATCTAATGTCATTCCAGTCAACATGAGGGAGAGCGATGAGAAAGGGAGAGAGTGTTGGATCACTCCCCGTCCTCAGTTTGAATTAGTTTTTATGTGGATTATTTGGATTGTATTGGATGTTATAGGCCAGTAATACTCTGTGCAGGATCATTGTTAGGTCCTACACCTGCAGAGGCACATTCACTGTCGTCTTTGTGTGTTTCACAGATCCACCGACTTTGATGTTGGCTAGCAAATGGAAATAGGTGTGTGGATGTCAAAGAGTAATCACCTGTCTCAAATATTCCTCCTCCTTGATCTATGTCTTGGTTAGCAAACAATTTGAAATTTACCATCTATAGTCTGTGCTTTCAAAAGAAATATGAGAAATGCTCCTTTCTCAGAGACATATATGTGACAAATGTTTTTCTCAAAGAAAGTCAATTAGAATAATGTTGATTGAAAACATGATAACAGCCCAAGATCCTCATTTTCTCTACAACTGTGATGAAATTACAGGCTGATTGGGTCTGGAGAAAAAAAAACAACATAAAAATGCACACACATATATATATATATATATATAGAGTAGAGAAAAAGGAAAGGAAACAAATGAGTTTCATTACAACTGAGCTGATGTTAGGCAGCTCTCTCCCTGTTAGCATAATTTTAAACTGTGCTATGATAATGGAATTGTGACTGAGTAATAATACTGTTGCAACTTTGGTATATTCCATCCCATTTTATTTCCAGTTAAGATAAAGCTTTCTGCTTGTTGTCTCGGCACGAAAGTGTGCTTCATTTTCAGATGCCCCTTCTCCCCTTATTTCAGTTCTAATCAGTGGCCGCTTTCTAGTCCCGTTGTTCGAGGTGAAAGTGTACTCGCATGCCTCCCTGTCTTTTCTGTGAACATAATCTCTTCCTCACACAGAACAATAATCCTTCCTTATTTTCTCTCTCAGTGTTGGTCTTTTATTACTTCCAGGTGTTAAGGTCCAGTTTCCCTTGCAAGCAGATGTGATGGGGGGGGGGGACCCTTTGTTTGGAGTTGTGTTATACCAAACTGGATAGTCAGTGGCAGTAATCTCAGATGGAAGACATCTTCAAAAAAGACAAAAATACAAACTAAATGAATGAGTTTTGTCATTAAAGAAATACACTGACAGACACAGGAGATTGAGAACAACAAGTTTAATAAATACCAAACCTGTAGGCTGTGTGGACAGAAAAAAGTCACAAAAGAAGCTGCATAGTAACTGAGAAAAAAAGACAGAAACTAAGGTGAAGAAAAAAAATTAAAATACGATTTCTGTTCAAGTTGTACCACGATCAGTGATTAATGGGAACTGCTGGACTACACATATGTTAGTGAGCTGCCTTTTGACTTGTCAGCTGAAATACGAGTTTCATCTGGTAAGATCAGTGGCTTTATGAAGTCTCCTTTCTTGTACTCCTCTCACATTTGAACAATTTAGGATTTCATGAAACAGAGATACTAACTTGCTGATTGATTCTGGTTTTTCTTGCTCTATAACTGCTAAAAGCAATATTTGATTTTGGACCCAAGAAACAGGACTTTTCACCGCTTTGTCACACACTTTCTAAAACATCTGTTTTGAACTTTCTCCATTTTCCTGCAAGCAGCTTAACTGAGATCACAAGTACTTGCAATGAAAAGTGACAGGAAATTGACTAAAGCATTGGAAATCAATTGAAAGTAAATGCGCTCCCTAAGTACAAGTGAACAGCTGATTGCTGCTTTCAGTCCGCCTCTCTATGTGCATTTCTCTCTTTCCCTTTTTTGTATTTTCTTTCTACCTTCTTTCTCTTCTTTCATTCAGTCACATTTTCTCCACCTCTGCCTCAAGTTCAAGTATGTTCACACTCATGATTTAAAGTGTTTGTACATCAAAATGAAAATGTGTGGATGATGAATTGGTTTTACTTCTTATCTCAGAGTAGATGGTAGGCCAGTGTAAGAAATAAAGAAAAGGTGATACATTTTTTACGCAGGTGGTGCACGAAGTATAATTCATGTTCTTTTACAGTTTTTTAGGTTTTTTTTAAGGTTTAGGTTGTCACCGGAAAGTCATGAAAACACAAGTGTAGAGGACCGCATGTAGCAGGACTTAAATGACAAAAAAATGTAATTGAAATTTCTATCTTTGTTTCTAAGTCTGAGGTTTTGTCGATGGGTGAGTCATCTTAAATCCATATAAGTAAAAATTGCAATGCATGCAACCTTAATATTTGTTCTGAGGCCCATATGATAAAAATCAAAGTCTGCTGAAAAAGACACACTGCCGACATCAGTCCTGTCTGTGCGTAAAAATTCTGAGGTTGGGAACTTAAAATTTTGAGACCACAGTCATCAATGTTTTTTAATGATTTTTTATTTTTATTTTTTTTTACAGGAAATGACAAAATACCATTAAGAAGACGCACAAATTCCTCTTTTTTAAGCATTGTTTTCCAAGATAATGGTGGATGGCTAGTGCTAGAAATATAAAACTGACACTGAATTTGATTTCATGACAGCTTTAATGGAAAATAGATATTTTACATAGCTATTTTATTCCTGTCTCTTACTTTCAACTCAAGGGAAAATCAGAAAGCATTCTGCTGTTTTGTTTTCACAATGACTTCTGAGTCTGTTGTAAGTTTTCACCCGTTCAGACATTATGCAACAAACATGTGATTTTACCTTTCAAGCCAATGACGATAAGGGTAAAATCAGTTATCTAAACTAAATGCAAAGTTTTAACCCCTCATTGGGCTTTTATTTCATATTTATTTTTTTGTAGGCTAAAAAAATAAAAGGACTTAGTGGCTAGCTTATCAGTTTAATTTTTTTTCAGGTTATAGGATGCCTTTAAACAGTGTTGTGGGTTAAGTCGAGTTTGAGGCCTATTCTGGCATAATATCAAATCCTAAACAGGTTTATTGGACACTGATCCTAACCCAGAAAATGCCCTCTTACCGACTTATAAAGAGTGTGCCACGATATTTGAAATCAGATTTTGACAATCCACCAAACTGGACCAGCTACTGATTTCTACTTCAAATACAAACTGTAACATTCAACACGTGGCTACTGATGGTGGGGAGTTTAAAAAAAAAAACCATAAGATATATCTTCATATTTCAGGGAAGAAATTTTTAGTAGGTTTGAATTGCCTTTTTATCATCTCTTTTTTAAGGAATAGAGCAGCCCATATGGAAATACTAGTTCTTATGCATGAAAGCATTTAATGTGGTGTATAAAATATGAATGAAGAGGTGTTACTTGTCTAAATATGTGGATTGCATAAAGGCAGCAAGGGGATTATGGGTAAAACAGCGTTGTGGATTTATCCTCTAAGGTTTTGTTGGTTGGTGCTTCTGGTTGAGTTACACGCATGCCCTCAGAGGAATGCTTTTATTCTTCAGTTTTTGTTATTTTTGTATTTTTTAAAGTGATGAAAATCAAGGTTGAAATCTGAGCAAATTTAAGTGAAAATAAAAAAAAAAATAATAAAATAAAATAAAATAAGAGAGTGCCTGTTTCTCCGTTTCAACCAACACCACTTCCCCTCCCTCTTTTCCTGTGGCGTGAGTGTGACCAGGCAGGGGTTAAATCCATTGCACCATAAAAAGGAGCGGTTCATAAAATGGAGGAATAAGAAGCAGAAATAATATTTCAAGTATGATTAGTTCATCCGCAGGGCACCTTGTGCGATTGAGAAAGTGGGGGGAGAGTGGGAGGGGGTATTGTGCACGGCAAGCAGTAAATTATATCTAGCCTTTGAATGATTCCTGCAGATCCTATTACGACAGTGAGGGGGACCGGGGAGTGGTGGGGGGGAATGGGGCAGTTGGGAGAGAGAAAAGCAGCAGAACGAATGGGATGAATTCTGTTTCCAGCTGTCCGAATGACGGGGCAAATGAGGGCGTGTGTGGATGGGGGCAGGGTGAGGATGAAAAAAACAGTACTATTATTTGTTATCCTCCCAAAAATACTGTCTTGTACACATGCAAACATGCAGAATACATTTTTTTTCAGTTTTACCCCAATCATCTTTCTCAGCAAGTCTTTCTGCCAAATCGAGAAAAACACAGTCTCCCATTACCAGCCCCTGCACTTCTCCACCCTCCCTGAATATTTGAGAGGCGCTTGTCTGCCATTTGTCACTTTGACTGCTGATATAGTAGCTGATAGTGGCATTAATGTGCTGCTGCTGAAGATACTCCTCACATAGGAACAGAGACACCAAATTTATTCACCCAGCACCTCCATTTTGCCAACAGATGCCAAATATTGTTCATCAGGCCTTTTCCTGTTCTTAGAACAGAGACAAAAGCACTTACACTCTGCTGGAAAAAAAATCTGCTACAGTCACTTTGAACTTTTCCATTTTTTTTCTTGCTGAATATTCTGGAAAAAAAAACAACTGTTTTTTAATTCAGCTAAAGCTGAAATCTGTTTGCATTTATTGTTCATGATATTCATTTTTGCTCAAAACTAGATGTCCTTTTGAATCTGAATTCAGTTTGTTGGTTATGGATGACATGCTATAAAACTGCTTCTTGGTATTATGTGGCAGTGACTGTCCTTCACCGGTAAGTCTTTTAGAAATGAGTTCATGAAGCCAAATAAATAAATATGAAGTCATATAGGCGCAAGCTTATACACCTTTTCAGTTATTATTCTTGACTTACTGATATTTAGTTATTTTCAATCATCTATGGAAATATGCATGTAGCCCACTATCTCTATTCTGCAGAAAACTGTTTGATCAACTGTATATATCAGTTAATTAATTAAGCCTCATTTTGGCAAACTGTGTTGCAGAGTTGACAACTGCCAAAGGAGAGAACAGAGATTCTGGACATGCAGAACATTAATAATAACAGAGGAGGAGGCGAGGGTGAATTTAAATGAAAGAATTCTGAACCCAACCTCCCACTTTAATTGCATATTTAAATTTCTTATAATGAATTCTGACATCTCCAGTCACCAAAATCCATCATTCTGAAGGGTATTATTCCTCAATTAACCTGTTGTTCCTGCCTAGAACTGTCTTTCTGCATGGCTTCAAAAGGAAATAATTCTAATTACTTTTAAGTATAAAGCAGATTGGCAGTCTACCCTTATTTCAAGCATACACTGTCCCAAAATTTGTACATTTTAACTCACTGTAAGCAGATGGGGTTGGAAGTCTACATGAGTCACGATCCATATAGTTAGCATATGATATTCATAGCATAATGTGTGGATGGCCCCTTAAGGAAATTCAAGGAGTTCAAAAGGAACGCCGACATGTATTTCAAGCATCCAGCAGAACATATTCACTAAGTGGCACTAGAAAAGAGGCAAAAATAGCATCCAAGTATCTGAAGTCAGATTTTATTGTAACGTAAGGAAGAAATTGATTTGAGGGACCTTGATCATTTAATTCAAAAGCATGATCAGCTAGACCAAAAGCTGGAACATATTCATAATATCTTCAAATCACATTATGTTCACAATTAAATACAAAAAATTATTCCGATTGTTCAAGTAACTCAGCGAACAAGAATATAATGCAGAAATCAGGAACAGGTTGGGATACAAAGCAAAAATACAAGGGGAATGTCTGGAAAGCTTATGTGTTAGAAGGTAATGACTAACCACAAAGAGGTGAGGAGCAATTAACCAATAGGACACTGGAAGTGAAACTAAGTGAAATACCGAAAAAATCTCAGAATATAACAGGATCAAAAGGAGGGTATTACAAAACAATGAAAACTACAAAAAAAAACTAGAAAAATCTAATTTATGAGTTAGTTAGACCAAGAACAGGCATTTAAATCACATATAAACATGCTAGTCTGAAGGAAACTGAAGCTCTAAAAGCCAGGCTTACACTTGCATCGAATCCCTCCTGCATGTATAAACTGCATGCATAACTAATATCACCTGGGCCTAGCTGCCTTGCACGTGCTGCAAAGTTTCTTCTTTTTGCATCTTTTTGTAACAGTAAAGCATTATTGCATATTAATACAGCCACATTCCTAGCAAAGCAGCACCTTCACAAATGTTTCTGTTTTGTTTTTATTGTCAGACAGCGAAACCTGTGAGTAATTGTGAATCTCTCAAGTCACTCAAAGCCTGTAAAAAAAAAAATACAGATTTTGTAATTACAGCATCATGTAACTTAACGACAACGTCTGTGTAGTTAAGTCAGCTATACATGCACTATGATCTTCCATAGAGAAAGTTAAACACAGCAGACTGTCTACTTACATAGCATTGGAAACAGTTTGGTCAATAACTTGACTGTCGTTCAAATAACTGACAAAGTCGAGCTGTGACTGCAGCTGTACTGAGTGATTAATTTAGCTGTGATTAAATGTGTGACAGCTAGATAGCAGTATTAGAATCTATCTTCAGCCATCTGAGTCTTTCACTACAACATAACAGGATAAACTGAAACAGAAAGCAGCTTCTTAAATGAAAATGCCCGTTTTGCCGAGGTAGTGTCTGTCAGGGGTGGCTTGTCCATTTTATGTTCTACCAATAGTGACCCACACTGGCGAAAACACCAGAATTGAATTTAGCGAACCATACTGCGATTTCAGTCATTGGTTCCCAAAGTGCTGTTTTAATGCTGAGTTTGGCAAATGACGGTCACCAACTTGATGTTTTTTGGAGCCAGAAGTGATTTATTTATTTTTATTTTTTGGGTGCGGGGGTAGTAGCTGAACAGTGTTTCTCGAAATAACTGTCATGTTATATCTATTCCATTATGTCATCACTTTGAAAAGGACCAACAGCGCTGTGATTAACGGCAGGGAATGTTTCTTTCCACCCTACAACAACAAATTCAATTTATTCAATATATTGAATTGAAAAGTTGACGCAGTTGAGTCTTTTGGAACCAAACGTTTTTTGGAGCCCTTTGTGATACTGAATTTTCAGATACTTCAGCTAAATCCATCCATTTTTAGATAGCCTGAATTAAGCCCATCAACCTTTATATCTAAATGTCACCTGGAGCAAAATAAGTAAACAAGCAGACAGACAAAAATGATTAATTTAGTTAAAAAGAAAAAAAAAGAAAAGATAAACATTATTCCTGTTGTTTCTAGATACTAGGCAGGTAATCTTGCTTTTTCTGAATCGGCGGGAGCATGTAATGAGGCTGTTTAAGGTAATGATTATTGACAGAAGGCTTGCTCGACAAATTAATGTTCGATCACATTCTACACAATCTGTGAGTCTCTCGGTTATGTCAGATCACTCTCCACATTCAAACAAGAGAGATTATTGCAAGAAACAGTAGATGTGATGTGCACACTGCAAATAAAGATTAATAAGGTTGACAGATTAGCAATGTGGCATTAACAACTGGAGACCTAAGAAAACCAAAGGAAACTGACCTAAACTCCTCCTGACCTAAATCCACTGAACATGATTATGCTGGGAGTTCATGCCAGCTCTGATAAACAGAAAAAAACCTAAAGCAAATCAATATTTGGTGTGACTAGTCTTCTGTATTCAGTACATTTAGGAATGCATATTCAAATTAGTCATTTTTATAGTTTGACACATTTCTAAAACAATCTATACAAAGTATACAGTTCACCCCAGTCCAAACACACAGCTCCATTGAAACAACAGCTGCATCTACATTCACACTTGTGACAACTGGAGCCACAGCCACCACAGCTGCCGCTCATGTTGCACTCTTCAGCTGTGACTTCTGTCATGCCCAACTCCACTCAGCACAGCTTGATCTTTCATATGAGCAGCAATCATCTTGCTTGTTATAGCTATATGTTCAGTCAAAGCAGCGATCGCCACAGCTGAGAACTAAAGCCAGCGCTAAAGTGCCTTAGGATACAGTTTCTCCGTTGGCAGCCTAACTGGCTCCAAAAACAGAGACTAAAAAAACTTCAAACATCATTGTTAAACAAGAATATCTGGATTTTCCAAGGGGTTAGGTTCTTGAAATTTGAATTGACTCCTTTTGTTGTGGGGTGTCACTTGGAAATCTGGGAGTCAGTTTTTTTTATTGTGACGATGTGTAGGACTTAACAGCGCTGCTTAGGGCTGTGTTGGCAGATGTGTCTCACCCCCATTACATCCATCAGCTGTAGTTTACCTCAGCTCTATTAACGATCTGTCAACTTTCAACTTTCTGTCAAAATTTGTCCATTTCCATGGTTACTATAACTGACAAGACAGGAAGATCTATACGGCACGACTTTAGAGGGCATACAGTATGTAACTGGGGCTATATCTGTATTGTCATATTTTCTTGTTACAGAATTAAAGTAAAAAAAATCCATACTCATCATGTAGGTAAAACAGCCTAAACCTTTAGAGGGTAGAAAGTATAGAATATTTTTTGTAGTTTCTTTGTCTTTTTCAATGCCTATCCTGAATGGTAATTACTCTGTTGTGATGTATGGCTAAATCACAAACCTGATCAATACTTATTCCAACAATATTGCCACCCCTGTTTGTGCTTTCTGTTTTGTCCCTATCCACTTATTTTGTGATTAGTGAGGTAGGTGGGAGACAGCTGTGCTTTATTGTTGTAAGTATTTTCTATAACACTGAGTATTATCATTTAAGTATTTTGGACTGAGGTGAGTGGTGGAAAAAGTGTTTCAACAGAGGGCACCAACAGAGAGCAGATGCATACTTTGGCTGTCAGATGCTGTGAGAGTAAACTAGACAAAAACAAAGAACCGAAACCTTTTTCCTTCTCATAACCAGGACACAAACCCTTGATATTTAAGCTTAATTTATCTCTGAAACACTTTTGATAGCTCAGGAACTCACGTTACAAACACAAAAAAATAGCAACAGCATGGACACATAAGGATGGAAACAAAAGTGTTGCCTGTGTAACTGTTCGGGATTTTGATGACATGAGAGAGCAAACCGCTTGCTTCATTTTACTTTGGTCTGTAGCGCCCGCCACAGGGTACAATTAATTTGTGAGCAGAATATGAAGGGTCTGTGATGAATGTTTGCAACCCTGGAGACCACATGGTCAGACTCGATTTCCATGTCCTTGTAGCAATCAAAACAGGAAATAGTAACTGCAACAATCATGTACGCCTTTGTGGCAATTTTTAAAATAATATGTGAAGCCCATCTATCTTTCTATCTATTGACCAACAGTCATTAGTATAGTAAGAGGGTTTTGAGCAACAAAACTTCTCACTTTTCTATCCTGCACATTGAGCTCCACAGCTTCTAGCATGTTCAGTATTATTGTTGTTATAATTGACATTATGTGAAAGCTACATTTGAGGGATAGTCAACCTTGTTTCTGTTTGCACACTGTACCATCTCAAATGAAGCTAATGAACATTGTGTTGTCTGTTTTCTACCCATTAGTGTTCCTATTTTAATTATGTGTTCCTACCCTTTGAGTGACATTTCATGATTGCATTGTACTGTGTGCTGTTTATGCCTTTATGTTTTATTTTGTAACTCTTCAAGGCACAAAAGGATTCAAAAACAACCATACAAATGTAACCTTTACAATGCTTGCATTCAGCATGCCTACCCACTTATTTAATACCACAATTAGATACATTTCCAGAATAACGATCCATTAAGAGAAAGTTGGTGGTGGAAACACAGCAGAGTGATTTTTACCTACAGGCTTCAGTACACGCCTTGCCTTGCTTTATGCTTGCTGAAAATACTGCATATTATATTATTTGATTTACAGGTAACTTTTATATGTTAAACCTAAACAGCTGATTATCATAATGGATAAAAGCAACCCTGTTACCCTGTTTCCCAGATCTATAAATTAAGCCGTGACCTTCTGATTTTCAAAAAGCTTCCACACCCAGAAAAGTCAAATAGTCTAATTATTTTTGATGATCTGACTTAAAAATCATCACCCAAAATGTTTATTTTGATCTGACTTTTATAGAGTTTTTCTCTTAAAAAAGGCATTTTGCAATTGGAGTTTAGATAATAGTATATTGTAATGTTCTAGTAAGATTCTTAATTTCCATCTCTGAAACGAATAAAAAGAAAATTAAAGTCACATTGATGTTACTCACTTTAAGCACGACTTTCTACTTAACTTTTGCCACAATTAGGGAATTTTAGCATGCTGATAAATTAGCAAAATAGTGACATTCCTGTCCTTATTAGGAGAGTTCAGTTGACAATAATTTCTCTTCTAATTAGACTAACATGCTAATAAATCATTATAATCACGTGCAGTGAACAAGCTGAAAGCCGGCCTGGCTTTATTGTGAGCAATAGTCCTTTATTAATCTGTACTGTTTACCAAACCTTGGTTTTCAAAAGATTTCTAACTCATAAATGTCACCAAAAAGCATTTTGGAGGATCTGAGTTATTAAAAGACACAGACGACGAGAGGAACACATAGACAGTAATAAATGTCAACATTACAAAGACCAACAAGCATGCCAAGGAGCTGTTATCATGTATAAAAAATATCTTTGAAACTATAATAAGTCATCAGTCCACTGGCATAATGCTGTTCTAGCTGGAAGTCATGGAGCTGTTGACTGTTCTGTACTTTTGTAATCATTCAAATTTAATTAAAGGGTAGAGGAGAAAATGGCCCGAGCTGATAATATAATGAGTTGCTGAGGGACATCTTTTTAACAGTCTTACTTTGTAACAAAGATGTTGCCAAGTCACAGTTGTAATATAAACCTTGGGTAGCCACTTCTACTGGATAATTCACACCGGCCCCAAGGAGTACTCTCCTCACTGCAAAATCTTCTGACTAAACTGATGATTTCATTTTGCCCATCATTATCAGTTAACATCAACAAATATGAGAAATCTATGATCAAATTGTCATCATTGTTATCTCGTATTACATATTTTTCTTCTCTTCTAGATTAAAGCCTTTATTTAAGACTGCTATGATTACTATCAAATCAGATTGCAGTTGTAAAACTTTTATGTTCAGGAGCTTTCATCATGGCATTACTGCAAGGAGGATTTAGGGACCAGCATCTTCGCTCCCAGTCCAAAGAAATAGTCAATTAGGTTTGATTCTTTAAAGTTAGTTGCTGCTTTCTCCTGTCTCGGGTATAAGCAAAATATTGTCCATGGAGGTGAGCTTACGGGCCACATTATCTAGCATTAAATCATATTATACACTCACTGCTGATTCCTCCATATTTACATTGTGAATCGGATCTTGCTGAAAAACCAGGTTTTACGATATCTGCTTCTCTAAAACCTGATACGTACCAGCTCTCTTAACATACATTGCATTCTATTACAATGTACGTGGTGCCAGGTCACAGAAAAGGTCAAAAAAGGATTCCTGCCAAATGAACACGAGCAGAAAGTTTCTTCTTACTCTTGATTACAGTCCATCCTGACTCCAAGCCAACTGTCAGCTCAACCAAAGTTCTCCCACAAAACACTGATATTTGACCTTTCTACCCTCTGCTACAAAAGCTCAATAAAATGACAATTTAATGCTCCACATAGACATTTATGAGAGTAAATTAAATGTTAGCAAATGCTTAAATAGAAACACTGGCTTTTAAGCAACTCATGTCTTTGTGTTGTAATACAGAATGAACTGAATTGGTGGAAATAACTCATATGCTCTAAATTAAACATAATGGTTAACATAAGACATGTCAGCCATGTAGAATGTTTTAGATGAAAAAAAAATTAACGCATCATGCCATTTTTAATAAGCATAAGATAGATTATTGTTATGAAAACACAAAAAAACTCAAATAAAATTGAATAAATCTAGGAATTTTCTTCTCATTATGATTGCAAAATTTTTCAATAGGTTATAGTTTAATACATTATTTTACTATTCAAAATCATTTTGGTTTAATCTGTTCAATTAAAATATTGAGCATAGAAAAATACAGCTTCCAGTTAGAGTTAAGAATCTTGCGTGGATCAGATGGGAAATGCTCAGAATTTAAGCTATTTTCTGGATGGAATGTCTGCATCCAGGAACTAAAGAACAGCATAAGTTCAAAGATCTAATCTAATTCCAAAAAAGCTAAATATTTCATCAGATGTTTTACGGCAATAAATATTTTATCAGAATTTGCTCACTTGTGTTGAAGCAACAAACTCTAACAAATACCTAACAAGAAAGGCATTCAGACATTGAGATGGAGACAAATTGCGCTGTACAGTTGGTTTCGAGTAAACATGACCGTGTATATAATAGGAGGGGATATTGATAATACATTGCAATTAAACAACCTTGCAGGTAATTCATTTTACAACACTAAATGCTTTTATAAAAGACATTTGCACTCTTTGACCTTAGTCCTGCGCGAAAGCACACACACACACACACAGACTATCTAGTCTACTATTAGAAAAATAAAGTGGAAAAAGTGGCATGTTCTTCCTTTGAAAAGACTAAAAAAGAAGACGGTGGTGTGAATTGAAGCCAAATATTAGGTCACTTTTTCATTCTATCCATCCATTTTCTATACCCACTTAATCTAATTTTAGGGTCGCGGGTGGGCTGGAGCTTATCCCAGTCGTCATTGGGCGAGAGGCGGTGTACACCCTGGACAGATTGCCAGTCCATCACCGGGCCACACGCAGACCAACGAGACAAACAACCACACACATTTCACACTCACTCCTTGGGACAATTTAGAGATACCAATTAACCTAACATGCATGTTTTTGGTCGGTGGGAGTATTTGGTGATACACGCATACACGTGGAGAACATGTACAATGCCACACAGAAAGGCCCCAAAATAAAAAAACTTCCCCTCAAAGACAAATCCATGTTTAATTCAGTATAAAACTGCATAGTTGTCAGAGCTGTAAGAGAGGCACGATCACAGGACTTCTTCTATTCTCAGTCAGATAATGATACCTGCTGATGACCGATGGCTGCCCAGTACAGCGGGAGGCTTGTGTGAGAGCCACTATTCAGTCAGATGCAACATTGACTCTTGTGCATTTCTCTGTAAGAAACATTCGTAACACTTACTTGCTACAGCACGTGAAGTGAAGGCAATGAAGGAAACTTGTAAAAATGGAAATTATGAATCGAATTCTGATTAACGCCTAGTTACTTTTTTTATATCGGCCTAAATTTCAGAAACACAACATTTCAAACCGTAACATAGCAGGAAACACTATGTGAAGTTATAGTGATGCAATGACCAGAGGGTTTCTTTCAGACCAAATGTGACAACAGTACCATTGAACTCTGGAACCTATTTTTTTTTTTGTGGCTCATGCCACACAAAAATGATTTGTGGCTGCACTAAGCAAACAGTTAATGTCATAAAAAATACAAAGGCGATATACCTGAGGCATCCACTCAGCCACAGGAGGCCAAACAGAGTAAAAATTGATACTATGTGAGTCTGGAATCTATGAAATTTATACATGTAACACAATGTGGCAGTTGTATCCAGACGTTGGAAGGACATCTTAGTAACAGGCTTTCCTCCAAGGTGCCATGCTTTTTAAGTCAGCAATATGCACAAACATATATCCTTGATGCTGGCAACATATACGACACATATGGCAGAAAGCTTCCAGCTAGCCATCGGCAAACTGACATGCTCGCAGTTGTAAAAAACACTCTGCCTATTTTCTTTTATGCTCCACGAACCTGCTGACCAGTGTGCTGAACTCAGCGTTGAGAGCAGTTCATATTGCATTCTGTCTGAAAGGCTGAGAGGCCATTACTTTCCATTTGTATGAATTAAAACCTGAGCTGCAGTGTCCTCCGTTCTCTCGTTCCTCGACTGAATACTCTACATTCTTTCACTAATAATCCTCCCAGTAAGAATATAAATGGAATATAAAACCAGAATCCACATTGCCCTGGTTTTCCCATGTCAGAAAGATCTAAGCTCACAGTTATGTTTCAATTTGTGTTTTGGATGTGTTTGTTTTGGACTGAAAAGTTGCCGTTCGATATCAACACTGAGTGGTTTTCTTAGATCATACACTTAAATTGTTGGACGATGGAACAATGGTCATGGTCAATGGAACAATCCTATAAAAAAATCTCAAAGCCAAATTTGGAAACGTATTTAGTCGTACAATCATATCAAACTGAAGTAGTGTTATAATATTTACAACATTATTGTTCGTCTGACTTATCATTCAATCAGTAATGCACACTGATGTCAGAGCTGCAGACTTACTTGACAGTAAACTATGAACACACTGATAAAAAGTCACATTTCATGACCCTGTAATGAACTGATGACCGCATCCACATGAGCAACACATAGAAAGACTTATGGATTACACTTCACTGAATTAAGGTTAGGTTGTGCATTACTGTTCTCTATCATGCATTTTCCTGTATTCTACTTCTATAATGCATTTCCTGCATTAGAAGCTGAGCCCTATGTCTGCAGCTGCAGTCATGTGGCCAACAAGTGCGTGCTGGGTCACAGTCTGCTGCAGTGCGGAAACTGTTGTTCTCAAGCTCGAAAGGAGGCCTCGTTTGACCACGTAAAGGTTTGTCCTTTGTTTTAAGCCTTTAAAAAATAATAATAAATTAAATATGTGCGCGTTCCTGACTGGAAGAACGGACCGGAACTAGCTGCTGCTCCACGCTTTACGTTCGCTGATTATTGTTTTCAATAGCGAAAATGCTCTTTGGCATTAGAAATGCCTGGTTCAGAAATAGTGCTTTTTGGTGTGTGCAAAGCATTAGTTGGATGTCGAGAGTTAGTTTTAATATTGTTTACGTTTCAAGTACAGAGACAGCTCCCCTCTCTTGCTTCTAAAAAGTTTTTTATTTTTTTTATTTTTTTATTTTTTAAACATTTTATACCATTGGCATGCGGGCCTTATTCACAGTAATGTATCAGCTGACAGGACCATGAAGCAAGGCATCTAAATTGAATGAATTAGTGAGGATATTCTTTAACTGTGCTTTTTCTGTTTCTGAAAATGGCTTTTTGTTGAGTTGATCATGTCAGGACATCAAATTGCGTGAATGTTGCTGTTATTTAATGCTTCCAGTGTGTAGGCGTATCTCTGTGTTATTTGTGCCTTAGTGTCACTACAGCCTTCTTTGCATAGGTTACATTCAGTAGCATTTTAATTTGCTTGCCAAAGTTAAAGGCTTCTTCTTAATGGTTTTAAAGTTTCCAAGGTTAGGAGATGATGTTTTGTTGGCAGCATCATTTCTGCCAGTGTGCCCCTCTCTCAGTTTGATCACCTTAATCCAATCCCAAATCTATTACTGGGCCCTGACTGAGATAAGGCAAGCTGGAGGATGTTGGTGTATCCACATGAATTAAATAGACTGGAGCTCTATCAAGATCATCCCGCAGGTCAAGGCTGCTCCACAAGGAGATATGATGTAGCCAAACAGATTTTTATATTGCCCATAACGCCCTACTCGGAATTATCATCTGCTATCCACAGTAAAGAAACAGCAACACCTCCCATCCTTGATTTCTACATACATCACAATCAGCGGCAGCTTTTGTTGTTTGTTTTTGACTTGTGAAAAGTTTGAATTTCTTAAACTTTAACCTAATTCATCTCAGACTTTCAAGAGCATACTTACTTTTCATTAAGAATGCATTTCTGCTTAGATTTATGATTCATGTAAAAAGAAGAAGAGCCAAAAACGAGGACCAAATGGTGGGCCCCACATGTTAGAAAAAAAAAAGGTGCAAAGTTGAGTTGATTTGTTTTTGTGTGTGTGTGTTTATCCCAGTGTCCAGTTCAGATCAGAATGCCTACCTTACTGTATGCCGACAGCCTATTACCAGCACAGACAGGAATGTCCATGATCAGACCTAAATCGACTGCCTGAATTTCAGTTTTCAGTTTTATTGGTTTGGTTAATGACCTTTTTAGGAAAAAATGTGTCATACCTTTCATTATCTGTTGCCAATAAAGGGAGACACCAAGCTAACTTGAAGTACACTGTTTTTCGTATTTTCCTGCTCATAACAGAAACAATGACATGTGTTGAGCAACGGCTGAGGAGGATTCAAGTGCGTTATTAAAGCCATTTATTGCAGCAGATTCAGCCTCACCAGACGGTCAAGAGCTCCGCAGAGAGATTCTTAAGCATTGTGTTGCTGTATGAGTTTCATAGAATTGCTGCTATTGACATGAATAAGGATGTCTTAATGATTTGTGTATGTGTTGTCGTTCAGACCTGTGTTATTAGAGGAAACTTTTGTCTTTCTGTAGATAGGACTGCAGTGACACCCTGTCATGAAATGGGGGCCAGAAGCTATCAGAATATCCTGAAGGACCACATGGATGCCTCGAAGGCAATCTCCGCACCACATCACTCGTGATTGATAGTTTTAGGTAAGCTCAGACATCACAGTACACAGTACTGTTTAACACAGAGTCTATGTTACCTATGTCGATTAGAGAGAAGGAGAAATTTGACCTGATTAGTGGGGAAATTGTTGTCTTTTAAGAACTATAAAAAAAAAGAAAGTTAATGATATAATGAAAGAATAATTGAAGAATAAAACAACGGGTTGATATGAATGTTTGAGATGTGTTTTCAACAAAACATGAGGACAGATTATATTATGACCTTGATGTGGTTAACAGACAGTTATTGGACTTATCCATATGGCTTTATTTGATTTGAAGTATTTCTTTATTCCTTTTTCTTGGGTGTAAAAAACTATTTGATATATAGATAAAAATGATAATAAATAATACAATTGTTACAACATTCTTTTGTCAAAATGACTAACTTAAAGAAAGTCCCCCCTCGTGTGGCTGCGCTAGCTTTTAATCTGTTTCTGATGTTTTGTGGCATGAGCACAGAATCTTTCAGAAATGTAACTCTACAGTTTCTAATACATAGTGTGTCTTAAAAGCATGACAGGTTTATCAGTGCTGGTATTTCTTTAATTAGCACTGCTACATCAAAAAGCTTTTTGCCATTGAGAGAGATTCATTAAATATTTTCAGCTGTAAGGAAAATGTCCATTCAACCAAGCACATATCTGAGAAAGGTAGAAACATGCAATATAAATGCTCTTAGTCTCAGTAATTTTTATTACTTATTCATTTTTTTCTTTTCAGTCCTTTACAATATGATGTTTTCTTATAATCATCTTCCTTCGGTAATAATGAAAATTACAAGGTTGAGTAGAACACTATCTCCTGTTAGTTCTATTCAGCGGCCTTAAAATTAGATATTGCTTTCACAATGACCCCAAACAAGGTTACTATATTCTTAGTAGAATAGAATAGACTAGAAAGATACTTTATTCATCCCCCAGTGGGGGAAATTTGAAAAAAAAAAATATATATATATATATATATATGTATACTATATACTATATTCAAAAAAAATTTTGAGAAAAAGGGATTCACCTATAGCCTCCTGACAGTCATTGGTTAGCCTTAAATCCCTCATTTTGATTGCATAGTTACTATTACATTAAGAATTTGTCTGATCTGCCAACTAGGTGGGGGCCTACTTTCATAGGTGGTGGATATAACAAGGAAGAAAGCCAAATGATCCAAGTTGAATCCCAATGCTGTGAATGCTAATTCAGTTTTTCTTATAATCTTGTGGGCATCACTTGACGCTCTGATACTTTATTTTTTCGTGAGTTGAACGCCTAATGTTTTTCTAATTGCGCTGATAATTCTATATAACAATAATATAGAGTAACAATAATGAACAACTCTTGTGAAGTGACACCATATCTTATCTCTTGATGGCTCTCTACGCTTACCTGCTCATACCAAAACATTGTCCAATTGTACATGAAGAAAAAGCACAATTTCTTAGAATGGAAACATTAGTGTTGATGCTGTTTACAGAGATGCCAACTTAGCCGCTGTACAATTAGTTTGTCTTGAAGACCTCTAAACTTGTATGCGAATAACATGGTACACATTTGTATCACTAGTTTTTCACTAATCCACTGATCTACAGATGTCCGTGAGGCAATCAACTAATTGAATAGAGCCCTGGTAGTTTGAACCAATGCTTTCCTTAGATGTCCATGATCTTTGGACTGCATTTTAGTGAACTTTGCATCCATACAAGAGATAAATAACCAACACTTAGATTGTGTGCGTGTATGTGTACTTGCTATTCTATTTTCATACGGGCAAAAAATGAGGAACCAGCTGTACTTGTGGGAACCAAATGGTGGGCCCCACATGTTAAATGGGATTTTTGAGGGTCAAAACTTGGTTTTATACTTAGGGTTATGGTTAGGTTTAGGGTAAGGTTTATGGTTAAGCCTTCAGGTGTAATTGTCAGGGTAAAGATAAGAAGCTAGGGAATGCATTTTGCCAAATGATAAATCACCACAAAGGTATAAAAACAAGTTTGTGTGTGTGTGTGTGTGTGTGAACAGCCAGCTGGAGGAGATCGAATGGATGAGGCTAAGAGATGGCTAAGATGAGAAGCTGTCTGTTTGTGGTCAGGATCTGGCATACTGCTTGTGTTGTGTGATACTTGATCTGATGTTAATGTGCTGGTGTGTGTGTGGGAGGGAGTGAGTTGAAAGAGGCAGAGGGGAAGATGGGCAGATAATCCCGTCTGCCTGATGAGATTGAATACTGGGATTGATTGATCGCCTAATCATAGGAGGAAATGGGCCTGAAAATGAATGGGACTCTGCCCCTGGCTTGCTGTGAAGTGGGGTAGTTGGGTTGGAGGGGATGTTAGCTGCAGAAAGACATGGCCTTAATGTGCATGAGACCTGATTTCATTTGTGTCTGATATACAGTTATATGATCCTGGCTAAATGATCAAATAAAAAAGGAAGGGAGAGAACAGTGAAGGGGATGTAAATCAAGGTTTATTGCTGGAATATTACTTTTTCATCTCATCTGAAATGGATGCTTTGAGAAAAGAGCAAGGATAGAAAATCCATCACGAATGTAGATTTGTAGAACTGTGTAGGTACAGAAACCTTTTGTCCTGGATCGAGCTGACTGGCTAAAGACAGACCTTTAACTATTTCTTATGGCATCATTTGGTTCAGTTTAATTTACAATTGGCTGAAATATTTGGTCAGACTGGTCACAGGTAGATTTGTGGTTTTCAGAAAGGCTGAACCGTTATCATGCTCCTGCATTCTCTTTAACTCTGAAAAAATAGGATGCAAGATAGATGCAGACTTAGCTTATTTGTTGCTCGCAGTAAGTAATAACTGACTAGCTCTGTGTTTTCACCTGTTAGTAAAATTACCGATGTGCTGGTTTATAAATCACAGAAAGAACAAAGTCATGATCATTTCTTTGTCTGCCTCAACCCTTTCTGATTTACAACCTATGCAAAGCAGTGGTTGATTTCTATAATAAAACAAAAGAAATATGTTTGTATACTCGAGACATTTACTGTCGTGCTCTTTATCACAGCTAATGAGAAATACACAACAATATGCATGGCCATGCCTGTGATATTATTTATCAGAGATTGATATGGAAAATATAACCTTATTGTTATCATCTCTGCCTCACAGATGAAGCCTTAGTTAGCCCCCTATGTTTGGTTTCTTACTCCTGCAAGTCTGTTCTTAGTTAACTGCTAATTTTTGCCAAAGTCTTTGAAGTTTGCAGCCTTTAAAAAATGCTTGCTGTACTTGTATATGTTGCACATGAATTGATTGCACACATAAACCACATTCAAATCCTTCACAAATGTGAATTAGGAAGGCAAACTGCATTACAGATAACCTATTTATTGATTTATTCTTTTTTAGATTTTATATTGTTTTTTACAAGTACATTTTTTCATCACTAAACTATACGAAAATATTTAGTTTTATTCTTGCTAGGTCCTGTAATATTACCCTTCCTTGTCACTTGACTTCTTTGTCAGCCACTTCAGCACGAACAAATTCCCTGCGCATGTACAGAGCTCAGACCAAGATTTGTTTTTACGACTGTGGTGTTAGTCTCACAATGTTGGAGGATCAAAGAAGGAGAACAAGGAGCAAAAAAAACAAAACAGATGTTGTCGTGTTACTTTGATATTCATCCAGAATTTCATACATTTTTTTGCCACCATTTTGTATTGATGATGGGAGAGTTGGACCACTGCGTAAAACTTTCTCAAGCTAATCCCAAAGATTCTCAGTGGGGTTTGGACTCTGTGGTGAAAATGATGTCATGCATTTCCTGGCAAACTGATGCTTTTTTTGATGTAACACAGCTGTTTCGTCCCAATACCTTGAGTTCTCTTTGGATTGTGTGTGTGAAAATGTGCTTAATTCCACTATTAAGCATTGCCTTAAGTTCTTCTATTTTTAATTTTTTTTATTTTAACCAAATTTTTAGGTGAGTAAGATTTTCTTCCAGTGATTTTTCCAGTGATGACGGTTAACCACCGTACTCTCAGATTTTAATATTGTGTTGGACAGTTCTTAACCCAGTTTTTTGTCATTTCAGTCTCCTTGAATGTTTAGTTTGTTTGATTCAAACCAACAATTTGATCTTCCTTTAACACAGAAACATATTTTCTACAACCACAGGAAACGTAATTCTGAAATGATTTCTTTAAGAGCGAGAAGTTATTCACTGCATCATTTAGGCGTAAAGAACTTGTTGGCAGAAGAAACATATTATTCATACAACACTTGTCTAACGGAAGGCTCTTAGCTATTTGCTTAGTTAAATCCAAGCCGTGACTGTTTTTTTTAGAAGTATTTTTAGACTCTTGAATGCTACCAGTCACTACAATTTATAACTTAATGGTCGGGGGCATCATTCCCAACCTCTGTTTTTACACTAAAAAGTGTAAATATTCACAAGAAAATACAACTTTCTGTTTTTTCATGGGAACTTTGAATACAACCAGCAGACTTTTATATAAAAAGCGACAGTATGACTGATATGTCTCCCTCTAGTGTGCAGGCTGCAGCTGATGGTTAACAAATTGTAGTTATTGTGATCCAGAGCTTGATGCCTGAGAATGGGATGACAGATGGGAAAGAGGTAGAGTAACTGTGGGCCAAGTGATCAATGGCATTGATCAGTGAGATCAGCCAGTCAATCCTGGAGTCTGTATTCTTCTCTGTTTACAATCTCCCACTGCTGCTGAGTTAAACTGAGCGTGTTCGGTGTAGGCACCTTAGGGACCCTCTAAAAGCTGGAAACCCGTCATTGATTGACATGTCGATATCTAGGGAGCTGTTGACAGCACAGTTGTTAGCCATCTTAAACAATTATCATGATGGGGAGTGGGTGCTGAAATTGTTATAATATGTAATAAAAGATTTTAAAATAAGACAAAACAGTTTATTTACTGTGTTTATACCACAATATGTGTTAGTTTATGTTCCAGTCTCCAAAGGGTCCATCTTAGCTATCTACGTGCCCTCAGCTCAAACCAGTTTATTTATTTTGCATATAATGTACTCCCTGTGAACAGTTTGCATCAAAGAGGTTACAAATTATTTCTACAAGTTCCATGAACTTGCTTGTATATGCCTGTATATGATTGAATTAGGGCTGCACGGTGGTGTGGTGGTTAGCACAGCGAGAGGGTTCGATCCCCACCTGGGGCCTTTCTGTGGGAAGTTTGCATGTTCTCCCCGTGTATGTGTGGGTTCTCTCCAGGCACTCCGGCTTCCTCCCACCTTCCAAAAACATACTTGTTAGGTTAATTGGTGACTCTAAAATTGTCCTTATGAGTGAGTGTGAGCGTGCATGGTTGTTTGTCTCATCTGTCTCTGTGTGGCCCTGTGATGGACTGGTGACCTGTCCAGGGTGTATCACGCCTCTCGTCTGATGACTGCTGGGATAGCCCCCCCCCCCCCCCCCCCCCCCCCCCCCCCCCCCCCCCCGCAAGATCAACCTTTTGCATCATCTTCCCTACTGACGAAGCATATGAAGTCTGTCTGGTTTGCTGTTTTTTTTTTGTTTTTTTTTGCTTTTTTTGTTTTGCTACTTTTGGCTCCTTCTCACAGCTGCCAGCTTCCCGAGATCTGTTTTAGCTGCTAAACATATTAAACATTGTGCTCCTTCTTTACAAGCTCGTCTTTAATCTTTTGCCTTACATGTCACCTCATAATGTATAGAGGCTGATGTGATAATGATAGTGGACCGGTTTAGGGTATTAGAGTTAAGCTGGCTGATTGGACAGCACATCAATTGCTCTATCATTCAGCATTAATCACGTATCTGGGAAGAAGACCAGTTGGTTGGAGGGGTAACACATGATTAGCAGCCATTATGGAGAAGTGACATCAGCTCAAATGGATCACAAATACAAAACATCTAAATATTTATAATTGGTACACAGTGTTCCACTCTTTTTCCTCTGTCCTTAAACAAACCATTTATTAGGCTTTTTTTTTGTTGTATCAGAAGCAAACTAACCTATCATTGCTTCAATGAAGGAATGGAGCACAGAACTGCCATGACCTGTACAACGGCATATATTGTATCACATAGTTGTCTCGAGATTCAAAGGAGGCCTCTTTGACCCTTTTGGGTATAGTTGACCATTTTCGACTACTTTTAATTCTACCTTTTTATATTTCATCTTAAAAACAGTTTAAAAACCAAAAAACATTACCTTGCTTGGTGCTTTTTTTTTTTTTTTTAGCACAACCGCATGCGTGATTTCACAGTTATTTTTTAATTTACTGTATTAACACATTGGACCTAAAATCATAACATCAAAGTAGTAAAAAATTTAATTTTTTACTTTAAAAAAATCTACAGCGAGCACTTTCCTTGGAACAGTCTGTTTTACTGTTTCTTCCTGCACCAAATATGCTTCAAACATGACGACAATACATTAAGGAAAAAGGATGGCGTAATATATTTAACAGACATCTGGTGTTACTTGGCCTATCAACACAATTTAAAAACTTGTGTATGGTTTGAAGTCTGCACTTTCAAAACAAGTTGAAATGGAGACTCAGAGCTCTGTCTTGCTGCTAACTCAACTTAAATTGGTGATGTGATACTCCAGAGGGTTAAACTAAACAGGTGATATGAGTCTAAAAAAAGGCATCATATTTTTTAAATCAATGGGAGCCCTTCCTTATTCATTGAGGGATTCGGAAAACTTCAGATTCAAGTGTTGGAAATGTTTTTTCGTACTTTAAATAATTAACTTAGAAACATGTCAGCAGTAAAGAACAAGGAGAAAGCTTAGTTTGTATGAAATCCAGTAAAAACTGTATTTGTCAAAAGTATTTTTCCCCAGTGTCAGTGATCTTTGTCCTACACTGTGTAGTGAAAAAAAAATCACATTAAAGACAGGAACAGTAACAAAGCATACACAGAAAAACGTCAGGTTTCCAGTGCCTGTATGTTGGGTTAACAGTGGCATCACCATTAAACATGATACTGTACACTATTATCTGTGACTTAATGAACAGTAATGTCTTGTTTTTAGCTCTCGCACATATTCCTCTTGACTGTGGATAATTTTCAATGCTGACACAACTATAGACTGCTCAGACATCCTCAACTACCCCTCGGAAAGCTCCATTTTACTCCACTTAGCTGCCAAATCCAACTGTGTGGTGATTTTATTCAGGGATTGAAAGAAGAGCAAGGCCTTGATCTGGAGTTCCTTATTAACTGAGATAATTAATATTATCAAATTCTTGGTGATTAATGGGCTTACAAACATATACCAGGGCTCAGCAGCTTTGCCTGAATGTAAAGCAAAAGAGTCATATTAAGTACGTCCCTGGAGCCATCTAATTGCTGTCATGAGTTCAAGTAGCCATGGTGTAAAGATTTGAAAGAGATGTGAAAACATAAGAAGTGTTTGTCAACCATCAAATTATAATAAGACTTTAATTTATGCGATTCATTAAGACTTCTGGAACCTTTGGCCATTTGCACTGCTTTTGACTTTAAAGTCCTCCTGCCAGAAGCTGCTCTGGTCGCAACATGTTACGACTATGAAGCACCAACATATTAAATGACTAACTCTTTCTATATAGATTAATATAACATATAACCATGGAATGTGAAATATTCATACACTTTAATCATTTTTATTTCATCTGCTCATTTTCATAATAGGAGTTATAGCAGGTTCAAGAGTTTTTACTTCAAAATACAATACCAAATTACAGCTAACTTCATCTATGCAGCTCAGCTCTACACAGAAAGCTAGAGGTCACCTTAGCCTTAATATAATAGAGCCAAATCCTTACAGCTGCACTTCTTGGAACAAAATAAAGTCCCAAAGTTGTGAATTTAAGCAAATTAAGTATTCTAATAAGCACCTATTAAAACAAGATTACCATGTTTGTACAGTGCAGAAATAAACATCCAGATCCAGGCTTCTTGCTGAATAAAGTTCAAGTTATAGGATTTGAAAATAGCATAAAACAGCAGAAATTGCACCAGGTTGAGACCACCATGAGAGATGCAGTATGATGGTGGATGAGATCAGCCAACCGTCTTTCTCAGCTTGCAGATTCCCCTGAGACCTATTAATAATGAAAAACACGCTGGTTTATACAGATTCACACATCATGAAAATGGCTTTTTCGTTGATGTTACAGACCTTTTACCTGTCTTCCTTGGCTTACACTTGCAAGATTTTGTGAGAGGCACAGTGAGGGAGGGACACAGCCCTTGAGGAGAGCTTTTTAGTAACTGGTGGAAGCGGGTGTTTTTATGTTTAGAGTGCAGTATGATTAAAGCTGTCTGTGAGACATATTACCATAGCCAGAGAGCACCCCAGTGCTCAGCTTGCTGAATGACATGCACGCACTTCTTTTTCTGTCTTTGCTGGACTATTGTGGACTGTTGTGAAATGCCTGAATTTGTGCAGGCCGGTAAGGTGAGAGGGGGGGACCAAATTGCTCATTGTAGAAGAAGGAAGTAGCTAAATAATTTATAGTGTTTTGAATGATAGAAATCATAATTTTACTTAATATTAGTGTACAACAGGTACCCTTGTTTCTTTATCTAGCCTTCAGAGGAAGCTGAACCGTCATCCTCTGCCCGCCTGCCTGTCTTCCGGCATTTGCAATGCTGATTGATAGAGCTTTGTCTAACCCCTCCATCCCACGCCAGAGCTGTGCTTTGCTGTCTTTTTATTTATGTCTCCTTTTGGTTCCTTTCCTCTTCTGCTCAGCCTGTACCGCTTTCTTTGTGTCTCTCTATAGACTGTGAGCTGATATCATCCTTTGAAAAGGTAATGATCCCACTGTGTTGAGATTATGCATGTGTGCTGCACAGTGTAATGGCCTGGCTTTTTATTGCTTGCCGCATACTAATCTCACAACTGAAGGAATGAGATGACACCTGCAGGGAACTGTGTATGAGTGGCAGCCTCAGATAAAAGAATGGCCATTAAAAATGATCAAAGAAATTACTGCACGCGGCTGCACAAGACTTCTCTCACGCCTGGCTAGGTGTACACCCCTCTGCCCCAACATGTAAATGCACAGGCATGCACACACATACATATAGCCGCATGCATGCAGACCCTAATTACTATCTGCCTCTGATGGATATTTTCCAAATGATCCTCTGTGGAAATGTCCTGCGCATAGTTGCCTCAGGCTCTACAGTTCATGCACCCACGCTTGCAGATAGGAAATGGAGGACATGCATGAGTTCAAAATGATAGTCTGCTCTCCATACCCATGCCACAAATTATTCATGGACACATTACCACAAGTGTTTTCCAAGTGTCGGACTCTTATCAGATATTTTTTGGGGGGTCTTTTGTTATATTGAAAAGAAAAACATTTAATGTGACTTTTATTTATAGTCTTAAACAGATCTTAGAATATCATTCAGCAATTCTAAGTATTTGCACTTGAATCACAGGAAAACTAGTTTTTTTGTTAGTTGACTTTCTGATCTGTTCTTGCACTGCTTTATGTGACTCATCTATTTACACCTTTTTTAAATTTATTTGGATTTTTTATTATTTTTTTTTTTAATTTACTTTTAGGAATCTTGCCTCAAGTCACTGCCTCCTTAGCTGTTTTCATTCATTAACTCTGGAGATGTTCAGGATAATGTGTGGACAATTTCTCATGGTCTTTTTCCACAGTTGACGTTCACATAAGCAGATCACAGTGGGGAGCGCTTATCTCCAGTTGAAATTCTGTGAGGGAGAGAGTGTCGGAGAATGGGTGTCTAGAGAGCGCTGAAGGCAACAATGTGATTCAGAAATGTCACTGGAAATCACTGTGAGAATAGCAGACTTCTTATTGTGTTGATATGAGTACTGCGTGTGTCTCTACATATCCACAATAGTGAGGAGTAAGGGAAAAGCTGTATACAGGTCAGTAGAAAGGACAAACCTCTCACCAGTACACACATACACTCACTCACAAAGTGGTAGCAAATACTCCAGAATATTTGCTGACATTTTCGTACATTGTCTAATCTGCCTATGTTTTGGAGATTTTAGTTAGGGGCTGGGTGAAAGTCTTCCCAAGAAGTTCAAATAGAATGTTGCCGATATTTGCTTTCTCACATGCCACTGCTCTGGAACATCTCTAGAACATTTCAGGACTCCAGTGCTTGTGTGTAAGTTGCCTTTTTCCTGATTATGCAGCATCTTTCCTCATCTCCAGGTGCATCTCTCCTGCCTGCTTCCAGTCTGGGGGTTCACATTACAAGAGCTTGGAACTGCTACTTGCTGGCCAGCATATATTTTTCTGTGGTCAGTCTACTGGCTCTCAGAAAAAAAAACCATCAACAAACAAACAAAAAACAGTCATCCATTGTTCTGAGACACAGATTTATTTTCCAGAGAGCCAAGAATAATGACTCACTTTGTTGAATATTTGATCTTAAATGGCAACCACTGTTTAATGTTCTATTATGATCACTACCTAAATCATAGGAAAGTAGGGCTGTCCCAGAAACCATGGGTGGAAGAGTGTAAAATGATGGCTCTCTATCAAAGACTGAACAGAGAGGAGCAGCAGCAAGACCTTTTTTTTGCTGCAGACTATTGTCCTAAAAGTTGATTGGTAAAAGAATGTCTGACAAATGAAGCCGACTTGATTTACAATGCACCAACTAATCTTAAATTTGGAAATGATTTAGACTTCATAGGAATGACGGAACATTTAACAAAACTGTGCAGAGCATTAGTTAAACACAGCAGTAGAGGGACAAATCTGAACTGTCACCCAGTGAGATGTGATGGTCAATCCTCGAATATTTGTACAGCAAACAAAAGCAAAAACAGCTGCTGAAGATACTGAAGACTTTCTGACCACAACTCAACAAAGTCAAAGGCAATCATTTACTACCTGATTTAGTACGAATGATTTTGGATCTTACAGTATGGTTGAGAGTTATGGCTTTCTTGACACAATGCATTCATCGAAGCTGCGGTAAAACATCAAATGCAAAGTATTTTACTGACAAATATGTGCCAGACTAATAAGAATGAGAACTGTCAAATACTTTTTCTTCCTGTGCTATAAAGGACCCAAAATTCTTGTAATTTATGGACTTTTGTGTCTTCTTGAAAGCAATTTAGAATTTTAAAAATGGCTTCATTTAATAAAGAGTGCATATGAAATATCTATGTTTTACTGTATTGAACTGCACCAAATTGCTCTGTATAAAACATGTATTGTCCCTGAATCATTTCATACCCCATGTATCAAGATTGGTATGCGATCATCTTATAAGAGAGGGATACACACCCTTAGTGCTCACCTAAGATATAATGAATAATCAAATATTTGGGTCTAGCTTTGTGGAACAGTAAGAGCAGCAATCAACAAAGAGCCCTTGAAGAGATGCAGAAAGAGTTAGTTGTTATTATGAATAATAATTGTGGTATATTTTAGTTTTTCCAGCATTAAAGATTGGCTTGACAGTACAGAAAGATTGTGGTTATTACACGGATTCACTTTTCTAAGAGATTCCTTTTCTTAGTACCCCCCTCTCTCCCTATTATGCCTCCTTTTCTCTCCCTCAGCGGTCCATTTTAGAACCATGCGACTGAATGGTTTGGTGGGTAATTTTGCTGCCTTTTCATGTGTCTGAGGGCGAGGAATCCTCCATTAGGTAGTGTCATCTTGTGATGTATGATGTATGCACAGAAAGGCAATCCGATGTTTATTCATGACTTTCAAGGCAATGCCTCAGCTAAGCTCTCTGATTTCCTTTTAAAGAACAAAACTACATGAGATTGAGACTTCAGTTTAAAGGCATACAGACCATCTCGCAGCTCCTTCGTTTTCCTGTTCTTCTCTGTTCCCCTCACACACACACACACACTATCTCTCTCTTGCTCTCTCTCTCTCTTTATCTCTCATCTCTTGCCCACATCTTTTTTTTTAATCTATTTGAATTTTTTCCCCCAATTTTTTTTTCCTGTCAGATTTGATTTATTTGACCCTTAGAAAAGAAGATCACATGCAGTTATTTCCCTCTGATTTCACTAGGCTGTCTCCCTATCATGCTTCTACGCAAAGCTAAGAACTTTGATGAGACTCCTATGAGAAAATGGTATCTACTGATGTTCTCAATGACCAGTGTTCCAACAGCACATGCATCATATGTGAGAGCTGCTGTTTTGAGTTGTCTCAGACATGTGCATTTATAATAGCTGGTCAAGCAATTTAGAGGCTGAAACCTTTTTAAGGCTTGAGACAGCAGAAGACACTTCCAGTATGGTTTTAGTCAGTTGATAACCTGGATACTTGGAAGCCTGGTATTAAACTCCAGTATTCAGACCTGCTACTTGGCTTTGAATATTCAATGGACCAATCTCTCCTTCCCTGTCACAGGATTTTTATTTGTATAACTCCTGGCAAAAAAAAATATGGAACCACCACTACTGGTAGAGTTTCTTTTTTCTTTTTCTTTCTTTAAATAGAATTAAATAAGATCACAGATATTACAAAAAGAAAAAAAGCGATACAGTATCATTTAACGGTGAAACATTCTGGTTTTCTCAAGATCAGCTGGAAGGAAAATGTATTAAATAATTAACGACAAAAAAAGATACTGTTATTACTTTGTTTCAGATCCTCAGGCTTTTATGACAACTTCAGTTCCTCGAAGCAAGAACTTCACTAACTTTCACCAATCAGGTTCAGCCTTTCTTGTATTGCAGTTGACAGATCAGGATGTAGCCTGGTCATGGACCGCTTTTGAATTTCCACCATCTTTTTTTTTACTCGTATTGAGATCTCGACTGTTTGCTGGCCATGTCATTGAGTTATGTCTTCCTTGAAGAAATGTTTTAAAGTTCTTCACATCGTGACACGATGCATTATCAGGCTTTCATCTTTATATGTTTTATTTGACCTACACCAAACAAAAGTTCCAGCATAATCTTTTCGATCAATGGGCATTGGTGATTCAGCGCTGAATTTCACTCTCATTGAGTCATCCACATTCCACAGCTGCTTCTCTGTAACCCACAGTAACCTTTATTCATTTTTATGTTTAGGTGTTGTTAATTGTTTACTTCTTTCAACCAGTTTCTTCTTGGCTGGTCATAGATATTGATTCCTATTTCACACACATGTTGCTTTTAGTTTTCTGTCTTGACACTTTGACATCTTCCTTTGGTTTAACTGTATGTTTTCCTTTTACTAGCTTCACATTTTGTTTGTACTTGCTCCTTATTTTAGACAACTGACTGGGAAAAAGCAACATACTTTTCCACACTGTGCTGAATTACCTACACAAAAGAGTTTTACAATCCTTTACATTCCATTCCTGGTGGGGTAATCTTTCCTGTCAATCAGCAAGATGCAACCGCTCAATTAAAGTCCACAGACACTCTCTTTTAACTGCAGACTGATGTGCTTATTTAGGTTTGTGCAGGCATTTGTTCAAGAAATGCAAATTACACGGTGATCCCATAGTTCTGGAAAAAGAGCAAAAATGACATCAATTTTATTCCAATTGTTTTATGTATGTTTTAAAGAGTCAAAAAGTTCAGTTGTTAAACAGTTAATAATTTTGCATCATATCTGTGATTTATTTATTTTTCTAAATAAAACTACTGAACAAATATCCTCTGAAAATTGTTTTTTTTTTTGCCAAAAGTAGCATCAGTAGCATGAATGAGGCAAATCACTGTCATGTATTTAGCATTTGCTATATACTAATAACCATTCTCTTTTGCCTTGAGTGATGCATATTCTAACCTTATATGATAAATAATGCAAATGAAGTAACCTCTACAAATGCCAAGGAAAATTAGGTAGAGGGGAGAAAGAGGGCAGGGGAGTAAACGAGCAGAGAGTGGAGAATGAGAGAGCACGAGCTAGCATAACAAACTGATTGTTGTGCTGTCAAATTGATTTGCATGAAAAAGGCTGCCCTAATTGCAACACTTAGCTGCAACATACTGATAATGCAGAGCAGGATTACAAAAGGACATGGAGGAGCTTTTATTAAGAAGGATATCCTGGGTGCCTTTGAGAGATGCACAACTACCATTTTCTGTTTCTGTATGTGACCATTGAAAGCAGCATGTCATTAAGTTTGTCTTGCCTGCAATGGCATATCCATCATGCAGATGCATACATAATGCTGTCTCAGAATCCATAGCTAGGAATGGATATTGTTATAAATTACTGACACTAAATATAGATACTTGGACTGCTTATTGATGGTGATATTTAGCAGCACGCTTATTGATAATGCTTTCCATGTTGAAGTATGAAATATAAAGACTTGACATGGAAAGTTGTCAAAATATTTAGAAATGTCCTGACCTAGGCTTTTCCTGTACTTTTATTTTTGGACAAAATCAAAATGAAAAGTTTCACTAAATATATTATCTCTTTATGTACTCTTAAAGTTTAAGTAAAGCAGAACTTTATGTTTCCCGAGTTTGTCAGAATACAGATAAATCGGGTCTCAAAATTGGCACAGTGTGAACAAGCCAGCAGGGGAGTGAGTCCGGTCCAGCAGTCAGGTGGACCATTTATCTTAGCTCTTCCTGCGCTCTCTATCGTCGTGGCTCTGCACAAAAACGCCCCATTGACCGTCTGCTGACCATAGTTACTCCTGAAACTTCAGTTCTGTGTCTAACTGCTGCAGCCCTGAACCCCCCACAGTGCAGTGATGCCCCTCCACAAAATTAACCAACGGTAACTAACTTTATGTACATGCACATATAGTCTTTAACACCCACAGCACAAAGTGGTTAACTTTACTTTGACCCTTTACTTTGGGTCAGTCTGATTATCAGTGCTGGATGAAGCTGAAGTTGGCCTTTGAACTGGTGTCTTGCCAGATCTTTGGTGTGACCGCATTTCAGCTTCACTTTTCAAAAAATTATTATTTTTTCTTTTTCTCAGTATTTCTCTGCAGTTTAAGCAGATGGCACACATTCAGCAAATTCTGGCATCCAGGATAGACATTTCTGGGATGAGGGCAGATCGGATTGTTAGCTCACTATTTGCTTGCTTGAGACTGATCAGATGGTATGATTAATCATAATGCTTCAGTTTTCGGAATGGGGCCAAGTGTTGGCTCGCCAAATAGACAGTATTCAACACCCCTGCATAATAAAATTGGGAATTTAGATCTGCCATAAAAATCAATGAGTAGAAAATCAATGAAAAACTTTTAAACAGCCCAACTCTACAATTCAGTAAAATACAGTTCTCAGTCCTTCAACATGAACAAAATTTCCTGAATTTGCTTCACTTGAACTTTAAACATATTTTGATAAACTAACACACACATAGACATCGTGCTATCACATATTGATGGAGAGAATTCCATTGTACTACAATGCTTACAGTCTATACAACTACGACAGGGTTTTCAGATAAAAGTCTGAAAAATGAGCTATTGGTGAAAACATGGTGTGTGTACTTCATCAGAAACAGACTGACAAATTAGATTTGAACCTTCCTAGTTCAAAGTTGATCTGTCATTATTGCAGGTTTTTTATGCTCTATAGCAACTTTGAGCCAACACATAGTCATAGTTATATGAACACGGTTCAATGATTAAAAGTAGCCATTAGCCAGCCGATTGTTAAGCAAAATGTGTCTTTATTATGCTTATTCCTCCAAAGCTATGTTCACACAAACAGATTTGAAAAAACAATTTCAACTCTTAGAAAAATGTAGGTTGTAAGGCAAATCTCACTTTGATCAGCTGTCATCAGTTGCTCTTTGTAAATGCTACAATGATATGCTAGGGCAGACATTTCAAAAGCTTAACAAAAAGAGACACCGCATGTCCGCCTAGATGCCTAGACTGTGGGACCCACTGGACAACACAATGGTCTGTCTGGGCATTGTGAACGATCCAACGTAGTATAAGGGAATGTGGTGTACAAGACCCACTAAGCAGTGCAGCTCTGCAATTTCCCCAAGTGTAAAAACGAGTATTAGAGCTTTTATTTTTAAAGACCCTATTTGACATCATAATCGCATAGGTTACTCTGGCTTCTGAAAAATTTGCAAACAATATTAACTCAAAAAGCGCCCAGTGTGCCACACCATATTGTGGCACAATTGAAATCTTGAAGATATGATGCAAATGGTTAGTTTTATTTGGTCAGTCACAATTTCATATTGGTAAACAACTATTATACATTCTGTATTATGAATATTGTTACAGAACGTGTGTTTTTATGCTGAGAACATATGTAATTCCCACAGTAATTAATGAGGAGCTTTAACCAATTTGAAAAATTAATTGAAAATTAAACTGCTAATGCATGTTCGATTGTCATAAATCCTTTAGGTCATTTTTAAATTTTATTCTATATGAATGAAAGCGCCCAATAGCAGTTAGCCCCAAATCGTCTGGATTTTTATGTGACTATAGGTCTAAAGTAGCAGTAAGACTCTTTAACTCATGGTTTAATTCATGGTTGCATTGTTAGTATATTCAAATATTTTCTCAATAAAAATTATGTTCACCCAAAAATAAACTGACTACACCTTGTTAGCGCAAGCTGTTTGACTGGGCAGTGCAGCTGTGTGGCTGCACAGCTCGTGCTATTGATTGTATAGTGCACTTGACTGGATATTGAAAGGCCTGTTGAATAGGTTGTGTCTGATCTGTACAGGTGTTTGAATTGTATGCCTGCCACACAAAGAAGATATTCCTGAGGCTAAGGAAAACAACTCAGGCTCCAACCAAATTCCTGGCTTGCTTGATATTCTGAGTCTGTCGGCGGGAGAATAATTTGTGACTGAGTAGCTACAACCAATCACAGCAAAAAAAAGACAGGGTCCACGGACATGTCAGGGAAACCTGGAAATAGGAAAGTAACAAACAAATATACAACAAACATGCTGAAGAAATTATGTTCTGCTCAGAAAACTGAGTAGAATTTGATTATGTGTTGGCAAGAGCACTTATTCATCTTTGATAATTCAACCTTGCAATTTCATGGCAGACTTGAGAGAGAAACTGTGGCGAGATATTATCAGTTCTTCTCATCAACCAGATCAACAAAACAGAGTGAATCGCCGTCACTGCTTGTATCATCAGCTTTTTTTTTTACACTGACCAAAAAACTCACTAACAGTCACTAACACCTGGCTTTAGAATGCACTGTGAAAGTGTCTGATTGGTTTTCAGTCCCATGTGAAGTCCATCTGAGCTCAGTGCCGATGGTAACACAACACCCAGGTGTACACGGACGCTGCAGTCTGTGACCCACTGCTGCAGACTGCTTGTTTAGTGTGAACTCACTTAAAGATAACAATCATAATAGAAACAGCTTAGGTAATGTTTATAATACAACTGAAAATCCTCTTCTAATCTGAACTTGGCTTAACTGAAAGAAGGCGATTGTTGTGTTAGAAAAAGTACACCAAAACACAAGTAACATGATTAATCTACTAATCAACTTGTTAGCTTAAGAAACCGAAACATGTTTTCTCACGATAACGGGTTACAATACATTGTGATCTTGAGAAAACAAAAGTCTGATTTCTCAAGAAAACTAAGTAAATTAACTTATTACACAAAAATGAGCTTTGTCATCTCATAATAACAGTAAAATCAACTTGTGATCTTAAGATAATGGCATCTAAATAAATGATTACAGACAAGGCCTCTCTTGGCTTTGGTGGGTTCTGTAGCTATACTAGGTTACATGGCTTCAGAAACATTTCTATGCATATTGACAGTCACACTTATAAAAACGTGAATGGACAAAACATATGGCTGATGGCTAATATATCTAATCTATCTTGAATAATATTCCTGTGTAACATATTTTAAATATCAAAAAGAGAAATAGGCATTTGATCTCAATAGGCCTTTCCCTCCAAGCTGACATAAAAGTATGAAAACCTATGAAAAGTTGTGAGCAGTAAAATGCATTAAAGGCTTTTAGTTCTAAAAGGCAGTTTTCCTTCCTTTGTTCTGGCCCTGATTGAGGCAGTTATCTAGATTAGCTCTGAAACCGCTGCTTAATATCCTTGAATTGTGGGAATGTGAATAAAAATGGGACCTCAGGATCTTTCTTACAAGCTTCTTGTGTCAGTCATTTTCAAACAATCATCCGCAGTACTTCAGTTGCTCCCTTTCAAACTTTGAAACTACACGAGACTGTATATATGTATAGGGCATGCCCTGTATGACTCACTGAGTGTAAAGTATACAACAGAAATGTGTATATGTGTACTTATCATTGAAGTTAGTGCTACAGAAATAAAAATTTGTATTGATTGTCAATAATATCAATGTGTTTCAGATTCTCTGTTTTGAAGTATGTTTCGAGAGGAAAGTACCTGAAGTGGAAGCTCTGTGTAAAAAATAAATAATTAAGTAAATAAACATGTATTCGCTGACAAATTTTGAAAATCTGTGGTCACTGAATTCAAATTGAGTGCACCTGTAATTCCAGTTAGTCAGATTGCGTGAACAGGGAGATAAAATGATCTATAAACTCCAGACATGTCTCGGTTTTTGGGCCCGTGTCTGCCTCCACATCTGTGTCATGGCACCAGGGAAAAGGATTATCAGAGGTAATGTTAAGTATGATTTTGAGAATTCTGTTGCAGCAGTACTGAATAAACCAATAAGTACTACGTACCAATAAGTATACCCACTGTGCTCGTCCTCATAAACCTTGGCTCACAGCAGCATGCAACTTGCACATTCAACATAGGGTCTGAAAACAACCAAAAAAGATGCTTCATACAGGGGTTATCAATGGAAATCATGATTGCTGTGATAGCGTAAAGGACACTGCATAATGTCAACCTCTATGCCTGATGTGCACGGAAGGAAATGTATCTCTTGCTCATAAAGCTCACGGATTAAGTTTTGCTGAATAACATTGAACAAGCCTGGTGAATATAGAAGACCTTTCTTGGTCAGATGAGATAAAGATAATTTTCCTTGCAGAGACAACCACAGAGAACGTATAGTCCTGGCAGTGAAGCACAGATGTGGCAGCATGATGATGTTGAGCTGCATGAGAGCGACAAATATCAGGGTCATGACATTCACAGACGGCACCACGGATGCCTGTGGATATACCAAAATACTGGCTGACAAAGTACTCCTGCAGCTTGACAGGGGAGGAATATCCTATCAAGATAACTCTATAAAGTATACTGACAGTCTCACACATAAGAAAAAAAAAGAAGAAAGTTGAGTACTGGTTAAGTATGTCACATGACTTGAATCAAATTGAGTACCTTTTTGGGTCATGGGTTAAGATGACAATAACATTTGAAATTTGAGAAATTTGATCAACAACCAAGCAGAGGATTAAGTCCATAATGAGGTAGTAGAAGTATTGAAATCAAATATTTATATCTAAGTGATAAAAACTGTAATGTCTTTTGTCACATTTTTTTTTTACTGTATTTGTAATTAACTAAATCTGACTCAGTTTTAATCTTGCATGTAAACAAATACACAACTGATCAACTCACTTACATTCATTATTGTCAGGTGTTACCCAGTTTGAATCATCTGACGTTTAAGTGATTTAGGTCAGAGATGTTCTCTCTTCTTTTTTTGTGCTTTTGTGCTTTTCATAATTCAAATATTCTGAAACTTCAGGCACAACAAATAATCAACCTTATAATCCTTTTGCAAGAATAACTGCGACTCCATAAGACCATACAGGTTTGCACACAACAGACAGCAGAATTGAAATGGTTCTTTTGTGAATCTAAATGACCTGTATGTTTCATTGAACAGATGGCTTCAGTTTAACCACAGTTAAGGTGTGCATCTATTCCCAGTTCTGTCATATTGTCTTTGTTCATTGAATTTCTTTTGTAGATCTTTTTCGGCATTCAACTAAAATTCAAGATTTTATTTCATACTCCATTTGGAAATGATTCCTTATTATTTTTATCAGTAAGCATAGCCTGTGTTATTAGACACACGGATGATGCTTAAGATATCCACTGAAATTGGTTCTGTGATTTGAGGTGGTCTTGTAACTTTAGTCATAGGATTTGCCAAAAAGTAAAAAAAAAACTTTTTCTCTTTAATTAAATTGTCATTGCCTTTTAGCTATGTATTTTTCCAGTCTAGTAGGGGGTCATTCAGAGTACACGTCTGCTTGCTTTGCTCTTCCCTTTGAGTTGTTCCATGCCTCTTTTTCCCCCTCATCACTTTTACAGCCTTCACCCATTTAGAGCAGATGGGAAAGGTAAGGTTTCAAACAGACAAGTTTCCTCATGACAGGACGGGGAATTTTAAGTAACATGTCATTTCTAGAGTTGCTCAGTGTCACAGGTTCATCGTGTTTCAGCAGAACTTTAGTATTAATAGATGAGTGCGGCATGTGGGACAGATGACTTCCTGTTTTAGTTCAACTGTATAATTGCATTCAGGGAGAGCATCTTGTTCGCTATACTGAATCACGATGATGCTATCAGAGTAGATAGAGTCAGGGGAATAATGGGGATTGAACCAAGTTATATCTGCATATTTCATACAAGAGTATGCATATTATTGTAAAGAGTAAAACTAAAGGAGGGAGAGGTGTTACAGAAAAAAACTCCAAGGAGCAGGTCTTGTCACTGCCCATTAACGATATTTTCACTTTCATAGCCAAAGCAAAGTGCAACATTTTGCAGAGATCATTGTACATACATTCATACATGTGAACATACAAAATGTGGGCAGCCAATCATGTCCATATTTTTCAAACATGCTGTCCCATACACTGTACCTGTCACTACCTTCAGCACCTAGTTAACATTCAGAAATGTATCGAGGAGAACAGATAACTGTGGTCATACTCTGGCCTAAATCAATCCTATGAAAGTCACTTGTATTTTGCACACCTGTATTTTTGGACCAATAAGATTCATCTAATTCATCTTGGCATCCTGCCCACAAAATTGCGCAGTTGTACATTCAATTATCAAAAACATCTAGAAGTATACACCACAAGTATTGTACAGCTTCTATAAGCTACTTAACTAGTGTTTTAATGTCATAGTTGTTTAATTCTTTTCATGTAGAGTTGTAGACCTTGGGCTTGAAGGGCTTCTTCAGACCTCAAAAACAAAGTAAGTTGCCACTGAAACTATTGAATAATATGTGATGGGTGATGATATGGTCTGCATAACAAATCTGTGGTGTGAGAGTGGTGGTGTTAACTTTCAGCTGGTGTAATGAGAGTGAGCTGTCAGAGACATGCATGTAATGGCTCCCTTGCCAGACGCTCAGTTCAGGCCCTTTGGGACAAGCACAGGCAAACCACTTCTTTCATACTGTCTCATCCTCTGCACTTGCTCTCCCTCTTTCTTCTTTTAGTTCCTCTGCCTCTGTCTTTATCTTTCCTCTTTGCTAACTTCCTCTTTCCTGTGTTAAACTGTAACCTGGACAGGGATCATGCCAAGTATCTGGAATATTTAGTCTCTTTCAGTTGTACAGATAGTAAATGTACACTTGCCAACTATCACATACACACAGACAGAATTTCCCAGAGCATAGAGGACTCACGAGGGGCATTTAGTGACTGTATCCCAAAGGATGGCCTGCACTGCTCAGTATACAATGGATTTCTCATGGGCAGTCAAGTCTGCCTGCACTGAAACAGGCTACTTCTCACCAAACCAGGCAGAAAAGTCACAATTTGATTTAACATCTTTATCTCTCTGACAGCCATGGTATGCTTTAAGGACTGTTCTATTAGTCCAGTGATTTCTCTCCATGTAGTTCCTGCTTCACATGTCCATCATGTTCATTTTACTCTTTACTTTCACTAGAAAGTGAAAAAGAAGGCTTTGTAGATTTGACAGTAAATTGTCATATTAGTTAAAGACATAAAACAGGGCACTAGCTAGTTATGTAGTACTGAGTGTGTGCTGAGAAAGAGCAGTGCCACCATCACATTTATTGTCTCAAGTACATGTTCTGTCTGTGTCCAAACTCCCTCTTTCTCCTTCTATCCTAATCAATCTTTAAGCATTCATCCCTGGAGGCTAACCGTTATGACAGTTCTCTCATCAGCCATTACTGCTGGTGTTAATGGCATCCTTTTGGTGACTTTAAAGACTGATTATCATATTGTGTAGGCTGATTGACAGTTGACCTTCACACCACTTTATGAGGAACTGGCCAGATACTGTGAGTCACTGCGATTGCCTCGATGACAGCGTATTAATAATCTGATAGAATTACCAGTAACCAATTAATCTGCAGGCCCCAGCCGACACAGTGATTATAGAGAGAGTGCGATTTCTCAGCTTGGCTCTAGTAGTTCACACACACATAAGTGCTGGGATTTCATACACGAGAAGTTTTTCATTCCAACTCTGCGATGTTCCAAATGGTAATGTAACTCTGCAAATGTTAAGGTTTGGTTATATTAATCTAACAAGGGTAATAGTTGACTTACTAATGCAAGAAATGCAAGAAAAATAAAGTTTAGGTGATTTATCCCATTGCTTAAATGAAGTATCTCATGTCTTTTATGGAAAACATTTTGAAAAAATTCTAGTGACTAAGAATATGTTCCTTGACCTGCACTAGTGATGTTATTTTAATGTTCCTTTTTATGTAAAATGTCACAATATTATATTCTATACTATTTAGAAAAACATTTCTCAGAGGATGATATCTGTTTAAATTACTCTAACCACTTTTGTCATGTGGTGCTTGTTTGCACATGTTTGGAGAACTGGAGGCTGTAGGTATGTCAAAGTCTATTTGTGATTTAAATATTTTGTGAGTATTATTTGAATTCTCAGTAACTGTAGTGATTGCACATGAAAATATAAGATATCATATAAGATTGAGGAGAGAGTATGTCATGTTTCCTTTGAATTTCTTCAGCTTACATTAATTATCATTATAAATGGATGGAGCATGTATGTGTCAAATTGTCATGAAGTGCAAAAGATTAATATATTGAATATAAATGTCTGCTACATTTGTTGGTAAAAGTAGCCATAATGTATGAACCAAGTCACCCTGCTGACATATTTACCTTTGTAATTTTTTCCTACCTGTAAATGATGGAGCTTGTCACTTTAGATGCCGTGTTTCCGTTTCCTATTGACCTCTGGATATGACTGTTAATTAAACATTTTGATAGGAGAGTGAGGAAATGAGGCCTGTGTTTGTTCAGAGAGATAATATTCTCAGAGAGTAACTAAAGCATGGCAGAACAGCCTAGCAATATTGCTTCACGCTGAGCTGCATAATAAAGAAGTCCTGCATGCATATTAATACCAGCACTCTGTATAATGTCTACATCATATGAAAGACTCAGAAATACACTGACACCTCACCAGTATTGCTTAACCTCTTCTGCTTTATTATTTGCATCCACGTCTCACACTGTGAGGGATCTCCCCTAAGCGTGGTCTCACCCGTGTCAGTTCCTTTGGCCCTGGCTGCCAACCTCCTTCCCACACTCCACCAGTTTTGATTCATTAGAAACGCATGGTGGAGGTATGTAATGCCAAACGAGTTCCTCGTTACCCCCCTCCCACTCAGTTAGCACACGCTTTTGGAAGAACTACAGCGACATCTGCATGTGCCATGATTACAAAGCGCCAGCCTTATACCCACCCATTCCACTGGGCTTCCCCTGCCAACATGCTACCCGTCTCTACAACCCCTCCTACTCGCCCCTGCGGCACTCGTTTCTCAAATTACCAAACATGGCTAATTGTGTGAGGCGTGAAGTGCACTTCATTTGCATATGGCTTAGGGGGAGGACTTTTCTTGCATAGGGGAAGAATTAGGCGAGGATGTCTGGAAAAGGGAGGATCTGCAATTACAACCACTGGTCTCTATGGAGTGAAATTATGCTAGTGGTTGTTTTTTATAGTGTTAATATTGTGCGCCACTGGGGCATTGTTTTGAAATATTTAATTTCATTAAAATGAAAACTGAAACTGAACAAAATCATTTGTGATAAAAAAAAGTCAGAATAATTTATGCTTTCATCATAATGTACTTCTTTTTTTTTTAAAGATGTCTTCAAAAAGGAGCTTGATGCTATTCCTTGCCTCTGTTTTACAAATCAAGTAGACTGAGCTCTTAAAGTGTATGTTTGTGTCTACGAACTTCATTTTGTCATGTGTTTTTGTCTCTCTCGTGCTTATAAAATGCTTAAACTTTCCTTCATGTCCTTTATATGTGTCTACCGGATTAATTAATCACAAATGAATCTTTATATAATACGCCAGATGACAAAAGGAAAATCATGTTTGGGTTTAGGTTTGGAGTATATTTTGGGCATGTTTATGTAAGGAACAACTTCAAGTTGTTTTTATTGTGTTGTGTAAAGATCATGTGAAAAACATTTAACAGATTAGCAACATTAGCTAAGATGGTCTTTTAGTCCTCATTCTCCCAGTTAATTAGTCTGTATTAAACTTAAACCTTGTGTCACCCTCTAGTGCTTTATGCTCATTTGTATAAGATATTAAACATATGTCCCCACAAAACAAACAATAACTTGTTCATCCAAACAAGTTTCTTGTTGCTCGCAAGTTAGAAATGTCAAAAATAATTGCAACAGTCAAACCTTCTGTCGCTTTTACAGATCCATTATTTCTACATTAATAGACATTTATTGTATCCACAGTAGCTTCTTGAACAGATTGTAAGGTGCTAATTAATCCGTGTTGGAAAGGTTGAATGCACCTGACTTTTTTTTAATTAACGTTGAAATAAACGAATTGGCAGGTTGCCTGAATAATGCGCACAGCTTTGAAGATTGTCATCGCATAATGAGTCGCTTTTTTTTCCCTTTAACATTTTCTATTTCCACTCCCTCGCTCTCCGCTGCCATTTGCCCATATGCCTTAGCGGTTTAATGATATGCAAATGAAATATGCATAAAACCATTCTGCTGTAGGATGATTAAGCACAGGAGACATTAGCCAGTGCCCGCCAACAGTATCTGTTGTCTCTTCTGCATTCCACTTCGAACAGACACTTACACCACTCTTTCAAAGATTAATGCCGCTAATGCACTGATCATTAGAATACCACAAATAGTATCCAATTTGATGAAAATTAGATCCCAGGAAGGTTTCCTCTCACCCCAGTTTTGTAAGATCCAGAGCCAGAATGAAAGGCAGATGTCTTCATGTGGCAGAGTTGGTGCTCTGGGTAGCTGGCACAGAGCAAATGGACCAGGTTTTCCAAGTACTTGAACATCACTAGCAGTGCAGGAGCTTTTCTCTCCTTGTTTGTGAGCACTGTGGCATTATTTGACTACTGGCATATAACGAAGAACGAAAAATATCCCCGTTCTTGCCTTGTCTTGCTCTCTCCCTCTCTCTCTATCTGAAACACACACACACACACACTCCACCCCCCATTCTACCCTGCTCTCTCTTGCAAGCCCTCTTTTTTTTGTAATCCATTTGTGTAATGAAGAGACTCCACAATTAACATCCCCCATGGAATCAAATAAAAGGGTGATTATCCAAAGTTGATTAGTTCCGAAAGATAAGAATATCCACATGCTTCCCCCTGATGAATATTGAAGAAATATGGCAGTTAGTAATTAGATTGTTAATCGCATTTGTTGCGATCACGATTATTGCCATAGAAATGCCCAAAAAGATGCCACCTTTCAAGCGGTCTTTCCTCAGTGGTGGAACTACCAGATTCAGACATCTTGGTAGCACCAATGTAGTGTAGCAAGCACAAGGATGTTATAATCCCTCCCTTTGGACGACTTCCTTAATTATTCATATTGTACAACCATGCTTCTTGTCCAAAGATATCCAAGAGAAAAAAAAAATTGGTACAATCATTGGGTGCCAGGAGATGAATATCCATGCGTTGCTAATTACTGTTTTAATTCCGCAATGTGCATATTAACAGCGAACTTAATTAAATCCTCTGTTGTGTCTTTGCAGCGATGCCCATCCTTGGCTCCGTGCCCGATGCCAGCAGACGTCGCTGGAACCACAAAAACGTTCCTTGCGACCCAGAGACAACCCCGAACTGTAATTCAGACCAGCTGGTAAGTCTGTGTTGCATCTGTTTATGATAGTTTAGCGCAGGAGGGAAAATCCTCTAAGGGTGGAGTTTGTTCAGTTCTTTTGGATGGTTGGCAAGAAGGGGGCAAAAAAAAAAGTCGTGGAGATGTGGGGTGTGGGTGTGGAGGATGTAATGAGTTCCCACGGCCTCACTACCCTCAGTGTGGTAGTGAGCAGGCCAGCACCTCCCCCTCAGTGTCTCTTGAATTCAGGTTTCCTCCTTGTTCATATGCCTTCTTTGCCCATTCCAGTCCCAGGAGTCTATGTGCCAACTCTCTCACTTGGCTGTAATGCTGTGCATACTACGTTCAACCTATAGAAATGAAAGTCCATAATGGCTGCTATAAACATAAATGAATAACACAAATGCTTCCATTTCTGTCTACTAGTAACTGATTTGCTAAAGATGTAGAAATTCCATTTTCTTTTCATGTGGACAAATTTCCCTTCTTCTGAATTTGACCTTGTCAAAGAAGACATTTCTTCAGAGGAAAACTGTCTGACCGCTGATTATAATTAGTTTTGTCAGTTCATTAATATGCATCCTCTTGTTTGCATTTTTGTCCCTTTGTTGTGTCTGTGACATTGTAAACAGCTGCTATTGAGCTTCAGGCACAGTCCCTCAGGTCCATTCTTTCCCCCTCCTCCTCTTGTCATCATGCACACGAGCGACTGGCAGATTGGTGGCGTCTGTTGCAGTGGTAGACATTCAATCTGGCTGCCAACCAGTGCAATAAGGACTGCCAGTTTACACTGGGGAAAATGTGGAGTAAAGGGGGAAGGGAGTTGGCACAAAAAAGCCGCTCACTTAACACCCTCTACTAATAGGTAAACATATTGCCGCTTTTGTCTTGCTTGTCTTTTTTTGTTGTCGTTCTCCGATCGCCGTTATGGATTCTTTTATAGTTCCTTTGATTGAGGGACACACACTAATTAAAAACGCAAAGTTTGCACTAATTAGTCATATCTATTCTGAAAGGTCTCCCTGTTTGTTCTCTTCTCTTTTGTTTTTGGCAGCCGACACGCGAAGGGTATCCGAACGTATCGATTTAGTTTACTCGTGGTATGTCTCCCGTGTAGCTTGCCAGCTTTCATGCAAGATGCCATCACATTCCCGCTGGCACACCAGTTGAGATTCGCAAGTTCCAAGCTATTGCTGCTTGGTCATCCTCCAAACCAGTGTTTTTTGCCCAAGTCTATAATTGCCAAATGTGAGATTGGCTTGTCTTTTTCCAAGGGTACGTCCTCTGTTGGTAACGAATGGGTTGGCATGGCGTCTCCTGCCCAGATGGCTGGCTGCTTGGCACAGAAAGCTGCGCTTCAAATAGATAGTGAGAGAGCAAGAAGGAGCGAGTGGGAGGAGCTTTTTCTTGTGCCACCGCCACACCCCCACTCATCTGTACAACAACAAAACAGCCTCAAGTTTCTGTTGTTTCTGTTAAAATTTCTGTTAAATTGCCATCTTCAAAAATCCTCTGTCACTGAGACTTTCTTTCCCACTCCTTTGCACTTGGCATCCATCGGTGAGGGTTTACTTCCTGTTTTACATCTTCTGTAATTAACTGTGTGGCTGTACTCTAGAGTTTTGATTATCCATCCCTTTACCAGTCTTGTGGCGCAAAGCAGCAACAACTAATTCACCTGAATGCCGGCTCCCAAAATACGGTCAGGTTAAGGACATATCTTCAAGTCTTCATCATCAGATGTTCACTAGTCCCCGAAAGCGGCGCTGAATAAAGAGTGTCTGATGGTCCACATTTTTGTTTATAACTCCAAGCAAAAAAATGCGTAAATAGATAAGTAGAAAAACAACATGATAGAAACACGAAAAGCCTAGGATGCTACCAAATGACGGCAGTAGCCTTCTGTCCTGTCTCACAGGCTACATCTAACTACCTACCCTAGAGACCGAACAGAAGTACGCCTTGGTGCTACCACTGAATGGATGGCACTGTGCCAACTTCTCTCTGCCATCAACCGCATTCGCTCCTTGTTTCCCTTATTTGCCCATCCCCTTTCTATCTCAGTCCCTCTCTTACTCACCCTCCTCCTCTCCCCTTGCTTTTCTTCCACATGCCCACTACACCCACCTTCTCTCGCCCTTTTTTCTTCTATAAGCTTGACATTAATTAACATTTGTGTTAATTGATTGTAAAAGCTTGGGATTTTGGGTTTGGCAAGCTTGTCTTTGCCCAACCGTGTAACCTTGATGCCGGGCATCTGCATAGACTTTCCTCTGCAGTGGTCCTCGACCTGTAACCAGCTGCCCTAATGATGTGCTGTGAGACCAGTGTGAGTTTTTCTGTCTCTACCACAATCCACAGTGACCACTGTCACGATATTGTCCTACATCTTATAAGTAGTCGTCCCTGTACAACCTTTTTGTCATTAATCTCCCTGCATTTTTCCCAATTTTACAAGTCTACCTTGTTTTTATTGCCCTACAAACTCCTCCCCATTCCTTTTGCTGTCTGTTTTTTAAAAAATCCTAATTGTTTCACAATCAACTGTTCTTTTCTAAGCAACATTACAACCAACTGGCTTTCCAATACTTGTTGAGGTTGTAAATAAATGTGTTTTGCTGCATTTATTAATTTATATATATGTGTCATCTGCTCGCTCTGTCGTACATTGTATTTCTGGTCATTTACAACAGAGCTGATGATTGAAAGAGGGAGCCAGAAATAGATAACGTAATTGAAAAAAACGTGCCTCTCTCTTTAAAAGGATTGCCTACTGCTATTAATTAGCAGTGCAACGGTTTGCTTTAAGACACAAGATAGAATTTACAAATTAAGAGAGAAGTTTACGGATGCTTGTATTACCATGTGACTATGCAATTTCAGTTCTTACATGCTCAGTCTATTTTATGGTTTAGTGTTATCTGCAATTGTTTGGCTGTGGTAATTAAAGATGGTCTGACCACATAAACAGTCCAGCTTCTCAAAATGTGGTGTTTGAGCAGCAAAAGGGTTAATCGGGCTCAAACATGCTTTTCTATATTGTTTTACACTGGGGTTTTTTTCGTGTTATTAAATAAAATGCAGCAACTGGGCAATTGAGGCAACAAGAGGAATTCATTATGTAAATTGGCCAGGATTTGCATAATGTCTTATACCAGGAATATGCAAATGAACCGTATAATTTATGAGCGCCTGCGTCTGCCTCAGTGTTCCCATAACTTACAAAGAGTTTTTTTCACCTTGTCTCCCCTCCTATCCAAGCTGGCACGACGTACACCACACTCGAGACCAAACCCTCACTAAACAAGCACACCCACAAAAGGGGTTGCTGGCTGGGTACTGTGACAGAGTGGGAAAACTTGTCTGGCAGACTGATGGGGGATAAGGAGGCAAGGGGAGGAGATGGGTGTTATGGGAGAAATGTGTAGGAGGGCACATAAATCCCTCTATAAAGGTTCAGTAGCAGATGCTAATTCTCAACAACTGCGTAACCAAATAAAATGAGAGACACAAAACAAAGGCAGAAGATTTCAACTGAGTGGAGCGACAGCGATTTCTGACTTTTCTTTTTGTGTTGTTGGCATTAGCGTTTGTTGTGCTGTCTTCTGTTTTCTTTGATGCCCGCTTTTGTGTGAGATTTTTTTCTTGCAGCTGGAGCTGGCAGCTTTTTGCTCTTGTGGAGGATTTCCTCGTGAGTCAGTTGGATGAAGACAGCTAAGTGCTGGCTGGGATGGAGAGGAGAGAGAAACACAGGAGAGAGAGGCTGTATCTCAAGGCATGCGTGTGGGCTCCAGTCAGTCTCCACTAGTGCCCTGGGATGCCACCACTTAGCCCAGCCAAGCCCAGCACAGAGCATCTGGGCTGTATCCAGGGGAGACCAGGACCAGGCATCATCATGAGTGATATAAATTGCACGTCAGTTGTTTGGGCTTCTCATTCCCGAGCAGGATCCTATTTGTCGCAATTATTCTATTATGAATCGCTTTCAGTGATTGGCCTGCTTTGCATATTTAATGTCAGGCTAATGGCAAAAGAGACCATTCCACATTGTTGCGGAGAAAAAACCCACAAGAGACAGCGCTGGAAAAAAGGCTTCCACCACTGCATTGGACATGAACGTTAGAAAAACATTTTTTTTCTTAATTCTTCCTCAGGGCCTTCAACCACAAAAAATCCAGATGTCATGTTTTTTGCTTCTGCTATCTCTGTGCTGGAAGATGGAGTCCTTCTATGTTTCTTAATACTTGGAGACTGTCGTGATTCTGATTGTGACTATAGAAAAGAGCGTGTGGCAAGATCGCCCCATTGCACTCAAGCACGGTGACTGTGCCCGCCTCTCCGTGAGCATGGAGGGGCATCTGTTCCCTCCTTTCTGGACAGTGATTGTGTAGCAGCAGTGTCTATGTCTGTGAGGGAAAGGGGAAAAAGAGACAAAGGAAAGTGCATTATGTAAGTCAGCATACAGATCTCTTTGGTTGTGTACACTCGTACAGACACTTGGAGTAAAGCATGTGTCACTGTCTCTGTTGATGCCTCATGACTCAGAGTTGAAAGAAGGAAAAAAACAACGATACTATGGAAATACTTAGTCCTATTTTATTGTTCTGAATTTTGACCTGGCTGTTATTACTCTTTGTTGGGGTTTGTGTTCCTCATTCTCAAACTTCTCTCAATTAAATGTAAATGTCATTCTCCAGTCTTACTATTTCTTGTCAGGAGTTCTCTTTTTTTGTTTTTATCTTCTTCTTCTTTTTTTTTTAAGTGGTCCAGGACTATGAAGACTTTAAATACTTTTTTCATACTCATATGTGATGATGCTCTAAAAACTATCAAAATTAATTTTCTCAGTACAGTGCATTTGTGCGAGCAACTTTTTGAATTGTGCAAGACTTTCTCTAGTTTTTTGGGATATAACTGGTTTCTGGGATGTACATTTTTGTATGGTTTTGTATGAGGTAAAGTTACACATTATTCTCTTGTTTCAAAAAAAAGTTTAAAAGTAATTAATCAATTCAACATATTTTGTAGCAAGTGTTTTTACATTTTTAGTTCACTTAACATTGTTGTTTTATTATCCTTATTATACCAATGATTATTATTATTGTAGTTGTTATTGACAGTGTTTTTTAGTGGTGACATTAATAATATGTACAATCGGAGACATAAGACATTGTACTTTGGTCCAATTAATTGGAAGGCACAAGGATACTGACAGTTGTTGGATTGAGAACAATGGCAAAATACCGTCAAATAAAGAAGTCAAATAAAGTCTGGTACATCAAATGCACAAGAGGTATACAAGATGCATGAAATGAGAAAAGATTCAGTTAAGTATAATGATGCTTATTTTTGTTATTTCCATCTTCTCAGCTTTAATATTACATTTGATTTTAACAGGCTTAAGAAGTGGTGGAGTAAACTTTGTAAATGCTTGCCACGTCCTTTTGGTGCATCACTTTGACTTAATTCTTAGGTATTTTTCTCATATTTAACTTTTCTGAAAGTTGCACTGAGCACTTCTTACATATACAAGTGCTCGTGTAAAATGTCTCCAAGCCAAAGCCATGTGAGAACACTCACAGAAACATGACTTTGCAAAAAATAGTAGTTTAACTTTGACAGGGAGGGAGGAAATTAGCTTTAGACTTGTATGTACTGTTTTGTAAATGGATATTATGTGTAGATATATGTGCTTTCTGGCTCTTTTACGTGATTTTTCTTGAAGAAATGAAAGATTTGGCAGTAAGAAATGCCTAAAACAGCGATTTTTCCAAAGAAACAGTAGACCTAAGCAATTAAACTGGTTTTCCAGGTTAATATCAATATTGTGTTTTCTTAATTGCAATAACTCTTTTGTAGTGTTTACAACAGTAATTCTGGTATCTTTTCCCAAAACTTCAAACACATATTGTGTCAGTTGTTTTAGACAAGATTAAACTGATTTTCTTTGAACATGGCATAGAGTTATACCTTTTTTATGTCTGTGAATCAATTATGTCAGAAATGAAAAAAAACAAACTGACACTGTCATTCATCCAGCGATCTCACACAGATTATTTCCCTTTTGTGTGCAGAACATAAAGCTACACCAAAATGGTTTGATAGCTCATGTGATGCCACATATGTGTTGCATTGTTAATGTACAGCTAATGTGCAGACTGCCACTTGAGGTGTCACCTGCATTCAGATAAAATTCCCGTTATTATATAATAGAATACGAGGTGGTTATACTGCAGGATTGAAAGGTATCCTGAACAACAATTTTATACAATTTATTGTTATTGTATGGATCATTAAGTCACACAATTATCAACTGGCTGTCCGGTGGTATTTACTGAGAATCTTCTCCATCTCAGCCTGTTGAAATATTGTGGCCAGCTGGACTGAGCCAAAGAGCAACTAAGTGACTGTGTGACAGCTCTCTGGAAGACACAGGATGTGGGGCCATTTCCCTTTTCTGTCATTTAACATAAATATGTATATATTTATAAATATAATAATATAATATATAATATTATATATAATATAAATTTATAAAAGTCTCTTGTCCTCTTGGCCGTGTTGTAGCTTAAAATGGGAACCACCATAAAGAAAAATGTTGATTTCGGTATGAAAACAATTTCCTTTTTATATATACTGTCAGTCGCTGACAAAAGGATTGTCCCACCTGGTGAGCATGTTTCATGGGGATTTTCTGTCTTTTTGAAATTTTCTTTAGGACAATTCAGGCAAGGGCTGTTGTACCTTTTGTGTCAGTTGAAAGGATCGAGTCAACTATACTATCAAGAAGACATGACTTGGCATACAATAATTCATACAGGTGTAAAAATGCATTTATCCACAATGACAACTTACTTATTTACTCTATTTTTCCATATTTTTCCATATGATGAAATGATTTAAAAGAATATACTGTTTCATCAACTGTACTAAAGTTAAAATAAACCAAATCATTAAGAATATCAGCTTCCTGCGTACTTTTAATTTTGTCAGAAGGTATTAAAGTTTGTCACCTGATAAGAACATACTTCTTAGTTGCATATATAAATGCTTTGGCTCACAGCTTTCCCATTAATTATATTTTTTAATTGCCGTTACTTTTTTTGGAAACAGTTGAAAATGTCTTATCAATTCCCTCGAATGATATTGAGTAACTTTTTTTAAGATAGCAACACCAATGAGAACTATTTTACTCATGCATTTGCTTTACTAAGATAACTATTTGCTCTTTGTCAGCTACAGAAATGAACAATGCATGCCATCAAATTGAAAAACGAGATCAGAATGCATTTACCAATACATCCAGCAGGTGTTTTTTCTTGTGAAATGAGGTTGTTTGAGAGTGTACATTATAGAGACCGAGTCTTTTGTTACTTTTTTTACTGTCAGTTTCTTTAGGGTACTATACTTAAATTGTGTATACCGTAGAGCATATACATGCCAGGATTTGTAGGTGAAAGGGGACCCAATTGCTGGACTCAATAGGCAGGATACAGGCAGAAGTGAAGAAACTAATAAACTTTTAACAACAGTAAAGCCGAGAGGGATCTCAAAACAGAGAATCCAAAAACAAACAACACAAATACAAAACTGGGTAGAGATGGAAAAAAAGCCTGAAATGACTCAGAGAAAACAACATAAGACCAAACAAATGCAAAAACAGTGCAGGAAGCATAGCTAAAACGATTTTTTAAATGAGGATGTGGCAAAGGATAAAGAAAATTGAAAGGTGAATGTACTGAGGGAAGTAATCACATGAAAAACAGGTGATGGCCATGAAAACAGACTAATTGTGAACTAAAGGAGGCAGAGGGCAAAGTTATTGCTCTATACAGGAATTAACGAAGGAAAGACATTTCATTGTAAAACAGGGACAGATACAGAACACAAAAACTTAAAATAAAAAGTGTGAACAAAAGTTGGCCTAATTTACCATGACCTCTCCCACGAGTTTTTAAATGGAAATTTATGTTCAGGATTTAGTCATGACTGTCTTCAATCTTGCCAGCCAAAAATGACATGGCAGGGACTGATCTGAGGACACATTCACTGAGTAACTCACTTTTCACTTAAACTAGCCCATGGAATATACACATATATAGAGAGATATATGTATAGATGTGTGTGTGTGTGTGTGTGTATATTTGGGAAGACCCACAATCAAATCTGAGCCTTTTTTAGACTCTTAACCTAACACAAAACACTTAAGAGGACCTCCTATTCTTTTAAATTAAACACATTACAGTTGCAAAAGACATTGTTTGCCCCCTGTATGAAGGCAAATAATGAAACATGCAATGGTCTTGTTGCATCTCAAGCATTTCCTTGAAGGAAATGTGAGGCCACTGTTCTGATCAATTGTTCTGTTATATTAAACTCAAAATTGCCATAACTCTTCTGACACTTATCTGTGGAAGTGGGAGGAAGGTGTGCAGAAGGTTTCAAAACGAGAAGCAATGGTTAGACTGTTGTCAAAAGTTTAAAGAGTTGTCTCTTAGCAGAAACAGAAGCCCCACTGAGTAGTTTAACAACCAAGAGATGCTCTAAAATAGAGCAAAAGAGACCAGAAAAGCCTCTGTCTTTCTCTGTTTGCGACAGAGGATATTTTCTGTCATGGGTAGAGTTTTATCAGGAGATTGGCATAGAGACACAAAGACCCTGTCCACACTAACACAGATTTGTTTTAGCAAACAAACTCAGTTCTCAGTGTAAGTTCTTTGGTTAATGTTTTGGTTCTGAGGCTTTTGCCACAGGAGAATCAGCTCAGTAGGCATGCGCAGAATGTTCTTCTTTAGTATATTGATGCATCATCAATGTAGATGATATATACTGTCTCAGCATTTCAGCATTTTTAGGAATTTCCAATAAAGGGGTTTCAAGACCGCGGTCGTAGTCTCAGGACCACACTTATAAGGACCCTCATTCTCAACATGATCTTATGGCAGTCATTTAAAAAGCCTGCCACTTACAGCTTTTTCGCATGTCCTTTATAGGCACTCTAATCCTTTGTATGTCATTTCACGTTGTTAACATGCTAAATGGTTGGGGTGAATGTACAGGACAAGGTGGCATTCTTTCTTACTTTTTGCTAATTTGTACTAATTTCAAAGTAGATGTGGAAAAAACAAGGGTCCTTGAGGGAAACTGCCTGTCTAACAAAATATCTGTAGTAATGTAGTCAATGCCTAGAACAAAGATTGCAGGTCCAAAAAATATGTATCTTTTGAGTGGATTTGGACACTGGATTAGAGGGGAGGATGAGAACTAACCTGAATTCTTTTACAGTCCACACCTTCTATTTCATTCTGAGATGTGATTTAGCAGTCAAAGACCTTCAGTCTCCTCCTTATCACAAGGTCAGAACATCAAATACCCTTTTTGGGCTGAAGAATAAATTGTCCAACTATTAAACGAATACAAATATAAAGACCCCAAAAGTATAGCTCAACAGTTTTTTTAAAGCACCTCTCTTAGCATTTTATGTCATTGTTTTTTTTAGATGTAAACCATAGAATATCCATTTCTGCCTCTCCATGAACCAACAGCTCAGAAAGGCTGGTTTGTCAGCATGTGTCCACGCTCAATGATCGCTTCGTCTCATCTCTGTCACTTCAGAGCATATACTGTCCTGGCATCCTGATTATATTGCAGCAGTTATTACACATGCAGGTATTTGCATGTATTTGAGTGTGTTTGCCCTTGTATTTCTGTGTATATCTTCTGCCTCACTGCATTGCACTTCTCTCAGCACATGCTTCTAAAGCCCCCTGCCCTCCTAAGCTCAATGAACCAGAGACAGGTGCCAGAGGGTAAACATGTCCACTACCACACATCTCTTTCCCGAATGGTATTTGGTATGCCATGTCAGTGGAAGTACACACATCTCACATTCACGCATGCACATCTCTGATCATGAAATTCACACCAATCCAAAGGGGCCCAAGGCTGTGTTAAGCAGTTATGTTAACTACTGCATGCTAAGCGCTCTAACGTGGTTGCAAGGAGAATGCTGCATTATTCAGACTGGTTGGAGGGAATAATTAGGACTCTTGTAGTGCCTTCATAATTCATCTGCATTAAAACTCCAGCAGTTTTGCTTGGGTAAACAGCACTGGCACGTGACAGTGTGGGATAAGACAACATGGCAGCACTGCCATCTTTTTCAATTCAACCCATGGCTAGTTGGGATGGATGTTAAACGGAGTGTACAGAGGGTTTAGATTGGGGTTAATGTTTTGCACCAAAGTCCCTTTTTACTATGAACATTTGTTTGCAGTTCTGCCAAAATGTAGGAAAAACTGCAATATTTACTTTGTGAATGAAACATCTGCTGCTATATAAAGCTGTATTTGCATTGAAAATACTATTTTCCTCTTGTTCATGTGCATAGCACAGAAATTATTTATTGAGTTCATTGTTAGACTATCCTAGTTTGGATTACAAACTCAGTGTCTCAGACCAAAAAAAAAAAAAGTAGCATTCCAAACTTCTTTTTTTTTAATGATTTCCACTGATCTGACCATGACCACCTTTTATATCTAGTCTATACCAAGTCTATACAAGTACAAGTCTATTTTTTTGTTACACTTGGCTTGTTCATTAGAGAGTTAATTAGCTAGAAATGTCTATGGTGAAGTGACTGTTACAGTTTGTTGTTAAATAACTTGTCACAAATTTATAATAATTTTTGACTATAAAATATATCAAACGTTAGTTAGTGATTTAGCTGAAATTATCAACTGACATAGCAATGAGAACTTTGAGCATGCTTATTTAATACTCCTCCCGCTGAAGCTGTATGAAATTTTAACTGGCCCATAGCTAATTAGTATCTTGTCAATAAACAGAGTAAGATGCATTCTGAGGAGTAGGTTGCTATTTTGCAAGGCTGCTAAATGAAGAAATGGACAGAGAGGAAATGTGCCCATGTGAACGCATCAGATTATGTCATATTTGGTAGAGATTGTAATCTTTTCTGACAAATACGATTCCACTGTTTACATGGCATTTAGATCTTTATCACTGTGTGATGTATAGAGCCTATCAATAAATTATTTGTAATCCCAATTGTCAATACTGATAATAATAATTTTATACTGATATAGGCATGACACACTTAATGTGATGTAGATCATTTAGAATAAAAAAAAAGAGAGAAATGTAACCATATTCTGAAAGCTTTGAAACAATCAAGTGTGAATGATAAAGGCCAGTATCACTTCAACAAGATCCAATAAGATACTCAAGATTTTCAGTCATATCACCATTTTTATCTATACGTACAGACATGTAAGTTAATGCTAAGATTTTTGCAAGAGTAAAATGGTTTAGTTGGAACATTTAATGAAACAACTTTGTTGAGAAAATTAAGGAATGTATGACTTTTCCATCATAATCTTACAGTTCTAGCTTTAAGACGATTTCTGTGTGTGGGTATGCGCACACACACACACATGCTTTTCTAGCTGTTGCTTTGATATGGCATAGCTCTCTGAAACACAGAAGGAGTGATTCCAGAGCTTTTTAAAAGGTCAGGAAAGCTCTGCTTTTGCCAGCAATGACATTCAGTTGGCAAAGGTAGATGTGTGTATGTGTGTAAGGAAGAGCCAAAGCCCTCCTGTATATTCTTTAAAAAAGTAATCTGAATGTCCCAAGGCATCCACCCACTTTAAATTATGCTTTTTACTGTACATCATTTCACCAGCTTTAGCCCTTTGATTGCATATCGGCTCAGTTTACAACAGCAGTCACTTGAAATACTTTTTAGGTTTACACAGTTGTTACACACAAATACAATAAAGCATCGTGAAAAACACTCTTCTGGTTATAAGATGCTTTCTCACTGACAATTTCTGTTGAATTGTCAGTGCCATACATTCAGATTGCCCGTCTCTTAGCCCTTAGCCCACCTCTTCTACCAGCAGCCTTGTGTGCAGCGTGCTCTGGTGGCTAAAGGTGCTCGTTAAAGTCCATAACTTATCTCACGTTTGAAGCTAATGGGAAGAATACTGGCTGCAGTGAAAAATAAATTACATTTTTCCCCCCTCTCCCTTCCTGCCCTCCTAACCTGTCGCGTAATATAGAAGCGTTGAGTGTATGCATTACAGGTCTTAAGCTTCAGAATTTATCTGTGCTGCACGACGCTGACTGATGCATTTGGAAATAATGTACTGGTGCTGGGCATTACAGGAACCCTGGCAACTAATGGACAGCTCTCGCCTGTGGCTGGCGATGTATATCATTCAGCTGGACAAGCTCATCAACTCCAGCGGTTCTTTGCAGGGTTTCCTCAACAGACCAGTGACTCAGACTTTTTATTTAATACTGCCGCAAAGCAGCCCCTCCCCTCAAACTCAGTAGATCGACTCCTTTATCGGTACATCTAATTTGTTCTTTTTGATTAATGTGAACTTTTTCTGTGTAAAATTAAGTAACTTCTTGGAAGGAGAGGTTTAGTACCTAAACAGGCGTGATGTTAAAATCTAACTCTACATCCATATTTGACTGATTGTTTGGCATTTTCTGCTTACTCATGAACTTTCATTTGGTTTTACAGCTCTCATCGATCTCCTTGTAAAAATCCTCAAACAAGTCTTTCCTTCACATCAAACTGAATCAAATAAAGCACCAAGTTTAAGCAAATGAGTGCTTGGGAAGGAGAGTCAAGGTTTTCAAGTGGCCTTAAAGACCAGTCTAGTTTGATGTTGATTCTGGGGTGTCAGCCTCATGTGCAAATATTCGGTTGTGTCCTTGAACATTACATAAGCTTTTTATATGAATAACTCAGATGTTTTTGAGGAATTTGAGAGTTTGATCCAGACTTTCTCCTGCTATTCACACATCCACCTCACAGTGGGACATTCAGTGCTGAAAATGCGTTCTCACAACTTGAAATGCTACATTATTGCATCATTAGAGTATTCAGCAAGTGGAACATTATGGAAAATGTACACTGTAGAAATTTACTGAACATTAGGAATAACTGATGAGGCTACTTGATGACTGTTTCTGCCACTCATCCTCGCTTTCATCTTGTCACACACGTTTGGTCACGTCTCCTTCACAATGGTTGTCATTTAATTCATAAATTTTTTTAGATACAGGGTATTTCCCAGTTAGTGACCGAACTGTAAGATGAAATATCACCGTGGCAAGTTAAACAATGTCTGAAAAATACACCATAATGCAGCTGTATTGCAGTTCCCTGTGCAATACGATTCATAGTAAATGGTTACCCAGTGCTTTGAAAGCTGACATGAAGGGTTCAATTTAAGTGTCAGCATTGGAATCAGAATGTATTTGAATATATACAAAATATTGTTGTGCAAGTGGAGAGCAATGTACAAGTTAGACGGAAAGAACATTTTGTAGTAACTCTTGCCAATGAGATTAACTGTTGCATTAAGACATCATATCACTTAGCTATCTTCTGGAGATATTCCTAAGGAGCTGACTGGAAAATCTTCAAAACAAGTCCAGAGCAATTGTTGCAGACTTTTGAATCCATCATGAAAACAGCTGTATGGCAACTTGTTGGATGAGTCATTAAGACCTCAATCATCAGATATTCAAATTACAGCTAAATGTCTTAAATAAACATAAATAAAAATAAATTGAATCAATCGAATTGAACAAATTAGTCTGACCCAGTTATTAGTCTGGTTTAAGAGCCACAATAACATGCTATTGGCAAATACCTGAACACCAGTCAACCGAAATCCATGTAGATATAATGCATCCTGTCATACCGAAAATGCACTTGTTAAAATAGACATTAACACACAATAGCTAAAAGCTTTTTTCCATCTTTTTATTAGAAGCATAAGTAGACATTCGTTAACATACCACATCCCATGCATTTTCTAGCATCTTTAGTGTCTTATATTACTCTAGAAAACCATTTGCATTAAGCATTTGTATCACTGAAAGCTGTGACAACTTTCCTCCTCAATTTATTATTTCTAAAGATTTTTTTCTTATTCTAAATCAGAAACTTTGGATTACAAACACAATAATGGAAGTCTTTCTTTCAGCTTTTCTCTGGCTCTCCCTGTGTGCCTCACTCCTGCACATTTTTATTTAATGGTGTTTATGTTTAAATAGCTGCACCAGACACTGTCTCCAATGTAATGTAAAGAACAAGGGATGGGCCAGATGAATTCCATCCACATGGAGGTCAAAGACACAGAAAATGAATAGCAATGTTGATTCCCCCAGCAGGCTGCAGGAGAAACAGACTAATAAGAGCATAAGAGAAGAAGAGAAGCCAGCCCCTGGGAACCAGCATAAAGGGTTTCAGTACATTTTTAAAAGAAAGTAGTCTGAAAATATAATGATGCCTGCTTTGAAATGCATCAGTAATCAGGGAAGGAATTTGTTCTAGGATGTGAAATAGGACTGAAATTCCTCAGTTGTGTTAAAGAATAGGGTTTGTCTGTGGAGGGTTAGGTTAGTAAGGGTGAGAGGGGAAAAGATGGAATGAAAATTGTGAGTGGGAAATTGGAGGATTTTTTTTTTCTTTTGTTGCTCCTGCTTTTCTTGCAGGTGAACAAAACAGGGGATGAAGGGAAAAGACCTCATTATTCTGTTTTTTATTATCTCTTGCAGATTTTTTACAATTTCTTTCCCACATTTCTCAATACCAAACCAACTTTTACAGAGCTCCACACCTGATGAAAAACTCTGCTATGTCAAATTGTGTTTTAGCAGTACAAAATAGAGTAAAATTCAAGTTAGGCTAGGCAAGTCCCAAATTGAAAGAAATCAACCAAAACAACCGGAACTGTCGTCAGGTGATGAACAATAACAGCTCATCAGCTGAGGATAGAATAGTTTTCAATGATTCGGAACAGCTTTCCAGTGTATGTTATGGATTTTTACCTGATGCTGTGGTGCACCTAAAGCTAACATTGTCTTGCAAAAAAAAAAAAAGAATTGAGCATCTACTGTATTTTGTTACATAAAGAGAGGACTTCACATTAGTCTCTTACATGCTTACAAAATGTGAATCCAGTACACAATGTGCATTGATTTGTAAAACAAACTGATCAGAGCCCTGAGATGACGTTTATTGTGATTTGGCACAACGTCGATCAAACTTGACCTGAAACTAAACTCTAACTGTTTGTCGTAAAGAAGGAAGATTTAAATGTAGTGCTCTGTAGTAGGCCTCTGATCTGCGTAAATGTCTACGGGAGCTGCAAAATTCACCTATCACAGGTTTCAGCTGAGGCCAGGAAACTTAACAAATTAATGAAATTGGAATAACAATGCTCTTGTAATTAAGAAGAATGGCTTCATGACTTCATTTACAGCACTGAAAGTTTTGCTTGTTGTATAATGAAAGTGTGTGCAGTGTTTCTGTTGAAACCTTTTTTTCTCTCTGACAGTTTTCCGAAAAACTTCCTCTTCAGTTGTATTGCAGTGTATCTTCCATGTTGGTGACAAGTTTATCCTCAGAGTGGATGCTTTGTAAACTCCTAGACGCATACATTATATCAGTATAGACTCTGTTATGTAGGTCCGACTTTTCTTCAGTGCTTCAGGAGAGAGTGATTGGGCTTGTTTTATTTTTTAAACATGTTTTGACATTTCGTCCACGAGGTTTCCTTACTTCTCAGTGCTAGGAAGTCTCAGGTATTCCACCTCTAATGGGCTTGTTAACATCTTGAGAACTGTTGAGGCCAGGTGTTGTCGACCCATGTGGTGATGCGAGGCTTTGCAGAGTTGCTGAAGTCACAAGTGTGTTGTTAACATATCATGCCTGAGGTTTTGCTACCCCCAAATTTTTTAGTTTGAAAAATAAACACGCTGTCTTCGTACTTTTGCAATAAATAGTATGGTTCAACTCTGTTTTGTTTGTTTGTGCATTTGGGTTTTCTATTGCAGTTAGTACTGCGGAACTGACACCAGAAGAACAGTTTGGTCCTTCCTCAGTCTTAGTTCCAATTGAATGACTTTGCTGTCCTATGAAGTTATTTTAAGCCCAGCACATAATTTACAACAAAAATCCCAGATATTTCATTGGTGCGCCTGTCATTTTCTTGACTGATGAATACATGAGCAGGTTTATTAACCATAAGTATGAATTTACAGATCAGTTTTTTCTATTCTGAAATTGTGATAAAAGTATATATATACACATATATTTGTGTGTGTGTGTGCGCATTACAAGCACAATAGTCTTTTTTTTCTTTCTGCTTTTCTCTGGCTCTTCTTACATCCCTTGCTTGCATACATTTGTATGTATATATGTATTTTACTCTTTTTTTAATTAGTGCTTCAGTGCTTTAAGTTTAAATAAACTTTTGATAAAGAATGCATGCTTTTTGTTGTATTTATTACTCATCAGCTTACACTTCATGTCATTGTATTCATGTGTGGATAGAATTTAAGTTATTCAGGTGTAATATAATCACATCACCCCATAATTGGAAAATGCAGGGTTTTGTGTAATGAAAAGAGAGAGTTAGAGCCACACGATGGCCAAGTAAGCAAATTTTCTGCCTTTGCAGATGTAAGAAAATCAAAAGTCAGCATTCCTGCTGCCAAATTGTTTCAGTGTGAGAGACACCACGAGGATTATTTTAAAGATTTTGCTAGTAACAGTGGTCATGTCAAATCTAACTTTTCCCCTTACTGAATGTTATTTCTAAAAATTTGCTTCCATTTTTCTAAATTTGGGCATTTTCAGTCAATTCCTGAAGTGCCCCTGTCCCTTTGTAAACGTTGAGTTTTCTGATTTATTAACTCATTGAAAAGCACACAAAAAGCAACTCTTGTGGTGTCCTTGTAGTTGTTGATGTTCTGATATGTGTATTATAATTGTGTCTTCCATTTCTTTTTCATATTTCACATTCCTTGCTGATTGCCAAGTAAGATGTATGGTCAATGATCGGGGATAAGAACTTTTCTTTATAAAATCTCTAGCTGCATGACTTTATTGAAGGTAAGTTTCTTGGGTACATACAACTTGAACTCCGTCGATCTCTGAAGTCTGTGATGGGTTTGTCTATAAATCTTTAAAATGGGCTGCCCTCAGGTAGCTATGAACCACCAGTGTGCTGCATCTCTGTACAGTATGAAAAAGGATTTGTTGGGAACTCAAAAGTGGAGGCCAACAGACAGATGGCTATTATCTAACAGCCTGTTGTTAAAAGGTTGATTGTGCCAGTGCCAGAATGGAAACGCTCCATAGCCTGCCCAATTTCACTTAATTGACAATGTCTGATTGTTTATCGAGGTGCACATTTCCAGTGTATGTTCACCACGGTTCCACTAGTTATATTTGATTATTTCCTTTATGTAATTTTACTGTGGCGCTATCATTTATAATCCACCTATCTGCACTGGCATTCCCTCAACTGGACTCATCAACCTCCAAAGAGTGCTTTTTCCTTTTGGTAATGGTTACCAATAATACATTCCAATTTCAGAGCAGTGGATTATCCCAATTGTAGAATTTCTGTCTCCCTGTATTTATTTTTGCTGCACGTGTTACAGTCCTGGCACCTCACTGGATGTCCTCACTAAGCCTCTGCTTTGATGTGAATTATCACTGAGCCCCATCATTGCCCCTAGTCACCCTGTCAAGACCTTTTGATGTTTCCTGTGTGCATTTCCAGATAGAATTTCTAATAAGGAGTCATTATCACTTTGATATTGTGCTGAATGAAAATAGTGACCTCCGGTAATTAGCCTGAAGCGTCTGTTTGAAAAAGGAACTATATGAGGTGGAGATGACTGAAGGTTTGATGAGTTTTTTTGAGGAACTTGGACTGACTACTGCAAAGTCCAAAATGTACAGTGTGGTAACATGAGGCTGACTTAATCCTATATAATGGGAAAAGTACAACCTTTATAGCTTTTAGCTACTTCTGGCTACTTTTTTTCTTTTATTCTGAAATTTTCTTTTATGACTGCTAATTCATCCATCCATTATGTATACCATCCTTATCTCATAGCATTGTATATCATTGTTTCTTCAGGACCTCCAGGCATCACTTATTAAGACAGAAGATAGCCTATATTGTTGTTTTGTTGCCTAAACCGAACCAGGTAAGTGCCTAGCTTAAACTAAAAGAGCTTGTGAAACTTTGTGTGAGACCAAAATTAATTAAAGTATGATCGGGATAAAAAATACCTGTCTCAATATTATCTTGAACTCAAATTTCATGTTTATCAATACTGTTACTTTCCTCCACCTACTCTCCAGTCTGATAGCCAGATACTGCTATAACTGGTGTTGCAGCACCTTGTTTTGAAACTTAATAATAAATATATCTTGGCAGGTATGTCATGAATGGAACGGATTCTATAAAGCTCTTTGAATGTCTTTGAAAGGTGTTGAATGCAACGTGAGTACAGAAAGGAAGGACAGCTCCACATCTTTAACTGGGGTGTTTAGGTGCCTTAAATCAAATGTTCAGAGAATATGCCTTTGGTATTGAACATGTTGTGTCAAGGAAGCACCTGCAGTACTTCAGGGTGTTTTTAGCCTTACTAAGATAAAAAAGCTTTTTGTTGCAATTTAGATCTCTTTCAGGACACTTGAATGACAGTGACTGTCCTTGTGCTTAGTTATTAATCTAGGCCTTGAAAATCATCTGTGATTAGCCTGCTAATGATGGTTTCGGAATCCTAGCTTAGGGCACCCAAAAAACAGCTGAAGTACTTTAGGTGCCCAGAGATAATAACCTGAACAAATAACCTTAACCAAATGAAATGTTTTACTTCTATTAGGTAAAATGATTTTCATGACATTATTCTTATCTTTAATGTTTCAGAGTCTCACATCAGCCTCCAGCTCATTGTAGTTAATTATACTCTGTACTATGAATACCCTGTACTCTCATCGTCTTTTTTTTTCTCTGTGTTTTTAGTGTGTTTCAAGAAGATCTGCATATTTTCGCCCCAGCTCTCATTAATGTTGTTGCCTGCTGCTTGAGTTGTTTCTGGTTCATTTAGGAGGCCTGGTGCTGCTGCTTTGTCACAGTGGAGAGAGATCAAAGAGGCTACTTAATGCTGAGGTTTAGGGAAACTAGAACTCCCTGTTCAAGCAGTGTGCTGGGCCTGCTGTGGCTAGCATCAGGTCAGAAATAATGAGTACTGTATAATAGCCCTTTAGAAACACAAAACTCCTCAAATGTGGACATTATGCAGTGGAAACAAAGCTTTACTAAGCTATCCTCAGGGAAAAAGGAGATTAAGAGAAGTGCAGGTGTACATAAGGCCAGGTCACACTGCTGCAACATCCTAAAGTCAACTGTGAACAAATAAAAAGTGTGGGTGGGAGGCCTTGGCAGAGGATACAGTCTTGAGGAAACTGGGAGGGATGTACGTTATAAAGATGCGTGTCTTATATTTTACAGTGACTGGAGGAACACTTGCATTATCTATTAGGACTTGTTAGTAAATCAAACTTTTATTATATCTGTTAGATATCCCCTTGTTTTTAGCTATTTATCTACAATCTTTCCTTTTTCACTATTTTTGAAAAAGGGTCATTGCAACACAGATAAACTTAGCATGCTCTTGTAGGTTGTGACCCACTGTGATGAAAAACTGGCCTAAGTAGTTGTTAGAGGAGTCCCAGTGTTCACAGACGATACCCTGCAGCGTGCACACCGACTCATCTCTCTCCATGCAGTGCCCCAGGCCACGGGCTCCAGACAACCCCTGCCTTGTTACATTCCCCTCATCCACCTCTCTTTGATCTCTGTTTCATTTTCTCTTTGTCCTTTTTTATTTATCTTTTTCTTTCTACATTCATTTACAGCATTTCAGTCTATTTATATAGAAATGCGGTGTCCTAGAGTAAACATGTTCTCAAATTATACAGCAGTTCGTATTGGACTTGAATTTGTTAACAATCCTTCACCGTGATGTATACTGTGGAAAATTATGTAGCATTCTCTTGTGTGTGTGTGTCTAACATACAGTATATATTTTAACAATATATCATGTAATATTTGAAATACATAGTTAATAAAATTAAAAAATTTGGGGTACAAAATTAAAAACATTTTTTGACTCCATGTTTACGCAGTTATTGTTGGCACTGACTGATGCTCTTTGTGAACAGTAGTGTATAATACACAGCATGATGTTTTATTTTCAAATTAGCTTTAAGCTGCAGTCATATGTATAGATGTTTTGATTTGCATCAAGAAAGCCCTAACATCTTGGAGCACTTGTTTTGTTTGTGGAAAGAACTCTAAACTTGAAAATGATGATTACTAAAGTCCTATTAAGTGTATTTTTGTTAGTATTTGATAAAACACACTCTGTGACACTCCCTTGTCTGTGGGGCTGTGGAATTGCCAATCAGCAGTGAACAAAGCAGACTTCATTATTGGATATGCCAACCACCTGTCCCTCACTTGACATCCTGGCTCTCACTGAGACCTGGATTAAGCTAAAAAACAATGCTATCCCGGCTGCACTTTCGACCAACCACACATTCTCCCTCGCCTCTCGTACATCTGGGCGAGGTGGTGGATCGGGCCTGCTAATTTCAAACAAATGGAAATAAAACCAACTGCTACCCATAGCTAAATACAACACCTTTGAATACCAAGCCATCTTGGTAACTGCACCGGTCAAAATCTACATGGTTGTCTTATGCCGCCCACCAGGACAATTCTGTGACTTTCTAGATGAACCAGACACCTTAATCTCTTCCATCCCTGAGCATGACTGTCCCATAATGGTCCTTGGTGATATGAATGTCCACCTTGACAGTCCTGAATCATCAGATTTTCTGATGCACTTGTTTGAGCTACAATTGGTTCTCAGTCCTCCAACTCAAATAGCTGGCAAAGAGCTACATGTCATTTTCTCAAGAAACTGTGCCACAGAAGCCCTCTCTGTCACACCTCTGCACTTTTCGGACCACTATTTTATTCACTTCAGTGTGAGTCTTCTGGGAAGTTCCACTGCTTCCACCCCCATGGTTTCCTTCCGCTGCAACCTCCGCAACCTGTCGCCCACCCACTTCTCATCCCTTGTTGTCTCCGCTCTTCCGTCCTCCAGCACATTCTCCTTGTTTAAGGTTAATGATGCCATGGAGTCCCTCTGCTCTACACTGAGCTTTTGTCTAGATAGTCTGTGTCCTCTATCCATCAAACCCGCTCGATCCTCCCAGTCCCACCCTTGGCTTAATGATACCCTCCGGTCGCTGCACACCAACTAAAGATCCTGCGGATCTAACAAAATCCCAGGCACTACTGTCATCATCTTCAGCCAGTATCACTGATGCAAAAACATTGACATTGAATCTTGTCTATATTGACAAGATTCATAGTACTACTGACACCCGGAAACTATTTTCCACCTTCAAAACTCTACTTAACCCTCTACCTCCACCACCTGCTACCAATCTGATGACAGACACCTTTGCCTAATTTTTTTTCCTGATAAAGTGGCGGCTATAAGCAAAAAGTTTATTGAACTGCCCATACCTGAACCTTCGATAATCAAGGGTACCACTAACTCTGTATGCAGAAGTCTTAATGCATCATTTTCTTAATTTACCCTTCTCACTGAGTGCAGTGTGTCTAAACTTCTCACATGTCGTCATCCTATTATATGCCTGCTGGACCCTGTTCCTAATAATCTATAGCTCCTACGGTGACTGCAGCAGTCACATGTGTGATCAATGCTTCACTGACTTCGGGTACATTTCCTACCACATTCAAACAAGCTTGGGTAACACAGCTGCTCAAGAAACCTTCTCTCCCTCCAACTCAAGTGGAGAACTATCTGGTCTCTCTCCTCCTGTTTCTGTCTAACACCATTGAAAGGGCGTTTTTCAAGCAGGTCATAGAATACCTCTCATAAAACAACCTCCTTGACCCAAACCAATCTGGGTTTAAAAGTATGCACTCCACTGAAACGTCTCTGTTGGCTGTGACAGAAGCCTTAAAAGAAGCCAGAGCGACAGCTAAGTCCTCAGTACTTATCCTGCTCGACTTATCGTCTACATTTGACACTGCCAACCACGGCATCCTTTTGTCCATACTCTCTAGCATGGGCATCACTGGGGCAGCACACTCGTGATATGAATCGTACCTCACTGGTCGGTCATTCAACGTACCCTGGCTTGGTCACACTTCTGCAGCGCACCACCTCGCTGGGCCAGATCATCCGATCACATGGCTTCTCATACCACTGCTATGCTGACGATACCCAGCTCTGTCTGTCATTCCCACCTGACGTCTCAGCATGAATCTCGGACTGTCTCTCTGACATATTGACATGGATGAAAGCCCAGCATCTCCAACTAAACTTCTCAAAAACTAAACTGCTTGTCTTCCCAGCCAAACCAACCATACACCACGGCATCTGTATCCAAACTGAATCCCTATCTCTTGCTCAGTCAAAGGTAGTTAGAAACTTGATTGGTGTCATGATTGATGACCAGCTGACCGTTAAAGATCATGTTTCCTCCATTGCTCGATCGTGCCGCTTCGCATTATTAAACATAAGAAAGATCAGGCTGTACCCCTGTAACCCAGCATGCCACCCAGCTCCAGGTGCAGTCTATGGTCATCTCCCGCCTTGACTACTGCAAAGCCCTCCTAACTGGTCTCCCAGACTGTGCTGTTAAACTTCTGCAGATGGTCCAAAATGCGGGTCTTCAATCATTCTTAAAGAGTACACGTCACACCTCTGTTCGTTGAGCTACCCTTAGCCTTCTGCATCTGCAAGTTCAAGTCACTGATGTTAGCCTACAAAGTGCTTAATGGAACAGTTCCCATCTACTTGTGTCATGACACAAGCCTTTGCCTTGTGTCACTCCGGTTGTCAAAGGATGGTCATCCAGCAGTGCCTACTCCACTTTCAAGACAATCCAGTCTCTTTTCATATGTCGTTCTACGATAGTGGAATGACCTACCGAGTGCTACCAGAACAGGAGCGTCCTTATCTATCTTCAAAAACTCTTGAAGACCCAGTTCTTTAGAGAGCATCTCCTACCCTAGCACTTACCTGATACTTCCCTTCCCCCTCTACTACACTTTCTCTTTCTGTACTTCCCTCTATGCCTGCACTCTATTTCTACACTGTCACCTCTGACAGAGCCTGACTAGTGGTTTTCCTTCTATGTAGCTTATTGTTAGCTTTGATGTTAGCTGCATTGTTATATCCTCATTTGTAAGTCACTTTGGATAAAAGTGCCAAATGCATAAACATAACAGCGAACATAACATAAAAAGACATGTAACACTAATCCTGTATATGTTTTTTTTGTATTTACTAATATTTCTTGACATGTAAGTGACATTGGCTTTCCTTATAATCAAGGATGATTGTCACTGTGTATTGACCCATGACTAAAAAAATACACACATAAACTGTATTGAATGAATAGTTAGGCTATCTTTGATAAGTGCATCAGCGCTGTCTTGAAGCAGGATTGTAATGCACAGTTTATTCAAACTGTGAATAGTGTATCCATATTTTTATGCATAAATTGTACAGTTATGTTGTTACTGGCCAGAGATGTAATTGCTGTGGCTCAGCACTGGGCCATTTTGAAAGGGTGTTTGTAAAATGGATTTCTAATAGTGGTGCATGTGAGAGCCATGGCCAAGCTGAATAACAGTCTATCTCTCTATAAAACCCCCCAACCCTTAGGCTTCACAGAAGATCCACTGTCTTTTGGCATCACCACACATCTGGCAGCCAGCCCAAAGACCGTGGCATTTAATTAGCTTTAATGAAACGTAATATTTTAATCATTTCCTAATTCTGCGTAATTACAGTGTCATTTCTTGATTGGTTTGCATGCAATTATATGTTGAACTAAGAGAGGGGCAAGTATTCAACTAGATAAGTATGCAGGCCTGTAAATAGAATGTCTTGTTTTCTTCTTTTTCATTTCAATTTGGGAATTGTGCAAAAGTGATGATACATTTAATTTTTTTTCTCCGCTTGTTAAATTTGCAAGGTCAGACACATTTAACAAGCCTTAATAGCTGCTGAGACAGTAGATTGCCCAATTAGATGAAACCTTTCCAGTGATAAGCTGCTCCCTATGTACTAAAGCACTGTGCCCTTGTAATCATTGTAAAGATTAGTTAGAGCTGTCATGACTTAGAGAACTTTTTTTGTTTCCTGGTTGGAATATAGTTAGAGTTGTCTCCTGTTTGTCAACTGCACATATAAGCCCTGATTAATGAAACATCCCTCTCTATTTACAAGTTACGGAAATTTAATGTTGACTGTGATGGGACTCTGTCTTTTTTCTTGTTCTTAATGTTCCTTCCACATTCTTCACAGTTTGGTTGTCATAATTCCATCCCCTTCCTCACTATGGTGGGTAATGCATTGGAAAGGAGAACCAAAGTCACACTACATTAGTTTGGTGGTGGCTGTTGCTGCAGAGAGCCATTATTCTTCCCTGACAGTATCAAAGAGAGCAGCTGAGCCGAGCTGTGGCTAGGCCTCTACTTTCTCTCTCACCATGCGCCACTTGCAGGAAATTGCCTCATACTTCAGCAGGCAGGAGGTGAAACAGCAGTGACACCCATGCATGTGTCACTTTCTGGGCTCAGGGCTTGGGTGGGAGTGGGCTTCGGTGTCACACACAAATACTGCCTTGGGAGCAATAGAGAAGCACTGGCCAGGGGGAAAGTAGCAAAGTAGGGAAGTGGGGCCAGCAGGCAGTTCTGCAGAAACTGAGATCAGGTTGAATATAGCGATGACGATTTTTAGATGTGGAGGCTATGTAGACCTAACTGAACATGTCATTCCTGTAGAAAGCAACTCACTGCCATGAGGACTGTAGTGACTGGCCCATTGGGGTTAATAATTTGATATAATACATGTGGAATACTTGGAAAGTCTTTTACACCTGTCTCACACCATATGTTTAGTATTAGAATGAAAAGATATGAGATGAATGAAGAAGAATCAGTCATTGAGAAGAATGTTGAATTTTGTCGATGTAATAGAAGAGATTTTTAGTAATACTTAGTAGATAGCTGCTGACACATGAGCTGTGCTTGTCAAAAATGTTTTTTACTTTTCTTCCAAACTTTGGACCACGTTACCTGATTAACTTTTTTAGCATTGTAGTAGATGAGAATGTTATGTATTCAACTGTCAGCACTTCAGCTTTTTCTGAAGCAAAGGTAAATTAGATTTATTCTCATAAGACCCAAACAAATGTGTTATTCAATGCATGATGGTATATTGGACTGTTTGTTGTTTGTCACCACACTTTTGGATGTAAGAAAATCTTTTTCAGGGTTTGGTGGGGGGTAAAATTTTGTTGATGCCTTTCTAGTTTCTCTTCCATCTATCTATGCCGCACCCATCATTCTCTGCAGATGTCTCAAGAGGACAAGTGTTTATTGCTATTATAAAGCAGCCTTTGTTGTGATCGTGTGCGCGCTGTCCCCTACTCCTTGTTTCTTCTCTCCTTTCATTTTTGTGCGGGGTTGGATGAAGGCGGGGGGTGGGGGGTGGTTGGTGCAGCCAGTCGCCTCTGCGGTTGTGTGATTAGAATGGGAGGGAGGGAGAGTGCTTCTCAGCAGGACTCTCTGTTTTATATTCATCAAAAGAGCTGCCTTTGATTTGCTCCCTCTTTGACGTGTGACAGCATGGACTGCAGTACCACGCTGCTGCTAAGGAAATCGTGCACTTACCACCCCCTCTTCAACACCACCTCAACAACCCCACCCTTTCTCCCTTCTCTCCTTTCTCCCCCCACCCCCCCAGCCTCTTTCAGTCTATCCCTCAGGCCAGTGCACCAGCTTATTAATTTCTTCATTATTATTGATATTGCGGCTTTCTGCAAATCATCAGACTTGCCAAGGTCATCTTTGCTCAGAGATACTCCTGCTTGTTTCATGCTCTTCCCATCTTGAAAGACAGACAGGCTGAAAAGATGGTGAGCTCACTGGCAGACGGTGTGTCAGCCTGCAACAAAATAACAAAGACAATAAAGATAGATACAATTCAGGAGAAGTGAAGCCATGAATGGGGATAACAATGACAGTGATTAGAGATTCATTAAGTCACTTTGTCATTAGTACTCTAGTTGTGGAGAGGTTTTCTTATAGATTGTCATTGATTACACTGTCTTAATGCAACATCGTCATTGCTCCAACTACATGGTGCTTACGAGGATAGTTCAGCGAATGACCTTGAGCTATTTCATAGTGGTAAGGAATCTGTGCTTTCCCCCATGTTGACACGAGAGCAAACCCTATACCCACCCTCAGCTATCACATCAGTCAATTCTGCCTAGTCTGTGATAGCTCATACTGCAATCACATACAGATTCATACGTACACCTTCACCCTTACTGTTCAAACACTGTTCCATTTTCACTTTGCTGTGCAGACACAAGTGCGTACTTAGACACACATGCATAGCTATATTTGAACAGGACTGCTCTGTGCCATGGAGACTGAGCTGGTTATTAACAGCATAAATTATTTAAGAAATTTTCAACTCTGCAAACACTGGTAGGATGGGACAAGAAGTGGGAAGCAGAGAGAAAAATGTGTGCGTCTGCGTGTGTGTTTTACAGTTGTGAGGGTTTGATCCATGATGCATAAACTGATTTTTACATTTTTTTATTTTATTGCACAGGTTACACAGCAATGGTGTTTTAGTGGTATGAGGTGCAGAAGAAAAGTGAAGCAACTTTTTGACAATTTCCATTGTTTGTATGACTTATGGAGGGTTCTCTAGCAATGTTTCATGTAATGCAGTGTGTAATACATACCTTACAATAATATATTCCACAGGGAAATCTGCCATTCAGTTGCCCAGGCTTTGACATACACAGCCATCACAGTACTTACGTACACTATATGCTGATTTAGAGAACATACAAAGACATCCATACATAATTTTTCTAAATAGATATTTTACAGTTTCAGATTTGCAATATGTCCCATAGAAGAAAACATGTATATGTACAACTCAATGTTTTACTGGCTCTGTGCTCCACTTTGATGAGACAGCTGTGTTCCTACGCAGTGCATTGCCTCATCTCTCTGTGCCACCTTTCTCACACTTTGCCTTTACCTTAAAGTGTCTCCTTTTGACAAGCAGTCCTCAGTTCATCAGTGTTATGGTGGCTTTTGAAAGCTTTTTGCTTAGTTGCTAAACACCAGAATGCCAACCTAAGTGAGAAGGCATCACAGTAATAGCTAGTCACTGCACATGAATAATGACTGGGTGTGGAGGTCACAGCACCTTTCGGCATGTGTGTACATCAGTTTGATTTTTGCTGTCAGCTTTGACGGTGTTTGATTGGAGTTTGATGCTACGCTCTCACCGTGTGATAGCTCCCCTCAGCAGACGACTCCAAACTGTTCAAGGTGAACATTCTGTAGCCCTGTCTACATGCATGCATCTTATCACTGTCTCACTAATGGTCCTTCACTTAGCTCTGAGGCATCTTCTCCAGCACTCAAGCCAGCGTCACCCTCTGTCACTTCAAATGTTCACTTGCCCCAGTAAGCAGACACAGACATTTAGGTCTTTCTCCTCTGTACCATTTGACAGAAAGGGTCTGCAAAGTAGACAAGAGTAGAAGAGAGAAAAATAAATGACGAGAAAAAGGAGTGTTAAAGTAAGCAGGACTGTACTTTGTTTCAGAAATGGTGGTGTAGCCATGGTGTAGTATGTCAGTGTTAAGTTGATACCAAGCTTTTGGGCTCTGATGTGCACTCCTATATCTGAAGTACCACTGTAGCACCCCAACAAACCCCTTAATCCTACTCAGACTGGTGTAAATTAACAGCTCTTTTTTTCTGAGTATTCTTACTTAATTTGTTTTTCCTTTCCCCCCGTTGTGTTGCCAGTCTGCTGTCTGCCTTACCAGCACCCCCAACAACCACCCTGAAGCCTCTGGGTGATTTCAAGTATTCTTCCTTTTCTTTACAGTGACTCTCTGAGTAGATCCAGAGTTCAGTTACTTATTTTGGCAGACTGCCTGCTCCAGACCACTAATGTCCTACTAAAGATAATTTTTTAACTGTTTATCAAAAACACGTACTTTTAGTTGACCCTTATGTTCCTGGTAGACACAGAGCTTGTGAATTGGCCAGTTCTCTCATAGTAGCTCTGTCCCTGTTGTCAGTGACAAAGATTTGCCCAGTGAAACATTTTCAGTGTTATCTTATGTCTTATTGATATATAATCTAACTGCAGCTGTGCCAAATGTCTAACGCCCTACATAAACCTCCCACAAGATGTTTGTGTTTTTGCAACTGGGTTGACTTTTCTTTACTATCTGACAGATCCACTTATCAGTATAACTATTGTAAAGTAAATCATGTCGAGAGGAAGAGGCAGAGGGTGCATCTGTTTTCTTTCTTTTTTAAGGGCACATTCTGTTTTATTTATGGTGTTTATGCATTTTAAAGTCTAGCTTTTTGAGCATCACTATCATGTCATTGGTTAATCTTCAGCGGGCCTCTATATTGTCTGCTCTCCTGCTGCTGAAGTCAAGTATATTTGATAGGGCTCTTGACACGGCAGAGCTTTGGCAACTCACCTCCTTTGTTCTCTCAGGAAAGGATGCCAAATTCAATGGAAGGTTGTAAATAGGAAAATGCTTCAAAGTCTGCTTCTTACCTGTAAGAGCAACAGACACATTTGTGAATTTGGCACAGATTGTTGAAGATTGTTTTGCTCCTGGATAGGATAGATGAAAAAAAAAAAATTCAGATTTTTTTGTTAACCCAGGCGCATTATTAAAAATCATGCGTAACATGGCAGATCTAATCTTATCTATCACATCTATCCAGGGGAATCTCTTTGGCAGGACAGAGAAAATCACCAAAGGAGAAAAAAACTTCTATTTGCATTCAGACACCTGTTCCCACAGTAGAGTAGCTATCTCAGAGCCAACTCCAAGCAATTATTTACTAGTGGTCAGCATTTGGCCTATCTGAGTGGATTAACAATGAGAATGCTGACTGGGGAGGTGGTCAGCCGTGGTGTTGTCACACCTGAGTGAGTGGACTCTGGGCTTGACAGTCGCAGCACATAGACTGTAGAGGAATGGGGGAATTAAGGTGGATGGCTAAATTCAGTTGGATAAGCTTTTGGGCTGATCCTCATATGCAACTACTGTTCCTGCCTGTGTCTTCCATTCCAATAACGAGCAACAGAGGTGATGCTTTTGAAACGAGCTACTGCATAATGGAGATAAACTCAAGTCACAGGTCACAGAGAGCGATAAGAGCCTGTCTTTAACCGGGCAGTTTCATACATCATCTCTCCACCTTGGAGCAGTGGATATTTTGAAATAAGCAGAAAGTGCGATTGCTTAGAACAGAATGCATTTGCTAGGGTGTGACGACAGTTGAATGTTTTTCTTTGAGTGTGTGCATGATTATACATACATCTGTTTAAAAGTGTTTGTGTAAAAAAAGAGAGAGCGAGAGCTCAGTAGTTATTGCGGTATGAATGGGAGTGGGGAAAATAAGTGTTATGGGTGAGGCCCTGTGTGTGTCTGTTCTGGCACTGAATGTGATTGTATTTTGATTAGGTCTCAGTGGTGCAGCAAGTCCAGGCCTTGTTGAGATTCTTGCCACTCCCACATCGCCATCGCTTTCCCAATTTGACAGCTGATGGGATCTGAGATAGAATGGGCATGTGTGAATTGCCAGCAATATACATAACAACCTAATTTTTCTTCTCCATCTCTCACCCCTTTCCCCCCTTTTTTCTCACTTTCATTCCACTTGTCCACCTCTGCTTTATTTATCTGCAGTCATTGCTCTATCTCTTACTTTCTGTCTTTCCATGCTCCTCTCAAACATTTCACGGGGTTTAGGAGCAGTGCCAACCTCTACCTTTTACGTTGTAGTGTTTCATCCTGGTGGTTCTCTGCTGCATCTGTGCCAAAACCCAAAGTTGTTATAGTCAAAGTTAGTATTGTACAAAATTACCAGAGTCTTGGCATTGATTCTATGATTATAAATTGATTGTGCAGATATTTGGCTGATTGTATTTCTCAAGCCAATTTTCTTATGGAAAAAAAACACAATCTCGTTAAGTCAATCTGAAATATCATAGAATCCTGTGCCTGGATATTTACCAAATATTGACCTATTATTTTCAAGCTCTCTTCTTTCCTCTCTCTTTATTCCCCCTCTTTCTGGAATCTTTCCTTTAAAAACAATGGTGCTGTGACGAGGACACTGGTACTGTGGGCTTTGGCTTAGTTGAGTCCTGTGCCTGAGTCCAGCCAAAGAAAAAAAAAAACTGCCGAATTACTTTAAATGAATTTAAGTAATTTTTTTTTTATGTAGTGACAGTTTTGCCCTAGATCATTTAAGTAGTTACTAATCTTTGTAATGCCACGGGTCTGTCAGTTTATATTGCTTATGTAATATAATGGATCCTGATAGTTTAACATTTGTTTTTTAAATTTTCTTTTGCAGTTTATTTTACATTAAATTCAATGTGTTCCTTTTTTTGACCCTGTTGACTATTCACAACAAAATGTTTCATTGTCATTGTTTGTCATGCCATAATAGTTGAGCTCTTTCCTGGCTGCTGCATCCCTCTGAAAGGAATTTCACATTTTTCAAGTGGTAAGTTACTTTTTGGTGCAATTTTAATTTACGGAATGAAGTTGTTTGATAATAATCACTTTCAGAGGCATGTTTAGTCCAAGGCATTAAGCACTTAGGTTACACACTCCCTTAAGTACATAAAAACATTTAATATAAAAGTTAATTAATCAATTAAAGGATTTTTTTTCCCCTTTTACTGTTAGTTAGCTCAAGTAGCCTCTCCCCCAGTGGAAATAACATCATAAGCACAAGTTGCAGTATTTATCTAAAGATAACATTATCCACCTTAATATGAGCTATACTTAGCATTAGCAACTCCCACTGGGAAAGGTGCTATGCTCTCTCCACCCAGCTCCAAGCTTTTAGCCATCTCAGCGTCACCAGCTATATCTTTGCCTCACAGCCTAACTGCTCTGCTTTAACATGGATACCACTAAGGAAATCACTAAAGCAGAGGAGAAACCTGGGGTACAATTATGTTTCTTTGACAATGAAATATTAAGCTGGGTCAATCAACTGATGTGTATTATTTGCTTGAAGGATGCCCAAACTGCCTTTGAGTCTTTGGGAGAGTGCTGACACTGTATCCAGTTCTTGCTCAAAATGCTTTCTATCTGGCCCCTCAGACAGACTTGTCCAGCCACGACCGATGATGTTTTTTTCAGATGACAGCCAAGAACTAGTGAACCATGCAGTTATTCTGAAAGTGCTATAGTCAGTGCTATTTACCCATTTTTTACTTCTCATCACAGATAAAGATTAGCACTTTGACCTGCCTTTGGGACCCTCAGGCTGTGTTGCAACACCCCACCCTCAAATGTTAGTCAGGCCTGAGATGAAGGATCATCTTTTCCTGCCTTGGACTAGGACCTACAGGACATGTTAACATGTGCTGTCACATAACTCAAAATCCAGTGGACTTAATTTGAAGCTGTAGCTGCCCAGTTATGCTATGATGTGTAAAGCTACTGAAATCAAAGAGAATGGAGAAAGAGCTCCTATAATTTTTTGCAGTTATGTAAGGAATTTGCTGTTCCCTAGCTCAACAAGGTGGTCATCTGATCCTGAAGACTTACATTTCCTCAGTGGAGCGCACCCGGCCTGCCTTCTGGAGCGGGGTGTTTTTGTTCCACCCTGGTAGAGAAAGCCTTTAAAGCAGTCTTAGTCCACCTCAATGTTGATGATGTATTAAAGCTGAGTTGGAATAAAATATGATCGTCTCACCTGACACCATACTTTGGAAGGAAGTGTTCATCGTGATCACTGCCTCCACAAAGTGCCAATCTAGGTGTTTGACTGAATCTCATCACACTCTCCTCAAAGGAGAAAAATACATCTCTGATGTGTTTCCTTTACCTGGGCTCATTAAAAAAATCAGGGTGGACCTGGGCTTCAAAATAAATGTGAAGAAGAATGTTCTTCTACTTCTTGATTAAGTTCAGGCCAGAGTAAGGCGGACTGTTGGTCCCTCTGGGCAGTGTGCACATACAGGGAATCCAACCTTGGTTGGCTTCTCAATGGCTGGTCCCACATGCCTCTCCAAGTCTCAGCAGCCTGCAGCATGCAAAGTGACGTCTTTGAAAGATTTAGAGTTGTTGACACAAGGTATACCCCATGGGAATTTTCAGCCCAGAAAAGTGTTCATGATAGACGCTTGCATAACAGGTTTGGGGCAACCTTGAAGTCTTGGGACCGGCATATGTACTCATTACACATTTGACATTGAAACATTTCCTCTCGTTAGGGGGCATCATGTGTTATCCAGGACAGACATCACCATTGTCGGGGCTTATATACACAGGTACAGTATAGCAATGCCACAGGTACAGGGTTACCTACCCCTCATACCCCCCGAACCACACACACACACACGCACACACACACATTTTATAATGTATCACAGTACATATAAACAAGGTTTCTCTGACACTATGACGGTGGATGGTGTCTCTGCAGCTGGCTTCTGATTCTGATTCTATAATTTTACTACAGCTGTGCCAAACACCTTGGACTGCTCCATGAATTGCTACTCAACATGGTGTTCCTTCTGGAGCTGAGCATAAACCACACACTGTCACCACAGTCTGAGATCCCTTCAGCTGTATACACTAGCTCACAAGTTTAGAGGGCCTATCGGTGATGCTCATTGCACCCCGGTGGCTATTGTAGCAATGGTTTGCAGGTCCCAGGAATCTGCTGTCTGAGGCATAAAGGGAATAATTTTTACCCCCAGCCAGAGAGATAGGCTCCATTGGCCTGACCCCAAGTGGGTCAACTGGAAGTTTAGGAGTTCCACAAATTTCCAAATGTTTCAAGCCAAACTTGCCGGGCAAAGTGAAGGTTTGATGGGAACTCCCAATGTGAGGCTCTTACTCATGCTTCTCAGAGAGCCCTTATTGTGTAAGTACAATCTCCTCTGAAAGAACGCTGAACTGATGTTATCATAATGTCAGTTTTTTTCTGGCTAGACTCAGTAATTGTTTTGTTAAAGTTTTGTAATTACAAGCACTTTCAGAGGCATGTTAATGGTTCTGATTGTTATTCTGATTTTAATATAACCTGTAAAAGCTGTGGTTTAGCAGATAGCACTTAATGAACTCTTGTGATTGTGTTGGTGCACTGGTCCAAAAATACGCAGTTTGGCCTTGAAAATTGATAGATAGCTTATAAATATTAGTAGCTTATGGAAAGGAGTGTTTCTTTTGATAATAAAACTGTCTAGAGGTGAACCAAAATAACTCAATGTATTACTTGAGTTGACTGAGGAAAAAGTAGCTGCATTAGAACTTCAGTTACTGAAGTTACAGTTACTGAAACAATATAATCTCCCAAACCTACCAAATTTTGGTTGTGCAATGCAGGCTTCCAGACACACTGGTTGTCTGAACTTTGTTTGAAAATTTGAAATAGACCTTAACATGCTTGCACATGTGCTTTTTATGATGTCTTGTTTGATGCAAACACAGAATGGCTTTAATTTGTCTTGGCGACCTTATATACTTGTCCATTATTGGTTGGTTATCCGGTCATTGTTGACTCAGAGGGATGATTCTGTGTGCCACAATCCTGGATTTTCTTCCTCCATGTACATTAATCACTATCAAAATAATGAAGAATGTAAATGTGCCTTGGAGTCATTTTTCATTTTCAAAGCATCTCTGCACATCTGAATACCTGACTATATGAACATATGTGTAAGGAGGGCCTGTTAATGTGTATGACGGGCATCCTATATATATCCTATATATATATATATATATATCCTATATATATATATCCTATATATATCCTATATATATATATATATATATATATATATAATCATGTGTACAGGGTGTGTGGGGTTGTTTAAGACAGAAGATTATTTCATACATCTGTAGCATTATATTACATTGTATTATTGTCACGGGATCAGATTTTGTTTTAAGTTAAATTTTTAAGTACTTCTAGTTAAATCCTCAACAGAAATTTAATTATTTTAAACAATCCAAATTACAAATAATTAAAAACTCATTTCAAACAGGATCATTGCTTAGAACTCCACAAATTAAAAAAAGAAAAAACATCATGGGACAAGCATATGAGTAAGAATGTAAGTGGTTGTCAACAGAATTGAGTTTCACGTTTGATCAGGAAAAAACAAACAAGCAAATACATTTTTTAAATATTCAATAAGATACTATTGTCATTACTGAGATCTTAAGAGATTTCCCTCTTTAATGACACATTTTACAGCTTGTATGCATTCACATTCAGAGAAGAAATGCTGTAGTGAAAATGTTTGTATAAAAACAGACGGATGTGGCTTTCATGTTCAGCTCAGGACTGGGGCAGGGGGATTTGTTAAGCAGGTCAACAGAGTGAATTACGACCTTAGGATTGTTCAAGTGTGTCTGGCTGTGATGCTGGATCCTCCAACTTTGCCTACATTCAATTCAGCGCAAATCCAACTGCCCACATCCAATTGGTTTGGTTTGAGTTAGAGGTTAGTGGGTGTGGCTTCCAAAGATGATAAACAACTTGGATGTGGGTGGATTTGAATGGTCCAACTCCACCTCCCTGCAGGTTGCAGAACCTACTCGGATCATTATATATGATGGCTCATCATGTATAATATAATATAATATAATATAATATATATATATATATATATATATATATTCAGTGTGAGTGCTGAATGGTATCCACGCAAACGTTATATCATGCTGGATATACTTTTTGGTTATTTTGATCTAGATAAATGTCTCAAGGCTGCAACCTTTAACTTACGAAACATTTGTAGTGACTGTATTGCACACAGCATTCTTAAATTTTTCTTTTGCAAATACATGCACATACATCTTTGATGATGAGGTGATTCAAAGTTCTGGAAACTTGTTACGGAACGTGCATTGTATATATTGTGTATATACAAACCAGCACTTTCAGTTTCACTTGATACGTTTCAGGATCTGTCTTCATTTGTTTGCAGAAGGGGCCCTTTCCTTAAAAAACGATAATGGTGCTATGTCATTTGTTCTTTAAAAAGAAGTTGCATTGAATTCTTGTGCAATATATATAATATAATCATTTACTTTATGGGGCTTATTTTTAGATACAGAAAATGTGTTTCTGTAGAATATGTACATTGTAGAATATGTACTGTATGCTTGTAATTACTTGATGAGATTGTTCATGGGATGAGATGTATCTGACTTGTATGTCTGTTGATAGCTGTTTAAACATGACTATGATGCGGGACAGGGATATGGTAATGAGTTTTGGCAGCAGCTTGCTTTGGTATTAAATGTGCATCGCTCTCCCTTTGAAGGCAATAAAATATGTTGGAATGTAGTGAAATGCTTACAGCATTACAGGGATTTGTTAAACAAGTCGACAATGGGGACTAATTTTATGTCTTTATGTATACATATATATATAAATGTACACACAGATAACATAACATACAGTGTGGGGTTTTGCTTTATTGATTTGTGGTTTAGGGCATCTTTTTAAGGAAATACATTTTTCATCTCACTGGGTTGTGAGCATCTTCACCACATAAACTGCTTTTCAAAGATTGGACAGATTATTTAAAAAATCGAATTGATTATTGAAATGTAGAACAAATTATATTTCTGCTTCTACTTCCCCCACAATGTGGTTTAATACAATATCATTCTATGCCATACAAGATGGATGAGATCAAAGTTAATAGAGAGAGAGAGTGCTTGTGTTTATCAGCACCAGCTGTGTGTTCTAGCTTGTGATGAAAAGTCATCTTGCTTTGTTTATTATTCAAGAGAAAAGTTGGCTGATAGGCTTTTGGCTGAGCAAGACTAATTAGAATCTCTGTAGAGCAAGGAATTTTCTAGCTGCTGCTAAACTTTTCTTTGCTTCAGAAATGCTTTTCTATTTTTAGGCAATCCAATTTGTGTCACCCTTGGCAAACTGTGCATGTGCGTGTGACAGTGCCTTGGCAGAAAAGTGTGCTTGCTGTGCAGAACATTTTCAGAAATCAGTGTGGAAGGAAGCACTTGGAATGAAAAATGTGATTAGTTTGTCTAAAAACAACATTAATTATTTTATTATTTGCTAACTTCGGCATGCATGGAGGAACCTTGATGTTACACATCCATCTGCACTGCGTATTATAGAGGGCATTTTTATATATCATGGTAGATCCAATGTTTGGAGGGAATTGACTCCCGTAATCGGGGCTTCACAAATGCATGTCTAAATGTTATGGCTTTTTGCTGCCACTTGGGAGCAGTGACAGAAATACATGGAACAATCTGAGGTATGGACTGCACTGTCTTATGCTGATGATGTTGTTGGTCCCTTAGCTTTGCCCTACTTCTAAAAAGGCAGAAGACAAAATGGATAAATATCTGCTTTGTGATGGAGTGAAAAAAAGCATTGAAATGAAGATTGTTGAGGGCAGCTGTTGTCTGTTTTTTTCTGTTTTTGGTGCTTCTTCCATCATTGACCCCCTCAACTCAAGCTAACTTTCAGACAATCGGCATTCAACAAATACGTAGGGTCAGCTCTTCAGCCTATATAGTGTTTTTGGAGGACTGCACATCTGTCCATCTGCATTGAAAAAAATAGCCAAAATCCTTTACTCTGCAGGGGCTAAGAGCAATGCAGACAGCTCCATCAGAGCATGCATAAACAAGCCCCATAACCTGTGCTGCACGCAAACTGAGGAACACCTGCACTTTCTTTTTTTGACAAGTCATAAAAAACAGCTCACACTGCTGGAGAAGGATGACTTGGGGATGAATTTGAGTGGCTTTGAAACCATAACTTTTTAAAGCATTAGTATGCCTTGAAACTTCCATGCCTATTAGCAGAAACTCTTTAACATACATGTTAAAGAGTTTCTAGGTATTCCTCATTGGCGGTGATGGTGTTGAAAGTGGGAATCCAGTCTCACACTGGTGCTAATGATAAATCTTGTTAAAGGTAGCCCACGTGAAACTTAAAGAAAACACACTATTGGGCAGTTATCGCCTTATTGTGCCAATTTGCCAACCTCAAACTAAAGGTCTGCAAGTAGTAAACTTTAATTATCAGGAAGAACTTGATAGTAAATGAGGTGGCAGTAGAGGAGATGAGAAAAGGAGGAGGGAAAGGTCGGAATGATGAGGTAGAGGAGGAAACTGAGTGGAGCAGAGTGGTGCAGCAGTAAAGGATGCATTAAGCAATTAAAGTTGGGGAGCAGCAAAATGAACTGATGCAGGGATTTTTTCCCCTTGTATTTGTCATAGCTGTTGCGGATGATTACACAGGAGCAAGAGAGAGAGGGGCTAACAGCAACAGTAGGCTGTATATCAGCAAGCTGCTTTGACAGCTTTTTATGCATCACAGTCAACTGAATATACACAAATACTGTCGATATAAAACCCATCACACGTTCAGTGCTATATTATGACAAGATAATTATATGTATCCCTCAGGTAATTAAGTCTAATACGATCCACCAGAATCAAATTTTCTTTCAGAAATCCAATGTTAAAAATGCCTCTGCCTCTGACATGTTTCTACATATTTACACAATCTGCACACTTATGCTTAGACAATTATGTATGTATCAATATTTTATGAACAACAAAAATGTTTGCACCCTGCAGTATTTTAAGCTTGAGCCATGGGATTATGTTAACAGTGTTCACAAAGCCTCATCCATGATTCATTTATTGCAACAACCCAAGCCCCAGCTGTATTGCTCCTCAGAGCTTTGTCGAGTCTGCTTATGGGAGATAGCCAGTGGAAAAACAGAAGCTTGGTTACAGAATGGCAGAATGGATAGTTTGTTTTGAAAAGATGGTAAATAGATGGAAAAGTGTAACCTTTTGTGGGTGTTCGGTTTGAAGCTGCAGTTTTCTCTCCCCCTTTTTTTTTGTTTTTGCTCCTTTCAGTCTTTCCTCCCTCCCTTTACTGCAGGTCTTTCCAGCTCTCATTAATGCTAATTTATTCAGCCTGACTGGCACAAAAACTAGCAGGGAGGGTCTTCTCCCTTGATTACCAGCAGAGAAAGCAGGGAGGGGGGTTGTTGGAAGCTGGGGTAAGGGTGACCTGGACAGACACCTCATTTAATTTAATACATTGGAGCATGCAGCAGCAGGGGAGTTGAGGCGAGGGAGGGAGATAATCAAGAGGCTGGGCCCTTATAAATGTGCTCTGAGATGACATGGAAGAGATTGGATTTGGAAACGAAGAGCAAAGAAGAGCAAAGCCAAGCGGAACACAATTGATTGATTCCATTCAAGTGATCGACCCACTGATGAGGATTTTTTTTTTTTTCTGATGGAGGATCTGATGTTTTCTTTTTTTTTCTTTTTAAATTTCAGCATAAGAGCTTTCATTGCCTATCCCTGATTCAGCAAACTCCACCCTCCGTAATCCAGCTGCAGAAATAAATAGTCACCATAAAATCCTGTGATGCAGCAAAACACAAATTAGACGCTCAGTTTGAAGGGACAAAGTACCCTGAAATGTAAAATTCCCCTCTACAAAAACACCATTTGAATAATCCACCAATCATAACACTTTTAAGACAATGTCAAGAAAACCTGAAACTATGTTGCAGGTATGTGCCATTGGTTCATCAGCCAAACATGGGAAACTGACTTGACAGAATATGACAGACTATGACAGAATATGACAATATACAGATCCTCCGGTCTCTGGTTCTGCCCGAAAGCCTAAGATTATTGTAGCTTCCTGACTCCAGAACACTAAGATAATTGTGATTTCAGCTAGTGGTCTGGGTTCAGCAATGTTTCTCTTTATACCTTTATACCTGAACTTACTCTGCTAAAGATGAGCCCTATACTGAGGCAAGTGGAATTCTCAGGATGTCAGCTAAGCGTTTAAACACCATCCGTCCATCCCTCCATCCATACTGTGACGAATGGCAGGAAATCAGATGGTGGCCATGACAGGCAGATTATGAAATCCCTCTGTCTACATGACTTAGCCTCGTCTCTGTTTCATAATTGTTAAATGTGATTAAAGCAAACAAACAAAGCATTATTAGATTAGTCAGAAGGACGTGGAGTCTTTGTTGCTGATTATCTTTTCCTTTTTAATGAAATGCTGCTTGAAATTAACATGGCTTCCGCTAATTTGATTTAGCTTTGCCCTGAGAAATACCAGACAGCTCTCATTTGCCTGCAGACAGTTTGAGATCCTTGTCAGGGAGTTGAGATCAAATGCTGGAGCAAAGCAAACATTTCTGCTCTTCTGCAAAGTTCACAGGTCTTGACTGAATTCCTGGTGCTTCACTATTTTTGCATTACAGATGATTGTTGCTGAGACCTTGCTTAGAAAATTGTGTTGCATTGTCGAAAGTTGAAAGTATAAGATTTGGATTAGTCAGTCTAGATTAGTCACGTCTAGGGGTCACTTTAATGGACACTCAACTATTCTAGAGCTGAGGGTGCATGTTCATTAGGAAGCTGTTGTAGGCTTGGATTAAAGAAGGTTAGTGTTTGCATGAATAGCATGTATGTGTGTCTGTAACTGGCAGCGGGTGCTGCATTGTTGTTGAAAATAATCCTGTCAGCATAATCCTCCTCTCTGAGGTTCATTAATTGCATTTAAGATAGGATGCAATCTAGCTGATTCAGGCTCTGCGTTTGAGCCCTTCTCAGCTTTTGCCGCACAAAGACCCTGTCGCTTCAAAGGCTAAAGGGTTGGGTAAAGGGTACTTTCAGATTTTCATTTAAATGTATACTGCTTTTTCATTGCTTTAGCTCATAGTGTGGCTCCTTTGTGTGGTCTTTGGCCTCAGAGTGAATTTAACAGCTTGCCATCTTCAGAGTGCAGCTGCTGCTTGTGTTGCTAAGCTGAGTACAGTTATAATTCATTCTCATCATAATAATACACATACCCATGATTTATGGAGGTTTTTCATCACATATCATACGTTTTAATTGTAAATGATCTGAAGACATACATCGGAATACATTAGAATGTTCTGACTTTCTTTTTTGGTTTGGATGCACAAGTGTTTCAGCAATAATCACAAGTTTAAATTGTCATTTGCTGGAAGATTTTAATGTTTGCTACACATTACAGAATAAGCAAAAATAGAAACATAATAATTAGTTGCTGAAGTTGTATTCAGCTTGAATAAACTGTACTTTGAAGATGTTGAATTTGACCCGGGAGGAGTGATGCTGGTAGTCATATAGATACCATCTTGATATCTATAACATTGTTCTCTGAAGCTCCTGTAAATACAGAAGATAAACTGTAATTTTTTTTTGCAAATGAGTCTCCTAATTTATAGTATTTGTCTTTGGGTTGCTTTTGAACCATTGTTTCCAAAAGGGTCTTAAAGGGACTGGGCATGACTTTGAAGCACTTCAGAAGCCGAGTGTACAATTGAAGAGAGCTTGTTCCGGCAGAGCTTCAACAATGAATTACAACCTGTTTTTATTTTCCTGAATGTAACTTTAGTAAATCCATTTAGGATGGCCTCTGCAGCTTTGGCTGTCAGAGATATGGGCACTCAAAGCCAGAGGTCACCTCCACACTTGTTTAATAGCTACTTGGAGCACTTTGGTGAGTGTTTTTTTTTTTTTTTTTTGCCCTGACTGATCATAGATTCTTATGAACATGGTTGGGCTTATCTTTCTCAGTGTTGTAAGGGAATAGCTACTTTTTGAAGGTAACTGAATCAAGCTTTCAACCAATGGTGGTTTGTGGCTGTAAATACTGTGTCAGAAGTTTGATCACCAATAAAAAAACATATAAAATCCCTCCTGCAGTATAATCTACAGCTTCTTTCCAATCATCCATCCATTTTCTATATCTTAATCCATCGGTCGAGTCGCGGGGGGGCTGGATCCTATCCCAGCGGTCATTGAGCAAGAGGCAGTGTACATCCTGGACAGGTCGCCAGTCCATCACAGGGCTTCTTTCCAATCAGTATGCTTCAAACACACAATACTGATCTGAATCTTGCAACACTTGCTTTTGCAGTTGTATGACTTTGTCACTCCGTTGTATCTAGACTAATTTATTTGAGTTGTTAAAATAGTTGGAAACCAAGTTAACACTATGCTCTTTAAAAAGGAGAAAATATCTAGTATTTAGTTTTTGTTGTTGTTTCTAATTTTGCAGACAAAAACTATGCTGGCATGTTGGCATGATATATACAATATACTACGTGCATTGAGCATGCTGAAGTAACTATTACCCTTTTAAGACCACAGCTGTTCCAGTGCTGGTTAAGGCCATTAAAGCCAGTAGTAAGATGGTCTTATAAAGGACCCGCTAAGAATTGGTTTGAGTTTCCATATCCAGAGGGCCACCACAGAACAATGTTAATTACGTCACTTAAAACTTATTTTTCAATATTTTTTAAACCTCCCTCTAGTGTTTCTGAGTTTCTAGCTTCTATCACATATACGGCTCGAGATTAGGCACTGGTACTATGTTGACAGAATCTGTTTATCTATTAACATGTCATGTAAGTGAAAATATAGGTTGTTGTAAAGAATGGCTTGATTTATGGCTCTGGTTCCCAACCTGTGTTCTCTGCCCTCTTGGAAGATGTGGAAGATCACAGAGGGTGTGTGAGGTTTCACTGCAAAGGTTGTAAGAACTAGATTTTCACATGTACGAAATCATGAGACAGAATTATCAGAGTGTTATTAAACGCAGGTATTGGGTTAATACAAGACGTAGGAGAGATGCAAGCATGTAAAGGTCCAAACAAAGCAGAATTCAAGAGCCACGAAGATGCTTTACACACATGTAGCAGAAGTGCTATTGTTTGCTAAATGAACAAATCATCTGCAATAGTAAATACCTTGCATAACGATAAAATTAGCACCGTGGTTAACACACTTTTCTTTGACTAAGAGAGCTCAAATGAAAACGTTATCACTTAATTTAGTTCCTTTGAGATGTTGACTGAGAGACTGTAATGGCCAGCGGTAGCTGCTGACTGCTCACCTCACATGTGCCGCACAGACAGCGATGACAAAGACTTTGAGTGTCACCATCTGTCCCAAAATTGGTTGTGAAAGGCTTGCACTCTTTCTCAAAAGAAGGAGGTCCATGTTTCAGGTTGTCTAGGTAACATAGTCTTTTATTGTCAAGTGTGGATACAAGATATTTTCAAAAAGTAGTTTTTGGGGTAGGAAATAAAGTCATTTAGAAATGTGAAGTTGGATGTTAATATTTTAATCATTTTACTATTCCATTCACTTTATCTGTATAAATTTGACAAAGACACTAAACCCAAAGTTGATTCTGTTTGGGATTTCAGATTTCGGTCGTGTTGATGCTGACCACCTGTGCGATGAACTTGCCTCCTCTTAGAAGATTTGTTAAAAAAATGATAAGGTAGTCAATAAAGATATGTAAATTGATAAGATGTTTCAATATTGCCACTGATGTCAATAAACTCACCTTCCATTCCTTTATTCCTTTATAATCCACAAATGCTGTTGTCTTCTGTGGGCCAAAGCTCATTGAAAATTAACTGAGGCAAAGTGGAAAAAAAATCTATGACGGATCAGAATTTGAAAATCCTTTTTCAAACAAATTAAGGGGAGGGTTCATCCAGCATTTTATAAGTACTCAGTTCAAAAGCCTGCATCTCTGATGGTATGGGATGTATTAGTGTCTCTGGAACTAGAGGCATGTTTTTATTCACATTTTGCTCTTTGTCCCAACTGTTCTAAAGTCTGGGTTGTACTTATTGAAGGAATCGTGGCTGTTGGACCTCAAAATCTTTAGCCTTGAGGATCTGAAATGCCTTGGCTGTAATGATGAGCTCAGTCACCTTCAAGCTGAATCATTATCAAAGGAACATTTCTGGGAGAACACATACAAGTTTTGGAATATTAAAGGACATGCCGTTTCATCTAGAGTGGACAGACATGCAGTTTTGGGTTAATCCTCGCTTCAGCACCACAAACATGTGAGACTTCAGTACCTTGTAACAGTATAAACAACAGCCTATATCAGACTGTCACAAATATCACTCTTGATGTCTTATCCCTGATCAGAGACGTGCTAGTTCAAGGTTATTGTTAGTTTTTAATGAATTGAAAAATTTGACTGGAAAAGGTTACCAATAAAGTTTAGAAGATAATTCTTTTGGTGCAAGCTTGGCAGCAGGGAGGAAGATGATGCGTTTTTTTTTAGGAGGGGGAGGGCTTCCAGTGAAAAAGGTTATAGTAACCTCAGGTTTAAACTTTTGTGTATACTTTGCAGATACTATAATACTGAGCTGTTTTTCTACAGAAATTGCAGGAATAACAGCATGGAATTTTAGTTATTGAGTTTGATTACTAAGGTTTTGAAAATAATATTAAACAATCACGTCAAAATTCAAAGATTCAAGGATTCAAAGAGTTTATTGTCACTCCAGTCTGTACTTTTATGAGAAGAAACAAAACTGGAGACTGAGGACCAAGAGCCAATGAGTAGAAAATAAGAAACTATGGCATACAATAAATAGCTACACTAACGGGTAAAAAAATCTAAATAAAAAGTCTCTAAAAATAAAAGAACAAAAGAAAATAAAAAAGTAAACAATATGAAGGCACAGTATAATGAGTATTCAGCAGCAGAACTATAATGTGCAAATTTTTTTCAATGATTTGTAAAATGTATCAGCCATTAAAAACAAGTGTCTGGAATGAGGTGGTGGGCAGTAAAGTAGATGTGTCCTGTTTGCATTGCATGCAGATTATTCCTACAGCCTAGAAAACACCACCAGAGTTCAGCAGTCTCACTGCTATTGGAAAGAAGCTGTTCCTCAGTCTAGTGATCCTGCTCTGGATGCTCCTTAGCCTTCTCCCTGAAGGAAAAGGGGTGAAAAGTGCTTGTGCAGGATGGGTGGAGTTCTTCAAGATGCAGGTGGCCCTCTTCCTGCATCTGGTGGTGGGGAGGCTGCTCACAACGATCCTCTGTGCAGACTTCATTACCCTGTGCAGAGACTTTCATTCTGCAGCAGATTAGCTGCCACGCCACACAGTGATGCAGGAGCAGAGGACGCAGGAGCAGAGGATGCTCTCCACCACATATCTGTAGAAGGAGAACAGTACTGAGCCTCTCAGTTCAGCACTCTTCAGTCTCCTTAGGAAGTAGAGGCACAGGTGAGCCTTAATAAACAGACAGGAAGTGTTGCTGCTCCAGGTGAGGTCGCCAAGTACCTGAAGCTGGAGACCACTTCCACAGCTGCTCCTCTGACGTACAGGGAGGGGGGTTTGCTTCTCTTGAAGGCCACAATCATTTCCTTGGTCTTTTTTTTTGTTGTTGATGCAGAGGTTATTGTTTCTACACCAGCCCTCCAGATGTTCCATCTCCTCTCCTCCTTCATCATTATTGACGATGCATCCGTCTACTGATGTGTCATCCACAAACTTCACTATATGACAGTTGGCAGAGTAGTCATACATCAGCAGGGTGAACAGGAGGGGCTCAGCTCGCAGTCCTGAGGGGAGACAGTGCTGAGGGTAATGGGAGTGCTGACAGTCTGTTGATTAGGAAGTCTTGCACCTCGTTGCAGAGGGAGGTACTGGGTCCGAGTGTGTGGAGTTTCTGCACCAGGGTTTGTGGGATGATTGTATTGAATGCAGAAGTCCAATCAATGAAGAACAGACATATGTAAGAGTCCTTACTTTCCAGGTGGGTGAAGGCCGCAGTCAGCTGTCTCTTTGCTTCCCTGAGAGTCGGTGCATCACCAGACCTGAATACAGCATCCTGAAAGATCTGACCTCTGTATTCAGCCAGGGTTTTTGTGAACACTGTCTTGGTGGTGGTGACATCTTCTACACATTAAGCAGAGGACAGTCGATGAATACTCCTCCAGGTCCATCTCTCCCTCTCATGTAGCGGCCTTTCTGAAAACATACCAGTCTGCGCACTGGAAACAGGAAACAGCGGAGAGTGTACATCAGATTTACGTAATTAAAGTCCCCTACAACCATGTGGAGAGCCTCTGGGTGCTTGTTTTGGAGCGAGATGATGTTATCATGTAGCTCTGTAAGCTCTTTGCTTGTGTTTGCATCCGGTGGGATGTAAACAATAGTGACAAACACTGCCATAAACCCGCAAGGCAAATAGTGTGGCCGACATTTATTAGTTGAGTGTTCTACTGCTCCAGAGCAGTTACTGTTTAGCATCTTGCAGTTTGTACACCAACCTTTGTTTATGTATGTACAGAGTCCACCACTGCGAGTTTTCCCTCCTTGGTCCGCTTGGAAGATTTCCAGGTCATCAATCCGGAAGGCGGAGTCTGGCATGTTGTTACTCAACCAGGTTTCCATCACACAAATACTGCGTGGTTCCTCATCTCACGATAAACTCCAAACCTCAAAGTTATTCTTTTTTCCAAGGGTTCGAACGTTTGCCAGGAAAAATATTGGAATTGGCGGCCTGCTGGCTTTTCGCTTAGCTAGTATGTCGGCCCGCTTGTCTCTCATCTGCCTCCAGGCCCAGCACTTCCTCTTGCCACCGGATATTCTCTACAGCGCCAACCTGGTCTCCTCGGAAGTCACAATCTGCCTTGCATGGCTTTGAGGTCTATTGAGGCAGTTATAAGCGTAATGGCAGTTATTATGCATTTATTATACTATGCATGGTCATGTCTAACAATGTATCTAAAAGAAAAATGCTGTACTGCAGGTAAACCTCAAAAATAGACAGCTATAGCTGCATATGTCTGCACACACAGAAGACCTCCAGTGAAAGGTTACTGTAAGACTGTTTACACAGAGATTGGTAAATTAAAGTTTTATGGTTTGTACAGTATACTTTCAAGCTTATCTCTTTCTACTTTATGATTATTTTCACTTCCCCTTTTTTTTCTTTGGCTGATAGCAGGAGGGAACTTGCCATGCATTTCACGTTGAACTCTGAGTATGTTGCTATGGTGGTTGCTAGGGATTTAGCCAAGAGTGACGTGGAAAGTCCAAATATTAAAGGTGTCCTTCTGGTGCAGAGGCAATGGAAGCTGTGAGGAATGAGCAATTGCCTTGGAGAGACTTTTTTTTATGTGCCCTTTCATTACCATTACTGTCCTTTTTGAAATATCAGAATTGATTTTTAAAACACAAGAAAGGGCTGCATAAAAAGGGAAAAGCCACTGAATAAGGTGTAGACACTATACTTGTGCATAATACTTGTTTATTCATTTTTTCTTTTGCCATTTATGTCCAAACCATTCTCAGCCTCAGCCCTAATAAACTGTAGTTTTATTTACCTAAATTTAGGTAAATGATGACAAAATGAGATACAATGTTTTAACATATTTTGCATCAGCAACTAAATTTCTTCTTTTTTGGTTGAAAATATTGTAAAAGAAGAACATTTAACAATATAGGAGTATTGAATGCCTAAAGAAATATGGGCCAGTCTTTTTCAGTTATTTTCTGTTGCAGAAATATTCTGTCTCATCTTCAAAGAAGGAATGTTTGATGGGAATGTGTAATCTATTTTTCACTTTGCTATGCAATAACATGATAAAAGGTTAAATGAAAAATTGTTATTTCATTTTGATTAACCACAAGTTGATCTGCTTTTGCACAACAGGAACCTGTATTTGTCTATACTCTATATATATATATATATATATTAATTCTGCTCTGCTGGATGTAATAACTCATTCCCAGATTAATTCATGTCCCCCATCTCAGAGATCTATTCAGAGGAAAGGTGTTACCTTCGTACATTAAATTCATGCTTAAATGCGTAACTGTGGCATGTATACATTTTGGTGAAAAAAAAAAAAGAGTGATTAAAAGATTGCATTATTTCAGAAAGACAAGAAATCAAAGATAATTTTTTTTCCAAGATAACCTTTGTAGTTTATAACATGACAAAATAGCAAAATGGCCAGAGCTAAAGTTTCTTGTGTGTTCAGTTCAAAGAAACATCCCCTTCTGGCAGTTATTGTTGCTTATAAACACTTCTTATTTAGTTAACAATCTTTTAGCTCTTGGTTGAGGGATTTTTCACATAATTGTGACAATGGGATTTATTATTGATAGATAAAGTTTCACATTGGTAACTGGGACTCAGTAAGTCATTGGTACACCTGGTCAAAGGTGATTACTGATGTGAATGAATAGGAATAAAAAGAGGAATGTGTCATATATCAAAATTATTCCAACTCTATGGGCAACAGTGTATTCAGCTTTATTCCAGACAGTGTGATGTCTGCTTCCAGAATTTGCACCTACTTAATTGAATCGATTCTTCCCTCTACAACTGTCCACCACCCTCATGCTTGACAGCAAGAGAGTTACGGAATTTGTCATGAACTCCTGCAATCTTTTTTCATCCAAACATACTTCTGCTCATTGAACTTGACTCCCAAATAGACCTGGCTTTTTAGATGTTTGTTTGCTAATTTCATATGCAATAGATTTTGTAGCTCATATTTGTGCTGGTGTTGCTGCATAGTAGAACACTTCAGTATACGTATATTCAGATTTCTGCAACTTCTTCTGAAAAGTCCTGTGCAATCTTTTTGTTTTTCTTCTGGTAATCCACTGACCAGTTCGACGTGAACGTTTTCTTGATCTTTCAAACCTTAACTTGACTGCCATCATTCCTCTTAACTTCCTTTCTTTGTAAGATTAGGATGTATGAAAATTGCAACCTGAAAACTCTGTTGTTTCATTATGCAATTTTCTTGCTGTGTGGGGATGAATCATTATAATTTAAAACGATTGCTAATTAGCTGTTTAGGAGCCCTTGGCTGCTGACTGATCCAAGTTTATTTACACTAGTAAAACCTCCAGTAAACCATTTTCTATACCCACTTAGTGCAGTTCAGTGTTGGAGGAGGGCTGGAGACTATCTCTGCTGCCATTGGACAAGAGGCACCCTGAATGCATCACCAGTACATCACAGGGCCATACAGAGATGAACAACCATCCACACTCACACTCACTCCTAGGGTCATTTTAGAATCATGAATTAGCCTAACATGCATATTTTTTTTTATAGTGGGAGGAAGCTGGAAACCCACACATGCTTGGGGATAACAGCGCTAACCACCATGATGCCCCTAATAAACGCTGACTAACTAAATAATAAATAATCCTTCCAGAAACTCCAGAAATATAATTGGTTATGCGTTAGTGCTAAAAGTAAGAACCAAAATTCTGCTAACTATAAGTAAGACATCTGATTGGCTATTCACTTTACCTGGGGCTGTCTGTTGTTCAGGGAACGTCTCCTGTCAATAAGCACACTTGTATGTTTTTCAGCTTGTTGTACTTTTGTTTCCTGACATTAATTTCTCTCATTACCCTTAATATTGGAAAGAAAAGTGGTCTTTTCAAAGTATCAGTGACAGTAACTTTCCATGATATTGTTTCAGTGGATGTTTGAATTCTTCTAAGTGTCTTTCTGTCTGTGTGTGACTGCTCAATGTGAAGCTTTGTTAAGCCTGTAGCAATCAATAGCTGCCTAAATGATGATGTTCATTGCCTAACTTAAGAGCTGAAGGCCTGGTGAAAGACCCACTCTGTCCTTCCTCCCACTTTGTCTTGTGCTGCTTTTCCCTACATTGCAGTCCACAGCTGTGGCAGCCATCACACAACCTCAGGGAGGCTGGTTAGTCCAGAGAAAAAAGCCTGAACCCCGATCAATAATTTTTGTCTTGTCTGCCTAATTGCTCATTGGTCAACATTGGCGCCAGACTATATGTAATTGATGTTCCCCTGAGTGATCGACTTCAGCTCCATTTCTACGACTTCCCACCTAGTGTTGGGCTCACAATCTACCCCTGCCTGTTCTCTCTTTTCTTGTCTTCTCGCCCCTGTTCTCCCATGTTCGCAATGGAGAAATCCTGACCTGTTCGGCTTCCCCTCAGTCATCGCAGCGGGATGAAACCATCAAGAGGCAAGAAGAAGTGCTGCTCTCTAACCAGGCCCGTGACTCAAAGGCTGCTCAGGTAAATATCCAGGCTTAATGACGAGCGAGAAGATTAGCCGGCTACTCCAGCCAGCAGTTTCAACAGGCGTAAGGAAATTAGCCAGTCTCGATTCGGATTTTCTAAACGGCTTATTGTATGATCTAATGCAGACGCACCTTATGAGCATAGTGCAGAGTGTGGAAAGGGCAGTATTGATTCTGCTCATTGTGAATTATGTGAATAGATAAAAGTGTGAGTGTGCATATATATTAGGCAATTATAATCTGAGTTGCTAATGTAAATTTTTTGCTGAATAAATATGAAATATGCTTCTATCAGCATCCAGTTTGTGTCCCCTAACACTTTTCATTTGAGATGATAATTGGTATAGTGTGTTTGCTTTTTTCTGATGAGACATATTCTGATAGCGCTCTTCAGCCCCAATATAAATGTATATTGATCAGCGTGAGGCTCAGGAGCTCAGTTCTAACAGCGGTGCAGCCTTACACACTTGAATATACTCTATTTTTCAAACTATATTTTTGAGAATTCTTAAGATTCCCAGACGACATAAATCATCTGTTACTTTATCACTCCGCTCATTTGTACTTGTTCTTACCCTTCCTCCTTTTTTTTAACAGTAGTAGTGTGCTAATGTCATGATTTAAATGAAGTATTGATCAGTTTAGGAGGGGAGAATAGAGAGAGAGGGAGCGATTGTGAGGGAAAGAAAGCAAGACCAGGGTTATCGGTGTGGATCGCACACAGAAAGAGAGTGCTAACGGATGAGACACGTTTTAAGCGATTCCGTGAAATGGATTTCTGCATAATCTGTGTTTTTAAATTCAGGATTAACAGCCAGGCTCTTTTGTTTGAGTCATTCCAAGAACCAAAAATGGACTCTGAGATGACAGCATTGCTTTGAGCAGAACAGAAATGGAAAGAAATGTCCATTTTCTTCTTGTTTTCTGTTGGTTTCTTGGAGTATTTGCTAGTCCAGGTTTCGATGGTTACAGTATTTTTGTCCTGGTTTCTGTTTGGTGCTCCATCTCATCTGATCATGATTCCTTCAACATCTACGACACCGCAGCAGCATCAGGCATGCTGGACTAAAGCCTGTGTCTAACTGAACCAGGAGCTAGGTCTGTTTGTCTTCTGCTTGCTATCTTCTCTTCCTTTCACCCATCCACCCTCCTCCTCCGCTCTCTTTCTCTCTCTCTCTGATTTTTGTTGCTCTCTAACCCTCCATCCCTTCCTCTCTTGTGATTTACTTCAGGATGTTTGTATTAATTAGTGGCCTGTTTAATATTGTTTGTAGTCTTACTTAGTAGTCCAGTTTTATTAGAACTGCTTGTCCCACCACATGATAGCTGTATAGATGTATATTCTTTAGCATCATTACTTCAGGCTGGCCACAGTTTTTCTGTAAAACATCAAAATGTGTTGTTCACAGTTCTGATTATCACAGTGTAATATTGACATGTTATTCTATCTTTAGTACATCAGGTTTTTTTTAGTTTTCCACTTGTATATGCAAACCCTTTTCTGATAGTAACCACAAGATTTGATGCATTTTCCATTTATTTGGATTATAATGGACTAAAGAAAATCTTTAAATTATGCTTTCAGTGTATTCCTTTTCAAATGCTTTAGTTGATATAGCGTGTCCAGTGATTTTAAAAATAAAGAATCCCTCCTAGTCATCAATAAATTGCATTGTTTTTTATTTCTCTGCGTAAATGTGAAACATGTATTTTCAGGATATAGTTGATTTGTTTAATGACAGAATTAGCAGAGGAACACATTGGGCCTGAAGCACAGGATTCTACATGGCTTCATTTTTGAGTGTATGTTTAGTAGACACTTGATGGGAACGACAGTGCATTTTAGCCTGAGCTACAGAATGAGCAGGTTTGCTGCGCAGACAGGGTATTCTCTGTGTACTGGATTGATTTTTCTCCTCTTCTTCACCCTGCCTCCTTTGTGGTTCAGTATCTGGACATCCTGAGGCAAAGATCTCTCAGTCACTGCCTGACCTGCAGAAGAGCTGATTGCATCTCAAGACTAGGTGTATGCAGTAAAAATGGTTTCAGAGCCCGACTCAGCAGGCCCAGGAGCTCCAGTGAGGTACAGTGTTCACTGCTAAACCCAGTTTATTTCCAGTAGGCCTCAGATTCTGCTCAATCTTGGTTGATGTACCTATCTCTATTATTGCCATTTTAGCAGAGCTGTGTTTTTATTTGAAAAAATGTATATCTCAGTGTTCTTTCATGTCACGTGAATGCATTTTTTTTACTTGTGCTATCTTACCTAGACCACTAAAACTTAGGTAGTCATAGTGAAATTGCAAGTGTATGTTTGTAGGTTAAATACTAATGCAATCATAAATGCTGATATGTTGATGTTTTTTTGTTTTGTTTTCATTTGTAATGAATTTAAATGCACAATTGCTACACAGAAGGGTGAAATGGCACCAATGACATCAGGCCAGAATGTACATCAAGTACACCACATAATAATAAAGATCGACAAACAAAATGCCCGCTGTACTCTGATATGTGATGGCTGTGGTTTTTGATGTGTTGAGAGAAGTAATCGTGCCTGCTTCTATACCTAGTGAAAAAATAGGGGAAAAAAAGCACAAAGCAATCTCATCCTGTGACTGTGTTGATTGCTGGTGACATGTCATCTGTTGCTCACCCTCTTGGCAGACTGTTTCTGGTCTTCAGTTATAGCCAGAGATGTCCTCTCAGCATTCACACTGCTGTCTTACAAATGCACATTTGCAATTTAGGATATGTGGTGATGCTGAAATATGCTAGGATGCTGTGGTGTTTTGGCCAGTATGAAACAGTGTTTTGATTGGGTTCCCCTAATTTTTCATAAATTGTGTGATTAAAAAAAATCTATATCCAAAGATATTTTCTAAAATTGATTTGACAAATCTTAGAGGGTATTTGTAGTTTGGTTGTGCAGACATTTGTGATATCTGCCTGTCTGTCTAATGAAAATTCAGTTAGTGAAGGTTGAACATTGCAGTATAGTTGAGAATAAGATAAACAACTTAATTGTTCTTCACACTTCACGTTTTATGATATTTGTCTATTGATGCTGCTAATGTATTGCTCTGGGTGTTTAGTGCTGATGCACAGAGCATATAAATGAGTCACGAGCTAAATGATGATATTTAGTTTGAATAGCAATAGTTTGGTATATACAATGGCGCTTCTCTCCAGTTGTGTGCGCCTTGAAAATTGTGTTTTGTTATATCATGTATGGATATATGTTTTTTTATATTCATTTATTTTTCATTGTCATTACATAGGCTGCTGTGGAGGGGCACCTTGAGACTGAGCAGTTTGGTTTCTTAAAACAGGAATCAGACCAATGGGAAGCACAACTGTGTACTCTGTGCCATAGGTTCCTATTGTGCATCCCAGAAGTGTGGCTAAATGCCAAACCAACACTGATTGCAACAATTGGGATTGGTTCTCTTGGTATGAATATTTTTTTCCTTAAAAATGATACTGTATGTAAAATATCCTTAAAAATATTCTACATACAGCTAATTTCTTGGTAAAACGGATTTACTTTTTCTGTCATTTCATTTTTGTGGTTTTTCTATGTTGATCCCAATTTAGTAAGAGTTACTATGTTCAACAATTGTTGTCTTTTGGGGTTAAAACAGTAGAAATACAAACTAATGTTGCCTGGGTTCGTATGCTTGTACCAGCATTGGTCACTTCGCAGTGTTGTGAGATTGTGGTGAAGGAAAAACCCAGATGAAGACAACTGACCAGACAACGGAGTACTTTTTTATAAGACTTACTTAACAAAAGTGTTGTTGGGCAGAAAATCAAAAACACTTGCAACAAATAACCAAAGTACATTCCAAACAAAAGTGCTGACTAACAAGCTGGTCAAGAATATCAAGAACTGGAATTTACCAAAGGAAACCTGGAAGTATGGATATTCTACTTGTAATAAGAGTATTATCCCCTGCATGAAAGGTACTACTACCTCCAGTAGGGGTCCTTAGGCAATGCCCCCTTACCCTGTCTGCCTACCTGTAAGTCGCTTTGGATAAAAGCGTCTGCTAAATGCATAAACATAAACATAAACATTTTCCTTCCAGTGACAAAGACAACTCTTGAATGGAATAAAAGAGAACAAAAAAACAGAAATTTTGTGGAACATGACAAAAAAGGCTGTAACACTGGCTCAGTGTCAGTCTGAAATTGAAACATAAATAGGACTTAGCCAATCAAAATTCAGTCAATTAATTTAATCTAAATTATTGCTCTCCAAAAGCTTGTTATGGATAGATTTCTGTAAGTACATTGTGTATTAATAACACACTAATCTTCAGATGGGTTCACAGGAGCATTCTAGATATCTAAATTTTGGGTAGGAATAAGATCATGCAGTGCATAATGAGGTTAGCTACCTCTGTTGTTAAATATGATCTTATGTGTCTGAAGTTAGCCAGATTAAATTGAATATAGTCAGCCACCTTTTTAACCTATTTTTTTAAGTTTAAGTCGAAAATGATTCCAAGATATTTACAATCAGATACAGCCATGAGCTTTTCTTCTTCAGTAAAAGCATCAGATTTCTGTGTCATTGTGGGTTTCTGACAGAGGAACATACAAACTGTTTAGATGGTAGAGGTTTAGATGTAAACATGGTTTTTTTTAGCCAGTCAGACATGTGGGCCAGGGCTACTGTTAGCTTTACTGCAGCAGTTAGTTTAACGGCAGCTTGTTGTTTGTTTTTATCATACATATAGAGAAATGTATCAACAGTATACACTTGTATGTTGACAGGTGAACACACTGTTGGCAGATCATTAATGTATAAGCTAAACAAGGTAGATCCCAATATTGATCCCTGGGGTACTCCAGTATTACTGCTGTACGCTTTGTGTCCTGATAGTTAAAAAAGAGCTTATCCATTTAATGGAATGTGTTGGAAAGTGTCTGATAGTTCACTGTGTCAAAATTATTCTAAAGGTCCAAGAACACTGCACTTACTTCACCACCTACATGTAGTTTAGACTTTACACTTTCCAAACAGTAGTAATTTTCTGTGGAGTTGGTGTGAAATCCAAATTGCATTGGGTGCAGCGGGGTGCGGCCCAAGTTAAGGTGCGCTATCAACTGCTCCGCTATCTTGGATACTATCAGACAGATAAAGATGGGTCTGTAGTTTGACAAAGTTGTTTTATCACCAGACGGTAGTTACGACTGCTGCTTTCCAGATGCTAGGAAAGGTGCCGTGCCTAATTATAATGATAAATAGATTAGCAATGGGGTGAATTAAAGCATACTTATGTAATTTTAAAAATGTGATATCCAAACCATTTGCTTTTGAGTTTCTAAGGTATATTATGATTTTTATCACTGCTAATGGGCGTGTGGTACAGATGGAAGCAGCATTTGAATAACTATTGGAATGTACTGTAAGCAGGAGTGGAGATCTCAGGTCAGTCTATCTTGAAAATCATACATTCCAACAATTCTCTTCTCTTCACTCTTCTCCACACATGTCCAATATTCTACATTCACATGCGTGGGAGTAGACAGAAAGGGTTATGAAAGAGAAATCAAACAGTGAAGGCGACTGTGAACCAAGATAATGCATCAGTAATTCACTTAAGTCATATTTCTTTCCATAATTTTCTAAAAATCCATAGTTGTCAGTGGTTTTACCAAATCATTAAAGTATATTTTTCTAATGTTACCATTTACTTAATTTCCCAACTTTTTTGTTGTAGTTCACCATGTATACTGCATACATGGTTAACAAGTTTAATAGCTATAAATTCTTAGAAACACAAAGTTAATCATAGCCATGTCTATAGGATCATTTCTGTGGAATGTTCAAAACTTGTTAGGTATTTTTAAAAATGCTGCCATTTCTACAGTATTTTCAGGCTCCTCAAAGACTACTGAAGAATATAAATTCAGTCTGCTGAATGGCAAAAATGTTGGACTGTCAAAAAAAGAAGTGCAGTTAACACAACTGACTTGAATTACATTGAATTTACTAATTCACAGTCCATTCCATCCAAAGCTGAAAGTGTACCACAGCATTGTTTGCCAACCACCACACAGTTTTAGAAAGAAGCAAATGAGCTAGACTCTTTGAATATATTGAAATGAAAACTCAACTCACTTAGTCAGCTGACAATATGCGAGTGTTATTCTATGCAATATTAACAATATGCAACAGATAATGCTCAGCACTGCTCGGTGAAAACTGTTATGAAATCAATCAAAAGTACTGCTCCAGTGTTTTCACTGTAGCCTGGCTTGTAACTCATAACGCACTTTTACAGTTTAGAACAACTCTTCAGTGTCAAGGGGTGAAAGAGAGACGTGTAACTCAGCATCACCCGGGTCTTTTTTTTTAGTTATCCTGGAACTTTTCTAGACACCGAGTGGCTGATTGTAAGTCAGCTGTTGGCATTTATTTCTCAACTATAGACAGGTTGTTCTACATTTGCATTAAAAATCAACAGATAAAAAATGTATTTCGTCATGCAACAGACTAGAAAATTAGATAACTGTATGAATAATTGATAATACAAAGTAATGCAGTCAACTGTTAGCTGAAAAGGTTAGTGGTTTAAAAAAAATAGAAACTGTCGTCTGCGCCCAAAATATGATTATGTTTTCCTTGTCTTTCATAAATAGGTGTTTAGATACGTAGAATGTCTCATGTAGAGAAAGTAAGTTCATCTCTGCTACGCAAACTTTAGAACAAAATATACATACACAAGAAGACAAAACAATCATTATACGTGGAAAACAACCATGACACAATGACACACAGTCTCACTTGTTAAAACAGTCATTATTAGAAAAAGTGGAGATATACAGTCTGACAAGCTAACTTGTACCTTCAGCGTCCAGCTGTTTTGCTGCTCATTATATTAATAAGTTATACGGTACCAGAGCCAGTCTCCTTTAGATGAGTTGGTATAAATAACTTCCAACACCAATATCTGATTTCATGTCATTGATGTTTGCTCTGAACAAAGCTGAAGATGTGATAATCCTAAGCAGTTTACATGGCAAGGCCATGCAAATGAGGATACTGGTATGCCGATGCCTTTTCTCACAGAGCTTACTGTAAACATGAAATAAGTTATACAGTATACATGAAAACAATAGTGAAATGCACAGTGGATTGTACAATATTTTTTCCTTTCTTAAAAGGGAAGCAGCCTTTTTGAACATTGCACTGTTCTTAAGCTAATCTAAAGGCCACATGAAGTTTGGAGGTCTGTAGCGATTGACTCTGCAGAAAGTTGGCGACCTCTGTGCACTATGCACCTCAGCATTCACTGACCCCGCTCTGTCATTTTACGTGGCCTCCCACTTCCTGTCTGAGTTGCTGTCGTTCCCAGTCGCTTCCACTTTGTTATAAAACCACTGACAGTTGACTGGAATATTTAGTAGGGAGGAAATTTCACGACAGGACTTGTTGCACAGGTGGCATCCTATCACGGAACCACGCTGGAATCCACTGAGCTCCAGAAAGCGACCCATTCTTTCACAAATGTTTGTAGAAGCAGTCTGCATGCCTAGGTGCTTGAATTTATACACGTGTGGCCACGGGAGTGATTGACACACCTGAATTTAATTATTTGGACGGGTGAGTGAATACTTTTGGCAATATAATGTATACATTTATATATGTATAAATGCATATGTATATGGATATATATATATGTATATATCAATATATAACCCTAACCCCTAAACATTGTCTTGTATAGATTTCACGGCTCAGCTTAATGCTGCAGACCTTGTGCACAGCTTGAAGAATGTATCCATCTTCAACCAAAAAATGACCCAGAAATTTAATGAGCTTTAATAATAACAGTCCATACCAATACTCCCTTTCCATTCTGCTGGGGACTGGTTGTAAATGGTGCCCTGTGTCCATTTACTCCATCAGGAGTAAATCTCATTTCATCTATCTGTACAGCCTGTGGAAAATATGTCTAGTTTCAGCTTGTAAATCGTAGACAGTGGCGGTCATGTGACAACCCTGTCTGTCTTGGTCAAGTCTACAGACACATGACATGTAGTTCTGGACACTTCAGATAGGTTACTGTTAAGGAATGCATGACGCAGGAAGATGATGGGTTTCTGATGGTGTTATGTTAATTTTTCTCATGTCTTTTCCAGTTAATTTTCACCTTTTATTCTTTATGCACTTTTTTGCAACTTATTCACAACACGTCATTTGTGCAGTGTCGACTTTTTTTTTCTTTTTTGTGTCATTTTTTAGCTCATTTTACTTGTGGTAATAAAGGTGATAATTATCCACACTTTTATAGGAGATGTTAAACACTTTAAGCCACACCCTCACTTTTTACAGAAATACATTACCTGAAAATTATTAAATCCTGAGAGCAAAAATCCAAAAATGTGCATAGAATTAAGAAGAATGAGGTGAAAATATTTGCTAGCCTAGCAAAAGAGCATATAGTGTAAATAAATGTAATGGATTTCTGGAAATGCTTGTTTTGTTGAGCAATCGACAGCACCAACTTGACACTTTGTAGCATTCAGAGTCATTGCTTATGCTGCTTGTCTACACTGTGTATACTTTTCTTTGCATTAGTGCCTTTAGTTTAATGCATTTCCCTTCTCTGAGACATCCATTGCAGCAGCACCACATTATTCTTATTCACTGGAGATTTGGGAAATTGTATGTGAGAGAAAAGAAGATTTTATTTGTGCGTGCTGATGCAGGAAGATGTGTGTACCGTGCAATGTAGAGCTCTTGTTTTTATTTTATTCATGCACATGTACATTTATATGTGTATGTGAGCGTGCATGTGTGTGGGCACGTGTGGGTTGCCGATATTCGTCAACATGTCACCTTTGTTGACTTTGTCTCTCCTGCAACACTGCATCCTCTGCTTTAATGACGCATATATCCTATCTTCAGTCACTGCCTAATCCCAGCAGCGCTAGCTCAGGAACAGATTACTGCTTCCAGACACCAGAGGAGAGAGCAGCAGAGAAAGGTGGGGGATGCAGTTTAGAAACAGATGCCTCAGTTATACAATCTATAGAGAAATTGAGAAGCTGTGCTTAGAATGTGCCTGCACAGTATGCATGTATACCGTCAAAACATTCACCAAGGTGTTTTTAAAGACAGTATATGATCAATATCTGTTGTATTAGTCATACCACATATTCATGTTCAATTAACTCATTTAAGTCAAATGTTCTAGTAAAAGGAAAACACTGGAAGCCTTGGTAATTGTTCTTCTTTCTTTTCCTCACCCCTGACTGAAGCAAAGACCCTCCCACTACACGCAGAGTTGTCCAACATGGCTGCTTCTTTCAGCAGGTATGGTTATGACTGCTCAGATCTCAACTAACAAAATCATAATGGTAATCCTGACATGGAAGAGTGTCCTCCATTGTGCAACCATTAAGTGTCATTTTTGTATTAGCATTTTGTTTACATCACTGTTGCCATTGTAGCGTGACCATTTTCTTACATTTGGTCTTTTATGAGCCTGTTCAACACATCCTCTGGCCAGCTGGGCTTTTTTACAAACTAGTGAAAATATTCTGCATGGCTACCTGCTAGCTGTGCTATCTTGTATACCCAGTATTAATGGTGAATCAAAATACAGTATATAAGAAAATAAGTCTGGATAGGACAGAAGCAGGTGTAGATAACCCTTCTAAAGATGATTACACAGAGGCTTATGCTGCCTTCTTGTGCAGGTGTAAATAATTGGGAGTGTTTTTTGCTGAAGTGGTGTTGTCTGTCCACCAGCTACTGTCATCATGCCTGCTGCCTCTCAAGAACATGACTTCTAGGACCAAATGATTGCCAATAAAACATCTGATTGAGAGAAGAAGAGAGTGAGAACCATAAACAGGCAGGATTCTGCCCTTTAATTTCACCATCTCCAGAGAATTGTTTTTTTGCTGTGCTGTAGAGTAGGTCCAGCACACAAGCAGTTTAGTTGTCTGCCCAAGGACTGAAATTTAATTTAACCTGTGTGTAGGCAGTCTGTGTGTCTGCATGAATGTGTGTGCATGTGCATATGTCTGTCTTTGTCCATGCCTGTATGTCTGTCTGTGTGAGACTGGAGTTAGGAGAATGTCTGTGTTCAAAAAGAAAAGAAAAACTTTGCATGAACTCCATATATGAGTCTTTGCTGTTGTGTTTTTGTATTTTGTCTTTCTTATTCTCCAGTGATGTCATCATTCTACACTGCCAGGTTGCAGCGCCATCTCACAATGTCTGGTTGTGCAGAAGCATTTATTTTTTCTGTACTCTGCTTTTTTTTTTGTGTGGATTTCATCTCCTTCCTTTTTTTTTCAGTTGATACATTATTCGTGTTTTACCTTGTAAACCTGAAAAGTGCCCTGACTATTGGAATTGACATTTGTTGTAGATAACCTTTTTTTGCAGTAATTTTCTATTGAGTGTATTCTGAATGCATGTTTAGAAAATACAGCAGCTGAACTGCTCAACTGTGGTTGTGTTGGCTGTTCACTGTGCCTAGTTCGTAACAGTCCTTTGTGTGTATGTGCGTGTCTGTTTATGTGTTTAGGCACAGGTTCTTGATGAAAGCCTAGAGCAGAGACATATATCAGAGCTCCAGCGCTAATAAAAGGCCAGCAAGCTGTGCTCCTCTCCTTCTGGGAACAGCACTGGTTTTTACTGCCTCTCTGACAGCAAGATAAAGTGCCCTTCCAATTAGAAAAATATTTGGCCACATACCTACCAACAGCGATCTTAGGTTTTTATTTTTCATGCCATTTGATCAGGAATCCTTGCTATTTTCACAGTGTGCTTTTTTATCATAGTGCCCCTGGTTTGTACATGTTAATGTGCACCCCCACCAATGGCACCATTATGCTGTATATTGAAATAATGTTGGTTTTATTTTGGTGTCGGTCGTTGTTTGGGTCTTTTTTTCATGAGGTTGAGACGGCGCACAGTTATGTTTTGGTATGGCTTTCAAACTCAAGACTGTCTGTGTTTTAGCATATTGCATGAGAGGCTTCATGCTGTTGTGTGTGTTTGGGTTGATGTCATTCGTGTTGCCCCTGTCATCCATCTCTGCCTCATACAGAATAGTGTGCATATGCCCTTAACTGCTGACGCTAGTCCCCATCTCATACTGAAGATTTTTTTTCCCCTTTCCAAAGAGTGCATTAAAATTAAATTCTCTCTTGTTGTTGTGAAAAGAGGCACACGTAAAAAATAATTGGCTGTAGGAGAGAACAAAGGGCTGGCTCCTCTCTCCTCCCTGCACACCACAACCAGGCATTAATACCAAGCCTGCTGCATTGTTCTGCTGTCTGCAGCCATCCCCCTAGCCAGACACTCAGCTCTAGAGAAGTCACTTTTAATGTCTGATAATCAAGGTGAATTTTCAAAAAGCTGCCATTTTCAAATGATGGTGTATATATTATGTGAAGATGGGAGTTCAGAGTGGAGGATCCCCACTATAAGTGAGAGAGGGGGTTTCACCGATGCGAAGTGAAAGAGAGACACCTAACGGCCAAAGATGGAACTGCTGACTATTTTTTAAGTCTAATCAGAAGTCGGTGGAGGACGGGGGGAAACTGGAATATCAGTGTCAGTGCTGAAATTGGACTGGTAATTTGCTTTGATGATAATAAGTAGTTTTTTTGGCAACTAGCACCTTGGCTCCAGCTATACGTGGCCAAGTATTACAACATCTCTTTGTCCTCTCTAACTGTGAAGTGTCAGTGTAATGTATTGCTAGAGCACAAATGCTGCATGGTGTTACCCCTTGCTGAAGGGAGGTTTTGTGCAGTGTTATAGGCGAATCAGGCATCCTACAGAAGAGCAGTGGAGCTCCGTTTCCCTGCTACAGGGCACAGACTCATCTTCTCCCCCCTTCCTTCCCCCCCCCCCACCACTAGGTATGATTATTTCTCCTCTGCTCCACCGCACCATTATATTCCGGGTCTGCAGTTACCCCTCCCTGCTGTCATTTTTCATGGCATGTTTTTGCCCATGTGCAGCGCTGCACATTTGCTCTGTGCCTGTGCAATATGTTAAGGAGGTGAATGTATGCAGTGTGCAGAATCTAATAAGTATATATTTATTTTCTTTGCTGGTGATTTACTGTTTTTTTCTGGTGCTTTAGAATAAAGGCCAGTGCTAGCCATGTATCTTAACATGACTGCTGTGTATGCACTCGCCTCCAAGGCTTTTTTACTCACCGGGGAAACCAAATTATACATCTGAGGCAGACTGGTTGTTTTTCGTGCTACGACTGTTAAAAACTACCCCAGTATTTCTGGATAAAAGCTTTGCGAGCACAACTCCAGTAAAGTTTTGCTTGTGAATGTGGAATCAGCAACAATCTTGACAGTCGATCAGGTGATCTTTTGTTGCTTATGTATTGTTTTCTTTAAAATATTACTCAAATAACTGACACCAAGCCAGCCAATCCGCATTAGCAGTTCGATCACTGCCTTCTTGCTCCTTCACCAGTCTTCCAAAAAAGATTTTAAAAAAAAATGAATAGAATAAAAACACAGGGCAATAGTTTCCAAAACACAAATACACAACACACACATGGCTGAATTTAACATTAGGCTCAGAGGGGGAAGTAGATCTAACCCTGTGAAACAGTAGGATTTAAATGGAAACTGTGTTGGGAGCAGCACGTTACACAAGTCTCCCTCTGCGAGCCTGTCACAGTGGGACACTTGCAGATTTGCAGAACAGACAAAAAAAATTAACTCCTAAAGACACTCCATACATTTGTTATTGTGCCCACCACCCTCCCATAAATCTCAGAAATTACTCAGCTCACTGGTGATGAGTTTAAAGATATATGCAGTGAGCAGGAAAAAGGAAACAGATGGGAAATTTGGAGGTAATATGGGAAAGTACAATAACTGAAACAAAATCAGTGACTCTGCTGCAGATACAGCATAAAAGTATAATCTGGTGTGTTGGAGTTTAATTGATTATCTGTACTGTCACTTGAAAATGCAGCCATTTGGTATGTTATGAAATGTAAATACAGACCTTTGTGGAACTTCACCCTTTTAGATGACCATTTGTTTGCTTTTGTTTTTCCCCTGGATGTTGGCTTCAGTGCACATGATATCCTACGATTCTTCTATCAAGAACAATGTTGAGTGTGCTGACAGTTCCATATTATATTGTGATACTCAATTGCTTTATAGACAAGACAATCAAAGACGCTGGAATTCCAGTTTTGTGTTGATTCATTAAGATTTATAAACCTGAATACATCTCTTGACTTACAATACCTCTTCATATTCACCTACAGGCACCTGATACATGATTCTGTGCATTGATATAACATTGTTTATGGGTAACTTGATTTAGCCTTCAATGTGATTGCATAATAGTCACATTTAACACATTTAAATGTGTGAGTGTTTCATTTGTTCCCTGGCAGTACTAGTGGTAACAATGTTTTTCTCTGGCTGGTTGAAGGGCATACTTTCAAAGTGTTGATCTCAGCTGTGGTGCAGAATGAAGAGAGGAGAGGGCTGCAGGTGTTCTGATGAAAGGATGTGCAGGGAATTTGGAGTGTCAAGAGAGGGAGAGAGCTTTTTGCCAGTCCAGGGTGGCAGAGCAGGTCTGGCTCTGTGCCAGTCTGGGCACTGTGCCCACGAGGAGGCAGTGTGTGGCTAACACTAGCTGTGGCATTGAGAGACGCACATATATCAAGAGGGAAGCTGAGATGCACAAGTGTGCCTGTGGGGGGTTTCTGAGGCTGACTGGCAGAAGTGGTTAGGTCTGAATTTGCATGTGAAGTGGCCAGGTTGTGATACAGCAGGGGAGGAGAGTGGGACACGGCAGAGTGAGAGATATCCTGGGCAGTGTTATGTCACCAGTACCATCACAGGCTGAGTTTATACATGCTGTGCCGGTTAAATTTACTGCTGAGTTTAAATCCTCTTCTTGACGATGAGGAGTTGATAGGACAGTTCTTTCAATCAGGCATATGTTGTTTCATTTAATCATGCACTTGATTGTTGTTCTTAATTGCATTGTCTGCTGTTTCTTTATGCTGTGCCTGAGTAAATACTTTCTCTATGGTACGCAAATGTTATCTCTCTGCTTTGTATGCATTTACATATTGTTTGCCTTTCAACATATTATCCCTCTCTCTCCCATCCCCTCCCTGTGCTCCCTGTGTTCTCCTCTTTGTATCCTTAAAATATTCTGCACACCCCTCAGCAGTTCCGCATGGCAGACAGCCCCTAATATAATCTGTGCGTCTGAATTCTAATTTATACCGTCAGGATAAAATAAATAGTCTGCAGTTAATTACGGGGAGGCAGCTCCTGGCTTTGCCCGGGTGATTTATGAAGTGCACGTAGGCATTCTGCAACGCATTTTTCTTAATTTATTTTTAATCTGTCTTTCAATTAATTTTACTGCAAATGTCTTAATGATGGCAGAGGGGTTGTGTTAATGAGGATTCAAAGTTAGAGACTTTTGGGATAGGGTCACGCAAAGGGTTTTCTGCAACGATAGATGTTCAGAATGTCCTTCAGTTAAGTCCTTCCCTGCAACATTTTAGGACTAACCCTGAATCTTTTCAGTATTTCACAGAAAAGGACACTGCTTTTTTGGGCCAGTTAATTTCATGATGTGCTTTCATGCTTTTTTTCTTTTTTTTTTCCTTCTTCCAGTGAATACAAAACATAATCTGTTGTTTTCAGTGATTGGCATCTTCACACTCACGATCACAGCTGTTTAAGCTGCTTCATTCAACTGTTGTAAAAGAAGTGCCATTCTCTTCTTGAACTACACCCATTTCCCAGCAATTTTGACAATGCATGATTGTCCAATTCACACAATACCCAAAAAATGCAGTCCATGAAGGAAAAAAGGTATTCTCATTGGAATTGTGTTGCTTATTTGTGACTTACCTACGTCACTGTAAGGCAGTGATGTTGTGAAGCATTTATAGTCTAGCTGTTTGTTGTCTGACCAATGATGTACAAGTGGGTTTCAGGTGTTCCTGCATGGTTATCCTTGCAGGCTTGGGTGAATTCAATCACTGTTTATGTATAGACTTCATCTTTGTATGTCTTGACTCTTAGCCATGCACTGAAGGGAGAGAAAGCTGCAGCTTGTGCCTCAAAAGCAAGAAAATAACTCATATGACGCAGGAGCCTTTCATCCATTACTCTATCCCCCCTCAAATCCAACCAGTGTCTCTTTTGTACTTGTTATGCACCAACGTTTTGTGCCAATTAGCATGGAGCGTGGTTGTCTTTGCGCTGGGAGGGCTTGGTGTGTGGTAGACCAGAAGGCGGGGTACCTGTGGTGGTCAGCTACCAGACAGCTCACACCAGCCTACCCCATTAGGGACGTTCACACCCAGCTCTCTGCATCAGGATGCTCTCATTTACTGCCTCCATATACAGCCATTTATCTCTCTTTCCCCCACTATCTGTCTCACTCTCTTCGCTCTCTCTTTAATTTTCCCCTCGAAAACAGATCCCACATTAAGCAACTAAACAGAGCTTAGTGCAGTACTTCTCCTGAAAGAGCAAAGGAATTATTTAATTTCTCATCACATCTGTCTCTGTGGCCTCCTCTTCCTGCTCATACACAGATCATTACACACAAAGGCCTCATTTTCATCTCCCTGTGAGGGCGCATGCAGGGCTTTAACTAGTCAGCCACGCCATGGCCATTGCGGACGATCAATACCTGTGGTCAGGACTGAGCACGCAGTGCACCCTAAATGGGCCCTGCAGGTCCAACCATAAAACACCTTGGAGGCCATACATGCCACCCCATAAATCCCCCTTTTTTCTAATTTCTGTGGAGGAGTGAGGGGAGCCAAGACTACTTGGACAGAATACTCACTGAGCTAGAATAATGATGATTAGAGGGTCATGACACTCTGCTGAAAATATTGTTAAACTAGAACTTCAAGGTAAGAGCTGACTTCAAATAAGAACGGGATACATGGGGGTCCGTGGCTTTTTCTGAGATAGATGACAGCAAATGTTTAGGAACCCATTTGGCAAATAAGTAATGCATTTTTAAAAAATTAAAATTAGTAAATACAATTCCCAAAGAAAGCAAAAAAAAGCTCTTCATCAAATGTCAATCCATTGTTTTGACCATAGATAGATTTTACAGCCTATTTAAAAGTTTGTAAAACTAAGAACTTCACTGAGGATTTACAGGTAGTATCTCAAAATCTGAAGTGATCTGTGAGGACAAGTGAGAAATTATTCAGACTCTTCATTTAAGTTAGAAAAATTCTTGGTAAACTATTATATTGACCAAAGTTACCCAACTAGCACATTAATACAATGCCATTTTACAAACTGCTACCCATTGCTACCCATCTTAAATAAAGTGCGGTTATCATCCCAGATTATTACAGGAGCTATTTCATTATATAAGACAACAGTATACAATTGAAAGCCTTTGTCCAATCACACGCAGCCTGTATTCCTGTCAGAGAATGAGAACAACTGTCAATCACCTTTCCACTCTTTGTGGCATACCCTAAAGTGTTCAGTACTGGGAAGTATGATGCCAGATATCTCTGTTGACACGTGTGACACATTTTTGGCTCAGAAGTTGAGAAACAACTGGGATTTTCAGAAAATTCAAATGGCTTTTATTTAGTTTTATTCTAATTGGACTGGCCAGACATTGATTAATGAGATCTAACATGAATACAATAAAATGAATAAAGTTAAAATCAGGTAAACAGAATAAACAACAGCTGTTAGGGTATTTTAGTGTTGTCCTGTTGTAGACGTTTTCTTCTTTTCATTTCACAAAATGCAGGGTGGTTTAAACACTCAAAAAGACAAAAGTAGAATAGACAGAATAAGTTTGTACCTGTTCTTAACTTGAAAACAAAGAAAACGTTGCGTCTGTATACAATGCAGAGAATGCAAAGTAGGTAATATGTAATCCGTGAAAATATCCGGGCCTGCTGAGTTGGTTTAATTTAAACAGTAAGCCTCTCACAACTGAGATCTGCTAATGAGATTTTTGCTCAGTTGGAACCTAAATGAAATGAGATAAGCTCAGAGGAATAGTCAGTTCAAGTTTTTCTGTATGGATAGTTCGCTGTTTAGTTTGTGAATTGCAGGAGTGGAATAAGTGATGTATGGACCAGATGAGAGCAGCCTGGGGGCTGGTAGACTGAGCAGAAAAATAGATGTTTCTCATCTTGCTTTTGCCTCCAAGGCTCTCAACTGGCTTGATCCCTACATTAACCAAACAGATAGCCAACAACTTTAATTACCTTTGCATCCAGTCGCTCTCCCCATCCACCGCTCCCCACTTTGCTTTCACAAATCAAAGAAGGAGAGGGATAGAAGGAAGAAATAGTATAATTACTTATTTTGCTGGAGAGCCACAGAATGCCTTTTGCAAAATGACTCTAATTCCACATGGTTAACAAGATTTTTCTTTTTAATAGAGCCAAAACCACGTGACAGCAAATTGCTTTTCTGTTTGGAGCCTTAATGGCTTTCATAGTTTGCACTTCCAATAAGCAGTAAACTCGGAAAATAATACAGCACACTGTGTTATGATGCAAATGGAAGTGAGACAGGAGAGCACTACCTTCACCCAGAAACCTCTGATTAGATCCATAATTGCTCTGGTGGGACGATTTTTCCTGTTTGTTTGAGTGTATTCATTTATTTGTATAATTTTGTTCGCACACTTCACTCCAGCGTCATTATCAATGGCATATCTGCATTTCTGTATGTTGCGCTTTGCTTTTGATTGAAATTTAATCAGTTGCAGTTGATGAAAAACATATTCACAAGTACTAAATACCATGAAATAATAGCTACAAAAATCCTGCAATGTTGCCAATGAACATTTTTGATTTGTATGATGTGATTCACTTTGAAAAAAAAAACACTTTTCAACTATATGTTCAAGGAGACTGAAAGACCACCTCTTTTCTGTCTCCAGAGTAGCTGCAGAGTAGCTTTGTGTTAATCAGATGTTGACAGACTCAGTTGGACCAGTCTGGGCTTCATTTGCGGCTATCTGAGCAAGTTTATGGTTGGAAGACACTTTTATCCAAAACGACTTACAAATGAGGATCAAAGCTAACAATAAGCTACATAGAAGGAAAACCATGAGTCAGGCTCTGTCAGAGGTGACGGGGGTGAAAGTGTAGAAATAGAGTGCAGGCATAGCGGGAAGTACAGACAGAGATGCTCTCTGTAGAGCTGCGTCTTCAAGAGTTTCTTGAAGATAGACAGGGACACTCCTATTCTGGAAGTACAATCTCTAAAGATGGATTTTTACGAGGTGTTTCTCAATTAACTTTTAATCTAAGTCTTTCAATTTCCAATTTCATTTACCATGTTTTCAAATGTTAATCTGTTCTCGCATTAAGCAATTTATTCTTACTATGGGGCTCAGAGTGGGATACAGCTCCTGCAGTTCTTGTGAGGGCTCAGTTACCAAAAACATAGATTAGAACATAACCATATCTTCAAGTTCTTCTTATGTGTTGACCTGCACTACCTCCATCATTGTGACCAGTATTTTAGCTTCTTTGCGGCTTAGATTTGACTTTTTCCCAGAAGTGTCCATGTGAGTGCCATTTACATCAATGTTTTTTCACTCTTTATTTCAAAATCAGTTGAAACAACAGTTCCTGTTCACTACTTCCTGTAAAACAGATTTTCTACGCATACAGTGGTCTCCCATAGCTCTGTACTCCGTCCTCTAAGGCCTTCATTAGTGGGTTTGAGGTCGTCCGGGGTTTGGCTGCAGTCGCACCACCAAACACGCCAGTCTGACCTGCAGACGGAGACAGCCAATAAATTCAGCTGAATTGGCCTGTGATCACCACCAGCTATTGAGGTTAAGTGCCCTTTGGTGTACAGGGCTTGAGCGGCCAGATATGCGTCACGTGACCACACATATACTGTATGGTCTGACTCTGTCATATCACCATGGCAACTCTTCATTTCTCCTCAGCATGCTCCCATTTCACCTGTCATTCTGGTAATTGGCTCTGATACCTTTTTTTTCCTCATATCTAGAATAAAAGTAATGATGGTCATAATAAGACAATATTTATGAAGTGAGCACTGGTAGGCAAGTGTAGGGAAAGGGGGGGGGGCTTTCATTAGACTAGAATATTAATGTATCAGCAAGGCTTTTTAGGGACCAATAAAGCTTGTTCTCATTGTTTTCACCGGTTCCCTTCACTCCGTCTATGAGGCGCACTGTAGAGTGAATGTGGGTTTCGATTTCGGTTTTAATTGGGTCATCCTCTTCTTCCCTTTTCTCTTCGTGCGCTGCCTTTCTCTGTTGAGCTTAATTAGACCTAGAAGATTGTGACACTAACAGAAACATATTGTATCTGCTCTGCCTCCATTTCCATTGATGTTCTGTTTTTAGATGTATTGATAATACAAGCTCTGTAATGACATTGACTATAGTGCTATAGTCATTAATGGCCCTGGGCTGACTTTAAACTGTATAGCAGCCCAGACAGAAATGGATAAAAGGTTTTATGGAAATAAAAGAAAGTTACTGAGAGCAGAGAAAGTGAGGCCTAATGACTGTTGTACCAGCTGCTCCTCATTACTAAGGTCGCTGGCATCAGAACCAGCTGAGATCTGCTAAGTGGTCTATTGCCTTTAAAACGGCCACAAGGCCTTTCCATCAGTATTGCACTCACTGACACCGTAAATTCTGTGAATTGCATGGCAAACTCATATTTTCTTTAATTATCCTCATTTTGCTGGTTTTCTGCAAGGGCACTGTCAGAAAATGTGTGCACTCATGCTGTATTTACATGACAGCTGCATGCTTATATTACAGTTTGCCATAGAATGCATTTTCAAGCTTATTCATGGATGCCTGAGTGGTAATTATTGCAAGAGACATGTCAAACCTCTCCTATTAATTTATGAAAAATATTTCTTTACTTATGCAGCAGCCGCAGTGAGCCATGCACAGCATTATTTTTCTAATTTATGTGCTCCCTCCAGACCTCATTAGATTGTCAAACATAAAAATCTAAGTTATGTTTTAGTGTTCTGTAACAACAGACAGTCTTCCCTGCACAACATAGTTGTGGTTTAGACAGAAAAACCAAACTATTCATTTCAACTGTATTGTAAAAAAAAAAAAAACAAGCATATTGTTCAATTATATCTATTGTGGGGGACATCAGCAGAATTAACTAATTTGCTCATATTTATAAGAAGAGAGGAAGCACCTAATCCCAACTTGCATTATTAAGTATGATAGGGCAGTGGTTTTTGCAAGACCACCATACTGAATCAAAGTCTGACATGGGCCAGTGATGTATGGATTTATTATTCAGAACATCGCATAGGCCTCAGAACAGTGAAGCTCTTTTATCTGCCCTCCCAGCTCAATGTCTCCTCATACACAGACACATGCACATAACAACCACTCATCAACCCCTGGAGGGAACCTGTGTTTTCAAAGTAAAGACCACTTAGAGAATAGCCCCAGGCGTCTGATATGCTGAAGTTCCCTGTGTTACATATTAGAAGCCGCCGTACACACCAGGAACATAAACACTCTCAATAGCCCTCGTCTCCTCCCAAGAATACCCCAAATACCTCAAAACAGGGGGGAAACCGCTTACACAGGCCAGAATATGGAACAAATAGTCTACTGGGACATTAACACTTTAAAGACCACTCACTTACAGGCGTAGCTCATAGGACAGTGACTTAGCCAAATGTAAGGAGAAAGGGTGTCTCTTCAGTTTCACTTTTTAATTGTTAGCAAATGACAATGAAACCTGTAAATACCACAAGTGGACTACAAAGTGATTTTATTGCAAGTGAGAAAAAACAACTTTCATTGCATGTCTTGAAAATGACAAAATAAACACATTGCATGTGGCTGTAAAGGAATTGCCAAATTCAGTCTGAAAGGGTCGTAGACGTTTCATTCGGCCTTTTTTGGAGTCTACATGTCGAGTTTTTTATGAGTTCAGTTGATTTTATTGATGTTCACAACATGCAGCAGAGCAGCTTAAACAGAGGTGCACCAGAAGATAAAATGTGTAGGAGGCAAACATCCACCCCTCCTCCTGTTGTAGACATGGGGTTAATGATCAGACATTTCATTCAGTCCCCCAGTCGACTAAATGAGGTTTGATCAGATGCCAGGAACACAAGAACAAGCAGCCTTCAGAGTGAGCCTCTCTTTCTGTCATAATGAACAGATTAATATTAGAACAATCACATGAACAAGCAGATAAAGATGGGTTTTCTGGAAAACAAGGACAGAAAAATCTAAATTTTTAATGACTGCTCCAGCATGATGATTTTGTCTATATATTTTCTGTTTGGAAAGGGAAGCGTGTCGCGCTGTCACGGTTAATTCAGGGTACCCTTTTGTGCTAGAGCAGTGTGTAAATAGCTGGGGGAGACATTTGAATGTCTTAATAGACGTTGTAACCGCTCTGTCTCTAAACGTGTTGAAATGGAAGCGTGAGGAATGACATCATTAAGGAAATGTGTTCAGGAAGCCAATGAGTTGTGCTCTAACCTCTGCTGCTCAGCTTGAGATTCAGTAAGTGAACAATCTTAGGATAGTTCACTTCTTAATGAGAGAGAGACAGCACTTATGAGCACACAGTTGTACTCACAACACTTCAATTACATTGTGAAATTGAGTCATACAACATATCTAGCTGTTTGTGTGTTCTTGTCAAGACTGCGTGTCAGCAGATGTGAAGCGTATCTTGGATTTGTTTATACAGTTTGTCCAGTAGTTAAAATCTCTCAAATTGTTTTCCTACTCTAATCCATTGAGAACACAGTCACACATCTCTCCCAAACAACAGTAAATTGTGCTGCATGTTCAAGAGCTTCATAGTTCCTCTTTAATTGTTACTCTGCCCTGCAGGAGCAAGAACAGAGAGACGCAGGATTTGAGCCACATGCTCAGGACAATGTTTAGATAAGCCTCAGATTTCCCTCTTGTCCTTCTGTTTTTTCTTGTAAACCCTGAAGCGAGAGTAACCAGCCATCTTTTCCCTGACAGAAGTTTCCTATGAAGTGTCCTCTCTGAGTTTGGAGGCAATCAGTACTGTAATGACCAGGCGTTCTCATGTCATTCTGTCCTCCAGTGTTTGTTTTGTTTGAGTTGAAGAGTTTTCCGTGATAAATTTCACCTATCACTCTCTCCGCTGCGGTTGACCAATGAGTTTTGTGACTGCATGGCCTGTGGTGTTTTTCTTTAATAAGTCCAGAGGTGAGGCAAAGCAAGCACGCCATCAGTCATCCTGTCAGGATCTTACCCTCTGATTGCCATCACAAACCAGTCTTATCCTTCATACCATGACTTACAGTACTCAGCTGGAATCTTGGTCTACTTGAGATTCTTGTGTGCCAAGAATTTATATCTGTTATGTGATCCTTGAATATTGATGAAAAACAATTAAGATCTAAGAGGCTGCAGACCCAAACGGTATGTATTGGTACTCATGCTTTTATCTGCATTTAGGGAAAAAACTCTTTAAACTCTTTAAACAACGTTATTTTTATTATCACAAAATAAGCAATGATGACGGCTACAAAAAGTCAAATGCAGAGGACATGCTTCCCAAAGTAAATAGTAAGTTAAACAAAATATCTGTAATCGCTGGATCATTTTTGAGATTACTGTTAACACCACTTAAACTGATACAAATTTCCAAAAGAAAAAGTAAAATGAAGTTTAAGTAAGAGTCTGTTTCAAATTAAGTGAACACAGTTTGAATATGGCATTGTCATGTTTCTATTAAAACAGTAGAATTTAATTCTTTATCTTAAAACTTTCTGAAAGCCTTTTGTAATATATTTCTCACACATTTTATTGTTGTGTTCTTATGAACATCTGTCTGACCTTATTCCCGTCTTGTGAAGTACTTTGTAACACTGTTAAAAAAAAAAGCGCTACACTAGCAACACTTGTTATTCTTACTTTCATTATTCTCATTATTGTTATTATTGATGACAGGAAATTTGAGCTAACCTGATAAGACTGCAGGATGAACATTTGGCAGTACTGCTGCGGCCTCTCACCCCTCTCACCCCTCTCACCCTCACCATTTCTCTGTCACTCCTCACCTTCTGATTGGGACACTTGTGTGGTCTAACACAACCCATGAAAGTCCTACCTAAACAGTTGCACCAGCGCCTTTGGGCCTCAGTTACACACCTCAGAATGGATCTTTATTTACAACACAGAACTCGGAAACAGCTGGTCAATCCATTTAGCCTAAGGCCACTGATTTGTTCGTATTTACTACAACAGCCAGAGAAAAGCCAGGGTATTTTTTCCTCTCTCCTTCCTATTGATCCAGCGCTTAGAAAATCTGCCCCGCTGTCTAAACACTATTGATCCTTCACTCTCAACGACAGGCTCTCGCACCAGTGTATAAAGGGACTGGATGAATTGAAATTTCATTTCCGACAACTTGTTCCTGTTATTTTTACCCTTTTTTTCAATAGTTGGGAACAAGCGCTGGCGGACCGCTACTCAGAGAGTCGATAAGTGTTTGGCTCAGAGGGGAGACGAGGGATAAAGGTGAAGCTGTTTAGATTACCCTAGGCAGATCTTAAGACCAAAATGCCATCGACAGGTCTTACTCTATTAGTTGGATCCCTGCGTGTTTGTAGAGCGTGGTACTTTTGTAGTTTGGGGCTTATAAGGGGCAGTCATGAATCCTTCTTTCAGCAACAGTAAAGGCCACATAGTATGTAGTCAGGGAGCAGTATTTTCAATGAATGCATTGAACATATAAGTGGTATTGCATCTTGATGATCTACCATCTAACTTTATGAAATATTTGTGTGATCACTGCTGTTCAACTTTCTGTATTTTTTGTTACAGTGAGTATTTTATTACATTTCTTGTGGAACAGTTTTATTGTTGAAGAAATGATGAATGTGTGAAAACACTTAGTTTGTTCTTTCATTGTTATTATCATTATGATTATTATTGTTTATGTTGACTGTGCATCATTACTTACTGACCAAACCTGCAAGGCCACCTGAAAGCCAATGTTCAAATTATTAAAAGATAAATATAAAAGATATATAAAAAGATTTTCTTTTACGTTAAAGGGTGGCTGTTCTCCAACTTATGTCTACCTGCATATAAATATGCAGAATCTGTAGGCAAGGGTCAAGACTTTTTTTGCAATTCTGGTTTCCATGTGAAGTCACAGCACCAGTTCAATTCTATTTAGTTGCCAGTTTGTTACCTTAACCAGAGCTGCATCGACTGGACTGCATGGTTGCCTGAACATACAGAAGGGAATAAGTCTAAAAAGGATTTTGTGGTTTGGTTTGGAAAAATCTCTGTAAGTAGCAGTTTTAGGTCATTATGCAAGATTTTAGATTCTGGGAGAAAACCAGGGCTCTCAGAGAAAACCCGAACAGGTGCAGACAGAATATCAATATTCCCACCCAGAAAGAGCCCAACCAAAGATCAAGGCAGGCTTGCTTCTTTGAGGTAACACCACTAACCACATCATCACTGTGCTGACCGTCGAGGTCTTTTTCATTCTACAAACTCAATCTGATGTTTTCAACCAGTGCCTGTCTCTGCTGCCACCTACTGTAGTAAATATCTGGATCAGCATATGTTTGGGGGTATTGTTGTCCAAAAACATTGTTTATCAGCTCAGTTTGAGTTCAAGGGTGCTGTCCTGGAAGGCATATCAAGCATATCTAGGAAGACTTCCAAAGTGTCCCTGTAGGCCAACACCACCAGCAATGATTTCTGCTCCATCTGGCCCACCACCCTGAAACAACTCCTACCATTGCAAGACAGAGTGTTACATAAAAGGTTCTGTTTTAATTAACATCAATATTCATGTAATGGTCTTAAAGCCAGCCAACATTCCATTCGAAGCTCTTAATGTTAATGCATATTTTAATACATTATCATTGCTACCATCATCATTCTTATTATGATAATTTTAATTATTAGATTTATGACAGAATTATGGTTTTATTCCCTGAAGGCACATATTTAGCAGCAAACCTAATTTTTCCCTGGTGTAAAACGCTTCCAGTGTTTCCCTTCCAAAATACTGAGCAGACACTGATAAAGATAAACACACAAACACCCTTGTGTGTCTGCTGCTGTGCCTGTAAAACACTCAATCTGAATTGCATATCCGCCTTGCCACTGAGCTTGTCATAAGCTGTATTAAGAAAAATGGTCACACGGTTTGACATAAATTGGAAAATGACATTTGGAAAATGGGTGCTGCTGTGGAAATTAGAGATATTAAAATTATAAATCAGTGTCTGGAAGTGCAGAGGGGTGTGGTGGCTTGCTTTTCCCTTTCTGGGTGCCTTTCTCTCCGTCTCCGTCTTCTTCTCTTGCTCTATTTCTCTCTTCGTCTCTCAGTCGCACACTTTGTCTTTTGCACTCTCTCTGGAGGCAGCATCAGGTCAGAGTCCAGAAGTCAATCCAGTAAAAGTGGTTTTAAATGCAGCCACACACAAGGCTGGCCCACAGGGACAATCCCACCCTCTCATCTGACACTAAAAGTGGAGGATACTCTGTGTATTTGTGTGTGATGCATTTGCCTGCATATGTCTTCCAGAGCTGTGTCTCGTCAGCTTATTGCTCAGCTCTCTTTCTGTAACCTGCTAATGGATCATCACTGAGGTGTGATATGTATTATGCAAAAGTTAGGTGTGCTGACACCTTTAAAAACAGACAGCTTCAATCCTCTGTATGCCTCACCTCTGCTCTGTATTTCATGTCTGTGTGTTCAGCAGGAAGAGGTAGAGAGGCAGAACAAAGCACAGATTTTTGAGCTATAGGTGGGGATAGACAAGAGTTAAGAGCTGCAGTGAAAGGTTAGTTGCCATCCTTTTGACCAAAGACACACACGTATGAATACACATACAAACATGTGACTTTTTCTTAGTATAGATTGAATTTTTTACCACTACATATAAGTGCTCATGTCTACCTCTGAATTTAGTTCAGCATGTCCTTTGATTGCTGGAATGCTGAAGGCCTTCATGCCGTGACCCACTGACCTCTGCCTTTTGAGAAGAAAAAAAGTCCATCTTGAAAAGAGCTGCAGCTGTGCCCCATACACTACCCATAAGACGTGGGTCGGAAGCTCTTTTCATCACTCGCACAAGAAGAAAACATTCAATCTCTGTGCTTTTGAAGGATGACTGTTGCATTCACTCACACTTTTTCAGTGTGTAGACGATGGTCAAAAATAATGTCCTCTCTTTAGGATGTGAAAGACAGGAGGTCACCTATTTAAGAGCAGCCACTGACCTGGACCTGCATTACATTCCCACATGTGATTCACTTTTTTCAGCTTGAAATCTGATTTTGCTTTAAATGCCAACTCAATATTGCATGGTGTTTACTATAGAAGCTCACCGATATCTGCAAACTAGTTCAGCTAAATTTCCTTATCACAGGGAGTCATTGGGAGAGTTTCTGATTTGAAAAAATATTCAGCAAGCTCACGTGTTAAGACATTTGAGCCTCGTCTCAGCCCTCCATCCTGTACGCAGACCTGATTCCACCACTGCTCACTCAAATGCCACCATCACCTTCAATATGTCAGCTCTTTATTTACCATCACTCTAAATTTCTCTATGCACTTTTAAAAGATGTAGATTTTTTTAAATGTAAATCAACTTTCACTGTAGTTGAGGAGGCAGCTTGCAGGAGTGGTCAGAGACTAAGCCTGGGACTCTCAGACATTGATGAAAACAAGGAAAACCTTGTAAAGTTTGTCTGGAGGGCGCTGAGAACGCATGCATTGTGAAAAGTCAAAAAGTGCATCTGTCATGAACCACATTATCCTATCAATGTACCTCGAACTCAGTGATGATAAAAAGTACTCATGGGAGGTTTGCAAATGTATCATCTTTATGTGGCCAGCTTTTCAGAGCTTTTAAAGAATGCCAGCTGAGGAGCAGGCCATAGATTTTGCCCACAAGCAAGCCCCCGACACAAAGAATCACACAAGTGTCCACAGGCACACGCTGAGACCAAGTCAGTGAAATTAATTCTGTATGTTTAAAAAGACATGACCATTCTGAACTGGGTGGATGGCTGACCTTGCCATGATAGATTAAAACTTTTCCACCTTGGATGTCAACCTGCTTTGCTGCCATTTGTAAATTTATTTAGGCTAATACATGGAGTGAGATATGAAATGAGGATTTGAACTTGGCTTACTAAAGGGTCATTACCTGGAGAAGCTGTATGTGAGAGAGCTAATGTCCAAATTAGTCAGTTTAGGCATTAATCCGAGTGACTCAACATGTGAATGGAACAGGAAATTGCCCATAGACTTCACAGGTGTCCTACCACCCTTGCAACCTCACCCTTAAGCCTAATGGGAGTATTTCCAGGCACATGTCTGAGTTGTGCATGCATGAAAAGGCAACAGGCGACATGTCCAGAGTTTGTGTGTAAAAATAACTCAATTCTGACAGCAAAACTTTGTCCACGAACGGTTCAGGCCTGTTCAACATTGCTGTGTGTGAGGTGTGTAACCAAAAGCAAGTGTTGAGCGCCGAGATGATGTGTTTTTACAGCGCAGGCTTGCTGTGCTTTGGGATGGCAATAAACCACGGCCTTCAAAGCACAGCCAAGCGCCACTTACTGCTGAGTGCTTCTCTGGTGGTTGGACGAGATTACTCTCAAAACAAAGTGTGGACAGGTTGATTAATAGAAGGGTCTGCAGAGGTGCGTGCTGCAGTATATTTTCACACCCAGCAAACACTCGTTCATTTCTTTTGCATGGACTTTTATGGGCTGATCCTGTCACTGTGAGAGTTTGTCACTTCATAAAAACACACATGGGCACACACACACGCACAAACACACACACGCATCGCCACTCCTTTGAGTGTCTTTCATTGAAAACTTATCAGAGCTCTTACAGGCTTGTTGTTTTAACATTACAGGAGCACACTGTGACTTGAGGGCAGCTGTGTACATCATATTAGTCTGTTGCACAGAAGATACTTACTCTGAATCTCTTATTCTTTTCAGTCAGGTATGAGATACATAAATACATCTTACACATTGGCTGACCGTGCTTATGTTTTCGCTTCACTCTTCTGGCATGGTTCTGGTAAGTGTCGTGGGAGCTGCAGGGTTGTAGAATAAAAATAAATAACAATAAAACAACATCACCTGCCTGCAGTAGCCTCAGCCTGGTTGCTCATCTCTGCAGGACAAGTCGGGTGGAACCTTCGGTCTGGATGAGATGGTAATGCAGTAATGATGAGCAGACTTGGGGTGATTGCAGTTGTGGAGTAGAGGGAGGGGAGCTGGTAGTCGCACGCTGTGCGGTCACCCCTTCATCACATCAGATCACAGCATTCTAATTAACTTCAGCACTGCTTCAGACTGCAATCAGCAGAACCACAATGAAAATTAGATTTTTTTTTTCCATAGTGTTCAAAAGCATGGTGTTGAAATGCATATTAGCCTTGTGTTTTTAATTAACAGTTTGTGCTTAGGAAGCATGTTAACAGTAGCCTCTTAATGAGCTTTGTAGAAATAAGCCACGCTGAGGACAAAGGGCGACTTAGCATCATGTTTGCTGATGTGCTGTTCGTTACTCTACTACAATGAGATTAGTAATCATTGTTTAACTCCTTGTTCAATATTGCTTGCACATAATCACCACCTTTACCACTGCTTCTGTAGATTAGGACATTCATTTTGACAGAATGAGGCATGAGCAGGGATCTGAAGATTTAGATTCTCTTGTTGTGTGCTTTTGGTACCAGACCTACCTAAAATATGTATTTCTCATTTTGTTTTATTATTATGGTATTTTCGGACACACACAATGTTACTGTGGTCACCAGGAAATTTAAGTTACAGGCACTGCTGACAGAGGATATTGACGTACTGACAAATTAAACTTAGCTGATCTGTATAGGGAACCAAATAAGGAAAAGACAGTAATTGGAACAGTTTATGATTGTTTATTGTGAAGCTGCCATGTCTTCCTCTGTAGACTTTAGAAGCTATTTAAAGTTCTGTCAAGGGTTGTCAATGGATCGGAAATGTTCCTGTCGAGCTGGCACTGGCTCCTTTGCAACAAAACATCATCATGAAGTCTATTCTCAAGTCTTTTGTGTGACAAAAGATGCCTGCAAATGTTCCAAAAATGAAATACCCTGCCTTAAGATTTCTGTTAAACTAATACACCACTGAGCCCTGATACTCATCATCACAAATATGAAGAAAATTAGGTGTTGGTTTCAATCTAAATATTTAGTTTGATTCAAGATACCACCACGTGTGGTTCGGCTTTCTACAGCCTGTGTCACACTGTTGCTACAGACTGTTTACCCTGTCAGTGACATCTGCTATATTCTCATCTTACCACCCTGCCTGGCTATGCCCTCCATGTGTTGCATGCATCCCATATAGGTACCTCAGCTTTGAGCATACGCAAAAGAAAAACACCACCAGTGAGTCGTGTTGTTCTGTTTGGATTCAATATTCCAAGCAAGCACAGGGCCATTAATGCTGGAAACCATCACCGCATACCCTCTGATGAAGTTTTCATTCTCTTTGTTAATATGAACATTGACCCAACCCAGACAAACTTTGATTTTTGTGCTGTTTCATTGTTCCCTTAAATGTCAAGATGAGAATTCATCCTGTTACCAGGTCTCTTACTAGACTTTTAAAAATATCTTTGTTTCTTTCTTACCAGTTTGAAGTTTTTCTTTTTCTTTTCATTTTAATGACTTCATAAAGTTTTAGAGATCCCATCAATATCTAGCAGCTTTTTTATTTATTCCCCTTAGCATGTGACTGATCAGTTATTTGTTTTTCTGTTGTGTCCTTGTGCGTTGTAAATGAGACAGACCTGTCACTTCAGTGCTAAGAGGATGTTTTGAGTTCTTTGAGATATTTTTATTTATTTAATTTTTGGTTTGATGGTGGTGGTGAATAATGCATCTCAACCTGCTACATGTGCTGTTTTTTATCATTAGCATGGAGCCCAAGTTATCTGCAGAATACTTACGAGTACTGGCGAAATGTTTGTGATGTTATTTATTTATGTTGCTCCTTTCAATTATTCATTTGTTTATTTATTCATGGAAGAACTAACTGAAATTGGAAAATTCATTTTTGCTGAAGGGCACTTGGCCTGACTCTGTCCCCACCCTACACAAAGGGAAAGGAGGGGGTTGCACATCAGGCTTGTTAGTAATTGCTCTGTATGATGTTCCCTTGGACTCACCAGAGGAAGTCATTCTTACAAAAGCAGACAGAAAGATGGAAGGACACATGAAAGCTGAAAGTAAAAGCTACAGAAAAACAACAGTATGAGAGTCTCAGCTGAACTAATCTGATGCGCAGTGTTAGGTGCAAACAAAATCTTAGAAAGAACCCTTCAGGTTAGTCACATTCAGATAGAGAGAATGTACTAGGCTGCCATTGCCTTCAGTTGTATCCATGTCTTAATGCTCTTCTGGCCTCCCTGTATTACTGTGTGATCACTGTGTTTTCTGTAATTGTATGGACTGGGATTTTGTTCAATTTCACACTTGCGCAAACATGCAATAATTATTGAGTGATAACGAATCACAGAACACTAAATAAGTGTGCTATTGTGTGCACGCAAGCAAACACGTGTTTGGGTCTCTATGGCACAGACTTAAGCCCTTGGTCAAAAAAACTGCTCGTGGACAATGAATTAGAATTAGTATTGGTGTAAAAAGAAAGTGTAAGTGTGCAGCCATCATCTCATTGACTGATCTTACCTCCATTTTGACAGCCTGTCTTTATGTCTCTCCTGTTTTGCATTGTGTGGCTGGCAGCGCAGGAGTCTGCTAATCCATCACATGGAGGTGAGAGGCTGCCAAACTGGTCAGAAACTGATTTTAGAATTAGACTGCAACTCAGCATGAAAGGTACAGTAATCTTATTCAGATCTCATGCATTCATGTATTTGAACGTGTGCCTGACTTCTATCTTCTTTGTCTCTGGGTTCCCAAAGGTACATTTTGCCTGAAACTAACTCTCCACCATATTAAAATTGATCACTTTTTCCTTTTATTTGTAAGATAATTATAAGCTTATTTCATTGCAAGTGCAAGTATGAGCAAACGATATAGTTGGAAATAAATGTTCCCCTAACTAAATGTGATTTGGCAATCTACTAGTAAGATTAGAAGCTGCACCTCGACTCTTTTAGATTATTTTGGGACTTGGCTGACCAAATTAAATCAGTGGGCAGACTGAAGGTCGCAGATGGTTTATGGATAGTGATTTTTGATTTCAGCAAGAGATTGTTTCCAAGGTGGACTCTTTTCAGGTACCCTGTGGACTTTTCATGTAAACAAAGTTAAGTTCAAAGTGTGTTTCTCAAATCATTGTGTGCGCATCCTTCAGATCTGTCAATTATTTTTAATGCATCTGCTTCTATATAAAACATCTTGCAGAGCTTATTATTTCTTAAGTACCTCAAACCCTGAGTTGTGTACATCCATATTTACAAACATACAACATTTATTATATTTCTAATCAATAGGGTGAACCTGTTGACAAACACTCACTTTTTCAGAAACTGAGCAACCGTGTTCACTTGAAGATGTGTTTGTAGCCACCTGGTGAATTTAGGTCTAACATTCATTCTCTGTTTTGTACCGACTTTTGAAGAACACAAAAGCCTCTTTAGCTGCTTAATGCTCTCTTGTATTCCCAAGCTAATTTCTAACATAGTATATCCGCTCATTGGTGTTTAACAGGTGTGTGTATTTTACGAAGCAATGTTATTAAACTAAATACTTTACACTTCCAGTATATCGTACTGTACCTTTCAACCTCATCTCGGTTCTAAAAAACAATTTACATTGTTTTTCTCATAAGTCCCATTCACACATACACTTATGCAGTACTTGTTATCATATATGTTTTTAATCCTTTGCTTGGCACAAATGAGCATAGATCATTCTTTTGCCCTATAACAAAAACAATACAGTGTATCGAGAACTGTGCAATCAAGAAATCTTTTCCATAGGGACTCAAGATCCTTTTTTTGATCCTTTTAATACAAATGTGTAAGTAACTGTAACAGTTCACTCAAAATGGTCAGACTTGTGATGAATCAGCTATCTGTACAGATTTACCACAGATAAAGTTTGCATCAGATCCTTTTTCTTGATTTCCAGAATTTTGCCCTAATGCAAAGGCTGTTGGAGGTTGATGATGATGGGCTCACTAAAAAAAACATTCTGACATGAACATATTCAGTAACTCTGTTTGCTTCCAGGAAAAAAAAAGAGATTCAGATAAATGATGATGCAGATACCCACATTTGTTGCTGGGTCTTTTCAGTCATTAAATATCTGTCCCAAATCTGTCCAACCCAATCTGCAACCAGCACAGCTGAGAGACTTCAAAAATATTGAAGTTGCAGTTACTTTTATAGTCACTTGAGTGTGGCTTTAGAATTTTGTCAATTTCCCTGTACACTCCCATGTTAAAATGCACCGATTCAGTGGAAATTGCATGTTTTTACAGAGAGATTTTTTCATGTAATTCCTTTGTTGGAAATTGGATCAAGGCTTAAGATGATGTATTATGAAGATCAGGGCAGCTTTGACTGAGAGACAAGTGCAATAGCCTGTATTGAACAGTTATGCAAAGTACTCTCAGGTTCTCAGATTTATCCTTTTCACCTCACTTCTACTTTCAAAAACCAAAGATGGTGACGTGCAAATGATTGAATGAAAGGCTTCAAAATGGTAGTCCACAATTAAGGATGGCTACATCAATCTTTCATTTACAGTTTCTAGCCTTGTCGATCTCAGCTCCGCAACCAATCCCCTGCTTCCTGCCCACATCGTTGCATGCACAGCAAGAATAATTTAATTTTCATAGGACATACATTCTCATGCGGGCTACTGTAGACAAGGATTGTTGTTGGAATGGTGCCAGAATGCTTGTCTGGACGAGGACAGTTTAAATCAGTGTGCTGTTTTAAAGAAATACCTTTGTACATGTGAAGAAGACCTTGTGAATTTAGCTAAAGATGCAGTAGAAGTAGGTCTCATGAGGCTGGTCAGGCTCTTTTCATCAAGGTGTCAGCGAACAGAGCACAGCCATAGAATGACAATTTGTATAATTCAATTAGAGCCTGCTTCTATTTGCACAGTTCATTTATTTTAATCTTGTTTATGCTTCTTGATTGTTTCACAATATATATTTTCTAATTAGCTCAGATTGATTAAATTCCATTGATTCTGTATACTTATTAAGTAAACCCCCTCACTGCTCTCCTTCGTTATTTTTCATAATTAATGTTACTGTATGGGGCTGTGGTGAAGGCGGAATTGACAGTGCTGCACATTTGTGTAATCAACAATAAATGTGGTTGCATTCAAACAGAGGCTCAATGAAAGGCATTCTGTGCAATTGTGGAGGTGGTGGTGCTTTGTGTGGCGCTATAAAAGCAAATGTGCAACAATGACACAGGGCAGTAGAAGATGACAGATTAAGCTGAGCACACTTCTTTTTTTTTTTTTAGTTCAGGTCAAGACTCCCACCCATACACCCTTCACCACTGACCTTGGTTGTTAGACCCAGTGTATACTAACATTCACCTGCACTCATGTGCCTATATGTTCGTCACTTTATTACAGAATCTAATTTCAGACCCAGCATTCTTTTTAATTTTGATTAATGACTCTGTTTATTTTTGGAATAAGAGTCCTTTGCTACTCCCCACTATGTCAGCAGTAGTCTCACTCTATTCACGGTATGGATCCTAATCCCTCTCCTCATCACGGCCACAATATGAAAATTATATTAGAAACAAAATGAGATCTGAAATTTTGTGTTTGACAAGCTGCTTGATGAAAGGGATTTATAGGTGGGTTTAATCCATGGAAATTTTATGCTAATAGTACTGCTGGCCAAGCAATCTAGTTGAAAATTAATCAGGAGGCTGGATAGAGGAGAAAGGGGGAAAGGAGAAGAGAGGGGAGGGGAGAGGAGGCGGTTGCTTCATAAACACCCTTCCCCCTCCTCACCCCCTTCCCCTCTCTTCAGCTCTGAATCTCATCAGAAATAGCCATAGGGTGTTGTCTTTATGATGGGGTAGGCTGAGAAATGGGGAGTCAGAAAATTACACTGCAGCTTAGCACTGATTGACGCAGTAATATATGCAGTAACGTATGCAGCCATGCAGTGAGCTGCCGTATAAAGGATTAGACCTCTTCTCTTCTCCTTCGGTCCCCTCCTGTTTGACAGAAGACACACACACACAAACATTTTCATCAGCAGATCCACACACACACCTCTTTAGCCATGTCTGTTATGCTGATATTATTCTGTTCATTTTGTTCAGCGCTTGGTAGTGCATAGTTTTTGTGTGTGTCTATCTTTGTATCTAAATGGTGATTCAGCCTTAGTGCATTCACTCTTTCCTCCATCTCACCATACTTTCTCTCTCACACGCCGACACTTTTGTCTATCTGTATTTGTCCTCCCATCTTTCTAAACCCTGGGAGTCATCATTGCAGTGACTCACTAATGAAGTCATTATCAGATTTTGCCCGATTTAAAACAACACAATTAGTACCAATGCCTTAATGATGTTTGCAAGTTAAATGCAAACTAATTGCTTTTTGCCCATTTCTCTGTCTCATTTCCTCCTCTCTTAGCTTTCCGCTCAGCAGGAATGAAAAAAGTAAATGAATCACTGAAGTGTTTTACGGATGTGGGGGTGTTTGTGGGAGCATTTTTCTCAACCATGTTGCAAGTCTGTGTGATTTATTATTTTTACCCCACGAGACATCTGTTACACCATTCCTTATTTTTGTAATGCATCATCAGCCAGAGGAAAAACAATATTATCCAGTCTGGGATATTGTACTCTGGAGTCTAATAATCTAATGTACACTAGAGCCGGTGTCATTAAAGTGCCAGTGGAGCTGTAGGAAGACGGTAGGTACACATCTGTCTCTCCCTGAATCCCCACTGGAGCTTGCATTTTATCCAACCACCTGCTCACGTGAAAATACATATTTGCTAGAGTACGCCACGGACTTACATGTACAGCCCATTGCTAGTTCTGTCACTTTAGTGGTGGTCTTACCGAAAAGTGTACAGGTACTGAGCTCCAGATACCTTTGGACCCTGGAAATATAAGAGGTCCATGATAGCTTAACTGTTTTTATATGGAGGACATGCAGTGATTGCAAAGGATTGAGGCAGAAAAACACAAAGACATCAACCTATTTCTGAAACAGACTGCAGAGAAATAGAATCTTTTTTTTAGTATGTCAGCTAATTAAAGTAGGCTTCTGTTTTCTATCTATGTGACTTAGGTTCAAAAGCAATATGCAGGATGTTAAGAGACAGTCTAGGGACGCAGATGCTACACAGCCATCTCTCTCCCAAAGGAACTCTACAGTGGTACAAGTATCAGGCTGATATGTATACAAGTATGCTTATGTTCTTATTAAAAGCTAGGAGCAGATGATGCACCAGAATACTTAAGTGGCATCTTAAAAATGAAGGCCAATGTGTAATGCTCATGTTGGAGTCTTTTATTCACACATCTCATGTGACAACAAGCTCCTGTCTCCTGAAGTCAAAAGCAGCTCTCTTCATTTTTGAATCTATTTTTTTTCACTTGCACACCTAGTGAAGCATATTCTCCATCATACAAATCTCCTGCAGTCTATGAGCTGTAATATTGATTCTGATATTCACATATTAGATGAGCAAGAAAAATGATTACACCAAAACAGTACCATAATCCCTGTTTCATTGAAATATGCTACTTGCACATTAATACGAACAATTTGCCCATCAAATTTCTGCCTAAAAGAACTAAATCTGTGCTTTCAGTTCATAAGATTTTATGCTCATGATTGGATAGGTGGTTGCAAGGATGGTGAAGCTGGTTTGGGTGATAGATAAGACTAAGCACCGAGTGTTTGATGCCTCACTGTAGTGGCATGCATCCAGAATTGAAAAGCTGGATGAGTTGAAATAGTAGTGTGAGGTGGTATTTTGCATCTTGCATGAGACTGATAGACTATTGCATGCAATCTGTCTCTTTTATCAGAAAGATGACCTCTCTAAGTATCGTAGCTGATTTTCACTGATTGTTGTCATAGCTGCCATACAGTAGAGGACATTGTGAGTAAATGGTTGACAGTGAAAAGAACACAGGCCATCATGCCTGACTACAGAGAAGCCTCCAGAGGATGGGAAGTAGATTCAGGAGGGAGATGTTGTGTTGTAGAACGGCCTTGGACTCTGTGGTTCAGTCAGTGAAAAGGTTGAATTGATCTTTTGATAAGTGCCTAGTTGAATTGATTTATATGCTTTTGTGTAAATATGTGTGAGAGACTTTGTGTGTGATTGTGCACCTGCAGTACTTTCCTCTCATACATATAACACGCATCACCAGTTTTCATGCATCACATTCATCTACTGTGTGAGTCTGTGCGCGAACAGGACAAAGGGAGGGGTGGTCACACGAGAGCACTGATGGACTAAAGTGGAAAGTCATGCTGAGAGAGGTGTGTATGATAGATAATGGGTGTTAGTGCCCGGTGGAGACCAGTAGTGGAGGAGTGGAGGGGGCTAAAGGTCTGAAGGGGAGCTCACCGCCATCAGTAATTGAAGTGTAGGGAGACCCCTCCTTACACACTTCTTTTAACATTCATTTTTTTCCTCAGTCATAAATCCAGTTTATCAAAAACAGCAGCACCTGTGGAGCATTGATCAACACATCACTCCATGCTATATTTCTTTTGGTTATGATTATAGACATAGCTGGTAGTATCAGTCACAATCCAGGATGATCATACTACTAATCTCTGAAACTGTCAAACATTTGTCCCTGGCCATCTTTGGTCTAAAGACCATTACAATGATCCTTTCATTTTGGTTATCTGGCATGGCTGAAAATGATACCATGTACCAGGCTTTACTGAGCAAGTTATTAAATAGATACAAAAGCAGGAATGAGCTTTGGCATGTTACATACAACTTTGTCTGGTTTCTTCAAAATAGTTTCTCTTATTTCGTTAAGTTATACCAGAATACACTCAGGGCCAAACAAAAGTCCTGAAGGGATTTACTTTCTTGTGTAGCCTTTGCAGGGTTGATCAGCTTTCAATCAACTGGAATGTTGTACATAACTGCTGTCGCTTATAAGGGCAAATGCAGGCTGTCATGGCAATATCGAACTTTTAATGATATCTTTAAATATTTATTTTCAAGTGGCAGAATGATTATATAATACTGTATCTTTTCATTATAAAAAGTCATTTTTGCTACAGATGGCCACAGCTGGTAGCTTCTAAGCATTGTCACAAAAGGATTTGTTTGACAGGATTCACTGGGTTGAACAACACAGTGCAAAGTCCAAAAAGCTAATTGCAGATCTGAGTAAGAGGATTTCTTACTGATGTCTTTTGGATCCCTTTATAAAAAAAAAAAAACTACAGATTCCAAGATTATCACTTCAACTCTTTGCAAAGGTCTAGAAGAAATAACCAAATTGTCAACATAAGTTCAGAGGAAATTAGTTAAGAAATAATCAAAGAGATCTAATTCATGCACTGGAATCTCCTTCAGCCCAAGTTTCTCTGTCTATTCAAGCAAGTTTTACATAGCTAGGGCTATCCGAGAATTGCCTTAATGAACTCTGTACAAGTCAAAAGGTGAGTCAAGAACTTAAAGGGGCCCTTGTGGAAAAATCTTTTTTTTCTTTTCCTTGAGAGCAAACACAATCTTGGCATTTTGTTTTAGGCACAATACATCTGTAAATGTGACATTCAGTGAGCTGTTCAGATTTTAAACTTACACTTCACCAAACTCCGACTTTAGATGATGCTTGGAAGTAAGACTTTTTTAACTCGTTTCCTCTTGCTTTGCTACTAACATCAAATATCATAATTAGCATAGGATAGTAATGCTCTACTGGCACTTTGTTTTATATCCCGAAAAATGAAATTTAACTATATAACTACTACTTATTGGTGTCCTTCAAAAATGAATTTTTCCCATCATTGAATGCACCATCAGTGACATACCAATCAACCTTTCTTAATGTTAGCCACTAAAAACTCAAACCTAACACAGGCGAAAATAGCAATCACAAAGTCCAGATTCTATGGAGCCGATATGTGAGGAAGGAATTACAACCTGAGTTCTGGACATTTTATTCTGTGATGTTTTTTTTTAACAAACCGAATTGTTCAACACATGATCCGCAATGAAGCTGTGCCTAAAAGAGAGATTGGTAGCCTACCAACTGTCCATGCTCCAACATCAGACGAAGCACATGTAAGTATCTGAGAGTAAAACTGCCAGTAAAGTAATTTTCTACCAGTTTGGTGCATGGTGTATTTTCTTCACTGCTTACTTTCTAATACCGCAATAACATGCTCAAAGAGTTTGTCAAGTATTTGTACTATTTCTGTAAGAGGCATGTGGAAGAAAGGGAGCAGGTTACTCCACCCTCTGAAATGATCATAAGAGCTTGAATAAGGGCAACTGGATTTGGATCTGCTTGGATCTTGAAGACATTTCACCTCTCATCGAAAAGGCTTCTTCAGTTCTAAACTAAATGGCGGGGAGTATCAGCTTATAAGCAGAGAACACTGTTACAGTCACATTTGTGTCACTGAACCCCCTGACTAACGTCCATGTTGTTTGAGTCATTATCACCTATGAATTGTTTACCTCCCTGAAAGGGTGAGTTTTGGTCACAGGATCCAAAGTGTGAATGGTTGTGAAACTGCCTGGGAAGGAGGGACAATGCTGTATTGTAAGTGCTGGAAAGGTGATACCTGAGACCACCTCCTTTGTTCAAAGATGTTTTTTCCAGTTGAACATAGATGGCTTGAATTCTCCCTCTCTGTCTTCTCTGTCCAGAATGTGTACATTACTGTCCTCAAAACAGTGTCCCTTTTTCTTGAGATGTAGGTGCACTGCTGGGTCTTGACCTGAAGAGCTGGCTCTTCATGTTGTGCCACGTGCTTTTGGAGCTGTTGTTTGGTCTCTCCTATATAGAGGTCCACACTGCATACACGACACCACTCAGTTTGTGTTTGGGTATTTTTTCCTTGAACCAGTTTCTGTCTGAGTTTGTTCTTGGATTTGAAGTGCACTGGAATGTCAAGATTGGAGATGATCCTGCAAAGTTTCTCTGAGACTCCTGCCACATATGGAATTACAATATGTTTGCGGCTGTTCTTCGTAGCTCCTCTAGCAGTGTGGTTTGGTCCAATTGTCTTTGCTGATTTGACAAAGGCCCAGTTTGTATATCAAATATGTTCCAATATGTGGACAACACCGTGTTAAAGATTAAAACTCAAGAAGTGGAGGCTTTCACAGAGCACATGAACTTAGTGGACAGCAACATCAAGTTCACGTGGGAGCATGCGAAAGACCACAAGCTGCCTTTTTTGGACTCTGCTGTGTACATTGAAGAGGATGGACATCTTAACACACAGGTTTACAGGAAACCCACACATACAAAACCAGTTCCTGCTTTTCAACTCACATGATCCACAAGAGCACAAACTGGCTGTCATCAGAACACTACCTCACTGAGCTGACAGAGTCCCTAGTAAAGCTGAGGGAAAACAAAAGGAACATCAGCAGTCCATGAAAGCTCTTCAAACCTGTGGATATCCAAAATGGATCTTTCAATAAATAGTTACAAAAAAAACATTTTGTAAGGAGTATGTTACAAGTATGGGAGTTATAATGAGATGACTTACAGAATCATTGTTCCCCAGAAAAAAGAACATTTCAAAATAACATAAAATAAAGCCCAATTTTATTGACACCCATGTCTGTAACTAAAAAAGCTAAGAGCTTTTCACTGAAACATTTTTGATTAAAAAAAAATCTCCCCAGTCTTTCATTAAGGTTGTGTTTTTTTCATGTGACTTGAATTATTATCAGTCATTTATCTATAAGCTGTTTGGCATTGATGATATCGACATTAAATTAGCATCGATAACAGCAGGCCATGTTATATGATCCATTTTGGACACTGTCGATAAAGAGATCGATGTCAGTGTTGTTAGTGACCACAATCGCCAGAGAAAGGTCTGTTTATTTTATTTCTATTTTTTGTAGAAATATTTTTCACAGAGCGATTCAAATATCTAATTGTACTGACATAATTCCTAACAACTGTAAATATTATTGCCATAATTGCGAAACAGTATCTGTTAAAACAGTGTTGGCTTTTTTTTAGATAAAAGATTTGGTGACTTGATACTCATTACTGCCCAAGAAAGGGTGCCCATCACTGGGCACGGCCCTCTGCATGTTAAGTCCATAACCACAGGAGTGACTAATTGTTTGTTATGTCAGTGCTCGTCGTGCCCGTTTGCCTTTAATGGAGTGTAGTGTGGTGATCCATCAGGCTGTCGAGCAAGCCCCGTGTCAGCTGAAGTGGCTGTGTGTCAGTAGGGAGATCGTGCCGCAGAGATGTGATTTAGTGCCCTGCTTGTTGCGTCGCCTTGTGCCTTTCTTCTAAGCCTCACAATGCAGCCCACTCCTCTCCTCTTCCTTCCTGTCTTCTCTTCTCACCCCAGATTGATTACCTGAGCAACTGGCTCATGACACTCGCCATATTCTGGCAACCTTTTAGTGCCATTTTATAGATGGTTAGTGCACCTCATTTGGCTATTTATACATCTGCAAGTGGCCATGAAATATAGATTTGTCTTGATGGGTGTCAACATTGGAACTATGGAAGCAGGGCACAGTGACACCTCATTATTTTAATGGTCCGAGATGAAGAAGCGCCACAGCAGGAGTAATTTTGAAAACACTGCTAAATGATAGTGTTTTTATTTTCATTTAATGTTTCTGCTCATATTTTACTCAGATCACTAAGATTGTTGTAGCGGAATCTGGTTGGCACTGAGACGGGGATGTAGGTTGAGTCAGAGGTGCGACTGAGGATGGAAGGGAACACAATGTGTCTCTTTAACTGCCCCACGCACACACAGAGTCACAAACCCACAATTTCTATGTGAATGTCACAGTAGTTCAGAGTGAGAAGAACTCTTAACAGTAACATGATGTGTGACCTGTCAGCCACACACACATGCAGATATTTCACTCACATTCACAGTCAAGGTCTCATAGGTAATTAGGTGCTGGCACCCCCTCAGTGTGATGTGATGGTTAATTGAATAGTTAACACATCTGAGGCAGGCCTGTGCAGATTGGAGGTGACACCTGTCAGGAAGCCGTTCTTTCCCGACCCAGGACATTTCCTACTCTGTCTGATACATATGTCATCTTTGTGGAAATACCAAATTAGGGCCATGCAGTTGAGTGAGTGCAGTGCAGCAGGTGTGCACATAGCTTGAGGGTGGAAGAAGGCTGGTGCCTCTGCGCTCTGTCCTTCAAGAGAATATGTAAAGCTCAGGGCACCTATCCTTACTTCACCTCGGGGCATTTTCATGACTATGTGACAGGAAAGTGACATTGCCTTGTGTGTGTGTGGGTGTGTGCCAGTGTACATCCACGCTTCAACAGGCTTTCCCCCAGCAGAGTGCCCATGGTATCCAGGAGTAGAATGTTCATCATGTGGAGGTGTCAACACTCAACCAGCTCAAAAATGGCTGGCACTAAGCCTGCCAAGTGCTAAAAATCAACTTCATCAACTGTAGCTTTTTATCCCTATACTTAGTGATAAGATATACAAACATAGAAATATGCAGTTGCATAGGTTTCCTTTATGGGTGCTCTCTGTCTTTTCTAGTGGTGTTGAGCCTTCAGGAGGCACAGATCCTGTTAGGGGCCAATTTAGTCTGCTGGAAATAACAGCTCTGGAGCAAAGGGTTACAACAATGGAGTGAGGCCTGCAGGCTGCTCACAGCCAAACCACTATAAGAGAGCTTAAGCCCGTACCAACTAGAGTCTCCCCTACACATTAATTAATCAATTAACTCACACACGCACACTTCAACACACTAAGCTCCATACAAGTGTAGTGGATGGACTTCAGCATCAAGCAGAGATAGATATGTTGAAAACACAGAAGTAGTGAGTGGATGTAAGGGCAAAGTTTCCATTAGCATACGGCCTGTTGACATCATTCCATTGATACAATGTGTAGTGACCCAGTGTTGTGCCCTCTTGCCCAGCAGATAACTTTACCTATGGTCTTTCTAACTGAGCTTGAAATTGTTGTTATAGAGTCGTTTGTGTGAAAATTGCAATGCTTCAAGATGGTGTGTTTGTGGGTCGAGGTTCAATGTGACGCATGATGTATATGTCCTATATTTATTGTTATTTTTCCTCTGTTAGATGGAATAGTAATGTTTTGAGCTGTTGTTGCTTTGCCACCACTCTCCAATGTGTGTCTATGTATGTAATATGGTGTGAAAGCTATTAAATTACTAATCACTAAAGATAAACAGAGATTATTTAATGATTATTTAAATTCTACTTGTTAGAAAGATCGGAAAAAAAGATGCAAGTCACTTTTGTGTCAGCTCACGCTTTCCTGGCTTTGATATGTTGAGACATTCATAGGGATAGTGATGTGGCAGTTGCCTCAGCACCTCACCTGTAAGAAAATGCTACATCACTTTCAGTCCCCTCTTTTTGGGTGACACGTTCATTTGGGTAATTCATCCAATCTACAGAAAATGCAAAAAAAGAGGACAAATGACCCTCTGACTCTTTATATTAAGACCAAATTTAAATGTAATTAAAAAAAATTATTTACAAATTTCAAACTAATTTTTTATTCACAATGGAACATGGCATTAACATGTCTCAAAGTTGGGACAGGGGCAACAAAAGGCTGGAAAAGTCAGTGATACAGACATGTAAGAAATGATTACGTTTACTGGCAACAGGTCAGTAACATGATTGGGCATAAAAAGCACCTTAGAGATGCTGAGTCTCTAAAGACAGTCAGAGGTTCAGCAATTTACAAAAAAACTGACCCTACAGTATAATATATCATCAAAACATTCTGAGAATCTGGAGGCATCTCTGTGCGAAGAACACAGCTGAAAACCAGTGTTGGACGCTCTTGAACTTTTGGCCCTGAGGGAGCACTGCATTAAAAAAATAGGCATGATTCTATCATGGAAATCACTGCATGGGGCCAAGAACTATTCCAGAAATCACTGTCTGTGAACACAGTTTGCTGTGCCATCCACAAATGCAGGATAAACCTCTATCATGCAAAAAAAGATGCCTTATGTGACCATAACACCACACCACCGTCTTCTCTGGACTAAAATGGAATGAGACAAAGTGGAAAACTGTTTTGTTGTCAGAATAATTAAAAGTTGAAATGATTATTTCATGGAAATCATGAACTCCACATCTCCAGAGGAGAGAGATCTTCCTGCTTTTTAACAGCATTCGGTTCAAAAGCCTGCATCTCTGATGGTATGGCACCCCCATAACTAAGTCCCATAACCCCATTACTAAGTCTGTGGAACTGACAACTTGAACATCTGGAATGCATTCTAAAAGGTATAGGTTTTAGAGAAACATATACTTACATCCAGAAAAAAGTATTTTTCAGGGAAGGCCTTGCAAATCTCAGAAAAACAATGCTAAACTGCATCCAGGTGCTTGACTGACCTGCCTTCAGTGTTGACCTATAACCAGTTGGAAACATTTGATGCATTATGAAGCGCAAAAAATGACCGAGTACTGTTGATCAGCAAGAATCTTTTATTAGACGAAAATAGGCCAACATTCCCAAAGATCCAGCAACTGGTCTCCTCAGTTCCAAGATGTCCGTGGACTGTTGATAAAAGTCAGAGCTACACTGCTACGCAGTGGTAATCATGGCGCTCTCACAACTTTTCTTTTGTTAGATGCGTTGCTGCCATTTCATGAAATGATAAAATGCTTTACTTTAAACTTTGGATGCTTTTTCTGTTATATAGTGAAATAAAAATCTAGTTTATGAGATTTGCAAATCATTGCAACATGTTTTTGTTTAGATTTCTCACCATTGAGTCTTGTGTTTCTTTTCCCATTCAACAGCATCCATGTGTGTGGGCCTATCGCTCAATAGGCGGATCATTTCAGGTCAGAGCCCTCTTGTGCAATCAGATGTTTAACTGGCCAGCTGAAGTAGGACAGAAGCAACTTAACCAGCACCTTGCCAAAGGTCTCATGTTCACTCAGTTACTGGGACTGCTGTGAGTACGCCTGCTACCTGCCAATAGGCATTAGGGAAGATTTAGTAATTAAGTGATAGGCTGAGGACTAAATTGGGTGTTTGTGGGCTGGCAAGCCACCCCAAGGTCCCTACAGCCATGCAGATAGAGGATTCTAATTGCCAGGAATATTGATTAGACTGGCGAGGGGGGTGCACAGGGAATTCACTAGCTATCGATTAGCTGTTGCTTCACCTCGCTTGTCAATGGAGGAGGGAGGTGAGCATTGGAAGCGCTTTGGGCTTTTCCCACAGTATTCTTCACCACCAGCAGCTCCTGACACATGCGTATTCATTCAAAGTTCATGACACAGCACGTTGTGAGGGGATTGTTCTTTTAACTCTTCTACATCTGTGAACTAACTTTACATTCTCATAGGTAACACTAGTGCGTACACACTTCTGTGACTCCGGTTTACTCATGGTTGTGGGAGGCATCACTGTCAGAAAATTACATGCATGCATAGAAAACAACACTGCAGCCAGAATTATTGATCAAACTCTCATTCAGTGCCTTATAGATACAACTTTTTTTACTCAGTTGTTGATGCTTTATCCCAAGAAGCATGAACACAACAGATGACATGAAATCTAGTTCATCTGCCCTTCACTTCTTTTGAAGGAAACAGTACAAAGAAATGAAGGCATACATGTCTTGTTCTGGCACATCAGCAAGTTGGGAGGTCAGAGTTTGCCCCATTCAGCTTTAATAGTGGAACCACTAACCTTCTGTAGGAAAATGAGCACATTTTCCTACACAGTCACTGTGTTAAGTAAACCACACTATCACACAACAAGACTAAAAGGTGTACAATTGCTTTCAAGATGTATTTAGAGTTTACTGTCATACCAGTACCTGTACCTACCTGTACCTGAGTTTGGCATGTAAACCAGGAAAATAACACACGTTAACAGAGGTCAAATGTAATAAAGAGCACGGATAGTGTCATGTATCGTTTCTGAGAATACCCACCACTGATTTGTTATGGGACAACTTTTGGCAAGACCATTTAATGGACACAATTTAGTTTTTTTTAGTGCAGTCCATGGTTGTGTTTTATACTGGAAGCAGAAGCAGTGAGAAGGTTTTCTGCCCAGCAGTCTCTAGCCTCAGTCATTTAGAGCCTATTACAAAACATCAATATATTGATTGATGTAAGTGTCTCCACGTGCTGCTCTGTAAACACACCATTTGTTTGGCTGTGCATGTTTTATCTGCCTGAATCTTATCAGGATTTAAATCTCATCATCTTCGATGTCATTAATCATTACTGTGTTAGCTTTGGAGCCATCCAAACCTTGGTATCACTTGACCATTGTTTTGTGTAGTTGATTCTCGTTAACAACCTAATGTTGATAAAATAGTTAGTTTTCATATAATTTCAATAGTTTCTTGCACTGAATTTTTTTACATACATTATCTCATGACTGCAGGGAGCCACACTTTTACAGATGCGGATGCTGTTGTTGAACTGAAGCATGTCTCGTGCACTAGAAATAAGCCAAGCAATATCAGCAACAGTGAAAAAGATGATCAGTAACACAAAAGTCTTAACTAAGCTCACAGCCACGTCAAAAGATGCCACTAAATATTTGCATTGAGTCATAAACTGAGATAAGTTGACACAAGTTTTATTTATTTCGTTTCTCCTTTGTCTCTTCTGATTTTTCTTTCATAATAAGAAAACGTTAAAACTATCTAAGAAAAATAATATGAAACAATTTAATGCTGTATTGTTCAGTGTAGGTACTAGAAAATAAAGAGCATACTTTAAAAACTTCTCAGATAACTCCAACTATTACTGATGAACCAAAACATAGTGCATTTACACATTTTTTTTGTGACAAGAAAACAAACTTGTCGAGGTTTTTCTTTTAGTGTCCAACAGCACCTGACTGTACGGTAAGCCTTATGGTTTGAGCTCATCGGCATGTTGAACTGTGTGTTTTCCAGAGGTTCTTTGTCAACTCTGAAGGGGGATTGTCCCTCCTTTCTCATATTTCGATTGAAGCCACGCTTCAACCATTTATGCACAACTCCCAGTCACCCGCCAGTCAAGCTCATAATTGAAAGGAAGCTGAGAAAAATGATTCAGATCTTCACAAGTCATGGAATTTGAAAATATATTATTTAACACCAGCCAAAGAACACAAGCCTGAGGCCCTACAATTTACCAACCATTCATCTGTTAGCAAATTAAATCGCACCACATTTAACATCTTTTAGAAAGTTAGAAAAATCTGATGAAAAGTTTTTTTTCAATTACCATCTGAAATTAATCTCCTTAATGCCAATTTGATCTCTTTCATGCATATAAGTGGTATCTTTCATCTGCCCACTTGTGTTTAAATCCGCCACAGAGTTGAGATGGAATGTGACAGTGAAACTTAGTCCTACACGGCGCTTCAGCACCCATGAAGCTACATGAGATGAGAAAGCTGATTATGGGAGATAAAGACAGAGGTGTGAAACTGACAGCCATTCACCCTCTCTTTCTGTAGCTTGAGGACCATGGGAAGCTGTAGTGGTTCAGCTGCAGAAGTGCAAAGTAGATCTAAAAAGCATAGCCACAAATATCACCAATTTTTCGTTTTTCCTTTTTTCACATCTTATATCAGATAAAAGACTTTAGAAAGTGAAATACTTTAGAATCGACAAGCCATCCACGATTCGGCATTGCTGTGATGATGTACAGGCAGGCATTATGTTCATTTCAGGGGTTTGCATCAGACTGATTGGCTCAGACAAAGATGAAAAAGAATATCTGTGGACCAAAGTACTGACATCAGATTTATGAAATAGTTGACAGCATGGGAAAATTAAAGTGACAAGGAGAGTCTTGGGAGAAAGGTCAATACATCCTGGGATAAAAACAAAATTTTCTACCTAAGCTTTATTAATAGACACATCGCTACATTAAAGCCACCAGCCTGATATGGCAGAGCTAGCTTTTGCACGCACATAAACAGCTTTGTGGAGAGCAAGAGACATCAGTTGAAACTGAATCTTGAAACTATTCTTATTAGTTATTTAAAATGTATCTACATTTGAGGCCTTCGTATATGTTGTCCATTTTTCTTCTAGGTTCAAATATTGGTTATTGCCCTCAGAAACCCTAATCATTAGACTATAGCTGATGTGCTTTCAGATTGTGATTGCTGAGGTCAACCCTAGAGTCAGATAAAGGAAACTTCTTTTGGAAGATGTACGGAATAAAACCAAGTTTTTGCGGTAGACAGGCAGGCAGTTCTGTTTAACCTGGTATACTCAATAAAGCTCAAAGATCAAACACAAAAAGATGAACATATATTTATATATATGCACATTTAAGTCTTTAACCATGCGTCTTTCATCTGTTTCTATGACATGGAAGAATGATGTGATTGCAACTATTCTCTATGTTATGTCTCATCTGCAGCTGCGGTCTGCTGCTGTCAGGGGTGGAAACTAAAGAGATGATCAACCTACACACCACCAGAAGACACTAACATAGTGATTCAGAGCATTCACACTGGTATCTAGAACTGCTACCAGCAGTCAGGACTACAGCCGATGCTGATCAGGCCTAGTTACACACCAGCTCTGCCTTCTTTAAACAGCACTTTGAACAGCTGGAGCACTACAAGCCCCGAGCACAGCGTTGATGAGAGCTTTATAATGACGAAGAAAAGGAAACTCATCTCCATCTCAGCGGTGGTTTTAGTTTCGATAGCCAGAGCAGACGAAGGGGCACAATGCTAGCTGATTCACAAAGCATTTTGGTCATTAGAGTGAACCACTGAGCATGTCTCAAGTGGAGTGGTAACCTGGAGAGGTCACGCTGTTCACTAATTGTGCTCTTACAGGCAAGATCAGATTGTATGTCAGGAAAAGGGGAACTCATAGCTTTGCCCTTTTTCTGTATTCCAAAACCTGATTAGATAATGAGGTATTTTTCCACAAGCGAGTAAAATGTTTATTGCAGACCACTGGCAGACCTTGTCCTAGTGTTTTGTTTGTTAGATATTTGTCTTTGTGTGAAGCTCCTGTTGCAAAGATTGTTAATTGCTCTCTGCTGGACAGTGCCATTCCTTTTATTGATGTGTGTGACAGCACATGTAGGATACATGTGTCTTGAACAGTAGCATGCATTTATGTGTTGACCCCTGAGTCAAGAGCGTATCTTCGGCTGAACTGCAAGGGCTAGCGTCAGCATCCTTAAGTACTGCCAATGTCACATGGTAACAGCAGCACCGCAGCTTCTTAATTGGTTTAGGGAACGCATCCTTGTAATTTTGCGGTCAGTAAACTCAGCTAGAGAAAATGAAGTCCAAGCTTCGCCACCTCCTCAACCCCCCACACAGCCAGCCTAACAAAAGATAATGATTATGTGCTGTGTATCTTTGTGTGTTTTCTGTTTTCGCTTTTAGAAATAATTTCTGTTGGTTGTGCTGCAGCATCAGAGGAAGGGCATTAATGATTCCCACTGGCCACAAGGAAATGTTTCTCTGCAGAGGGTGGGAGGGAGAGCAACTCATTTACTACTGTAGAACTAAACATGTGTGAGAGCAGTGTGTGCGTGCGTGTCTGTATTTGTGCCGAATGTGTTTGTGTTTGGTGATATATTTTAAGTTTCCTTACTTTGTTGTGCAGTATATATTATATGCCGTCTATAATAATTACTTTAGCAGCACAAGCAGTTGTGTGTGTTTGTATGATGACTTTGATATATGTGTGTGTTTGTTTGTAGTGTATGTGCATGGCTGTTCTTTTTCTCGGATTAACTGGTGAATGCTGCAAGAGGATGATCAGACTGGGGGCACACCAGAGTTGCTCTGCGATCACACAGGGATTATGGGGGATATGGAGCTGTACTGCATTCCTGGGCTGCCTCCAGTTAGGCTCATCTCCGCCACGCTCCCCTTACACACCGCTTTAATTGCCTTTGCTTCTTTCATTACTTTTATTGCCTCTCCTCTGCATTGCGTGCTCCCCGGGCTTGTGGAAAGGTCATTGTAATGGCGGTGGTATGCTTACAGCCACAATTTCTTTGACTAGCAGCAAATAGCTGTGGGGCTGATGCTGGGGGGGGGGGGGGGGGGGGGGGGGGGGGCACAGGTGATTTACAGTGCATAGATTTTCATCATTACTTCAAAACAAGTCTGTGAAGGGAATTATATTTTAAATGTCAGTCAGAGTGTGTAATATTCAAAAATATGGTAGGTTTGATTTGCTGAAAACGTCAGCGTTGGAGATGTATAAACAACTTGTATGCAAACTATTTTATTGAGCAGCATGATAAAATCCATAATCATTAGAAATGTCTGGCTTTGTCATCTGAGAAAGGGTGGAGCTTTGCATGAGTTGTAACAGCACTGGCAGTATCTTGGGACAGAAGCATCAAAGAGGTTACAGCCCTAAGATGATAGATGTGTTTGAGTTTTATTGCATCTCCTGCACATAATGATAAGGAAAACATGTGTTTGCGGTGGTAGAATTAACTAAAACAACTTAAGAAGACGTACACTTCTTTCATACCATGTTTTGCTGTATGCTGTGTACACTGAAGTGTTATGTGAAATTAAAATAGCACTATTGACATTGCAATATCAAGAGTGCTATTTTGATAGTATTTGAAATAGCAGTGTGAATAGTATTTGCGGTATCGTGTTGCTTAGACAGCGTAAGAATTGCAGAAGTTAAATGGTTGTTATCGACGGGGTTCAGTGCAACATCATCATCAAAGAGATGCACATGACGAGGAGGCAGAAAGCATCCAACCCAGTTTGTTTGGCAGAGTCAAGCAACTAAACGGAGATAACACGCTGGTAAACTATACCAGTCCCCTGATAGATGGATGGACATTGTTCAAAATTCCAAGGGCATCACATCCCATTGCCAAGAGTATGAGAAGATTGTGGATCCAGTCCAAAATAAGAGTGGACTGAGGTCCCTTGAGCCCTGAAGTCTTTGCAGCAAAACTCCGATCTCTTGTCATAAGGCTTCTATCTTAATACTATATAGAGAATATGAATATCAGTATAAGGATTCGCCTGCAAGCACATTTTCCTGTTATTACACATTTGGTTTGCACTGTGCCGATGGATCTATCAATCCATCGTTATACACAGCCTAAAAATCCCTACATCATACCTGAAAAGGAGTGGCTTCAGGTGCCGTGTACAGTTGGTGTAATTTTTGTGAAATATGGCATTTTGTAAAGTATAACTTGTGATGAAGACATTGATACATGTATATTGATCCCAATGAAACTCATGGTACCACCAAGCTGCTGATATTGTCAAATGAGGTACATCAAAACATCAGGTGCCATCATTCAGAAATACTGTCAGCTTACATTTTAAAGAAGACTCTATGAAAACACAAAACTGTAAGGCAGCATTTTATTATTGACTTGTTTTTATTATTGCATCAGCAAGACTTTACAAACAGTGAACATGTATGTTAGAATTTAATCCTACGACTGCCATCCATGGTGTTGCCCCTGGGTGCTCACATATCAAGTAACATTTGTATACAAGAAACCTGTCCATTGTCCAGATTTGGACACGTTTGCTTTAGATTTATTGTTACTCTTGTGTGTCTCTACAGGCTAGTTTTAGTGTTCAGCATGCAATCAGGCCAAGATGATTGGAGGCAGTGCTGGCAGTTTGGGTGGCGTGTGTCATTTTAATAAAGGCGACATATAGCTCTTAGCGACACTTATGCCTTTAATGTTGCTTTATCACATTCTTCCACTTTCCACATCGTAACTCACCCTCTAAATGTGTCATTGTCTCTTGGTGCCAATTCCCAAATTGCAGCATTTAGCCAGATTCTTCTCATGTCCACAAGATGTTTTCCACTGCCGTGCAGTTGTTCCTTGAATGTAATTCATGCTTTAATGCATACTGCATTACCATTTTAATCCCTCTGCACTGGCACAATAATTGTTTTTTTATCCAAACATTCTATCATACTGCAGCTTTTTTTTTTTTAATTGTGAAGCAAAAAACAAATAGGACAAAATAACAGAAAACTTCAGCGTGTAAAACTCATCTCACCAGAGTGCCTTCCTCCATACATTTGGGCGGCTGTAGCTCAGGAGGAAGAGCAGTCGCCCACCAATCAGAAGGTCGGTGGTTCGACTCTGGCTTCCCCAGGATACATGTCGAAGCGTCCTTGGGCAAGACACTGAACCCCACTATCATTGGGGGTATGAATGTGTGTGAATGCTTAGAAAGCACGTAGTTATATCCTAAGACGTGCTGTATGAATGTGTGTGAGTGGGGTGAATGCGGCATGTAGTAAAGCACTTTGAGTGGTCAGCTAGACTAGAAAAGCGCTATACAAGTCCATTTACCATTTACATTTGGGGAGTCTCCCACGCCTATTTGGCAAACTCAAAACGTGTCGTCTTATTTCTAACACAAAGTAATGGCTTTTTTCTGGCCACTCTTCCATAAAGCCCAGCTCCATGGAGTGTATGGCTTTTTGTGGTCCTATGGCAGATACTCTGTGGAACTCTGCATCTCCTTCAGGGTTACCTTTGGTCTCTGTGCTGCCTCTCTGATTAATGCCCTCCTTTCCCAGTCTGTGAGTTTTGGTGGGCGGTCCTCTCTTGGCAGGTTTGTTGTGGTACCATGTTCTTTCTATTTGATGATGATAGATTTGATGGTGCTCCGGGATCATCAAAGATTTGGATATTTTTTTTATAACCCAACCATAACTTGTACTTCTCAACAACTTTGTCCCTGACTTGTTTGAAAAGCTCCTTGGTCTTCATGGTGTGATTCCTCTTGTTTAGTTGTGTTGCAGCCTCTGTTAGCCTTTCAGAAAAGGTGTGTTTATACTGACAGATCATGTGACACTTGATTGCTCAAGTGGACTTAATTTCAATTATGTGACTTTTGAAGGTAACTGGTTGCACCAAAACTTTTTAGGGGCTTCATAGCAAAGGGGCTGGATACATATGCACATGCCAATTTTCAGTTTTTAGTTTTTTATATATATTTTTTATTCTTATTAATTTCACCAATTTATACTATTTTGTGCAGATCCATCACATAAAATAAGATTTAAAAACATTTCAATTACAGGTTGGAATGTAACAAAATAGGTAAAAAGCCAAGGGGGGTGAATACTTTTGCAAGGCACTGTATATTTATGTATATTACTCTCAGATCCAATAGAAATGCACTTCTCTTTTTTTGTGTAATCCACCTGCAGGAGAGTGTAAGCACTATAAATTGAGGCCAGGGGAATCAAAACTGTTCCTAATGAGAAGAATTATAAGAAGATCCAGGCATATACCAAGAAAATATACAACATTTTGATACAAGCCAGACTGTCTCATTGATTTTCAGTTTTATTGGTATATGTTAGAGTTTCACACAAACAGAAACCTAAAGGGGAACTCCGGTATTTTTAAACCTAGACCTTATTTCTGGCATGAAATATGTTTATCTACTCACCGAGAACAGTTTGGCGAAAGTGGGCGTCCTTCGGAAGGTATTTAGATAACTCGCGATCGATGTATATCCATTTAACAGAGTGAACAGGGCAAAGATGATGCAGCCTCTAAATATGTCATTATCCATCTTTATTTCACCAATACTTTTAGACAAATGAATGAACAAACGTGTGCTATTGCTCTGTTAGCACATAGCTACTGTTATGTGGCTACTTGCAACTATAGGAGAGCTAACGGAGGGAATTCTACACACACCTCTACTAGGACCACTTCATCGACATGCATGGCTGCAGCATGGCTCATTCATTCCGGTAAGAATCTTACTCAAAGTCGTCGTTCACATTGTCAAAATGGGGGGCGTATGGATGAAGTGGTCCCAGTAGAGTGCCTGTGTAGAAATCCCTCCGTTAGTTCTCCCTCTCCTATAGCCACAAGTAGCCACATAACAACACCTATGAGCTAGCAGAGCTATAGTACACGTTCATTCATTCATTGGTCTTAAAGTGTTGGTATAATGCCAAATGCATAAACTAAAACATAGATAATGCCTTATTTAGAGGCTGCATTGCCTTTGCCCCGTTCACTCCGTTATATGAATATACGCCGATCGAGTTATCTAAATAGCTTCCGAAGGACGCCGACTTTCACCAAATTGTTCTCGGTGAGTAGATAAACGTATTTCATGCCAGACATAAGGTCTAGGTTTAAAAATACCAGAGTTCCCCTTTAAGTAGAGTGCACTTAAAGGTATTTGAACTTATTCAGACCTTACTGATAAATCACTGTCATTAATCACATTTTTTATAATTTGGTATAAATAATCTGATACCATGTTGTAAGCTTTTTTTCAGAGCACCATCCATTCCTGACCTTTATTAATGCAGATTAATGGTTTCCTCTTTTTAAGTGGATGCTTTACAAATACACAAAATGCATCACTTAGTTTCACAAAAGTACATAGTGCACAGTGTGATAATATAAAAGTAAATCTAGTTTAAAACTGTTTCTCAAAAGTTTTTCAAAGTTAGCAGCATAATAACCTAAGTAACTAAACTTGTCGAAAGGAAATAAGAACATGCAGAAGCATAGTTCAAAGTATAGTACATTATAACTGTCATTAAAACTCTGCATTTGTAGCCATGATATTGATGGGTTTTGTCACTGTTCCTCTTCTTTTAAAATCATTATCTTCTTGGTGTGACGGAACAGTGCCTTGTGATGGTTTTGTGTTGCTGTCCACTTTATTAGACGAGGAGCTTAAAGCCCAAAAACTAAGGCCTTTCCACAGTTACTCAGCAATCCAGGAAACAGTAGATGTATTGAGTAGTTTATTGCTCTGTAAAGGTGAATGGATGGAGTAAAATGTACTTGCGAAATAAAAATAAACCTGATCCTCACAGTGTCACCATTCTGCTGAGCATTATCCACACCCACAATGGGTAGATAAGCAAGTAACGAGGGTCATGTGCAGCTTTTGCCTGAGGACAAAGGTCGGTAAGAATAAGTCCCTTCAGTGTCTTTTCTTACGAGTGATATATGTGCATCTAATCTTCAGTCAAGTTTAGTTGAATTCTCTGGTACCAGAAGTAAACCAGAAGTTATCCACAGAAACCATTTTTCCTGCTGTCTAAAATAAAACATGTGCTACAGGATGCTTCACAGCTGGTTAGCACCACAAGGCAAACAGTCTGTGATGTACCCTATTGGTTTGTGGACTGCTGTTTTGAAGCTTCGAGTTCAGTATTCAGCGTTCACCTTATTGGTCTTTCTTGAACAAGCAATGACCATGTTTGTGCAAGAGGGAGGAGCTGTCAGGGAATTGAAAGCTTAAGTGTGTTTCTTTGAGGGCTTATACCTCATCGATTGTATTTTAAAGCACTTTCACATCAGCTTCAGATATGAGAGTGGATGGCTTGGTCTATAATTTTCTCTCATCTTTACCAGAAAACCTTACCTTGAGGTTTTTCAGCTGTCTCCTCTCTTGGCTAGTCATCACAGTCGTGCAGGGAGAATGGACATCCCATTGGCAAATGTAAAGCGCCAGTGCTGGCTTGGAGGTCATATAAACTGTATTGCATCATATTCGAGCATACAATGTAAATACTGATTAAATAAATGAAAGTTGTAGATGTCACCTTGCTGCTGTGTTATAGAGTGTGCATTACTGTTCAAAAGTCACACTGTAGCAAGTGGTTCAAGAGGAATGAGACTTTGAATCAGACGAAGTCCTGCTCTTCAACTTGGTGTTAAGCTACATTTCAAGGCAAACGGATCACTGCATACAGTATGTATGGCATGAGTGCAGCATGAGTGAACGAGCTGTCACATACTTTGGCTCATTAAGATTTGAAACATTTGTACTAGCATCAAAGAATAATCTTTTGATTTGTCACAGCAGAAAAGGTTTGATCTTTGCTATAGTATCCATCCACAAACAAAAAATTAAATTCTGAATTGCCATCCTTCATATGTATAGTTTAGTTCCTTTCCTGTGCAACTTCTGACCACGTTCACGGCAGGCATTGCAACTCTAATTTGATAAGTTCCATGATTTGGTGTCTGTTGTAGTTCTGCCAAAGACCTCAGTTTTTTTTTCCCAAAAGAGGGGCAGCATATTTATACAAGCCTCACTCTGTGACTACATGTTTTCTGCTTTTGCTTGGCTTGGCTCCAGAGACCGTGTCAGTGACAAAGAAGTGAGCTTTCAGGCAGAGCATGAGTGTATCGTGAGTGGCTTATCTGAAACACAGGTCAATAGAAACACTCAGCAGCACATCACAGACACCAAAAACAAAGATGCCTCATAACTCTGAGGAGTTTATTGGCTGTCATGTTGATTTAAATTTTTATTTTTTTTCCGTTCTGGGATTAGTATAGGCCTCAGTGTGTTTGTGTGACTAATGGTTTGTGTTTTCCGACTGTGAAATCAGCAGCCGGAGAGCTCTGGACAGCCTTCACGTCAGTGTTTGAAAGCCGTCGCCACCTCCTCCCGGTTGGTCCTTCTGGGTATTGCTGCTAATACATCCCCAACACATAACCATCCCCATCTCAGAGCAGTGTCTGTCCTTTACTAACTATGTTTTGTTAAAACGCCTTTCCCTCTTCACCCACAGTGACCCCTACTATAGTCAGCTTGTGTCATCCTCACCTGTGTGGCTCAGTCTTGACTGATGGCTAAAGCTTGTTAACACCGAAGACACGTTTGTGCAGTTAGCTGGGGAATGTTGAGGCTGGCAAAGGAAGTCAATGATCAGAGGACATGGAAAGACAGCAGAGGAAGATGTCTTCCCTTCCTAGCACAGTTTTAGCCTCCAGAGTTGGCAAACTTTATACCCAGATGATTGAAGGACATTTTCTCCTCTGACCAGACAGTTAAGTGTTTGTTGCTGTTCACTGAGACCCCATAGGACATGTGACTCAAACATCACTATAGAAATTTGGAACATTTTCTAAATAAAATATGAGCCCTGTGTTTTGCTTGAGAGAGGGTTATTTAGTGATGAAATGTTATCCCACAGCTGAAACCATCTCATTTTTCTCAGCTAACATCGTTCTGCCCCAAAGCAAGACAGATTTGTGCTATCTGGCATTTGCTTGCAACACATTCTTACCCAACATCCCCTTAAATTGAAAGGAGGGAAATTGGAGCTGATTGAAGGGATAAGTTCTTGGTGATGGAAGGACAGAAGAGGTGTGAGCGCAAGGGGAGAAGGATGTGAACCCAATCTGCCATGTGTTGACTGTACTGATTAGGGGCTTGCGCTAAGAAGAGCCTCTCTATCCCCTCATTCCCTCTGTTTACTTTGAACCACACCACCCTTCTTAACACATGCATCCTTCTCATCTCAACTTCAGCTGTTTCACCTGCATCACTGGAGGTGCAGGTACTGCTTTGTATGACACTCATTCAAATTATGAAGATGATAAGTTAACTACAACTAGAAAGGATTTGGTTATTTTAGTCACTTTTATTAGGAAAAGTGCAGTACATCGAGTATCTAGTAATGCGAGGGGGATCTGTGACACATCCCAGTAGTTTCATAGTTTACTGTGCATCTCATAGGTGTATTGTCTGTGGACAGCAGTAGAGAGCAGATGCAAATTCAGCTTTTCAGACCTTCATGGTTACAGGAACAAAGTCCAGCTAATGTGCTGGGGCTTTGAGATAGACCATAGGGAACCACAATTACAAAACTAGCCTTAAAAGCAGACCAGAAATACAGGACATAATAATATATAGAGAAATAAGGGATGTAATAGCAAGGGAGAAGCTAAGAAAATAGCACATCTATTCTCATGCAGCATGTTTGTTTATTTATGACATCTAAAAGCTCAGTCTTGATGCAGGGTGGGGGCTAGGGAAAAACACATAGCTTTCCCCTTCAGAGTCCGGCTCCCTAGCTTTCATTAAGTGTCATTACCAGTACTTTTACAAAGCTGGCCAGGCTGAGACCTGACATCCCCTCTACAGATAGTTGTCCATGCATATGGATGTATTTCTGATCCCTTTTATCCAGCACTGAGGAGGGGGAATTAGGCCAGCCAGAAGAAGAGGAGGATGGGGGCTTAAAGGCTGCAGCCATCTCTGACTTTAATGGTAAAGATGGAGCTTTTCATTCATCTAAGGGACAGTTTCCATGGCTGGTTTGTTGATTTTTGTATGTCATTCACATTATCAACTTTGCCAGAATATCAATTTAGATTTTTTTTTTTCGTGACTATATGGGTCATGGACAGCCATTTCTGTATGGACAAATATTTTACGCTCTTGTGAAGAATTGTATATTCATTTCAGCTAGTACAATACTCTCACAGTGCTAGTTCAAAATGTGTATTTCTAGTAGCATGATATTCATTAGCAATTTGCCATTCCAGTTCACTTACTTTGAGCATGTCCCTTGATTGATGGCGGAGCTTGTTGTGTTTATTTGTATATCAGGGAATGAAAAATTCATATTGTACGCTTTTTCGAGCAGAAGTTATCGAGATTCAGTGTAAATGGTAGTTGGGATTAGATTTTCACAGCAGATTGCTGTTATTAAGGAGAAAAAGCCAACTTCTTTGAGCAGTCATCTTCCTGGGAGGCAATCTATTTCTCTTTTACGCAGCTCGAGTGCTGGACCAGGCTCTTAATGCACTGAAGCAAAAGTGCTTTGGTCCGCAACCTTTCACGCCTTCAGCTCTCCTTTATGTGATTGAATAGTTAATAACTGTGAGTCGCCTTTGAAAGCTTTGTGCCTTGGTCCTTCTGAGGCACTGCTCTTCTTTTTCTCTGTTTGGTTGCTTGTACCTGCCCAGTGCTCTGTCTGCCTGCATGTCTACTAGCCCCAGATGCCAAGTCGACTGATAGCCCACCTCTTCTGCACCAGCCCCTTATACTTTTATCTTTGTCTCTTGCCTGACTTGTCGCTCTTGTGTCTGGCTGTCTGGCTGTCTTAGTCTGTACATCAGAATTTTGATGGCTAAGATCAGCTTTTTCATCTCCTACTTCCTCTTTCTCTTCGAGTACAGATTCACACAAACAGACATATTCCCTCACACAGCTCATTAGTTCATCCCACGCTCACAGTTCTGGCAGAATGTGACCCTGCCTAATTGTGTACCATGCTCATTTGTTCTCCCTGCATGATGTGACGATTGCTTATTTATTCTCCTCAGGGCTCCCATCTCACATTAAAATGATTGACTCATTTCATTCACTGCACACTTTCAAGCTTTGTTTGATAAGCTCATTTCCCTTGGCATTCAAATCCCTTCTTTTCCCATGCTTAAAAGTTATGATGTTACTCAGGCACGTTGCTATTCATAGGCAGGATAGTTTCTTCAGCTAATTATCTGTGTTACAGAATAATTTTGCTCGTGTGATACTGTTTATTCCAGCGGAATTGAGCTACACAAAAGGGCAGACATTAACGATGCAGCTAGAATAGCTGAGGAGCCATTTGTGTACACAAAGCTGGCAGATGCGGTCAACAAGAAGCTTAAGAGGGATTGGGAAGCTGTCGAAGCTCAGCCAGAATAAGCAGAGCAAATTTACATCCTGTTGAAATTTACATCTAATTAGAGGCCTTTTTTACAAATGAAAAAGCCATCAACCAATCACGTAATAAAGTAGTGTTTTGACACAAAAGGGAGCATATAAAGTGCCTGTGGAGTGGGGATTTGAGCAGCATTGTTAGGATTTTAGCTCTTGTGATTTCACTAGCCACCAGTCAGTGTTTTCTCCCTCCAGCTACTGTATATCGACCAGGCTTCAGTGACACAACACCTGCTAGAGACATGCTCCGTGCACCAGAGTGGTGATAGTGACAAGCATAATAAGGTATGACTGACAGAGGTTAAAGAAGCAACATTAGGAATGGGTATTGAGTACGCAACTAATAATGTACAGATTGGAAGCTGAAGTCTACAGCACGGAGACAGAGATCACCTTTTATTCACTTTTATTCAGTTTAAGTATTCACTTAAACTTTACTAATTCTAGTACCAAATTTGTCCCTATTGTGAAGTATTTTCTGATTATAACGCCAAGAGGAAAAGCCACTATCATGTTACTGCTTAACAGTATTGAACACACAAGAATTTTGATTAAAGAGTAGCCAAGGCCACACATAGAATATCTTGTTTAAGGAAACTGTAAAATGTGAATAAGAACAAACTACAGTGACTTAAAAATATGTTTAATAAAAATATTATAAAGTCATCGTATGAAATGTTTGTTCTATACTTTCAGAGTTATATGGTTAAAATTCTGTGTATAGATTAAAATGGGATAATGCAACAAATGGCTGCAAAATTTAGCTAACGCTTTAAGAAAAAAAAAGAAATGGTTAAATGTCTCACAGCTAATTAGGTTAATTGGCAAAAGGCCAGTATCATCAGCATCCTGGAGAAGCTGAGTCGTGCCCTTTTTTTCCCAGTTTGGTTTTTTTATAACCTCGGTACCTCTTCTTGACTCCTCTCCTTGCATCCTATCCCTTTCCATTGAAGTGATGAGCGTAGAGAGAAGAGTTTCTGTCAGGTGAGCAACACAAACATTTTTACTTTTATTTCAAACTGAAGTGAGTGATTAATGTGCTGCGCCCCCTTCAGGAGCCGAAAAGACGTACACAAAGGTTACACCGATGTATCATCGCTTTTAGTGCTTCTTGGCTTTTTTCTCTTTCGGGCGCTTTTGAGGAATTGAGACACATTTGAAATGTTTTGATGAGATGGATTTCTGGGTCACAGGCAGGAGCACGGAGGAGATGAAGAGGCTCAAACTAGACAGATGAGATGAGTGTAAAGATGTGGAGGGCATCTCCACTCTGGGATACTGCACGGGCAAATAGTTTGGCAAAGTAAGATTGAAAAGAATTTGGGGGTCTAATGTACAGTATAAATTATCTTTGAAATATTTTCAGAAATCTATTTAGGAACAAGGATGAAAACAAATAACTGAATGGCTGTAATGCTTGAGATTATTTATTACAGGCGCTTTAGTACAAACAGACACAAGTCTGTAGTAAAAATCACTGTATAGTCTCAGGAAAAGGCAACATTTGGAAGCCATTGGTGTGCACACTTTATCAAGTTAAAACTCAACTGTGCATCGAAAAATTATATGTAAATGCTATCAAGAAACGCCAACAGCTTACCTAGGGCTGAGCTCATTGAAGATGGACTGATGTGAAGTTAAAAGCTGTTGTGTACAGACGTATCGTTTAAAAGTCAGCACCAGTGGGGTGCATAAGTGTGCAGTCAAGGGTTACTTTCGCATCTGTAAAGGCGATTAACGCTGAAGGATATATTGGAACAACTTTCACAGAGGGCCGTGCTTATGGATCTGTATTAATATTGTGGTTGCTAAACCGTCCTGTCGGCAATCCAGACCTGTCACCCACTGAAAAAATACTCAGAGCCTCAAACTATTTGGCACTGAAATAAAATGTGCTATTCAGCAAAAACTCCAGATGAGTAACTCTTTGTATGAATTTTAATAAAACAGAGTGTTTGTAGAACTGTATAGAATTCAATTCTGTTATCATTTACTTTTTGCTCAGCACCCTTTTTCTTCTTCTTCTTCTTCTTGAAAACTTTACTGATTTAACTTTGATATGGTGAGTTAGTCAAGACTTCCTGACTTGTGTAGAAAACCTGTGCCGGTTAAACAAAGAAAATGCCAAATAAATTATTCATGGTAAGGTCAGAAAAAGTTTCCTTTTAACAGCGGAATGAAAACCAAGATTTCAAGACTAATATTGACAAAAGAACCGAGAATTCGAACATAACCCAGCCTCGGGCATCATTACCCTTAAACAGAGATGAAGTCCATTGTTGCATCCTATGTTTCTAACAGCCTTTGGGGTCTTTCATCTTCTCGTTATCGGACTAACGTCTGCTGTTCTTTTGCAGTGATTTGACTACAAGAGGAGAGCTGATTAGCAGAGCGGAGAGCCTACGGCGGAATCGACCTCTTCCAGCCTTTGTCTTCCAGCAGACATGATGGGTGCAAACATGGGAGGGTTTCTGTTGAAGATCTAACCAGAGTTGGACAATGCTTTGATGGGCAGATCCTACCTTCCCAATCCAAAGAACATCCAACTATCAATGAAGAACACTTGAACACACGACTCTGTTGAACCTCTCCTGTTTATTTATCTGAGGCCCACAAATGTACCACAAAAGCCTGTCAGGATTTGTAACTTTTTAGTATGTGGCTGTTAGATTTCAGAATGAACAAAACAAAAGAAAAGATAAAATTGTACTAAATCTAATAAAAAGTTAGATTCAACCCCATACTTTGTCTATGTAGGTTTGGCAGTAATTTAATACCCCACTCATACCTTTGCTCTGAGGCACAAATGTAATTTTATAAATACGCTGAAGGAGCATTAATCTCTTGGAGAGTTCTGTACACTGATTTCTACAAAAGAAAAGTAGAGCTCTCATGTTTTGAGTCACAGCATCAACTCCTAAAGCAATAAATCCACCAGCCAATGTTGCCAAAATCTTAATGACTGTGGCCAGATAGACAAGAAATTGCAGCCAAATAAAAGAATAATAAAGGCGTCCAAACCCTAACAAGTCTGCCTTTGTTGTTTCACTCCACCCACCACAAGCAGGCATTGCTGCTGCTTTGAGGGCAGCTTTGAGAGTTCCATGCCCATCGGCCTTCGATCACATGGGACGTCTGAGTTTGACAGTATAAAGTCTTTCTTCTAGAACAAAATAAGACCCCTAAGCAATAGTGGATGAGCTGTTAGTAACCATGCATTCCACAGGGAGATAGACCAAGCTTGGTTGTACAGTATAAGCAAAGTGCTGGTTAGGGATAAGACAATGGACCAGTGAAAACATGACTGGATGCCACAGTATGTCAACATTTCTCACTGTTTTGCTTTTCTTTGCAAACGTATCAGTTTCGTTCAGGAAAATTATATTTCACACACAGTAACAAAGTACTCCCCCTAAGAAGTTGCAGACTGTTTTTTCCCCCTGCTGCATCCTGTCGTTCCATACTGTTGTTTGTGAGAGTATCTTCTTGGGTCTAAGGTAAGTTCAGAGTCCCAAAATGGTGGTGACACTGTTTATACCAAGAGGACATTATTCTTCCATCAATGCAACCAATATGCAACGGTTAAGAAGTCTGACAAAAAAACAAAGAAAACAAACGATTACTGTCGTGGATATCAACAACCATCACACAGCATTTAGAAGCGTTAGGGTACGTTAGGGTTGAATGTCTTAATGGGGGCCCATTTAAGACATTCAACCCTAACGTACTCTGCTTATCTAACAAGGATATTTTTAAGGTCTGTCTAAAGACTTGGTTAATTTAAAGGGGAAGATTGTTTTTTTTAAACCTGGACATTATTTCTGGCATAAAATACATTCATCTACTTATCGATAACAGTTTGGTGAAAGTCGGTGTCCTTTGGAAGATATTTAGATTGTTCCAAATCCGCGTATATCCACATAAAGGGAGAGAACGGGGGCATAGACAATACAGCCTATAAATAAGGCATTATCTGTCATTATTTCACCAATACTTTAAGACGAATGAATGAATGAACACTATTAGCTCATAGCTGCTGTGTTGTTCTTGGCGGCTATTGGGGGCTTATAGAGGACTTTCTACACACGCGTCTACTGGGATGATGTCATCGACGCGCACTGCTGCAGCACAGCTTATTCACTCCAGGGTCAGTGACAGTCAGCTAACTTCACACGTAGTTTGCTATTGATAGTTTTGTGCAACATGGCAGGATATTTATCAGATTTTCACGACTTGGACGACAACTTTGAGTATGATGGACCTCCTTACCGGAGTGAATGAGCTGTGCTGTAGCGGCGCACATCAATGAAGTCATCCCTGTAGAGAGTGTGATAGCCACCAATAACAACAACACAGCAGCTATGAGCTAACAGTGCAATAGTATGCTTTCATTTATTAATTTGTCTTAAAGTATTGGTGAAGTAAAGACAGATAATGCCTTATTTAATGTCCCCATTCACTCCAATTATATGGATATACACAGATCTCGAGTAATCTAAATATCTTCCGAAGGACGCGGACTTTCACCAAACCGTTATCGGTAAGTAGATGAACGTATTTTATGCCAGAAATAAGGTCCAGGTTTAAAAAAACGAACTTCCCCTTTAAGAAATAAACCAGTGGAACATCTCCCTCCAAAACACCTAATTTGGCTGTAAAAAAACATTCACAAGTGTCTTATGTGTTTTGGGTGTCAACGGTCTTGTTGTCGCTACCCCTAAAGCATCCCCTGCTTAATCATTCAGGCAAACAACGTAGCCACCTATTTCAGGCATTGTTATCCACTGTCTGGGTTATGTGTAGAGATGAAATGTCTAAAACAGATTTGCATGGTCCTTTATTAGATTATCATATTAAAATGAAACTAAATGCCAATGTGAAATTACAATTTTATCATAAAAGTGCCTTCGTAATCTTAATGTAAGAAACCATTCTATTACCGATGTGACTGGTGTTCCAGGATGGTTGAGTGGCTTTTGGAATCATTCAGTTTTGTTCTAAATGGGATCTTTTTTTCTTTTTTTTACAAGATGAGCATCATGCTGTGTTGAAAACCTGAAACTAGACTATCTTTGTGCTGAAACAGGAGTTGCCCCATGCTGGTCATAAGAAAGAGTACAGGTAGAAGGCGTTTTGCCCTTGCTTTCTGTACACAGTATAAGATTTGCTCAGGATTTTTTGTTTGCTTTTCATTTTTTAAAGCATTTTGATGGTTCAGTTAGTTGCTCATTTCAAACACTATTAATATTTAGGTAAAATATTACAAATCTTCAGTTAGAATACCAATAATCCCCTTCACTCGCATGAATAGGGTGTTTTTCATTTGTTTAATCTTATCCTGTTGGTGTTTCGGTTAAGAAAATATCCCATTTCATTTGTTCTAATCGCTTTTTCCTTCCATGAGCATGCTACATGTGGCAAGGACACAACTCACAAAGGAGTGAGTGTTACGCACACATTACACACTGTATTGAAAGTCACTCTATCACAGAGACCAGTAACAACGTGAAGGACACCGAACAACAAGCATACGTTGCCTTCTGTTTCCATCATAAAGCACATGTGGGTAGAAAACCACTGAAGGTAAAGGACTGCAAAAAAAGATGGGGTGTCTACCATTCAAAATTCAATCAAGTGAAGGCCATCTCCAGCAGGGTAACAGCATGTGGAGGCAAGGCAGGGATGAGGGAAAACTCAGCTGAAGTTTCCACTGGGCCTGCTGTGCTCCTAATGCAGCCTTGGATGTAATTGGGTCCCAGAAGGCTGTTCATTATTGCTGGTGAGTGAGGCAACAAAACAGAAAGGAGTAGAGGGAGAAAGAAAATGTCTCATTCTTTGCTTTCGGTGCCTTTGTCCTGGCACCATTACGGTACACAAGTTAATTAAAAGAGCAGTTGATGTCTCTGTTTTTCTCATCAATCTCACTTTTGCTCTTATTAAGTTTGTAATGACAGCAGAGCTTGTCCCCGTCAGCCACCAGACACTCAACCAGGAGGGAGGGATGAGAAGGAGGCAAGGGAGGGGCAGTTAATATGAGGGGCAACTAATTTCAACAAATCTCACAGCGGTCAACATCTAACATCACCATAATCCCTCCATCAAATCTCAGGTTGACAACGTGTAGTCTGCAGAAGATAGTTGTTCTCTTATGAAAGGCAGCTTCTTCATTTGGGGTGTGGCGGCAGAGCCTATTTAAGAGGCGTGGCTTTGCACCCTAATCCTGCGGCTCCTATCTGCACTGCCTTGAAGGCCATTTTAATTCCCTCCATCATTACAGGGCCTTTCCCTGGAAAGCTTCAGCAAAGGTGACTGCTGACACTGTCATTCACAAGGACTATTTCAAAATGTCAGCCCATAGCTGAGATTTGTCTCATTAAAGTTGGTGGAGTCCATTATATTCTTCCCCTCCTCCACCTGTCACACTCAATCAAGGCAACTTGGAGAACCGAGGGGGTCGAGGGCACTCTCATAATGTGCTTATTTGCATGAGGGGTACAGAGAGACAGATGATCACTGACCAACAAGAAAGGAGTGCAGCAGTGGGACTCAGCTAAGAGACAAACCCTGTTAGCTGTTGAGCCCTTTTTTGTCTTTCCCTCCAAAGTGATGCCAGCTGGTCAGAGAGGTGTGAACTGGGATGAAGACACTCAAATGCTATCCAGGTTTTTGTGACGGGAAGATTTTAGATACAGTGTTTATAAAACAAACACATCTTTAGAACTGAAGGGGTCGGAGGCCAGGGATCACACATGTAGCTGCGTGGCATTACGTGAGTGAGGGATGGACAGCCAGGCAATCATTGGCTTGCAATTGTGAAACTGACAGTGAAAACAACCACCGTGGGAATTTCATTGTGATTATTTGTTATGTAGCTGCAGTTTTAGGTTCCTTTGTGTTGGCATTCTGCAAATACAAGACCTCCCTGACATCAAGCTAGTTGGAAATTTTGTTGCACAAAAAAAAAAGTTTTCTTTCAGTTTGTTGAAGTGCTACACAGATCAGTTCAGCACAAACTATTTTACACTATTGTGTAACGTGTCAAACAGTCCCTTTTTATGGCTTTTGGTCAGTTGAGTAAACAAAACAGAGCCTATTTATGTATTTTGGGGGTCTTTTTTTTTAACACTTCACTAAACAGATGTCCTAACTAAGCAGGCTATAAGGAAAAGATTTAGCATTTTTCTGGTTTATTAATTGGAGTGGTCCAAACAACTTGGCCATTAACGATTAGTCGCAGTGTTGTTACAATTTTGCTGTCTAATTACCGGAATACTTTGACTAAAGAAAACTATTCAGCTGTTGGCATACTTGTATGTGTTCAGCTAATGACTTTCAAAAGAATCATCTACCACCGTTTACTCTCCCTTCCGTCTATAATGGAAACCATTGAAGCTCCATGTGGAAAATTTATGGCCTAAATGTGCATCGCTTTCATTTATTAAGTTATGATTTATGCCACAACAAAACTACCTTAAATGTGTGTTCATAAATCATATGATACAGCTGTAAAACACATTAGTGGCTACAATATCAACAGATTAAAAAAAATAAAAGACCAAATTTTTTTTTTTTTTTTTTTTTTTTTATTTACATGAAATGTTGAAAGAAGCAAATGTCCATGTAGCAAAGACAAAACACATCCACTACATTTAATCTGAAGCTGCATGATAATGTAATCATGCTGAGAGGGCAGAGGAGGGCGCGTATAAACAAAGAGCAACCTGCAAACGTTTGTCTCAGTAAAAATTATGATAAAAGCTGCACTGATTTGAAACACAGAGGTCATTAAACTAGAACAGACGATTGGTTTAATCCAGCGTGGTGAAGTCAGCGCTGCGGTGCATTACCTTGCTGGAACAAGGTCCACGGAAAAAGTTGAAAAAGGTCAATTGCCTAAACCTGCATGAGTGCGTCGTGTTACAGTCCAACTCTAGAGTCAGTACACACTTATGCCACAAGTACAGTTTGAGTAGTGCTTCAGTCTGTAAAGGAGCACTTCAGGCAGCACAAGCTGTCCCAGACACTACACTACAAGAACAAGTAATCGCATGGACACAAAGGCAAGTAACGATGAGATCAGATCAATATTTTTCAGAGGCCTGTCGACAATACAGTCAGGAATATAGAAAATTAAGCTTTAGTTCCAAGCTTAGATAAAATTATTATACAGATGATCTGCAAAATGTTTGTTTGAGCACACATAAATACTGAATATACAAAGAAGAAAATAAAAATAAACAGTCTTGTATTTTCTTTGTACGTATGGTGGAAATGGCTTGTGGCTGATGAAGGTGAAGGGAGGCGTTTTATCAGTGTGGTTTCAGTTAGAGCCTTGTGCCTTATACAAGCTCTCACTCTAGTGGTATGCACATGAACTGCAGTTGATGTCGAGGGACAAGTGGCAGCTGGAAGCTGAACAGTATGTGCTTGTGCTGATGTGGTCAAAGTCTGCATGACAGAAACTCTTCTAAGAAGCCAACATATCAGGTGAGTTTTACAGTCCGAACCGGGCTGGTGTGCGTCGTGGTGTCATCGGGGCCTCCTCTCTTCTTCCTGGGGTGCAGATTTTCACTGCCCTGAATGATCAGTGGGGAGGGGAGTCAGATGTAGGCATAGGTTTTATTTGCTGTGTATAAAACAATATTCATTTACTGTAAAGCAAGTGTCACACATTTTTATATGAGGAAATTGGCTGCAGTTTAAGAAAATGAATGAGAATGAATGTGAATGAACGCAGCAGGGCTGGAGGAGAGAGAAAAGACAGACTGTCTCTGTGAAGAGTGTTGGGACGTGCAGCCTGATGCCTCTGACAGCACAATCTATCATCTTTAATTACATGACACTGACACTGCCCACACTTCTCATCTCTCCCTCTCGCTCACACACACCTGCAGCAATTACACCATAAGGCCATAACCCCCTTCTGTCACTGTGCACCCCCCATTTTTTTTTGTCTCCCTTTCACTTCAGAAGAATTGTTACACATTCCTCAATACACTAGCAGCTAGTAAGAACAACAGCAGTGAGCAAAAATGAGGACAAAGAACATTCATTTCAAGGGTTTGCCTTTTAAAGATCTATTCCATTGGTTTAGCATGTTTCAGACCATTTGCAACCAATTCTAAGTTTTTTTTATCAATATAGCTGTATGCCTGAAAATGTGATATATATATTTTTTCAATTATGAAGGCATCACCTGAGACAAATAAACACATACATAGTCTAAAGTCTAAAAGCAACAACAACGAAATTACATGTAGGCCTCAGACGTTTAAAGTTGATTCAGTGTAAGTGAAGCCCAAACACACGTTTTAGAGGTGAAACTGCATGAGAAGTATGTCTACGGAAATTCCATTCATCTAAACTTGACCAATTTCTGTCAAAACGTGTCTATGCTCAGTATATGTCAACAAGTAAGAATCTGACAATCAAAAATATAATAAATTATTTATGTTCGATACCCGGCCAAAAGTATACCCGACTGTATTTACAGGTCTAAAACTTGTGGTATTGTCCTTGAAGTTGAACACCCCCCCCAAAAATCACCCGCTCTCTTTCCATAGACCTGACTCTAAATCTATACACAACAAAGGTGACTGGGCCATTTACTAATTGACAGCACTGATGTGTGCTGCTGAGCAGGGAGAAGGGTGATAAGCAGCTGGCACATGAAGGCGAACCCGATAAAATATTTCATCCTGGTCACACTGCACTTAAGAGTGGAGATACTTGTGAGGCCTGACAGAGGACAAAGGCAGCCACAGCCCAGGAGAGCCTTTAACTTCATTACCACACATCCAACTTCCTTTACTTAAATCTAATTCTTAATCCTATACCTCGAGTGTGATTATTTTCAACATAGCTGTCACACTACACTCAAGACAGATAAAACCCGCTGATTAATTAACAATAAAAGTTCTTTTAAAACCAGTCTTTATAACCTTATTTCTCTCCGTGAAGCTTGCAGATGGGTGTGAAATTAATTTTTTGGTCTAATTTGAAAATGAACGTTCGCCTCCTTTCTCTGTTCTGCTGTGGCACAATTTAAATTGCTGCAGTAATGGGGGTCAGCCAGGAGTCAATATTATTTCTTTTTGTCTCGTCTGGAGGGACCAGAGGTGAGAAAAGCTCATCATGAAGAGTGAGAAAGGTGGGGTGGAGAGAGTGGGAGAGAAGGACAGGGAGGGAGCGGTAGAGATATGGATTGGCAGCAGACTAGGTAAATTAAACATTTCTAATCTTTCCTGTGTATAGAAAATTAGGGCCACTGGGGACTATTGTATGGATGAAGCCTAAATGGTGAATCAAAAAGAAGAAAGCATTGCTGACTTACCTAACACTGCCGGTGTTGTTCTTCCTCTCATGCTCTTCTCGACGTGAACGCAGCTGCTCCTCAGCCATGGCCATCTCCTCCTCCATGTTGCTGATCTCCTCCTTGGCCCGCCGACGGTTCTCCTAGAAGAGTAAGACAAACATATGAAGGTGCACAGAAAGCAGTAATGCCTATTTTATTTCTATGCTTAAGGTACACAGTCACCAGCAGAATGATTCAACCATGAATTATTTTGCTAACAGTAAGATAAAATGTAGGAGACCCAAACTGGATTGGATTGTCAAGCATTAGTGACTGTGGATGCTAAAACTGACCACAGTTTGGCCTGTAGTCAGTGCTCTCGTTCACCCCAATAGTGCAGGAAAAATCAAGTTCTTCCACATCGAAGTTCCATTTCTACATGGATCTGTGTTTCTGTGTGACGGCATTGTTACATTAAAAATACATTTTTTTGTCACAATATTCGTAACACACAGAAAGTCTTGAATCATTGTTGCAAATGGTCACAACATGATGAGGGTAGACAATGAGGATAGAAAAGATAGTTTATGTGACAGAATGACACTGACACCATCTTTCTTATTTCCAGGGATTTATGGATACTTTTGTCTTTTTCCGTCTCAAAACAAAGTCCAAGAACAAAATCAGTTTTTGGATGAACTGCCTGGGGGGTGAGCAGACACTGCTTCATTCTGAGGGTCTGATGTGTGGTGCTGATGACTGATGCTGCTTCATTTTTTCCTCTCTGTCCGCCTGTATATTGTGTTCACATTCTTCTCAATGCTGCAGACATATTCAAATGAATATAAACCCTAAAACAGTCAATGTTGTGGATAATTCTGCACCTTTGTCCACCTTCCACGATGATTTTAAATAAAACAAAGAAATGTCCTGCCCTACACAGACTATGTTTTCCTATCTCACACATGGCAGAGGGGGCAACTATGATTGATGTCCAGACCTTATTCTGCAGAGTTCATGTGTGAAACCAGCTTTACATTAAGCAGCCATTGCTGTTTACATAAATTGTTTTGCGAATGAGCCAAAGAAGCACTGGCCAAGCAGCAGCCCTGACCGGACTTACCTGTCTGCTTTTTCCTGCATGTTTGATGCTGTAAAACATGGGCCCGAGTTCTGCCAGCCACTCCCCATCCACTGCAGTCACACACTGCATGTACTCCTATAACCCAAAGCACAAATTAAGGGTCAGCAACATCCGAAAAAAAAACAATTGTTTTTGCTCGATCAAAGTTCTGTAGACGTTGGGACTTTTTCACCTTAGTGGTCATGACGAGTTCGTGGTAAATTATGTAGTCGGGTGTGTAGCCCATGCCAAACAGGGAGCTGGTGGGATGAAGGTGGCACGGCATGCCTGTTCTCACGTTCACATATTCACCGATGCCCTGGGAGCAAACACATGCATAAATAACAAATTAAATGAGCTACTCTAAATTACAGGACAGGAAATACAGGACCCTGGTGTTGTAGTGTGCTGAGGTTTAAATGTGTATTTGTGCCTGTTTCTATGGGTGCACTTTAAGGTCAAAACAGAGCAGGTCATCTGGGCTAATTGGCTTCTCAACCTGTCTTAGACAGCAGGAAAATAAATCTATAGTATATCCAACATTACTATGATTGCTTGGGTTAGCTGGATACTCATAAGTCAAACTGAGAACCATTATTATATAGTCATGATTTCAAATTCCCTTTCAGATTTTAGCGCTGTATTAATGTGAGGCCAGAGGGGATATTTCACCACTCTGTAATTATGTTGCTATAAATCTGCCACAACCAGTCGCCACTGGGCCTAACATATTAACTGAGGGAAACTCAGAGTGCAGAGTACCTTGAGCTTGGCCGCTTGGTGGAAGTAAGCAGCACAGATGCACTTTCTAATGATATCCCAGTCTGATCCACAGGAAACCAGGTTCATCTTCTGTTGCACCATGATGTCCTTTAACTGTGAACGCACCTCACGCACCTGCACACACACCACATTTATTAGAAGTGGAACCACAAAACGTGCTAAAATATGTGTCCGTCTCAAAGTATAGAAAATATAACAAGTTTCCATGTTTTGTAAGCGTGTGTCAAGCACACTTACAGTAACTCAACTGTAAGGTAATGTATAAAGAAAAAAGTACAAGCAAAAATCGTTTCCATGTAATGTTGATACGCTGGAGTTCTAAGTGCTGGAGTTAAAAAAGTGTAAAAGGAGTGACACGTTTCGATGAAATACCAGAGGGTATAGACAGAGAGAACATGTGAAGCAGTGCTAGTCTGACCTTGCGCATAGCCTTGGTGTGAATGAAATGGTCATTGCACCAGATGCTGGAGTAGTTGTTGTTCTTCCACTGCATGTAGACATTAAGGTAGGTGAGGTGGTCACTCTCTGGGACTGAGAACTTCTCCCTCACCTGGTCACTCTCCTCTTCACGACCCTGCAAAGAGACATGGACAGAACTTTTTAGGAGAGGGGTTATACACTTTCAAAGCTACAATTATCTTTAGCCAAAGCATAAAGATGCTATCGAAGCAATATGTACAGAAAATGGTCAGCCACTCCCCGTAGTCCCTGCAGTCACACTCAGCCCAAAGCACAAATCAAGGATCAGCGACATCTTTAGCCAAAGCAGCCACACGGAGTTTAATAACCTTTGAAGATGACAAACTAATTTGTCCGCAAACACTAGACACAGACAATTTTTCAGCCGACACTAAGCAGCACTAGGGCTGTAATCAACAAAATAAATGTGTGACGGGGGGGTGTGTGATGAAATATAATAGCCCATGATTGCCGAAAATATACTGATATCAGCACAAGAAGGCAATTAAACACAAAAGGCAACTCAGGGAAAGTTAGATTTATTAAACATGCCACATCGAGACAAGTGCAAACGAAATAGAGCTGTGCATTACTGAAAAATAAAGGGATGCTGCCGTTGATGCAGGCGAGTTCGCCTGCAGTTATAACACGAATAAACGGTTATGAGACTAAAATATTGAAATATGTTTAATATGATATTAATAGCCTATAATATTGAAATGTTACCGTTTTTAGATGATACACCATGTTTGTAGTAGAGCTGTGATATGCAAACTGTTGTTTGCAAATTTTGCATTCGACTTTTTTTCTATTTTGGTAAAATCCTGCCACGCTGCCGATGTCTTTGACATGGATGGTAGAGGAGGACTTACTGTAAATGAAACGCTCAAAATAAAAATAAATATTCAGCAAAAACCACCGGACGCTGAATAACGTGGACGTTCTTCAGTCTACCCGTCTCCAGTGGGTTGGGCTAATCCAAAAAAGTGAAAACAAGGGGGGTGTTCTCTGAAGACAGGCTGTTACCTGTGAAACACCCCCATTAGCACTTGATGAAATTCCTGATGAAATTAACCACAGACTGTATGAAATTAACACGGCAAAAAAACAAAAAATAGACCAATCAGAATTTTGGTCAATCCAGAACGTATCGACTAATAAGTCGACCAGTCATCTAGGACTTTACAGCCCAGCACCATTAATAATAATAGATCATGTTCCTCTGCAACTGTCACTCTTAAGCTCAGTTTTCTCCAGGGAATGATCTGGCTCTTAAATATAAGCAGCAAACTAACTGCGTTTGCCGTTTGTTTTAAATTGTTTTTCAAAGCTTTTTACTGAAAAAAAAAAGTTACAGACAAAATTAATGGTATGAAGGTGGTTAAGAGCAAAAACAATACTTTTTGAGCTGGAAATCAAACAGTTTGCTTAAAAAAGTACTATAAGGCTTCACAAAGTGATGTCCTGCAGATTCAGGTGAGAATTCTCTGTAGCCCTTTTCACGCTGCCCGTTCTTAGAAGCCTTTGTTGCACATCGCCATCCCAGGCAGGTAAGGCCTCATAACTGATGAGCTGGCAGCAGAGGTTATCACAGAGTTGAAGTGCATGTGTGTGTGAGGGCACAGCAGAGCACACCACTTTAACCAACTCACTTGTCAGTCAGATTTTATGATGCAGTCTTGCACTTTAAAAGCACACAAAGACACAGCGCTGGACTCCATCTCTGCTGTCAGTATCAACAACTGAAGGTGAAAACAGTGGCTCTATGAGGAGGACTTCTTTTCATACATATATATATATACATACATATATATATATATATATACATATATATATATATATATATATATTGTGTGAAAATAACAGCAGACCTTAACACGTGTAAATGGTGAAATTACCATTGATATATTGATCGACATTTAGAACATCAAAAAAACATTTTTGAAAAAATATATCCAAGAGGTTGGCAGACTAACCTCTGTTTTGTACTGACACTGCACAGTAAAGTTAACTGTAAACACTATTTTGATTCAAATATGCAAAAAAAAAAAGTCTGAACGGTTAGGGTGCATAAGCATTCATCTGCTGGCAGGTGAGGGAAAACTTCCATCTGACTGGTTTCTTTGCTGCATGCCATTCCCCTGCTCCTTCCTTCACATTTCCTGTCCACATCTACTTCAATGAACAAATATTGACTATGGTCCAAAAAAAAACAAAACATATACCTTAGGCCTGTAGAAGATGGCGGGCACAGACAACATGGAGACGATGATGAGGATGTCTGCACTGCAGCCCATGTCGCAGGACACGATGAGCATCTTGGAGAGGGCAGGGTCAAGGGGGAACTCCACCATCAGACGGCCTGTTGGTGTCAAAGCACCTGAAAGGACAAAAGAAAACGCAATTACAAGGTCAGATGTGTAACACAGAGAAGCACATGGGAGGCGACGAGTACAGGCGGGATGAGCTAGAAGACAAATTATAAGCTTCTTTTCCACCAAAAGCCTGCTGGCATAAGGAGACGCCATTATTATGTGACACTTATTTATCTGTCTCTGTGTGTGAGAGAAAAATGAACTGCTGACAGCTGGGAATACTTGCGGAAAAAAAAAGAAAGAAAGTGAGATCAAAAACTTTGCAGTTTCTGATTTAAATGATAAGACGAAAGAGTCTAAGAAGCTTACGATGAGGAAAAGCAGAGTAGCAGAGCAGCCAGTTTGGAACAGGTAAGCCTTAATCAGAGATAATCTGCTGTTAACACACCATACAGGGAATCATCAAAAGTCCCTCCTTATCCCAAAATCCTTAAATCCCCTGGAATCTAGCTATGGATGAGTTAGAAATGGGACCAAACCAGTCAAATCAAACACAGGATCAGTTACTAGGCAATTACTCCACTGGCTGAACCTCACAACTACCTCTCCCAGGCCTGTTTGCAGAGTCTGCATCATCAGAGCAACATCCTTTCCAGCAGCCACTCTGCGTTCAAGGTGTCGCTATTACTCTGTACAGCACAGTGTAAGCAGCCAGCAGGCAATTAAAGAGGATAAAGCATCAGTTTCTTTACATTTTTTTAACAGAACACATTAAAATACCAAATTATAAATACATTAATGTGTTTACTGGTGCGCAAATTCCTAAATGGTTTCACGTTACAAAGTGAGGATAAAATATGTGGAAATTACCATAACGTAAAAATGCATTTAAAATCAGCCGTAGAATCATTTTAATGTTTTACCGTCAAACCAAATTTCACGAGGACTTGACCAGACCAGGCCGTTTCACAGCAGTTTAAACGATAAAAGGCAGGCTTGACATAGTAAAGCTGTACATAGGGGAGCAACTGGATCACAGACCACTATCGAAAACAACCAAGATGGTTGCTGCTGATAGGAAACGGTCTTTTTAAACTGGACCGAAAGTATCTATTTTCAAAGCACTGTGTATAAAGGAGGCTCCTTCACGGTTTTTTTTTTTTTAAAGACAAAACATCTGAACATTTCCATGACATTTAAAGCACCAAAAATGTCATTTCCACGACCTTTCTCAACTATAAAGAACATAAGCAGATCATTTACGGCTACATGTGTATTCACTTAAAATATTCTAAACACAAAGCACTGTTATTACATTGCATCACAGCACTTAGGATAACAAAGTCTGGCCATTAGAAAACAACAATATCTTATTCTACATTTAAGCAAAGTCGCTGTGGTTTGAAGATCCAGCAGATGTACTCTCCACATTTCTTTTTTTGATTAAAAAAATGACCCGGGCGCTGCGGAACTCGGCTGAGGCCAAAGTTGCCGGCTTGGACTCGATTGCTGGTTTGGGCCCTTTGGGCCTATCATCTCCTCTCTCTGTCTGCACTCATTTCTTGTTCAGCAACTTTTGAATAAAGGCCACTAGTGCCAAAACATTCACCAACAGAATTAAAGAAATTTGAGCTTGCATATCTAAACATTATATTAAACTTTTTAAAAATGTCTAACAATTTAAATCAATTCAACTATTTACCAAGCCTGGAAAATAGTTTTAAAAGTTCATCATTTTAAGTTTCTTTGTGACTGTGGAAACCTCAGTCAGTATTAAATCAGATCAGATAAACCTTTTTTAGTCCCACAGTGGGGAAATGCACATGTTTTCTTTTACTTGTTCTGTCCAACTCCATCCAGAGGCATTCTAGTCTGGGCCCCTTAATAAGGCAAACTCATCAAAAATTTATTTCCCATTTGTGCAGCGATGCTCGAATGACCAACCTGTGTTGTCCAGAGCTCCCAAGATCCAGAGCTGGTACATGGAGTTGAGCATGTTGTCCTCAGGTGGTGGATCCATGAAATGGAAGAGGAGCAAGTCCTGAACACCCAAAGACTTCAACAGCAGGACCACATTGGCCAAGTTTGTCCTCTGGATTTCAGGTATGGTGGTGGTCAGCATCTCGTTCTTATAGGCACTTTGAGTGTATAGCCTGGGTGGAAATAAGGCAACAGAGACAGATTCAAACATAATGATATGCTATGATAACGCTATAATTTGTTCAGAGGACACCATAAGCCAAAGTTAAAGCAAAGAAAAGAATGGTCTTATTCTTAAATGATTTAAACACATAAGAAGGTTTGGGGCTTGTATCAGAGTGCCGGCTCGCACAGATAAAAAGGGTATGCGAGTGGGGAACTCTTTGTGCAAGCTGAGCACACCAATGCGACTCATCGTCCACTCTGTATGCATTCACAGCTACTCAAAAGACATTGAGTGTGCTCAGTGCAAAGCTGCTGCAAAACCAATTCTTCAAAGACTACTATAGCAGCAGGTGGGCAGGATTTACCCAGAAATATGTGGGCTTTTCAAAAGCTCATTGGGAATGCAAAATGCAACACAATGCATGCGTCTCTGTCTGTTTAAGTTAATGTGGCGAAAGAGAGAGGAATCGAGAAAAATCTGTGACAGGATCTACTGCGAAACATTTTCCTGCCATAAACAGAGGTAAACTGAAAACAATCTCAGGAAGATTAAAGTCCTGCCGTCTCTCTCCTCCCAACTCTCACCGTCTAGGAAGCATGAAATAGTAACGAATACAGTTATATTTTTGAAAAGAAACATCCAATTTATGTGCTTTATCTGTAAATGTGAAGTCAGGACTATATCTAAGTTGGAGGATCATTCCCAGGACAGAATGAACACAGTTAACACAGGTTATACCAGTTCTGAGAAGGCTTCACAGAGAAGATCCTTCCTGTTTTAGGATCACTCTCAGTATCGACAGATGCAGGAATCTAAACGTTTTAGTGAACTACCCACGGATTCCAACTAACACTCATAGCACAGGCCCACCTGTAACACTGCCCCGGTCCTGTACGTCCTGCTCGGCCAGCACGCTGGTTGGCATTGGCCTGACTGATGGGATAAACCTGGAGAGCATCCATGCCGATGCGAGGATTAAAAACCTGATAACATGAAGAGAAAAAAAGAAAAAGAAAAAAATTGAGTTAAACAGGAATGACTTCGGTTAGCCTTGAAATTGCACCCAACTTAAAAAATACATGCAAACTCCTAGAACCTTAAGTTTGCAGTATCCCGAATCCACAACAAACATGATTCCATCCACAGTGAGGGACGTCTCAGCGATGTTTGTAGCAACAATACATTTCCTCACACCGTCTGGAGCCTTGCAGAGGATGAAACAAAGCAAATGGAGAAGAAGTCAGTACTTACATACTACTTCAGCACAACAGTACTTAATATGCAATATGCAGTGACTGATTTTAACCTTCTGGAAGATCTTGGCCTGGAGGTCAGATGGAAGTTGTGAATAAATGGGCAGCACAGCCAGAGCAGGAGCATTCTCCAAGTCCTCCAAACGCTCCACAATCTGATCAGATGTCACCTGCAGAGACGGGATGAAATACAGTGGACTCGCAATAAAGCAGATGCGTGCCATTTCGATGTGATGTAGCCAGTGTGTGAAAGACTTTGTATTCCGTCTATTTCAGAGCAAACGGCCAAAAACAATGTCTCAACTTCCTAAAAAATTTTTTTTATTTAAAAATTTTACAACTCTTACTTAACCCTTAAAATAATAATAATAATAATTTTAACAGAACACAACTAACTGACCTCAATATCTTCCTGTCCAGGCATAAAGATGAGGATGTCTCCAGCCATCCCACTGAGGTGGATCTGCAGGGCCTGCTTCACTGCAGCCTCCACATAGTCCTCCTGAGGCGTCTGCACAACACGCAAGAAATCAGTCAATGCAAAACAAAAGACTCTAAAATGATGTTACAAAAAAACATAAAGCATTTTTAAAAAACATGAACTCAGATTCTAGAGTAGAGTAAACATCGCTTCACAAATCAAAGTAATCTTTATAATCAGGCAAATGAAAGCAGGGTGATGAGCTGAAACTATCAACCACTGTTAACACAAACTTATGGTCAAACACATTTACAATATAAGATGACAAAGTGTCTAATTTGTTCACTTCTTCCTTTATGAGGTGAAGTGTATGATAAAATGTATAAGTTTCAGGTATAACAGAGAGAAAAGGTGATGATATGACATTAACATACCTTGCTGAACAAGATGTCGACTGGAAATGTTCTTCCTGGAATATGGAATATGGGCACGTTGCCAAAAAATGCTGCAAATTTGTCTGAGTCCATCGTGGCAGAGGTAACAATGAGCTTCAAGTCAGTGCGTCGAGACACAACCTGGCAAGAAGCAGTAAGAAGGAGTCAAGAGGTTGCCTCACACCCGAGTATTCACACTGGAGTCAGAAGAGGACGCATCAGCAGACACGAGGCAGAAAAAAATAGCAAATCCCATAAATAATTATCTTACAGTATATTTCACAGATGTTAGTTTGGTACAGTTAGTTATATGCTGACCTCACGCAGCAGCCCGAACAGCACATCCGTATTAAGGGAGCGTTCGTGAGCTTCATCCATTATAACAGCACTGTAGTGGTCCAGATCTGACTCCCGCAGAGACTCCCTGAGCAGAATTCCATCCGTCATGTACTTAATCAGCGTTTTTTCAGATGTGCAGTCCTCAAAACGAATTGCATATCCAACCTGCAGGAGAAGAGAAATTTGGTTTTAAAAAATGACTGTCTAATTTATTTATACACGGCAAATAAAGAAAAAGAAAATCTACAAATTGCAGAAGAAATTTTGCATATTTACTCCCATCTTTCTTACTACAGATGTTCCTGATTTAATCCACAAAGCCAGATCCCCAACACTCCTTCTGTTTTTCTTTTGCCCACATGATGGCAGTGTTACACAGCCTATGACTGCTGTGCATTGGGAAGAGATCCTCAGACTGAATTGTAAATCCTCTAACAGCCGTTTTAAACAATTCATTACACAAACCCCGTCCACAGACTTAACACAGTTGTTTTTAAACATGAAAATAAAGACCAGCATTCACGTTATTAAAGGGATGAGGGTTTTTTTGTTGTTTGTTTGTTCCCAAAGAGGGGTTGTGTATAGTGTAGTCAGTCTGCTTACACAGCAGTTTAAGTTTGGAACATCAGGGAGGAATTCTGATAGCAGAACTAAGCTAAGAGCTACTCAGAGCAGGGCCACAGGAGTGGATTTTCACCATCTAAAACAACAGAAACTTTCAGATAATGCTATAAATAGCAAGTTTAACACAGCGTCACTTTTTCATCAGATAGTTATTCAATTTGTCACTATTTTGTGAGCCACAGCGACTGTGACTGAGTCACAGCTGATCGCTTGCAGGACACACCGGGCAGCCACTGTTTAATCAATGACACAAAGCAATATGAATGCTTGTGGTTTTGAAAATAGAGACAAAATGAGCAACTTTCCTTTCACTTTTCAGCTCTCAACCCACGACAATATCATTGTAATCTGAGTCGTTTTACACCGTGAAAATTCTCTCTTCTGTGCCTCCATTCTGAGTAGCTCTTAGTTTAGCTCTCCTGTCAGAATTCTGCAACCTGAGAGCACTCTGACCGCTTTCCACCACGAGTAAAGCACCAACCACTCATCAGTACTACACACAACCCCACATCTAAAAATATAAATAAAAAAAGATCCCTCAAACCGCCCTTCTGTGTGGACTTTGCATGTTCTCCCCGTGCATACGCGGGTTCTCTCGAGCTACTCCGGCTTGCTCCCTCCATCTAAAAACATGCATGTTACGCTAACTGGCGATTCTAAACTGAGAGCTCAGTGCAAGTCTGTGCGTGAATGGTTGTTTGTCTCGTTTGTCTCTGTGTGGCCCTGTGATGGACTGGCGACCTGTCCAGCGTGTACCTTCCCTGCCTCTTGCCCAATGGCAGCTGGGATAGGCTTTTCATCTCAAGTGACTTACGAGGAAAAAGAAGATTTAACATTCGAGTATAGAATTAACAATCGAGAAAACAGTAAGAGTGAAAACCGCAGCTGTATATTAAAATGTAGTGAACGACAAAACTGAAAACAAACACACTATTTTGAATTCTTTTTATGTATTTTTAATATAAACTAAAACAAAAGGTAACTAAAAAACTAAAATAAAGAATTAAAACGCACATTTACAACGGCAACAGTAAATGCCATTATCAGGTAGCTTTCAATGCACACATCTGTCGGAGGTAAATTCATTTTAGGTGTACCTAACTGTTACTCCCTGTTGCAATTTGCTTGGTTGTACCAGCTGGTTGTCTCACCTCCTCTCCAAGGTTGGTGCCAATCTCCTCGCTGACTCTCTTGGCCACGCTCATCGCTGCCACTCTTCGGGGCTGAGTACAGCCCACCATGCCGTAGCGTGTGTAACCATCTTCATGCAGGTACTGCGTCAGCTGGGTCGTCTTACCACTGCCCGTCTCCCCAACAACAATCACAATGCTGTTGTCCCTGCAGATTGAAGAAAACACTATTTAACAGTTGATTTTCAATATAATGTAAAGCACCTTTTATTGGGGTAAAAATCTAAATGAAATAAGATTAAAGGAGAGCAGTGAACGTAGCCTTTGATCGGTACCTTATGATGTTGAGAAGTTGCTGCCTGACAGCAAAGATGGGCAGGTACTGTCTCTGCTCCAGAAGACTCTTCTTTTTAGCAAACTCACTGCTGGCCTCAGTCTTCTCTTTCATGTGGTCTGCAAACTTTTGATCGGCTCTATAAAGCATGAAAAAAAATAAAAATAAATGTAAATGGCAATTCAAGCCAACTGGCACAACGGTAGCATGAGTTTAGGAGTTTGAAAAAGAAACAGTGCAGTCTGGTCACCTGTAATCTACTTTGCCATCCTCGCCCACCGCTTTGCCACCAGGCTCTTCGTCCTCTGTCTTCTTGATACCCATAATATCACCCAACTTGGTGCCTGCCAGTTCCCAGTGTTTGTGCTGTGCCTGAAAACAGAGTTTCCCAACTAATTCAATGACTGTGAAAATTAAAGCTGCACCCTGTAACTAAACATGGGACAACAATACCACAGAGATGGTGGTTTACAGTAAAATTGGCATCAAACAAACAGATACTGCGATTATGTAAAAAAAAAAAAAAGCACTGACACATCAGCAGAAGTGCACCGACAAAGCCTACAAATAGCGACAAAGATCTTTTGTAAACCAGTTGGATGATAGTTGCAGATCCAGCCTACCTTTTTACGTTCTTTCTGCTCACGATGTTTGCGGACAAGCTGGCTGCCCTTTCGAGAGATGATGGCCATGTCAGAGGTAGCATCTTTCACAGGAATAACAGGCTCTGGCTGAAAGGGAAACCCAACGCACACATACAAACATTTCAATCATAAGCTCCATACATACAGTGGTGACATTCACATTTATTACAACATTGCATTTACTACAACATTCAAGCTTTAGTACAGTAAGAAATCTTGACCTAGACAGACTACAAGAGTAATGAGTAAGGAAGTGCCAAGAAGGTGCCAGTTAGGTGTGTTGTGCTTATTAGCAGAGGAGGTGCACTTGGAAGAGAATCAAGTTTACGTCAATATGACATTTAAGACATTAAAAACCTTGCGACTAAAGGCTTTCTATCATAAACTGGTTGTTATTTACCTGCTTAGTGAAGACTATTCTTCCATCAAGGAAGGGAGGGACCAGATTATGGACTAATAGGTGAACCTTAGCAGCATTGTCTTCCTCAAAATCCTCATCCACCTCCAACCTTTGCACCACACCACTCGTCAGCATACGGTTGGTCTCCCACCGCTCATTATCCTGAGAGAAGAAACACAATTTGTTAGAGGGATAATGTCCACTTTAAACTATGCTGCGGTAAGGCGAACTGAGGATAAGTACAAAAAACGCATTGCATGCCTGTGCATGCGATTCTGATAAGGTTAATATAAAACATTGTGGTTGTACCTCATTAATCTGTCGCTTCTGGGCAGATATTCTTTTCTGAGTCTGTTTCTGAAGGATTTGTTCTCTTTTCTTCACATAATCATCAGAGGTGGAAGTGAAAGGGTTGTGGAACTCATCATAGCCTTCATCCATCATGTACCAATCTCTGTCAGCTTGCTGCAATTCAGGGAAACAATTAAAGACAGAAGCAACATTAATTATTAACAAAGACTTAAGAGTTTCTGTGAGGTATGAATGAGGTATAAGGAGTGATACCTTCTGGTCCTCCTCCCACTGGTCTTTCTCTTCTGCATCGTCAAACATAATGCCTCCTTCACCATCTTCTCTCCTAGCTGAAGAAAAAACAAAGCAGGGAATGTTACAGAATGCAGTGTGTTTAAATCTTGCATAACAGTAACAACAGTCTTGATTTTAAAGAGTACCTTTTCCTTGTGATAAACGAGGTGTGGAACCCAAATGCTTTCTGTCGTTGGCCCACTCATTGTACTTATAGGACGGGGTAGGCAGGGGTGTGTCGTCAGGGTAACGACCTCTGACAGATCTAAAATCACAGCAGATTAATTTAGCATTAGTTTCTTGGCTATTATTGATTTCACATCAAATGCAAAGAGTAACCTAGACAGGATTTGAGAAGGGATTTACATCACAACAATAGGCAATTGGGCAATATTACAAAACCAAAGGTGTCAAAAAAACAAACAAAAAAAAACAAAACATAAATGGTAGTTATAGATCCTTATACATGCTCCGAATAATCAGGATTATTTATTGTGACTTATCACAGTTCAATTTTAGGTTTATGCAAAAATAAAAATCTTTGAGGGTCAGCTGGTTTAGTGTTCTGATCAAAGTGTAAGAGCTGCAGACTAAACACCAAGCTAAACTCCACTCAAAATGAAGAGATGAGAGTAGTTGTAATCAGGGACAGTTACTGGTGACTCCGCAATAAAAATAAAATACAAAGCAAATCTTGTGTCATTCTTTTACAACTTATCACTGTACTATATACCAAGACATGAACTACCCTATCTTGTACATAGTTGACTTGTAAAATGCTTTTTAACCTCAACGTATTTGCTACATTTTAATCAAATAACCCATAATATATTAACTTAAAGATGTACATAGTCAAAATAAACAACCTGCGACATTAACTTATCAGTCCTTTCCTGAGGGTGCGACTGGATTCATGTGACGATCTGACATGTTTTTTCCTTGCATTTCCTGATCTCACTGACCTGATATTATGTGACCCCTCAACCAACGAAAATACATTTCAAAATAAAAGCATCTCGAAACACCAACTGCTGTTACATATAAACGTATGTCCTGTAGACATCACAGCTGGATTAAATTACAGCCTAAGATGAATGACAGTTTCTTACCTGTCCCTCCTCTCACTCTCTCGACCGGAGCGATGGCCTCTTTCTGAGCGATCTGACTCTCTGTGAGATGGGGAGGGGGATGGAGACTCCCACTGGGAATGCCTTGTACTGGCATAACCACTATCATCCTCTTCCCAGTTGGAGCGGGAAGGTGTGAAAGAATCTACATAGAAATACGTTCATTTAAGTCAAACAATTAAGCAAGGAAACTGTATAAAAAGCATAAAAAAAACATTAACAAGGCAAACAATCTAACCTCTCGGATGCTGCTTTGGTGATGCTGGTTCATCTCTCTTACTCCCCCGGCTGATACGATCGGACCATCCGTCTCTCTGTGAGCGCTCACTCCTCTCACTGCGCTCCAACCGGCTGCTGCCGCTGCCACGACCATGGCTGCTTTCTCGCTCATCTAATGGACGGAGATAAGGAGAAACTTTTGCTTGAGTTGATCCAGCAAACTTTCCTTTTCAGTTCTCAATCCATTTCATAGCACATAGTTTTATCACTTCCATTAAGAATAATTAACCGTGTGCTCATCACAAGTTGCCCATTTCCAAAATGTAACTACATGTTCTGTCAATAGCTGAAAAACTCAAAGGTGTCAACTTTTTTTTTTTTCCTATGTGCCACACTGGACCACACCCAAAACTCTCCCTTCATTAAAACTAAATTAGAACAACAAAACTAATAACGTGAGTAATCCGAAGAATTACCTCTTTCACCCCGTCGCTTACTCCCCTTGTCTCTGCTCCTTTCTTTATCTCTATCCCTGTCCTCCTTGGAGGAGGCGTAGACTCCATGTTCACGCCTGTCTTTCTCCCTTTGCTGGTGCCTGCGTCTGAACTCTTCGCTGACCCCTCCGGGGTTGGAAGGTGTCTCAGACCCAGTCACACGATACTTCCTGGAAACAGGAGAAAAACAAACAAAAAAAAAAAGAGCTGATCAATATCTGAAGAAAAGTCCATTCATATTTTCTCGCAGAAGAGATTTTTCAGTATTTACAAATGCAAACTTTCAAATCCAAGAAAAAAATGTAAATCACTTCAAACTTTTGCACACAATTTCATACATTATCCATAATCGATTGCAAATTTTAAGTGCATTCAGATGACGTTTGTTTTGATTTGTTGGTATATCAAGAGAAATTCCACTTAACAACTTACCTCTCTTTCTTAGCTCCCCTATCCTTATCGTCGTCTTCTTCATCAGACCCAGAGTCACTTTTTCCTTCCTCCCAGTCCTTGTAAGAGGAAACCTTTGACTTCTTCCTATTTCTGTCATCATCGTTAGAATCTTCCACTTCCTTAGTCTCACGCTCCTTCCTTTTTTGTGCAGCCAGAAGATCCAAGCCCAACAAAGATGTGCGAGGTGTGGGTGCCCGAAACACGTGAGGTTCCGCAGCATCACTTTTCTTCTTCACTATGAGTCCACCAACTTGAGCGGCTGGATTAGCCCCTTCCAGCCTATGCATGGACACATCATCATCATCCATCATCTGAGGGCAGATAAGCACATGAAGAAAGGGTGAAAATTGGCCAGACGACTTAAATGCTGCTATTGAAAATCAATATTTTTAGAAAAACACGACCACGGTTGCAAAATCCTCTTCATTCACCAGCTAGCAGCAGAGCGAAAATGATTTCTTAAAAAAGTAATATTTTCCCTTTTCCACTTTTTTCTTAAACACTGTTTAATACAGCTGAATTGCTACGTTTACACCCTTTCAATGACATCTCTTTGAATGCCTGTCCTCTGCTGAAAAAGCCATATCAGCCATGAGTATTTTTTTTTTTTAGATAGCGTCAGTTTCCCACCCTACACACAAAGTAGGTAGCTAGATTTTTGTCTTTATCTGCTATGATAACAAAAACTGGTTCCATTCATTTTTTTTTTAATTTCAGTTATTTACTTTACATAGAAACAACCAAACAGCTAACAAGTTATAGAGAGCAACCTAATGGCAGGTACCTCCACAATTCCCCACAAAGACAAATTTCTAAAAAGCATTCAAATAAGGTAGATAAGGAGTGTGGAAGCAGCAGGCTTCTTTACTTCACAACCTGCACATTTAAGAGCAGACAAACTCTATAATGATACTATAAACCAATGGTTTACAATGGTTATTGACTACAATGATTACTAACTTGGCATATGATACAAACAAGCCCTCAGTCATTTTTGCTGACCTCACTACTGCTCATGTAGTGTTTGCATATCTCTTCCTTTATAGTTTCACTAACATTTTGGTCACCATGACAGTAGTGTTTCTACTAAACATATTGAATATGGGGTTAACATTTTTTTCCACAACATGTAGGACGAATGAAATGAAAAAAAATGGAAACAGTACACAAAACACAATTTGTAAACCACGTGTCCATCATCAGAATATTCTCACAAAAAGAAGTTAATCGGTGAAATTAAATTTGAATTTTGTGTCATAGCTACGTCAGATGAATGTAAGGGTCTTAAAATAACAAGCAGCACTTTGCGGGAGATAATAAAAATAAATCCTTGTGGATTCTGAATGCAACTTTTCCACCTTCAGTTGAGTTCATGTTTCGCACACTAAAGATTATTTTTCATTGTAAAGATACTACAATGATGGAACTAAACAAACAAATATACTTCTGTGACAATGGGAAGTCTGGGGGAAAACTTGGACCAGAGGATGCACAGTACACGACTAGTAAACTATTTAACTCCATCACAATCATTAACAAGATATTCACTTTTCATGCCTGCCTGGGTTGTGACAATATTTCAGATGGCCACGAGAGACCATGTTTCATTGTGATCAATGATGCCTGTGACAATTTGTGTATATAGAAAAGTCCGAAGGGCATATAGTTATCAATATATTTTTTCAAATCATTGCCATGATTGTGATATTTGTCATTGCTAATGATCTATTACAGTTCTATGCTGAGTGAAAATACCCTCTCTATGGACAACTTGTCAAAGTCACTGTGGGCCATAAAATAAAGGGACCTTTTAGGACCACCAATAATATAGTCGTTACTCCCAGGTTACACTCTGACAAAGCTCACAGTATTTATATTTTTACTGCCATTGTGTTTTCCTCAGTAAACTGATTAAATAAGTAACTGAGGTTAAATTTCAGTGAAGTACCATAAATTACCGATGTACATTGTTATAATGTGTTAGACAAAGTCATGTGTAAGTTCGGGTAGTTATCTTTAACCCAAAAATAGCATCTGAAATAAATTGCTATCAATCTGACCGGTTAAATAACAGGTAAATTGTCTTAACATACCTCAGTCTGAGGGGCTAACACTAGCTTCTCCGGGAGTTGTTTCTGTCAAAAGCGGTAAACTCCGCAAAAACCCCGCGTGTCTCTGAGTCTAGTATCCAGAAACTCTCACATGGATGTCCAGATTTGATGACATACAATGAACAGGAAAATAAACCAGAAAATTAAGAATTATGACGTTTTGGGCAATAACTTCAATGCGGCTTTCGTAAACACGACGCATATATTTACAGACAAGGTAGCGGCCATTGTAATCCCACAATTCCCCTCTTCTTCTTCTTCTTCTTCTTCTTCTGCTGCTGCTGCTTCTTCTTCTCTTTTTTTTTTAAATATGCAGTAAAGACGCGTTGCTGCCGCCTTTAGATCATTTTTAAAAATTACAATGAAGGAATTGAATAAGATCTTTCACTTGAGGACATAACAAAATGCATAACATTTATCGCAGTTTTTGTTTCAAAGTTCCTTGGTAAATTATGATTTCAAGAATGTATTGTCACTTTCAGCAGATAAGAACTGTGTCAAAGCCAATTAATATCATAAGTGAAGAGGATGGAGTTGCAGATGGAAATCGCAACAAGTACTTTGCAGTTAATTTGAAAGACAGACTGGACTGGAGGACCAACACAGATGCCGTTTACAAGTGGGAGATTAGTAGCATCAGTAATGTACAAGATATGCCAGTAGGCTCAACCAAACAGGTGAATTCAGGGGGCTGGAAACATTATGGGTCAGAATCTGGAGATTTTTAAGTTAATGAGAAGCAGTAGCTCCCACCACAAAAAGCGGATAATCCATCCTGCTCTCTTCATGACTTTTGCAGCGACAGCATTTAGACTTCAAACATCTCATTCAGCTCTGGTAATCATTCACTATATTCACCACAAGGGAACACAGTGTTGCACTTGGTACATTGTGTTTTTATCAAAAACATCTTGTGAATTCATCTTGTGAATTCTTTCTGTCATGCATTCCATCCACTTGTCTTAACATACAGTTTTTTTGCACGTCCACCAAAATGTTGATTTACATTGCAAAGACATGTGTACACAACATTTCTATTTGCAGTCATCTGCACTTACAGTTTCAAGTTTATGCAGTACAAATTTTCTGTTGTTTATTTATGTACTGAATTGGTTTTGCCGATGTCAGCTTAAACTATACAACTGTTACTTAAATGGAAACGCTTTGGCCTAAAAAGATGTTGTCTTTGCCTTCACTTTATCACTCGTTGTTGTTTCAATCTCTGACACTCAACCTTTACACGCACCTCCCAATCTAATCTTTTAATCCTTTTTAGTGTTGAATGTTTTGTTTTTTTTCCTTTCCCTTTGAGATTCTACTTGATCCACTCTTGCCCATTAACCAAGTCCAGCAACAGAATCCTCCCTCAATTCTAAGTGGTTATAGTCAATAAATTGTTATTTTAGAGAAACTGAGTGAGAAAAGTTGTTTGTAATAATGTTCTGGTTTATACCATATCTATAGTAGTCATAGTATAGTACTTATCAGTGAGATCCATATGCTTTCCAGGGTCCTTATCAGCACATAAAGAGGCTCATTGAAGCCTCTTAAGCAGAACAGCAACTAAGATAACGTCAGGTTTTATTTTTAGAATGTGAAATAAATACATTTCAAGCTTATTTTTCTTTGGTGCTTATGGCCTGCAACTGAAAACGGTCAATTAATATCATGTTTAATATAACGTTACATAAACCCCGGAAATGCACGTTAATCTTATGCGTTCTGGTAACGCACACTTGACAACCTTCACATAGTCCACAACAAAAAAAAAATACTCTGGTCTCGCGTTCATAGAGCGCTCGATCTGATTGGCTATAAGTCAAAAACTCTTACTTTGATTGGTTAGTAGTGGGGTTTTCGCTCTCCGTTACATATCATTGGTCTGTTTGACATGTCTGCTGATGTTTCTACCGGTGTAGGGTGTTTCATGGTTTCGTAACAAACATCTTCGCGTGGCATTTTTGTCTTGTTTCTATTAAGTGTTTTTGTTACGGTGACAGTAAGAACTTTGCACTATTCTAGCGAATTTTTTTATCCTCAATCATACTGATTGTAAAGCCAGTCCAGACGTAGGCATCTTGCGTTGCACCCATACCTGGTTATCAGAAGCTAACGTTAGCTAGGTCTTGGTGGATATAGATTATTCACACTAAGGTCAGAATGGGTGAAGAAATTAACGACAACCTAAACACGGCCAGCGAACCCGCTAACGACTCCAGTAATGAGAAAAACGGCGAAACAGCGGACAGTGGCGTAAAATATTACACGGCAGAGGACATAAGAGTACATAATTTGAGCCATGACACATGGCTCATCATCCACGATAAAGTATATGACATCACAGGTTTCCTGGAAGAGGTAAGAAAACAATTATATCAACTGGTTGCACCTTATCTTATATTTATATCGTCATAAAGTGTGGTTTTGACATTAGTCTTTAGCCATGTCACTTTGGTTTAAGACCACTTCCTGGAACTACAGAATGTTTACCGGTGTTATGAGTTTATGTGTAACTTTGGCTGGCTGTGCACACCCAGGCTTTTAAAAGAGACCGTATCCCCTTGAAATGTCAAAATCTCACGGGAGTTTAGGGTTTAATAAGATTGTCTCGAGGGATATGTGGATACGTCTTCAGGAAAAAATATAGAGCAACACGAGCTGACTTTAAGGACTAGCGAACGCAAGCTTTCAACTAAAAGCTACCAAAGTTTTGCTTTGTTTTCATTTAATGGCAACTGCTCTCAAAGAGCCTTGATACTTCAGGAAGCTCTTGCTATTGTATTATGAAGATTAGTGTATTGTACAGTAGCTAATCAGATACATATGTGGTGGTATTTAGTTCCTTTAGTTAGCTAACATCAGCTGTGTTTCATATTAAAAACGGTCACTTTTTGAATGAAATAAATTATGTAAAAATGTTTTTAGTTTGGGAAAAAAAATGTTTTTACTATATTTTTTTACTATATATTTTTTTACTATATTATGCACCAAAAGTATTCAAAGAGCTCAAAGTTAGTAGTTCAACTTTAGGTATTCTCTACTGTAGTTTATCAACATTTCGATATTTATCTCTTGACTTTTTTATCTTGTGATCATATATATATATATATATATATATATTTCCTCCAATTAGTTGCTGTAAAATACTTGTCTCCTCGTGAGTAATAAAGTACTTATGAGCATATGTGTATCTACTGACAACCATGCAGCTGGGGACAGTGAAGTCACTTGCTTTGATTAGAGTCCAGTAAAATAAATGAACTGCATTTAGAGGGTTGGGAGGCTCTCTTGTTCTTTTATTTATTTTTAGTTTGAGTTGCTGATTGTATTGTATGATATTTCACAAAAAAATGGAGTAGCAAGTGTTGTAGAATACAAAAAATGAGTAACTGAGTCAGTGTATTAACATTCTACTCCTGAAAGGCCGTCTTAGCACATGTCGCAGTCCTGTTAGTTACAGTTTTCATTGCTAATCTTAATCACCAACTTTTGCCCTTCTGTGATTCAGCATCCAGGGGGTGAGGAGGTTTTGCTGGAGCAGGGAGGTGCAGATGCCACAGAGAGCTTTGAGGATGTGGGTCATTCCACAGATGCCAGGGAGATGCTCCTGCAGTACTACATCGGGGAGCTTCACATGGTAAGAATGAAACATTTCAATCTTTATTATGTTGATATCCATCTATCAAATACTACAGTTGAATATCTATGAGATCAGTATCGGGGCATTAAGGCAACACAGTCGAGTGGAGCAAATTATTAGTGTCGCCTCGTGTTTTTGAGGAAAAAGTAGCTTTTTGTTGCACATATAGTCATATGGAGTCACGAGTTGATGTCATGCGAGAATTTCTATTTGAGACACTTTTTAAGAAGTTCCGAAACACGAATTGAATGCAAACTGCTTTGTAATGTGAGCCGTAGTTCTTTATACAGTAAAATACAAAGAGAGTATTGTTTCCTTCATTCGTACCGCCTAGCTAAAAGATTATGTGAAGTTTTCAAATGTCTTTCCACTTAACATTCAGTCTAACATCTATTTTATCTGTCGATTTTAAAGAAATCGCATTGGCGTGTTAAAGATGGTCATTCAACTTTGATGTGTAAAAGCTGCAGTTTGTGATCGCTCCATTAGGCCAGCATACACCTAAAAGCCAGAAGTGGCACAAAGACTCAAAAGTACAGTATGATTATATTAGACTTTATGAAATATAGCATTTGGTTTTTATGACGTACTTAAATTCATATGTACTGCAATTACAGCTTCAGGAGACAGATTCACACGATTTCAAGACTCAGTTCTGTGAGAATTTTGTAAGAGGCTTACTTGCTTTGACCAGTCCTCCTTTTCATACTGGTCTTTAAAGAAATCCTTTACTAATGCGCTTTCACTGTAAGCAGGGAAAGAAAGTCCATGCTTGGTTAAAAGAATACCTCAAAGTCACGTGGGCATAGTTCACAGTTTATCTGAAGCTACTATAAGACTCAGGTAGGTTGATTTAGACCAAAAGGGGTCGCTCTCCAAGGTCTTTGGAATTATGATCTATTTCCTGCATGTCTGCAAGAAAATGCAAGTTTCACCATTTATTTAAAAAAAAAAAAAAAAGGATTCATATCTCCTACATTTATCCATATTAACAGTGGCAGGAAGACAACGGAATATGGCTGCACGCTGAAAGAAGCTTCTTCTCTCTTTCTGTTTAGCCAAATCTTTCTGACATCATTACTACCAGTTTGTTTCATCCGGCTTTAATAAAAACCCGCTACGCACTGCACAACAAAGTCAAATGACTGTTGTCAGTTGGGTGGATTTAACCTACCACAAAAACCAATAAGGTTTAAGAATTTCTTTTCCTTAGACCTGGTTGCTGAATGTGTCTGGAAACGTCCCACTTGTGACACTGATTACAATGAAGATATTCTGATATTATGAGAGCCAACTACCTCACACTATGTGTAGATTTTATTAAAAATCTACTAATACTAACATGTACCGTGCATCATATTAAATTGGTTGTATTTGTTTGTCTTTGTAGGATGACAGAAAAAAGGTGAACACAAAGGTAAGTTCCAGTGCCTGATCAAGTTAAATCAAGTGTTTGACTTTCCTTATCCTTTATTAATTTGCATCCTTTTGTTTCTGCTACAGGACGAACAAGTAGCAAATTCAGGGGAGTCCAGGTAAGTCAGTGTAATGAACACTACCGATGTCTATAAGCCCCAAAAACCTGTTAACATTCTTCTGAATGCAGACATGAAGATGACTTGCTGTGTGTGTGTATAAATCCCTGTAAGCATGTGAAGAATTAGTGTTTTTTTTGTTTTTTTTTAATTCAGTATTTGGTGTTCCGTTTACCCAACAGCTCCTGGACCTTGTGGTTTATACCTGCTGCCGCTGCAGCCGTTGTTGGGATCATGTATCGTTTGTTCATGTCTGAACACAAGTCCTCTTGAGCGGCGGTGTCCTGTTTTCCATCTCATTCTTTCATCCGGCGGCCTTGAGTTGTTTGACCAAAACCTCCTCACGCTGAATGCACACAATTCAGACGATCGACATCCTCGGCAAAAAGAAGATGGAGGGAGCAATTTGATAAAAAATACGTTTGTCCTCATCCGTCTGCACAGAAAGATACTAATAAAAAGTCGGGCGGAGACTTTAATAAATGCTCTGCCTTCACTTACTTTTTATGTCATTGTCAACACGTCCATTGTCATTAATGTTTAACTGCGTCTAAGTTGGACTTTCATATGCATTTGACACAAAGTGAACACTGGAATTTTCATAACTCATCTGCTCATTCAGAGACAGCTTCTCACTCTTACACAATCCCACAGACAGACTGGAGGCGCTGAAGATATGTCGCTGTGCAGAACAGTGATGACATCACCTTGATTGTACGCGGTCAACGTTCACCTTTTCTTTTCTGCCTTATGACTTTCTTAACCTCCAGAGCATTCTTGTGGGTGTTAAAGTGAGAAAAGTTACTGTTACTTTATTCATTCATTCATTCATTCATTCCTTAGTGCACAGTTCTGCTGTTAACCAATGTTTGACTGCATCTGTCACCTGTCAAACACACAATCTGTCCAGTTATGCAAATGCAGCGTCAAATCTTTGTTTGTTCCTTTTAAAAAATCATGTTAAATTATATTGTGTCTGTAATTATTTAAGGTAGAACATCCTTTATTTGTCCCTTTTTTTTTTCTGTAAAAGTGTGCAGTATAGATAATTCAGCACTTTTAGTGTCCGGCTTTGAAGTATCCTTGAAAAAAACGTTATTTGAACTTCTCCCTCAACGTGCTGTTTGTTATTTAACTGATGCTTTTTCTCCACTTCCTTTCATTGTAATGCATCTTCACTTTCTGTACTGGGTGAGAGGTACTGTCCTTATGGGGTTTGAATTGTTTTTTTCCATTAAGTACTCTGTCTGTTTCTTGTGCCGTTTGGAAATTGAGGGGCTTGCCAGATTCCATTAGAGCCATAAGTGCTTACAAGTCGACAGTTGGTTTCATTACATGTTACATCATGTTTTGTTTAACCAAACCATTTCAGTTTGGTTCAGCTAAGCTAATCACTAAATTTATTAGATGTACGAAACTCACAGCTTATTTGATATTATTAAGAATAACAAATTTAAAAAAAGAAAATAATCCAACTGCATAGATCATTTGTTAAGTTTCAGAACAAACGTACGGTTTTTACATTTGACCAAAATATCACTTGCAGATGTGAAAATCAAGTTTGTTAAATCTCAAATATCAGCATGTCGTCCCTTTGCATTTCGACTGTCATTTCTGCTCATCATTTTTTTTTCTTTTAATAAAAAAAATTACAGCTACTAGTCGAGATTTGTGATGAAGAAACGTATGTTCAGATGGTGTGGCGTCTGCTTGTGTTACTCCAGAACACCGAGATAATGCACACATGCAGAGCCTCAGCTGCAGTGATGAGGGGCCGTCAAAAAAAACAAGCACAGAGTGCAGGAAGTGTCCGACCCCCTCTATCTCTGCACTTTATCTTTCTGTACCTCCCCTCTATGCCTGCACCCTATCTCTACTCTGTCACCTCTGACAGAGTCGGACTAGTGGGTTCCTTCTTTGTAGTTTATTGTTAGCTTTTTATAGCTTCATTGTAAGTCGCTTTGGATAAAAGCGTCTGCTAAATGCATGAACATAAACAGAACGTGCAGGTGTTGAGCAACATGAACCTAACGGCATTACGTAAGTGAGAAATGGAAACGTAACACATTATTTTGTCCTGGGTGGTTACATGTTTTTCCCAAAATGTCACCTCACAACTGGCACTTTCGTTTGAATATTAATGAGCTCACGTATACACTCATGAACCCACATTAATGCTGATTTGAAAGGAGGACAGATGTTGAAGAGAATAACATCTGGGTTAAATTTCACCCTTTTGGTGAACGGCAAATTAAAATTCTAGAATTTGTAATCTAAAACTGGTGATAAATTTGTCACTTTTTATTTAGGCAGGTGTGTCAATGGAGGGAAATTATGTTACAAAACCCTGTTGTGATAAAATGGCAACCGATGATCTAATAAAGTTATATATGAATATGTATTTCTTTACTCATAGGAAACATTTTCATAGTGCAAACCCAGCAAAACAGAAAATGCTCCCCTGAGCTATTTTTCCTGGAAAAGACGGAGATGTGAGTGGAGAGGAGCAGGACAGGCTGGGTATTGAAATAAAAGCCTTTCTATTTGCAACCTCCAGGAGAGCCATCACGGGTTAGAGTACCTGTGGCAAACAAAGCACACAGCACAAATACACATGCAGAAATTCATCATTTTTCATCAGCTTAAAGCTGCTGGGAAATATCCCAAAGCAGGTGCTGTGATTATATCACAATTAATAACAAATAAAAAAGCCTTTGTGGGTTTTTTTTTCTTTTTGAAAATGACTCCATTGCTGCCTGTATTTTCACATAAGATTGTATGAAGTATAGAAATACTGAAGCCAAACACATTTGCAAATACAATATAACAACAAGAGAACCTGCATTTCATCGCTTCCTTAATAAATACATTTTTGAAATTCAGGTGTTTTTTTTTCTTTTTTCCTATGTTATACTTAATATAAACACAAGATGGCACTACAACCTAAAGACTGCATCTGGTGTTTGAGAGGCAGTGAAAATAATCTGATTTGTGCCCCCAGTCTTTATCACAAGGAACAGACCAGCAGAGAACACAATACATACATATCTTGTGTAATTTTTATATATATATATATATATATATATATACATCCGTTAGTATATAAACAACTACTTGCAAAAGACGGCCCTACTTGCTGGTGTGATGATGATAAAGATCAGTGGATTCTTGTTAAATCTGGATCATTTCTTATGAATATTTTTTTCTCATGAAGTTATCGGCCATTTACTGCCATGACAGCCTCGTCGTGACAGAAATGATGACAACAGATAATAAAAAAGTTCTAAGAATGCATGTTGCATTTGTCTGAACCTTTGGATGAATATTATTCCCCATGACTGAATCGCCTGTCATTTCTATTTGCTGCAATCCTCAAAGAGAGCCGAGGGTGCTAATGCACAACACTTCAGTGTCCTGGGAGACCCATTTGGGAGAAAAATGTCAAAACTGTCTGAAAAGCACTTAAGAGATGCAGCAGGAATAAATATATTGAAAAAGATTTGAATTAGTTTAAAAGAAGGAAAAAAAGGTAATACAGTCATGGAATACATATTATTTGCTGTTATTGTTTTTTATTAATTAATATAATAGAATTACTTTATTGTTGTTCTCAGGGATGCAATGATAGCAAAACTGTGCTGCATACCAATCAAACATTTTTTGTCTGCAAAAGGAATCCTGTTTGAATTTAGCAGCTTTGAAAGCTGTCTGAAAAGGTCCGAAATGTCATATTTCGGAGCCTGGATCATTGTTTAGCAATGTGAATTAAAAAAAAAAAAATTCAAATAAATCAGCTTCGTTTCAAATGTTTGTAAAGTAGTCTTTAAAATGCATGCAAAAAAAAAAAAAACACGAGCAAAAATAGATTAGACCACTTCACAAAGTATTAAACTTCCCATTTCCTGAACAATTTTCTTTAACTCTGTACCTGTGGCTTAACCTGTTTTCCAACATCTTGTGTCAGTTAGCAAATATTAGAAAATTAAATATCAAATTTGTATTTTACAGACACTTTGTACAATTGTACAATCCTTCTTTTTAAAGATTTAAAGTAAATGAAAAATGAGTATATCGCAGGACTGTTTTACCATATTTGAGCGATCAACATTAAGTAAAACAGGCACTTTGTCAAGAATCCAAGAGTTAAATAACTCTTCAAAGCCTTTTAAAAAAGTGGTTGTCGATGCCTCAGTTGAGAAAGATTATGTTAAAAAAAAAAAGGCAGCTCCTCATTATTTCAAATGGATAAAAAAGGGAACATTATCTAAAAATAGGGGAAGATTTTAAAACTGCTGCTCGTCCCAAAAATATCGACCCAGAGAGCAGGTCGACAAAAGCCCTAAAACTCACACGATATGCTAATGATTCTGCAATCATAGCAAGACTCCACATTTATCAGCATGAGAGGCGTGGTTGATAAAAGCCTTTACCGTTGATAAAGAGCATTAGATCAAAACATTTGCATATTGACATAGAGGGAAAAACGAGGCCTTTTGGAACGTTGTGTTCTGGATGGGTGACTCAGAGTGGTTAGACCACAATGACAATAGTCCGGTTTGGTGCAGGCCAAAATAGGGAGAACCTCGTACCAACTGTGAAGCACAGTGCTGGTAATGTTATAGTATAGGATTGCCTCGCTGTCGCAGGGACTCTGCAGCTTGCAGTTGTAGATTCAGCTATGAATTATGCAGAATGAGTGGGCCTTTCCACAGGATAATCATCAAAATGTTGGCATGTAAAAAGGCAGTCGATGTAACCACACCCTCAAATAAATATTTGCATTTCAAAGAATTTTACACAGAGGAGTGGTCAAACATTTCAGCCAGGCAACAGCAGAGACGGGTGTAGAATTATGCAAAACACCTTCAAGAGGTTATTCTGCTGAGGGGAGCAATACTGCCTCAAAGGCCAAAGGTGCACTAGTTATTTATTTATATATTTGTGCTCAATATCATTTCTCTAGGCACTATTTCAAAGAGGAATAAATGTTTAATTGTCCAAATATATCAAACAGATATTTTTTTTTTTTTTTTTTTTTTTTTTTTTTTTTTTTTTTAAATGGGATCTAATTACTTTTTCTTATGGCTTACTTATCAGAATATGGAGCCTTTTTCCAATTATGAGCTGCACAGTGGTACACAGACAAGATGTTTCCAATTAGTTTTGTTGGTCATCTAATTTGCCACTTTTTAATGCATTGCTTTAAAACGACAAGTTTTGCATGGTGTATTGCAATGATGGATTAGGCAATATTTTCTATTCAAATAAGCCTATCATACAAGATACTTTTTTTATGTGACCTCTGTACATTAAGTTTTGAGGAAATACTGCATTTCAGCTGGGATAACAAAATAATTCAGTCAGTGAAACAAACAGCTAGGACTACTTGTGTTGCAGTTTTGTTTTGTATTGTATTGTTTTTTTTGCTATACACCAGGACTCAGGCTCTGGATATATATATATATATATATATATATATATATAAATAAATAAATAAATAAAAGGAAGCCAAGATGTTAACTGGCAGCTGACAAATCATGTGTGAAAAAGAGAGCAGCTCATGCTAGAAAATGCTATTAAAGGACAGAAAAAACCTCCTGAGACTTTGGTACCGTGAGTAAGTTACACTAGTAAGTGGCAGGTCTGTTTTGTTCTTTAGCTGCATATGTGTGTTAGACTAACAAAAAATAGCAAGCAACTGATACAATTATGCACTTAACAATGACATTAGTAAAAATACTTAGATTAAAACTCTAACACACTATTCAAAGGCATCATGCTTTATTTCACAAATTATCTATAAATCAATACATTTCTTCTTTATATTTTGACTTTAGAAACATAATATGTACATACAAAAGTCATTAAGTCATCTGTCTCATATAACTTAGGGATTGTACTGATGGTAACACCTTGCAGCACCCCAAAGGCTAAAATGAATTGCCAAAAACGTTTCTTTGCAATATTTTTAGAGAATCACACTCTTGATTAACTTCTAAATCAATATTCAGTTTTTCAGAAAGATGAGTATGTCACTTGCCAAGTTGGTAAAGGTAAAGACATTGAGCAGTAACTTCAGAGGCTTTTTGTTTGTTTAGAGATATCATAGCAAGACCAAATCTTCCCAACACAAGTTATCTCCTCCCAGCACAAATGTGGTGACCTTTCTGCAGTCTAAGTGCTTAATTGCTTTTCTCCCGGCGTGCACCGAAAGGTTACGACTTCAATGTTAATTTTTCTTAGTTGTTATATGCCAAAATCTTTGATGCACAGTTTAAAATTAAAAGGAGGCAGATGGCCTCAGTTCTTCAAAGTTTTTGTAATCGGTAATACACACATCTCAAATAAAAAGAAACCTAAATATTAGTTCCTTCTGATGAGCTAGTTGATTAACTCCAAATATCTGAGATATGTTGACCTAAGCAACATGTCTAAACAGGCGGACGCTACTAAAACCTGGATGCAGAATAATGGCAGGCATTTCTGGAGCACAGACGAGTTTGATGGCTAGTTATAAAACAACTAAAAAGGTGGTTTAAGAAGCAGTTTCTGATCAAAAATCAAATCCTAGCAACAGTATGTCAGTGAGAAAAACTAAAAATCCAAATCATTTATAAACAAAGGCTGTATTCTGGTCAACTGAACTATGTTTTCTGATAGAATATTGATAAAAAAATAAAATAAATAATCCGTATATAGAACATAGCCTGTCTGAGTATCAAACCATCCGTGTTGCAACCCATGGGATCCATTAATTGATTCCTTAACCTTGATGCCATACAAGTGGGATGTGTCAATGACATGACCTTGATTGTCAAACCCACCAAGACAATGCGTCACAGTACAGAGTTCAATGACCATATCCTTTTGCCATGCTGGTGGTACTGTCCAGGTCCAGATGTCCTAGCCCAAGGCCAGCAGTGTACAGGTGGAGGACAAACTGGAAGAGCGCTCATAGACACTGTTGTTATTATCCAAAAATCCTGGTGCAAATTGTTCCATTGAAGTGTTGCTGCACCCAAGGGTGTTGGCCAATTCAGGGCAAAGGGACAGAGCCAGCCTCTGGAGGACTAGATGAAATTTCCTGCGGAAGTTTCGGTTTATCCAAAAATAGAAGATGCAGTTGAGGAAACCATTGGAAGTTGGAAGCCACACCACCACAAACTCAACCCACTCTGGTACACTGCTGCCTGAGACTGCTGTGAGCAAGAAAACACTGAAGTAACTCACATGTCTAGAGTGTAGTGATAACAGAGTTAACACAATTTGGTCTTTGATCATGTACATTTAAGCCCAAAATTATTTTTCCCATGGATTCAATTTGTTGGACCAATAACTTTCTTGAGTTTGGAAATTACAAGAGACAAATGTCTGCCAGAGAGAATGTTAAAGATATTTTTTAGAAACATCTTTACGAAAATTGCAGCATTTAAAAATCATTCACACCCTTTCCCAGTAGTCAGCTGCAAAGTCTAATATTGCAATCACAGCAACCAAAATCATTGCCATCAAGCTTTTTGCATTTCTCTACTGGAATTATGTTCCAGTCTCGTTTGTCTCCGTGTTGCCCTGTGATGGACTGGCAACCTGTCCAGGGTGTACCCTGCCTCTCGCCCAATGACTGCTGGGATAGGCTCCAGCCTGGAAGGGGTTTAATGCAAGAGTCCTTCCAATGGCCTAGATAAACACATAGTAAAAGTCATCATCGCTACATTGAGATTCTGGAGGAAAACATCAGGTAGTTTCCTGGAATTCTCTATTCTAGGCAACACTGAACCTATAAGGAGGTCAAGAACGAGTTAATTGAGTAGAAGAAACCAACAGATTTATTTCCAAACCTGAATCCAAACCAAAATCTATGGTGGAAACTTAAGACCAGATCACCAGATACAATCAGAAACAGGTGTTTTCCTGTTCAGGTTTTTCTTTTCATGTTCTGAAACAACATATCACTATTTTTAGTCACTTGTTTATCACATTCCCAGCTAGTAAACACCTATGGTCTAAATAAGAATTCACATGAAATAAAAATGTGATATGGGTATGGATAATTTGGGGCTGCATAGAAACTGATATTGATGAGAATAAAATGTATCGGATAAAACACAGGAAATCACTGAATTTATTTCACTAGAGAGTGATTATATGAGGCAATCAACTTGACGTTTCCAGTCCACATCACAAAATACTAAATTAGTTGGGATTTGGTTGAATGAGACTGTCCAAATGTGTGATTCTCACATTAAAGCGCTGACTCACACTTTGCAGTTTAAGTTCAGACTGTCAGCTTCATTTTGCAGGGATTTTCATCCATATCTGATAGATTAAATCCCCATTTGCAAAAGGTCTTCATTTCTAAAAATATTGAGCAGTGCCTCCACTTGAAGACTTGATTACTCCAAGAAAATGAGAAAAGTTAAGAAGAAAAAAAACAACATCTGAGTCATAACTGGCCTTGAATCAGTATATTCATGTCCACAACTACATAAATAACTGACAGCTACTCCTCCCACAGTTCTGGCAAAAAGCTGACAGATTTGATGGGGTCATTCATTTTTCAATGGTTTTGAAAACGTAAATTTGTCTTACAAATGCCGAGCTTTGAAATATCTTATTTTCTTGTAAACAAAAATCTGTATTTTATCAAAAACTTCTAAACACTGACTTGACTTCTCCTAGAATTCATCAAATGTCATACTATATACTGAGAGCACATCAATAAACTAGACCTAGGCTAAAAAAAAAAAACCTCACTGGTAAATAGGCAATTTCCAGTAAATGATAGCTAGCCATTATACAGACATCAGCAGAGTGCACTGGCTATTTCATGGTTTGGATTTAGTCAATCTTCACTGTGATGTACAGCAACAACGTGGATCTTTCAGAGGAGTTGGTTTCATTGATGCAGGAGAAATAACTCACATATATATACACTTTTACAGTTTGTATTTAGGTTTTCAGTTGTAGATTTATACCCATTTATGAGACTCAACACAGTCATTTTAAGTCTGCGTAAAGTTTAGCATTTGCAGGGGAGCCAGATTTAGTAAATGTGCAAACTGAAGCCAAGCAAGATTTCACGCGTTTTTATGCACAAGACTGTTTATGACTCATTCTCAGTGATGCTTTGCTTACCGTTGTAGATCATAGTCGCCATGCAGGGTGTCCAACAGGTGTAGTACGCTGCCATCACAGGCACAAGCACCCTTGATGCCACATTGGGCCTGCTGCGACGCGTACAGCCGTATTTGCGCAGTTTCAGAGTCTGTCTCTTGGCTGCACACCAGACCCTCAGGTTTGCATATGTCATGACGATGGAGCAAGGGAAAAATATCAAACATGTCAAGCTCAGGGAGTAGGCAACATTTGTAGAGTAGGTTGGATTGCAGACCAGCGATGCGGTAGAAAAATGAACCTCGATGATACCATCTGGAAATGAGATCGGCCACAGTAAAAAGGGGGGGAAACACCAGGCGAAGGCAATCAGGAGCAGTGTCCTTTTTCTTGTCATCAGAGTTGAGTACTGCAGTGGATAAAAAACTGCGATGTACCTCTCAAGGCTTATCGTGGCCAGTGTGTACATGCAGGTGGAGTAGACGGTGGCATTACAAAAAGCCACAACATGACAAAGGGCATCTGGCCCCTCAGCATAGTCCTTTAACAGACTCACCCAGAGATTCAAGGGCATGACCAGCAGTCCAAACGCAGAGTCTGCCGCAGTGAGAGAGAGGAGAAAGTACCGAGAGCTTCTTGACCAACCTGCCACCGAAGAAGTAATAACCAGGAGAACTGCAATGTTTCCCAAAGTGATCATTGCGCCCAAAACGATTATTATGCTTACTTTGACGGAGCGGTGGGCCAGCTCCTGCAGTCTCTGAGGGTCAAAGTCTGACAGGTTGGAGCCGTCGGGGCTTGAGAGGTTAAGTGTTGTGTACATTTTCCTTCACTGTGGCATGAGTGCGAGTAAATCCTAAATCACGTGAGGAGAACACGTTACATTAGAGAGCTGCGGGTGCAGGTTTCCTTTCACTGCTGGCTCGACAATCAGCTACACACCTGCAGAAATTAGTGATGGGCAGTAACATCCACTGCTACAGGAGGCTGTCAGTTTCCTCCAAAATCATTGGCTGTGTTAGATGTTGCTAAGAAAATAATCAGTGTTTCGTAAAACTGATCTATAAGAAATTTAGATTTCACACACACAGTGCCTCAGTGTTGGCTCAAATCTTCCTAAACAAAGCAAACTATACGGAGGGAGTCCAGCCTTTAATCCCATCCATAATCTGTGGAGGGAGCTAGAAACCAGAGTGAAGGTAAGAAATCCACCAAATTTCAAGCATTGGGAAATCATTGCAGAAGAGGTGTGGTGCAAAGGCCTATTATTTGGGTACATTAACAAGGCATGATGTCTTCCACAACAGCAGTGGCAGCAAAGAGATTTAATTCCAACTACAATTAATTGAATCACAAGATTCAATGATAACATGATAACTTTATGAAATTCATTGAACCATGAAAGTTACAATTCCTTCAATGTAAAACCTTCTTTCCTATGTTGTAAAAAACGTAAACATAATGAATGTAATGAGTCGTGTGACTATATTGCTTCCTTTAACATAAGTGGTAAAAAAAAGTTCTGTTTTCGCAAATTTAGGTTGAAACATATAAAAATGGCGCTTCTGACTGTGGTCACAAACTTTTCCATCAGCTTACCTCATGTTGGCAGGTGTCATCATCAGCAATAACAATGAGTCAGTCAACAATCCATCAACCTAAAGGTCCTCGCAGAAGATGTACTCCCTGATAGACTGAGACCTCACAGCCAATCATGGCCCAATTTTCACGATCACACAGGTTTTCCTCCACCTCCTGTTCCAGCGCTTTGTGTCTGCACTGCTGTCTGACCGGTGCCAGCATTCCTCACTTCTTGGCACAAGGACAAAAGACAAGAGGAGGAAAGATTGTCACTAACCTTTCCCATTCGGGAAATGAGAACAGAGATGAATCATCTGTTCAAAGGGGTTTTTTTATTGTGTGACAGAGCATATCAATAATATTTTTAATGACAGTTAATTTGTATATTAAATATAGTCTTTGTGGAAATAAATGGACTCGAACATGACATAAGCAGAACTAAAATGTTTTATATTCTGCAGGGTTTTTTGAATGACTGAATGAATGAATTAGGGTTTAGATGAATGAAAAAAGTGCAATATTTGTAGCGTATAATTCTGATAATGGAATAACATTTTTAACTCCACATTTTCCGTGGCGAGTCCGACACTGGCTTCACCATTCTGCAGTATTTATCATTAGAATCACTGCTAATACGAGTAATACTTAAAAGAGAAGCATTATTATGAGAGAAATCTGCCTGACAAAATGTACAGTATATGGCACTTACATAAGACTGACTTTAAATATGTACTCAGTGGATGGGCCTAGGACACAGCTTTTCTGTCCTAACGCTCAGACCCCCTGGAGCAAAACTGACAGCCATCCGTGTCTGATATGTGTTTCTCACCATCCTAATGAGCATAATTTGTTTCATGATGTGTAACACGAGGCCTGAAGGAGGAGATAGACTAAAGCTCTTGGGTTTATATTCTCACTCCCCTTCCACAAGTTACATTCCTTCATGGTCAACTGCTTTCCCCTTGCATGATTCTTTATTTTTGAGAGAATTTAGAAGCACAGTGACAACAGTCACAGGATGCTAAATATGGTACAGCAATTTGCCACAGTGTCGATACTAAGCTCTCAGATCTGTTAAATTGGCAGTGGTACAAGGTAAAATTGATTCTTAATAATTCTAACTTTTGATAAAAATCTGAAGTATATTTTCCAATGGTATAAAAAAAATATTCCTATAAAACTGAATGGGTTCATTTTTGCAATTAGAAGAGTTATGGTTAATCTGAACTACTCTGTAATGCATATTTAATGCATTGAAATAATGTGCTGACACTGACAGAACCACTGACAGAAACAAACATCTCCTCCGCTGATAAGCTTGTACCCCACTGACTTGGTCATTACAATTACCACCCCAAGTGGTGATGACAAGTTACCTGTTTGTGTGAAAAGATCAAATGTTTTATGTGCCCTTCATGCAGAGAGAAGCATATATTTGTGTTTCTTTAATGCCTCACGCTAATACATTTGATACTATGAATTGAATCAAGTTGGATGTCAACACTACACCAGCATATGATTTTAACAAATTACCTGGTACACCACATAAAACCATGTAAGCAAACTCATTTAATCCATTTCTGTGAAATCAGACTGTTAAAAACTACAATTTTTGCACTTGAGAAGTAGAGGAGAGGAAGTGCAAAATTGCTGTAAAGGGAATTATTCATGTAAGTACCTCCAAATTTGTACTTCTGTAAATGCACTACTTGAGTTGATATGAGTCTCCTCCAGTGCTTACACCAGATGTATTTCATCTGTTTTGCTCCAGAGGTTGCGGAACATTCCCTGCTGGTCATCAAGAAGCAACAACAAAAGGTTAACTAACAAAAATGAGCTTTTCTTATGTCTCTCCATTTCTTATGAACAAAACAATGAACAATTTGAGTGAACGGAGGAAGGGGGACTCTGAGCCATTTTCATATTACAGTTCATTCATAAATCCATCCATGACTAAATCCTGAGGTGTCTTTATGTGACAGAGAGTGGGTGTTTGTGTGTGTGTGCTTCAATGTTGGCTTTACATCTGTGGGTGTAAACCACTTGCCCAAAGGTGCATGCATAAATGTGGCTGATCCCATGTGAACATGAGTGATATGGAGAGAGGCTGAATTTGCACATGCTTGCAATTGATTATCCTGTGAGTGGGTGGACTCCTCCGTTGGCCACCTACTGTGCAGAACTTCCTGATGTGGAGGAAGGTAGCCATCGATTTGATCCGTCTGTATGAGTGCTGCTCATGTGTGTTTGAGAGCAGTAACGTCATGTGGGCAGTGAGGCCATCTAATTCTACAAGTTGACGCATGATGTTTAAGAGAGCTAGTACAGTGGTTTTATGATTGATTGTGAGAGAACTTGATGTCTGTCTTGACAGCCTGTCTAACTGATAACAGGCCTCAGCCAGCAGAAGCAAAACCTGGCAGATGTGAAGTTATTAAAGTGGTGTATAACATGCCTTCTTTTTGAGCCTCCACGTCAAATTGCTCTCTATGTGGACTCAAATGTGGAAGACTGCATCATTCTGTAGGCAGAGATGTAAGCACAGAGAGTGAATTGAGTGCTATCAGTACATAACGCTGAACTTTATAAGCCTTGAGTATAGATCAAACATATTCAGGTTGGGTTTTTTTTTTTTGTAAAATCCTCACATTCTTGGAACAGATCCTTCAATCTAAAAAGTGACATAAACACAATGTTTGATGTTTCTGTGACTAAGAAGTGCTCGCCTGAGGTGTCCTTCAACAGAGTTGGGACTAAAACAACAACAATGCGGCAGTGGAATCATATTAATAAATTAAACAAGCTTTCCACATGGATTTAAGAAACATATTTATAAAAGCTATGTGTGGACTGAAGGAAAGATATCTGGTGCCCTCTTAGATAAAAAAAAATCTTGGTAATTCAAGCAGCACATATTGACCTTGTTACACAATATTTGTATGTCAGAGTGCCTCTGCATCTCTCCATTCTACAAAAATAACCACGTGTGGCTAGAATTTCAACCTCGCTGAAGAGCTATTCCCTGTCTATATGAAAAAAACAGGTTGTTGAAAATCACTGATCTTTTTCTTTTCTTTTTTAACTTTTAGTTGTTGTTTTTTAGAGATTCAGCACTGAATTCAAGTGCTGTGACGGTCTACTTCATCATATAAAACACAGGTCTCCTTCACTCCTCAGTAAAGACTTAAAAGAGGGCAAATCTTGCTGTAGTGATGGCCCTTTAATTCTTACCCAGTGCTTGCAACTTACACACCACACAAGTAAAGCAACCACACAGTCCCATGGCAGTCTTTCTGGTCTACTGTACAGCAGCTCTTTTTTCAGTCCAGTTGCTTCCCACTTGTCTCTCCAGATTTCAAGGTATTGCAAGTTACCTTTCATTCAGCAATCTTTCAGTGACAGCACATTAATCTGTAGCTTTAAAAAAAATTTAAAATATCTATTATCTATTATAATGTCTGCAGAAAATAGTGTGCAGAAGAGGCACAGCAAATCATTTGAATAATTTCAAAATCTTACCTATGCTTGATATATTCAGTGTAATGTATTGTTAATAATATGCATTTCAAACCACATTCATGACCAGATGACATTTTTTATAGAAAGACTATCTCAAAGTTTTACATTGGGTTATTTAAATAGAACACTTGATAACACATTTAATAAGATCAACGTACGATGAGAGACTCATTTTTTCATGATGCGGATCAAATTATTTTCAGTAGGAGCAACAATGGAACAGTGGTACACAATAAAATGAAATACAAATTATTTTTTCAAAGTTTGTTGATTGTAAAGTGATACAAATTAAGACATAAATATTATTCTACTGAAGGTGAATCCCAACATTACAGTTTTAAGTTGTCTGAAAGTATCTCATTCGGTTTGCCATTTTAAATTTGCAAGGTGCTGTTACATCAAAAGCCCAGCTGAGAGTAGGATTATCCGACCTCCCCCGTCTTTATTTCCACCCAACTTCAAATCACGCTGTGTTTGCTGAATCGCAGAGCACGAATGACCAAACTCATTTGCTCTTGTATTTTTGCTTTGCTATTAACAAAAAATTCTCATCAGCAATCATACAGTTCACTTAAGAGAGAAATAAGCTAAGATTGCTGTACCAGCACTTAAATGTTTAATTTCCTGAAGAGGGAATTCAACCTTTTATGATCTTCTCTTTGTGTTTGGAAAGTTTGAAATACTGAGTTTCCATTCTTTTTTTTTTATAAATCAGCAGGGTGACAGTGGATCTGCATTACAAAAACAAACTTATGGACATCAGTTTGTTCATAAGCAACATTTCATTACATTAGCTGCTGAAAACAAAAACAAAATGAAGAGGAATGTTTAAGGTTCATTGATCCTATATGTGACAAAATAAATCTGACATTATCTTTTAACTCTTCTTTAATCCACACCAGCTGGCCACTGTGTTACTTTCACATTCCTGGAATATGTAAGGTGAAATGTTTTAACAAAATGGTACAGTTAAACACATGACTTTCTCAAAGATTCTGACTAAAAGAGAAAAATACTAACTGTCTGTGGTTGATCTATAAATGATTAGTTTGGTTTATAGCAGTGCGAGCTTTTTATTGGTGTCAGAGTGAACTCTCAGGCTTGGAACTGTATACTCTCTTATAGGATATAACACACCTCAGGGATAAACTTACGTTTGCATGGGCACACAAATCTGCACTGCTGATTTCAAACAAGTCACACACTGCAGAGGAAAGGGGCGTAGTGGGCTGCTATGAACGGAGGTGTAAAAGGCTGAGAAAAGAGCTGTGGTACAGTAATCCTTAAGTATAATGAGGTCTTGATGAACTTTTATTAAGACCTCTGGAAAATGTGTCAACTTGTGAATTAAGGGCATAATATGGCTCTATTAGTTTTCCTGAGTTTTTTTTAAAATTTCCTGTCATTACTGGTAGTAGACATCACTGAGTCCTCATCCAATTTGTCAGGTTGTAGCCAAGAGGTCAAGCAGGAGCAGCGAGAAAAACATTGTTTGCTGCATTACTCTGACATTGACAAGTCCAGCATCCCCCAAACAGGAAATGATGAAGCATATAAACCGAACATGCTCGTATTCAACACCTCTGGATAACAAGTTCACAGCTCAGCTCACAAAACATGTGAAGCGCCGACCAGCTTTAATCAAAGTCTCCTTTATGCTCTGTCTGAGGACATAGCTGTGTCTTTTATCAGTTAGTTCTTCTACGATGTGCAGAGAAATATTTATGTGACGTCACGCATGTGTGCGTCAAACCTTTGATGCCGAGAAGCCTGCAGTGAATATCAATGAGTCCACCGCATGCAAACTGTGCCTGAAAAGCCAGAGCGTTACAGTTACGGTGATAATTTTCTCCTCTTACTGCAGCTGTCCTTACTTTGGAAACTGAAGAGTTTATTAGCAGCTTAACATGTAATCATTCAGCGCTGATCCAACAAAGGTTTTTTTTTTTCTTTTTTTCAATTGCTCTTGTGTGATCAGACAGTTTTCAGCAAGTGTCATGTCTGCAGAATTGTACTGGATGCAGCAAATAGCTTTTTCTGTTGTCACTTCTGAATTGCAGCCTATGCAAACATATTTGAGCTGTTACCCTGTGCAGTCTCTTTGTGCGGTCTCACATCACACCCAGTGTGGTACAGCATTAAAACATCAATTGTTCCCGACCAAAACCAAACTCTCTGACAAGACATGACAGGAACATCGATGACAGCAAGTGCAGCTGGAGAAATAATTGCAAAAAAACTCAAGCTCCGTGAGTCTGTAATTCCACACTGTAAGATTGAGAGGCAGAAAGTAATTTGGTTATTTAGTAAACCTGTAATAAATCACAGCACTGGACGATAGAAATCTTAATCACATAGTGACACCAAATGAAGCATCGACCATATCACCAAAGTCAGTACAAAACTTCAGGACAATCAATCCAGTAGGGATAGGATTTATCAGACTAGTGGAAAGGTAATGTTTAAAATATGGATCTAGGTGTTTATCTTACCACACAGTGTATTGGACATTTCTGTGAATAAATGCATACTTAATGAAGAAATGCCTCAAATCATGAAACTTACTTCAAGAAAAAAAAAACACTCAAAGATCCTGTATGTAGCATATAGGGACATCTATCAATATAAACTACAAATTACAGTCAAATGAACAACCCCCATATCGCCCATAAAAGCAGCCACCATGAAAAGTGCTGTTTATATCAACATATCTTAGTGTGGAATTTAAAGGTGATCATTAGAAAAGGCTGATGGAAAGTGCCGTATTGGTTGGAAGCTTAATGAGTTGGGTTTGGGGCAGATGGAAACGTCTACATAGTGCATGACTCTTCAGAGGAGCATCAGCTCTTTCTGCTTCAAAAGACTAAACATGGCCAAAATTCAATAACATGCAGGAATAATCAGAAAACAGAGCACTTTGGGAGGCACCCTCTCTGTCTTTAAGTTGAGGATCAAAGTGTTCCTCTTGATAGGCTGAAGTCTGCAACTGACTGGAAGGTGACATGGTGATATCCTTTTGCTAAAAGTAATCAACTGTCTCAGGTTAATAGTTTTGGTTGAAAATAGGAACAAAATTGTCCAGTTATGCATAACTCAGAACAATATGTATCAATACTTATTGGCATTGAATAGTTAATTCAGTTTAAGAAGAACATACAGTCAACATATGAATTGTTTATGGTATTATGCTACTTCATGTGTTAAGAATGAATTGCTCTCACATTGTGCTTTCCCCTCAGGCAGCAGACACACATACATGCATATTCAATAGTTCACAAGTTATGTTTTGGAGATGACACGAACAAATCAAAGGCAAAATGAATCTTATGCACGTTCCATCAACTTTTTGTCGCCAGCCTCAGGACTGCTGTCAAGCTTGATAATGACCACTTATCAAATTTGTCTGTTTAGAAAAATCACTTTACTTGCCACGCTAACAGAAAATCTGATTGTAGCTGCCACAGATGCAATCTTGCTGTAGAAAACACAAACGCATTTTAAAGACCACTGAATCAACAGAATAATGTTCATCTGCCAAACGAGTCGTCAGTAGCAGACGGAGATAAGAGCCATCCTCAGATGGAGAAATGTTATTTGTTTTATTACCTGATAGCTGGGCCGTGATCGTTGAAGGAACTCAATGATGGTTTTATTGCACACGGAATAGCGTCCCAGAGATTTTTCCAGCTGTTACCATCATGTTGATATACTGTCAGTAGTAATGGATGATGGCTGCCTCCATTTATTTTCACATAATAGCATCAGATTTGCCCAGACTTTCTTTAAAACATTGGTCAATAAAATTACATTTAAGCTTTTATTATCTGAACATAAAAGGCATGTTTATACCACACAAATTGGAAGAGTTTTAATCATTTGCTGGAACCAAAAAAGACTAATTAAAAAAAAAAGTAGAAGAAGAAAAAAAGCCAATCTGGTCATTTTTCAAAAATATTCAAAAGTGATGTTGAGGTCTTTAATGATTTCACATAAGACAGCAACAAGCTGTCATTGTTGAAAACCAGAGTACTACATTAGGAGATTATACAGTACATCCCTCCTTACACTCACCCTCCCCCCCAGTCTACATCTCCTCCTGTTCTGGATTCGCTGCTGTTTATCTACAAATAAGCAGGGGCAGTTGCTTACATTAGAAAAGCTCCAGGATTTCATCCTCAGATGAAGCTTGTTTATCATTCACACATTGCTGCTTTGCTAACTCTCACTCTGTAACTAACTAAAAAAAAACAGCAAAAGACGGATTTCTTTTATCCAAACGTTGCAGAACATAAGGAAGGCTAACACATCACATACACACCATGTCCATCTTCCCATCAGTATATGGCTGCCTAATCTACCTTTGATGTTTGATGCTTGAGAAGGTCAATTGATTTGTTTATTTATACATCTTGTTGTTGTTTTCCACCAATTTTTCATAACTGCTAAACAAACGCTATCTTTCACTATCAGGCTGCACAAAACCCCAGGTACAAGATGCCTGTGTCTGATTAGTGAGATAACAGAGAGTCCTGTGTTTGTCAGGTACATGCTGAGTCATGAACTATTTTCCATCTAAAGGAACGACTGGTATAAAAATGATTTTGAAGCGTACGCAGATTGAATTAATGTAGTTTCTCAAAGGTTGCCAAGGTTGTTACACAAAATGCACTGTGCAGAGGTGTCTAAATAATTATAAGCCCTGTGATCTAATTACACGTGATTTCACACATCAGATGAACAGAAACCAGGTAAACAAAAGATACAAAAATATATGATTATTGTCAAATTAAATGATCCAATATGACATAAATGTCAGTGTCAAAAGAGTTTGCTTTCAGAATGAAGAAAAACATTCAAAAGTGGAACACTGACAATAGAGTATTTTCTCTCTTGATTTAATGAATTTTGGTAGAAATATGTGAACGTTTGGACATCAACTCTATTTAGGGTTACAAAAAAGTGCAGATGTTGAAGTATTCAAAGGCAACATGTAATCATACACTGGTAGAATTCTGCACTGACAACAACAACGTAAATATTAAAAAATACCTGAGCAAATTAGGATAATATTGAGATAAATATTGTTGAATCAGGAATCAGGAAATGAAATAGGATTTAATTAAAGAGCATAGATACTGTGACTGTGCTCCTTCAATAAGAAAACCAATATTATGTGAGACAATGAAAACTGGATAACAATCTATAATGTATTGAGCCATCATGTTCACAAACATTCATACTTGCCTCCCAAATAAGAGTATAGATCTGCTCAATCTGACTTCCTTTTCTGTATTCATTTATGAGGTTGAATGGATGCATAATTATATGGTCTACTTTTACACGAAGATATTTAGATCTCACCTCACAGCAAGGGGGTTCCTGGTTCAAATCCTTCAAATTCAAACCCTTTCTGTGTGGAGTTTGCATGTTTTCCCCATGCATGCGTCACTCCAGCTTCCTCCCACCGTTCATGACATGCATGTTAGGTCAGTTGGTGACTCTAAACTGACCCTAGAAGTGAGTGTGAGCGTGGATAGTTGTTTGTCTCATTTGTCTCTGTGTGGCCCTGTGATGGATTGGTGACTTGTCCAGGGTGTACCCTGCTTCTTTACCCAATGACAGCTGGAATAGGCTCCAGCACAGATCATAAAAAAGCTAATTTTCCAAGTTCTTAAATAAATCATGCAATAAATCAAGTTCATTAAAGCTCTCAGTCATAAACTTCTTGGTGAGCTGAGTCATAATGATCATCAACAAAAAAAGAAGCAAAAAGATTGCCAACTTTCCCCATTTCACTCTAGTTTTTGTATCTTTTCAGCGCACTGTTAATGTACATATTTTGCATGGCTCTATATTCTGACAATAGTCCATCCATGAATCATTAACTTGGCAGCAATGACTCTGGATGTTGGCAACATCACTTCTGTCAAATGGAGGCTTCAGTATGGGCACAGAAAGGCAAATGTGCTTTTTGGCTGCTGTTGTGGCCTCCCATGTGTCACAGACTTGACAACTCTCTTTCATCCTCTCCGTTTAATGTCATTTTTGCTCACCCACCTCCTCCTATTTATCATATCTTGAAAAAGAATATGAGATTAAACAAAGAACTATGCGTTTGTTGGATTAATGGGTTGACCACTTTTGGAGAGAGTAACAACATACCATACATGACACAACACTATGATAAAACTCCACCTGAGTACATTGATGTACAGACTGTGGAGCAGGCTTTGGATCAGCCTTTTTTTCATGTATCACAACAACCTATTTTATTCACCATGGTTTTCCCTGGTGGCTTGCTGTTGGTGTACATTTTATAATGTGTTTTTATGGTCTTTTCCTTTTGTTTTCAGAGCTTGGTAAAATTTCGCCATGCGCCATGTGACAGCATCACTTCTGTTTGCCTCTCCATCAATTGCTTAACAGAAGAGTGGCCACAGAAAATTAAATGGGCCTCAAAGACGATTTTAGCCCTGCTTCCAGCTTTACTGTTTTCCATTACTGGTAAGACTTTATGAAAATTGTATATCTTTACAACTTGAGTGTTATGAAAAGTAATTCATGAAACGTGCTTGCTTGTGGAAGGACAAGAAACAAAAGTCTTGGAGGTTAGTGACTTTATGAAACCAGAGATTCTGCTTCTATCATAACTTTTACAATTAATCATGCCACTCTCTTACTTGCACTCACTGCAAATACCACCCTCATTTAGCAGGTTGTTTGGTATCTTAATAATTATCTGGTTAACAAATATTTTAGTGAATAGTTTATTTGATTAATGCTTTCTGAGATGAGACCATCACATTTTTCATTAAATTTGTAATTAGGTAATATGTGATGGATGCTGCCAACACGCTTTTTTTTTTCTTTCCAAATTAGCTGCCTTAAATTCTGCACTAATACATCAAAGCAAACTGGCAAAACCTTGTAAGGTTTCAAACTGACTGGAGGAATATGGAAAGTAATTTTAACATTATTACACTGTATGCTTGAATTAATCTTATCAAAACAATGTCTGACCCAAACAAACAGGAAGATAAATGATAGATATTTAGAATGAATGTGTAAGGAATGGGAAACAGAATAAAAAGTGAGAAATGGAGCTGCCTACCAGTCACCAATGACTGTGCGTTGATGTACTAACCCTAATTATCAAACAGCCCATTTAGCCTGACAAAATGATTCACAGCCACCGGAAAAAATATCTGCCGTATCCCCAGGGAAACTCATTATCACACATTCACAAGTCTAACACAATGTCAGAAGATGATACCATAAAAAGTGGAAAACGTTCTTTTACTTTCCTTGTTTCTGTTTGACAGTCCTCAAAATTCTCATGCATTCTTATCCAATTATTCCACTGAACGAATCAAATGAGTAAAATGCTTTGATTATCACATCAATTTATTGATTTGAAGAACTTGCTGAGGGGCAACATACAGAAGGGTTAATTATGTTGCTCATTGACAATTTGACTTGTAACCTGGGGGAGCTGAGATTAAACCAGCAATCTTCCTCTTGAAGGAGTCACTAGAGTATGGTTTGTAATTGTAAAAGTGAGAAAATGTTTAGCTTTCCTTGCTTTTTTCAAATTCCAATACTTTTACCTTGTAGTCATATCTGAAGAATTTGTTAAAAAAAAACATCAGTTCTTATTATCATTGCCCAAAGAAAATGAAAAGATGAAAAGAGACTTTTTTTCATTGTTCTTTTTCTGTGTGTGGACATTAAAAGGATGTTGTGTGAGCACAGCTTTACATTCTAAAATGCTTGGAAAGTGTTACAAAGCTATACCTATTAACACAACTTGTTTGAAAATAGTTTTGTGGTGCTTTTACAAGCCAATTATGTTTAGTTTGTCATTAAATCCTGATTTAAAAGAGAAAAGAATATACATGTGGTGTTATACAATTAGTTTTTAAGTGTTCTCACAGCTTAGTACAATTATAACATCAGCTTTGGTAGCACACCTTTTATCTACCAAAACTTCCATTCCTTTATCACTATTTTATCAGGGTAAAACCAAATGTAAAGAAAATGTTAAAGTTTATTTGGCTAAAATGTTCAAATCTGGTGGAGAAAGAGGGGAGATGAAAAAAAAGAAAGGGAGAGATAAGCTGAATCTTACCAGGAGCAAGATGCTGAATGTAAGATCTGATAGCACGTAACCCGGTATTTTACCAAAATCCGATTGCCTTTAATTTCATTTAGTAATTTTTGAAAACTATGGTAGTTTTTTTTAGGACAATTTACCAAAGTGAACTAATTTTGATGTGTTTTTATATTATAGACATATGCAATATTGTATATTGCCAGGAAAGATGCAATAACTTGCAGTGGACATATGTTTAGCATTTGGTTATAAAGAGCAGAAATGTACTGACATATGCTTTTAGAGGCTGATCCTACAGTTTGATAAGAACAAACAAGCAGACTCGTGACATTAACTTAACATTCTCTGTAGGAAAACAGATGTTAAAAAGGTGCTTCTTTGGAGAGATTATTTATTCATTTTCCCCAATAAATGAACACAATATTTTTCTTTTCATCCACAGTGTACTTTGATTACTTTTCCACCGGTCTAAATATAGTCCACAGCTTTGTGTTCTGGCAGAAGATGCGAAATTGGAATAATCTTGACACGGTCCCTCCAGACAAAATCTGTGGCAGTGATAAGGCGTCAGTCAAACACTGTAAAATGTCAGACACATTGATATGAAGCATGGCGTAGGTGGAGGTCTGTTTGTGCCAGAGAGAGAGTATAATAGATAGAACTTCAGGGATTGATTTTTCAGCTGCTGGAGACACATCACAATGCCGTTTAACACTATAGCTTGGCAAGACTGTCGGAGGGGCAAAAAAAGTGAGGAAACAGGGATGTGTGTTGAGTAGATAAAGACCTAGTGATGATCAAAATTTTCTCCTGTCACACCTTCAGCTGCGCATCTGTCATTTGAATACCATATATCATTTTTTTCATAGTGTTAAAACAAGCACTTTTTATCTCCTAAAGTGGTCAGGACTTCTTTTTTTAGTCTAAAGATACTTCGACAGCAGAGTGAGTATGTTTGAAAAATATTGCTACTGATCTTTTTTTTTTAAATCTGTAAACTGCATGAAAGTGCAGAAAACATATATTTGAAATGAAAATAAAAGCAAACTTGAATCACATCAGTATATGTTGGGACCAACATTTGCTTTTTAAGAATCATTCGCTGTGTTAAATACGCTTACATGCAGGCTTTTAAGGTACTTTGCCGTCATGTTGTTCTAACTCTCTTGGAGAACGTGGCCTTGCTCATACAGAAACACACTTGGAACAACACACCTGGAGGATATGAGACAAAACAGCTTTATTTACATTCTGGCTTTCTATCAAATTACTTTTTAACATTTTTCATAGAAAAAGCATTGTGGAATCATGATTAAAAAAATAAGCTATCTGTGCTTCGTTTCAACACCTCTGGCGCTTAATGGCAGCTTGAATTATTCGAGGCATATACTTCACAAATGAAAAACAATATTCTTCAATTATCATGCCCCAACTTTCTTGTATGGCTGCTGAGATTAGCTTTGTGGGATTGAGCTCTGAATCATTTTTTCAATTTCCACCATAAACTTTCAATCATCACGTCAAGACTCACATTGTTTGCTGGACAAGGTCATTGACTTGATGTGTCATTCCTAAAGGAAAATAATCCTTTCAACTGATGATATGAGAAAAGTGTCTTTTCTTTTTAATGTGCAGCTATGCTTTTATTGTAAAGGTAATGACTGCAGTCTCCCATTGTTCTTTATCTGACCCTGTATTGTCAGTGATTGATGAAATTTGCTTGTTTTTTACAGGCAATCAGCTTTATATGTTTCACTGGACCTGCACCAAACAACAGTTTCAGCATCATCTCCTTGTCTAATGTAAACTGGCGATTCATTGTTGAGTATCACTTTCATCCAGTCATCTAAAGACCATGACTGCTTCTCTTTAACTTTGATTTCTTCTGTCTACTTTTCTGGATGAAATTTCCATTTACTTCAGCCTATTCCTCACACCTCAGTCACAAAGGTTGTGTTCCTGTTTCTGCCCATTTGTTTTTCAATTCTTTTGTTGCACATGTCCAAGTTTCACATAAAATGATTTTAGTTTCTTTGTCCTTTCTTTGTCTTCCTTTAGTTGAACTGTATGTTTTCCTTTACAACCTTCCCATTCTGTTTGTGCTTGCTGCAAACTTTAGACACAGCTGTGTAGGAAAAACCAACATCTTCTGCCAAACTGAGTTGAATTACTGTGTTGAAGGAGTTTTATAATTCGTTCCATTGTTTCCTCTGACAGCTCTCTTGTTGGGGCCACATTTCCTGTCAATCAGTGGGGTGCAATAGCTCGTAAAGTTCTGCAGGCACTCTAAGGACAGACTTAGACTTGTACAGGCATTTGTTTTAAAAATGGAAAATTGGTCTTTTTTTCCATCATGATTAAGAAATTCCATTTACTAAAAAAGATTTCTAAAGACTACAACAAAGTCATAATGTTCAACTGTTAAATGAACAAAAGGCTGAATGAACCAATTGGTGGCTTCATCATTTTTGCCAGGGGTTTGTACGTAGAATCAAGCAGAATCAGTTACTTTGTTATCCATCCATCTGCTGCAGGACTGCAATTGTTGTTTTTGATTACTCTGGCTGCAGGAAAGGGGTCATTGGCAGGTGGAAAAATGAACTGGGGACTGAGTACATCTTACTGACAGTGTGTGATAGGTAAGAGTCCAAACATTTGTCCATCATTGAACAGTACTGTATATTCAGAGAATAATGCCAATAAACCATTTGAGAGACGTACTAATAGCAAGTCATTGAGTGTGAAAAAGGGGATTTTGGATTCCACAACTGTCACAGGTGTTTTTGTTTTCATTTGGACCAAACATTGTTCAACATATTTAACAAAAAGAAAAAGACAGTCAGCTTTGTGACTTTCCTTTGAGACCCTGAAAAGCCTCCTCATAGTTATAATGAAAAACAAAATGCCTTGTCTCTCAGGCCCGTCTTAAATGACTCTTTCATGTTGGGGTATATTCAATGTCTGCTGGACAACGTTCAAGTGCTCTCACCATCCTTTAGAGGTTTGGCCATCTGTCTATCCTCTTTCCTCCATCGGGCTCCTGAGAGCTTTCTTGTCGAATGTTCCATTTCTTTGCGGAAATTGTTATTCTTGTCTTTCCAGCTCAAACCTTTTCCTCCAGCAGCCTGCATTTTGAAGGTTTACCTTTTCCCCACTCTTTTTTTTTTAACGTGCCACCTTTTTTTCAGCTTTTGAGCTCCCAGGCAACCTGATTGGCACCAAAGGACATCATGCACTCATCCTTGTTTTTTCATGTTACATTAAGTGATTCAGAAGAGCGCATCTTCCCCAACCAAATGCCCTATTTCACAATTTCAAAGACTGATCTGGATTCACACCACAATTCTTCTGTGCCTCACGTTTTCTGCTGTCGTGTATTATTTTGCAGATAAACAGGCAGCTTTTAAAAAAAAAAGATTCAGGGTTTAATGACACTATGGGAGAAATTAGTTCTAAAGCTATTTAAGTTAAGTTATTTCACCTTTTTTCAGCTTTTCATACAGAGAAATTTGTTTTTGCCTCCTGATTACAATTAATAGACTCTAGAAAATGTGAAATCTAGCATGTACGTCAGTAAACAAAACCTGCTTAAAATTTACAGAGAGCCAAACAACATGCTTAAGTCTTGTAATAGTACTGACGTAATCATATAATTTTCATAAAATCCTACAGAGTCCCCTGTTGACATCAGTTTGGAAAATAATAGAACAAAGATGTGTGGCCATAACACCAATAACCTGTGGCTATGAGCTTTAGAGGCATGAAAATGAGATAATTACGTTGTGGCCAGAAGATCTGTTTTATTCAGGCAACTATGATTGAACGCCATTAGGCTTTTACTGCACACAAAGCAAATATCATCTGATTTATTTAGTGTTTAAACTTGGGATGAATTATAATGATATCCTGCAATGCTGTTGAGCCTAAAGAATGGAATCAGTGCAGAAAAGAAAGATGTTCTCAAGACATTTATTATGCATCTGACTGTAACAAGGTCAGCAGGTCCTTTCAGCTCCTGGTTGATGAGGTCAGTGACTTGCCTGATGTCTTCATATTGTTTGCTTCACAGCCTGCCCACAAATATGGCTGCGAGTTTTATGTTGTGGCCATGAATTACTCTTTAATCTTCTCTGTGCTTTTTTCTTCTTCTTCTTGAGAGTGATAACATTAATGCCTGTCATATTGGCAATTTAAATGCGATTTTTAATCTCTTAATTTTGAATATAGAAGAAGTTCTGGGGTCAGATGTTGACCTGATGTGTATACACACAAACCACAAGTATGGCTTTTTTTCCTGTATAAAGAAGAAATGTGCTGTGAGACTGGGTGTACCATATATGTCCTTTAAATTCCTAAAACTATGTAAGCTTTTATTTATATGGTGAAGTAGAAATGGTGAAAAAAAATGTACAACATTTTACATAAAAAATTCCCTGAGATTGCTCCTTCATTTGACAGATTGTGTCTTGTGCATATAGCATTAAAAGATAACTGGTGTACAACACAAAGATATTGCTCAGTTTTTTTAAGCGCAAGATAATATATTGCTGCTGCCATGTTAGGTTCCCAAGAGCTGCATAAGAAGACAGCAAACATACCATCCCCGCTCTTTATATTACTGTGTCCCTCCTCATCATCAGTGATTCCAATCAAAGCTGTAGGAGCAAATATGCAGGCTATGGGTTTGTCCGTTACACATAAACTGTGATTGTCAGTTGTCCTTCAATAGCTTTACAGAGTTGATCAGTTCTGTTACTTTTTCCATTAGGAGGATTTTATTTTCATTAGCCCAAAACTAAGACCACCATATAAAGCAGATTACATTTTCTCCACTACACTATTGTGTTAGTTAAAGTCTCTGCTATAGTCTATCGGGCCTGGCCTGGAATTTTACAATGCAGTCATTCATTTACTATAAAAGTTTTACTTGCAGTGTTCCTTGGTGGCAGGATAGAAATTCTCACTGGAAGTCACTAAATATGAATGGCTTTAAATGTCAAGGTATACCTCTCCTTCTTTAACTCATAGAAATAACATTTTGTTGGATTGAACCATTTCAGCTTTGAAACGTTTGATTGTGTAGATGACTGAGCTGAAGAATGCGATGTAATACAGTGACGTGTGCCTCAACTAAAGGAGTCTGTTAAAAAAAACTTTGGTCTTAAGAAAACTTCACATTGAAGTCTTATTATTCACAGCAGGTTGCTGAATGTGTGTGCTGGTGATCTTTCTGACTTAGGGTCAGCCTCATCACAGATGGCTGCTGTTTTTTTCCTTGTCAGTTCCTTGACCTAAAAAAAAAAAAACTTGACTGTGAAATAACATTAAATAATAAATACATAAATAAAAACAAAGTGAATATATTACATCATGGTCAACTAACTATCTCTATTATGTTAATGACTGAAATAAGAAGATTTAGTCAATTTTTTTTTCTCTCCCTAAAACCATTCTTGCAAATGATATTCACTTCTTTGGTGTTTTGATGAGCCGAAATGATCATGATAAAGATATACAGTTTAATAATTACAGCTATGTTACCCTAACATTTTCTTGTTTGTACTACTGATGTTCCCATTTTTACTGTTGACTCTTTTCATGCGTTTCCAGGTATTACTCAGCTTGCTGGAACTCTGCAAGTAAGATAAATTGCATTTTGAATAGTAACCTTTGTGGTGCATGTGGGTCCTCTTGTTTACCTGGGATTACATTGTGTATGAATCACACCATTTTCAGTCTCATCAAGAATAAAATGCTGAGGGGTTGAGCAGTTGTTGAAATGAGTGCTGCTGCCCCCCCTCTTCTGCCGAACCCTAAGGCATCTTAAAAAGTAATTCATAGCTTTCTCTTTTATTTTAAAATCAATACGATTTAACCGTGTTTTAAAATACCATCAGTTTGTGCTCCAAATACACACAACACATTCAAATAAAAAAAATGTGTTGCAACACAACGGATAAAAGATATTGATGTTTTTTTTTTTTTAAAGGGAGTAGAAGAAATTGAGTGCTTAGATGCCTAAAGACACTTGCTCTGTGAGAGTCCTGACATCATAAAGCTGTTTGAACAGAATATTGACATTCTGAGGAATAACTACACCACCATGCAGCCCTCCAAGCAAACATCCACCCATCCAGTTTATAATCACCAATTAGCACAACATGCATGTTTCTGGACTGTGGGAGGAAGCTGGAGTACCGGTAGAGAACCCAAGCGTGCATGGGGAGAGCATGCAGACTCCTTACAGAAAGGCTTATTGAACTTGCTCCAGACCTGATCCTCCCCACAGAGTGTACTTGTGGAGAATCAATGGCATTGATCATAGCTCTGTTCCCCAGGGCAGGACCTATACACTGCTGGAGTTGCCAAACACACAGCTTAACTTTTAAAGAATTAGCTTTTTTTAAATTTTAGTCAGACTAAATGTGGACAAGGCAGACTGTTATTCAAATGTCAGAGGTGTCAAGATGGAAAATGACTACATCACTCCAGGTTAACTGGCCTATATTGATTCTATAGTCATATTATGTCTCTGGATGCCATATCTATCGAAATCCCTTTCAGGAGCTGCTTCTCGCTGCAAACTTTCAGCTGTGCGCAAATTTTATGGCAAGTATAATTCTAAATATATATTTAGTAACTCATTATTGTTACCAACTATGGTTCAACTCACATGCACATTCAAAATGGCAGATGCTTTAGCCGGAAACTTATCCAGTGGTTTAACATTCGATGTCACCATTTCAACCAATTTCTTAGCTTTTTTTTTTCTTTCAATTTCAACTTCAATTTGATTTAACATATATTCTATATATTCAAGTCTCTTAGTTAATTTCATAAAACAACTGGTTGTGGTTACAGATTTGAATACCTGCCTAAGGTTACAGAAGAGAAAAACCATGTCAAGGTAAGAAAATGCCAGTTAAAGAATAGTACATCGGAAAGCTGGTTAAGGAGAGATACATTGAATTCTAACTGGCCTTAAACTATTCAGTTTAAGGACTAAAAGGGCTAGAGATAGCATAAATTACATAAGTTACCACTAGCCGCATGAAAATTGCAGCACTAGCAGTGGTTCATAATGTGTTATGTATACATTTTTAGATTGATTTAGCAATAGAGTTCCTTGCCAAAGTCCTCCTGTTATCATCAGACCAAACAATCTGACTAAATATCAAGCAAAACACCTTCTAACGTAAAAAGGTCTGATATTGGTTGTTCTCTTTTGCCTGATGGCCAGATCAATTCCAGTTAATGCTTACTATGTGAATTTATGAAAGTGGCTGGTGCAATTAGAATACAGGCAGCATACAATTCAAGAGCAGCTGCTGACTATTATAGAATCTGATATGCCACTACAGCCACAGCATCACACATTTTTGGATCTTGGCATCTACTTGTTGTTTCACAAATTGGAGCACTTGAATTTAATTCCATTTCTGTTTCACCACTGAAAATGTTGTTTAGCATGAGGTGTAGTATTCTACACTCTTTTGTAATTTCACTTTCGTCTTACCTTCAGGCATTATGTGGTGAGAGTACAGTTACTTTAAGGATAAATTTCTTGATGTTGTCTGTGGGATACCGGTTAACTACATTAGAGCCCCACACTATGAAGGGAAAATTATATTAAATCAAAAATCAAATAACAGTGGAGGTTTGGGGGATGTCAGAGCTTGTAAAGAAGTTAACATTCATCCATGCAGTCATTTGAGAGAGAGAGATCAGATTTATTGTCATGTACAGGAAAATACACAAAATTTCTCCTCTGCATGTAACCTATCCAGCATCTGCTGAACACACACATGCACAGGGTCACACACTCATGGAAACAGATGCCATACACTGGAGCGGTGGGCAGCCATTCACAGCACCCAGGGAGCAGGGGGGGGCCTTGCTCAAGGGCACCTCAGCCATGGCAAGGAGGTGGACTGACACCCCTCCAGCTGTCAGTTTCACCAATCTTTTGAGTGGTGAGAGTGGGAATCAAACCACCAACCTCTGGTTTTTGTACGACTGACCCTAACCACTGAGCCACAGCTGCCAAACATGTTCTCTGACCAGGAATCCAACCCGCGCCACGGCAGTGAGAGTGCCGAATTCTAACCACTAGACCACCAGGGATGGTGGTGTGAATACCACACCACACTGCTCAATTTATGAAGCCACCTCACACCATCAGTTATTCAGTTAAGTGACCTATTTCCTGATTCCTAACCATCACTCAGCTTACTGAGATAAGGAGTCCTTCCTAACTAAAGGACATTGATTGTCCAAAGTGAGAAGAAATTTCATCCATTGTCCCTTGGCAACACATTGAAATAAAATCCACTTTTAGTTGCTGGGGGCAGAAAAATTACAGCTAGATTGATTTTCCGTCATGTGCTCCTCAGATGTTGTCTGTCAAATTCATGATCTGTTTTTGCGCTTTTAAGATGCTTTTAATGTGAAAACAAAGAACACGGGTTTTGTTAAAAGCATGCAACATGTTTAGGGCAGAAACGTAAAATGTTGCTTTACTTCCTTTATCCTTAAAGTTACTGGTTGTAAATATCTGCTGGACAGTAACTCATGGTGACAACTTGATCAGAGAAGCTTTGACAACATTGACAACCTATGAATATTTAGAGGTTTGTCTGTCTGTCTGATAGTAGATTTAGCTATTTTCCTATTGCTCTGTGTGTGTTGTTTTTTTTTTAATGCAATGACAGATTTCAGTACTCTCTATGGATTTTCTGTGATTGAGGTCGGGATTAATAGGTCACAACAGTTTTTCAGTCATTCCTCTCAGTCATTAATGTGTATGTTTTAGGTCATTTTCATGCTGAAAGACCCAACACCTTTACCCGAAACCTAGTTTTCTGACACTGGCTAATACTCTCTGTTAAGTGTCTTGGCAGTATCCTTGTTTCATTGATCCTTTGATAAATGCAGTGCCCTGAGTAATGGCGGCTAGAAAAAGAAGTCTCAAAGCATAAACAGAACATCATAGCTTACGAGAGTCAGGATGTTGTTTCTTTTATCATGGGATTCATTTAACCACCTTCATACAAACTGATGCGCTTTGCTTTGGTTTCCTACTTCTACAGAACATTCTCCTAAAAAGATGACAGCTTTTACAGAACATTTTTGTGAACATAAATTTAGCCTTTTTTGTGCCTGTTAGCTGTGTCTGCCTTGGCTTTCATCAGCGTACTTTACTTGGTTGGTTACTATTACTGATAACTGCAAACTATTGGAACAGAATTTCTACCATTGCCTTTGGAGTTGTATTGCTTTATGGTCACTGTATTTCTGATGCTAATCACAAAACTAAGAAAACTCTTTTTGAAAATTCTTGTTCTTTCTTCCCAATTATGAGATAGAATCTGAAAATGAAACAGATCCTTTTTAAGCTGCGAAAAATATATTTGTTCTGTTTGAAAAAGTAATTACGGCTGATATTTGATTTCAAGGGTGACAGAAGTTATGTTTAGTACATATTTTGCGTTTGTCATATTTCAACATCTTCCTAACATGAACGCTTTTTTAAAATGTATAGCTTTGTATTACTTGTATTACTTTTTCATTCTAAAAATTACTTGTTGACTTGTTTGGACAACCGGAGAAAGTCAGTGGAGAATGTGCTGACTGATAGTGGTTCAAACAACCTTTGGTGAAAATGAAGATTGACTAGTACCAGCCAGTGCCAGAATTACAGAACAAAACTACATTTGCATGGATTTTCAGCTGCCACAAACACTGTTAAGCCACATTAATTTGATTCTTTCTCTCAAATCTGAACTAGGATTGTTTGCTTGTATGATTTGTTTTTGCATGGATGCAGCAGAGTCTTGAACTGTCATTAAGATAATGTGTATTATCTCTTTTCAGTATTTGAGCAGTCGGAGTATTAGCATTGACTGCTTATTAACATTTATTGCTTATTAACCAAGACAGAAACCGAGTCTTGTTTGTTGACAGAATATATATATGTGTATGCCTCTGGGTCCTTCTGAGTATCTATAATTAAAATGATGGACTCCTTCACCCCTCTGTGGTTGTAAAACAGAGGCATTTAGAAGACAATTAGGATGAGTGTGAGATGTGGAATATGGGCTGGCCACACTGAATCACAACAGACTTTTAGCCATCATTGAAGCTTTGGCTTAGTCTGCACACGTGTAAACATTTAATTGACCAACAGAACCATTACGAAGGTCTCAAAAGATTTGACACTGTTTCAGTGTATTACCCACCACCTCCCCAGTTATATTATGATTGTTAACATAACGACTGTTTGTGTTCATGCAAGAAGGAAACACAATTTAAAAAGCGGTCTCAAGTCTTCTGTATGGATTTATTAAAACAAATCTTGAGAGCATAACTGCATCTCTATTAAAATTCTTGTTGTATATCATTGTTTACATGATCAAAGTGAGATTATTAAAGAGACTTATATGCACAAAGGTACATTTATCACCTGTTCACTATCACCATACCATATTTTGTTACTATTATTTGTTTTTTGTTAAGGGTGCACATGCAACAGGTAACAGTGAGGACCCATAAATTCTGCCACACACAGGAGAGAAAACAGATTTATTTGCACAGAGGTTTGATGATCAGTGGTGGGTAGAGAGCTTCGGGGTTGCAGAATCCAGGAGCAGCGTCAAAAGCAAGCAATGGTCAAAACACAGGTAGGCAGATGTCAGGTGCTTAACACAAGGGGGCAAGAGAAGTCCGTCGTGGGAAAGGCAAGAAGAACAATCCGGGGATGGGAACCTGGTCGGCAACTGGGATAACCGTAGACAGAATGCTGGATTTCAATTCGGCACATGGCTGATGGTAATCTGGCAGGGAAGCAGAGACTGGAGAGAGCTTAAGTAGAGTTATGAACAGGTGAAAACTGGGAAGCAATTAGGCAATACCCAGGTGGGCTGGATAAGGCTGATTGGTGAGTGCAGATATGGCATAGCAGAGAGGTGAACCATGACAGCACAGGTAAATGATGAGGGAAAATTCATATTTACTCCACTCAATTGCTCTCCTTCAAAACGATCGAAAGGGCATGAGCCACGGTGCATGGTACATGTAGCATGCTGGGAGACATTGCCTCTATAGTTTCAGTCAATGATACCACATGATACCATCTGCCACTGAGCCTCTCAGGTCACCCTACAACTGAAACGCAACCCCATTCACATAAATGCACGGGATGTCAGTGTCTCTATTAATCACAATGCCTCCCTCTGCTGCAGGATATATAGCCAGTGTGTGCTACTATAAAACATGATTAAAGCACATTTGTGAGAAGTGGCCATGATATACCGCTTCTGTCCTATAGTCTAAAATTAAATTTATTTCAATTTGGAGAGATTTTTAAGAATAAAAATCACACTATCGGTGAGGAGCTAAACTGATTTTGTGAGAGATTATGGAGATGTGGTTCTCCATAAGGACTTTTTTTGGACTATCACTGTTCCTCAAACTCTATTGAGACTCATTATGATAGTGATTGCATTATAACAACAAATAAATAATCTCAGAGGTTCATTCATATTATCAAGGACAATTTTGCCTTTAGATTTTTCCCAATTTGGGTGCTTATTGCCTTCTGTGCTACTTATTGAATGTGTGCATAGGACCAGCAGGAAAAAGACTAATACTGAGGCTGAATTTACATGACTTTATTCATTTTTTGTTTTCTCATAACGACTGCTTGTTTTGTGGCCTTCAGCCACTTGTTTATACTTAATTAAATATACAACACATAGTGGAAGTCTTTGGCAAACTCAAAGCTGTATCCTCAGACAAAAACAAAATCATTAGAGGAAAGTGAATACAGAAGTCAATGAGAAGTCAAGTCAGTATAACTGATGAGCCTCTTTGTGAACTTCTGTAGGAGCCACTATTGTTGACTATTGTTACTCTTGGCAGAGTAGGATGCTGACTGGTCAGAACAAATGTGGAGAAAAGCACATAACACTTAAAGCACGACAGAATATCTAATCATGACCTTGTGAATCTTGCTAGAATCCAGCTGCCTCACAAGGTTAATAGTTTTGACTAAGTAAGGTAAATTAAGCTTTAAACTACCACAAGGTTATTTGGAATACTTTTTGGAGTACAAGGAGAACTATACGATTACTGGAACGTGAGATAAAGCTGTCCGATCAGTCTCTGACGTTATGGTCCAATAAACATGGCAACATGATTTTTTTCCCCGTATTTGGTGTAAGTTTAAGGAAGTAGAAGTCCCTATCTAAATGAAAATCGTCTTCAGGCTGTCGTCCCTGCTCTTGCGCCCAACTCTGGCAGCAACTGAGTGAGGTCTTCTTTAGTGGTTGGGTCAGTCAGATTTTATCACAACCTACATCTGTGAGCCAACCATATTGGTTTAGAAAAATGAGAAAAAGAACCCACCTTGATCCTCACCTGCTCTTTATTATCACTGTCATATTGGTGTGACCCAGACTTCACTCATGTGGCCTTTCACTAAGCTAACCAACAGTCCTCTTCCATACCATGAGCAGCACACCCAGGTCTTATGTCATTGCCATCCATCTCTTTTTCTCAACTTTTGGGCATATGCTAGCTCTGCATCCAATCTAATTCTTAAAAAATAAAAAATAAATTCAGTGCTAATCTCTCACAAAATCAGTTAAGCTACACACCTATATTGTGATTTTTTCTTAAAAATCTCTCCAAATTGAAATAAATTTAATTTTAAACTATAGGACAGAAGCGGTATATCATGGCCACTTCTCGCAAATGTGTTTTAATCATGTTTTAGAGTAGCACACACTGGCTATATATCCTGCAGCAGAGGGAGGCATCGTGATTAATAGAGACGCTGACATGAAAAATACTGACAGATGTGTTTATCCACTTTGTCACGGCTGATAGATGGTTCATCTGTCACATGCTTGTAGTTACCATTGATGGTCATTTAAACAAATACATCTTATTTTGAATTTTCCCCACAAACACTCTGCCCAAGGGACGTTAAGTGAACATTGTAAGCAATGCATTATGTCCACAACGAATGAGCTTGGTGAGGACAGACTGCTCCATCTTATGGACAGCACAAAATAAATATCACCGAGCTTCTGTTGAGAACCATTTGTCTCACAAATGGTTCAGTGACATCCTTCTAAAAGTTACTTTTAAAGTTACTGACAATGCATGAACCCCATCTCATCAGATGACAAAGACAAACAAAGGGATCTCATCATAAAATACAAATATGTAAATGTACGATTCACACATCTACCATTTCGAATATCAATGGTCTCACTTCTCGTTCGCTTTGAATCTAGTGACACGTTGTCTTGCCCAATTGAATTCTGTGTATGTTGCTTTGTTAACATACACTGATAGCACACGCTCTGCACACTTCTATGTGAGGGAAAAGAATTGGTCCAGTGTTTTACAGCTGCAAAGAAAACAACACTGCTCCACTTGAATCTGAGGTTCAGGTTGGTTCAGTTGGTTTGCAGACAAGTATGAGGCAGACAGGATGAGAATTAGCACCTCCAAGTCTGAGGCCATGGTCCTCAGACTGCGGTGGGCCGGGATATTTTACTAATAAAGGAAAATATCATAGATAGCAATAAGACATTTCACTTTATTATCAAGGTTATATTTAAAAAAAAAAAAAAAGGAAAGAAAAAGGCACAAAATTGAAAAATACGGTTGTCACAGGCTGCTCCCTCCCATCCTCCTCTGTTCATATTCATCCATACAAATCACATTTAGTGCAGCCATATACACATCAAGCGTCACTTTGAAAGGAACTGTGGGACAGATTTATTTCCTTTTTTTTTCCCCATAAAGGATGGTCCAGTGTTCCCTATCCTTATCCATAAAGGAAGCACTTAAGCTCCTTCCCTTAGTATTTGGAGTATTTGACCAACTCATTTCATGGCTGCTATTTAGATTTGTCTGAGTCATTTCACTCGGTTAGGGACCTTTCTAAGCAAAGAGGACTATTCGACCAAACCTTTTATCAATTGCCTGGCGTGGACACACTCTAGCGTGGAGAATGGATTTATTAAGACCGGCCCACTGTTGGGCATTAATGTATCACGTCCATGTGAATCTTGCGTAACTGCTATGTGAGTAGAATTAGTGACATGTGCTCATCCAACGTTGGACTTCTACTGCAAAATATGACCGATTCATACATTAAACTCTATGTTATATTACTTCCATCACTAATGTATAACTATTAAAAAATATTTTTATTTTACTGCACATTGTACAAATACACTACATTACATAGAGACTATACTCAAAAGGTATATGTACAAGTCCTTTCTACAATCAAGGTAATGTATTTTAATAAATGCATATTATCTCATATGATCCTAAGAGCTTGAATACAAGGTAATCCCAATTCTTTTCTTGCCTCTTAAAATTGTTTTACTCTGATCTAAAAGCCTTCTGCAGTTCAAACTACATGGTGGCGAGTTTCAGGCATATAAGCTGTAAACTGTAATGTAGGACGTTTGGCGAGTCGTTAGGGTCATACTAGAGCTTTTGACTGACCCATATCCATATTGTGCGGGGCATTCAGGTCATTGTATTACAGAGAAAATATACCAACATATGTCCTCTGATATGAGTAAGTCGCTTTCCTTCTTCCATCTTATCTCACAATGCTCTTTTAACAACTCTTTACGTTTTACAAAGCTGCATAGTTGAGCATCAGAACAAAAACTGTCAGGAATGAGAATTGCAGGGCAATTTTAATTAAAAAAAAGGTCAGCGGAACAATGAGGAATCTCTGCTGGAACTCTTACATTATCCAATTATGTCTTTATCATTATGACCAAGCTGTCTTGCACTCTTTTTATGTACTTGAATGGAGCCTAGGCTGAAAGATTTTTATCCACTTCACCACATTATCTTGAATGTAGCTCCACAGTTTAAAATAGATTTTTAACAAATTTCCATTGCAGCTTAATCAGTGATCAAAGTTTGTAAATCACAGTTTACTTCATGTGTCCTATGATTATCTGAATAGTAATTGTGGTCCATCCGCAGATGTATACTGTAACAGACTCCAAAGCTCCCTGTAGACACTTCTCCCCCAGCTCTGAATGAGAAAAGTAACTTTCCTTTTTCATGGGATTTTATCTTCTGTTCATGTCAGTTGTAAAGTCCCTTCAGATCAAGTTAACTTTCTTGGTATTAACTTTCTTGATCAGACTTGCAAATGTCTTAATATGTAGATAAGAGACTTAGAAACTGAATAGTGATGAAGATTTGTGTTGAGGTGAAATAAAGAAACGAAAAAAATCATTGATCTGCAGCAAATAATGATAGGGATTTAAGGATCATTCATGATGCCATTTTTGGTCAGATGTTGGTCATTTTTCTTTTTCTCTCCTGGATTCAATAAATTGCTCTTTCTTGGTCCTCTAGCTGCGAAATTATTTTAAAAAAAAAACATAAAGATACTGGACAGTTGATATTACTGAGTATTGAAAATCCTGCACTTTTATTCAAAGTAAGTAATCAAGTGTACATAGTATATTTTACATACTCATGTCTCATGTTCGTTGTACAGATATAGCAGGGTTGACAGAGTTATTTTAATAGATTTCATGTACATTGATAGTAACCAATTTTGAATGTACTGGCAGTTGGCTTCAGAGTTGTGGAGAAGAAAGCTTTCCGATATCCACGTGTACTGTTTACACATTCATAGAAACAACATTATCAGTGTGCAAGTTTCTTTTGTGCTTTTGTTAGTTGGGAAATAGAGTCATGCAGGCCAAGTACTGGACAAAATTAAGCCCATTTATCTCCTTCAGAGACAGGGATTTATGAGAGGCTCTGAATTAGCCTCCTCTAAAACATACAGAATTGGTGGAAGAAATCGAGTTTTTAACTCTCTCACTGTTTTTGCACCAGTAAAAAGTAAACACTCACTTTCTCTTCTGTGTCATTGTTAGATCTCCAAAGGTAAGCAATACAACTAATTTCACCAATAGATTGACCAGAAGCAAATGTAGGAAAGAAAAAAGAAAAAAAAACTCATTGTATGGTTTAGTCTTAATTCTACTTAAAACTATAGATACACTTAATTATATCATTTCAAACCATCTTGTATCTCAGGCCCTGTCCATACGCACTAATTATTTAACATATTCACTACAAAACAGTTGTTTTGTTAAGAAAAACAAATGTTTTCTAAAACTCTGGACAGGGTGAAATATTTTAATCCAGTTTCAGTGTTGTCAAGGTGATGCGGTTGCTGGGGTTTTTTACTTGCCATGTCAGACTGTGAGCCTTGGTTTGACTTCAGAATATGTCCCCATATCTCTATTGTTGCTCAATAAAAATACCTGTGTTTGTGTGGACGTGGCTAAGATATAAATTCTGCTTGATTACAAGATTGTTTTTTCTTCTTTATTTCCAGGAACACTAAAAAACGTTGTTCCCAATCACAATATCTGTGGAGCAAGAAAACCTGTATTCATCTGTCACAGATTTATATATGAAGTTGTTCCACCATGATGCAGTTCTTGCTGGGGAGAGAGGGATAATTATGGACATTTGTTTCATTATTTAAACTGTCGGCTTGGAACCAGTCTGATAATTCAAATTACTTTAGGTGGGTAAAGTAGAAGAAAACAATCAATTTAAAAGGTGGCTGAAAACTAATAATGTGCGTATATGCATATGATCACAGTGAATTTCAGATCACTAAATATACTTGAGTTGCAACTTTGCAAATTATCGACTACGTATGACAATCCATAGGGAAGCAGGAAGACATTACTGAGATCTGTGATCAATAGAAATGAACAAAAGAGAGGGTATTCTACCACAATAAAACACACTCATATGTTCAAAGAGCTGCCACGGGTTAATACAAACTTGAGACGACAGATTGCAATTAAGATCACATTAAACAGCCCCAAGAGACAGAAGAGAAAGAGGGGTGGTTTTAAAAGACATCACCAATCAAAAGGAAACATAGGGACTGGCAAGCAACTTAATATGTTGACAGAACATTATATAAATGCTCTAAAATGGCATTACAACGATTAAAAACTCTCCAATATGTCAGGATCTGATAAAATCATGGAAACATATGAGAGGTTTTCTTTTTAGCCGAATGACTTCACCAGCCGATCATCACAAACCCTCTATACATACCTTAGTGTTGTTTTGGGATTCATCTCACGAGCTTTCGTTGTTATGAATGCAACTTTTGCATATCTTGATGTGAAATTTAATCTTAGGGTCATTACAGCCCCTCAAAAAAAGAAAGGACAGAAATTACTGCATGAGCAGGGTGTTGTTACATCCAACTGCAGAAAGAGATGGGACAGACTAAATCATGGATGGTGGCATTGATAGGTACACCTGCTGCCCATTGGGTAATTAATCTCTTCATTTCTTATGTGGTAGTATGCTCACACACAGGAGGCAAGTAGTTACAAAGACCAATTTAGCAGGACACCGTCTTGCATACCTATATTATAAGAAAAGCATCCTTTGTAAGTGCCGGAAATTGTGTTCACTCTGCAAGCTGCGTAAATCTAAGGAGCACACAGTGTTGTCTCAACAAAAGCTCCAGTGGAAACAAGCAAAGGAGTTTTGAAGAAAGGCTTTGCTTGAAATGGGAGTAGTAGACAAGTCCCCTAGCACTTAGTGTAGCATCATCCTGCTTGTTTTACAAAAAGGATGTGTCTGAACTGTTCTGTGTGGTCTATCAAATGGTGAATGAAGTGCCAGCAATGCCTATCTTATGCCTTGGGTCAATAAGATCCTGGACTGGATACTGCTTGCTTTCTGAACATAACCATCAGCCATTGGCAGATTCCCTTGTTTCCAGTGTCCTCTCCATACCATTTGTACCTGTTTGTGTCAATTCATCTTTGCATTTTCCATGTCCCATCCACTGTCTTGTATCGCAACAATTGGTTGCTGCATCAGTTGCTGCCTGCTTAGATGGTCCAATCATCAGTATATCCAGGGTGATTGCAGTGCTGGAGTCACTAGGGTAGAGGCTGGAGCCTATCCCCAGCTGCCACTGGGCAAGAGGCAGGGTATACCCTGGACAGGCCGCCAGTCCATCCCAGGGCCACACAGAGACAAATGAGACACACAACCATGCACGCTCACACTCATTTCTTGGGTCAATTTAGAGTCACCAAATAAGCTAACGTGCCGGAGGAAGCCGGAGTACCCGTAGAGAACCCATTCATACACAGGGAGAACATGCAAACTCCACACAGAAAGGCCCGGATTCAAACCAGGAATGCTCTTGTTGTGAGGCGACAGTGCTAACCACCACACCACTGTGCAGCCCTTCAGTAAATCAGCCTTTTATAAATAAGAAGCCACTAAATTTCTTGCATTGTCTCAAGATCAAAGTTGCAAAAATATGAACATAGCCAACTGTTCATAGATAAAAGATCAAATAATCTACATCATACATTTTTCAAAGTTAATTTACTGCTGGTTTAGGTTGGATCATAGATGCACCCTAGCCTTTACTTTCACCTGAGAGTCTCCACATAAGATTTTAGTCTACAGATTGTGTCATTTTCTGGTAAGACACAACACAGGTGTGACCTTGGTATTCTAAAGTTGACATTCAGGATTACTTTCACATGATGCAAACACTTTTCTCTCTTTTAAAATGCCAGCATGTCACCAGGTGTCTCCTAAAGCATATATTGACTGGATTTCAATGTAATTACTGTACATTGAAGATATTGCAGACATTTTTTTTTTACGTATTTATCCTGTTTTTTACATCACCTTTACTTCTTACCACTGCTTTATACAAGTTATTTTCAACTATAAAGTGTTTGTTGCATTTAGTCATCAAGATTCGGGGTGCTATCCATGGTGACATTTATTTTTCTTTCAGAGCAGACATGTGCCTGAATGACTGCTAAATGCCATTGCACGGTAGTAAACACAGAAAAAAAACAAGTATTTCCATGTTTTTCAAGGGACCCAATGCTGGTGGCTGGAGATTCATAAATCTCAACTGTAGCATAAAATGTCAGATGTACTTTACATTCTTTGCATCTTATCAGCAAAGACGAAACATTAACCTAAACAAACCAAATAGTGACACTGAAAAAACAGTATTTTTATCGCAAAATGTCTAGATTTTATGGGTTACAGCACAAATTAATGCATTTAAAGTGTAAATTCATACTACTTTGAACAGGCAGTTGCATTCACATATACATCTGACCAAAAATGGCATCTAATTCAATGCACTCTAATCATGATACCCAAATGTTGAACCACTCAACCAACTCATTATACCATTATCATAATTTCTGCCAAAATGTTTGTATGTGTACAGACAGTCCCATTACTGACTCCCACAATTGGCACGAGAATGTGGACACAAGCCCATTTAACCTGGTTAACACATAATTGCCAGTTATCATCATGGATCAGAAAATCACCAATGACCCTAAAGACTCATTGTTGCCCTCATCTTGCATTAGTAACATCCTTTAGCAACCCCAAAACAGTTGGTACGCATAATTATTGCACATCATTACTGCAGCATGTCTTTCTTTTTCGTCAGTGTATATTCTTGTATCCACGTTAAGCTTAGTTTTCCATCCGTCGATGAAATTCTGAGGGGAAAATTGGCCCCCTATTATTCTTGCATTTGGGCTGTTCTGTTGCACTGAATAATTCAGCGGGTGTCACATCTGAACAGCTGCTGTGTTGCTGCCTTTACGCCGTGTTTCTCCCAACATATTCATTACACACAAAAAAATATTTCTTAAGTTGTTTATTGTAACTAAACTTCATTTTCTATCAATATTTTTATAATAACAAATGCCAATGAGGAAACACAGGGACAATTTGAAAGGGATCACGTCCGTAGATTCTCTCCTCAGGTTGTCAGACTTATATACTGAGCTAATTGTTTGTCTAGAAAACCTACAACCTTGTTGTCATGGCATTGTTTTGTCTTTTAAAGCAAACTATGCATTTCCTTTGTCATAACAAAAGGCAGATAAACTGAGCGACTGGCAAGTGTAAATGATGAACATCATGGAATAAAACTGAATGAATCTGGATAATACCAGGCGACCAGAAATTTGATGTAAAATTGAGATCATTGTAACCTCTGGGTCAGAAAATAAACCACCTTCAACACAGATTTAAAAGTTATGCAACAAGAAAAATAGATACCTTTTGATGGACGCTCTTACATAGATTTGCATCAAACTTTAAGGAGCTCCTTATGCTGACGTAATCCACCTATCTAGCAAGATTAATCAAATTTGTCTCACAAGTTTCATGTGTGATTTCCAAACAGTGAGAGTAACAGTCAAATTACTTGGAAAACCTTGTGCTGTGCTTCTACAATCTATAGTCTGAATTAAGTTCAAGTCAAGGAGGACTTGTTGCTTTGTCCATTTGTGAAAATTCCAGATGTGCAACAGTGGTCAGCAAAGACCGTAGCTCAAGTGGTACAACAATGGAAGAGTGGTAGTCATCCTCCATATTTAAGATTGGTGGTTTAATCCCCTGCCTCTCCACATGTCAATATATCCTTGGACAAGACATTGAACCACATAATTACTCCTGATATGCTCATCAGTGCGTGACTGTGGAGGAGAAAAAGAAGCACTATATATAGAGAAAGACAGTATGTATAATATGATAATATATAATATAAGATATAACATGTAATACAATGTGCTTTATGAGTGTATGTGTGAATGGGTGAATAAGAAACACAACGTAAACTTTGTTGAGCCTGGATAAAGTTAAAGATACTATGTATGTGTGGCTCATTTACAATTTAAAGACAAGGTCAGTGAGAGTAGAGTGAGATGTTTTGTCAGTAGGGGAACGTCACGATTAAGTGGTGCAGTTATGTAAAGAGGTTCATGAGGCAGGGACTGAACAAAGCTGCGTGGAGCCAAATTCAGTGCAGCTGGTCAACCAGGCACTCTGGAGCTTAATTAGATTACAACATGTCTGTGGGTGTCAGAGTTGTAGAAAGAACAGACTGGGGATGGGACCCAGAGACAGTAAGATGTATCTGAATGTGAACAGAGAAAAAAATAAATGTCCTTTGTCCTCATGAGTATTGACTATTACTGTTTGTAATAAAGTTAACTATCCCAAACTTTTATCTTATACAGTCATCCAGTTATTTAAACTTGTTTGTTTGGAGATAAAAAAAAATAACAGTACTAATCTTGTGTGGAGCACAGCTTTATCTGTATTATCTGTTTGGTGCTAAGCATACACAGGATGCTAATGCAAATTAAGTTGGTGAATCTGGCAAATGTCCAACACAGCTGCCAAAATAAAAGGTTTAACCTTCACAGAAACATTCGGAACTATGGACATTTTAAACACTACTTTCGTTTGGTAATTGCATGTAATGTGGGGAAATGTTATGTCGATACCATGGAAAACTAATAAGGGACTTTGTTATGGTGGACAGGACAGGAACATTCTGCTGGGCTACAATTCTTAAGTGTTAGGATTGATGCAGAAAAGTATTTGTTGTGGCCAACCCAATATACACTATGTGGGCATTCCATGAAGTTTATATTGTGGGGAGGCCGTGGATAAGTGAGCAGAGGGGTCGTCCTACAACTAGAAATAATGGCAGTTCAATCCACTTGTAAAAGTGTCCTTTGGCAAATGAATGAACCCCAAACGGACCACAGTATGCTCATCAGTCTGTGGTTGAAGAGAAAAAATGTTGCATATATAAAGTGCAAATATTTATTAAGAATGCTGTTTCTGTGTATCTGTGAATGTGTGTTAGAAACACTTTGCTGTCTAGAACCTTAAAGCAAGGTTAAACAGGTCCTACAAGTGGGTTCGAACTTACCATTTAACCCAGCTTTCCCTCGAAGTGTTTAAAATCAAGAAAATACAATTTAAATGAATTTTTTTCATAAATCTTTGCTTCTAAAACAACCAGGTCATTATAGACAACAAAACTTAATTAGGGATTAGGAAAATATAACAGTTTGGTGCGAAATGGGCCAACAATCTTTCAAAAGACTGCTTGTTTCTCACACAGCATCATGTGACAGATGGGAGCACAGACTGTAAATATATGATGGACATATGGTTTATTTAAGCTTGGAAGTCAGAATTTCCAAAATTCAAAAAGTACAACTGGAATGCCCTAGAAAATTGGATTTACAACTCTAAAAGTAGAAGAAATCTTAACGGCCCAGACAATAATATCCAACAAAGCTGCCCTGTGCATTAAAAATGGTGATAGCTGCAATAATAAAAGGCTTTCTTAGCATTTCTGTCAGTTTGTGCCTCATTTAATTGGTCACACATGGTACAGTTCAAGCTCTATCAGTGAACATATTGTTATAGTGTTTGAATGTGTAAAACACTGGTATTGCTCATTTAGCCTGATCAACAAAAAACAACTAAGATTTTTACATCATTCCTGGCTCCAAGGCAGCAAACATTGCAAAAAAAAAAAAAAAACAATCTGGCAGGTTGACATCAGCATTTATCTTAAGCACACAGCCTCACAAATTGATGAGGTACTGAAATACTTGTGGAAATCTTACATTAATGCTTATAATTGTTCTCTCCCATGCAGACTGTTGAATCACATAATGAATAGAAAAACTGAAAGGAGAAGAGAGACATGTCAGTGAAGTGAAGAAGCTGTAAAGCGAGATAGCAAATGAATCCCAATTCTGAGCAGCATTTTCTCCAGGGTCATTTTAACTTAACAAAAAGCACAACTGTGATGCTGTGTCTAATTTTCTTCCATTATCCAGTGTGGGAATATTGATTTCACATGACTCATCTATTGACAATAGCTTCAGTCAAGCTGCCACATGCATGAGCGACCAAGGAGAAAATTCCAGGTGACCGGGAATGCTAATACAGCATCACGATGAAGTCAGGTTTTTTTTCTTAATCATGTGAAGTACTTTCAACTCTGCGTTATTGTTCATAATGTGTTTGTGCATCTGTGCAATTATTTATGTATGTGAAGCACAATATATGCACACAGTGACTGAGGAATGGAACACATATGAGAAACATCAGAGGAGCTTGCTGGAAGCATTTCAAAGGTGTGCAAAGTTCCCACAGAGGAAAGGAGATATGGATAATTACCACTGAGATATCCCATTCTCCATCTCGTATTAGTCATTTCCTCATTACAGATGGCAACCAGCAACTCAGAATAAAACCACTGAGCCATACCAATGCCAGGGAAGCCCTGCTGAGTTTAAAGGCATTAAACGTGATCTGATAACATGATAGCATGCAGGGTGATTCTGCCAAACAACAGGACTGTGGATGCAATAAGCCTGTAGTTAATGTTATTTGTAGTGGCTGTTAAGAGCTTGTGAGCGTTCTTTAATTGGGGCCATAAATCATATTTCTCTGCAAGAAAAAAAAGTGTTTCAAAAAAAGAAGGATGAACCGTCTGTACTGAACAAAGAGCTCACCTGAGGCTCACAGCCCCTCTGGACATTCAGTGGCCTTGCTAAAGGCAGCAGTCAACACAATCAAAACCCCCTCTCTTTGTAATGATGTGCGGGTGACCTCCTCCTCGAGTCCTCAAACAAAAATGAAGGTCTGTGTCGTCTCACAAGTAGGTGTCACCATGGAAACAACCGTTATTCAGTGCTCTCAACAATAGCCGTTAAATGAAAGGAACTGTCTGATGGAATTAAAGAGTAGGCTCAGTCCTCTTGTCCTCTTTCCATGCAAAGTACATACAGCATCTGCAAAGAGCACAATGCAAATGTGTACATGATAGCATTACCGATATTTCAGTATTGCTCTCTCATGTGTCTCTTTCTGTGTAGCTGTGTGTAGTTACGAGTGCTTTGTAAGCTAATCACGGAAATAAGTGAGAAAATCAAGTTTATTGTACATCTGTTCATCTGTAACAAAATGTGTAAATATGATCAATAAATAATTAAACACACAAACGGTTTCAGTTAAATGATGAGATTTATTTACCCAACGGCAAGACAGAGAGCGTAAACCACAGGAGCAAAGGTTTGTGCAAATGCAGGCTTGCATATTAGCATATCATAAAATCCAAAGGAATGACTGCACAGCACGGCTTAACAATAAAAGTAAGCATGCAATAAATCCCTTTCTTCTGTTTGAAGAAATCAAACGACATATGGGCTTCTTCTTACCCACACAGCCTGCAGTTACACCAGTTGCATAAAAGGGCTGAAAACCTTATTCTGGTTATCAATGAAAGGGACAAAGTGACACACACAGAAAGGTAGTGAGAAAGTGGGTTTGTGTGAATGTATGCGTTTGAGGAACCTCGTATATACCGATGTAGTGAGAAACCTCTGACTTGTTCATTTTTGCCTGACAATGGCGCATGAGCAGATAAGAGATAATAAGCAGCTCAATTCTTCCCAGCATATTTTAATCTGCGGGGAAAGATGTCCACATGAACGGCAGACTTAACTGTCTGCAGTGTTTCAGCTCACTGTTGCTTGCACCGCTACGTCCCAAAAAATAGCATCCCATAACAACACAAATACAGATGTTTTCTTCCAAAAGCTGGTCAGAGCTTAGATAAGACTATGTGCAAAATATAATAGGATGCATCGTTTTGTAATTCAAGGAACCCCGCAGAGGAGCATGACAAATTTTCAAGGTTCACTGTGTTGAATTTATGCTTAAAAAAAAGGAATAATTATTTTTAGTATTTCTATAATCCTTGTTGAATGATGCAAACAACATGTAGAATAGCAACTGGTGTTCTATGTCAACAATCACATCTTTTAGAAATATTAAGAGTACACGTTAATGAAGCATTTGAGCTGTTGCAGCTCATGACCTGAGGCAAAGCAGGAATGTAATATTAGTAATAGTGGATAAAGAGTGCATTGCCATGTAAGGCACGAGTCACAGATGGAGGGCTGAAGCCTTTTAGACATCAATATACAAGCTGGTTTGGCCCCAAGGAACAGAGATAATGGTTGATGTCTCCACTTTGTGTCTCATTTAAACAGAGTGAATATCTATGAAAGCATTGAGTAAAAGCACAAGGGTGGTTTGTCACATAAAAACTTTCAAACTTTTTGCCATGGTGATATTCATCAGAGAAGGGCAAGATTTGCATTGTAATCATTTTATAGGGAGATCATCTATGATGCACAAAAAAAGGGCAAAAAAAAGTTGAATGGATATGAAAACAGATTATTCATCACTCAAAATAAATAAGGTTCTTCAGTCAGTCACCTATATTGTGCTGTTCATTCCAGCAGAATGTTTTCCAATTTCTACATCATTCTTGCTGAGCTTGTAAAACCAATACACTTCAGTAACTGGGTATGGCTCCAAATGTACGCCTGTTGGATCAATTGACCTCTTCCTGTGATCCGCAGTGAGAGGGGAATCCTCAATAGTTGATCTTTAAAGCAGTTCAGACAGTAGAAGTAGCTGTGTTTTAGTGCATTCATGAGGAGTCATTAGGCGGTTTCTTGGGAAAGCTGCAGAGGCTCTTGAGGACAAATCAAAGCTAGATAAAAGTTTCTTGCTTATGCAGGATATTTGTAAGTAAGTGAGCCTATTCCTGCTGTGCTGTTAATGGTAGTGACAGCTTAATTTCTGGCTGATTTAATAAGCTTTCAGCGCCATTAGTAGCCCACAAACAATAAGAGAAAAACAAACAAAGAAATAAAAACCTAACACATATACTATAGATACCATGGAAACTATAGAGCCCACACAGCCAATAGTGGATACCATGCTGTATAGTAAACAGTTGCATTTGAGAAGCATTTCTGTTTGACAACAAATTTAATAAAATGCTGGATTTGTAGAATATAACACTTTATTTAAACCTAGAATCTGATCCTCACCACTGTGGAATATCAGTTTACTATTTGCATATGTAATTTAGAAAAAAATCTAAGCAACATTCTCATCAAATATTTTGCAATAATAATTATTAAAACAAGTAAATAGATACTTTCTGGATGAAATCTGTATTGTAGAAATATTTACTTTGTGGTGCAATGGAAACATTTTGTTTTTGATGAGCCAAGGTTCCTGATGAATGATGTATTAAGTTTAAATGTCAGGAAGATGCCTTTTCTTTTAAAGCTGTGCAGGGAAAATGGTCTGTTAAACTATTTTTCTCTTCCTCAGTTGACTCTTCCCACACTTGAAAATGCAATTACTGCTAACTTGAAGACGCAATCTCTGGTCTACTTAAATGCTGAAATTCACACAAGTATTTACAATGAAAATCAGCCTCTTAAACAACGACTTGTTTTCAAGCTGTTCTGGGGAAAGTGTTAACACTTGTTTTATGGTAATAAAACCGAGGAAAATGGGTAATTATCATTAGCAAGAATTTATAGTGTAATGTAAAAGTGATCTACTGTGTTACAGCATTAACTGAGATCGTCTTTGTGCTTTAATCTAATTTAAACTTCTCATCAATAAAAGTTTCTTTAAAACACCTTGTAGAATTACATTGCATATAAAAAGCAGCAAAGGGGAAATTTCAGTATACTTACAGAATGACATTTACAGCAGAAACATGAAGGGTGCTACCTGAATGATGATCGGCTAGGGGATTTCAACAACACTGGACGAGTCAGAAGGAAATAACCCAACATGAAGCATGATTTTCACAGCTCACACCACAGCCACTTGACAAAAGAACTGGAAACTGAGTGCAATCATTGATCATCTCTTGTAGAAAAAGATCTTTCTAGCTGGGCTGGATGATTTTCTGTCTTGCAACTTCAGCTCCATGTTGTAAATGAAAAAGCTTGCAATAAGCAAAAGCGATAGCAAATACTGCAGAATGCTTAACATATTTAGTCAATTGCCGTTTTTACAAATATTTAAAGTTATACACAAGATGCTGCTGTTTTCCCACCTTAAGCACTTGAGCATTGATTTTATTTGCATTTTATACACATTACACAAATTTGGCTGTCTGTATTTGTTAACTGTCAGTCTTCATCACCATTTTTATTTTCGTTGGGGGGGTAAGTTGAGTTATACTAATTTATTGCCGGGCAGTCTTTTATATGTTGAAAATATCAACTGTACATTGGAGTAATTCTCTAAGTTTTACCTAAATTAGAAAAAATATATATATTTACAGTGTCTTCCAATGCTGACTCATTATTGGTAGATTTGAAATGAGGGTCTATGTGTATGTAGAAAAAAAATTACATTTCAAAATAAGACTAATCCTGCAGCCAGACAGACTCTGACATGCGAGGGAAGGTCAGTGTAATCAGAAGTCTGAACCTCAGACTGCAGCATTCTCTGTGATTTGTTTGTGTTGATTAAATATTTTTTATTCAAAAAATCAATTATTGATTGCACTGCATTTCAAAATAATGTTAACATATAAACACAAGGAAAGAAACATGTTAGACTGACGAGGGGTACTGAATTTCATAGGCAATTGGGATTAATAAGCCTGCATCCAATCAGTGGGTGGGCACCGAGGGTATCGGCCTGCATGCATAAGAATTAGGAGGAGAAAACATGATCCAACAGGTTTCATGGTGCTGAAATAGTTGGATGGTCAGTTTGCACAGCTGCGGAGAAGTGTTCCATCCACACTGAGCACAGAAATATAACCCACAATCTCTGTAAATATGTCCTTGTGTAAACATTTTGCTTAGAGTGAAAAATTAAATAAATAAGCAATAATACACTACAAGGGTTTTCTCCTCAGTTCTTGTCCAAAGTAGAGAGGCATGCATCCTCTTCCTTTCTCAGTCAGCCAGACTGGTGCTGCGTGAAAACAAGGCAGGCGGGTTATTCTGTTGGGGTGGTGGCAACCGGGCTAAGGACGGGGCTCAGTAATTCCCTCATTGGGCTCATAGGAGAGATGGCCTTGTGGCTGAAGTACTCAACCACTTGACCTGGTACTTCTGCCAGGACACACTTAGCCAGCGCTGCAGGGGAAGCCTGCAACAGAGACAGAGGACAACTGGAATTGTCAAAGAAACTGCGAAACACTGTTTAATCTGAGATACAGAACACTTTCCAGCAAATCTCAGGGGAACATGGGGAGTGCTGAGACTACTCTCTCTGTTTCAGACTAATTAAAAGAGGTATGTCAGTGTCAGACAATACTGGAACATAACTGTGCTGTGCTATGCATTACCCTGGAAAAAGTCTCTTCTGCCTTGACACCAAAGAGCTACATTAAAATCAACAATATGCCCTGTAATAGCTGCATTTAGAGTTTATTGTTGATTTCTGTTGTTCAGAGAAAATGCACAAGGTTCAAATCTACAGGGATTTTTTAAATAAATAAAGTTTCTAGTTTGAAAATCATTTTCGGCAGCATAAGACATGTTGGATTAAGGTGTCATTTAGTTCATATATGCCTGCAATATAAATGTGACTGGAATTCTTATTCTAGTCTAAGTAAACTACACAGATACTGCAGATGACAAGTGTGATAATGATAAATGTAATGACCATAGAATATGACAGACACCACTGTCACACAATTTATATTATTTTAGTTGTTTACCAAATGTATTCAAACTGCAGCTATATAATGGCCATGGGTTTAAAGTGCAGCTTTAATTTGAAGAGGGGTTTAGAAATTATATCCATCTAATATGTAGCACTGTATTTTTCTAAATGTACATGTAACTGATGGGACTTTGCTTATTTACAGTTTTAGTTCAGTAAGTCAAAGATCTGGTGGTGATTCAAAGTATGGCATTTGCATTTCGGAGCTGTTGCTATAAACCCACAAATGCAGTCAAAGGAGCTGTCAGTACAAGTAAAACAGACCAAACTTAGGCAGCACAAACACAATAAATCCATCAGACTGGTAACAGGGAGACTTTGAGTGGATAAATAATCCATTTGCTCTATTCTGAGTAAAAAAAAAAGTGTGATCAGCAACATAAATAGGTCTGGACATTCAAGACAACCAATTAGATCCAGCCAAGCCAAGAACTCTATCTAAGAGGAATGTAAGAGGACTTCATGAGTGCAATACGGAGGGTTCACCAGAAGGTGCGAACCATTTGTGAAAGGCCATTTAGAAATGTCAGATTAGACTAAGCCACAAAAAAATCTTGAAAAGGCACAGCAGCACTGGAACTGCCTTCTTTGATTGAACTAAGATAAGCCTGTACCAGAATGATGGTAAGAGAAGAGTATTGAAAAGGCCTGGAACAGCTCGTGAAAAAGGCAGAAAGACCCATAAAAAAAACACAACTGAGAACGGCTGCAGTCGAGACAGAGCATCACGAAGGGTTGCAGACTTTCAGGCTGTTAATTCTACTTTTCTTCATGACCTTGCAATGACACACTTTGTTGTGGTTATGTTTGGTTCTGTTATATTCAGGTCCCTAAAAACTGGGTTCAAATTGTAGTCATGAATCTGCACCTCGAGCCACTCTTCATTGTTTAAGTCATTTGTTGCTTTAAAAAGTTAAAGCAACAAAAATAGTGTCCAATATTTCCGAAACCATCAATACCTTTTTTTCTAATTGGAGAAATGATTCTCTCTACATCTGTTATCCATAACAGATTAAGAGATTATTGTGCATCTGAAATGTTGCTGATTGCAATATTAAGATTTCATTCTTGTTTTAATGATTTTCTGGATGTCCTCCAGTCGATGGTGCCCATCTGTAGAACTGGCAAAAACCACCAAAAACACTTTGTCTGTTTACCCTTTTAAATAACAAGGGCTGTGGATGAAAAAGCAGATTTAGTGTTCATTAGCACATTGGCACAGTGGTCAGATGTAGTGTAGCTGAAAGGACAACTGAAAGTCAACAAGTGATGACTGACAGATGGAGAAAAACACTGACCGTTTTGAAGTCTCGGAAGGGCACAAATTGAACAATGTCCCTGAGGACGGGCTCGCCTTTTGGTGAGCGCAGGACTCCATCATCTCCATCCAAAATCTGCATGTCTGTGAAGTCTGCATTTCCCACACCAACAATGATGATGGAGAGTGGCTGGTAGGAGGCTCGGACAATGGCTTCACGTGTGTCAGCCATGTCTGTCACTACGCCATCTGTGAGTATGAGCAGGATGTGGTATCGCTGTAATAAGACGAGAGTTTTTAGTGTTCATTAAGTCATGTGAACTGAGCCCATTTTAACACTAACGTGATAATAACTAAGCAAGGACACGTCTCAGTATGTGCTATGATCTGAAGGAGGACTTTCCTGTTGCTTTGAATGGTTTCGTAGTCCCCACTGAGCAAATAGGTTGTGCAAAACACACCAATATTGGAGAAAAAAAACACAAAACAAAGAAACATAAAAACATTTCAGATAGCACAAAATAACACAACAACAAAAAGAGAGTACTATGAAGTCCAACACAGACAGGCTTTCTTTCCTTGTGCTGGTTTGACAAAAACTGAAACTTTGTTCACAGATTATCATTATCAGTTTGTTTTCTAACCCAAGATGTCTTTATCGGGCTTTGGACAGACTCCCAAAAAAGTGGGCTTTTGAATCTTCAGCATCCATTGCCTGCCACTTAAAGGTGAGGTGTGAAAAACACAAAAAATTAAAAAGAACACTGATGCTCCAAATGAAGTAAGAGATGAATGCCAGCAGAAAACTGTTAATGGAGTAAATCAGTAAGTTAATAAGCTCTTTGTTTCAGCATTTGTTGTTTATTTAAAATGTGACAGCTGCACAGAAGAGTTCCTTAACTTTAAACCGCTTTTAGTTTGGTTTCAGAGTCAGACATCAACACGTATATACAATACTTCTGCCTGACAAAACCTATGTGTTAATCTAATGTGTTAATCTGATCAAATTATGTGGGACATCAACAGGAAAAGAGCAAAGTGGTGAAGGGTTAGCACTTACAGCTGTTTTGATCTGAAAATAAACACTGTTGTTGTATCTGAAATGATGTGCTTTTTGAAATGTCGCAATGTGAGGAACATTGTTCATTACATTATCAATATGGAGCAGTATACTGAAAGCAATTCACGAGCAGCTCACAGTATATTTGTTGATCTGTGTTTGCGTTACAGATGAAAAGACTGACTGGATCATCTCTGTTGGGTGAACTATGTGCAGTTCGTCAACTAATTACTAACACAGAAAAGTCTGTGATATGGAAATATGTAAAAAATCTAAACAGCCTGTATGACTTCCATCTAAAATTCAAAATAATAATAATTCCCTCTATAATACCATACGGCCTCATTAAACTCTATGGTTTCCTCAAGGAACTCAACTGTAGACACAACAACAAAGCCCACATTACATCCATATATCTCTACGGACTTTAAAAAGGGACTCACAGAAGCGTCTTTAATGTTGCCATCGCCTGCTGCCAGCTTGGCTATCCTGTTAATGATCGGAGAAACGTTTGTTGGGCCATACAATTGGATCTTAGGAAGGCAGTTCTGGTAAGCCTCAACCACTCCTTGGATCCCTGATCAAAGAGAGCAGAGCAGACTAAAGGAAGCAACACTACACTTGTTACTTAACTCGATTCACTCAGTAAATGTTTTCTGAGCAACTCAATTTGAGTAAATCCTTAGATTTCAGTTTATCCATTTGAATGTTATGGGAAAAAAATCAAATCCATAAATATAATTAGACTTAACTGTACCACAACTGAATCTTATCAAACTGGATACACAGGCGCACAGAGATGTTATGGTGGATGAATAACAGATAAGACCTGTTACTTAAGACTTAAAAAGACTTACATAAAACATGATAAGGGAGAGCTGTCAAGTTACATTTCTGCTTTAGCAGTTTGTTTGATTGCAGAGGGTTAAGTCTTGTATCATCTGCATAGAGAGACACTTCTGTGGGAAACAGGTGTACAAAACTCTTCCTTACCTTCGCATTCATCATCCTCTGGGTTGAAATTAATGGCAAAGTCATGTGACACCTGTGAATGGAAACAGAGGAGATTGTACTCCGCTGAAAAAAGAAAAAAAAGCTAAACCTTTTTCACCAAGAAGGCTTTGTGCTCAATAAGACTTTTCCTGTGTGAGTATGTGGTGCAATTTACTGCTGTATTTTTAAATGTTTATATTTATAATATCTTATTTAGTTATTGCTTACTGCATTTCTCTTACTTGAACAATGATAAACCCAACAAAACAAAAATAAAAAATGGCCTGAGCTGAGAGACTAAATGTTTGTCTTCCTACAAGCAAGCGTGACATTGTTTTACTGGGAAATTGAGAGTATGGCTCATGAAATGGAATAGTTTGTTTATACTGATGGGATTGATATCCTGTAATGTATGTGCATCACACTGGGCAACACAAAGTAATTAGGATGTACTGCAAGTCTCTTGACTGGTGCAAAAGAAATTGCATAACTTTTCCATTATCTGGTCTTTTCTTATCATCCAAACACCAGTTAGATTTGATCTCAGAGCCGTTTAATTGACTCTTCCTTTCAGAAAAAAAAAAAAAACTGTACAAGCACCAACTGTCAGTCAGATTAGTGACAATTGACTCCTCTCTAGCTGGCAGCCTTTTAAAAGCAACTAAAAGACATGAGAAACCATGAATACATTAAACACAATGTCAAGCTCTTGGTTTTTGCTCTTGTCCACTCTAAAAGAAGCTTATCTTAATTTAGCTTCATGTTTTACAGCTGACCCTCTGACAAATGATTGAAATGCAGCAGCAGGAGCAGGTGAAACTAATCACATTATCAGTGCTCTGTAAGACATGCCAATCAGCCAGTTTGTACATCAGAACGACTGTTATCTAACTGTGTCACTTATGAGCACATTGGACACACCAGTGTGTTTTCTCATGTCACATCGTGTGCCAAAGTACTCAGAGTAAGGTACAACCACAACACTGCACAGTTTTAACTGCTTGTGTTTGTCCATTTGATCAGGGAAAATAATGTACCTGCTGCATTTGTGTTACCATGGTCACAGACTGATTTGCATAAGTATATAAATCACTCTGAACAGCTTGCAATCAGCGGATGAATCTAACAGAATTAAAGTGATGCTAAAATCACAAATCTACTACAATCTACCAGCAATTAGCACAGCATATGAAAACAAATTGAATGTAGTGGAAGGATTAGTTTTAAACAAACCAAGTTAGTTAGGTAAAAACAATGTTGAAATAAGCCCATGCTCAGATCATTTTTGACACTGAATCCTTTTTTACATTTTAGGCCAGCAACACATTCCAGAAAACAGTTGGTACATGAGCAATTTAGAGGTAGTAAAGTCTAAGCTAGGCCCCTATAATTTCTGAATCCTAAGACAGCACTGTAATAAGACTTGTCATTCATCAACAGCTGATAAAACTACATACACAAGGAATTACTGCGGGAAACCTTTGTCAAGCACCACACAGAGTTACACTTACAAATGCCACTTCAAACTTTACTGTGGAAAAAGGTACCGTCGATATCTCTGGGCTTAGAGGCATCGGGTATGGACGATCTCACAATGGAAACATGAATAATGGGCTGACCAATCAGTATTACAGAGCTTTTCTTTTTAAAGAAATGGACGGTGTGCTATAGAACAAAAAAAAACAAAAGAGATCATACAGACTGTTATCTGCACCACGTCCAAAAGTCAGGCTCTGTGATGGCATGGGGTTGTATTAAGGCTCCTGGCAAACAGAGATAACCCTACAGTGCTGCACACCTTAAGATGTGTTTGCAGGACAAATGGAACAAAAGGCCACCTGAAGTGATGTTCATTGCCAGAACATCCTATAAGTGTTGTGAGAAACATGATAAGTGGTCAAATCTTTACTGTCACAATTGTTTTGGAATGTGTTGCAGTCCTGAAATGTAAAAATGAATGTATATTAACAAATGAAAATAAGGTTGACAATATCTTAGTTTCATTGTGCCTGCAATCAGCCTGCAGTGTTTTTCTTTTTTTTGTTTGCTTGTTTATTTTTTGCCTTTTCCATACTTTCTCAACTTTATTAGATTTGAGCTTGGTGGAAGAAAGACCTGAATAAGAAAAAAAAAATCAGCATTTCAGACAATTCAAGAACAGAGTCTTCTCAAAGAGACAATAACTCCCTTTGGTGCTGACTTTCGGCTCTATATTTTTTGCAGACTTTTGCTTGCACAAGACACTATATTACACACTGAAGAAGAAGAAAAAAACTCTTCAAAAGCAAATGCTTAAACTATTTATGAAAGTAAATGTTCTTCTTTCTAAATTTCACCTTGACTAGTATCATGAATTAAAAGGTTAGGACCAAGAGGGGCTTTAGATTTAAACAAAAATGACACCTTCATTGCAGTCAACCATATGGCTTTCCTGTAATTCCCACCACTCTATGTGCGACCCATCCTTGGCCAAATACATATATTCGTTTATTATTTTTGTCTTTTTCAATAACGTGTAATAGGCATGAAGCATAATCAAGAATGGGAGAGCCAGAGGAGCCCTTATCCATCAAATTTGCACACCTGGTGTAAATGAGCCTGTAGCCTTCAAGTTCATGGAGCATATCATGATTAGTATAATGACTTAATTAACATTCAACCGAATCTCCAGCGACAATGTGTCAACTGCACACAGTTGAATAAATAAATCTGACTCCTACAAGGAAGTCACTCAAGATGAATTCAGAAAAGCATAGTTTGTTTTTACTAGGCAGAAATGTTCGAATGATTGAAATTATAAATACGAGTGTTTCTAAATGACACACGGCTCATTGTAGTATGATTTTAAAAATGGGCTGCTCTTACTTACATCTCATCTATGTCTGTCTATGTGCACGCTCACGCACAGTCAGACCTCACATCTCAGACTTCACCCCAGGTCATTGCTTCATTGCTTCATTGCTTTCAGCTTTCGATTCTCAAAGTCCAATTTGCTTAAACAAATGCTTTCACCCTCATGCATTCTTATGTAAATTAAGCATTGACACACTTTCAGCAGAACATGATATTTCTCAAGACAAGTTGATATTTAAGATTTAAGAGGTTTATGCATAAAAGAGGCTCTGTAATTAGTTTTAAATGTGAAATTTTGACAGGATGACAAATTGTGTCATGAACTAGGTCGTGGAAAACTCCTTGCATAACATCCAGTCCCAGGGAACTGGAAAATGCCAAGCCTCAAATGGAGGCTATGCATACAGAGTATGCAAACAGTTGTTCATGTTTGGAGGCAGCTCAGCATCTTGAATGAATATCAAAAAGAGAGGGTTGAGAGATTTGACCAGATACACTCACCTCATAATTTGGAGGGATTCTGGCACCAAATCCCAAAGCTGAAAATCGTTTGTCACTGAAACGAGAAGCATAATAATCAGTAATAAATCAGACTGACTGCAGTTTGGACAGAAATCTGAAAAACGTTGATGGTGTATCCATCTGTTCATGTTTCCAAGGGCACACCTCTGGCTTGTTTGTATTTCATAACATGTTAAAAGCTTGAATAACAGTCTGAAATCTGTTCCACAGTCCCTGCAGCCAGCATTTGCACCTGTTCAAAGAGCTTTTCTCAGGCTTTCATCTCTGTTTTTTTTATTGTTTCATGTAGATGGGCAGATATGACTGCAAGAGATTCTTATGTTTGGTTGGGTACCCCCAGTCAAAGGCCAGGTTAAACAGTTTTGTATGAATAGCAATACAAATCCTGTGCTTGCAGCCACTCACTTTTTGCAAAATAGTGTGCTATATCTTCTCTATGAATCTTGAACACAAAAATGTACCACTGTTACATTTGTGTAGAGGGAGCACTACGCTACACTACACCTGATCCAGCGCACAGCACTTTACAACCATTGAGAACATGTGTAAATATACTGGGCATCGATGCTCAAAAGTTGCCCACTGGATGGTTTAATCCCTACATCCACAGCATTAAATCAATTTTTGCTGCATTCAAAATTAAGATTAACCCACAGAAGACAACTTTACTTCAAAACAAACCTTTTTAAAGGTGTTTTATGGGAAATAACTGAGAGGTGTTCAGGTCCTGTGGCTGCAAAAGAGGCCCAAGTCATCACTCTTTAACTATTGTGCTTGGCAGTTGGTATGAGCTGTTTTTTCTGGTATGCTGTGTTTGGATTTCACCAAACATAATGCTGCACATTATGACCAGATATCTCCACTTTGGCCTCCTCTGTACAAAGAACATTATCCCAGATGTTCTATGGTTTGTTTATATGAAACTTTGCGTTCCTCGGCAGTGCTGCCATGCTCTGTTTAATGTTCCGTATCTTAGTTCTAATCTGTGTGTACTGTAATATGGTTGGATTTGTGGCATTCAGATAAAGAGCAGAGCTGTCACAACTGGTTTCCACTCACATGTGTGACTGCTTGCCTGCAGAAAGCTTTCTCTAATGGTTGTTTCTGCCATCAGATCGTTTACTGTACTTTATATCAGTGTAACAGACAAAACCTCCCCAATTCCCCAACTCAGTTATCACAAATAACATCTCCAGTTCAGACGAATCATAGTTTGGGGCACAAACATTTGAAATGATATCTTTGATTCAGTTTGTCTGGTTGTGGACTTCAAAAGGTACACAGTGAAAAAAACTGTTTTAAGGACATAGTGAGTTATTGGTTGTGTTGACAAGTGGTGATTAGAGAACTGTTTGTGTGCTTGGAGTGGCTGATATTGCTTTGAGGCAGCTTTTCTGAGCTGTCAAAAGTGTTTGATTAAATCTGATGGGTGTGGACTAAAATAAATAGTGGCAGAGATAAGACTGTGTGGTGATTCTCAGAGAGAGCAGTAAGTCTTAGGTCTCAACAGAAGAAACTTAAAACTGCTAAGTTTTCGTTGTGCTACAAAAGAAATATTAGCTGGGGTAACTGCATCTCGAATGGCAGCATTTTTAGTTCAGTAATAATCAAACAGATATGATTGTGACTGCTTCCTCTTGTAAAGGCTCCAATTGTATATTTACTATAGCTGCAAATTGTACAGCCCTGTAGTTTATGTAGAATTGGAGCTCAGCTAGAAAGACATCACTGGTTGATACATGGGGCATTTTGACCTTGTACTTGGTTATAATCATTATTCTCTGAAAGAACATATTAAGGAGCAATTTTTCTTCTCTTTCATGCAACCTCTCCTCATGCTCTGGCTAGCGTGCTGTTCTGTATCCACATATAAATACACATCGATGTCAATGCCCCACTGCAACTAATAAAAATACTGCTCAGTGTATCCTTTCACATGTTCCCAACTAAAGGTTTTTTTTTTCACCTCCTCCCCCTGAACACACACACACACACACACACACAATCCCCTATTGAATTCAGGCCTTCACTCCCACTATTATGACCTTTCAAGCACACAGAGGCATGATTCAATGCACAATAACAAGCTAAATCTAATAACGTTTTTGTTATTGGTTTTACTATATTTGCAAATATGTAAAGTCTACATACTTTTAATGAAAATGCATTAAGTTGAATGGGGAAAACGTTATTAAAGCCTAGACAATTTTCACTGACAAGTCATATCTTTTTACTGTTGGCAGCAGAAAGCAAATACAGACATGAGTTGTCTATATAGAGAACTTAAAACAAATATTCGGATTCTTATCTCTTAAGAGATCAGTAGCTCAGTAAATAAGTAGGATATGAAATATCCGCACATCCTACTAGAGAGCTAACAAACGACTTTCAGGTTATTTTCATTATGAACCGTGCTGTCAAGAGGACGATGGTCTTTGCCATCTTATTTTGCCAGCAAGAGTGAAGAGCCACAGGGAGATGTGCCCAGTGCAACAGCCCTCTTAGCAAAGGTAAATGAGTCTCTACCCACACAGACAAAAGCTAGTCACTCTAACTTCATAATGCACTCCTCTGCAAGGACTCAAAAATCCCACATCACCTATATTCACTAAAGGCTAAAAAGTTCACTTGCCCACGCTTTACACCTCAATGATAATTCAAAGTAAGAGGGAAGGGTTGCCTACCCTCGCAGTACAGAGCGTAGATGATGCTGTCCTGACTCTAAATCATGTAAACAGGAAAACAAGGAAGTTGTAAGGGCATCCTGCTAATTTTCAGGCATGTTTTTTCGTGTCTTCATTGCTATCTCTTTGATGTTATAATCAGCAAGATAGTGCTCCCCTGATACTCAATAGGAGGATCTGCATATCTCAGAAGTCAGAGTGTTAATCCTCACTGGCTTAGTTCTGACAGATGAGAGGGTCTTTCCACCAATCAGATCATACAACAAATACTTTGTCAGCAATTCACAACTGTAAATCTGCCCATGATAAAAAATATCTTTTATACATTTAAACATTGTTTGATGTTTGCTCCCAGTTACAAAATCCGCTGTGTCAGCCAGTAGTTACATTTACAGTAACATGACCTCTCATATGCAAACACGTCAGGCCTCATCCGGCACCTCCTCTGTCTTCACATCAGATTCAACACCCTGCTGTTTTTCTTCCAGCCATAATATCTCCCACTTCTTTTTGGAGTGCCAGTTACCAAGGTCTCAGTCTCTATCTCTTCATGCACTCATCTGTAGTTCAGGGTAATGATCCTATGCAGACCAAGGAGAAACAGCATGACATACACTCAAAAAAGCACTTGTCATAGAGAGCATTACATTTTATGTCGAGCTATCACCTGCGGTTGAGAACACAACCGTTCAAAGCAGATACTGTTGAAATTATGACATAGTGCAGTTTGCCTGCTGGCTCATCTGTTAGCTCTGGGGATATCTAAACAAACCCTGAGCATTGTTTTTCATTTTTTCTTTAAAAAGGAGAACAAATACAAATAGAAGTGTTACCTGCAGGTGCTGGTGTACTGCTGCCCTTTGTAAAAGTACCATTATTTTAACCAAGATAATGTATTTCTGGCAAGTAACAGAGGTTAAATATGAATTTTGAGAATTTGAACACTGTCATCATACAACTCAGCTCAAAAGGGATGGATGGATATATACAGCTGTGGAAAAGAAAGTACAGCTTCTTGCAGTTCTAAGGTTATTTGTATTGGGAAATATATAAAAATGTATCCGGTCCTTACCAGATCTTAAAATTAAGTAAATAAAACCTCAGATGAAAGAGAACGCATAAAATATCATACCGTTTCATGATTAATTTATTACAAATTAAGCAAAAATGCAGAAGCAGTGTGTATTGAAATGTATTGAATGATTTATTGAATTGTTGAACTACCTTTAGCGGCAGTAACTTCTTCTGTATGATGCTATCACGCTCTCTCGTGTTGTGGTGAGACTTCGTTGAACCTTCTTCACAGCATTTCTCCAGTTCACTGAGGTTTACAGAAATTCATTTGAGCACAGCTCTATTAAGGTCCTGCTACAGCATTCCAAACGGGTTGAGGTCTGGACTTTGACTTGATCTTTGCAACAACTCGATTCTTTGCTTTTTCAGTCATTCTGTTGTAGATTTGCTGCTGTGCATCGTCCTGTTGAATGACCTAGTTTCAGCCAAGCTTGAGTTGTCAAACAGATGGCCTTACATTTGACTCAAGAATACTTTGACTAACTGCACGATGTCCAGGTCCTGTGGCTGCAAAACCAGCCCTCCATCGCCGTGCTTGATGGTTGGTATGATGTGTTTGTGCTCATATGGTGTGTCCATGACCAAACATGATAATGTTCATTATGACCAAACTAGCTTTATAAACTTGAGCCATACTGCTATGTTCTTTTAAGAGAGAAGAGGTTATCGCATGCAATCTTCCAAACAAGCCGTATTGATTCAGTCTTTTTCTACTTGTACTGTCATGAACTTTAACATTTAACACGATAACTGAGGCCTGGAGAGTCTGAGATGTAGCTCTAGGTATTTTTTCAATTTCGGTTAGAATTTTATGGTCTGACTTTGGTATGATTTTGCTGAGATGTCTACTCTGGGAAGCTTGATAACTGTCTTGTATATTTACCACATCTGTGTATAAACAGTGGACTGTTACCAGATTGACAGACAGCAAATTTAAAAATAATTTCTAATGTCTTTCCTCCTTGGCATTGCTTAACCACTCACCTGAATGTCTTAGAATCAAAAGAGGGTGTTCTGTCTTGTGTGTTGACTCTCAAAGGGAAACGTATCGTATTATACACTATACACAATGACAATTATTTCTGTATATTTTGCACTATAATACATGAAGTGATTCTTAACCTGTTTAATTATGATACTTGTTCATATCAAATTTGATTAAAGTAGCTTTTACAAGATTGTTATTTTTACAATTTATTGTCATAGCATTTTTTAGAAATCCATTATGTCTTCTGGAGATTTAAATGCCTGTGGCTGATGAGTTACAAAGGTCAACATTTAATCTATCTGGCAAATAAATAGAAGGTTAGAAATGAATGGAACTTAAGAAATGGAAAGAAATGACAAGTTAAAGGACCACGGAGTAGATCCTGAATACTGGGTAAGTGTTCTCAGCTGTTCCAGTCAGCTACCATCATCATGTTGGTGTCTTGTATACGCAGTTTAATTATTATTATTACCTAATAATAAGTTTATCACACATTACAACTGAGTTATCCACCTACGGGGGAAGATCAGATCTTATTTGAGCTGTAGATAAGGTTTGTAGCTCATCTATAATAAGCTAAATACATTTTTGAGAAGAACAAATGTGAGGAAATGGGAGCTGGTGGTCAGCAGCTCACTTCCATTAGCTGTGCAGCAAACTGCTGAGTAGAAATGCAATAACCTGCAGGATTCTGTATCTGTGCTCTGCAAATTGTCCATTATAGTCCTTGTGCTTTAGTTTAGATGGAGTGGCATGTTTCAGTATGAGAGTCCACGAAAATGGCTCATGAAGAGCACTCTGAGTTCTACTTCAAAACAGGAGACGCTGATATTCCTTGCAAGCTCTAAAAAAAACACTTTTCTGAGAAACGGAAGATTGACAGACCTGTCATAGTCCTGACAAATCTCCCCCACTGCTATCAGAGCCTTTAGGTACTCGTTGGGCTGGTATGGGTTGATGTAATGCAATGAGCAGCTGTTCCTGGGGTCTCCGTTGGAGGCTGTGAAATCAATGGCCACCTGATGGAAAGAAAAGGAAAAGTGTGCAACACGTAAAATGGGACAAAGTCAGGTCTTTATTATGCAACCGAACTTCCTGCAAATACTTGGTTCTTATTAAATCACAAATCGTTATGAGCAGGGGAGCAGGAAATATGATTATATGATCATATGATCAAAGGTAAGAACTTGCATTTTTTTACACCCACATAGACTAAGAAGCTACAGCTCAACTGTATCTATCACAGCAGTTCGTCTTCTTATTATTCATTACTTCTGTAATCCAGCGTGAGACAGAGAATAAACACAACAGAGGGCACATCAAAGGGCACAGGTCAAAGAAAGTTTCTGCAAAAACATAACACATGCAAGACATACATTTATTCAGAGTGTTTCATGATTGCAAAATGTAGATCATTTGTAGAATTATTAGGTAATTCTCGCACCTAACTAATACAGTTACAGGGGTTCGATGATAGTGAAGTGTCACAATAAATACCATATGCTCGGTTTACCGTAAAATGAATTTGACATCCTCCCATGATGTAATCTAAGAAGGAGTACACTCTGTGGAGCTGCAGAAAAAAAAAGAGATATTTCTTTCAGGCAAAACCTCAAAAGTGATGCTTGGATCTGTGAGCAAATGCTCAGCTATGCTGACAGAAGCATCTGGTCATTAAAATGGAATTAAACCAAGAAATCTGTTGACTGTAAAGACTTTGATGTATCTTGCAAAAGCAGAGGAAGCACAGGCAAACAGGCATTTATTACCAAAATCAGTTCATATTGCTGAAAGAGGCTCATGTTTCTGGGTCCAGTTTTACAGTGAAAATTATGGTCGCAGGATGAAAAGAATCATTCACAGATTCAGCTTCTCTCAGTGTTGTATATTGTGTTGAATAAGACATTTTCATGCACTAGATTCCTACCTTGAGGTCAGTGAGAATGACAACTCCAGAGTTTTTATAGTTTCTCTTCTTCACTTTGTATTTGGGATTCACACAGTCCCATGACACCTTGAACAAAACAAGATAAAGACAAAAAGTAGGGGCAACAGCTTACTGCATCCCGATTATATAAAAGCAGGAAGGCATTTGTTTTCATGTCAGATTGATTTCAGCTAAATAAAATGAGAGGCATACTGGAAATTGATGACGCGGTTACACAGCCGCCTCTCCTCTGCTCTGTTCTGCCTTTAAATTCACTGACCTTATTTCCACTGGAAATTTTCTGCATTTCCCTGAAAGTGGCATAGAACTCGCCGATGAAATCGTGTTTCCCCCTCGAGTCATAATCCCACACGAGGCACTGTGGCACACACAGACAGCACTGCTTACTTCTTTGATATAGCTGTGTATCCACTATGAATACATTTAGTGTAAAGGCATTTATCCTCCAATGGTTTGTATAGTTGTGGGCAGCTGTCAAACATCTCTTACCTTGAGCTTCCGCTCTTCGTTACAGCTGCACAGAGAGATGAGTGACACTTTGAAGGGCTCCCACACTGGATTCAGGTTGTTTTTAATCACCTGTTGGATTAGGAGCATATTACATAGGAAGCCAAAAGACTTAAAAAATGTATAAATGGCTGTTGATGAAAGTAGAGAGGAAATGTGACAGCACCTCAGTTCTGTGGACAAGCTGTTCGGTTTCATCATCATTGATTCGAAATATTTCCAAAAATGGGTCTGACTTGCTGAAGAGATCCTGCAGATGCAGAGAAAATAAAACTAGTAACCCAGTCCACCCAATGTTAAACATCCCTGACATAACTGGTTTAAAAGATGAATGAGTGTAATGAATTACTTCAAGTACCTCTTCTATTATTTATCAATTTATTTAATTTTACTCTATTCTTTTTTTTTTTACCAATCAGAGATCAAGATCTATTCAGCATGGTCACCTCTAACACTGATCGACAGCAATAAGGGTTTCGTGTCTGCAACCAGTGGTAGAATATCTTTCCAGAATATTGAATTACATTTTTGTCATTAGAGGTACACTATTTTTCTTTCAAAGATACAGACAAGAAGGAACGAAAGCATGCCAATTTTCAAGGTACAGTTTGTACCGCACCAGGGTACAGTTGAACAATTCCTGCACCTTGATTTGTTGGACTGTATATTCTCAGTTTTCATGAGACTCTAACATTGAACTATGAATATTTCTTTTCTGTGTTCAGGTTACAGACTTTTCTTGTTTGTTTTACATTTTTAAAGATTACCTTCTTAAAATTGCAAGATGACATCTTCCTGAATGCTTTTCTGTTGTCAATATACATCTATCCTGATTATTTGTATGAAAAGAAACAAAAATATATGTAGCAGATTGCGAGGGGAGAGGAAATTGTCTTTTTACTTTCACTCTTCACTCACAGCCATCCTGAGAGATTTTTTTTTTATCATGCTTTCTTTCAACCAATACAACAGATTCACCAGAAAAGATTTTTTGTGTGTTCCTTGACTTCTCATGCAATCAAAATAACTCAGAAGGGATGATGTCCATTTACGTCATCACTGTAAGAAAATAAATACATTGCTTGAACGAAAATATGCTAAACATTTTGCATCCTCTGTGGTTATTTGTGGGGGCCTTAAATAGTCTCAAGTACAGGCGTCTGAGAGCAGAGGGCTACACTGATTACTCAGGACAATTGATTCTTCAGGGAGGAAAACAAATAATTACTGTTGTGTAAGTGTGTGTGTCGGCGCGTGAGTGTGTGGCTGCGATGCTTGGGTGGGTAAGGGGGCTTTTGTGCACAGGGGATGAGACAGTTAAGAATGCATTTCCCGCCACATTAGCCAGATAAGTCTCCTGAGGGGTGGGAGTGAAAAAAATCTAATAAATAATGAGCGATAGCATCCTCTCTTTGTTGCTGTATCAACCACTAGCCAGTGGCATTGGTTCCATAAACTAATGAGGCGCGCATGTCAACATTTAATCTCTGGCTAACAATGACATTCATGTTAATCATTACCAGATAACACAATCTATCATATTTCACAGTGAAAACCTGTGTTCACCAACATCTATTTCTGGTTATCAATTAAAGATAGGTTTATTGAATATTATTGTTATATATTTTTTTATTTGAGGACTTATCCTTTATCATAGGACTTTGGGGTATTTGTCCTGAACAGCGACTGTGTTTTTATTGGTTGTGTCCAGGAAACTTAACAACCTGGGCTGAATTTTTTTCTGATTTGAGTTGTTTTACATGGCTAAGATTCCCTCTCCTTTTGTCCCTGCTCTCAGTAGCTGTTGGCTTGGCTCCCTCGTGAAAATTCTTCCCTTCTTCTCCAAACAGAGAGTCCTCTGACAGCTGCCTACTGCAGGTGAGGTTATAACTACTCATAAGTACTTCACACTACCCCACTTCGAAAAAATCTGCTCTACCCCTTTAAATTCAAAAGCCAACTACATAATTTGACTTTTGCTGAGAAGATTCGTCATTAGATATGTGTCAACAGAAGAGAATACTTTGCCTAAATCAGAGACTGATTACTCTCAAACTCGTCTCTGTTGACTTTTAAATATTTGGAACTGTCTTATGTATCAAAATCACCACCGAAATTATATACTTGTTGCTTTTCTTGAAGTGAATGCACAGCGTGTCCAACTTGTCAAATTGCATCAAAATAAGTCTGTATGTTCATGTTTATATCCGCAGCCACCTATAGCCACCTTATAGAATAGGCCAATTAAACTGTTAAAATCAAAATTAAAACCCTGGATAATAATAGAATTAATTTAGATATTTACAGTACTCTTTCTGACGGTTTTAAGTCGCCTCTGTTAGCTCTTTATTTGGTTAAAAGAAAAACTAGTAAAACTAAGTATGTATTTGTGATTTGTCATCTGATACAAACTCCCCTTGTTTTGCATTAAAGTGTTGTAAAACCTGGGCTGACTTACCAAGCTGATAACCAGCACAGGAGTACTGCTAAGTGAAACCTCTTTTGGGTTAGTTGAACCAGATCACCCAAAGATACCCTGGAAATGTTGAATCTGCTTTGTAGTACTTGCTACTGGTTAGGTTTAGGAGAGCATAATAGTTAGACTTAAAGTAAACCCCTGTCCATGTCATTTTAGATGAAATATGATCATATTTTCACTTTTGGTTTCTCTCACTGTTTGCACATCTCAACTACTCAGTTAAAGGAGTAATATATACGACCTTAAAACTATTGCAGAAGCTCAGACTCAAAACAAACCTATTCTTACATTTTATTCACAATGCTATTCTTACATTTTAGGACATAATTTATTTTGGTTGCATATGTGAACAGCTGTTCACATGACCACCTGAGGTTGTGTATTCTTGAAACATAAACATAGGTTGTAATTTGTGACATAATTTTTTGTTTGATGAAATGGAAGACAATAAAAAAAATGCATTCTCCTGGAGTAAACGTGAAGGACATCTTGCCATTTCTTCCTCTCCATTCCCTTGTTTTCTGTCTACTTCCTCACTGTCCTATCTACTAAAATGAATGCATTGCTTTAACATCAATCCTTCATATCCCATTCCAAACTGACAGAGCACATGAAGCAAAGGAAAAATTAATTCTATCAACTCAATGGTGACAGCAAACACAGCGGCAAACATCCATCACTGTTGTTAACTCATTTGCACAGCTCAGTGATAACGAATATTCCGCAGCAATATAACATAGGATGGGTTATTTTCAGTTATTTTGCTAAGAAAGAGTAAAATCTTGTGTCTCTCTGTCTAAATGGCATATTGTTACACACCACTGCCTCTCAAGACAAAGATTTATTTGAATGGGCAGAAACTTCACCAGCAATCAGTTCAGTTCAAGCTAGCGGGTAGATTGTCCTGGAATTAAACAGAAGCTCGAAATTACCAGCAGCAGCCTGGATATCCTCAGTATAACAACTTTCCAAACAGGCAAAGATGAATTTCACAACAAGGATTTTTATTTATAGATTTCATTTATCATTGCCCTCATGTACGAGTTTGGTTCAATTTCACTGGCAGAGTTGCTGTAAATTTCAAACTGCAGTTTCAAAGCTAAATACAAATTCAGTCGATACCATTAGGAATCAAGGTCAAACCGGGAGTCCGGACTCCTGAGGCTTGTTCCTGAGAACATAGTGTGACTTCAGATCATCAGAATTGTAAGTGGATGTAAGCTCCCGCTGTCTTTTTGATTGAAATAAGCCCTCGGCTAAGTTTGAACATGTGAGCGCAGGAGCAGCTGAGGTCAGTGACATCCTGCCTTAAAGCAGAAGCAGTAACATGCATTTATCTTCTGACATTATGTGCTCTATTGCAAAGTAATTTACATGTAAGATCGTTGCGTTTACAAATGTCTATTTTACATAACATGCATAATGGTGGTGTTAGAATCACATTATCAGTCAGCATGTAGGTGAACAACTAGAGTTTCTCTCACCTTATCATCAAGCTTCTTGGCACAAAAGGAGAGCTCCACATATCCATTATTGCCAGAAATCTCCTCAGCGTGCACCTGTAAGGAAGCAGGATTTGTTAGTAATATTTTGGTGTTATGATTAATATATCAGTGATGTGATGTTTATTTTAGACTGGAGATAAAAGTTTTAAATCTTAGAAAACTCATGCTGTGACGTAAACTCTACTCTAAAAATGTTACTGCTCGATGAAGAACAAAGACTAACATGATATGCGAGCATTTGAAACAAAATGTGTAAATAATTTGTTAGAATTCTTTCATTTCAGAAATTACAACAGTGAAACACAGTTCTATATCCAATATATTTTTCTATAAGTGCACTTGAGCTGTTCTCTTCTATTGCACCTGTTTGCTTTTGGTTCAAAAGTGCAGATGAATGAATGGATTGACTGTGAAGCTTTTTAGGTAAAAGCTCATAAATGCTCTCTAAATGGGCTCCATAATGGCCGGCTTTCGTGAAGATAAAAGAAATCTATACAGAAATTGCATTACAAACTTGAATTTAAAACTTTATTTATACTACAGGAGCTGCATTTCATGGAGATCTAATACAGCTGTATCATACTGTAAAACCCAACTCAAAGAGCCTCTGTATTTCTTTTGTATATCTTTTGAAAAACTATCTCATTATTAATACACCTGTCTACCAGGACTGCATTCTTAAATAAATACTTACACATAATTTGATCTTTCTATAGAAGAAAGGAACTCCTACTTTTGCACAGTTATGGGTATGAGGTATTTTTCATGAAGAGGCGTTTACTTAGCACAGGATTATTGGACACATAAAACCAAAAAGGTGAGAGAGCCATTAGCTGGAAACTGGAGGCCACCTCTAACACGGTTTACTGTGTCATATTGTGGATTTAACTTTTTTTCTACATAGAAAAGTCACAACAGTAAAGTTGTGCAACAGCCCCATGTCTGAATAGTTCCTGTTTTGTTTGTTTAAAAAGAAAAAGTTCAGGTTGAAGCTTTTAAGAGTCACTAAACTGTTTCTGCTGTCTACCATTCACACTCACACAAAACTAGTTGACTCTGCTCGTTTCTGGGAGACTGATGGAAACCTTACATCAAACTGCTGGAACTGTGGCTGTGAAAAGCAAGCATGACCACGGCTAGAAAAAGCTTGACAGTGATGACTGGCAAAGTAGGAAACTTTTCCGTTTTATCAGACAGCTTGCCTTGACAAGCATTAAGAGAAGGTGAAAACCATTGTAAAAGTTGAAGACAAAGGGTGTGTGTGTGTGTGTGTGTGTGTGTGTGTGTGTTTGAATGCTCATAAAAGTGAGGTTATGCCTGTGTTTGTGATAAGGCCTGGGATTAGGTTTCGACTTGTCGTGATTGAGGATATGGTTGTCACTGTGAGGCAGAGATGCAGTGCTAGTTGAAAGGGATATGTGCTTGCTGTTGGACTGAAAGCATCTAAATATGACTTTTTTGTTTGTTTGGGAAGGTCTACTGATTCTTATCAACACGTCTCATCAGCAGGGGATCTGACACATTTCTCCCAGAAGCATAAAGTGCTTAAAGATAGCTGACACAGGCATGAAAATATGTCTTTCCTTTTGAAAACACAATTCACTTAAATCTGAGGACAGGCACCAGTGATTTACAATGTATAAGGACGCAATCAGAAGGCAATATTGTAATTATATAAAGGTGATATGACGATTGTATTGTTTGCTATTTTCCTGTTTTCATGAAATTTTGCTCTGTTTGGTGTCTTGCTCCTCCTCAGTGTCAGCATAGGAAAATGTACTGTATATAACCCGTATTACAGCTTTTCTCAATTTCTTACAGACACCATACCCTAAACTGTAAAACATTCTCCTGTTTTGACAAAATATTCTAACTTGTTGGGCTCTCTGTGCGGATTTACAAAGAACTAGCAGTCAGTATTGTTCACTCAGTTCAGCAAAGCTTGAACCCGGTTAGCACACAATTATCCAAGTGGAAACACCACACACAAATCGGAACCTTCAGAAGACAGATAACTTGGGTCGGTTAACTCGGAACAAGACACACAGAGAAAGAGGTTGAAGGAGGAAGAGGAAAAAGAGGAGAAGGAATGGTGAAAAAGGAAAGGCCAAAGAGGCCAGACCCAGACAAAAAATGGGATGCTATATCAGGATAATATTCATATTATGTTATTTGATTAATATAATTATACATATTTACAGTATACGGAAATTGATGGTGGAATACATTAAAGAATGGAACTGTGAAGCCTTTGTTGCATCTTTTTCTTGTGTTCGTCATTCAAATATTTTTTTAATGCAACCGAACCGTAAACAATATTTGACAATGCCGGTTCGCCAGTTTTTAAAATAGTGTTTCGAAATAATCTCACAAGCATGTAAGACAATGTTATAGTGCAAATTTCTATTATGTCTGAAGGCAAACTTTGTCTTTTTTCAGCAACATTGTGAGTTTTTAAGTGTTTGCAGTTATGGAGTTATGTGTAAAGTTTTGGGAAATGGACACCTCATTTTAAGAAATCCATTTTAGCGATGTAGAAAACTGTAATCTATCATCCCAATGTGTGTCCCGGTTGGTGGTGTGAGAGGAAGGTGCTGCTCCCACTGGTTCCCACTCTCCTATCTAAAGAATTAATAAATCACCTGTCAGACATGATTATCCCAAACATCCATCACAGATGTTTATGAACCCTCCTCAACCTTAGAATGATCACTTTTTTAAGTTCCTCAAGTGAGTCCTTTGCACATTCAGGAGTACATCAAAAACCAAGAAATTTTCTTATTTTTTTACATAATTTGATAATATCAAATTGTAGCTTACAGCACAATTAAAAAAAACATCTAACAACATATCTTTCCTCTTTATATCCTCTACATTGCCTGAGGTGGAATCCAAATTGTCAAATACACCCAGTAATTATCTACTGCCTATTACATGCTGCTTTAATGTGACAGATCCTTTCTACTTTATATAATTTATTAGTCCTGAAGGAAATTTAGGCATCCAGAGGCTCGTAAAATGTGAGACTAGAACACAAAATACCATCAACACAAACATTCGGTGAACCGATGTAAAAGAAGGGTTGTGAGAAAGTGCAAAAGAGAAGCGAAAGTCTAACCATACTCACTAAAGAGAGCTAGACTCTAAAAGGCTGTGTGCATGGTACGCTACATGAAGTGGGTATGGGTAAGTCTAAATGTAGGCAGTGCAAAGTGTGGTTACTGCTGAATTATCCCTATTTGTTTAGATGAAATGAGCAGAAAATCCCCCTTAAATCGTAAATCTGAAGACATTCAAGAGCTCTTTTGTATTGGCTCAGGTTTAAATAAAAGGCTGTCTCTGGCAAAGGATAAGTTGATTGAGATTTAAAGTCGCTGAGCTTGCTCATCAAACTTTTCTCACAAATCAACAAAGTGTGGACAGCAGTTTAGGAGAAGCTTCTCACTCATATGTAAGATTCGAGGCTCTTCACTGAGAACAGATATGCAAGAACATATTTACTGCATGTGATAATTCAATATAATTGGCTGTCAGACAACCAGAGGCCTCCCAGTATCTTATTTACAATAGATACATAAGAAGAGGTTGAGACTCTCCTGTGCAGTTCCAAACAAGGTAGAGTAGAGTGTATGATTAAGCTTGTCATGTTTTTATATGACTGAGAAGGTTAATGAACCAGCAGGGCCTCTCTTCCACATCTGAGACATGATTCCTTAAATATGTATAATTTCTTAAAGATGTTCTTGCTCTATGCTGTATGTAACTAAAAATGAACACAGCCATATACAACTCCAATTCCTTAAAAGGTTGGGCTGCTGTTTCACATGTAAATAAGGACAGGACACAATGATTTCTGAATTTCTGAAAGAAAACATCAAATGTTGAAAATGACATGACATTTTACTATCTAATGGAAAATATTAGCTCATCTTGCACTTGGTGGCAGCAAAAAGTCTAAAAAAAAAAAACATTGAGCAACAAAAGGCTGGAAAATAAACAGATGGAGAAAAAACATTAGAACAAATTATATTATTTGGCAACCAGTCTATAACATTACTGGGTATAGAAATAGTATCTTAAAGAGACAGAGTCTCTCAAAAGTAAAGCTTTAGCGAGCAAAGATCCAAAGACTCTGGAGACATCTCTGCCCGTAAGGGACACTGTCTAAAATCAATAATGGAAGCCCATCTTCAGGCTCCCAGGCAGGACTGCATTAAAAGCAGGCCTGATTCTGAAATCACTACATGGGCTCATTGTATGTGGGCACAGTTTGCTCTGTCATCCACAAATCTAAGTTAAAACCCAATTATGTAAAGACAGAGAACATGATCCAGAAATGCCACGGTTCTCTCTGAGCCACAGATCATTTCAAGAAGATAAAGTGTGGAAACAAAAATTGTTTGTTCTGTGTTTCAGACTGTTTAACTGTATCAAATGAAGGAGGTAAACTATGCAGTGGTTAACATGGCCTTGTCCCAACTTTTTTGAGACGTGTTGCTGCCATCGATTCTAAGGTAAGGTAATAGTATTCATATTGGTTTCATATATTGTTTAATTTATAATATAAGAATTTCATATAGTTTAATATTCATGGTTCATGACATTTATAAGTCATTGCATTTTGTTTTTATTTACAATTTAGACAGAATTCAAATTTATTTGAATTAGGTTTTTAGAAAATAGCCAGAATGTTATTACTTTTATGAAATATTCATACAAAAAAGTCCTCATCTTCATCTGAAAATGTTATAACCAAGAAAAACTGAGAGAGCACAAAGACACACTCTGCACACACTGAGAAACCGCTTAAGTCACTTATGGTGCCTGACTACTAACTGTTGTTGTACTGAACAAAAAAGGAATCTCAGATGCATACAGTATACTAAAGCGATAAGGTCACAAGTACAATGTAAAAACCTACTGTGATGGTGGATTTGCCAGCATATTTGCCATACTTCAGCAACAAAGGCTTCACCATCTTCTTCTGGGCCACAATCTGCAAGATTGAGAAAGATAGATGTTGGCCTTAAGCCTTCTGCAGTAAAGAGGACTATACAGAGATCTGAGTCATCAACAGCAGAGGTAATTATCAATCACTTACTCTGCCAGTCTGAGCAGCAAATATGCAGCATCAGGTAGTTTATTTCCAACACCACAAACAACGATAGGCGCTCCTGAATGGTTTTTTTTAACAACACAATCTTATGGGACAACGTGAACTACATACCTTGATCCACAGTGCAAAATGTTCCTGTTTTACTATAAAGACTAAGAAATTGTACAATCACTGTGTTTCCTACACAGATACAGCTTTAGTTTGTTTCATCAGCCAACTGACATCCTATACCTCCGGATGAGCTCCCACAAGACGACAAACACTGTCCATGTCGTGATAGTGTTTACTTGGCCACAAACGTTAATAAGGAGAGAGGTCGAAGGGAATGCACTCATCCATGGGCCCTTGCGACGCCGTGAATACCTTTGTGCAGTAGATGGCTGATTGTATTTTATTCTGATCATTCCGGTTTTAGAAAACAAAAGTGACAAAACTGAAATAGCCCACCTTAGATATATTTTTGGAAAACTAGCAAAAAATGTTCTAGCAAAAGAGTAACATGTTCCTACCTGGCCAAGTGTGCACTCTATGCCTCCCAGAAAGTCATCATCTCGGGTCCCGATGCTGTGAGTGCCATGGATGTCGTAGACTTCAAAGCGCAGCTTCTGCACCTCCTCAAAGTAGTAATCCACAGAGAAAACCTTCCCAAAGACTGGATGCAAGTTACTCTTGATCACTTCCGTCCTGTCCAGCTGAGAGGGAACACGCTCAATAAGACTCTGAACCTTCACACACTACCAGCAAACACACACATGCTGAGATTCGGTATTATAGTCATTATATTGTCATCAAAGCAGTAGTTGACTGTAAGGAAATTAAACCAATTTTAAACCAATTTCCCAGACTGTAAAGCCGCAAATATAACTTGCAGCATATTTATCTTCCTACTTCTTTTGAGGAATACCAGCATATATAGGAGAGCAAATGTCATTATGTTCTGTCCACGGGATGACATGAGAAATGATTGGAGGGCTCTTGCATTTAATCTGAGTGTGGAGAAACCATCCATGCTCATCTCTGACTGCCTGATGAGGGAAAGCTGAGCTCTCTGAGGACCCATCTGCCCGTGATGTTGGATTTAGCTCTCACACAGCTCCATGAACGTTTCTACACTGCCCAATTTGTCCAAAGGACAAATCTTCATTGCACAGAATATTTAAGTCTGCAGGACTTTTCATCTTAAAATAATGGCAAAAAAAAGGTAAATACATAAAAGATGTTGAGGCGTTTGCTGCGTATTTGCTATGAAAATCTAAAACTGCAACAGAAGGGAAAAGACTCAAAAAGAGACCTTATTAGCAGCTCACCTGCAAATGAGAGGCAGAAAGCATTCTGAGTGGTCATCCAAAATGTTGCTTTATTGTCTGTCAGAAATATCAGAGTCATCTTTTCATTGTCAGTGGTGCAGGCTCCAAACACTGTGTCATCATGACTTTAATATTTGGTTACAGCGCTCTCTTTGCCTCTCTTTTCTTGCTTTTGGTAGAGATAAAGGACTGAGTTTCAGTGTCCATCCTCCTAACAGCAGCCAAGAATTTATCTTAATTATTTTAAACTCCTTTGGAGGAATGAATACCATTTTTTCAAATAGTTTTCCCTCACTTGGATTTTTGAAGATGGAGGTTGAAAAGCACTGCTTAACACATCAATCCAAGGATCTGAGGACAGCTCCAGAGGCAGAGGTACAAATTTAAGGCATCCTCCCTACATCACTTTCCAATAAAACACTTAATATTTCCCCCCAGAAACCACTGAAGACTTTTATCAGTATCATCTTAAATGGGATACTGACATTGTTAACGTAACTGTAGGAGTATTATTCTTGCACTGCAATACTGCTCATTCCTTGAAGACTCACTTAACCTTCCCAGTTCATATCATGGATTTTAAGGAAAGAATTCATGTCAAAACTTGGATTTAGTTTAAAGATAATTTAATTGTTTTATATATTGGAAATAAACAAGATTAAAAAAGGAAAAAAGAAGTTTCAAGGAATTCTAACTAATCCTTGGGAGAATGTAGTATAAACACCTCTAAAAATGGGTTTTTCTAAATCTATATTAAGCAGGATATATATTAGTTTCTTTTTAAGTGCAACATAATTTTCATATTTGATAGAATTATATCAATATTGATACTACATCTAAATATTGGTTATAAGAAAGTGAAACCCATTGGAGACATTTATTCTTGAACTTGAGGATTCTTCATTTGAGCAGGTTCACTGTTCACTGTTAATAATTGAATAATGAAGTATATTCAGCAGCAAATTGTGCCTCATTCTTATGAATATAAGAGCAAAAAATAACCCAGACCAGAAATATTGATGAGGCTTGCAAAGAAATTAAATTAAACAATAGGAGCACAGATTTAGGATTTACCAAGGTCTCTTCAACCTTGTAGGATAATTCAAGTGAGTCTGTCAAAGAAAATGCATGACATAGCTGGGAGTGTGAGGTGAGTTTTCACGTTGGACACAATGAATGATGGGTGCTTTTAGAATGTCAATGTGTACAAAAAACAAATACATAACTATATTTCCTATTAACATCACCTTTGTTAAGACTGATCAATCGCACTTGGATTTAGTAAAAGGTTATTTTTCAAACAAATGCCCTTTCTTTCAACATCAGCATTTTCACTCATTTCTTTTATTTCATTTAATCATGTTTGGTGGTGCAGTGGTTAGCCTCTGTTTGAATATCGGCCGGGGCTTAAGAGAGTGTGGGTGGGCTCATGATGGACAGAAGACCCGTCCAGTGTGTCCTGCCTCTTGCCTAATCAAAACCGACCCTGAGCAGGATGAAACAGGTAATGGATGGATGGATCTATTGCGCACATCTTCCATTGTGGCATTAAAATAACGAGGTTTCATTTTTCACTGTAGGATGATGGTAATGACTCACAATAACTGTATCTACTTGTGCTGAGCCTTCCCTCTAAGGAGACCAAAACAACAAAATGCCTCCCACTTGCATGGAAGCATCTGCACATGCTCTGTTCATGTAACCTCTCGGTAATCATACAGTACAGCTAGAAACACATTCCGCTGTCTTTGTTTATTGTGTTTCAGTGGTTTTTGTGGGGTTTTTTGTTCTCGTTTTACACTGTTGCCAGTTTCCATGCTGAGGAGGGGTGTCGGCTCAAAACATCTGTGCACAAAAAGATCTGATTGAAGCGATGCCCTGCTCCTGATTTTTTCCATTTTGTCTTTTTGAACATCGATTGTTATTCTGCTGATGACTAGAAAACATGTTAAATGGTTACTTATCATTTTCCTCTATCATCTATGTTTCTATTTTCCTTATTGTGTTGTCATTTAGTGCTGGATTAGGAAATTATACTACATTTGTTGCTCAATGTGTGTTATTATGGATTTTGCAACATTGTCTGCTTGAACTAAAAAGTGAATAGTTCATGGATAAGGTTGCCAGACTTTGATCTGTATCACAGTACATGATAAATATCAGACTACACAGGCAAACTCTGCAAAGAAAGAAATGAACAACCACCGTCATTTACCCAGTGTTCTCTTTCTAGTCTTTTCCTGCCATCTATCTCGCTCTTTGTGCCATCTGGATGGACAGATTTGGGATGAGTCTGTTTGTTGATAAAAGCTAATCAGAGCTACATAGCAGAGGTTGTGCTGAAGTCTGTGATGCCTGCTTTATGTGAGTGTGGGGGCAGGATTGTAAAGATATCCCTGACATGGGAGATATGATTTTATAATCAGCTCCTGCAGGTAGGTCCAGCATTATTTGTGTAGCCTTGCCATGAGAAGCACATGTAGCTCATAAAATATCAACAGAAACATCAGGTTTGGATGAACTCATCATCACACAGGCGAGTAGAGAACACTTTTATGTAAGACAGAAGTCTGTGGCAGCAGAAAGATCTCATGTCATCTCCACCTAATTTCTGGATTTTTCTTATCTGTCCTAATGAAATAAAAGTGCACTTGCAAGACACGAGGGCCATACAGCATGAGCTCAGAGAAGAGAAAGAGGCTGATATGATGGTGATATGAGTGGGCTCTGCTTCTTACTCAGTTATTGACGTAAGTAAACAATTTGCACAGCAGTGGTGCCTCCCAGTTGTGAGGGATTTGACAGGAGAGTTGGGCAACTAGAGTACACTGTCAGGACTGTCAAGATTTAGATAGATAGATAGATAGATAGATAGATAGATAGATAGATAGATAGATAGATAGATAGATAGATAGATAGATAGATAGATAGATAGATAGATAGATAGATAGATAGATAGATAGATAGATAGATAGATAGATAGATAGATAGATAGATAGATAGATAGATAGATAGATAGATAGATAGATAGATAGATAGATAGATAGATAGATAGATAGATAGATAGATAGATAGATAGATAGATAGATAGAGCTGTTCTGCGCAAATGTAACACTGACTATTTGAGCTATTTCATATGAATTTGCGTCACTAAGTGAGGCTAAAAATAGCCCCTCGTACACTGATGCTACAGTGAACCCAGGTCAGTCATCTCATGTTACAAATCCTACCATATCAAAAAGAAAGAGAGCTGCCCAGTACCATCAGCCAATCATTTTCATCATCCCTGCCTATAAATAGTACCTCAACATTTCCCCATTCATATTGCACAAACATTGCAGCAAGCATTTCCGAGACATTACTTCCATGCGGAAGATATCTGGGATAGGTGCAGTTAATTGGTATCTCCCATTTCCCTGTGAAAAAATGACATGTTTTTTTGTTGGAAGAAGAACTTCAAGGGGAGACATCTATATAATTAGATATCCTCTGCCATATTTTAACACAACGGCGACTTAGTGGAGATCTGAGCTTTTGGCCTCCCCTCATGAACTAAGTTACTTAATTAACATGGAAATGAGAGACCTGGAGCCCAAACTTCAAATCAGCTTAGGAACAAAATAAGACAGGCAAATGTGAAATATACCTGCTGCAACTCGAAGAGGGCAGAAAACACAATCTGTTTTTATATAATTGAATTGTGGAGACAGTGTTGACTGCTAATACTGGCCTCATTTCACAGCTGTAAGCCATGATATTTATCACAAGAGAAAGAAAAAAAGCAGCTGCAGGATCACCAGACAATTAACAGATTGATTTGCCTGGTTGATCTTGTATGACTTCACAGACTTTGGAATAACTGGAGTGAGATAGAAATATCAACCCATTGTATATTATATCATAACTCAGCAGTGTTGCCTCTTTGAAGCTGAACCTGTTCACATTTACTTTATTTACTGTGCAGTGAGGGAGAGTTCAGCACCTGTTCTTGTATATATGTGTCTAAATTTCTAACTACTGATAAAACATGTTCAGATTCTGATTATTCTTTTATAAAGGAAGCAATGTGATTGAAAAAAAAAGATGCATACTGCTACCTGACTGAGGTACCTCATCTTGACCCAAAAATTTCAGCAGCACATTTATCACATTGAAGGGGCAGTAGAAGCAGCCTCACCTCTGTCCACTGTCCATTGGTCTGTACCATGAGTACAACACAGGGATCCGACTTATTCAGCGTGTCTCGGTCCAGCAGAGCTTTGCAAGACACACGCAGCTCCACTTTGGAGACACATGTAGCCGGACCGCTCAGGCTGGTCGCAGGGGAGGTGGCCTCCTGAATGTCATTCATCCTGGCTCAAGGCGAGAGGAACTACCAACCAGCAAAGCAGAGTGATGTGAGGCTGTCGATATAGCTCCGGCGGATGGGGAAATTAAGTAGCTGGTTGCTGGATCTCAGTAAAGACTTGCCACGCTGACAGGAGACAGGCCCCTTTGACTTGACACAGATGTAACAAAAACAGAGATTCTTGTTGAGTCCCAGGGAAACAAACCAAAGCCAAGCTGTTATTACTGCCTGTCAGAGCTATTTGCTTGTAAGGGATGTCATCTCACCTTGGTAATGATGAGAGACGGGACATGAATGTGGTGGGGTTGAGCTTTTAGGAGTCTAGGCCAGATTCCTGCAAAGATTCATTTGAAAAGGCCAAACTGAATTCTGACTCTTTTTAATTAAAGCTCTTCTAAAAAAAACTTTGAAATAAAACCAGAGTCAGAATAACAATGCTGTCCACAACAAAATATACAGATATCAGACATTTTCTGTACTACAAACATATCTAGAGCAACAAATGGGGTATTTTTCCTCTTATTCAACAATGAAGAGAACAAGTGAAAGTAGCAGATGAACCCTGGATATGAGAAGGCGCCTGTTTTTCTTTACTGTCCAAATGATAACATAAACCCAACAGGGGACTTTGATTTGTTTGAGACCTTATATGGACAGCATCCGCCCGGATGAAGTGTCCTTGAGCAAGGTGGTTTTGCACAACGCTCAACTGCTTTGAAAAGGGAACAAAGTATCAGGGTGTGGGTTGAATTTACCCACCGACATTATTGGCTGTTGGTGTCACGTTCTGAGGAGAGAAATAGAACGAGCGTGCTACACGTTTGTCTCTCAGCACCAGGGACAGCGCCCGTGGTTCTGTGAGCCTGGAAATCAAATGTTACCCGAACGTTAACTTAACTCGAGAAGGCTCGAAATGCAGCCAGCTTTAAACCAAGACCGCGGGGTCTATCTTACGAAGTAAAACTTCAAACGTAAAGCAACACGTAGAGGAGCGACGAGGCTGCATATTCAACCGAACAACTCACTGAAAGAGACGCTCCTGAGCGGCTGGTTAATAATTCATCACAACATATTAACTCCGCTACAAATCTTCAGTCCTGCGAACAAAAAAACTAAACGACCCTGGTTTGTCAAACTGCAACAGATAAAGCCTCGAACAGACTACTTTAACAACATCGTACTTGTCAGTGACTGATATCACTCACTTCCACTAAAGGCAGCGACAGCTGAGAAAAGCACAAGCACCCAATCAGAAAACAATAAGCTGATTTATCCAAAATAAATAAATCATTCCCTACCTGCAGCTGATCTTTACTCCCGAAAACACTTGTTTCACCCGCTCCCATAACACACTGCTTGTTCTTGTTTATCAATTTTTTTTTTTTTTTTTGCTTTCTCAGTCGAAACTCATTGGCTCGACTGGTGAGGAGGGAGTGGGCTCGGCTTGCAGGAGATGGGAAGTGGAGAGAGTGCAGCTGCTGATGTAAGGATGGGCTTATTTCAATTCAAAGCCTTGCCTGTAAAAGGGGCAAACGAGTCTGTGGAAGTGCTACAGAGGCTGCCGTCTGACAGTTCCAACAAAGCACTGAACCTGAGATAGATGCGAGGAATATGTGCAGAGCTTTGGTGTGATTTGCTAACAAAGAACATTTTAATTGTGGCCCATGAATAGAATCATGAAACACTGCTGAACCCCGGGGAGATGCATGCTATGTTCCGACTTGAGTTTACGTTAATCTGTTCTCGAGCAGTAATTGTAAATATAGATTTAGACTGATATGTCAGTGTGATTCCCCCCAGCAGCAGAATACTTTAAACATAAATCACACTCTTGCCAAATATATGCAACCTCTGTGCATTGTTGCATCCTACCTGCTTTATAATGACGTTCTGATGTAAAAACACAAAGAGGAAAGCCACCACATAAACAGGCAGCTGCCAGTGTGAAATGTAAACATAAATTATAATATAGATTGCAAAGAAAGATCTGCATCAGGTATGTGGTAGAGCGGCATCTTCAGCCAGGCATGCATGTTCACACAGTTGTTTGACTTGTCAAACACTCAGAATAAGTACTATTGTCATATACTGCACATTTTATTCAATAATAATGAAAAACAAATAACAAAAAAACAACTGTATGAAAACGTCAACATAAAAAGTGAAGTCAGACACAGTTCATTTGAACACAATTGGCCTTTGTCTAACCTTAGTAATAAAATGAGTAAGAAGGCCAAACAGGATCTCAGAAAGTCAGATTATGCAACAATCAAATCGCCACATGGGAGCTCCAGACAACTGAGAACTCTCATAGCCTTTTTTTTTAATACTCACACCTACACATACTAAGCCAGGTAAAATGTCACTGACACATAATACGATCTACATTCACAGTGTAGATTTTCAATTACTTTACAGCTACTGTAGCTATTTACGTTACGCAATGCATTGTTTTTCAAAACTGCGTTTCTGCTTGAACCCTTTCTCAGTCCACCCACAAATGTTTTATCCTCATGAATGTATTTCCAGACATTGCATAACATTTATAGACTGCACTGACAAAACAGCAGCTCTTCTAGAAAACAGAAGCAAAACAGGAGTGAAGGCCATAAAAGACAAATCGAATAAAAACTTTTTTTTTACAAAAGCACAAAGAAAAGCACAAAATCACTGGGGGAGTTCAAGTTAATTAAAGGACAGTGTTAATCAGAAAAGCACAGTTTAGACTTTTCAATGTCAAAGTGCTTTGTAGGTGTACTTATGTGGCACTTTGTGACATTACAAATGTGAGGGTGTCAGCTCTGTTACATCTCATTCCTCAGGGTTTTTTAATCTAAGGTGTCCTTGAGGATGGAAACTTTGTGGGAATTTTTCAGTATTATATAACTTTGTTTTTAAGAGAACATGGATGACTCTTTCAGAGGCTTTCAAAGCAGCCAGGGAGGTCAATTTAATCCATCAGCACAAGAAATAAAACTTGGCTCTCCGTTTTTTAATTATCTGATCTGGTCACACTGACTTACACAGCGAAACGCATAAAGACCACTTAAACTTCCCACACAGCTTGATAGATTTTGTGAGTTTTCTTTAAAGAAAACAAGCAAATCCCTGCCTGGATCTCCACATACACAGAGTACTTAACGTTCCCTAGAGTCAGCTCTCTCCAGCAGTTTCCCCCCCCTCTGCCTCTTCTTCCATGGGAAATTCAGGGTTTGGTAAGAGGCGTCTGCTGTTGGGCGTACACCTGAGCCCCGTTACACCACAGCTCCAAACAACGGCCATCTGCTGCTGCGGCTGTCGGTTCAGCACCCCACAGGACGTTCAGTGCATTTACACATGGATTATCTATTCATAGTCCCCCCTGCTGCCTCTCCCCAATCATATCCACTGCTTGCCTTGTTGCTGCTGACCACACAGCATGTACAATAACCCAGTCAGGAGGATCTCTTAGTGTGGCCTGACACACTCACTTCTCTCATCCCGCACATTTGAGCAACATCATCGCCAGTTTTCCATCAGGAGTTCGCCTGAATGGAGGTATTTTTGTACATATTGTAAGTTCTTGGGAATCTTTTTTTGCTCTCTCACTTTTGTCTCTAAGGCCCTTTCTACGAGCTTGTTTGTCAGAAGGCTCTACTTTAATGATATCGAGCATTAAATAAGTTTTGCGGTGAAATAAGAGCACAGAGAAAGAGCACAACTAGTCCCACTAAACTGTTCCCCATCAGCTCTCAAACTGAATTACTTTTCAAACCAGTGGAGCAGCTGCTAATAATGTATCATAGAGCAGATTTTGCTTTTAAAGTGAGGTAGCTTGTTTAAAGCAAATCAAGCCAATATTCCTGCAAAGCTCTGGCCAGTCTTTTGCGAGGTATGGAGCGGTGACTTAATCTTCTGAGCCTCAAAACGGTGAATAAAACTTTGTTACTGAAAGTCTTTGAATCTTGACTGATGATTCTGCAACATTCATTTGCTTTAAGCATGCAGGAAACATTTCGGAAAGAAAGTAATGCTCATAAATATTGATAGTGTCCTTCCACTTTTGTCTCTGTAAATTGATATTCTGTTGTAACCCCAGTTTAAGGATAAACTGGACCATCTGAGGTCCTTTTTAAGTCATATCAATCACTACTGGTCCACATCACCAAACTGTCTGCCCGCCTTCTTTAACTGAATTATTTATGGCTGTACAGTCTGTTGGTAATCAGGGACACACTCAAGGACACTCGATTTCACCTCCAGCCTGTATATGTTGACATGCTGAACTCTTGTTTGTTTATTTCAATTTCACGTTTTTTTACATTGCAGTGAGCAATGGCCTCGTGACAGCGATCTCACTCCTATATGAACGAGTTTATCTGCACTTCTACACTTTTGATTTGACGTCATATGAACTCCAAAGTGTGTCCAGTAAGTGCATGTTGTTTAAAAATGTGCAGGTCCCCTGCAGTAATACCTTTTTGGCCCGTGTCTGCCAGCACACAACCTTCTGCATGACTAAAACACTGCTTCCATGCAGGGGCCGTGTTAGATTGCCCCACTGAGATGTTTATTACTGTCCACATCTCCTGACCTCTTCTATTTCAATTTGTATGCACTGAATATGTACATATCTTTAAATAAGATTACAATGCAAATGATCTCCATTGTTTTCTCTTAAAATGACTTTCTTTCTTTTCTTTCCTGGTAAGACTAAAAAGGCCGAACTGTCAGAGTAGATTAGTTACACCTGCTTACCGACAGGTTCAACAAATTGATGCAATACATTATGAACTAATTTACCATTTATGTCAGGTATAAATCACAATTCCGAAAACTTTTGAAAAGAATTGATTTACAGTTCCAGTCTGACTTTATGTCTCCATTAAGGAGAAAAGTCATGTCCCTCTGGCGCCCCCTACTGCTGGAAAGATGGGCAATATAAACAGAGGAAAATGTCTATCCAATTTCACTTCATGTCAACAATTCAAAATTAAACACATTATGGAAATTTCAATTACACTGTATTGTCAAAAGATTTCACTCACCCATCCATATAATTAAATTCAGGAGTTTCAATCACTTTCATGGCCACAGGTGTATAAATTCAAGCATCGACGCATGCAGACTGCTTCTACTAACATCTGTGAAAGAATGGGTCGCTCTCTGGAGCTCAGTGGATTCCAGCGTGGTTCCGTTATAGAATGCCACCTGTCTAACAAGTCCTGTTGTGAAATTTCCTCCCTACTAAATATTCCAGTCAACTGTCAGTGGTATTATAACAAAGTGGAAACAACTGGGAACAACAGTAACTCAGACAGGAAGTGGGAGGCCACGTAAAATGACAGAGCGGGGTCAGTGGATGCTGATGCATAGTGCACAGAGGTCGCTAACTTTCTGCAGAGTCAGTCGCCACAGACCTCCAAACTTCATGTGGCCTTCAGATTAGCTCAAGAACAGTGCGTAGAGAGCTTCATGGAACGGGTTTCTGTGGCTGAGCAGCTGCAACCAAGCCATACATCACCAAGTGCAATGCAAAGCATGTGATGCAGTTCTGTAAAGCACACCACGGCTAGACTCTAGAGCAGTGGAGACACATTCTCTGGAGTGATGAATCACGCTTCTCCATCTGGCAATCTGATGGATGAGTCTGGGTTTGGAGGTTGCCAGGACAACGGTACTTGTCTTATCGTATTGTGCCAAGTGTAAAGTTTGGTGGAGGCGGATTATGGTGTGGGGTTGTTGTTCAGGAGCTGGGCTTTGCCCCTTAGTTCCAGTGAGAGGAACTCTGAATGCTTCAGCACACCAAGAGATTTTGGACAATTTTATGCTCCCAACTTTGTGGAAACAGTTTGAGGATGGTCCCTTCCTGTTCCAGGAACCTCGCAAACGTGCTTCTGAAAGAAGGGTCAAAACTTCCCAGAAACACACTCCTAAACCTTGTGGAAAGTTTACCCAGAAGTTGAAGCTGTTATAGCTGCAAAGGGTGGGCATATTAAGCCCCATTGATTAGGAATGATGTCACTTAGAGGTTTTACTTCTGGCATTATAGTGTAGGTTTCTATGACAGTAAGAAAAGCACAAATGTGACTTTAAGGGTTGGATGTACTTGTGCGATCATGATGGAAACTTTAATAACACCTTTGCTTTTCCTACATGTCAACATTTGTGAGGAATTGAATCTGCATTTTTTCCCCCTGGTAGTAATCAGGTATTGTATGTGCCCACACACACACTAACTTACTTCTGATGTTACCATGGTTGTCCCACAGAAACCATTTTCATTCCACTTGTACTTTATGGTAAATATAAAAGCTTTTTTCTTTTTCATGACAGTCTATAAATCATTCCCTTGCATCTAACACTTTAACTTAAGAAAACCAACACTGTTAATTAAAATCATGACATTCTCACATTTCTCTTTTTAAAGACTTTATTTTGCAAAGTTCCATAGCGACTATTTTCACTTCTTCTTTTCCACATCCTGCTCGGCAGCCTCTTTGGCTCTCTTGGCACGAATGCCGAAAAGACGAGCATTGGCGCGAGCCATACGCAAGCTGGCGAATGCCTTGAAGTTTTTCTCGTCTTCGGAGATAACCCGGGCCTTCTCCTTCTTGTGCACCTGAAGGGATAAACGAGAGCAGCTTCGTGAGACAACTTCAACGCGACGTCTTGGGGAATCCAGCCGAATTTCACGTGAACAGATACTAATTCAAGTCCAGCTACCGAAAGTCAATATTCTGTAACAAGCTGAAGGTTTCTGGATAGCAGCAGCCTATTTGGTTTCCAAGCAGCTTGATTTTAAAAGAGCAGTCATCAGAAAAAAGGTTCAAATATTTCATCAAAGAAATACAGAGATTCCGGAGATTTGTCATCATCTGACTGCTGCGATGGAAAATTATCAAATTCTTAAAATTCAACCTTTTACATTTTTTTCAAGTCAAACATTATGGCTCGAGTGATAATACACAAGTCCTTAAAAATTTCAGCATGAAATCTCCCAACTATATATTTCTATCAGCATCACAGTTTTATGTTCTTATTTATCATAATGATGTGAACTCTAACAGGAGCAGACACTTACAGTTTTGATGGGCATGACTGGACCACCGAGCTGGGTTGCCATCTTGAGTTCCTCCTCCTGAAACAATTACACATAAGTTAAGAACTCCAAAGATAATTCAAGGGCACAAATCAACATCAGTGTAACAAAGCAAGACTGTAAGCGAGATGTGTCTGGTTTAAATAACTGATAAAAGTAATATAAACAAAGCATCGGCTGGCAGAGTGGATGTCAGTCTGCATGACTATCTTACAAAAAAAAAAAAGACTACTTAAATATTTTAAGTCCTAATGAAACTCATCTACTAAACCAATAAAAGGGCCCTCAGAATGGCAAATATATCCATGCATTTAATGTGCATAGCTGTTTAATCTAATTTAAACCAGATCACTCTAAAACCCCTCTATCACGTTATTTTAAGAGTACATGATGAAATTGTACTACTAAAGTATTTCATAAGTTTCCTACATTCATCTTCAACTGCAACCAGCAGGAAAATGAATAAATGAAAACATAAAACCGTGCGAGAGGAACCTACAGAGCTGTCTCCCTTCTTGGGTGCAGAAGCCTTTCTGGGGAACAGGATGAGCTTGGAGCGGTACTCCTTCAGGCGCTGCACGTTGGCCTGAAGAGACTCTGTGGATCTGTTGCGACGACGGGGGTCAACAGCGATGCCAATTGTGCGAGCCGTCTTTTTGTGGATGCCGGCCGCCTGCAGGGAGGAGCGCAACACAATTAGAGTTAAACATTTAAACTACTTAGAGTCGATGCAAGGCTGATTTCCAAATGATGATAATCTACTTAGTTTTTGGATTTAACAAAAAGCAGTCATCAGAAAAGGGTTCAAGTTTTTCATCAAGTAAATACAGAGATTCCGGAGATTTGTCATCATCTGACTGCTGTGATGGGACAGAGCACCACTTGAAACTAACAGCTCAGCATTTATTCATACATTGGCAGCCAATGACTCTTCACATGTACAACCACTGAAACTTAGGCTGAACAGCGAGGTATGGTATTACGACTTATGAGTCGTAGAAATGCACATCGAACGCCACAAAATAACATCAATGAAAAATATTTAGTCGTCTAAGCCCACGACTCATGAATAAAAACAACCAACAAGTCTACTTGATCTGAGTTGAAGCACATCATTCTGCCTTCCTCCCACAGCAGGAAAAGTATAGAGGAGGAAAGATGAAGTACACTTTGGCAAGAGCATCAAGTCTGAGCAGCACTTCATGTTTCTATTCAGCTATTGAGTTTTTTTGGCTGGGTGGGTTGTGTGATTCATCACAGAGAATGAGCCCATTCTGTTTTTCCATCCACAGAAACTGTCAATTGCACTTCTGATGTGGATTGGACAAAACTGATTTCAGGGTCTCAAGTCTTTCCAGCATACAAACCAGTTTCTACCAGAGTAACCCATCAACCAGCAGTCTGTCTCTTTTCTTCACTCTGTGGTATTTTGCAGTTTGATAAATGGTGCATTAATTCTTTCAGATAGTTTTTAAACACTTCTCACTTTCATTTTGGACACAAGGGGCCGCAAATGACTCCTTATGAAATACATTTACAAACCAATATTACCTTGAGTTCCTCCAGGGTGAAGCCACGTCCGGCACGAACCTTGGTATGGTACCTGATGGTGGGACACCTGACCTGTGGCCTCAGTGGTCCGGCGACAGGACGAGGAGCAATGCGGCGGGCCTTGGCCTGACGAGCCTTTCGCCTGAGCAAAAAGACATTTTCAGTCAGAACAAAGTCCGGAGACCAAGAAGCGACAGCAGCTTAACAAAAACTAATTCACACTTGACATGTTTTCTGTGCTGCCGATTCACACAAAAAACTATTTCAGACTAATGGGAAAAGATCGGTTTGGGACGGTGTCATAGCTATAATGAACAGACACTGAAAGTATGTCCTATGTACAATCTTCACTTTCAAATTCACTTATACTGGTGATTTAACGGTCCTTAAGGACAGATGTTTTTCACACAGAAGATGTGCTGTTTAGGTGCTAAATAGAAAGATGTCCTTGTTAAGCTATTTACATTCTCCATTGGTAATTTACACATATCCAACAAGCGCTGCTCTGCATCAGTGTGTGCTTACACACAACAAGCTGGGCGACATCATCAGTTGTGTTCCACTATGCCAACGTATCCCTACAGACATTTTCCCTCTGCGATTACCTGTTGCAGACTGAATAGGCATCATCTGCAGTAAAACATCTTTAACCCTTCATTCTACCAGTCTGCGTCAGTCCAGCCTTGAAACAGGTCAATTTAAAAGGTCTGGAGATTTGCTGCCCAGAGGAATAAACTAAGCAAGTTAAACAAAGGCTTTGATGTTTATTAGCTTGCTCAACAACAACAACAAAAAACTAGAGTAGAGTCATGTGCGTGTCATTTCTAAGGTTTGGTTTTAACTCAAATTCCTGTGAAATTAAAATTAATATCAAACCCACTCTAGCTTGTGCGCTATTAAAATGCAAGACTTGTAGCATAACGAATCTAAAAATGTCCAATAATTAGCTGGGTCACCAACTTATGAGGATCCAGATTTAAGCACATCAATATGTGTTCTACTTCAAAAGCAAAGCAGAGTTCAGCAGGACTATAAAAACCAAACCTTTAGGTGAACATAGGTATATGATCCGTTACCAGAAAGCCTACAGATATACTATAGTGCCTTCAAGAAAACTGTACCAGTCAACTCTGTGTGGGGTAAACACCTCTTATAAATGATTACTTGACAGCATTTAAACATAACATACGTATTGGTACATGGCTACGCACATAATATTGACCCACCAATATTATTGATATATTATATTAACAGCCTGATTCAACGTCCGGCAGCCATTACATAGAAGCAGAAAATGCGTATCAAGTCCTTTATTAAACCAACCCTGCAACATATTCATTCAGTATTTGCAGGCTCAGTTAGCTCGTGTTGCCATCTGTCCCGAGCAGTTCTCACCTGCGGATCTTCCTGGCTGGCTGGTTGAACCAGGTGCGCACTCTTTTCTGCCAGTCTTTGTGGAAGTGGGGGTTCAAAATCATTCCATTCCGGCTGGGGGCCATGGCTGCCTACTTCCCTGCAACACAGAGTGGCACAGAAACATCAACGTAAAGTCATGCCGGCAGTGTGTCCGTACCGTGCTATGTGACACATGCTAACACGCTAAGATGCCTCTCGCTCAGGACGAGCGGGGCCATTATAACCGACTGGTACGCGTAACTAATCTTAATCACCTTTGCATTTACTGTTGAAATTAACGTTAATACTGTGGGTCACTGTCGAAATATTACACTTGAGTATTGAGTTATATTGGCAATGCTAACAGCGACCACTTGATCGGGTATAGTCACTAAAAACATCCGCTAATAGGCTATTTGGCGTGTAAATATACAAAAATAATCACCTTATTTAAAAGTTGACAAATTACACTATTTCACACTGTAAACGAACGTAACAAGCACACTTCAAATATAGAAGATTACGGTAGATTAGCTAAAAAACTTTAGGGAATAATTTCTCATACCTACTAGGGAGGAAAATGGCCGAAAGGAAAAAGGAAGTTGTAATGCGGGGCATTGTGGGATATGTAAGAACCAGCCAATAGTAGAACAGATGTGTTATCAAAGAGTATTTGAAGGCGCAGTCCCCTCGCTCTACAAACGCAAGTTAATTCAAAGTAAAATTGAAATACATTAGATTATTCATTGTTGAACCGTGATTTATTTTGTTTTAACGGAACAGTATAACATTACACAGTAACTTACATTTGTATGCACGTATATATGCACCAAATTACAAAACTAAGTAAACCAAGCACACATACACTCGGGATTTGAGCAAAACCCCTAATAATCAGCCATACTTTCACCTTTGTCATGAAGCAGAGACACTCGTCCACGTTTGTATCATTTCGTGCTTTTAAATGGTTTTATATTATTCTGCATGTTTTATTTTATTGCTTTGAAACTATGAATGAAACAGAAAAGGGGCTTATTAAAGTAGTTACAAAGAAAGGAAAAAAGAAAAAATCAATAGGTGCAATTTTCTAAAAAATATGCAAATGTATACCTCATGTTCTCAGATGCCAGATAGCAACATAGTAATAAAACGAAACAGTTTATAACAAATCGATTGTGTTTAATAAAAGTTAAGTGTTAAAACTGCCGGTGAAGTTTTGGTACCAACCACTAGATGTACCCCTACACCTCTACAGTAGGTGTCAGGTGACAGACAAAAAAACTCAAACAAACTCAAGTATGTGGCTGTTCTCATGACATAAAATACGGTGGAAGCGATGGAATGTTTTTATTACTTGATATGAATGTTAATTTTCATATTTAAATGAACTCTATTTAATCAAATTACTCTAGTCTCTCTGGTTTTCGTCACTTAAATACACCTCCTTGAATATATTATTATATAATATATAATATTATATTGTACCTTGTCACCTATTACTAAATTATGTTTTATTTATCTATCTATCTATTTATTTATTTATTAATATAGCCTCAAGTGTTAACTCGGGACAAATCTATGAGATTCATGAGGTCTCTTGATGATTATATTTTAGAATACATGTAGAATGAGTTAGAGTCTGCGTAAATCGGTTTGTGCTGCTTATACCACAAAAACTGTGGTATAAAGTCGGATTGGTGGTTGATTATATTTTACAACATTCTGTGTCGAAAAATGCATCAAATCATTGTGTTTGATGGCTCAGGTGTTTAGACTGATGAACATCTTCTGAGCAGAATCATCATTAGAGGCCTTGTTCCTTTTAAACATTGTGTTAAACACTATAAAGACCAAGATGGTGGGCCTCGGTTGAAGGGGTTCTGTCCCCAATCCGGACCAAAATATCATTACTTATGATGGGGGATTCCTTGGCAAATTTACCGAATAAAAAGATTTCTTTGGATTGACAACACTCTTTTTCACAGCATATCAGATGGTTATAATTGAAGGTTAAAACTAAAATGGGTCTCTTATACAGAATCAATGTTAGACTATTGAGATGTTGCATATTGGTCAGCCAACAAGGTTGCTGTAGTTTTTTGTCCAGATATTTTTTTGTTAGATATCTCTTTTACCTCTTATCAACTTTCATCTAAAGGTTCGGCCTTCTGTCGTGATTTGCCAATTTGTTCCTAATGACTTGCCTGAATGAAAAGAAAGGTTCAATTAAAACCTTATTGATGACACAATAAAAAGTCAGAGCATGAGACAAGTCTCTCCAAATGAAATGAATAATTTTTAACTCAATATTCTGTAAACACACATGAATACATTTCAGAAACGTTTCTGCCAGTTGGTGTTTCTCAGGCTGAAGACATGATTGCGACTAAATCTTTCTTAAATTATTATGGCTCAAAAAACGCTTGTTAAATATCTTTCGCATGTCTGCAGCAGATGCTGTGGATTATTTACAGAATCAATCAAGCACCTATCATAGCTGTCATTGGGCGAGAGGCAGGGTACACCCTGGGTGGGTTGCCAGTACATCATGGGGCCACACAGAGACAAACGACCACACACACTCACACTCACTCCTCGGGACAATTTTGAAACACTAATTAACCTAACATGCATGTTTTTGGACAGTGGGAGAAAACCGGAGTATATTGTTTTAACATTAAGATAAAAATAACTTTCAAAAATATACTTTCACCTTACCATGTGACGACACACACACACACACAATGAAACACTAATACTAGTCAAAAATGTTGAAATACCCAATTGTTAAAAATGAATTCTTAGGCGTGTCTAAACACTTGACTAGTATTGAATATACAAATTATTCATTAGAAATTATATAAAACAGGATGAAGCAGATTTGATTTTGCCATAAATCCCAAGTACAGCCTTCTTTTAGACACTGATTTTCAAACCAATGCTGGATTAATGATTTATCAGCTAGCTTCAGCAATCTCAGTCTATCTTTAACGGAAGGCAAAGGTCAAGGTGTGCTGAATCACAATAATCACAAAGAAACAGAATGCCCTGCTAGCACATGCACAGCTGTGACATGACATGAGCATATCTGTGTGCAGAACATCAGAGTTGAGCTCGTTGCTCTGTGAATTGGCATTTTCTTTGCAATATGACACATTCCCGTATATTTACTGTAAGAAAGAACTGGCAGGAATGTGTTTCAAGTTATTATAATGGGAATAAACAAATAAGTACAGGGACAGCCACTGATATTTAAAGAATAAAATTTTATTAAATGATTTATTTGACACAGCATTTTCCAGTCTTTCACTACATCTGTGAACATTTAAAAAAATGGAGCACAGCACCACAAACAAGACCCAATAATACTGACAGACATCGAGATTAAGAGCCCTTTAGAACTGCCTGTGGCTTTACAAACCCTACCCTTCTACGTGGAAAATGTTACTGAGAATTTGAGATTTTGATAGCACAATATCCAGTATCAACATAAATACCACAGAAGAAGAGTGTCATGCAAGATGTTGGCAACCCTCCCTACTAATATTGGACTGTAATTACATCAAGCAGCACAGTGAGTTTTACTCTTCCAGTGACTTAACAAACTTGTCATATGCAGCTTGATCCATGAGGCCGTCGAGTTCTTCGGGCTTTTCAATGGTCATCTTGATTAGCCACCCTGAAAGACAAGAGTTTAGAATTCACAGACAACACCGGTACTGGTTTCAGAAAAAAAAAGCTGTGGCGGGATTTTAGTTTGCCAACTTGTAACCTACACTCCCGTTTAATGTAATGGGAGAGGTTTCTGGAAACGACTCCTGCTTTGGGAGGGAACAACACTTAGACGCTCACCCTTGGCGTAGCACTCTTTATTCACAAGTCCAGGATTTTCGGCCAGCTCTGTGTTGATTTCAGTCACCTCTCCTGTCAGTGGTGAGTAGAGCTCACTGGCAGCCTTTACACTCTCCAAGGCACCAAACTCCTCTATCAGAAAGACACGAGAGAAACCTCTCATCACACCGCTAGAACTGATTGGTGATTATGGAGTATATTCGAGGATCTTACCCATTTGTTCAACTTTTTGGCCAACTTCAGGAAGTCCACAGTAGACGACATCACCCAAAGCCTCCTAATGTGACAAAAACGTATAGTTTTACTTGAGTACTACTTAGTTTAGCGTCAAACACAACATCAAATACTTTTACTGATAAATGGTCAGTAAATATATACATCTCATTCAAAAATAAGAGTGTATTAGCCATAATTCAAGGTCTGTTTGCTTCTTTAAAAAGCAAAAAGTGTTCTCGTAGTCGCTGTATCATCTCTGGCCTCTTAAATAACGGTACAATTTTACAGGAATGTAGTAGCCAAAAGGAGTGGATACACAGGCTGGTTCACGCTTGGCGTCTTTGTTTTCCTACAGCTACATTCATGCAAAGAAACTGTGAGAAAGAGTTAAACGGATTCTACATGCTGAATTTGCAGGTTTATAAAATGCCAACGCAACAGCTAACGTGCTAATACTCCACAGCAAGCGCTCACTCCAACACCGCATGCAGACAGGTCGACCCGTGGGTCTACTTTGCTCTGTCTGATATGCTTCTGTGAACTGTTGCAAAAGTGCCCGCGCAGTCTCAACTCGTCTCAGCTCCGAACTGCAGAAACACGTTGGTAGATGTTTGCTAAAGAACGTCTACGGCGAGACACTGCAAGTGAATTAGGGGAAGTTCCAAATAAATCCCAATGGGATAGAAATATTAAGCTTCGAAAGTCGATTGCTTGTACTGTGACAATATCTCACACTTGTTCTGCTTTGCACACTTTCTGAGACGTTACCGTTCAACAAAGTGTTAACTATCAAAAAAATTAACCACGTGAAATTTTTCAGAACACGGTTTTGAACACTCACTAAAGCCATCTCCGAAGTTCTTGTGACATTTTGTGTTGGCAAATGTTTAAAGAATCCTTCAGTATAGTATTCTTTACCATGTGTTTCTTTACACAGGAAGTTATAGCAACCTTTATACACCACTCCTTAAGTTAGAACATACTATCAACAGTGACAGTCACTTGTTTAGAAATAAAATGTTGTACTCATCAGTTGGTGAGAGAGACAGTGTGAAAAAGAAGCTCGAGAAAATGACCTTTCAGCATTTCTTATCGTTTGTGGAAATCATTCAAAATGGCCCATTCAAAGACTTCTGCCTTCATTAATAGCTTTTATCACTTAGAGCTAATCGACTGCCCCGCACTTGAAATGTTCTGCTCACCTCTGCAGTTCGGCAGCAATCGATTGACTCAAACAATAGCCATAAAGCTGTAAATAAGCCCGATACAGTAGAGCTGCTGAGAGCAAAGTGCAGCTCTGAACTGCTTTAAGATTAGCAGGTAAAACGCTGAACAAAGAGCGCCATAAATCAATGATTACTAGAAAGATAGATCCAAAAAAAAAAAAACCTACCTGAGCATAATTGCTGATACCAACGGTGCCGATCCCACCCTCCACCTGCACCCACTCATGTTTCTCTGTGAACTTGAGGGCTACGAAGAGAACAAAGGAATAATCGTGACATAAAAATTTGTGGACAGTGTGAGAACACGATGCTATGATGAATCCTGTGAGCTACGAGCACCACATTCTGGAAGATATGTTAACTGTAAAAACAGAGAAAAAGCCCAAAGCAATGTTTGAGGCCAGACAAGAACTGTACTCTGGACCATGACTGGACAGTAACGCAACCCCACATGTTGAACATATGAAATCACCGTGTGTTATTTTATGTAAGTGCATTTTGCCGTTTGTGGTCCTCACTGCTTTGACATGAAAGGTGCAAACAGGTGCAAAAATGTGCTCACGATCGAGTCAAATGTGCAGTTATATACACGCGCAAATAAAAAAGGCCAAAGGCCAAAGCCCCCCCCCCCCAGCTCTTGCTGTCATCCTTAGAACAGACTGAGAGAAGTGCTGTAAAGCCTCAACAGTTTCCAGTGCTGACATCAGACCATGCAGAAAAATACAGGTTTGAACCAGATTGTGAACTGTGCAAGATGCTGATGCATGACAGGAGTCAGTAAGAGAGCTGAACGCCTGAACAGCCTTTAACAGTTCTTAAACCTTTATCCACATTCTTGATTGCAAAAAAATAAACGAGAGTAAGGAGGACATAAACGAAAACTTGTCATTTCAGACCATATTTACGCATGACAACCATCCCTCCACAGCTATTTTTGGCACATGTCCACCATCATGCTTGACTGTGGCTTAATAAGCCGCTACTTAGGGCACGAGACGTAAGTTTACGCTTAATAGTCCCAATTAGGAGCTCGTGGTTTGACTGGCTCCCACTCACAGGGCGATGCAAACCTTCAGCTAACGTAACCTATCAGTGCGTCAGCTATGATTTGGTACAAAAGTTTCAGCTCTTAACTTTTAGCTTCCCTCCCTGTCGCATTCCTCTGCTCCACTGTGGGAAAGCGACCAAACAGCAGTGTTTTGTCACCCATTACAGTCAGACAGGAATGTGTCCGCATGGAGAGTGGTGTGTATGAGTGTGTGCGTGTGTACCCTCCCAGCTCCTGTGGTCAGCAGTGTTCTTCTTCTTCTTTTTTTTTTTTTTTTTTTTGGGTTACCTGTGGACAGGACCGAGGTCGTGCTCAGTGTCCGCGGAGAGCTGCTCCTCCACAGCAGCCGACGAGCTGAGACCTGCGCCGCTGACGAGAGCTGAGGCAGCCTGGTCGAAAAGTTTGCAGAGAGGCATCGCAGCGTCGCTCTCATCGCCATCTTCACTCACTGTGCACCGACTGTTTAATCCTGTGCACATACGCTTGGCCGCGGGAGCGCGCACCATCCCACTTGTAGCGGGCTCTCTCGTTTGGAGTGTGTTGGAGGAGGGAGGGAGGGAGGGAGGGAGGGAGGGAGGGAGGAATGTGGCCCTGGTAGAACAAAAAAAAAAAAATTCAGACTTCGTGATTTTATCACGAAGTTAGATAAAACTCAGTATGGCACACTCCTCCTTCGGTCTGTTTGCATGTACTGTTTGTTACGTAGACCAAAAGTTCTCAAGAAAAAAAGTTACTGATACGAAGGAAAATTTCAGTATCTGCACCGATTAACTCGATCGTTTGATTTTATAAAATATTTATATCTAGAATTTAATGGCAGCTGCACAAAAAAAGGCACAGACAAACACAATAGTTTACAGAGTATACAGGTGTTTTTGGAAGATTCTACAGTCAACAGCTGGTGAGGGTGTCAGGATTGGATATAAAAGAAGCATCCACCGGAGACTTTACTCGAAATCACTCACAACTGACTTTATCTTGGACTGTCCAAACATATAGTGACATTTTATCTACCTTTTATATAATGTACTATATTCTATCCCTCAATGCAGTGTGAAAAGTGCTTGGTCACTAACCCAGTAAATATACAGAGCCCTCCATAAAGTCTGGGACAAAGCCATTTTTTTCTTAAGAGTTCCCCCTCTGCTCCACAGTGTAAAATTCTAAATCAAACCAATTTTTTAAAGAAAAAACTTGATTAAAGTGCACCATTTTCATATATTTCAGTTCTTGTAAAAATGACCAAATCTTTCATACATATCCCTCCTCATTTTAGGACAACATGTTTGAAACATTTGGCTTTCCATGTGTTTGGGATTACTCAGGCGTGTTAAACCCAGGCCGGCTTCTACATTTTGGGGTCTGTAGTTGCCTTTGTTCAACATAAGGAGAGAAGCTGTGCCAATGGAAGTCAAGAAAGCAATCATGAGGCTGAGAAACAACTAGTTTGGCTGTATGCTAAACTGCACTGTGTCACAGAAAAAGGAACAGTATCAAGCACATACAAATTAAAATCAACTCCAAAAACAGATGTCATTTTCTTTTTACATATGTACTCAAATATTTTGTATAGTTTTCTTAGCAATATGAATTCTAGATAAATATATTGATTATAGTTTATAAGACTGGCTGATACAGGACAGGGGTTGTTTTTGCACATGTGCAGATGTGCTTGTGCTCTCATCGTGTCCTTTCTGTTTGTGGGACATGGAATTCAACGGCTAATGATCGTTTACATAGATGCTACATCAGCTTAACATGTAGTTAATATGGAGCCGTTGTCTGAAATCTGTCCCATGAGCAGCCACACATCTGTTCTGTCCTCAATCATGTTTCAACCAGCAGAGCACAAAAATCACAAGAGAATAAAAGAGTTGATTAATATGCGCTTTATTCAGACATAACAATCTTTAAACTTCTTCGCGGATATTGAATTCTTCGACTCCACCTTGAGGAGTTCAAGAACACCTGGTAAAAATCACATGAATATACAGAGAACACCTAAAATATCAGAGGGGTGTGTATCATGTTGCATATTTGGTAGCCAAAAATCAAGGTATCCCTTATGTAGCTCAAAGTATTCCCAGAAGCATTATTCTCAGATTTGCACAAAGCAGCAGATCAAATAACTTTCTTTTTAATTCAATGGTTGGATGACAAAAAGCATTAAAATGACTTGACAGTCAAATAAGCAGGATGCAGCAAATATGAGCACAGAAGTGTAAGAAATACCAAACAAACAAACAAAAAAAAGCCATTCTTTACTCTTTACTGAGCCACCGTGATACAGAGATTGACATCATTTCCCGTAATGACAGAAAAGCTCCAACCCTTTAACATGGTTAGATCCTTTAACAATCCCACTAACATTGAAAAAAAAAAAAACCCCTGCAGACTCCACTGATGACCTCTGTAAGGTAGAGGCTCACTACTTCATACAGACTCCTGCTGAGATGTGACAGTAGGAGAAGCAGGAGGTTGCCTCACTTTTCAGAAGCGGCCTCGGGGGGGGCAGTCCCCTTGTTGTCATCAGGCTTCATGGCTGGGAACAGCAGCACCTCCTGTTCAAGAAAACGACCATCAGAATGACAGATGAACCCAGAGGAGACCACATCTGCGCCACTGACGTTCACAATTCATATTACATTTTAGTGTTTGCTTCTTTTTAAGCAACAGGAGAGAAAGTGATTCAAACTGTTCAACACAACTTCAGAGAATTCAGTTCCAACCTGATAGGCATTTGATGTCCCAAATATAAAGAGAGAAGATTTTTGAAAGAAAAGACTTTCACACAAATGTGATAATTCAGAGGTGGAGGTATGAATACTTCAACAAATTCATGATCAATAAATAAATGGAAACCCAACTAATTGTGTGGTTTACAAGATGAACATTAGCAGAAGCTATACAAGATGCAATGTTTGTTTTTCTATAACATTAGAGAAAATCATTCTATTTATAGTCTGCTTTCACAATGCAACACGGGTAGTGGTGATGCCTGGAAACCGTTGTAACTATGATCTCTGGGTGCAACAATGATGGTTTTTGGGCATTCCAATTTCAACCTGTATGCGTCCGATGCATCTAACAACTGCAATTTTTCCTTCATTTAACTGTCATTAGGCCCCGTTCTGTTGTCGTCTACCACCTCCTCAGTTTTAAGACCACATTGTTGTGGCATTTTATGTGCTGTGTTTTTGAAATAGACATGTCAAGTGGGTCTACATTGCACTTTATTTGAAAGAAGAAAAAAATACATTTTTTCTTTGTGTTTATTTGATCCTAACTATATTTTTAATATAGGGAGTAAGCGTGAATTAACTAGGAAATTTAAAAAAAAAATAAAATGTAATCGTTTGACGACAGACAGACAGAGTTTTCTATAAATGATCCGATCGCTTCTGCGTTTTCATTAATCACTAACCTATCTTTACGGACTGCTGCAGTAGCAACATGCATGTCAGTAACTGGCTAAGCTGGTTATGAAGCTTTTCACAGATTTCCATGCAGATTTTCCTATGCAAAATATTTGTGAGGAAAAACATTCTATGAGACAAATTTAACTTTGTTTTCTGAGTAGATCATCTCATTTGAGCAAACTACACTGAAAAATAAAGAGGTGGAGAGGGTCTGGAATCATTACTGTAAAAGAAGACACAATTACAATCGAAAACCAAGACGATACTAATTCAACCTAAGGTGAGGAGCGATAATGTCCCAGTAACTCTGCCTTCAACCATCTCGGCACACATGTATAATTTAGTTTTATTCCATACTGGTCAAATCGAAAATATAACTCCCAGTAACACCTTATATAAAGGACGTGTAGCAAAACCAAAGAGAAAAAAATGCACCTGCTTGGCTCATGTTTCAAACGACACCTTTACCTTGATGTTGTTGGAGTCGGTGAGGAACATGGTGAGGCGATCGATGCCCATCCCCCAGCCGGCAGTTGGGGGCAGACCATATTCCAGGGCCGTGCAGAAGGTCTCATCAATGAACATGGCTTCATCATCACCCTCAGCTTTGGCCTAAAAAGATCCCCCTCAGATCATTAACATGTAGTGATATAGGGCTCTAACAGTGCACATTTTTTGATAACGAACAATGTACCAAAGTAGTAAAGAAAAATATATAAAGCAGGCTGAAGCTCCGTGCACACCTTGGCTTGCTGCTCAAAGAGCTCCCTCTGTCTGATTGGATCATTCAACTCAGTGTAAGCGTTGCAGACTTCCTTTTTCATCACAAAGAGCTCAAAACGCTCTGTTAGGCCTTTCTGTGTTCTGTGCCTGTAAAAATAAGAGAAAGTGTCAGGATGAACCCGAGTGCTGCTATCTGAAACAAACATGTAGAAAAAGCAATACATTTCCCACCATTTTGCTAAGGGGCTCATGATCTGAGGGTGATCACAGATGAATGTTGGGTTGATGCACGTGACTTCTAGGAAATCTCCAACCAACTATGGAGGAAAGAATCAAGCCGTAAGCATTTCAAATTAGAGGCACGAGAAAAAGCAATTAAGTTCACAGTAGAAGATGTTTGTAAAAAGAGCACCTTGTCCAGGAGGCGGGCAGTGGTCCTGGGTGGTGAGCACTCAACTCCCTTTTGGGCGCACAACTCGTCAAAGAATTTACGCGTCTCTGAGGACAAAATTTTGACATACAGAACTACTGAAAGCCTCGTCACCGATATGATCAGAGCATGATAGGAAAAGAGACCGAACACAAAGTGCTAACATTTTCCTGAGGCAACCGTCTTCTCACCTGAAGTCAGTAGGTGCACACATGCAGATTCTTACCATCACTGTCGTAGCTGTCAGCAGGAGGGAATTTGACTCCCATAATTTTCTCCAGGTCATGCGTCATGCTCACTCTTTTGAACGGTGGAGTGAAGTCAATCTCATAGGCCTGTCCTTCCGGACCATCGGGGTGATAAGTCACCTTGTAACCCCCAGTGATGTGCTTCACCATCCCTGAAGCAAACAGGAAATCACTCAGTACAGTAACATGCACCGCTGAGTACATGTAAGTATTGCCGAATTCACTGCACAGACTTTGTCTTTAAGATAGTTGAATGGAGATTTTGTCACATGACCCCGCAGTTACAAAATTAGGATTTTATTAGAGCAGAGCGACTGACTGGAAATGCATCGACCATGAGTTCATTATCAGTCCCGATGGCCGGATTTCAGTCAGTTTCTGACACACTAAACCAAACGTCATTTTTTAATGGCCCTCCAAAATATGTCCGTAACGTATTTCATCCCTCCAGCACCAGACTTCAACACCGTCACTCTTATTTCTCCCTGTTCATTCTCTATGGCGACTCCAAACAAGTACATGTGTCGCTCCTTTTTTGGCCACTGGTAGGTTTTGGCGCTGCTGTGCAGCCTTTTTCAGAGACAGACTGGCCTATTTATCGAATGCTGCAAATGTAATAAAGCATAAACGCATTTTTGTCCTCTTATAGCCGCGGTATTTAGAATCCTATGCAGTCATAACATAACGTTCACACTGCTCTCACCTCAATATTGTGTGTCAAGAATAACAATAACTATCACACAGTACTGCACTAATCTCGAGGGAAATAATACTTAGTCTTCATGTGGCTTTTTTTAAATTTTTTTGTTTTTAAAGATTTTATTAGTCAGACTAAAATGTTTAAACATCTGGGTTTGGTCTGACCAACACACACACACACACACACACAAAAAAAAACCCCAGTCATTCACGATCATAAACAGGAAAGCTGAGCAAACACCTTCCTGGTGTTAACATAAAGTACTTTAAATCAACACAGTGCATCTTTGGAAATTTGACTGAAACTGTGTTTTCTCTTACCTGACAGTAGTTTCTCTGTGATATCCATCAAGTCGTGGTAGTCGGCATATGCCATATAGAATTCACAGGTGGTGAACTCTGGATTATGAGTGAGATCAATGCCTTCATTCCTGAACTGACGGCCAACCTCATACACTCTGTCCAATCCACCAACCACAAGCATCTGCGGGAAAGATGAATAGTTAGAGTAAAATACAATACTGGAAGGAAAAATAAGCAAAATTCACAGCCCATACTAAACAATTTTATAATCCATCTGAAAATCGTGGCTGTTCCTATGGAAAGCACGTTACCTTGTGGTAGAGCTCAGGGGCAATCCTCATGTACAGGTTCATATCCAGCTCATTGTGGTAAGTAACAAAAGGCCGGGCCACAGCTCCACCAGGGATAATGTTCATCATTGGTGTCTCTATCTAAAAGGCAGAAAAATACACATGATTCAGCGGTCTTAAATAAAGTTAAAAATTATTTATACAATCTGTAGTATGTATAAATTCTTAAAAAAGCACTTTTACACATAAGCTTATCTGATCAGCTGTGTGATGTGGGGAACTTCTTACCTCTAAAAATCCCATCTGGTCCAGGAAGTTGCGTAGGTATGCGATGATTTTGGTGCGTGTTATGAACTTTTGTCTCACATAGTCGTTGAGTATCAAATCCAAGTACCGCTGGCGGTATCGGGTTTCCTTTGGAAGGAAAAATTCTCAGTGGTTATTTCTGTTCTATCAATGGGGGTTTCTGTCTACTTCCCATCAACAGAGGCTATTGTGACCAAATCCACAGTAACGGTAACATCTCTGACACAAAGAAAAGCTTTGGGATTTCCTGTTTCTGTGGCAATGCAGACAATGCTTATTAACTTCACAAAATCTTAATCATATCTGAGTTTGAACTACAATCAAGGTTGTGCATTTTTGTCTGTAACTTTCTAGTCAGACCAGTTTAACTGGAATCCTCTCTCTATACTGATAACTCTCACTGAAAATAAGATAAATACAGGTCTTGTATAACATGACACCACAGACAGGGTTGCTACAGTTTCACTTTCAAATGTTGCAATATGTTCGTAAAGAAAAACAGATACGGGAAAGAAAAGAAATGTAATATCTGCAATAATTCTACACCAAGAATTTAGCGTCTATACAATACAATTCCAACATTACTGTTAAGTGGCTGTAAAGTACCAGTTAAGTAATAACAACACTACTTAAGATTTCTGCCTGTTAGACCTTAAAGCAAATCCCTGTTAAACCAGCAGTGCAATTTTCACATCAGTGATGATGTTTCATAAATAACTAGTCACTGCCCTAAATGTGCAACAAACGCTGAAAGTGAAGAGCCGATGCTTCTCATCTGAACTGCCAAATCTCACCCTCCAACTGTGAGATCTAAATTTCTAAATGGCTTTGTTTCTTTAAGAAAGAAATTCCTAAAAGTGCTAGACACCCCTAACAAACTCAATGTCTCCTCATGTGTTATGTAATTTAACTATTCTGATTTTATGTTTTTAGTCATATACTTATATGGTGTCTTTGAATTCTTTTGAAAAGCGCAATACAAATTAAATTCATTATTATTATTATTATGATGGGCTTTACCTTGTCTTTGAGTCCAAAGTGGAGGTGGGGCAACATGTGAAGACATGGCGACAGCAGGGTCATCTCAGTGGGAACGATGCTCAGTTCCCCTTTCTTTGTCTTCCCTGGGTTTCCGCGGACACCGATAATGTCACCACGGCGCAGTTTGTTGTTGATGGCCACAAAGGCGTCCTCCGACTTGTAGTTCCTGATGGGGTAAAACACAGAAATCAAGTCACTTCTCTCTGAAGTACTCACATGAGATAAAAATTCTGCATTAACATTCTGCATAACACCAAAATGTGATGATGATACATTCGGAATCTGTGATTGGATGATTATGTGTAATAGAAGTTTTGAGTTTTATTGTGCGATAGCGGAAGGAAAAAAAACAACAAACATGCTCTTTAGTTTTGGTTATGATTTCACACCTTGAGTTCGCCATAACTTGCAACTTGACGCCTTCACCTCGCAAGTCATAGAAAATAAGCTTGGCACCGGAAGCCCTCTTGGCATGGATGCGGCCTGTCAAATATACATCAAGTTAAAACAGAGGATCTGCTTCTGGATTGCTCTGGAATGAGATGATAGAAATAAGATCAAACTATTCCCGGTACCTGAGACATTGATAAGAACATCTGTAAGCTGGTCACCAGGCTGCAAATTATTGTATTTCTCAATGAAATCTGTAAGTGACAAGTCTACATGATACTTGTGTGGGTACGGATCCTCTGCCGTGCCCTTCAGTTCCTGGATGGCATGGGTGCGGATCTTGAAGTATTGCTATTGATAAGGAAACAGTTTATAGTTAAACAAGAAGACAATAAAAAAGGTTTAATGAGTAACAGGTAATGCTCATACAAAAAAATAAAATAAATAAAAAATCTCACGTTAGGGTCAAGAGTCTCGTCATCCAATCCAGAGGCATCTTGTGCTGCTTGATCATTGGAGTCTTTGTTTTGTTCAACCTGCTCTTTCACTTTTGCTTCCTTGTCGGCCGCCTTTTTCTCTGCTTTCATTCGCCTCTTCAGCTCACTAATGAAATAAGATGGGAATCTCAGATGCGTCACGGATCAAACATGAAGCTTTATCCGTTCATGACGAAAGCAAGTCAAATCTCGTGGATGTCCAAACCTTTTCAAAAAGTTTGACAACCGCATGCAAATATGTGCTCTCCCACAGAACCACACCTTACACTAAACTATACTGTGATGTCTGAAACACTGAAAAAATAAAAAAAACTAACAATAAGCAGACCACATGAAAATTATATATATATATATATATATATATAAAAAGGGGGGAGGGGGGGTCACATCTATTTGGATGACAAAAGGTTGGTTGTTTTTCACACAGGAATGAAAAAGCCACCAACCTTTTGTCACCTCTCCAACGAATCCCGTGAAACTGAGATGGGACTTCAGCTGTACATGGGGATGCATATTTTAACCACTGTCCCCTGACCGAAAAGGATTGGCACAGCTGCTGCCTGGCTGCCCTGACCAGACACAGCATGCTGAGCTACCACAGTCAGCAGACAACCCTGAGAAAAATAAGACATATATACAAGACAGTATAGAAAATGAAAGTCTGTCTTTGCCCACCAAAGCAAACTAAATGTAGTACAGGTGGCGTGATTCTTGCGAGTCAAGGTTGCCAAGATAACAGTAAAACAAGTCCGAGACGTAAAAAACAAACAAATAAAAAAAAAGTTGACTAGGTAGCAGAAAATAATATGAAAATAGCTTTACATTCCTTGTTAGCAAGAAGCGTTGCAAAATATAAAGCGAAAGAAACCGCGGTGAGCGCAATTTTATGCATTTTTGCCAACGCCCTTAAATGGATAAAACGTATAAGGCAAGCTGGGCTGGTGAAAAAGAGCTACAATTTGTAAATTATCCATTAAACTGAATAAAGAAGCCCCACGATTACATGTTGACTGCATCAGTCGCAGACATTTCGAAAAATTGCATTTTGGCTCTTGTAGTTTTACATGTTGCCAAAATGCATAGACGCGAACGGTTTCGTATTATATTTTGAACTACAACTTCCAGAGTCATAAACAAGCTTTCTGGGAAGTGTAGGCTTCTGGCAAGCCTCCATATGGGACCTACACATCGCTTTCGTTCCGATGCTATGCGTAGCCAAATTGAATACGTTGTTCTTGTAAAAAGAGCAACAAGTCTGAAGAAAGGTCCACAGCATATGAAACAGATTAAAGTTAATAACCAAAATAGGAAATGAACGTGCTCACTTTTTGCTGAGTTTGTCTCCTTCCACTGCTGTCACGTCTGCCATGTTCTTGATATTGCGCTCAGAAAGGGCGACGTGAGTGTGCGCCGCTATTAAAGAAAGGTTGATGGTGCGTTGGAGGACTGTCGGAAACAAGAGCACGGTCACTGGCCAAGGTTAACGGGGAATTTTAAAAAAACGTTACGACCGATTACATATCAGGTGTAAGCATAGTAGGAAACTCGATTTACACTCTAAGTGTAAGCAATAAAGTATCTTCCCTGTTACAACAGCTTCAAATTTACTCGAGCGAACAGATTTTTTTTTTAATTTAAACTGAAGGCCTCGGTTTTTCTGTGTCAGCCAGCCACTACTTAAAATTATACCAAAACATTTTGTAGATTAACTTTTATTATTTGTTTGATAGATATACCTTAAAATGAACAACTATTTTTTGTGAATTAAGGTAACAACAGTATGAGCACACAATTATGATTACAATTATTAGCCATTACAGAAACCCTTGAGGAAACATCGATTTTCTTTGCCAACCTGCACAGCCAAACTTAGTTAAAAGTGTACTCATCTGGATATAAAATTATCCAGTTTGTCCTCATGGTCAAAAGCCATTATCCCTGAAGAGACAGACTGGCGGGCCAAGGCCAGCAGCGCTTTAAATGTTAAGCTCCGCTTCACAGTTGTTTCCAAACGCATCCTTAACTTTGAAGGAGCAGAGAAACACCCAAGTGACCACAAACTGGCACATAACGCAGGGCTAATTCACAGATATTCACCTGCGTGTAATTTTCAACAGATGACCTGTGGAACTTTTTTGCACATTTTACAATTACTTGAGATATTTATAGTGAAAACGTTCTGAGAGGCAGACATGCTGCCCTGGCTGCACAGTACCAGACTGAGACAAAGACTAGCTGAGCCGAAACAGTATGCGCGCCTTTCTCTTTCGTTCTGACCAGACTGCCTGATAGATATAATCTGATCTGATAGTGTTTCAAGGAGTGTTCATTATCTGGCCACATTCTGCAAACATGACTAAAGAATTTAAAATATGGACACATAATGCATAGTTCTAAATGTCATTTATTCAACACACATTTTAAAAAAATCAACAATTCAAGAAGAGTCTTATAGAGAATCAGACAATGTGCATTCTTGAATACTGTGTTTTCAACAACAACAAAATAAATTTAATTAAAATAAAACAATATAGCTATATATAATATTCTAAGGTCTGAGACACATTTACTGCTCCATGGAATACATTTTGTCTCATTCGTGTCTCTAAAATTTAGCACGTGTTTTGGCTCCCAAGAGGAAACTAGCATGCGTTTTTCAACAATTGGGCCACAAAGGGGGGCGACTGTTCCATAGCTACTTGACCCAATATTCCGCTCAACTCAGCTTTAGAGCTTTTCAAGTATTTAAATTTCTGGTATTTGAATTTCCAGAACAAAAAAAATTATACTTATGAAAGTATAAAATACTTATGAAGAAATAAACCTGAGAATGAAAGAGGACAAGATTAACAACACTAATAAAAACAACATGCAAATAACAGTGAGATATAAACATATAAAAAGACACAATGCAAACATAGGAGATAACAAGTAATAGACTGAAAGTTCAGCGAATTAAAGAATTCAAAGAGATACGTTTAAACATAGTCTTCAAGGCCAAAAGTACATCTGAATCTGAAGAATGTCTGAATCTTGTACTTTTAAGTACAGTTTGACTCGCAACTTAACATTAATGTTGGAATTATATTATATAGACACCAATGTCTAGTAGAATTATTGCAGATATTTTATGACATTTCTTTTCTTTCCCGTATCTGTTTTTCTTATTGCAACATATTGCAACATATTGCAACATTTGAAAGTGAAACTGTAGCAACCCTGTCTGTAGTGTCATGTTATACAAGACCTGTATTTATCTTATTTTCAGTGAGAGTTATCAATATAGAGGGAGGATTCCAGTTAAACTGGTATTACCTGAAAGTTAGGTTATCTTTCACAGATGAAAACACACATTAATTTCCTACCAGACAAAAATAACCCTACAGAAATACTTTTTAGAACTAATTGTAGTTCAAACTCAACACTGCAATTAAGATTTTTGTGATGTTGATAAATTTTGTTTGCATTGCCACAGAAACAGGAAATTCCAAAGCTTTTCAGTGTGTAAGAGAAGTTATTGTGACTGTGGATTTGGTCACAATAGCCTCTGTTGATGGGAAGTAGACAGAATATAGATATAGGTCATATAGATAATATAGAGGGAAGGTTCCAGTTAAACTGTGGTCTGAATTTTGCGTCCTGTGAGCCAGTTCCACAGGAGAAGAACCTTAAAACTAAGTAGCTCTGGCTATTGGTCTTGGATATTTTGTGAATAACAAGCAGACCAGTATGTGTGAGTGTCCACATCAACGTGGGTAGATATGGAACAATTAGATCTTTTAAGTATTACGGAGCGCTTCGTATGTGATAACAGGAATCATAAATTCTATTCTTAATTAGACTAACGTAGAGAGGTTAAAATAGGATAAATGTGATCTTTCTAGGTGGCACCAGTCAGTATTCTGGCTACAGCATTTTGGATTCTTAAGGAATTTCATCGACACACAGTTAAAATGTCATTACAGTAATCCAGCCTAGATTTGATGAAGGCGTGGACCAGCTTTTCAGCATCACTTTGAGAGTGGATGCCTTTGGTTTTCGAGATATTCTGCATATTAAAGATGGCCACTTTAGAGACTTGTGAAAAATGTGACTTTACAGACAAATCCCGGTCAAAAGGGACTACAAAGTTTTATCAAAATAGTATTGTAAGCCAGGCTAAGAACATCCAGGATAACTGTAGGTTCAGAAAGTGAATCTCTATATTTATTTGGCCAAAAATAATTATCTTAACTTTGTCAGAACTCAAAAGTAGAAAAATTGCAGATCACCCTGTCTTGAGACAAGCCTGTAAGCTTAGAGACCGATTGCTTTTCTCAGGTTTAATTGATAAGTAGAGCTGAATGTCATCAGCATAACAACGAATTTGCAGGTAATTTTTCCTGATTTTATTGCCTAAAAGAAGCATGTACAGAGAGAACAGAACTGGTCCTCGTACCAGGACCCTGTGGAACACCTTAACACACTCTGGTAAGTGCAGAGGACACAGTAACTACTTATAAAAACTGAAATCTCTCAGATAAGCTTGCCTTTAACCAGCCTAAAGCAGTACTGTTGATCCCAATGTTATCTTCAAGTCTTTGTTGTAAGGTGTTCTGGTTGAGGGTGTCAAAAGCAGCACTGAGATTAAACAGGACCAACACAGAGGCAATAAGGAGGTCATCTGTGACTATAACTGGTGCTGTTTTAGTGTTATGGTGGACTCTAAATCTGGACTGAAACTCTGCAAATGGAAAATGAAGATTAGATATGCATTCACTTTCAGTAAAGTCAAAGTTAGAGGAAAAGTTTATGAGTGTGATCTTTTAGAAGAAATTCTTCTAAATGGGCAGTAAAATGTTTATCAGTGAAGTAAACATAGCACCTTTCAGGAAGGGAGTGTTGGCACGGCAACAACTTAAACTAATAATGTGACAATGCGCATCTTCCTCTCAAAGCACAGCTTACAAAAGAAAAAAAAAATCATGAAGCAAAACTCAACCAAGACCTAAAATAAATGACTTTAATTATAGATTGCAGCAGGTTTACAGAATTGTAATTGCAAGACAATAAAGTATCCCAACAAAAGGCAAATATACATAGATTTCTTTTCCCCCCTAGAATGATTATCTGACAGGTGTTCAAAAAGAAAAAGGCAAATTTCCCCTCTTTTGAGTGTTTACTTAGAAGAGTGGTTGACCTGGTTAGAAGTGAATCCATTTTTAGTGATTTAGATTTTTTTTGTAGTCTGCGATTCCGAAATGACAAATCTCATGTTCACCAATTTTACTGATTTGACAAGGCTAAAAAACATGATATGCTGTCAACTCTGATGCCCTGAGAGAAATCAGAAGGAAGGGGGAACCGTTGCATCAGTGAACATTCAGCCCGACTACAGTGTCCTCCACATAAACCAAATAAGCCAAATGGGGATCCAGCGAGCAAACGAAAACAAAAAAAACACGTCTTTGATCATTGTTGAAAGGAGAAATTTGCTTTTTAACTAAAAGGAATAACATAGTTTATGCTGCACCCAAAGCACGGGAACATTTATCAACAAGCAACATAAATAATAGAAAGAATCTCTATTTTGGTTTCTCCTTTATGGTGAAAATAAGAGAGGCTATATAGAAAAATATATATTCAAAAAGATCTACTTTTAAAGTATATTAGCTGCATAGCAGTTTCAGAGAAAATTGGTCTGCATCTATGTTGAATATCATAAATGCGATGGATACTTAAGTACAAACAAGTTAGATGCATCACAGAAATTGCACAACACATTTATCCACCACAGCCACATTCACCTGGTTACCAATGTCGAGCACTTGGAGCTCACTTGAAGTGATTATGGCTTAAAACATTCTAGGTGATGAGGGCTGGCGATCGCTGGTGATCGCTGATGGTTTTTTCACAAGCAACAATGGTGATTCATCAATCCAGCTGCTCCTACAGTATCTCCTCAGGGCACATGTACAATCTCTACAAGTGTCTCAAGCAACGTTTTAGGAAAAATGTAACCGTCTGGACACCTGTGACTCAGCTTGTTGGTATTAAATTAACAGTGAAAGTTGAAAGAAAAACCCACATCTTGGTCAATTGCAATGAACAGACAGAGATAAATATCTGAGAACTTCTACAAAATCTCCTTCTTTTCCATACATTTAGTAATGACCGTCATATCACAGTCATACATCTCGGATCTCCAGCTACAGTGTAAATACACAAATGAGGAAACAGTAATTTCAAAAAAGTAATAACCTCCCCAGTATGTGCATCAAAAAAAACAAAAACATTCTGGATCTAAGAAAGACCTTTACATCCACGATGTTGAATCACATTGAGCACTGTATTCGTTGTAAAAAATACTGAAATTTGTTGCTCTGACAGTGTGGCGCCAATTTGTCCTGTTGTTAACCATTTTTGTCAGAAAAGGACTTCAACAAGCCTAGAACATACACATGATATGTACATTAAGGTGGAATGTCTCAAGGACTTTCTGTGCATAATAATTCATGTTATAGTGTCTGAAATATATTACTCTTCTTTAAAAGGGACCTCCACCAACATCTCAGGAGATGGCTAACCCTTTTTTTTCTTTCTCCCCCACCTGAACAAAAATATCCCCAAGCTTAGCATCAGCTGCAAGAACTGTGGAGCCATCTGTGAACATCTTTGGGCTCTTCGGATAAAAGGCACTCAGAAGACTTTTGGGAAATGTACAATCGGTGTCCTTGTCAGTGAGTCAAAGAGCAAAAGACTGACACTTTTATTCACACCAAACAAAGAGTAAATTAACAGCCTTGTAGCAATGAGTCAGTAAACACTGATGTAACTGAACCTGTTCTAAAAGTTCTCAGCCGCAACCAGATTTGATGGAACAAAAATGTAAACGTGATACATTTTTTAATTATTTTTTTTCTTACACAGAGGCTGCCTCCTCACCGAATGTGCGTCTCCATGGCGACCCCAGCGCAGGGGCCTCCCAGGTGGAAGGGGGGGGGGGTTAAAGAATAAGCAGGTAAAAGGAGCCAAATCCCATTGTTCCATCCATCCATTTTCTATACCTGCTTAATCCAACTGTAGGGTCGCGGGGGGGGCTGGAGCCTATCTCAGCCGTCGTTGGGCGAGAGGCGGGGTACACCCTGGACAGCTCACCAATCCATCACAGGGCCACACAGAGACAAACGACCACACACACTCACTCCTCGGGCCAATTTAGAGACACCAATTAACCTAACGTGCATGTTTTTTTTAAATGGTGAGAGGAAGCCGGAGTACCCGGAGAGAACCCACGCATACACGGGGAGAACAAGCAAACTCCACAAAGAAAGGTCCAGCCGGTAATCGAACCTGGAACCCTCTCGCTGTGAGGCGATAGTGCTAACCACCACACCACCGTGTAGCACCAAATCACATTGTTGTCATCAGTAAAATTGGAAACACAAATAGGATTGTGGGAAACAATTTCAACAACAAACAAAAAAATAAATTAGACATGTTTCTTGGAAAGAGGCATAGCTATTACACTGATAAAAATGTTACACACACATATATATATATATATATATATGGAAATAATAGTTCTTCTATTTCACAAGTTGAAGAAAGCCAGTCTCAGTGGGTTATCTCCAAAGTTTAGGTTTCCTTCAGGAGTAGGGTCCCTTTAAATACCACGCAAACTGCTCGCACGCACACAATCCATCATTCCACAAATCATGACGGTCAAATTTACAGAATCTCCATCATAAACGAACAGCTGTTTTTGATTTTAAAGTGAATACAAAATGTAACGGTGTTCAGGTTTTTATAACAAACTGTACACAGAAAACAAGACAACAAAGAGACAAAAAGGAAAAATAAACTGAGCTCATTTCTGTTACCGTCAGAGACCAGCCCCTTGTTCGTGCAGACACTTGCAGTAAAAGTACACGTGAAAAACGCGTTGTTTCGCTTAAAAAAGAAAAAAAAAGAAAGAAAAAAAGAGATGGAAAAGTGTGACAGCGAGACACAACATCAAACAATAAATTTAGCATTTTCAGGAGGAAGAAAACATCTATGCAGCTCCTCGGATCAGTAAAAAGAAAAGAAATGTCCACGAGCCATAAAACTGGCCTGTTTTCCGGATCTATATAAAGCAAGATTCGAGTCAAACTTTGGTCCTGAGGCCGCCGGCCGCCTGCAGACAAGGACATCGAGTCTGTAAAACTTAAAACTTGTAAAAACAGCTCTATCCTGCATGTTAATACCGTAACCTGGACGAGATGTACATTTGTAGTCAACAAACTTTTGCTTCTCCATAACATTCACTAAACCCACCGCCTTTATAAAAACTGGTGAGTTGGGCTCTTTTCCAGCTGGTTTGAGAAAACGATCCCAGTTCATGCGTGCCTGACGCAGAGCCAAGTCACCAAAACGACACTAAAACGCTTAATGATCTAACTCCCCTGGAACGATAATGATGCTCAGGGTTACTCAGGGTTTTTAGAAATTAATAGTGGCAACACAGACAACAATTTCTGAGCCGTCGTAAAAATGTTTTAGTTTCTTCTCTGTAAACAAAGAGGTGGGTGAAAATGGGGTTAAAAAAAAAGAAGAAAAAAAAAAGCACCAATCTAAACACGACTGCGCCGTACCCTCGATCAGAAGTATTGTCAAAAAAGTGCGGCGCGAAACGCTTATTTTACAGCCAGATTATCCTGAAAATGTGTTTGCTGACCTACGTCCTGAAATCTGTTCACTGTGGTGGAGATGGCGAGATATTTGATATTGATGAACATGTTTCTCTGCTGCACTGTTGCACCATTTTTCTAGAGGTAATACTGTACCTTCATGAGACTATTTTTACCCGGCTAGTGCAGAATGCAAAATATAATATATATTAGTTCTGTAAGTTACTAAACAAATATATAATACACCTACTGAGCTTCTACATAAGATCCTTAACGGGGCCAAAGTTGCTTTTTGTGGAGACATCGAGACTGAATTTTACTATTATTACCAGATGCAAAACAGCTGCTTCAGCATCAAAATAATCAACTTAACATATTATTGTGATGTGTTGGTTTACCGTTCTTTTCTACGTCTTTTTTTTCTACTTCTCTTTTCTTCATTTCTACTGTTCCTCTGCTTCTCTTTTCTCTGCTTCCAGCCTACTTTCAACACACTTTCTGCATCATCTCCACGGCTGCAACCTTCCATTTCAACCATACATACCACACTCCATCCAAACCTTCCTGTTTTACTGTACGCTCCGTCTTTCATGCACCAAATGAAAACAGAAAGAAAGAAAAAGAACAAAACAAAACAATAAGATAAATATAGATTTTAAAAAAAAGGGGGAGCACAATTCATGGAAAGCAATAAAACATTTTGGAGGCCAATTTAGAAAACACTACAAGAACTGGAAGATACCACAGACAAAATCACTGGAAACCTACTTACAGTCAAAAAGAAGTTCGACGAGATATAAGACTGATAAGTTCATAGTCTTTCGGGAGAGAAAGCGAAAGAAAAGGGTCGATTTCCACTTCTCCGATCAGACTCGCCTGGAGTCCGTCTCTATTATCATGTGAGTTTAAACAACAGGGAGTTATTCAGTCAATAAGTTACATTGAGATGTTCGATTTTCTTGGCCAGCCTGCACAGCCAATCTTAGTTCAAAGTGTACTTATCTGGATATAAAATGATCCAGTTTGTCCTCATGGTCAAAAGTCATTACGCCTGAAGAGACTGGCGGGCCAAGGCCAGCAGCGCTTTAAATGTTAAGCTCCGCTTCACAGTTCTTTCCAAACGCATCCTTAACTTTGAAGGAATAGAGAAACATCGAGTGACCACAAACAGGCACATAAAGCAGGGCTAATTCACAGATATTCACCTGCGTGTAATTTTCAACAGATGACCTTTGGAAACTTTTTGTCCATTTTACAATGATTTGAGATGTTCAGTGAACCTGTAGGAAGGTCAGTATGAGCGTGTTAAGTTGCTGCCCGACTCCTGCAGGCTGACCAGCAGGTCATCAATCTTCTCCATGTTCTGAGAGGCAGACATGTTGCCCTGCACGGTACCAGACTGAGACATGGACTGGCTGAGCAGGGACTGGATGCACGCCTCACTTTCTCTTGCGTTCTGACCAGACTGGCTGATAGCTATAATCTGATCTGATAGCGTGTTCCCAGGAGCGTTCATCATCTGGCCACATTCTGCAAAAATAGACCAGAAAACAGAAACGTGAGTTTGCAAACAATGTTTGTTGAGTCTTAATTGAAATGTGGTTAAACTAAAGGTCACTGGACAATAAAGGTGGGATTAAAGTAAAAATAAATCATACTAAAATATACATATACTGCTCCAGTTGACTTGTTACATGGTGATTAGATACAAAGCAATGCTAACTGTTTACAGCAGCCGACATTTAGGCCACCGGACTAGAATATTTGCTCATTTCAGTTTGTTTCACTTTCCATTTACTCATGAAGAATAGCTAGCTCTTCAGTTGCTAAAAGCATCTTTTTCCTATATCTGGGAACAACTCTAATAAGGGAAATGAGACAGATATTAAAGCTCTGGGCTGTCAAACCAACACAATAAGCCAAAGGTTCTCTAATGCAGTTGAGCTGAGGGTTGAGTGATAGTTGCAGGTTGTCACCTTTCACTGTTTAACTAAAAATACTGATTGCAGCTCGCGGGCACTTCTTATCCTGTTATTTTAACAGTTTCAACAGGTGTGTATCTGAGGAGCAAATTCCTTACCGTTCTGCATACCAAAGATGAACAGGCCAGGTTGCTGAGGCTGGTTGGGCTGACTGATGTTCCCACTCACAGCGTTCTGAAACAACGTTCCCGACTGTTGGACAGGGGACGAGGTGGTTGTCTGGAGGTTTGACACGCCATTCTGTGAGGCAAACATGGCCGACTGTGCAAGCTCCTGGGCAGCCATTCCCCCCTGCAGAGAGGCCATATTGGACTGGGGCATGAAGAGGCCCACAGGCTGTTCCTGTCGGTTGTTGGTGGTGCCACCTAACTGCATGTGTTGCTGCTCCTGAAACATGACTTGTTGCTGTGGATCAGTGGGATTCCCTATAGCCATAGGCTCAGGCCGATTTTGCTGATTTACTGCAACCACGCTGGCTTGGGAAAAGAGTAGAGAGGGGTTTTGGGGCTCTTGTGAAACTAGACTGCTGCTGGTTAGGGGAGGCATTTGACCTTGGCTGGTGAAAAGCAGGTTGGAAGCCTGGGGTTGTGTGGACAAATTGTTGCTACAAAATAGCAGGCCAGGCTGCTGTTGCTGCTGCTGGCCTGGAGAGAGTGTACTTGGAGATGAATGTGGGGATATGGTCTGAAACAGGGACGCCTGTTGGACTTGCTGTGTGTGGGTCTGAGGCTGGGAGGGCTGTTGCTGCTCCATGGGGCTTCTTTGCTGGATGGGGGACATCTGGGCCTGGGGCTGAAATACTGATTGTTGTTCCGGTTGTGCAGATTGCAGAGCACTAAGGAAGGCCAGCTGCTGTTGCTGCTGCTGCTGCTGTTGTTGAGAACCACTAGTTGAAAGCTGAGTTGGCAGGGAAGGCTGTGGGAGGAAAAGTCCAGGAGTTGAGGGCTGTTGCTCTGGAGATGGTAGCACTGTCATGGTGTTTTGGAAAAGAGCAGCCTGTACCTGCTCCTGGGAGGCTTTTTGAAACAGAGCCCCCTGTGGATCTTGTGTTTCAGCCAAAGGGCTGGGACTGTGGAAAATAGGTGGTGAAGAATGAGTGGGCGTCTGCTGCAGGAAGTTGGTCTGCATAGAACAAAGTTCATTTGCCTGCTGGAACAGAGCTGCTTGTTGCTGCTGCTGATTCTGCTGCTGCTGCTGTTGGTCCTGCTGGAACAGTGTTCCCTGGTTTGTCACCACCCCTTGTGGTGAGCCTTGATGCTCTGCATTCTTACCCTGGGAGGCCTCCTGGAATATGCCACATTGCATCTGAATCTGTGACTGAAAAAGCTGCTGCTGTAAATTCTCCAAAACCTGCTGCTGTTGCTGCTGGATTTGCTGCTGCTGTTGCTGCTGTTGAAGCTGTTGCTGCTGGATTTGCTGCTGTTGCTGCTGCTGTTGTTGTTGTAGCTGTTGCTGCTGGATTTGCTGCTGCTGCTGTTGTTGTTGTTGAATTTGCTGATTTTGGATCTGTTGTTGGTGCTGGATGTGTTGCTGCTGCTGTTTGGCTATGGAGTTGTCAGACTGAAGTGGTAAGTTACAGAATCCTTTCGCTTTGAGTTGTCTCACTGCCTCCTCCAGCTGGGCTACTTCATCTGGAGGGAAAAGCGATAGGTGCGGCTGGTTCTGCTGGGATCCAGCGGAACTGCTGCCTGGCCTCTCCTGCCTGAGACTGTCTCTGGGCTCTAAGAGGAACTGCTGCGTTCCTTGCGGGAGCATGGAGTCTGCAGGCAAAGAGAACGAGCTTCCAACAGAAATGTCCTGCTTCTGGATGGTACTTAAAGGCTCACTGTTGGTAAAAGCAGCAGCCTGGCCTTTGTCAGGATCACCTGCAGCCTGCGACAGGTTATTGCTGAATGCTGCTGTCATATCTGAGTTCTGCTGGGTCGAACACAGGTCACCAGTCTGATGGAGACACATGAAACAAAAGACAAAACGTGACCCTCTCCTCAGAACAATCTAGTAGACAGTGAGTTATATTTGACCAAATTCCAATGTAATTGGCTAAATTCCAACTAAAGTGAGTATCACATAGATCAATATTTTACCTTAAATACGCCAGAGGATTGAAGGTTGCTTGTCACCTCCATCGGAGTAACATCCTCTCTTTTTACCAAAGGCAACATTGAAGGCATCAAGGCACTATCTACAACTGTAAGGGTAAGAGCAAGGGTCATTCAAGTTACTTTTTCATTTGCTCGAATTCTCCAGTGCGTTAACGACATAAGCAAACAAACAGCTATTCAAATAGGAGGCAAAAGGTCTTTACGGTGACTCCTGCACAAAGTCAACTTCTAAAAGTATTTTCCTTCTAAAATACATAAAACATTTATAGATGTCTGTACCAGTTAAAAGAAGAGAGGAAACAAACCTTTAATTTGCTCATCAAAAGAGCAAGTCTTCACTGGAGATGGCATCTCTTTCTTCACAGGGACATCGTTTTTCACTACAAAATTGTGTCCACAAAGCATGAAAATAAATGCAAATCTTCAGCGTAATACCCATTTTATTAAAAGTAGCTACATGTGGTATAAAATACTGTAAATACAACTGTTCCTTGTTTCATTAGTCACACATTTAAATTTTTCACTCAGAAGAAAGCAGCAATGAATGACAGCTCCTTATGAGGATTCTTCTCTTAAGACAGTTTAAGTGCTTCACGATTTAAAGCCATTCACTGCCAACACATGCTCTGATTCAAGTGAGCTGTAGGTGGCAGTGTTGACAAACAGTGACATTAGAGCTAAGAGGAGTTTCTCAGTATAAAGACACAAAACGGTATTCAAGCTCTTATTCCTCTAGTACAAACAAAAAGTGTCAAATGAAAAGCTGAACATTACACGATATCTGAACAAGATTTTTATGGTGATCTTCCCATTAGCTGAGACAGAAAACTACTCAAACCAACCTGGATCTGGAGTGTAGGTAAATGTTTGAACATCGTGGGACCTCCCAGCGTTCGTCACCACATAGATCCCCACACACACAGCAGAGGTGATGGCTTGGTTCTGGTATGGGGGCGCCTTCACGATCAGGTGGTTCTTATAGACAATAGAATAAAATAACACATGAGGAGATAAAATTCAATAAAATCATATATTACAAATGAAGTCAGAGTGCATTCAACACCAAGTCTACCTAAACTAATGGATCTGAGGAAAACTGCAAGTCAGCACAACGAGTTGATGTGAAATGAAAAAGGAAACGGACAAAACTACTTGTGCTCATTTCCGTGACTGCAGACTGGGGCAAAATGAATGTGGAGTTTGTTTATGGTGAACTCTGTTGATGGCTGAAGCTTGAGTATGACACCGGTTACCTTTTTGTCTGTGCAATGTTACCAAAATCTTAATAAATATTTAGTTTTTCAAATATTATCATAAGAAGGATAAAAAGAAAGGAAAAGCCACCCACACGGAGCGTAACCAAGAAATTAGTTGATAAAAGATCACCATCTATAGCCATTTTCAGCACTTTTGGTTGGTTGATTTCCTCTTTCTAAAAAAAAAAAGATATATTGTTTTTTTATATTTGTTTAGCATGAGCAAATGCACTGGATAGGGGCTTAAATATTATCTGAAAATGTAAAGTAATGTAGAACACCTTGTTCAAGATGATTGTTAGGCCTTAAAGGTGTATACCGTAAACTTCAGAAATGAAAAAACTGCATTCTAAGAAGAAAATCCCAGGTTTAAACACAAAGTGAAAACTATTTTAAAGCTACATATTCACACGTTCCCTTATTTCTGGCCATTTCAAGGCTAAAGGTTTAATCTAGACTGTTGAAATACACTCAGCAGAGCCTCTGTGTGTAATTAGGTCAGAACACAATGAAACTACTCAAACCTTTGAACCAGCAGCCATTTAAGATGATTACATCGAATGCCCCATACAAAACTAAAATGGCTTCTCCCATCTACTCTTGTCATTGTCCATGAATCCTTTAGTACAGAGAAGCACAATATGAATAACTGCATTTCACCTGGTGAAAAAGCTCCATGTCGATTTCAGCTTCTGCCTTCCACGATTTCTCATCTGGAATAGAGATCAGATGTCAGAGTTCTGGCCAAAAATCACACTCGATTGAAAATGTGGACCCTGAATTGTTCCAGTATGTTTAAAGGCTTGAAATCTCACCAGAAATGTTCTCATGAAATATGACTTTTGTGTCTTTCAGAAAGTTTTTGCCAATAATGAAGACTTCTTCTCCACCCCTCACTGGGCAACTGTGTAGGGACTTCTTCAGTATTTCAGGCACTCCTGCAGGCTGGGCTGTAACAGATACAAGCTGATTAGCCTAATAACTGATATCTTTGTTAGAAAAGTCACCTTTACTGGATAAAAACACAATAGAAGAAACAGGAGACGATGGACAAGAGGCTGTTTCACATTATCAAATCAATTTACACCTCTTTGAAAAATGTGCAGATTGGTGCAAAATGTTTTTTTTTGCAAGATTTTATGTCTCTATGAAACCAAAAATCTGCTCCTCTTGCTCTGAGTAATAAGAAATATAGCCACAAGCAGCAAGGGTCAGAGTCCAAGCCGATTGTGAGCGCACGTTTGAGCTATTTATTGATAGTTTTTTTTTATATATATATCTAAAATTGTTCGGTCAGTATCGACCAGTGTTTTTTGTGAGCTTTGCTCAAATAGTTGCTCGACACAAAATTTAAAATATCTGTATCGGGGGTTATGTTGGATTGTATTATGAGACAGAAACATTCTGGAAGATCAGTAGAAAATGTTAATGAACAAATAAATCGGTCTCTTTTGCCAGATAAAGAAAACATTTACGCTTCATATGATTTACTTCATATAAAAGGCACTTTACCTTCAGGCGTTAGGTTCAAATTCCAGTTTAACTTGTTCAACAAACATTATAATACCAATTCAGTCATTACATTAAGCCACATCCGGCTCATTTTGATACTTTTTCATATACTGTAACTACGAAATGTATCTTGCAATCTGAAAGTATGTATTAATCCTTTTTTTAAAATCTGATTTAATTACAGAATCACACATTTTTACTTATAGTGCTGTGTTGTTCCTTCTTTTTCTTGTTTTTCTTGTTTTTCTTGGAGGGGCTACAGTAGTTGTTTCTCTCAGGCCCTCAGCAGCATATGCTGAACCACAGGACCATTATCCCTTCCCAACACATCTCACTGTGCATCACATGCACATGTGCGCATGCACAAACACACACACACACACACACACACACACACAAACACACATAAATGCCAAGAGGAATTACTATTTTTTCTCGTTTTGTAGAAAGACATTTCCCTGGATTGCATGCTGGCTCATTATAAACAATAGATGTCCACACACCTCTATTGTTTTGTCCTTTCCGTCTCTTTCTCCCCTGCCATTCTCAAAGTAGTTGTTCCAAATACAAACGCACAGATATATACTCATGGCCCTAAGCGTCTTTCCTGTTTGTGAAACTGACCGCACCCTCATATTGTAGACATTATTAAATAAAAATAACATCTTTCCACTCTGTCTCCCAATGCGGGTATCAGGAGACAACTGTCTCCTAACCTGTGGCTGTATTAAAATGGAGAAACGGCATTTGAAAAAGTTCAGTGGTAATTATTAACTAAGTAGGTTTCAGGTCAACTATCTGTTCTCTCTCATTCAAGCTTTCAAACCCTGGCAACAACTGGTTCAATTAACTGGATTTTATATATTATCTTTATATAATGCAGCAGAATGCAGATCTGCAAATAAATGAAACGACTTTTTTCACAGGAAAAACTGTGAGACTAACTTACTGCAAAGGATAGGAGATGAAGGAGTCTGTAGTGTGAGCACTGATCCGTCTGAACGGGGGATGTTGACCCTAAACACCAGTCGAGCGCGTGTACTCTTCTTCTTGGACCCGGCCACGCCTATACGAGCTTCGACGTCAGCATTACGGAGCTTCAAGATCCCAACGCAGTCGACCCTGAGTGAGGAGAAAATGTTAGCTTGGACTTGTTTCAACTTGCAGTTTCAATAACAAACTTTACAGTATTTACTAAACTAGCAGCTCTTCAAAGGACTAAATCCCTTAGCATGTCAGTACAGTAAGTTATTTCCCCCAAGGGGATGAACAAAGCATTTATGTACCTTACAGTTATGTGAAACTATTACGAAACAGATGCATTAAGCAACTGATCTGAATGATCTGAGAGGTATCAGAGCAACGTTTGCTCCCAAAAATGTGTCTTTCCAGTTCAACATGCAAAAATGAAGGTCTACTGGAATAATATTTATCAGTACAACAACCAAATTCAAATCTTACGAAATGTACGTACGCTAAAGTCATTTTGGTGCTCGGATCAAGGGACACCTCAATGACAGTTGTGCCGTCAATGTCAACCTCTTTGCATGCTGTGGTGTTGCGGCCAGTTACCCTGCAAGCTTGGTAAAATCCATGAGGCTTCACCCGGCCCGCATCGTTGCCAACAAACACCTGCAAAACCACCGGTTCACTCACACCCTCCAGCTGTGTAAGGGGGAAAAAGGATGGGATTAAATACTGGTAGCAGTCATTTTATTTTTTTAAATTTATTTGCAACTAGCATGTGGTACAAAACATCAGATCTATTTATGGCGAGGTAACAAAGAGCCTTTTTTGCCCTCGTCAGTCCTATTACGACCTGTCATGGCTGTTCTGAAATCAAACTTGTGGCTCCTCAATTTTATCCTCTTCTTTTAAAGTTGCTTATCCGTAACATTTATATCCGCCCTCCTGTTCTCATCAAGGAATTGAGCTTTAAAGTAACTAAAGTAAGTAAGTCTTTCTAAACTGGCTCATCCATTTTTCTGTCTTCCCCGAAAGACTCTTAGAGCAACAGGCCAGTAACTAATCCGTCAGATTCAGACTGCTTTATGTCATGATCGACAAGCTGGTGAAAGTGACAATCACAGGCGAAACAATGTTTAAATTCTGCCTCCCTTTGGGCTCTTCGAAGACTACGCTCAACTCCTTTAGAGTTACTACCACTGATGCACTTGCTTTAAAAAGTTATCGATTTTTTTGTTTTCCCTCTGCGGCTCTATATCGAAGATCCATAGCAGTGCAGGCGAAGCAGTCTGGACTGGCAGAGTTCCTTATTTTAAAGGCAGAGCAGAGAAGAACTGCATTGCCACCATACTTTTTTCTGTGCTTATTCATTGCGCGCAGAAGATCAATGTGTTGCAGATTCCCTTGACGTCACACCATAAACCTGACGCAGGTCGTTTGTATCTGCAAATGTCAAGCGCTACATTCGTGCTAGCAATTAAAAGCCACTACATTTTTCTTAATAAAACCACTGTAAACCATGAAAATATAAGCTATCAGAGGATGAGACCTTGCATGAGCAGGCAGTCAGTATTAACCCTCCCTGTTCGGGACATCCACCCTAAGCATGTATGTTACTCCCATAGCATAGTATTGACTTTTTGCCTCACTACTCCTATGGCATTAAAAGCAGCTAATTTTAGACTCTGACAATAAAAATATTAAAATTACATTAGACAAAGATAAAATACTCCGGTGAAGGTCATAGCGTTGACAACAGAGCTATTTACTGAAACACAGTCAAGGTTCTTAAAGTTACCTTTACAGTAGGAAAGCTCTGCTGGGTGCGGTCCTTCACTGACCCTCTGCTACCTTCCGTCAGGTAGCGAGCTCTGTGCTGCGTCTCAGGCTGAACGAGGATCTTTAGCTCCTTCCCTTCACACTTCTGTGGGAATTGCATCATAAGAGTTCCTCCTTTCTGATTGGGTGTATGAGGATCATCGGAGCTGCAGCGAACACAGATTTGACAGAGCACATCACCATCTCTGCGATTGTTTCGCGCAACCTTGCTGACAACATCCTATCAATATGAAATATCTATGTATACGATTGTGTGGGGTTTGCCTCAACAAGCTGATCCAACTGTCGCAACAGCAGAAACGCTCTGGAGTTGCCATGGAGCTCTGCGCAATGCAGAGTTAAGAGGCCCTCCATCAGCCAAGCATATTCTAACCCCAGCTCCTAAAACGTTTGGAGTTATCTGTTTATTTAATCTGCTCTGCTTATCCTAGGTCTTTGAGAGAGGCTCTGTGATTCACTGTGGCTGACCATTGTTTGTACTTCAGTATCCTGCCCCTCCCTCCCTTCTGATCTAACCGCTCTCCTTCAGTCACAGTGTGGTGGGAAATTTGGGACTAGAGTAGTTTGTTAAAGATTTCCATCTGTTGGCGAGTGTCAGTGTCAGTGTCTTCCAGATGATACTAACTCTGACAATCAAGATTAGTGCTGAATGGGATTATTTCGAAGAGCCTTTAAAACAGTAGGATAAAAAAAAGAATAATTTTGTAATGCAATGTAACTATCAACAAGAGAGTTTTGAATAAATTAAAAGTCAATAAGTGAGTAAATAATGTTCTAGATTAGACTGAATCACTGACAAATCATCTAAAAGAATTTAAATAAGTCTAGAACAGTAACTAATGCAGACGCTTTCCTTATATTCTCTTGCCATATATTAATCAACATGAGCTCTTCTGAAAACCTTGTGAAAAAGCATTACTGTTATTCAACAGGTCATTGCCAACTACAAACCTTCCCTTTGGTCCAGTCTTGCTGTCATGGCCAAGCTGTGACAGGACAAAGTGTGGCCCTTTGGCGCTGCCTGCATCAAACACATCCATACTGGCTCCTGCTGCAGGAACGGTCTTAGGTCCAGGCCTCTGGCGAGGGGTGCGTTTGCGGGACTTTCGCGGCACCTCTGTGTTGTCATTGTATGAGGAAGTGCTCATGATGCTAAAGTTGGACTGAGAGTCATCCACCCAGATGCTGCTACTCTGCTCCGAGTCCAGGGGTGTGTCATCCTGGCAGGACATGCGGCTATCATCAAACAGGTCTTGTGGCGGTGGGGAGATGTTCAGAATGGTGCGGCGCTTTGACGGGGTCATCTGATGATGTGTCGGGGCATCCTGGGATGTCGCGGCTCTTCCTCCTACCAGCTCACCGTTGCCCCTGCCATTTGCGGCACTGCTGTTGTTCCCGCTCCCACCCTCTGCACCAACAATCTCTGGTACCACTCTGCTATTCCTGGTGTCCTCTGGATCAACATTTCTGTTGTGAGCTGGGTTCAGGTCACAGGCTGAAGTGCTGGAATGCATGGTGGAGCTAGATAAGGTGGAAAAAGCACTGCGAGGGCCTTCCATGGTCAGAGAAGAGGACATGGCATCTACAGTGTAAATAATTAGACAGTGAATACAGGCATCTCAACCAGAGTTGTCTAGCAGTCCCATACAAGCAGCAAAACATCTTCATTGTTCTTAATCCCCCCTTTTTTTATTTCATCCAAATAAAATTCCCCTCTTCCCAGTGGATCTTAGTTGTGAGTGTTGGTGGAACATATAATATCTGAGAATATGTATATATGGAGCATGTGAAGCGCAGTTGAGATGTGGCTATAAATAACAACTTACTTGTACTTTTATTTAATCTGAATGATTATTGCTAGCGTTTTGTCCTTGCTCTAAATTTCTAGCAATCATGATAAAAAATGGTGAGGGAAGCTAAGAACAGTAATATGTACAACATAAGACATGTCGACTATTGGAGCTCTTTTTGCTTTTTTTTTTTCCTTATTTCCTTTTCTATTTTTTTTTTTGCTACAAAAGTACAATCTTGGGACTGAAAGTGGCCACAGAGACAAAAACAAAGAAAATTCTGACCTATGAAGCAGAGAACTGCAGACCATTTAATATGCAGACACTCACTGCTTCAGAGGGAACTTCCTGGAATATAAAAATGAGACAGCGAATAAACAATAAAAGCTCAGCAGCAAAACTTTTTTTCTTTTTAGAGTAAAGAAAATGAATATGATGTACATAATGCTCGGCCCACACCCCACGGAAAAGAAAAGCTTCAGCATGCGGGTCTATGCTGCAATTTCAAGCATCCAAATACTGGTCTGCACAATGAACTAAACCAGATGAGGAGTGGTGTGGGAGGGGGGGGTGGTTAAGCTGCGGATCGTAAAAACTGAGTTAGGAGTGCTGTTAACATTCTGGATTGTAAGGTGTCTAATTTGTTTACAGAACACGCGGTCAGATAGAAAAAAGCCAGAACGTAGAGTGCTGTTGTCAGTTTGAGAACGCATGAAAACTCAAAGACCTAAATGATCACAAGCCAAAAGCATAATGGAAACCCAAAAATATGAACAAATACTGAACAAGGTCCATATTTACTCTCGTTCTCTCTCTCTCTATCTATATATATATATATATATATATATATATATATAGTATTTTTTGTTTTACATTAGTTTAGTTTAGCTTAGTGTAGTTTTCTGAGTGACTGGGGAAGCAGTAGGCAGTGGCAGTAGACAGTGTAAATAATACAGGCCGAATGTGTTTCAGAAAGCTATTCATTTGTTTGGTCTTCAGGCATTGCAAGCAGACACCTGAAGAATAAGGAGTGGGGAGCTTTAGGCATAAGCAATGGGTTATCATGCCATTTGATTAATTGCTTTAATGGTGCAAGTTGCCAAGCAATTTCTGACACACAAGCCTTAAGTTTCTGAGTGTGGAATCAGTTGTCAGCTTTGTAGTAGTCCTGTCTTGATTGCTTTACCATTTTTTGTTTACAATCTTAAAGAAAATCTTCCAACAAATACCTTAAATCATGTATGTATGGGCCCACAGATAAAATGTCACTTCTCAGAGGAAGTATGTAGACGGCACAATGTTTAAAGAGCACAACCAACAACAACTTAAGACTTTGCTGCATTAAGAGTCTCGACAACTTCTCTGATTTCTATGAATTTCTGATATGGTTTAGACCTGTATGCCCTTTGTTGTGTATGCACAGTACACTGGTCTTGTTTTGTTCTTTTGCCTTGTTTAATATCATCATAAAACCAGGTGGTAAAACTGTTCAGTGAAACGTTTTCCGGTGATCGTTCAAAACCAACATCGCAAACATCATGAGAAAGTCTTTCTAAAAACCGCTCTTTGTTCTGCTGCAGAGCCTTCGACAAGCTAAACTCCAGCTAGGTGATAATGCCTGCACAAAGCCACCTGATTAACCAAAAACAAATAAATAAATGAATAAAATGAAAGTAAGATCAGCTTGCTCTGAGTAAAAGCACATCTCACACCATCATGGCACATAGGCCAACTATTAATCTATGTTAAATGCACCCAAGATGATCCTGAAGAATAAGTCAAGTGGAAAATACTACACATACCGCACATTAGCTTCACTTGCTGCAGCGAGAGACAATAACAAATTTATATAATAGCTGGAGAAAATAAGCAGGTACAAGCAGCAGACATGTTAAACTGACATGACTCCAGTGATATTAACTTCCCTCTCAAGCTCTCTTTTTCTCACACGTGAAAAACACAAAGCAGTGGGCTGGTTGTTTGACAGGCTTTCCTGCTGCATGCAGGTGTTTGGTTGCCCTAAGATATAGACTGTTACGCGGGCTATGGCTTTTGGGGTGGGGCAAGATCAGTCCTGCTCACAGAGAGGAGTAAGGATAAGAGAGGCAGGATCCTACCTGATCCTAAAGGAGCTGAAGGGAGACGCCCTGCCTCTCCGCCGCTCGTTTGACTCATGACTTCTGGGGTCTGCTGAGTGGAGGGAGGCAACTGCAGCTCTCTGGGAAGAAGGTCATACACTGACTCTGTAGTGAGAATAGAGGGAACCAATAAAAGGAACAAGAGGGTGACTCATCAACTGGAATTCATCTTTGATCAGAAATCCAACTTAATATTTAATCAGTAATCGGACACAAATGACATATAATCCCAATTACGCAGCTGTACGAGCATACCCAGGACCTGATTGGCAATTCATCTGATAAAATGACCACACAGAGCTACATCTGTGGGAACAATGCATTCCTTCATACGTTTAGAACCCAAACAGGTTTCCACCTCACTGGCATTCTGCAACAGGCTACAGGTATGTGACATCAACGCAACAACTGCGACTGTCCCCTTCATGGTGGCAGCATTGCGCAACACTTATGAATTCATGTCTCGTGGGGGAAAAAGGAACCAAAAACTAGAGCAGCAGAACCAGAGATATTATCTGTTGTGTTCCACTCATTCTTCGTGCTCGTCAAAGCCTGACATCTACTTTACCTACGCCGTATAACACCACCAACAGCACAGTCAGAGGTTTGGAAGTGTTATGTAAGTGGGGAATGTCCTTGCCTTGAGGTACTCACCTCAAACAGAGATGACAAGAAGTCTACAAATGCCTGGCCATCTCTGTTTCTTGTCACTCCACAGGCACACCCTTGGATTTATTTACTTTGAACCTTAATGTCTTCAAATGATTTGACTTGGGGCAATTTAGTAGATTTCACATAGATTATTCTGCTGCTGCAAACAGCTGTATGCACCTGCTTGCATATACATGGTACACGAGACAAAGCTGACTTAAAGCTGGACTTCTGATGACACTTTTTAAGACAGTGAGGAAATGGCACCGGTCCCCGTTAAAAGATAAACAGTGACACGACAGATCAGAGTATAATGTGTAGATTATTCAAGGCTTAAAATAAGCTTCAGCTGCACCCATTTGACGCTACTGTTTACTTACAACTTTGTCCCTGGCAGAACAAAAGGCACCAAAAACAAGTGGAAGAAGAACCCTACTGTGTAAACTGTCGCATTTTATGGAGTTCTTTAACAGCTCAGAACAAAAATGAATCCGATTCCATCGCAACACCGTTCTTTTCTGTAATCTATAATCGTACCTCGGGGCTCGGAATACACCTAGTGGAGAAACAAACCAAATGGAATGAAACTAAGCTACAAAGAGGCTGAATCAAAAGCTGTGGTATACCAAATAAACGCCAGATCTCGTTACAAACACACAACAGGGTTATACAAAGCCTTTTCTCTCCTCTCTGTGCCTGCCTCGGGGGGCCAACAATACGTGGGGAGGGGAGAAAACCTTGGGTCAACAGCATGACAACACTTTTACTAGCAGCCTGATTCATCATCCAAATATTATGGTATGAACTTAGGGCGGCCATTACAGTCGCCTGACTCTCTTCTCTGCCAACTGCCAGCTTTAATTACTTGCAGCCGAGTCCCAGGGTTTGGTGTGTGTATCAGACATTTAACCCTCCCATTGTTACCACTCACTGTGTACAATAGACAAACCTGGGACATACTGAAACCAGCCCATTCCTCTTCCCTCCTAAAGCCCTTCAGTCTCCCAAAGCTGGCTTTTAGAGGAGCGGGAACCCTGGTTCCCATAAACAGAGCTTAAAACTGGACTCTGCAAACTTTTATAACTCCCTCTGAGGCAGACGCACACAGAGGATTCTGCTGTGTTGGTGCTGGTTATTTGCTATGTTCTAAAAACAAAAAAACAAAAAAAACAGACACACACACACACACCCCCCAAACAGGGCCACAAAAAAACCACTCTCTCCACCCATGCACTTACACTTTAACTCTACAGTCTTCTTGGGGCTCACCGAGTAACAGCACATGCAGCTACATGTGCTCTGGGTGAGCAGTCCTTCCAGTAAACAGATTGCCAACCGCACAGACAGAAAATATGCACTCTCCTCTCAGAGCAGTGGTCTCGAATCACTGGCTGGCCTGTTCAAAGTGTTTCCACAGTCCCAGTGACGTTTTTGGAAACAGGAAAAAAAAATATAAAAAAAATGCGTATTTCGCTGCATGTTTGTTTCCTCTTAAGTAGACAGAGCGCAATTCTTTATTTATATATGTGACAACACAGTCCCTTTCACACCAGAGCAGATAAAAAAAAAGAGAGAGAGACAGTCCTCCTTTTTAGTTGGGAAATAAACCATACGGACTCGCACACGCCCCACGTGATGTTTTGATTTTACTCTAAGACTACAGTCGTGTTGTGCAGACCACAGAGGAAAGCCTTTCAGTTTCTGTCCATTTGTGCTCATCTTAACGTCCGACTAAAAACATTCACACTGACACCGTGTGGACTTTTTTATTAGGTCTGCTCATGTCATTAACACAGTTCAACAAACAGAAATTGAACTGAACTGAATGAGTTTTCTCTCGCTCACAGCTAAGCAGCAAACCACATGCATTTGAAATTCTGCTGCATCGTGCCTCACATTTTTTGCTTTTTACGCCCTCATCATGCCATGTGATATGTTTATATTGTAAGTAATGCAGACTAAAGGTGAAAAAAGAAGGCACTCACCATGTGAATGGCAGGACTTACACTCCCATTCATTTCCCTCACATTCCTGCTGCTTGCTCTTACTAGCCCTGGCACCTGGGGCGTGGCACTGGTTTTTGGCTGAGTGACTGATTTAACTCTCTTCAGTCCCCCTCCTCCACTCCACCTAGCTCACCCTGTCTCATGTTTATTGTGCTTCAGACCCATTTCTGTGCTACATCTTGCTCAACAGGTTAGTGGTATTGTCATGTGGAATCCTGTCGAGCTGAAACAAAGCGGTAGTATAACCTACTTGCTGAAAAAAAAAAGACAAAAAACAAAAAACTCACTGTTACACAAGGTGGACTATTTGAACCTGGCCGAATCTAAGAAGATGTGATTATGTGGACAGGATTAGGCTTCTCATGTCTGTGCATTTGGAGATTATTCCAAGCGCTGAAGAGAAAGCAGTGAACGGGCTGGCGCCTGCAGCCAAACATGTACAACAACCCTGAAATGTTTACAACCAAGCCTACACGAGGGCTGCCTGCGACTCCATAGCAACACGGATCAGGGGACAAGTCTTTTGAGCTTTTGTGTCTCTTGTGAGCCAACATCACATAAATGGAGAGATAAAACAGCACGATCCAAGCTCGACTGAAGAAGACAGCAGCGACGAATGTAACATCAATCAAGCAATCGGGCCACAAAATTAGTTTTACACTAATTGTACTTTCTCAACACTTTCGGAAGAATAAAGTTCTAAATCCATTCGCGTTTAGGTAACAGATCACTTCATGTAGCTGTATTTCACCTTTGCACATGGACATGAAACTGGGCAATAAATTACAGACTTATTTTCTAACTGCAAAGTGTTTAGTTCAATCAGCTAATGATTTATCAGTGATAAATATATTTTAGGTGTGTAATAATTGTCTTTCAATATCATAAGGTTTGGAATAATGTTTTTTATTCACTTTGTGCCGCGCCCCCCCCGCCCCTTTCCTGTGATGATTAAATACCCCCTCATGCATTAGTACTGATAGTATTAGTAACGGGCTGCATCTTTTCGGGTTGTTATCCACATAAAATCTGCTCTGTGCCATATTTGTTTTTATTTGTTCACATGTTCCAAATGTCAGTGCTAACAAACTCCTCCTATTCAAGGTGTATTATCAAGCTGTTACTGGGCTTAGGAAATGATAGTGACCTAAAATAAACCAAAAAATAATTCAAAACAACAAAAATAACTGTAACGCATCAGATTTGACACTTTGGATACGCTGGCAGTATCAGTGAAAACACGTCACACGTTAGAGGCAAATGTCAACGGCAACAGAGACTTCAGCTTCAAAATTGATCAAAAGAGTTGAACGATCAACATTCGAAGCGTTAGGCATGACGTTTGCAAACTTGGCAACGCTCACGGATCGCAGGTGTTGATTGAAAATGCTCCAACGTTTTATAACTTATAAATTTAAGAGGAAACATTTGGTATTATTGGTGTATTAGTTGTTGGAGGTTGTCTTTATCAGTTATGAATTACAAATATATTTAACTTAGATACACCTTGGTCATACGTACATATTCAGCCCCGTAAGTTAGAACTTCATTACAGTCGTGGCCATGTGTTACATTAAAATCCGCTTCTACACGGTGAGCTTCATATCATTTTATTCTAGACAAACTAAGAGGGCATACTAAAAGCAGTAAATTGAGTTTCTTTGTGGAGCATATCGAATTCTTCCTCAGTTGATTTAATAGTCAACTTTCCTTTTGACTGTCCGGTCTAACACTAATATGCTCAGCAATTTCCTCAGACATGATGACTCAAGAATGTTGCGTGAAAAGGCTTACAGTCGTTACTTTGCAGCCTATTAAGCAACAGCAGCCATCTACTAAGTCACATCATTGCATTTAACCAATGAGGAAGGATCCCGACACCGATAATGAAGCATCTGCTGATGAGAAAACAGACAGGGATTGCTGCACTATAAAAGATGCAGGAGGTGAAATCAAAGCTCCTGTGTGTAGCTTTTGATTTTTGTCAACAGCGACAGCATCTAAATTCCAACAAGCACACGTGCGCACATAATGGTTGATGTCAAAAGCAAAAGACCGGGTGTAAGACATTCCAGCAGGGTGCTGGTAACGATCAACTGTAGCAGCTGACATCTTCTTTAAATCTATGCTGCACTGACCACGGTTCGGTGTTCCTATTCAGGCCCGTAATCACCTTGTGCTCATCTTGCTGACCAAACAGCAAAAGCTGCTTAGTGGAGCTGTAATCTTACAAAATACCTTAACGGGGGGGCATACACACTCCATCACTTTGAGCAAAAGTATAAAGACAATCGACTGCCCACAGTAGAAATTTAGATTCCCTGAACTGCATCTTTATTTCATACAGGCTTCTGTCAAGTCACGGGTCGATCAACATGTGTGATCAAGCGACTATAACAAACATTTTTTGTCTAAATTACTGCCTTAAACATTAACATTTTGACACCTCCTGCCAACCGTCGGCCTGTCATAATCATAACACGACAGCCTGACCTCAACTATTTCAGTTGACCACATATTTATTTCTGTGTAATAGCTAGAAATCGTTTCCGATCACTTGTATAAAAACAAATGGATTAAACCAACAGATGTCTCATATTTCTCCCCACAGGTTTCAAGACACACATCCTTCTACTAGTTTCTTAATTTTCATCGATTGAGCCCCCTCATTTTGATGAGCTTCTGTTTACTGAGACAGTATGGATGATATTAGCTGCAAGCCAAAAACTTTAGCACCTCTATGGGCACATTATGGGCACAACAATGCATGAACAAACTGTAAAGACGACTTTCAACTACCTGCGCAAGAAAACATAACTCACCAGTGACGAAGGGGGGAGATGGGAGGCTAGTTATACAATAGCCATTAAAAACGGAAGCATAGCAGTGTGTGTTTTTCTGTCATGTCATACACAGCTGGCCTTTCTTGAATCGTTAGTCTTCGGTTTCCTCACTTCGTATGGCCATGTCAGGGAAATTAGGATGAAAAAGGAGAAGAGATTTTGTGCGATATGTTAAGTTAGCCGTTTGCTCTGTGCTGTCACTGCCACCTACAGTAAGTTCTCTGACCGACAGCGATTCAACATGTTGAACTGGCTGAAAAAATGTCGCCAGAAGTCCGACAATGGCGACTGTGCGTCACAGACGGAGAATAGACAGAGAGTCCAGATGTAACAGAAGGCTGATGGTCAGCACCGTGTTTAAGGGCCCTAAGTATGTGTATTTTTTTTAATATTATAAGGGTTAAAACATTAAAAAAGAAACACAATCACAGTGACGCTGACAGCTTTTTAAAAAGGTCATTTGTACATGTGTAGGTCAGGGAGGCACTCAAGCTCAGAGTTTGTGACATGTAGCTAATGCTGAAGAGACCGTGAACAACCTCCAGGCAGCAACTTCCATGACTTACTTTCTACAAACACCCACTACCGTACTGACTTTTCAAAATAGCCCATTGAGCCTCCTGTGAGAGCCAAACCACACCACTGCGAGGTTGTTTTTATTGTATTTATTATCGCCACAGTGTGCAGCGGAGTCAGTTCTAACTGACTGGGAACAACATGGGGAAATAATCTGGCTGTAAGGTTTTAGAACACGAGCAGCTTTTAGCTCGGTTTTTAGCAGAGGACCCGAAAGATGAAACAGTGCCTGAACTTCACATCAAAGCGAAACTTCAGCAAGCAGTGGAATCCAAACAATTTACAGAGGAGAGCACACAAGCAAGTTCCCATACATGAGTGGTCACCGGATAAAAAAAAGAAGGAAAAAAAAAAAAAAAAAAGAAGCCATGTTTACACAGAAACTTTGGAGCTAACTGAACTTGTTCACATCACATCTAATGAAATCGGATAATGACAAAGTTTCCAAGAAACTACTTAATTTCCTGTGAATCAGAGACACGCATAACAAAAGCATACACAAAAATTGGAACTTGTGAGCAAATACAGGCATTTCTGTTCAGGAAAACCATGCTGAGGCAACAGGAAGAGAGTTTGGCAACGCAGCACGCAGACAGTGTGACATCACACAGCTGCTATGATAACTGCATTTATAGCAGAACTGACTTCAGATGCTGCTATATACAAATGACACACGTTGACATACACCAACATGTTTGTATGAGAAGCTGTGGCGGCACAAAGCTCATCTGGTTGAGCAGGTGGCCCGAGTACAGAGGCCGAAAGCCAGCTCAGGTTAAAGTTTACTGTCTGTCCACTTTCCTATAGCAGCTGTTTGATTAAAGAGCCACTGAAGCCCCGAAAAATCTTTAGAAAACTGAATTGCAGATTTCTACAACCGAGAAACAAGTTACAGAAATAATTAAGCTATTTGGGAACCGAGTCCACTCAATGGTGGTCTTATATCCGTACAATGTGACGCCGCGCCGGAAAGAAACAGCAAGTATGACTCAAAACTTAAATAAATCTGCCTTCCAACACCCTCAATAATTAGCATGTTGTTTCTTGTCTCTTTCATCCGTGTGCACTGCAGTAGCTCAGATGATCTTTTCAGTCTTTTCAGACCATTACCAGATTAAAAACAACTACAGATTGCTGAATAAAAAACGGTTCATTGTTAGATAGTGTCGGGCACACATGAAAGCAAAAACCTCGGCCATGTTACAATGCAAGGAATCCTGGCATCCACGTGAACGTTGCCCCCGAGCACCGCGACACTGCACCCACGGCAGTGACCAGGCCTCCAACTAATAATTAATTAAGATAAAATTAAGATAGAAATCTAACAGACTCCTGTCAACCCTCCTCTTAACAGGGCAGCAGCACACGGTGCACAGTCCATTTACAATCTCAGCGAACAGGATTTAAAAATAGCTTCTGGTCTTGTAAAAGACGACTTATGGAGACCTTGTCGACTAACTTCAGAGTAAGTTGTCGATTCCGTTGATAAGAAAGAGGGAGTAAATTGATAAAGAAAAAAAAAAAACAGAAATCAGCTTGCACAGGATTAATATCTGGCACACACTGGGAAGCTCTGTATTAGTCTTGAGGCACTCAGAAATTCACAATAGAGCAATTGAGAATAAGAATGTAGAAATAGAAACCTAATGCCAAATTTCTGTAAACCAAGAAGTCGTTGCAAAACAGTCGCTGCTTTAAAACAAAAACAACCTGCAGGTCTGCTCAGGCCTTGCAAAACTCGTCTCTTCCATCGATGCCTACCCACACCGGACTCTCTGGGCAAGTTTTATTTCTTGCCGTTTTACACGGTTGGGACAATTTGTTGTTGCAGACTGCGGAGCAAGATTACGCCTACACCTTCAGCTATTAATTACTTAAGAAGATTTGTTGTAAAGTCTAATTAAGGATTTGGAATGTCTGCTGATTAGTCGGGCAAAACCAAGGCAGGGAAAACAGAGGCCGAGAGGCAGCAAACACCATGATCACAAAACAACGGAGCTGTTTAGGGCTTTTTTTTTTTTTTTAGGAACTGAAGTCTTTTAGGAATTCAACTGAGACACAGCTGGTTTTGGGGGTGACTATGCAAAGCTCCGGTTTCAATTACAAGTTCAATTTTTTCAGTTATCTGTCTCTAACACGCTCACATGGATGCAAATAACTGAATACTCACGATTCAACCCCACAAGCTAAAACGAGAAAAAAAAAAAAGAAAAAAAAAGGGAAAAAAAGAACTGTCACACTTCTGCTCATCTTTGCTCTAGTCGGGGCTTGTTAAGATTGTAAGACATGAACGTCATCGCTCCTGCTGATGAAGTCTTATTCGACTCATCAAAAAAAACTTCCCCGTATGCCAAACTCTGAATCACGAAGGAGTGGCAAGAGAGGGAGAGCAACCATGAGGCAATAACGCTATATAGACAAATATTGCCTTGTAAACTGCCCAAGGAGGATGAGTTCAGCGTGCGAGCTCAATCAGTACGACTGCAGTTTCATTTTACCAAATTACAACCACTGAAATGATAATGAAACTATTCTTCTGAGTCCAAGTTTACCTTTTCGAGTCTCGACTTGTCCCGAGGCATGCGCTCCCACTGTGCCTTCAGTCCCCACACACAGGTTTTAAATGAAGCTTTGAGAGGGCAACTTGACACGAGGTTAAAAAGACTCTAATGTAGTCAGGAGCTGGACTGACTTCCATTAGTTAATCATTTAAAAAAACTAAAAGAACATGACATGAAGAGGCTTCGCATCTAAACTTAAAGTCGAAAAAAATAATACAACAAGTTTTAAACACCCATATTACTTACCTTCACAAATGAAGGGTTTCCTTTACTCAGTGTTTAATGTGGAAAATGTACAAATACTTCATCTAAGTTAGAAAGTCCCTCAAACTTTTTGCAAATATTAAACCAACAGAAGCTCAATGAGCCACCTGTAGTCAAAGGTCTCAGGCCATCCTTGCTCTTCATTTGGTGTCAAATTGTACCAATGATCCTCTGAGCAAAGGTAAACTGTAGAAGGTTTGCAGTAAATGTGTTACTTTTGGCCCCTTGCTGTCTGTCTTATTGTGTTGAATTTGTGCTGTTGCGCACGGGTCTTTCAACACAACTGGAGAAAAATACAAACAATGACAGGATACACGGGGGGGAAATTGGATGAACCAATGTTGCAGTTCATTCCAGTCTTGTCAGTCAGCCAAGGAAGCAGCAAATGACTCAGAAAAAGGAGAACACCGGACATTGAGACACCAGAGCTGTTAAGCTGTAATGGATTGCTTTACTACTTTATGCCAAAGGTGTTCACCATTTCAGAGCATTTTCATATACCTTTCTGTCATGTGTATAATGTGGAAACAAAACACTCAAGACAGATCCATCTCCTGTAGGCACCACTAATCTGGATCATGTTCTTAAAACCACACCGAAGACACAATGTGTAGCAAAACTCAAACACCTGAGGGGACATATCCTTTTGTCAAGGAGTTCAAGAAAACTGTACAGTCATGTGGACCTAAATAAGCACTGGAACCTCATTGCTCTGCCATATCAGCATAAACAGAGGCTAAGCTAAGGCTGCAGCCGCGGTCAACTGGTACAACTCATCCACAGCTGAGTGCTGCCTGGGGACCTGCATCTTTAATAAACAGCCTTATACGCATTTACCAACAAACATGTCAACACATATGTAGAAGCGTACCCAAACCATGTGCCGCCATTGCTTAATCTGACCAGCATGACAACAGCTAATTTCCCTTCTCGAGAAATGCATCAAACAGGCCGCAGCCAACCAAACAACCACGATCACTCCTGAGTTGTGCGACACTGAAATAGAACATGTGAGAATGATGGACAAGTGAATTACTTTACCAGTTAATTCACAATACCAACAAGAGTCAGTTGCTGTCAGCTAAGACTGCAGACAGAGCAGCAGCACAGGAAGTGGATGGATATCATGAGAGAGGCAAGAGACAGAGCAGTGGTGGTAAAGGTCACAAGAGTCTGTGTTCAAAAAGACCAAAGCACCTCAGTGGGCTTCTTGAAAAACAATTTGAATCAACAGCTCTCTGGCACAGTCGCAACAAAAACTGAATACGATAAGCTTAGCAAAGGGGGGAGTTTATTGTAAGGCTGGTGTATTGGATTACATGGAGTTGCTGCTCTAGTTTCTATTGTTTCTGGGTAAAACAAACGTTCTTTGCACTTATTGTTGTTTTACTATATTGAAAACATGTCCCATGATTTACCATTTAACATAAGCAGATTAGCTGTGACCTTAAATGTGCATTTAAAACCCAACTCAGTCCTTTAAAGTTCATTAGGCCATTGTTCCTCTCATTTTGAGCCGGGGAAATACCCTGGCAGTGGGTAGCGCTCTCTGTAAGGCCAAGTTATGGGCCTCTGACACCTTAACTGTTGCATCTCATCTGCCAATGGAAAGACAGTAGGCAGCCAAGATTCACCACACTTAATATTTAATGTCTTAGTTCAGAATCATCTTGCTCTGAAGAGAAGCACGAGGGCTGGCTGTTAGATATCACAGGTGCTTTGGGCTTCTCACACAAGAGTGTCAGAAATCTTCCACAAGAGTGCAAGCTAAAGCATTGGGCATGATGACCACTGCCCCGCTCTCTTTAGACAAGGCAGGCACTCTGCAGCTGGATCTGAAAAAGTGTCATCAATTTAATTCATGGAAAAGCTTTGCTCTGTTGTCGTGCTCCACTGCAACATTTAGCCACGAAACAATCTGCATTCAACAGGTGGAGGTGTCTTCCCATGGCACAAACTCGGTCAACCCCAGGTACGGATACAAAGGTCTGCTATTCTTTACACTTAAAGAATGTTGCTGGCAGCATGGAAAAACTGCCACGGCAACATGCTTGTAATACTTCAGAGGTTATCTGAAGTATTACAAGCAACTTCAGAGGTTACTTCAGAGGTTATCTGAGTGCAACACATTCAATGCACATCATTAAATCTATCAAGTGCTCTGTATTGCGGGCAGAACTGAAGACTGAAAAACAAGCTTATTTGCACGCAAATGTTGACGCGAAATCCCCGACGTCCAGCGACAGCGGTGTTCGATGTTAAGATGCTACGCAATGTCAGTTTTCTAATCATTTTGAAAACAAGTTGGAGATATTTTTTTGCCATATTATACCGTTTTACTGACAATAGCATTGGTGCAAAAGTATTGAGTTTGACACATAGTACAAGGACAAAGGGGAGTGTGAGGACCTCTCAAATAATGGCAAAATAAACAAGTAAAACACATGTAAAATGTTCAAGACTTCTACCGTCACACAAAGAGAACCCTTAAGTACCAGTTTCAGGCGCTTCAACAGGTTAAACCACTCACTGACACATTGATATGTCGCGGCCAAAACAAAGTCACAAGTGTGCAGTAAATACCAGAGGAGGTGATATTTTGACCTGACCCTGATTAGACGTCTTACTGAAGTTTGGTTAGAGTTAATGATTAATCGGAGAGATTCAACGGAAGATAAAGGAGTAAACAGCACGCCGCATTTATAGGTTGCAAGGCCTGTGCATCACGACATGACTTACGCCGAATGAGCTCATCAGCGCTGACGGCGATGCAACCGTGCTTCTAACTGCGTATGAAGCACTCATTTTCACTCTCTGGCACAAGCAAATAGAAAGGCTCTTCTTTAACACGTGCGCTCTTATTGCTACAAATCAAAAACAACTTCAGGAGACGTTGACAGAGGAGAGATAATCCTGCAAATATTGCTGAAAGTTATATAGAAATAAACAGTTGCATGACTGTGCAATATTCAAAAAGACACCGGTGAAAGGGATGACCAAATGTCCTGTGAGTCCAGATGCCTGTCTGTCTGCATTCTTTCTCTTTCATCACTCAGCCCTTTTATCAAGGCCTTCCCCAGATTAGTTAAAATGACAGCTCTATGCAGCTTAGAGGAAAGGAAACGTGATTCCCAGCTCATACAATGCACTTAACACAACTTCAGTAGGATATTATCACCCAATAAGGAACTGCTTTGCTTCTTGTTAGCAAACAAAGTTTTGGGGATTTGAAATAACACAATCAATTGAAGGCTAGTTTGGAACATAAAATCTTTGTTCCAAAGAAGGGAACGTGGTAAACTGTTGAAAACACCGAACCAACCTGAATGGAGTAGACAGTAGATGTGGTTGCAATGACTTCTTCTATGGTGTCCAAACTGAACTGGTGCACACCAGAGAATCAAACTAGCTCTCAGCTGGTCAACGTGCAGCAATAGTGATGCTATCGTCCTCAATGAGCCTACAGGGTTGATCCATGTTCCCTGGACAAAGATGGCAGCTTACTTTCAGAGAGGGGAAACACAGTTTTTACATAATCTCAGGCACACTTATATGGTTGCTCCTGCAGAGCAAAACTACACCAAAACAAAGTGGCAGCCTGAAGTATGTAGAACAGGTTTGGACCACAGAAAGCTCTGAATGACAACAAGACATTGTATCTGCCTCATGACGTTTACAATGACCTAAGGTTTTTAAAACCACTCTTTTTTTTTATCAATTGTATCAGAATCCACGACACAAACCCATTTCTGTTCCAAAGCACATCTGGGATCGGCGCCCACCGACGCGATGAGTCATTTAGAGTACAGTTCTTATCCTTCTTTTTCCTCCGTGGTACTTTTTCTTTCATCATCTGATATCAACAAGCTTTCAAGGCAGTCAAGTATTTTCAAGCGCATGCCGCTAAGTTTGCTTAACACAGCAGAGTCAATATTAATACAGTGCTATTTAAGCCCAGGTTTATACACAGAGCAGCCAGAGAGTTAATAATTGACCAAGATTTGGTGGGTGTCAATAAAAAACAAACAAAAAAAAAAGAAGAACTATGTCAAGATCTGTGGTCTTACAATTGTTAAATGGACTCCCTAGATCTTATAACAAAGCCATAACATTCCTCATCTTTACTGGGAAGACATTTACTACATCCACTGACCTAAAATCCCTCACCAACCACAAAAGGTAGCATGACATGCCTTCCTATCCTGAGTGCTATTGTTACAGGGTGTTGTTTTTCCTCTGTATTCCCTGAATTACCCTAACGCTAAATATATAAGCTCCTCGTTGAGATTTAACAGCCAGAAGAGGGAAAAACTGGCAAAACACGACAAAAGTTCTAACACAGTCGCAATTTGCTAAGATTCATTAACCCAACAGGGAATAAGTGGGGGTAAAACTTACCCACAGCAATGAGTTGGGTTTGTCTGGGAAACAAAAGGGTAACTCTACAAATGACCCGAGAGATGGTCTTAAGGGCAAAATGTGAAACTATCTTCTCACACACAGCAAAGTCAACAAGCCTGACTCAAATGGAAAGTGCTGGGATTGGCAATCGAACGAGGCCGGCTCAAGATCACATTAACAAAAGTCGATGACTAAAATTGGTTTAAACGGCCGATTTATCTGCACAAGAACTGACATGAGTTGAAATTATTATTTTTTATTTTTACCTTCCATTTTGCATCATTGGTTGAACACGATAATTAGGAGCAGCATTGTGGAAGCCGTACTCTTAGAATTCATTCATTTGTAATGCATGACCGGAGTCTGGTTATTAGAGACACAGACACCATGAAAAATGTAATTGAATTTTTTGCTTACTTTGTTATCGAACTGCTTATAAAGTAGCAAACCAAACTGCGTGTTTTTCATTTTTGCTAAATGAACCCACTTCAATGTTTTTCTTCTCTGTGCCCTTTTTAGGAGGAAAACTGAAAGAGATGTTCGGCTTAGCGCCTAACGTTAGCAATTTTTCCCCGGGTGTCAGTAAAACGACGGAACAAAGTTCAGGAAGGCTAGTTAGAGTAGTAGCTTTTATAGGCTTATCAAGCGCAACACATCCGCACAGGAATTTGCGAGATTTGTTAAAAATTCTGGACACGGGACAGATATTGCATTTCGATTCTTGCATGGGAACCTTTACAGTGGCAGACGTTTTACAAAAGTATTTAGCAGAATCAATCAATCTCTTCACACTAACTTGAAAAGAAATGCATATTTTCCATTTGTTTTTGTGGTTTTTTTTTCAGGTTGAAGGGTAACTTCACTCCCAGCTCTTAGCCTAAATCCAACCGCTGCATGCATTTGAAAAAAACCCTAAGAAGAAGAGGCCACTGAGAGAGCCGCAGGGAGAGAAGGAGAGGGACGGCTGTGGGAAGGTTGCCCGGCTGCAGAAAGAGTCGCTCAGTGCAACAGAGAAAATTGGGAAGACACGGAGTGGACAACTATGGAGGAAGACTGTAGTGATCCCAAGCAGCATCATCGGTTCGAGACAATTGCCCCACCTTCAATAATGCTCAAAGACACTCAAAGCCAAGGCAATGCATGTGCAACAGAAGCATAGTGCAATCTCTGCATGGTGAGGTAACGTTGATCTAAACAAAAAGGAAGCACTCAGCCCACGTAAGAACTACTGTGCTAAAATTGGATTTGCATGTAGATCGCTGGCTAAAACGAGTATGAACTCCTGTCGATTGTGTCAGTCATCATACATTTTGAAAATGAACACATTCACACCCGAGGTGAGAGGTGGGGTAGGTTTTATAAATAGAAATGCAGCTCATAGCATGAGAACATCTTCGCGGGCAGATTCAATGGAAACGCTGGGTTTGCCAGGTGTAAAAACCTCTGAAACTGAAAACGGAGAGTTGAATCCTTTCCCACCACCTGAAACGTCAAGTTGTGATAAATCTTTTCAGAGTATAAATATGCACACGAGCATCGATGTGTTTCATCACAGTAGCTATATGTTAATAAGGAGAGCAGTTAAACTTAAGAAGAATCCTCTTAAGGTGACTTTACAGATTGGCAGAGTTCGGTCAAATGAATTCAAGTTTCTCCACAATGACCATCAACATATTCTGGGCCAAAAGTGTCAGTGATCTACTTTCAGCAGCATGAAAACAACAGGGATAGTTTAGTCCATAATCAGATACAGTGTTCATTTACCATAACAAGTCTAAGCCAGCAGTCTCACACCATCTCCATCTATTTGAGCTGCTTCGGCCTTCAAAGTAAAACCATTTTCACACTCAAAGACTTAAGACGGCCAACTTTGTCAAACTTTTTCCGCAGTTGCTGCCCACAGAAGCACAGCACAACGGGAGGCTTTCTGCTGGAAATGCGCTCTCCCAGCTGGAAACGCAAAGCAGGGCTATGTAAGGCAAGTGGGAGGCAGCGTACGATGGAGAAATGATGGTGTGCAAGTCACTGTTTCCTTTACAGCACGTTAAGAGCAGCAGATGAGGCTCCTTATTGCGTTGATATGAGTGCTGCATGTATGCATAACACCAGGGATACCAGCAGATATCAGCATACAGATCAGCAGCATGGACAAAACTCAGCAGCACACACGCTCGCTCACACAATGGCAGAAAACACTCCAGAATATTTGCTGACACCTTTGCACATTGTCTCATCCGCTGGCGTTCTGGAGATTTTACAAGGGGGCTGGGAGGGGTCAATTCACATATTCGATGACTGTTTATCATCAGGAGCAAGCACAAAGAGCTGCCAGATGGAGCTAAAGCTAGGCCAGGTTTGCAAGAGTCCCTCACAGTGACAAACTGGGGCTACCAGAGCTTTGATTTGAATTAGTGGTCTGCACACAGCCCACATTGCCATTCCTGAAATCAGAGGACTCCAATGGCCAAATGCCTCTTCGGTTAGTTTGTCTGTCAGTAGCTTTGTACAAAAACGACCAAACCAAAGTAAAAAGGTGAAGCATGGGCAAAGGAAGGACCCATTAAATGTCGGTGTTGATCTGAGGAACTTTTTTTGTAAATTGCAACGTGGGCCACTGGCCTCGGACAAGATCTGCATTCACCAGGTGCCTCCCTAGTTACCGCATATGATCACATAAAAAGCATATGTGATCATTTCTTAATCTCAAATCATGATGTTGACTTTGCAGTACCCACACCAAATTGCATCCATTCAAACATTTAATTTCCAAATAGTTTCTGTTCAGACTACCAAGCTGAACGTGGCAAAAAAAAAAAAAAAAAGATTTTCTACATCTTGGAGAAAAGACACTTTCACCTATCTTACTCATGCTTATTTATTTATTTAATGGATAAACCGTTATGCAATATTGACGTTTTTACGTGGGTGAATCATTTTATGGAGTCCATGGAACAACAGTGCCAGCACAGAATAGAGAAAAGTCGTTTTTTTTAAACTGAGCACCTGGTGTTATGAGTTTAGTAGAGTTTGTCTGTCTACACGTTGCCTGAGGCTCCCTCTCTGATGATTACACAGTTTATGTTAATGAGCCCACTCGCGCCACTGTGGGAGCAGCAAAGTGCATGCATATGAGTGCATGGGCGGCGGCATCGACGGCCTATTCAAACAACCCCCAGAAATAAGATATCACTGTTTTTAAACTGACAAGAAGATAGTGAACTGGTCTGACCGGTGTATATGAAGCAGCTGAGGGCTGCGGTTTGGCAAAACGTAGGGCAGTGCGTACCTATGCAGACTTGTGTAGGAGCGACAAAAAACTTGGCCGCAGATTAATACGAGCAGGCATGTGACACAAGGTAGTTTCATAGATGAAAGTCACTGAAAGGGGCTGACCGCCGCCTCTCACATTCATACCACCAGTTTGAGACCAACCACAGGTTGAGGGGTAAGTTACACATTTACAACCTAAAACAAACAAAACAAAAAGAGAGTGGCAAAAAGAAATTAAGAGAGATTGCAAGTGTCTTCTTACCTTTAGAGTACAAGGATCTGGGAGAATTCAGGTCGAGGTCCCCGTTGAAAAGGGAGATAAAGTCAGAGGGCATCGCAATCCCTCAGACTGAGGAAACCGGACACCCTCAGTTAACGCACAGCGTCACGACGCTGAAATATAATATTTTCCCTCTGACGACAAAATATTATTTGGAAAAAGAAAACTTATGTTCAACCAACTGCAGTTAAATGCCCGAGTTTGTCGTTACAGTTTGGCAAACTGTCTCTGTTGCCACTCGGCTGGTGAGTCCCCCCCCTTGGTCTTGCTCCGAAGACTCGTGTTTGTTGTCAACGTCGGACCGGAGCGGCTCACGCGGGGAGCTACGCCCACTCCTATGACGTAACACGTACCAACTGCGTCCGAATTTTTGTGACGATCAGTAGGAGGAGTTGAGGAGTGAGTTTCCAAACATATGGTATTTATTTTCTTTTTCATACCATGTTAATTATACCAGCATTATGCGACTTCATTCCAGTTCATATTATTCTTGTTTAGAGTACAAGATTAAATTGGAGAACATTTGTAAGAATATTTCTGGCTCCTTTTGAACAAAGAAATCAAAATCATGTTGGAGGTACATCAACTTGTGACCCTTGTTTTACAATCAAGTCAAAATCCAGGCTTGATTATTAGAACTAGTCTTTAAAAAAAGCATGTCAGAGGTGAAAAATAGAATAATTTAAAGTAGAAATTGTCAAGTTGAATTATATAGCAAGCACTAAACACAGACGACACAAGGCCACAGTATAGTATGGGGTAGAAAATAAATGGTTAAACTTGATAGTATAGCATAAGATGATGATAGAACACAGCAATACATACATTTTATAGGTATACTATGAACTAAAAGAGTAATTAACAATAAATATTCAATATAATACAACCGAACAATACATGTTTTAATGTATTTCTTAGCTGCATAATTGCAAATCAGTCCTGGATGATTTTAAGCTTGAAACTTACTCTTCACCCTGCCACTCTCTGATTCTCAAAGATTCTCAAAGTGATCACAGAGTTGCACTGATATCAGCTTTGATGTACAATAACTGAATGTACAAGTAACAAAAAAACACAAATGAAACTTCCTGAGTTATGGTGGGACTTCAACACCAAATCACTAACAAATTCTACTTTTGAGATGTGTTGTCGGGTTTTTCTCTCAACTTATTTATGCTGGAGCAACTGCCCAGTGACACAGAAATATTAGAACCGTTGAAAGCAGTCACTCCATTAGCTACACTCATCAATCACGAGACTGACACACAGTGGCACTTGCAACTTTCACCCAGTTTCATTTGAACGTCCCATAACTGTAGAGATCTTTTTGACAGTGACATGAGTCTTCTTCCATAGTGCAGCAGTGTGTATTAGAGCGACAGGTGAATTAGCATCAGTTCATACTGATGTTTCTGGTTCACTGATCTCCAGATCAGATTACACTCTAGTACATACTACTATGTATTTTGACTATATACATAAAGTAAAATTAGATCTTGACGTCTGTAACCCAGTTCTGTTTAATGTAGCCACCTTGTAAGTGTCTTGGGTTTTGTTGTGACCCTCTCGGGGGGGAGCTTGGCCTTGTTTCCTAAGTAACACATTTCATGTGGACTGTCAGTTAGATGCTATAGAAATAGTTGTTCCTGTGTGTTACTACTCCTTCATATTTATTTGCAACAAACTTAATGTTTACTTCACTTTTTCATGCTTCCGAACGTACGTAGTTATTCACTATTAAAAATGCTGCTAAAAAAATACTCAAAAACACATGTTCTGAATTGTTTTATAGCTGATTCAAAACAGTTTCTTGTGATGCTAAAACAACATTTTGCTAATACCCATAAAAAGCATACTATGCAACAGAAGATCTCATCACAGGAGACACACATTTATTTGTTGGATAATATATTGCATCATGAATACAATGTCTCAGTGGATAACATATGCATTATCTTTAGTTATTACTATTTGCTTGTTGCAATTCCTCATTCAGTAGAGAAGTGCATCTGCACAGATAAATGCTACTGATTAACTTGCAAGGACTAATGCTAAGTCACAAAGCAACAACAGGACAACAATGACGCCAGCTGCAGCAGCAATGACTGAAGCAAAGCATTATGTGGTTCTTATAATGTTAAACAATTGGGTTACATGTCATCCCTCATGGATATTTTCCAGTAGAAATTGTTGAGAGTTTGTGATCTGGAGTCGATGAAACAGCTGGCCTCACAGTTACGCCATCAACTCCTTGTTTCTTACATTTGAGTCCAAACAAACTGCAGAGCTTCATCAACATCAGGTCCACAATCTCCTCCTCTTCTGAAGGCTGTAGGAACAGTGGACATTAGGTATAACTTGAGCCACCTGTTGGTGGTTTCTATAATAATGAGATCTCACTTCTTCCACAACATGTTCAATACATTTTCAGATTGTGGCCAAAGTTGCCTGCTACAATGACTGGATACAGCATTCAGACTTTTAAGGCTTGCATGGATAAGTTACCTTGTGATGTATCTGCTCTTGACTGAATGCCACCAGAATGACAGAGATGAAGAGGTTCAGCACCACAAAGGTCATGAACACAATGCAGGAGCCAATCAGGAACGCTCCAAGAACTGGATTATAATTCAGAACCTGAGGGATCACAAGGAAGAAATGCACTGTAGAAGGATCAGCTGTCAGTGTCTGCTGCGCTACAGTTGTTGTAACCTCATACTAACCTCGTCGTAGTTAAAAATGCCAAGCTGCAAGCTGACTATGGTCTGTGCAGCATCAAGCAGAGTCCGATAAGAGTACAGCTGCCACCCATAGATCAGGTTGGACTGAAATAAAAAGAGAGAGAGAAAGTTCATCTCTGTGTTAATAATCACTTTAGAATAGGATCTGTTTTAGAATGTATAGATATAACAGCAAGATATGCAGGGACTCCATCACATGTTTATGTTAAGTGTGGGAAACTCCTCACAGCAATGGAGTAGGCCAAGAACATGACGGTCATGACCACCAGGAAGCCTGAAATATCAGTCCAAGCTCGCTGCAGTGTGGCTGTGATCATGTGCAGCTTGGGGTTCAGTCTCAGCAGGTGCCACAGTTTGACTGTAGCCAGCAGTACCAGAAAGGCAATCAGATACCCGAGCACTGCATCAGCCTTGGCTGTCTCATGGAAACTGACATATCTGAGTAAGAGAAAACAGTCTTGTCTTAACAAGCAACTGGAAAATGTTATTGGTACTTTACAGTTTTTTTTTTTACATTGTCCATTAAATAAAGCTTCAGTCAAAATTTTCACTGTAGTACATCAAACAAAGAATGATGAGGAGAAAATTAACATGACTAGACATTTATACTTGTAATAAGACACACTACACACTAAGGAAAGAATCATTGACTTTGTTTCACTTTTCATTGAAATTAAATATTTCAATCTTGTCTAACTGTTTGATTTCAGTTTTGTTAAAACACATTAGTCATCAGGTACAAAATTGAAGCAACATTTCTGCACGAACACAAATTCTGTAGAAGTGAAAATGCAAACTGAAAGTGCCCGGCTCATTTAAAAGCCATTATTTTCTTGGGAAATGAAGTATCATGACACCATACTGGTTGGTTCAGCCAGTAGAAATCATCAGAGACATTGGCGTCTGGTTCTGCACCGTTGGAGGACAAACAAGCACCAGTGCTTAAAAAAACTTTGCACTTATGAGCTTGTAACAAAGCCGACATAATTCATTTTTCATAGAAAAAGTAACATGTTTAAACTGTCCAACTTACATTTAGTGATAGATACACATTTGGCTATGAGGAATAACAATGCCTAAGCTAGGCTTCCTTAATATAAGTTCCTTTGGTATAGACTTTGCAACTGTGCTAAGATCACAAATACTAGAAAAGGTGACACAAAATACTGTAGCGACAGGGAAACCCATAAACTATAATTTGACCTCTCTAATTTGTCCATTATATTGAGTTTTATTGATTTTTTTAGAAAAAAAAATGGCAGTTATCATGTGCAGGTGAAACAGAACATCTACAGAAGTAAAGAGCAAGGACATGCAGAAAAAAATCATTGCTTAAATAAGGGGAAGTAGTTTCCCTCATTTATTGTATGAATCCTTGATTATGTTCTTGTTGTGTTTATCTTATCACTTACTGGTCTCTGTTGTCCTGATAATAGCTTATGTCCCTCTTCCCCAATAAAGTCCTCTTGATGAAGACAGACAGTGCGCTCCAGCTGAGAATGATGATCGCCAGCTCGAGCAGATTCCACTTACTCTTGAAATAAGCCCATTTCTGTCTCTTCATTAGCTTCCCCTGCCAACACCAAGGAGGAGAATTTGTCATGTGTTCAAGTGAGCATCTTTATCATGAAATATCATCTGTAATGATATTAAAGTAAGGACCGTGGTTATGCACCTGAGCAAACATGTAATAGATGATAAAGAGAAAGTAGACAGCCTCAGAGACCATGACAAAGATGTGGAGGCCACCGGTCGACTGGTAAAGACGAACACTCTGAAGCTCACTGCGGAACTGGAAAGCTCCTGGAGGAGACACCCCATAACAAACAGCATAGCTCTGATTGTGCTTCTCTCTAACACAGTATCTGTACTTGGACTGCTTACCTATGGCCGTGGTTTCCAGCATGAGTGTTACAATGCAGAAAAGGTTGACATTTGCGTTGTACACAGTGAACTCAACGAAGATGGCCTGGGTGTACACATCGAACCAGGTGTTGTCATAAAGATACTGAAGAATTCTGTTTACACACGGATGAAAATATGTTCATACAAGTTTGGCCATTGAAGTTAGAGAATTTCATTACGAATACGAATATCAACCTGCTGGTATTTTGTAAATCCGGCCCTAGATCCATCACAAACCCCCCTCCTCTGTAGAGCCTCACACTGCCCCAGATGGGATAAGCCCTCAATTTCCTCTGAGACTTGTAGGTCCATGGGCTGTGAGGATTCAGTGAGGCATTATGACCCTCAGTTCGACTCCAGCCTGGGCCGTAGGAGCCCATGTCCTCCAATTCCCATGAGTATGGAGCGTGACATTCTGGCACAGAGTGCTGCATGGAGCGAGCAATGTGGCAGGAGTTTTTCTGCACTCTAACCTGGCGGAGTCGAGCGTTACCCACCAGCTTCGAGTTTCCATCCGTGATGAATCCTGTGGAAGATTTTCAGACGACAATAACGTACAAACATATTCTTACTAGATAAAACAGTTGTATTTTTTCATTTGTTTAAGTTAGACCAAATTAATACAAGTCCCTAACTAACATATTTGGAACCATAATAACTCATTGTGACAGGTAATCTTTAAAGGAAATGGAAATTATCATAGCATTTTATGCTTCTTTAATGTGCCATTATTATGTACAGTAGAAAGGAACATAGGCACAAGTTGAATTTAAGTTAAAACAATTAAATTTTCAGACATCCAATCATCTATTTTTGCAATTCTTAACATATTATTGTGGCTTCCACAATAATAATTTTAAATCAAATTAAATAATCAACTCATTGTCTTAACAAACAGCTTTAAATGATCATAGTTAACAAGCACAGACTGGAGTAAAAGTTAAGATTAGATGATTTATCGCATCTACTTTATTCATTCACAAACTCCACAGTCAAAATGATGAAAGCAGAGAAAATACGCATTTTGCTTTTTGCATAAACAGTCAAAAGTGTAAAACCTGCAAAGCAGTGTAGTGCTAATATCATCACAGAACGCTGACCTGGGTGCTCTCCGAACAGGTTGGTCAACAAAGTTGTGTTAGCCCAGCTGATCACATCCTGAATACTCATGGTGTCTGAGATGCCTTTGCTGAAGCTTTGTCGAATGTGTTGGGTCAGAAAATAAGCATTGGGGTTCCTCTGACCATATGCCACCAGAAGCAACATCCACATAAAGCCAATGTAGGCTGCATTGCAAACAAATTCTTAACACCAGCATTTCAAACTCCATCATGTTGCCTCCTACTGCCACTGTGTCTCATAATGGTTACTTTACCAAGAATCTCCCTGATGAGGGCAAAGACTTTCTGCTCTTTAATCATGTTGCTCCGCAACTTCTCAATGTCAGTCGGAGGTGGTGGTTGATAGAAACTGCATGTGCTGTCTCTTCTTGCTATCCGCACTGCATCAGGATCATCTATGGGGAAGAATTTCATATTGATGTGTTTTTGCCATGTAAAACAATGGGGAAATGAAAATGAATGAATGAATGAATAAACAAACGTGCCCGAGTTTCTGAAATTCTCATCTATCTGAGGCTCTCCAAACTCCTCCTGGTCAACTTTCTTTAGAACAAGAGCAAAGAAGGCAGCGAAACCAAGAACCTGTAACAAAAGGTTTTCAAACTTCACTCGAGTAACCCATGAAAATACTATTAAGTGTAAAATCCAGGGAGTTAAGAACCTAAAAAATGTCTCATCAGCTGTCTTGTATGAAGAATTTTACGACTTAGGTCTTGACTGAGGCCCTGTAAATAAACCTCGTTTTCATTTTACTGTCCCTGTGAGGCCTTCGGGTAAAGACTTCCCGACATGGGGAGTGTCGTAGCAAGAGCTGTTTCCTGTTCGCAAATCTGGCTATGACATTATCAAGCTGCACATAAAGAAAGGCCTTTTAGTGCAAACTTTTTGTGGATACATCGTTAATGTAGCGATGTTATCTATCAGTGGTAAAAATCAAATAAACACTGCAGACTGATATAATGTTAGTCGGAAAAGCTAAAAGTTTAACTGGATATCAGTTGACAAATCACTTCCTAAATATTTGCAATGCAATCTCAGTTGACAACGCTCACCTTAAGAGGTTGGGTGATAAAGAGACTTTCAAAAAAGGAGACCACCATGGAGATAAGCCAACTTATAGAGCGGTCTTTCCCGTAAGTCAGCCCATACATCATAGTGAAGTATCCTGACACAGCACTGGTTGCTATCACCAATATCCACCCAACAAACACAAACCACCATGGGAGCCCTCCTTGGTAGCGCTTTTTGTCAGAGCTGCCATCGATACTTTCTGCTGGACTGGGGCTGTGATTGAGCTGGTCTCTGTCCAGGCTGGACGGCAGCAGGTGGACCTCCAAATGACTCTTCATTCCTTGAACTTGGTACATGGCCTTGTTGTAGCTGTCTGGGTTTGGAAAACGAGACGGTCCCAACAAACCGAGCTCCTTCTCAACGTGATGCAGCTGCCTGTACAGGTATCGGCTGTTGTTGCTCTTCTTCTGAACTTCATCAGATGTCTTTTCCAGGCTCCCCCATACACTGTTTTCTGTCCATGTAAACAGGTGTAAGCAGGATATGTTGCATATATATTTTTAGATATACACAAATAAGAAACAGGTTAAATCATGATGTAAATTATACGGCGCTTTTCTAGTCTACTTGACCATTGAAAGTACTTTTACACTACATTCACCCATCCACACACACACACACACACACACACACACACACACACACACTCATACAGCACTTCTTAATCTACATACACAGCACTACAGGTTAAGCAGTACTTTTTCTATCATACACATTCACACAGCGATGGACTCACTGGAGGCAACATAGGGTTCAGTGTCTAAGGACACATTGGGATGTGGTCTGGGGAAGCCAGGGGTCGAACAACCAATCTTCAGATCAGCAGACGACCTCCCCCTGAGCTACACTGATGTACAGGTTGTGGTGTAGTTTACCTTGTAGATTCAGTCCACCTAAGCTGAGGATCATAGCACGATCCCTCTTGGAGGAGTCAGTGTAGAAGTCTCCAGCTGCTCGGTTCTGCTGTCTGATGATGTCCTCCACCAGTGACAGAAGAGTGTTGATGTCAGCCTGCTGACCAGGATGGAGCTCCAGGTGTGGCAGTGGACTCTTCATGGCCTTTGAGAGTGACTGAGCAATTCTCTTTATGTCCTAATTTGCACACCATATCATGCTGGTCAGACATGAATAACAGAGTAACGACTCGTCCGTGATATAATGAGGATACCTGCAGCTTTACCTTTATCACAGTGTCTGGAGTGATGTCCTTCATCTCTTTCTGAGGGGATGAAGTCTGTGAGGGGGAAACTCTAACAGTGTTCCCCTGTTTCGGCGCTTTCTTTTCTGCTTTGGTGGTTTTCTCTCGAGGACGAGTGTTTCTGAAGATACTCACAATAAGGAGATTGATGGGAAACATGATGATTGAACTTTGAATTCCAATCATAACTTGTTGCCAGGTGAACTCAATGTGACCTGCAGGGTAATGTCTTGTTTTAATATTCAGGTCAATCTCGTGATGAAAGAAAATGTCTCTTTCTATGCTCTTTATGTGAGACTTTGGACACCATTCATTCATTGCTGCAGATCAATGATAAAACCTTTTAGAAATATTCTCTATTCTAGATTAAAGGTTGATCTTGGAAAAATATCATACTTTTACACCTTAATGATCAAATCTAGTTCATAACTTCCTGAAAACTTTAAATTATTAAATTTTTTGTTGCCCACCTAGGTCCATAGTTTGTTCAGAGGGGTCTGTGGGGATGCCCCAAAACATGATGCTGGTCAGCATGGTGCATAGCAGAAGGGAAAAGCAACAGGACACTCGCTGCACACGTGTGAAAGTACTGCAGGGAGGCCGACTAACAACAGAGAACCAGATGTGGCCGTCCCTGAAGTCCTTGGCTGTCTTCATGAAAAACAGATTACTAAAAAGTTTGGAAGAATAACAGTTAAAGCAGATTAAACGTGTGACAATAACTGACAATAACTGACAATAACGAAGAGTTAATAAAGATTCATTAGTTGTGTGTTGTAGTATGGCAGGTCTCACCTAAACCTCTTCAAATCCACCTCTGTTGCTACTGGGAAAACCTTGTCAAGAGTGCACTCTGCCACATCTACGGCCAGCCAGGAGTTGCACAGAAAGTGCCATTTCTGACCCGTTTCTAGGTCCTGCACCATCACTTTATTGACATACCTGTGCATTGAATTAATAACTATCCCCCATACTCATCATAATCATTCAAACTCAAACTTGGCTTCAGTCATTCGTCTTCCTACCATGCAGGGTGTTCTCCTGAATTGTCGTGCCACAGTCTTATGCTCTGCAGATCTCCCAGAGAAAAGTGTGTGGTCAGCAGAAACATGTCCACCCCGCCCCTTTCATACACGGGCTTCTCGGGGTCCGTCAAGTGGTGGGGCTCACTTTCTCCCTCTGTTCCCAGCAGAGTTACGGTCACCTGAAACAGACGTGGCCAGTCAGCATGGACAGAGATCCAAAGAGCATCATAAATAGAGTGAAACTATAACACCAGATGCTTTTTTGATGACCTGAGAGGAAGTAGATGCGCCGTGTCGGTGCCCTGTGCTAATAGTCAGCATATAACGATACTCAGCCAAGGGGTCATTGTCCTCAAGAACTGTTATCTTGACCTGCAAGTGAACAAACAGTAAACTATCAGATATTTATCTATCACTGAAGCAGTATAACAATGGCTGCCAGCTGGATCAGTACAAGGCAGGTTAAGTTGTACAGTTAAATTAGATTTAATCAACGATTTAAACCGGCTGAAATATCTGAGAATGACCTTTGCTGAGTCCTGGATGTCTTTTCTGCGTGCCCACACAACCACCAGCAGATAAGCAGCAAATATGGCCCCCACGAAACAAACCACCACGGGATTGTTGGCGAATGTAGCAAAAAGTTCAGCAGTGCGAGAGACATCCACCATGTTCGGCATGACAAAGAAAGAGCTTCCAAAGAAAGTTAAATGGTTACAGAGGCACTGAGTGACTAAAGGTGTGGTGAGAGGACCGACCTGCAGGAAAGAAAATAACAGACCCTCAAATTTCACTTGTCGAGGATGTGTTCATGCAATGACTGTAGATGTGTGAAAGTCTTCGCCCACCCTGCAGCCATCTTCGCTCCAAGAGGACTCTGTTTCATTCCAGTATTTGCACTGAGCAGCGATGGAAACAACAGTGACAGTGGCATTGATAGATTTGACGCCCGGCTCTACAATTGGCTTCATAACAAGGTAATGCACTCCAACATCTCCAGTTCTGTCTTTGGGACTCAGCACCCAGGTAAATTTTTCATCTGCGTTAGAAGAGCTCACGTTAACATACAAAGCACACGAGGAACTGGATTAAGCAAATCTTTCATCGTGTAACAAATGTAGGCTGCCACGAGTTTTGATTGTGGTCATACACTGGTCACTAAAAGGTTGAGATCTTCAATTATTTAATGTGGTATGTGTTCAGCTCTGGAAAGTGGACTCCACTGTATGTATTGATTGTGAGTGTAGAAAGACCAAAGCAGGAGATAGAATGGAAATTAATTAATGGTTGAAGAGCCAGGAAGTGTTTTTCCCACAAAAAGAAACTCTCCTGAATATCCCGGTATGCATTCTAACGTGTTCGCGACAAAGACAAATCAAGCAGTTTTACTACTGACCCTCATTTGCATTCTCTAGAGGGATCTGAGTCTTGGCAACATAGCTCTCATCATTTGGGTAATCTTTATACCCCAGGTATAGCAAAAGTGAAATTTCTACAGAAGGCTCCATTTTCAGCACCAGTGTTACATCTGGAGACGGTACGTCAATCATCAACGTGCTGAAATTGGCGAGGTCAAGGACCGTGCTGCTCTCTTGTTCAGTGTCAAGCCTGGGGAGGAGAATCTGAAAACCCAGATAAGAGTTTGACTACAAATAATTTTCCAAAGTTAAGTAACTGAGAGTACCACGGAAGATATGAGACGCACCTCTATCTCTTCAGGTAAGTTCTCAATAGGTATGAGGGTGCCGTTCGCTCTGGTGAGGGAAAGGGATCCCACAGCTCCTGTGATGTTTCCCTCCTTCCAAGAGTACGGATTCTTCTCAAAACTCATCATCTGAAGGGCAGGCATACACCAATATGTAGAAACCTCATTAGAAACTGCTAAACAGGTAGAGGACAAACCTTATTTTTTTTTCCTCATCTGGAATTTTTGTCCACTTTTTCAGACTCAACTGGCTTAGTCTGAGTTTGCTGGTTTCAGATGTTTGGAACAGATTTGATTTAACTCGTGTTAATGAAAATTACATATAAGAACCTAAGAAAAACAGCAGTCACAATTACTTCATTATTTCCATCTCACTCCTATGGGCACACACTTACTCTAACATCCACTGTCTCCTCTGGAGAGATGATGCCAGCCGGCAGCGAGGGGAGGGTAAATCTGGAGGAGCTGTTCTTCTGGACATTTATTTCCTGCATTTGCATGTCTTCAGAAGATATTCTACAGAATCAGAGTTGAATTAAAACAAAAAAAAAAAGAAGCTATTTGTGAGTTTGCATTCTGTTCAGTGTCTTTCGTGTCTCACCTGTTAACATACACACTGATCTGGCCAGAATCAATGATAGTAGGCTGTCCATTCAGCTTATCATTACTCAGCAAAACACTCTGAATGTTGTTCATTCCAGTCAGAAGAGAATCTGCAACCTTTTTCTGAGGAGACGATATCAGACATTGCTTGTTAAATACTGCAGTAAAGTGAGGACTGAAATTTAGCGAGACTATTGATAGTTATGTCCGTACATTTGATGAAACATTCAAAATATTACTAGCGGCTTCAACTATTGGCGTAGCTGCTTGCATAACTTCTTCATCGTCCCAGTTGAGCTGATTAATACTGACGGTCTTGAGGGAGGAGCTGAGGTCTACCAACAATGCACCTGCTTCCTCCTGGAGAAAAAATACAGACGCGGAAACAACAGAAAAGACTTTAGTTTATATGTTTTTTAAATTTGAGAGCTGACCAGGATGTAGCATGTGTTAAACATTCGAGCTTAAGCAGGCGCTTGATGTAGTTTTGTCTGGTCTTTATAATGATGCAGATTTTTCCTATTCCAAAGCTCAATTCCACAATTAATTGACCTACATGCTAAACAGGAAGCTCTTAAGAATCCATACTCAAATATCTGAGTGAGGACATTCGCCACATTTGTTATTTTGAGACTCAAAGTCAGACCAGAAGCCCCTTAGAATGGTTCCAAACACTGAAACGATGGCTTTAAGAGCTATTTCTACCTGATGGTGTTAGACTCACACATAGCTACAATTTAAAAAAAAAAAAAAAAAAAAAAAAAAAAAAAAGGTTGGGATGCTGCATAAAACATAAAAATAAAAAATCTGAATCCTATATCAGACATGAATCTGACGCTGTTACGCTCACAGAGGTCCAGCAGCTGGTCTCCTCAGTTCCCAGATGTTAAACAGTGGTAAACATGACGCTTTGAGACGAGTTTCTACCGTCAAACTCAATATGAGCTAATATATACATATTCTTTATTTCTGTTCCATATTGAATTAAATATTAATATGCAACATTTGCAAATCACTGAATTCTGTTTTGTACATGTATATATATATATATATATATATATATATAAATATATATAAGTGCATATGTATATATCCAAGGGAGATTTCGAAGGTGCGTGTATGTAGTAAAAGTTTACAGATATCTAATGTACTGTACTTGAGCAGCAGGACTGAGCTCATCTGAGATCTGCGTTAGTCCTGCCACAGCTCTGGCCGTCACTTGCACTTCCTGGGTGGTGTTGCTGGGGGAGTCCAGCAGAACTGTTGTCATTTTGTTCAGCATTTGCTCTCTGAGCTGAACGAAGAGGAAATAAAGATGAATATGATGCCGTGCACTCACTCATAGGACAAGCTGTAGGCCTCACAAACATCACAGCACTTTATCGGCCTCTGTCAGTTACAGCTCGCTTACCTTCGACTTTGCATCCTTCTGATCTTGGCCAGACTCTGAATTCAGAATCTCAGAAACGGAAGTGAATATTTGTCCGACTGCCTCACCAGAGAGTAGGCCTTTCTGCTCTAACTGACTCACGGTGTCCTTCACTGCAGACTGCAGAGTCACTACGGAGGTATTGACATTACTTTTCCGTACCTTGAGGAAGATTGTTCAGTTAATCAGGAGGATTGATTTCTTTGACATACATAATTACATAACAACTACATAAAAATTGGACGACGGCAAACCTGGGCAGCAACGATTGTAGTTGTTGTTGTAGACTCATTTTTCACTGTTACCAAAACAGATAAAATGTAACCGTTTTTCTCATCTCCGGAAGGCAAGAAGACTGATTTCACCTCATTAGTATTACTGCACCGCAGATGTTTGCCTGAAAGACAAAAGAGACAGTTTACTTAACAAATATTACAAATCTTTAAAAAAAAATAAAAAGAATTGAAAAAGTGTTACATTCTTATTAGAGTCCAAAACCATGCATGATAGGTTAATTGGCAACTCTAAAATTGTCCCTAGGAGTGAGTGTGAGCGTGTGTAGTTGTTTGTCTCGTTTTTCTCTGTGTGTCCCCCCCCCCCCGTGACCGACCGACGGATTAAGCAGAAATAGAAAAGGAATGGATGGATGGATGGATTCTTATTAGAAACCGATAGCCAAACTTCTTCTGTCTCTTCCTTTTTACAACAACAGTATATTTTCATTGTAGCACTTATTTCTTTGACAGTGAATAAAATAAACCTGTGCTGGTCTTTAAGCAATAAAGACAGCCTGTAGAGCAGAAGGATGTGGCCTTGCAGGTAATGTCAAAAGCATCAAGCACAGTTCCTGAGCGTGGGGAGATGCTACATGAAGTGACTGCAGGTGCATCAGTTGTCAGTGCGAGGTCAGGAGTTGGTATCGGAAGACTGTATTTGACAAAACCAGACACCATCTTGCCTGTTTGGAATAAAAAAAAGATGTTTATCCAAAATGATCACATCTTTGAAAGGTACAAACCAAAAGAGAGACTGTAGGATGAAAACACACCATAAGCAATGACGGTGATGTTGTGCAGCATGCGCCTGGCAGCTTTTAGGTATTGGCTGTGAACAGTGAATTCAGTGTTACCATCCTGCTTTTCAATAGCTGGCCTGCTTCCTGCCTTTGAGTAGCATTCAGTTAGGTCACCCTGAGGAATGACAAAACAGTCTGTTCCTGTTAAGAAGAAGAGTATCTGATGCCATGCCTTAAAAATGTAAAAAATGTCTTTATCAGGCTCACTGTCAAAGGTTCGGGATCTTCCATAAGCCAGACCACATCTGGGCAGGTCGTCTCACACCTGAGTCTTAGCTTTGCATGGTCGTTCTCGTTTATTGAAGCACAATTATCACAGCTGCAAGACAAAAAGTAAACATCCATTTCATGTGTTTTGAGCATCTATATAAATATAAAGTGCAGAATTACATGAAAATAAGACTGTCAGGAACAGAATGTTTTGAAAATGTATTCTAAATGCAACCTTTTTACCTGATGGTGACATCTGTAAATTCATTTGAAGGTGCAACAGTGATGCACTTAGAAACTGAAGCAATGTCGACCCATTTCCTAAACCACGTCCTTTTCCTCACAGTTAAAGCATATTTGACAAATTCAAACGGATTTGGAAGGCAATCTTTTTCGATAATGTGAGTTTCGTCCTCTGTTGTGCTTCGGCACCTACAGTCTCCATCTGCATAGCAAGAAAAAAACGAAACAGAGTTAACATAACGCCACAAATCAATGAATAAAAGTAATTTACAGTGCTGTAGGTGTACAAACTAAAAATACATGATTTTTGTGCAACACAATGAAATCCAAGGAAACATCGACTGAGTTTGCAAAATCTGCTCTCTCAAATACTAACATTAAGAGTGATTTCTGAATTATTCAGCTTGATTGTGCTTAAATGGTTTCACATACACCAACACAAAATTAATACCGTTAACAGTTGAACTGGCTAACGTGGTTTTTATTTGTTACAATGCAATAATATGCTGGGAAAACCTGCATCCTGGCTAAACCTTTTTGCTGACCTGCCTTTTCTGGAGTACATCGATAGAAACAGGGATTCGACAGCACGTAAACAACCTTTTCAGCTTTCTGATCACCATCTGTCATGTTGCATAGGCATCCTTGACTTTGATTATAGCGTTGTGAAACATACAAATAATAGATAGATAAAGAAAGTAACAGCGATGTACAGCAAATGCTGGAAATAGCGGGAAACTTTGACACCAGCGACAGTTGGTGCACTCATTTCAGTTTGTCAGTACTCAATTTTCAAGCTGGTTTACCTGTATTCATATAAATGATGCATCCCGAATGAAGGAAACTCAGTTGAATGTTTTTAGTGTGCCTAAATGTACCGACACTCACATAATTAACAATAAAGAAATAACATAAACTGCTGCAAATCAAGACAAAACTGACAGTAGTGAGTAGTGAGTAAATAATTACTTACTACATTTCCATTCAAATGCATTTCCATTGCTGGGAAATGATTCCATACCGGTTAACTTCAGTGTGACATTTTGAGTGTGGTCAACCACATTTTCAGGAGAAGCAGTAATTTTCAAGTCAGTCGCGTCGCTGACACTCATTTTACCCGTCTGCACAGGAAAGCAAAGTTGTGTATTTAGTTTTACATATTAGGTATATACCAAAGTGAACAGATGACGACTGTTTATACTTATACACACTGTATTTCCATCTGGACTTGTTGGGGAGTCTGAGTAATTCTGGCAAGCCTGAAGTATCTTTTCTAAGTCGACAGCCACATCAGAGGTCGATATGTCATTCCTCACTCGTATTTTCAATGTAAAAAATCCTGTTCCAGAAGGGTTAAACAAATTTGAGCACATATGTTCAACACTATCATTACCTGTTTTGTTTTGCTTTGTAACAACACAACTTGAGCTTTAAGTTATGCACCTTCAAGTGGGTTGGAGAAGGTAAAAGTTTGCAGGCTGTCATTCAGCATGCTTCTACTCTCAGTCAGTGTGTCCTCGGCTCCGGTGAGATTAAAGAGCAGCTCCACTGGGGCTCCTTGCTCCAGCGTGACACCGATGATGAGATCGGTGGAGTCTGGACAAATGTCTGCTTCTGCTATCACAGACGCCTGCAAGCCATTAACGGGCTCCAGCAGACAGAGGACAAGATCAGTGGACACCACGCGGGTTGTGACCCTGTTAGATGCAGCTACGGTCAAATTGTGGCAGCCGTGTCCAAGCTTCTGCACCACAGTTACACTCAGTGTGATGTTGTGGGGTGTTATTCCCATTTCCACTGAAGAATTTGCAATCGGACGAGCCTCGTGATTGATTGTGTAGGAAACATTTGTACCTATGTGGAGAAAAAAAGAGTGGAATAAAGTAGTTTGACAATAAATAAGAAACGGTTTATCAGAAGCATCTATCAACAGAAGTGTAAGACTGACTCACCTGCTTCGACGTTCAACTGGAGCTGAATAGGCCAGCCATTTAGCGCATTGCATTTAGCGCCATCCGTTGCCACATTCCCGCTATAGCATTTAATGATGTTAAACTCCCCAACTGGCTCCTGAATGATTATGTCTTTCTGAGCCGTAACATGCCAGTCACTGGTACTACACTCCACCTCAACCACGAAAACACCAGGATGCTGGAATTTGTGTATAATGGTGCTCTCCATCCTGTGACAGAGTTCCAGAAAAAGCACCGACGTGAAAATACAGTTTGGGATGGATATTGCTTCTGATTAAGTACAAAGTTTTGCTCACTCTTCGGGGCTGTATGGATCGATAATGTGACCGTCTCCGGCATTCACTACGCATGTTAAGTTTCCCTGAAATGGATGAAGGAGCCACTTCACAGTGATGGTGACATTATCAAAGACAGATGCCAGTTTAGTCATCAGCAAGTGAAGTCCTGCAAATATCACATAGTTGAATTACACATTGAAATAAAGTTTAAATGTCATAGGAAATATATTCAGGTCATGTGAACTAAAAGCATACTTTAGTTTTGCACTTAATGAGTATAGACTGATACGTAAATGAAAGGTCAGGTAAGAAACTTGGTCAGAAAAAGAGCCACACAAAGAATTCAGCTTGGGACCAAAGGTTAACATCAACTAAAACTATATAGATAAAATCTGATGATAATGATAATGAAACATATAAAGATAACGGAATCTATGATGATCATTTAAAGAGAGAAACTGAACTTTACATTATGCTTTTGATGTTATCTTTTAAAGGAAATTGCCAAAGTTAATGGAAGTACGAAATACATATTTTGCATCTGACCATATTTGCAGTGGTACTCTACAGACAGGTAACTTCCCAGCACATGACACGGTTCACCAAAAGAGCTTGGATCTGCTGAAGCCTGGCACGCCTGCAGTCCATGGCAATGAGCTGTAATTACACATGCAGAAAGTAAAGTGAATAACAAGGAAGTGTCCCTCCCCCCAAATGACTATTCATCCCTTCTGCATTAATAAGGAGAAATGCCAACTATTAGCTTTGCTAAAACCCCCTCAACATGACTAAAACCAAACAGATGAGAATAAAAATGTACCTTTACCCCTGCTAATCTATTCTGCTCCTTAGGGTCACTAGACTAGAAGCCAAGTACATAGTGTTTATTGTCATATATGTGAGGAATAAACAGCTCTTTTTCTATATTTTACACATCACATTAATAAAAACTTAAATAATCCAATAGTACCTATTACAGAATCAACCACATTTATCCAGCTGCACTCCTCCTGGGAGAACGTGGGTGAGGCAGTAAGTTTGGACCTGCAGTAGTGAATAGTCTTTCGGCCATAAAAGGCATCTTCAATCTCGATAACTTGGCCAGAACCACACTGCAATGTGGCGTTTTGGCCTTCACATGCGACAGTTCTTCTAGCATCTGTAAATAAGTAACAAATAAATACATAAACGAACAATTAAATGAATGGAACAAAAAAATCATGAATACACTGATTAAACATTGCACATTTTACAGATTTATTAAAGGGGTGCATACCGAACTGGCAAATGAAGTTGTGTTCCTGGCTACAGTTTTCTGTGGCTTCCCACTGAAAGCCAGCACGTTTTAGGATAAGTCCACAGGTTGCCCGTGCTTCTGGCAGGTTAACCCAGTTACTGTAGCTGACATCTGAGCCATCCAACCATGCAAGAGAACCTGGCAAAAGACAACAAAATGACACCTTTTTTTTTTTTTTACATGAAAATGAAATACTGCTTTTTTTTTTTTTTTTTACAAAGTGTGATATTATCTTCTGTTTAGTTCATTTTCGAGATGCAAAGAGTGAAATATTAAGGTGATGTCATTTTGAGTGGAAAGCAGACACTTAATAAATAAAGGCACATTGATAAATCAGGCCCCCTGACAGCTACCCCATTGAGAAGCTGAATAGATGAAGAATTATCTCTCACTACACCTGTTGCTTGAGATATACAGTCTCCCTACAAATGTCAGTAAACACATCGCGGGTCTTTACAATGCACGAGTAAGCTGCCTGCTGAGATAGCAGGTCAAATGATGTCTTCTATTGTTTTGTTCTATTCTCAAGTGTATTCATTCTCGAGTGTATATGTAACTAAGATTTGTTGCTCACATTTGCAACAACATAAAATGTTACATACTTAAAGGGTATGTTTCAGGGAAATATACAGCACATTGTTTTGGACATATGATGCAATTCTTTTAGATAGTCGTTTACACAACAGTAAAAAATGTATATAATTCACAAAAAGCTCTCCACAGACTTTTGTCGTGCTCTAATGACCTCTCACCCTCAGTGGCAGCGACGTCCAGCGTGAGGTTTGGAGCTGCAGGTGCCAGCCCAAGCCACCAGTCCTTCTCTGGCTCCAGGTAGGTCTGAAGGAACTGCTGTATTTCGTCGTTGAGGATGAAGGCGAGGTGTCCGCCGCCTCTCTCGCACCACGCCTGGGCTCTCAGAAAGGATAGCTGCAGACCCACAAACTCATAGCAAGCACCATCAAATCCTTTCTGATGCTTTGGACAGTCGAGAGCTTCTGCATCCTCCACAGCATGACAACTCAAGCTGAAGGAGAGAACCATCAAAGTAAGTTTGGTTAGAGTGATTCTGTCCATCTCTGTGCTCTGGTCAGACTCACTGGTAGCGCCTTGTCTTTAAGGGGTACTGACGTCAGCCGCACTGACAGAAAAGGCTACCCAGCTTTGTGATCTACCCATAAATTCTGAGCACAAACAAAGCTAGGATGTTTTGAGAAGTGTTAACAGCACACTGTCAACAGCCACCGATAGCTTCTCTGCCTCTTTTACTGCAGGGTCCCACAATCTGCAGACTGAGATAAGCTTCTCATTCAGACTGAACATATCAATGTGGGGATTAAAAAGCAGAATTTTCAGTATTCTATCTCCAGTCTCCAATACATTTAAATAGGGTCAACTTCAGCCTTCACCAATTTGATTATTTACACTTGCTGTGGCCTATTGAAAACATAAATGTGTGAAACAGCCTCATGATCTCACCAGCAAAGGCTGTAAGATACCTCTGTGTCATGATGGCTATCCTTCTCTGATCATGTTGCATCTGTCTCTCGATCATGTCATTTTGCACTCCTCAACAGATGAATAGTTAGGCTGTATCTGACTCAAAATGGCCCAGAGTTTTTGGTACAAACCATAGTTATCTCCCACCTCAACTACGCAGGAGCAATGCTTCTCTAGCAGGTCTTATAGAAGCCCTATAAATGGTTAAAGAATGTTGCAGCTTGTTCAGTTTTTAAAAAAAAGTACAATTAGTCTCCTCATCACCTGGCAAGAGCAAAGTCTTATAAAGTCATTCAACAATAAACAGGAATAAAGTCAAAAACTCATTCTGACATCCCTCATGCAGTTAATAACAGCACGCACAAATAAGTAAATCCTAAAACTTAACCTAAAAAAAACACTACAATTTGATGCAACAAAATGGATGCACTGCTATACTAAACTCAGCTCAGTCATAGCAGTACAGGTGACCTCCTCCTCACATTTTAAGAGCTCTAGTGCACTTCCAGGATGGAAAAGATTTACTAAACAAAGATATAACTAGCAATATTGGTAACACATGTGATGATGTCACTTGATAAATGAAAAATACAGATGGAAAATATTATGTGTTGCAGTGTGTGTTCACACTTAGCACCTTTACATTTGAATGCTGGTACTGCAGTCACTATAAGGTTTCATAGTGATTTACTAATGGTCTGGTATTGTTTTCATCTTGTCTGACTGTGACAGTGTGTGGGTCATCGAGGCAAAACATTGTCTTGGTGATACCTTCAGCTGGATGTTTGTGGACATATATGGTCGACCCATTAGCACCACGATGCAAGATCCTTTCCTGAAACTTCACAGCTATATCGCAGGAATTCCAACTGTAGGCCAAGTTCAAAGTTAGTGATCCAAATTTGTGGTACTATGGTGCGATCTCTTTGCGAGATGTTTAGTTTGCTGAATAAAACAATCAATTCTGAAATTTCCATGTTTATGAAAATGGACACTGATCATTATAATACTCATGGTGTGCAAAATCATGAGATTAAAACCACGATTAAATTTTTTTTTCTAATAGACGGCCTTCTTAGTGACATAATCTATGAACATATAATTTACTTTGTCATATATATGTTATTGAGGGCCATTATTGGACCATGACAGTTAAGTGTATTTGTTATTATCTTTTTTTTATGCTGTAGTTGGACTTTTACACTCCGGCTCCATACAGAATTACAGACATAACTTTTTTTTTCTTTCTTATACAAGTACCCGGATGTATGACGTCATAACACAGGGACGAAGCTGTGAGAGGACATGTCATGTTAGGTGACCGGTGTGAGTTTTGTAACTGTAAACGAACCCTTCTTCTTCACAATGTTGGCTTGTAAACGCATTTGTTCCGGCACCATGATCTCTGCTCTACGTGCTCTCCGTGGTAGTCAAGTACGTGACATTTTTAACGGACTTACGCTGCAGTTCTGAGTCTGTCTTTAGCTTCATGCTAACAGCATTTTCGCTAAAACTCCAAACCAAACAGTCATTCCTTGTATGTGCCTCCTCCTCCTCCTCTTTTTCAGGTAGTTGTTTCTGGCCAGGTGCAGAGATGTCTGTCCACGGAAACGGATGGAGAGGTCCGCATCACAAAGACATTGAGGGAGAAGTTCCCGTTAGCTTCATCGCTCAAAGTCGTGGATATTTCAGGTAAATTAAGCTCTTACTGCACACTGACAGTCCACAATCGCAACAACAACAACAAAATCTCTTTGGATAGAATAAACAAACAAAAAATACACTTTGTAAGGTTTTCTGATGAGTAATGGCTTATGGATATTTCTATTTGGTCAGGTCTTGTTTGACTTCACCCCGATTGAGTCTATGGGTGATCTGTCTTAACTTGTTAGTCATTTGTGAAACCCTTTTGATGTTGCTTACTTGGACAAAAAAAGTGTGACAACCTATCTTATCACACTTTTTTGAATAGAATAGAATTTTGGCAGCCATGTAATTGAGCTGTGTGGAACGAGAAGGTTGCAGTACAATCTTTGGAAGTGACAGTGATGCTTTTGTGATCCTGTGCTGTGTATAGGTGGCTGCGGGGCCATGTATGAGATCCATATAGAGTCCAGCGAGTTCAAAGGAAAAAGGACTATTCAGCAACACCAGTTAGTAAATCAGGTAAACCCCCTGCCCAGTATGTCAACTGTGCCAGCATCAAGATATTGGCAAATCCCAACATGTTTTTGTTGCTCTGTGTGATTTTCCAGCCTCGCCTTCAAAATTGGATGAAAAGCTGTTGGCGGCCTAAATACAAACAGAATGTTGTGCAACTAATGTTAACCCTTTTATTTTTGTGAAAAGTGCACACAGATGACATATTAGTTGTTATGAGAAAGTACAACATTGTAAAAGGATCAGAATAGGCATAAGTAGAATGACTGAGCAGAAACATGCACTTGTGTTGTTCACATCTGTCAGTGAACCATGCCTAGTTTTTGCTAGATGAACTAATTTAACATAATTTTGTTTTGGTCCAGCTAGAATTCCATTCACTTGCTTTGTATGTTTTGTCCTCCACAGGCACTCAAGGATGAGATTCAAGGAATGCATGGCCTGCGAATATTTACTGATGTCCCAAAACAGTAGACAGAGTCCCTCTAGTCTTCATCCTGAATCTTTTCCTTTGTTCACAGACAAAAAAAAAAGTATGAATGTACAGAAATGCAGCTGAGTGTTATCAGACAGACGGTGTGAAATGTGAAATACTTGTAAGATTACGCTAAGTTATATATTTTTGTAAGTCACAAGAAATCTTCCACTCAGAGATAATACATACAACTAGTGAAGGCTGTTATACGCACAAAAAGACTTGCTAGAATTCTAACTCAACATTGAGCCACGCAGGATTTTTCTCAGGGTTGATGGTGATGGAAAGCAAGTGGTCCAGGAAGCAATGGATACAGTCATCATGTATAAGCAAGATCATCAGAAGGCCCTTACTTTAAACCTGGAAACAATAGTTTGCAATGTTTGCTGACAATATGACCACAGTGTATGCATTACTGTTCCATGAAACTTTAAGCTGGGTCCCATTAAGAGACTGAACACAAATCTTGTATTTATATTATTCTTGATAGGTGTTGCAATGCAAAGCGGCTGATTGAGTTGATTAACTGCAAAGCTTTGTTGTTTTTCTTTTAAACTCGTTTTGAGGATGTCGAAAAAATGCTAAAACGTCTTTCAAAAAGCTTTCGCGTGTTTTGCTGGATGAACAGGCCAAAACACAAATATGGTCAAGTTACAAGTCTGTAAAAAAAACAGGAAAGTAAAAAAATTCCAATATTCAAAATGTCATACAATGTTTCCAGTTGTACTTGAAAAATGTAAATGGTTTTAAGATAATTAAACAGTTCCAGAAATGATTGTCTGCTTTGCCTTATTTTCAGTATATGGCGACACTACACTGACCATTTGTGACTCATAACTTGTAAATTTAATTGGTTAAACTTCACCTCACTGGTTGCCTGGACTAAGAAAACTTGTCTGACTGTCAAGTTAACTGGGATCTGGTGTTGTTGAAAGAAATGACACTCTGTTAAACCTGCATGTCAGTGGCTGCTCCAAGGCGAACTCGCCAATCATGTGTTAACCCAGCAGGGACAATAAGAGGAGGAAGAAATTAAGATGAAGAACGTGGAAGGTTAGACATGTCCACTAAAACCGGTCATGGTTTGCTTCCTGGTGAGGGCTTCCTGCTGTAAACCATTACAGCAGATTCAGAGTAATACTGACTACACTGGAGTTCATTCTCTGCGCTGTCTGGCCACATTTACAGACATTTAAATGGTAACTGGTGGAAAACAAATACTGTAAAGTGCTGCATTCACACACAAAAATGTTTAAGAAATGTAATATTAGCCTCTAATTTCAAAGGAGCAATCTAATCTCACGTCTAAAATTTAAAGTGATATGAATGGTGCTTGAGGTTAAACGCTTCAGAACCAGAGAATCATCAGGTTTTTAAAGATTTCTTTTGTTACCTATCAAAGTTTTTATCTTTGAGTCCTCAGTGCATCAAATGGTTATATATATATATATATATATATATATATATATATATATATATATATATATGGGTATGGGGTGCATATTTAGCTTATAGATGGTTTAATTGGCGAAAATGTACAAAAATAATTTTAAAAAAAATTTTCAAAAGAGTTCAGCCCAGACTGCACACCCCACCGTATCCATAGCAACATGCACTTCCTGCTTCTCCGTTTATTTTTGCTTAGTATATGTAGCTCCGCAGCTTCAAACTGGTGTCATTTAAAGTCATGTTCAGATTTTAACAGAAAAACAGGCTTTCCACCTTGGTTTTAGACGCGTTGTGGATTTGCGGACTGGAGGAGTTTTACCGTGAGACCGCAAAGTTTTGCATGTTTTCTACCAGCAGATGGCGCCCTTTCCACTTTGGAAAGGATCATGCAAAACGATTGAAATGTTTTGTACATCCCTAAAATAGAAAACTCTTGTTTTCGGAGCAGCATTTCTCTTACGCGCTCGTAAGACTTATATTTCAGACTTTAAGACTGAGTATTTTTTTTATTCATTTCTTTTTGCCATCATGACTGAACAAACCGGCGGACAGTGAGATCCTCGATCGGCTCCTTTGTGGATAACGGCGCCTCGTCTGCGTGCGAGCTCCACGCCACATCACTCCCGACAAGGAGCGGAGAGCTGCTTGGTTTCTGACATGGCTAAAGAAGGTGCAGATATGACGGAGGAGACCGAGTACATGATTGACAAAAATGCGAAGAAAGAACCTGTAAACGTGGACTCCGCTGGGAGTGCGAAAGAAATGCGAGCGGTGATGCTGGCGGCTTTTGGAGGTCTGAACAAACTCCGGGTAGCCAAGAAGGCAATGCCCGAGCCTCTGGATGGTGAAGTGAAGATCCGCGTCAAAGCATGGTAAGTATGAGAGCACCTCGTGTCTTTTATATGCACTTGTAGACTGCGTTGTGCTCCGGTGGTTTACCGAGAGTCAACGCTGAGCAGCACCTTCATGGGAAATTCGCAGTCATGAAGCCACAGGTCCTTTTCTTTTTTTTTTTTTTTCTAGTGGAAGAGGTTGTCTGGCTGCAGCCCGTTCATAACAAACCAAACTGATGTCAGCATCTTTCAGCCACAGAAATAACAGAAATCTGTTGAATGGCTCATCAGGTCTCAAGATTTGATCAAGTCCCTTTGAGATTGCAGCTGGGAAACTGCCAGTGTTGGCAAACCCATTATTAAGATGAAAGTGCACTCCGTTTTATACAGTGCAGAATATTTGTGGGATCTGGCCTTGTATTCACAGAGGACTAACTAGCCTATGACTCGCTGCAGATAATTATGAAAAGAACAGCCACTGGGTAATCCCTAAATCTTTTAACAGCTCCAATTAAATGCGTGTTATTAGATAGCTGCCAGTGGCCAGGCACTTCAGGGCAAGGTTTTCATTCAGACCGAATCAGATGGTCGACAAAAAACAAGTTTAATATTCTCATGTGTTCCCAGTGGCTTGAATTTCCTGGATTTGATGGTTCGTCAGGGGACCATTGAAAATCCTCCAAAACCCCCCCTCGTCCCTGGATTCGAGTGCTGTGGAATAGTGGAGTCAGTGGGTGAGAACACAAAGGGATTTGAAGTAAGTGGAAGTTAAAGGTTGTCTACGTGGTAGGTCTGTGAATACAGGCTGCCTGAAACACAGGAAGGCTGTCATTTCATCTAGAGATATGACAGATACATGTGAGAATCACTATGGAGCTAAGCTATATTATCATCCATCTACTGCCACCTGTGATAGCTGCTCATCACCATCGACTTTGCTGTGCTGCTAACCAGATATGTTCCTTTCAGATAGGTGACAGAGTTATGGCTTTTGTGAATTATAATGCCTGGGCAGAGGTGGTTTGCACACCAGTGGATTTTGTCTACAAGATGCCAGATGAAATGACTTTTGCAGAGGCAGCAGCATTCTCCCTGAACTTTGTGGCTGCCTATATGATGCTCTTTGAAGTTGCCAATCTGCGAGAGGGGATGTCGGTGTTGGTCCACTCGGCAGGAGGTGGTGTCGTAAGTGCATTTCTTCTTCGACCACTGCAAAGCACAACAGCAGTTCAGCCAATTAAACAAACTTGCAGCATAAGTCTTAAACCGCAGCATTCAGCTGTAGATTTAGATGCATAGTTATGATATATACATATATATATATATAAAAAATGTAAGAGCGCTGCTTTGTGTGACACACTCAGTTATCTTTTGTGTTTTCAGACATTGATGAATATTTGTAACTGTTTTTTTCATTTTCAGGGTCAAGCTGTGGCTCAGCTCTGCTCCACCGTACCTAATATAACTGTGTTTGGAATCGCCTCCTGCTTTAAACATGCTGCTATTAAAGACTCTGTGACTCATCTCTTCGACCGAAACGTCGACTACATACAAGAAGTCAAAAAGTAAGCGTGCCTCGTGTGTCTTTCTCGACTACGACAGGGTCTGTATTCAGTTTCTTTGGGTGTATTTTGGAGGCATCCGTTTGTGAAGCGGGACTAAAGCTGAAGGCATCATCAGGTCGCTGTGGCTCGCTTCACATGCTTACCGATGTGATAACGTGGACGCTGCTCAGGGCGGAGGGCTGGGCGAGGATGCAGATGTTACTAGTTGCCTTATTTGGGCTTGTGTGGCAGTTGTCCCCATGGCAACCCACGACTTGTATCAGAGAGCAGCAGCATTGTGTAGGGTGGTGGTCTGCTTGTGGAACAACGGAGCCAATTAGGTGCTGAGCAGTGATACCCTAAATATTCTAATGTCTACATGCATACATACAGCTGTCAGTTGTATCGCAGTGCAAAGAAGGGTTTGTTAGAATTATGCTCTGAACTTTAAACTTATATCATCACACAACCTCTTGTGCTTCAAAAAGCTCTCACAGTAATTTACTATAATTTGTAACACAGGTATATTTGCGTACATATATATATATATATATATATATATATATATATATTTATAAAAGTCATAAGTAAGCTCCTAGTTGTCACTTTATAAGCCTCATTAGCATTTGATGTTCGGTGCTTTCTGCCTACATATCAGCAGTGGTTGTGGATTACGCGTTTCATCTCTCTGGCCCACACATTCTTCCCGGGATCAAGTGCAAAGTTCAGTTAAATTAGCCTTTTTTTTTTTTTACAAAAGGCAAAAACCATGGGAATCACAAGACCACCAAGCAGTCCAGCCAAGCAGGTGCCGAGAGCCGCAAGGCAGAAAGTAAGGAGTTGCGGTCACGGCGTGCCTAACATTCTTTCATGTCTGTTTCCTGTAACGAGTCTCATAATGACAAAAGTTATCTGGTTTATGCTGCTCGCGACAAGCCAAGACCAAAAGTTTTTTGTATCGCAGTGTAAAATGATGTGGGCACTGTGAAATATCCTTGTTTTATTTGTGTAAGGAACCTGTGGGAAGAAGACTGTGGGCTGAACACAACAAGTTTTACTGACAGAAATACCCCAGAGAGTGAATGCTCATAACTTATGAATCCATGATTAGAAAGAGCACGACGCTGCTCCACGGGATGAATCACAGATTGAATGTATGGACCCAGAGTATGTTTTGACCTTCAGCATTCAGTGCCCACAGTTATAATGCAGTTATATCACTTTATAAGATCGTGTCCTCTACTCATACTTGATCTCAATGATTGATGATTTTTCACAACACGGTCAGTGGACCTGTACCAGTTAGACAAATAACTTATTAGGGTTTAGCTAGAAAGATAAGTGGCTGCTATTGGAGCTGAAACTGAATTGAATCTAATTTAGTTGATTAATTCACTCAGTCTTGTTGCTATTTTCAAGATAAATGTTTAAAGCCATAAAAATTGTCAGAAATGAGTGAAAAATACCCGTAACACTTTCCTTCTATGCTCAAAGGGAGGTCTTATTCAAAACTAATTCGGAAGGAGGGATTTTTCTTCACCTTAAAATTGTCAATTATCCCAATTAATTCGAATGAATTCTCTGCCGGTGACAAATCGATTAAGTGATTTGTTGTTTTAGCCGAAATGGTTTTCATAATCAGTTAATTTAATCAAGGAAAAACTCATTTCCGAAACATTCTCTGGTTGGATTTCAGTGTAAGAGGTCAGCTTCATTTCAGTTTGAATTCAACCTGTTCTGAGGGGGTTTGGCTTTGCAAAGCAATACGTCTGAATACAATCACTTTGGACTCTGGGAAATGGCAGATTTTGCATTTCGTAAAAATATCTGTGGATTAGCTCATGATGCAAATAGCTGTTAGTTAACCCTCTAATGATTGGACAGTGTTTTTCCATGTTGATTTTGATCATTTGGGGCCAAGCAGCACAGTTTGCACAGGTACTCCTGATGACATTTTTACACTTTAAGCTATCTTTCTGCACTTTTAACACTTTGGCACAGTCACAGCGGGCTTTTTGGCAAAGCTTTTGAACCAAGCTTTAAGTTAATTAAAGGCAACCTTTTAATTTATCTATACCAATCTCGATATAAGGACTCAAAATCAAATGTTGAAGTAGCCTTAAGAATTTGTCATCATTTTTGAGCACACGGGGTTGCTATGATAAGCAAAAATGTTTGATGTGTTTGCCCGTTGAGCCCATCTGCATTCGCCAAATTAGGAGCTTGTCATTTAACCATCCTGAGGGGCACTGCCATTAGCTAAAAACATGTTTTCCTATCAGTCTCACAGCCACACCTTTAATATGATCAGATTAAGTCGTGGCGGAGACCTCCTGAACAGATTGATGGTCTCATTACTGCTTGCTGCTGTCTTACTGTGGACGTCATTTGTCTCTGCTCAACAGGATCTCTCCAGATGGAGTTGATATTGTGCTGGACTGCCTGTGTGGAGAGAACACAGGGAAAGGCCTGAATCTGCTGAAGCCACTGGGGACTTACATCCTCTACGGTAGGGGCGACACTTATGTCTTTGGGTTGTGTTACAGTAAAGTTTACCTTTCTCTGTTGGCGCTCTCAGAGTGAGAAAAACAAAAACAAATGTACAGTGCATTGAGATATTCTACTCAATTTGCTTAAACTTTCATGGTAATATTGACTAAGGAAAGCATTTTAGACAAGGGAAAATACACTAAGATTGCAATAAATGAAGTTACTGTCTCCCTGGTACAGCTTGATTTCTAAGATGAAAGCATAAATCTAATTCAGTCTCCCATAGTGTTTTATATGTAGTATAGTGTCCCAATCTCCCACGGTGTCTTGTGTGTGTATATATATATACTCTGTTTAAGAAGCTGGACAGTTTGCAAAGTAATGAGGTTAATAGGAATAAGACATTGTATTGTCCTTCACAGCTACCACTTTTATCTGGTGTCTATTAATTGCTTGAGTTCCCGTCAAGCCTTTTGCATTAAGCAACGGCATCAGCAGGAGGTTAATTCATTAGTTGTAGTTTTACTAAATACGTGCAAAAGCATGCTTGCACAGATCTAAGGGTCTGAGGTGCCAACCGATCCTCCCCCGCCTCACCGTTCCTGCGTCATCGCTGCCTGTTATCAACCAGCCACTTCTGTCCAGCATGCGGCAATCCTTTTATTTTTGTTTTTTCAGGCGCGTCAAACATGGTAACTGGGGAAACAAAGAGTTTCTTCAGCTTTGCAAAATCTGTGAGTCAGACATGCAGTCTGTTATCATCATTTAAAAGAAACAGTATCCTGTAACTGCTCAGTTAATCGCATTGAAGCACTCTGTGTTCACGTGTCTCTACGGTTTGTTTTCTCCAGTGGTGGCAGGTGGAGAAGGTGAATCCCATTAAACTTTACGAAGAGAACAAGGTCATTGCTGGTTTCTCGCTCCTCAATCTCCTTTTCAAACAAGGGAGGTCTAGTCTCGTGAGATCGGTGATGGACAAACTTTTGTGCCTCTACGAACAGAAGAAGATCAAGCCTGTAGTCGACTCCCTGTGGGCGCTGGAAGAGGTAAGAACTTGTAGTGACCAGAGAGCGAACGATGATTGAATAATCAACTTTGAAGTTCCTGGCACATTTTCACATGCTTCCGAGGTGCTTGGAGAGGCAAAAAGCTTTAGCAACACTTGTGGTATGTGTATAAACGTCACTGTTTGACGCACTTCAGCTCGTAGCCTTCGTCAGAGTCGTCATAAAAACATCCAAAATCAAGCATTTAAATAGGTTTTTTACATTTTTTCTTTACATTTTGAACTCAGAGGACTTAAGGCTCTATTATGTAATGTCAAAAGGGCGTGTCTTAGGGCAGAGTTATTCACATACAAACTTGGGTGGGAGAACAATTGGTTTGAAACAATCAAACCTACTCCTCTCAGTGCCCATTCTTTAATACATCTGTGTGGCTGTATATTTGACCGGTTGGTTTGTTCTTTATAAATGCTGACTCATGGTTGTTTTATGGTGACCACGATGAAGTCCACGAGCCGAAAAGCGGTCAAACGGTAAAGTTGCTCTCTATACATCTATAGATTTAATTCAAATGTATCCTGAGCAGCAAAGCAGCCTGTTGTCGATGCGGCCGCTTTCTGTGAGATACTGTCAGCTGGTTTTGGACCCACAGATGGTGGGTAGGTTGCATTTTCATGTGTACTAATTATTACACAGCAACTAGAAGCCCAACAGTTAATCACTTTGGTCTTTATTTCTACGGATTGCTCAGGTCTTCCTCAAAGGTCTCAGAGGGTCTACTCCAAACCACATAAACTTGAATGCATGAACACTACAAATAAAGCTGAAATTTGACCACCACCGAACAAGATCACGAATTTAAGTATCAAAAAAAGAAAATAGATAAATTTCACCCGAAAAAAAAGCAAAAAAAAAATCTTCCCAGATACCAATCTGATGGTATCAGATGAGTAGTTGGTCCAGTCCACTAAGACCACAGATGTCCTTTGTCTTCACCCTGACCCCGTCACAAATGTAATGCTTTCCACTGTTAAGATACCTGGAAATAATTGTAAGTAGGTAGGAGGGCAGATATGAGTTCCAGCCCCATTCGACCCAACAAGTCTTTTTGCTTTTTAACTTTTCTTTGCTTTGATTAGCCATCGTGTCACCTGAGCACCATTGTTCTCCTGGAGTAAGGTGGTCCCAAGAATTGTGTTTTCTTTGAGTCCCTAAAACATTGAGCCAGTCAGGGAAAGACTGGCTCTTCTTTCTAACAATGTCCAACTTTTCCTCTCAATTTCATATTTTTATCGTTCATACCCTCATGAGGACCTTTTGTACGCACTGAGCTCTAAACATTCACAGTGCTTCCTTTACTAAATAGATAGCTCCAACACTACTTTCAGACAAGGAACACCATGCGGTACTCATTCATTACACAGCTTCAGTTCAACCTCTTTGTCTGGTCATATCCACACTCCCCCTTCTCTGCACTGTCCATGTTTCTCTGCAGGGCCAGGACCTCTCCCACTAATTTTCTACATCTTGTTGCCTACATGGATAACATTTAGAACATGCCTCTTGGTCAAACAGCACTAGTTTATTGCACTTGTACAAAAAGGGGCTGCATCATCCCTATTTTTATTGCTTCATGAAATTTGGAGACCTTGTGTAATTCTGACAAAGTTCTGCCCATGTTCAACTCAAACAAAGGCCTTGTTGGTCAGGAAAACACGGTGTGGGTGTAAATCAACTATACTGTGCCGCTTTGACACAAAACTAATTCCAGCTACTGTACATGCAGTTAAAGGTTTATTCTTGGCCTGTAAGAATTTAGATTAAAGCAAAGACAGTTCATCCATTAGATCACAAGAAGCTCCTTTTAAGTGATTCTGAACTTTGTATCAAATATCAGCGAGAGTGAGAGTTGTTGATTAAATAACTGCTGTCCTCAGATTTTCATTTCTCATGGGAAAATTCCCATGTTCTGTTATCATTAAACTCTGGCAGGTCGCTCAGGCCATTCACTGCAAGCATTGCCCATGAAGAATCTCATTAGAGGGGAGGATGGCGTGGGATGTGGTGCTCGGGGCGCAGCCTGCCTCACTTGTTATTATGCCTGAAAGAATTATTCGTTGGGCGTTAGTTTACGTGTTGACCATAGCAACCTTTCTTTCTGGACTGAAACATTGGTGAATATGTGTTTGACAGGAACAGAAAAGTGTGAGGCTTTCTGACCGCCAGTAGTTTTACTAATGAAAATATCCATTTTTCTTCTCTGTTGCTGTTAGTTCTAAGGTGAACGCTGTTTATGATACTGAGAGATAGAAGTCAACCAGCATAGAATATCTCACACTGATACGTTATCATTGTACACAAACATCTCAGTCCTCAAATATTTGTGCAGCTTATCCCGTCTTCTCTGAAAAGTTGCTACCTGGCAGCCAAGTGCCGGACGAGTTTCTGACCTATTTTTTTTCTCCCGGCTTGTTTTCTGCCGTTTCCTTTAACAACCGAATGCTTGTGACACATTGGTTTCAGACAAAGGGGCAAGCATCCATTTATGCCTGTGTAGACTAATGAGAAAAAAAGAGATATGACCTCTTTTGTGCTTTTTGAATTTTTCCTTTAAAGAGACACTGACGTTAAAGCTTGTATATGCCAGACATGTTGTTGGATGCAAAGGTTGTTCTTGGGCATGTTAAAATAAAACCAGAGCCCCCATTACATTCTTACCATGACAAGCATTTATTTTGTTATCTCCTGCAGAACCAAAAAAAAACATTAGACAATAGTCTAATAACAGTGGGTCATTTTTGGGAAGGTTAACTCCTAAGTAATCTGAAAACTGTTAAAGAATACAGTGATTTGAGTTTAAGTATGAACCTTTGTCACGTAATATTCTATGGAATATGGAATGGAATATGCAAGTATTCTGTGTGCCATTTCACAGACAGGCAAATGACATATGTAAAAGTCAAAGAAATATCTCTGTGTGTAAGAACCAAGAACAGGAGCAGTAGTTATACATGCTTTTAAATCTTCAGGCCAGCGTGCAGCACTCTGTTGCTCCCACCATTGCCCCATGATTAGATATTCATTATTTTCATGCAAATGCAAACCTTTTTCAACCCTGCCTTATGATCACTGAGGTGTTGGAGTACCATTCACAGCAGACTGATGGTTGAATGCAGTGGTGTGTAGAGAAAATTGCGATTACAGCCAACCTGCTTCCACCACCCTGTTCTTAGAAAATCAGACTGCAGCTGACTGGCGATATGGACCAATTCTCAGGCTTTCTTAAGCTGACAGGTCGTTGGCCTGATCGCAGAGGCTGAAAGGATTCTGACAGTGTTGTGGTAATGTTGAACTGTCAGTAGCACTGGACTGAAGTTTAATTGATTTGAGAACATGTCAAATTCCAGAAACACGCGCTGTGGAAAGTAATTAACAGAAACATGCTGATAGCAGAAGTGTGGAATTCCTTTTGACTGTAAACTGATAAATGTTCTCATCTAGATGTTGGCCATGTTCTTTCTTTTGTGAAATGATCATTTCCCTTTTCTGTTCTTGACGTGATGACTCACCAAGTTTTACTTTCATTTGTTTTTTTTTTGTTTTTTTTATATTGCATAATTAGCTTTTCCTATGTGATATTACACTTTGGTTCATCTTGAAAAAGATTAAAAGGTGTTTTCCCTTTTATACAACATTTCCTCTTTTGACTGAAACACTTCAAGGAGGCATAGTATACCCTTTCTTCCAAAGCTGACACAATTTACTGAAGTCTTAATATGACATGCTTTGACCAAAATGAACCCAAGAGAGACACTGTAGCAACTCCTTTTTCATTCCAGTTATTTACACCTCTATTCAAGCGAATCATTTTAGGGAGTGGAGTGACCTGCTCCAACTCAAGTCCTTCCTCAGAGTCTGCCTCCTTTGAGATGTGGAGTTCTCCCTAACCCTTGGAGAACATTATTACGGTGTGATAAAGTAGACAGTATTTAGCCTAAGAGCTCAGACCAGACAACAAACTGAGAGAAAAATATATGATTGGAATTTCTCTTCTCAAATACTTACATTTTTCTTCTCTGCAGTTCGACCACGGACAGCTGGTAAGCTACTGATCCCTCTTTTAGGCACAATCTTGTCATGACCCTTGTGTTGAACTTGCCCAAGTTGTTGAAACACGCATCGCATAATGTTACGGCTGCTGGTTGGTTAATAAGACCATTTAGGACTCCCGTTGGGATTTCTAAGTCACATACTGGCTCCATAAACCCTGGATTTCACTGTTCCTCATTTCCTCTGTTTTGTTTGAGTTTTTAGTGGCTAACATTGAGAACTTTTGCTTATTTGGCCAATATTTCACCAATTTCTTTACAACGACTGTTACCTGTCCGGTACTGATGGTGCATTCGATAACAAATGGAAAATCTGAATTTCTGACTACAGACTGGCAAAAAAATTAGCACTGCAATGAAAACAGGCATGATATTGTCATGGAAATCACTTTTTGGGCTCAGGAACACTTCCAGAAATCATTGTCTGTGAACACAATTCACAGTGCCTTCCAAAAATGTAGGTTAAAGTTCTGTCATGCCAGGAAGCAATTGCTGCCACCTTCTGGGCCAAAGCTCATTGAATTTGTGATAATTTGTGATCAGACAAATTGACATGTAAGGATCTTTCTAAAAATGATGGAAGCTGTATCCTCCAGACTAAAGAGGAGAGGGACCATCCGGCTTGTTATCAGCATTCAGTAAAAAAGCATCTCTGATGGTTGGTGGGTTTGCATTAATGTCATGAACCCTTGAACATCTGGTAAGGCATCATCAATGCTGAAAGGTATTTACAGGTTTCAGAGCAACATATGCTCATTCATTTTCGTAGAAATTAGAAATGGAGAATTTGGAGGATACTTAAAATTTGTTGCTGTAAGGTTTTTTTCCTAGATTATTAGAGTTGCAAGACCTGACTCCAAGACGACTGCAAGACAACTATCCCATATAAAGCTGTGTCAAATAGAATAGTCGAGTGAGTCGGACGTAATGATAAGCTGTTCTCTGAAAGTGGTCTAAAGACTTAAATAACAGGGAAACTATCGGACCGCTGTGTGGATTTGATTGACTGAGACATTTTCTTCAGCAGGTGTTTTGCTTTTTGAGTGTCACAACAGAAAAGTTCTGTGCCATAAGAGACATTAAAACCCCTGAAGACATTATTGTTATCCTGTTTACATGCATTTTGGCACATTTAATCAGATGTTTTTTAACACCACTGAAACAATGTAGGCTAAACATATACGTAAAAGTCCCAAAGAAGCTTGAAAACCAAAGTTTTTAGAGTTTCTTGCTCTTGGTTGGTTTGAATTAACCATACTTAAAAAAAAAAAAAAAAGGAGCTCATGTTATATTTTACTTTCAGGTAAAAGAAGCCATGCAGAGAATTCACGACAGAGGCAATGTAGGAAAACTCATTCTGGATGTCGAGAAGTCTCCCACCCCTCTGGTAAAAACAACATTTTCAAGTGTTTTTTGGTGCTGTTTTCCAAAGCTAAAAGATATCTCATCACAGCGATTCACAGACAGAGCTTTCCTGTAGTTTAATTCATTGATATGGATTGGTTTTAAGCGTTTAACTTATTTCATTAACCTTATGTCAATGTGTTAAATTAGTTGGCTGTATGCCATCTTGTGAATATTTTCATTTGCTTTATTTCTCAACCACTTGTATAAAAGAGATAAGTAAATCACTGTGGATGGCAGGTTGTATAAATACTGAGGAGGACAGTACAAAACCAGTTTAGGAAACTGCTAATTAAGCAAAATACTTAGCTCTTGTGGTGTCCCAGTTCCTTTTCACCCAATCTGTAGGCAGATTTAAGAGAATTTGTATACTGAATTCATTCTAACAGTCTTGACGCAGGAGATCACCACAATGAATTTGAAACAATCCCAATGTCATAGAAGTGTGGGCTTTCATCTTTAATTCAAGTTTTTTTTATCTGTGATATGTTCAGCAAATGTTCAGGCTAAGTCAAGGCTGTAAGTGAGAGATAATAGAACTTCCCTCATATTTCTCAGCAGTGTTTTGCATGTTGATCTCGACATCTAACTCAGGAAACAGATGCTTAAGTGTATGTCTGGCACACAGCTGCCCATCATTTGAGAGCACATTTACACATTCACTGTACCGCCTGATGCACGCTCACGTTTGTTTACTCCTCCTCTCTGTATGGCTAGCTCAATAAATGGTAAATAATTTGCTGAAAATCATTTCACCACTAGATGGCCAACGACAGCACAGAGACCAGCGAAGCAGGAGAGGAAGAAGAGGAGCCTGAGGGAGATAATGACAGCAAGGAGCGAATGCCTTTCATCCATTAGAGTCCACAAACGCCACTTCAGTATACCTAGAGACTGCACAGATTCACCACAGAGGAACGCAACCACACACGAGTGTGTATGTCTGCATGTGCTGTATATGTGTATGCATGAATGTGTGTGTGTGTACAGTAAGTGTTTGTCTGTAATCTATTGCCTGTCAGTTGATCGATCAAAGAAAGGGGAAATGGAGAATTACAACCTGATTACAGCCAGGAAACAAGTGCACGAGCCACTCTGAAGCCATTGTTGAAGTCTCCTCTGATCTGCGATGTAATATGAATTGGCTTGTGTGCATATTATAGTTAATGGCATCTACCAACAGCTTACTGAATTAGAGACAGGCTAAATAAGCGTCTAAACCTGCTTACCTGCTATTATCACCTCATGATAAGCACTCAAATAGATGCAGTAAAAACACGAGTCTAATACTGTGACCGTAAAGTGAAACTAAATTCTCTCTTGTCTTCTGTGATGACAATGATAAGAAGAGAGCAAACTACTGAATAAGTTTGACAACATTATCCTGGGGTCTAATGCTTCCCACCACGGGAGTAAATCACTTTTGCATATTACAATAATTTACCAACCTGAAGAGATGGAGACGTCTGCGTGTCGATATTTGCATGAAACTGTGTTCTTGCCTGCCAACCTTGACAAGTTATGGGATCACCGGTGCCTTTGAGCCACCAATGAGTGTTTGATCATTCAAATACAGGCAGTATGTAAAGCTCAAATTGAACAAACAAAAAAGTAATATTGAGTGAAATATTAATGTCGGCGTGCAAACTATTACATCGGTTCTTCCTCTCGTCATATAACTTGGGGTTGGGGCTCTGTTTATGTAGTGCCGATTGGATTCCTCAGTTCAGTCACTGAAGTGCGAAACACTGTAAAGTCTTAACTCTACGTCATTTACAGTGTTATACATTTTGCTCTTGAGAGTCAAATTTGACAGAATATGAAGAAATGCAAGGTAAAGTGTGACGGCAAAATCTGGATTGTCAGAGGTCTACGAAGGCTCTGGCTGCTTGTCTGAACTAACTTGTTGGTGCCTCCCAACAAAAGTGCCATAAATCTTTGAGATAAAATATCCGTGCAGTGAGTTGATCTATAGAGGCAGAAGGGAGGTTTGTTTGAGCATCATTGTGTTTTAATTTCTGCCAATTGTTAATGAAACACAAATACATACGCCTCTCCAAAAACCTGAGCACACATTTCATTTTCACTGTCTGCTCGAGCTTGTGTTATAAATGTGTTATTGACAGATGATCCGGATTATTCAGAATTATTCAGAACGCGGACATCAAACAGCATTTTCCCTATTCTATTAAAGAATATGTAGAAAAAGGCCAGTCTTTCACAGCAGGGCCATTTGAAGACATTTCAACTGTATGAATTTCCCAACAACATGGCGAACAGAGTGAACTCTTCAGGCTTTGACGGTGAGAGATGAAATGTGGAGACAGCGTTTATGGTCAAAGTGATGATATCGATTTCCAGACTTTGAGATCAGGATGAAGATTCGTTGACGCTCCAGGAAATGCGTCTCAGTTTAGACGCCTTTAATGACGGGTCTTGATTTCATGTGTGTGTGTGTGTCTGTGTGGGAGTGTGTGGGTTTTTCAGTGTGCGTATAATTCATGTCGTAAAAGAAAAAGCTCAACGTGTGTTAAGAGGTTCAGCAGTGTAGTGTATTCACAAAACTCCTTTGAAACTGGTTTACCTGTGATTGCATTTCTTCGTCACAGTTTTTGTTGTGTACTTTCTTTGAGCACAGCTCAGTTTACTTGAATAAATTTATCTGCAAAGTATACGTGCATCGTTTTGTTTTAGAAATCTTATTTCGGATGACAACTGCAGAGCTTTTATACCCTCTCTAAAGAGTGCTGTACACACATACACACACACACATATATATATATATAAAAATATATATAAAAATATATAAATGCACATTTATACAGAATAAAGACTGAATAATATGCTTATTGTACACATTAGATTCTGAAATTTGGGCCCTGAAGCTATTAAACCTCACACTTTGTGTCACCAAAGTGAGGAATAATCAATCACACAATTAAGGGTTTAAATACTTTTTCTTTTGTGACTGAAACAAAAATTGTATGCGTGTCAGAGCAGGAAAATGAGATCTTGTTGACCTGTCAACCTCCACTGTGATGTTCCCAGGCTGCCTGTCTGGTCAGAACCGGTCCATGCACTGTCAGGTCTTCATTAATTATTTATGACTGCAGAACCAACCCACTGTAAAGCGGTGCGAGTTCTGCATCACACATTGGCCTTAAAATAGAAAGAGCAGCGCTCACAGAGTTTGCATTGAGACTGCACACAAGAATGTGCTACAACAGCTATTAGCAGGCCAGAACTTGGACTGGACACAATGCACTGAGTGTGATGCAGCCAGGTACAGTGTAAACTGGGAAAGAAATGATAAGACTGTTTTTTTTTTTCCGTATTCACCTTGCTGAAAAAAAGCACATGCTCAGATCATCATCCGTGTTGCAACTTCTTTCCATGACAAATCTATCCTGAATTCAGCTCATTGCCTCATTTTGGTGCAGTGTCCATTGTTGGGACATTCATAACCTTGAGTCGAGGTATACTTTTTCATCTTGTGGGGATAAAGGTATGTGAAATGAAGCTGGAAAAACATACTCAAACTGATTTCAGGAGGTGTGTGGCTATATTGAGTCCATATGGCCGTGGGTTTTGTTTCTTTTGCCCCACACCCCCTCCGTATGTATACATCTTACTCTATAAATAACCTTGCCTGTAGCAATGCTAGAAGCTTGAACCCCATGGGTCTAATAGAAGCTTTATTTTCAAAGATTATACAACTGTGTGACAAAAATATTAAGAATACTTATAAATTTACCCTGTATGGATATGGCAGCAATAATTGTTTCTTTTCATACACTGAAGTGGTGAATTAAACTTTTATATGTTTACTGCTTTAAACCAGTGTACTTGGCAGCTAGAAGCTGTTGATGTAGGTACTTTTTCTCCGTAGACACAAAGTGGAGCTGAGACTTAGGATGCCCAAAACTGACAAGACAGGGATAAGATGAAGCTCACTGTTAAAGTAAAGCAGTCAATAAATTTCCATCCACTTTGGAGAAATGAAAGGGAACACTACTCAGTGCACCTTGTTCCAGGTAAATATTTATCTAAAGATAAACTAGACACAAGGAAATCTTTATTTTCCTCCACCCTTTTGCCACCCTCACCTCCTCCTGATGTTTGGACAAAAACAAACAGAGTTGGAGCCAATGCAGCGAGAGAGCCCAGACAGGCATACAGAGGGCCAGTATATATGAGCAGCCTGCAGTTTTTTTGGTTAGTTTCACAGCAGTACGAGGTGTGCCACAGGGTCCTGGACTTTAGCATCCGCTGGCCTCAGACATGGTTCGTCCGGCCCTTTCTGCCTTCCTCTTTCTCAGCTTCACCCTGCTCTGCTGCGGCCGATCATCTCGCACCAGGAGAGCCGTGTCGCCTCGGCAGTCTGGAGGTAGCTTTAAAAATCAGTCCACGAATCATGTGCTCTGTATCGGTGTTTATCTTACCTGTTTTTCTTGCCTCCTCGTCGAGGTGCAGCTGCAGAGGATGATGATGTGAGGGCCCAGCTTGAGAGGTTGTGGCAGGAGGTGAACTCACTGAAAGAGATGCAGGCGCTGCAGACAGGTAATACCTCACTAAACTGATTAATAGGAATGGAGATCACAGCAAATTCATGCATTTGATCCATAAGCACAACTGCACTCTTCAGTATGTCATTTAACATAACTGAGTAGATACATTACCTGACAATGGCCTGTTAATAATGTTACTTTCACTGCTATCCCATGCAATAGTGTAGTCATTTCAAAGAGATAACCCGTCCCCGATGGTCAGTAGAAACACCAGTAGAGGGCAGCAGCACCCATAGAAACCATGAAATTGTAAAGGTTGAACTGCAAGTTGGATGATTGTAACACAATTAGTTGGAGGATGTTTCCGTTGATGTTTCTGAGCAAACAATGCAACGGTTTAAACGATTAAAGGCACATTTCTAGTAATTTATATAAGTAATTTCACTCCTGAAAAAGCTCTCTGTGATTTCAGTGTGTCTCCGGGGCATTAAAGCTCACAGGAAGTGTTATCTTACAATTGAGGAACCCAAACATTACCATCAGGCAAATGAAGACTGCATTGCTCAGGGAGGAACTCTTGCAACACCACGGGACGTGATGGAAAACAATGAACTGAGAGACTACGCAAAGAGGAGTGCTCCAGGATCCAGGGACTTCTGGATCGGTGTGGCAGACATAGTGAAAGAAGGCCAGTATGTCGATGTCAACAGCCTGCCAGTCACCTACTTCAACTGGGATCGCTCCAAGAAGCAGCCCACAGGAACGAAGAGGGAGAGCTGTGTTGCTCTTTCAGTGGCTGCACAAGGAAAGTGGTACGATGAGGTGTGCCGCAGCCTCAAGAAGTACATCTGTGAATATGTCATCCCCTGAAGGGGCTGCGGAGAACCCGAGAGCGGGTTTAACTGATTGAAATTCTACAAAAATGTCTTATCAGCTCATGATGAATAAAAAAAATATATTGTGCTAATTAGGTATTGAGCCTTAATGAACACAGCAGTAACTTATCATTGGATTTACTGGTGATTAGAAATATTAGAGAGCTTCATGTTAAAGCAAGTTCCAAAGCCGAAGATGATGATTGAACACTGAGAAAAATGATCAATTCTGCTCAAAGTAAAAGAAATAAACAAAAATGACAACTTGTTTTGTGATGTTTTTAACATTTTTTGACCATCTGTCACCATATATGACATTTATTTTCCATTGTCGGTGAACTTGACATTGATTCCCACTGAACAGCTGAATTTGAGGAAGTGTGGGTGTAGACCTTTTGATTAGACGTTTTTGTTTCTACCTTCTGGGTCTTAACTAGGAAACTAATCTCAAAACTAAGCCTGATTAACTCACAAAATAAAAAAATAAAAAACGGCGAAGAAACGCATCATCTTTAATGGACCATTGTAACACATTCTACTGACATAATGAAACTAAAGACCCATATGCTTCTTTTATTTATTCATTTTTTAACTATTTTTTTGTACAAAAAAAAAGTTTAAGAAATTATGCAAAAATCGTAAGCTTCTAGAAACATTTCTCTCTTGGCAGCAATAGACAAATTATACCAGTGTCACAGTTAAAATTAACTCTTGTACATCCTTTGTTTTGTTCTAGTTCACAAGACACTACTTTCTACTTTCTGCTGGGAAATCACTCACAATGTTCTTGCATTTCTTTCTTTTCTGCATGGATCAATTTATTTTAAAGGCTTTATCTTGAAGTGTGGGATCGTGGATGTGTTTAATATAGCTATTATTCTTTAGTCTCCATCTGACCTTTCCTTGGAATGTGTGAAGAAATCCAGATTGCTGAAAATAAACTCCGGCAAACACAGACAGAACAAGCAAACATGGACAAACTGACTGTTATCAGAACCTGAGGGGACAATGTGAAATATGCTTGCTCTGATTTGCTGTTGCTGCTGTAAACTATACTATAGAAAGGAATGCATAAAATAGTTGTGCCTTTTACCGTGTAGCCTACGTGTTAATGTTAATTAAACGATCCACAGTAAGGGTTTGTCTACCTCGGCATCTGTGTGTAACACACAACATCTTATTTCTCCGAAGTGATCCTTTCAACTGATTTAGAAACAGCACAAATTTACATGTCAGCTGGGATACTGCTTTGGCTAGTGTGTTGAAAAAGTGACCATGAACTTATTCAAGACTAAGAAGCATCTTTTTTTTGTTGTTGTTTAAATTTACATAAACCAGATGCTGTGGGTACTTTAATCCAATAATGGACACTTGGCTGTCACAATATTCCATAACTGCATGGCTTTATGCAATAATTCACAGTTGTTGTGTCATAATTATATAATAATGATAATATAAGTCCAATTCATCTCCAACTTTATGTATGGAGTATTTTAGTCTCTTTACGGCAAATGAATTACACTCAGATATAAGAGTGAGGGTGTAGAGTCTATAATCATAACTATAATCATAACTGTAAAACGCAACAAGATGGATGTCTACAAGGCCTAACCACTGCCTTCAATACAATGTGAGCTGAAACGAATCACTATCATAACCATCATGTATCTAATTTATGGAATACAATGGTTATAATCAATAACAGCTTATTGCGACACCCCTCATTGCACATGGAAGGATAATTTCAGGTCAATATATTAAACTCCCCCTTCTACCAATACAGAAACTAAACGTCATTTAATCACGCCATGCAGACAAAATCTCTACTTCTTGCGCGCTACAATCGAAAAAGATACAATCGAAAGCATTCAGAAGTCCCTGCTGCGTTGTTGAAATTGAAGACGTCACTCTAATTCCCCCATTCTTGATTAATAAAGTATATTTTCAATTCAATTCAACTTGTTATCTTCGAGCGTTTGTGTCATTTATTGCATGTTTTAAACAATACTCCAAAAAGTGCACACTCTACGTCATCATGTCCGCACACATCACGCAAGCTAGTCTGGATGGAATGTGACGCCAAAGCTCCTCGAGTGAAGTCTCGCGGAGTAAAACACCGGCCATTTTTCTCCATTTATAGCAGGACACTTTGTGCTTGGGTAGTGTAACCGAGTGTGTTGCGATCACTTTGATAAGCCTACAACTTTTGGCAAGTTTAATTTTGGTGTCCAAGCATCCAAACTTAGGACAAACCTAACACGAACCATGTTTGTGTTTACCGCTGCAAAGTTTTTTCGCTGACATCCTTGTCCGGATAGATGCTTGTCTAAACTGTCGTACAAATGGAAATGGTGCCTAGCGAGGAGAACCAGTTCGTACCCAAAGAGGTGAGGTTATCAAAGGACCCATTCCCGTACCGAGAGTCAGCCTGAGGAGATTAGTTGTCACTTGTGCAGGTCATGCACATAAATAATGGCAAAACTTTGGCACCACTTTGGGAGTTTGCGATCTTAGTGTGTCGGGTAGTAGCTAACTCTCTGCTGCTAACAGTTAGCTTAACTGACTTGATCGGCCTATGATGACACGGCTAACTGCTGCTAGCATCAGTTAGCGGCTAGTCGCCTCATCTCAGACGAAGTAAATTTGTTTAGATACCAAAAGATAAAGGAGAAAGAGTATTAAGTAATATCGTCTTCTGAATTGAGTGTCTCACAGTAAAAAACTTGCATCGTTTTATAATGCTGCGATTGACATTATGTTATCCCTTCATTCAAATACGACATTTCAAATTTGTCAACATTAGTTAGCTAACTTGCATAACATTAGCAGGAAGGATTTGGCTAGCTAACGTCGTTAGCCTTTTAAATCTGGTCAATGGCAACAACTGGAGCTAATCTTGGTGGTTTGGAAGTTGCTATATCAAATATAGATAGCTGCACGAACTAACGTGACAGACGCTGTGAAAGCAATACTTACGAGTAATCATATGTCCTCAGTGCATACCCTTATTCTGTTTGGCTGTAATTTGTCGCCTGTTTTGAGTAAAACTTGAAGTATACTGCAAACGTTAATGTTAGCAATGGAAATTCACAAGGCTCTGCTAATTTGAGCAGAATTGACGAGCTACTTTATTGGTAAGGGTACAGGTAGGTGAAACGTATCGTTACTGTTAGTGAAATGAAAGTACAAGTTAAATGTGTGCTCTTCTCAGTTTGTAATCGACGATGAACTTGCGTGTCGAGAGGATTAGCTATGCGCTATGTTTGGCTTTATGACTGGCTGCCATTGATCTGCAAGATGTTATCTTCTAAAACAATGGTATTTGCTTCTTGTTCGATCGCACTACTCTACGTACAGTCCCACATTTTCATTACGGAGAAATTTAATCGTTTCCGGTTTGGTCGACGTCGTTGACGGTCAGATGGTAGTTTGGTGGCTGACATGTTGAACCTGGTTAACGGGGCGATTTTTAATGTAAACTTCTTCAGAGGGCGACTTTTACAGTCGTGTTAATGTGTTACTGTATTACTTACCGATATGTGCACTGTTATTAGGACGTTTTATACCAATTTATACTGATTTTAATTTGTTTGGGTGATTTGTTTTGACGCTACATGGGCTTCAGGGTCATGAGTCGGATGTCAACCATTTACATAAAAAGCAACAATGAAAATTGGATTAGATGACGCAGCACCGCAAAACATGAAATCCTCTGTATTAGTAAATAAATGTCATAATAGGAATTTCTTGTTTTTGTCTACAGGTGTCCATCATTATTTATTAATCGCAATTTAACTGTTTTTGTGGGCTTTTTAAAAAAAATAAAAAATTAATCGTAAAACAGAAACGTGAATAGACAACAACAAGATGAATTATGCAATTTGTCATGTATTTATTTGAAGAAAAAAAAGGCTTGCTTTAAGTTGAACTAAAGTAATATATCTTTATGCTCTGCCTTAACAGAAGCCCACATGGATTCTGAAAGCTATTAATAATTGATATTAGCGGGTCAGAAAAGCACGCTCTGAATCACACTCTAGTGTCACTCACTCTAGTTCATATACTGCTGATGCATTATTCATGGCAGTTATAGAAGATCAGTACTTCAGAAGTTTTATATTGATCTGTTTTGCCTACTTGATCAAATGTTAACGTGTCAGATAATGAGGTGGCCGCAAAACGCATATCCACTTTTAGTTTGGATGCGAAGTAGAAAATCTGTAGTTGTTCATTTTCGTGGGCGACTCGGGCGGGTTTTTCATTGGCTGATGTCAGCTTTTTTAGAAAGCTGACATCAGCCAAAGTGAGCGATGGCCGATCTATAATTTAAACATGTTTGGCATCTCATTGAGTTCAACATTTTAATGATAGCCTACAACACAGTTGCTGGATTTAAGTTGCTTTTCCTACGTTGTTCCTGCATTGTCTGTTTGCCTTAGTAGATCTGCTCTACGCCGTGTATGCTGGGCATCTAATAAAAAATGTGTTAAATGAATAATCATTCACAGGTAATCAAGAAACCTGTCCTTAGTTCAGTAAACAACAGTATTTATAAGCAAATTCTATCGTCTTGTTGCAGCCACATTAAGACGGCTGCCTGCGCTGCTTTATGGAATAATTGGTGGAGAACGGCATGAAAAAATGTCATTCAATCAGCCCCAATAATGGTTCTGTCACAAGTTGATTTTAGTAAGTCTGTATTGTTTTGTTGGCTCTAGTGTATGTGGTTTGCAGCTGCAGTAACCCATTATATTGTGGTTGTGGTTGTATGTGTTCATAGATGCTGAGATTTCACAGCTTTTTGGTCTGTAATTATGTTTGTGCCATGAATAATTACATGGATCCGTAAATGCTGCCTGTCTTTTGTGCTACCTGTGGCCCCATGTCAGCACCTTGTGATTATATCCATGGTAAAAATAACCTTTAATCTCATAATACACTTGTGTGTTGTCAGCTGCGGCTTCTTTATGGGAGCCGTCGGTCACATTTTGCCAAGATCGCAAACCTCACAAAGAGGTGATGAAAACTGGAGAGGCTTGAATCTGTTCCCAAAATTGTGACCTTTTCACCTTCCAAGCTGCTGATTTACCAACTAAACATTTGTAATTGTTGGTCTACAGCTTCATTTACCCTCAATTTGTTGTTGTTGTTGTTTTAAATAATTAGAAAGATGTGTTTTTCAGTTTATAGTTTTTTTATTTTTTATGTTTTCAATTGTTCTTCATCCGAACTGTTTCCACCTGTCAATAGGGTGTGTTTTGGAGTTGCAGACAGAGTATTTTTGATGAAATGAAGAGGATTTCTCAGGTGTGTGTGTGTGTGTGATGAGTCACAAAGCATGGTGTTGAACAGATGCACGAAGCAGCACTATCGTACTCGAGCAATGATAAAGACATCTTCAATTAGGAGTTAACTCAAACAAGTGCCACTTTATCACTCATTAGAGTCCGGGACGAGCATGTGAACCGTGCGCTATGAAATACTAATTTATGGGGGCCATAATAGCACGTAAGGCTGAGTCTTAGCCAGAAGCCGGAATCTACAACTCCTGTGATTTGGTACTGATTCTCGTTGAGTACAAATCAGTCCATAAGTGTTACATCTGGTCTTGCCAGAAGTTTGATCAATATCTTGTCATTTAGTAATCTGAGTAGAATTGTTAATTTTTTTTTTTTTTAGTGTGGTGAGGTTTTCTTTTTTGAAATCTTACCTGCTGAAGCTTGAAAGGATCAGATTTAAAATAAAAAAAATAGATAAATAAATAATTTAACACCGCTCACCTGGGTGAAATGTTTGATATGTTGTATTTTCTCTCCAGCTGATTTTAATTAAGGAAACATTTCTTTGCATGGTCATAGAAGGGATTTACTCTTGGGTTTCAGTCCTCAAAACCTGCGACTCTTACGAGGCACAAAACGCGACAAAACTAAGAAAATGTGTAGATGACGGCAAAACTCGCTGTCCACTGTTCCGCTTGAAAAACAAACGACACATTTTGTTTTGCAATACGACCGAGCGTCGAGCATGACTCAGCCGGCGCATTTCCTGTTTTTGATTGATGTGTAAAATCTGTGACTTACCAGCATGTGTGCATGTCCAGATCCATAGACCGATTTCTGGGTTATGCATCAGTGAGTGGAATGACTGACATTTATGTATTGCACAGCCCATTTGAGAAGTGGTCAGTACAAGGTTCATGTTAGCCTCTCTTTTAGAAGAACAACAGAAGAAGAAAATGATACTTAAGAAGCTTAATATTCAAACCTGTTGTTCTTAGAGCTAAGCTCCTATGTGAAATTGACCACATGAGTTTTACTGTTAAGAAATTGTTAGTTTTTATTGGCAATAAACATGTTTGTCATGATAAATGTGGTCATAAGTATTTCACAGGTGCATAGCTATAACATTGTATGTTTTTATATTATTTTATTCTGATAAACTTCTTATTACGGTTTGACCCATTCTGAGTTACTGCACGCTCCATTCTAAGTGTTTCCAGAAAAGAAACTCCAAATATTTGGTTAATTTCTAACCAGATTAAGCTTGTAACCGGTCTGTTTTAGCGGGCATGACTTGAAGTGGCGCTTTCTTTTATGCTGTGGCATTTTATCTGACGATAAGCTTTTGTAACACAGCTTCATTCTTTGCCTTGTTGTGTTTAGCTTTTCATAAAGAAGTAGATCCAGTAAATTGCACGAATGTCTCTCCCACTCTTCCGGATCCTCAGATACAGAATGCGGCCGAGGAGCCCAGAGTGCTGTGTATAATTCAGGACACCACCAGCGCGAAGACGGTCAACGAGAGGCTGACCCTCAACCTGCCTGCTTCCACTACTCTGTCCAAACTGCACGAGGATGTTGCCCACAAAGCTGGATATGCGAATGGCACATTTGGCCTTGCCTGGGGAAATTCTCTGGACATGGTGAGAAAAACTCGCTACTAATAGTCAGTTTTGTTCTTCCAGCATTAGCTGAGGATCTTAACTTAGCTATGTGCTGAAGTTTAGTGGTTAAAGAGGAGAAAAACAACTAGTGTAATCCACATCAAAGTGCTTTGCTTTGTCTGCTGTAGGCGTCTTCTCTTCAAAAACTCTGAGACAGATCCAAAAACATCCAGAGTTTAGTGTTTTTTTTTTTGTTGTTGTGACAACTAAGTTGGACCTCTTCTTGTTTTATTTGAAAAGCTGGGTGCAGCCTCTGAACACCACCCTGACCTGAGGCTAGCCGGAAATCACAAAGACTCGGATGGCAAAGCTTTTTTCTTAAAAAAACAAAACAAAATTAAACTTATCTAATGCAACAGTGGTTTCCTCCTCTGTGTCTCATATGATACGCTGCTCTCGCCAGTCGAGCTGTCATGGACGGCTAACAAACGCGACTGATTTAGAGTCGTCTGCATAGTTGTATGTAGACCGATCGAGATAGCTGACTGTTTGCATTTAAATATAACCTCTTCATAGCTGCTTCTGTTGTCTGGGAGCGCTCCCTCACACGAGTCACTTGATACAGCGTCATGACCACAGATTCACTCTGTGGTTTGGTTGAGTTTTCGGTTTCACTTCACTGTCGGAGTACGAGCAGGAAGCAGAATTAGACGCTGCCATTGTAGTCACTGGTACTTATCAAACTCACACAAGTTTTAGACGCGACACAAAGACCTGAAGCGTTAGCGTGAGATCTTTTATTTGGATGTGAAAAGTGAAGCTGAAACTGTTCATGGCGTGAGCCATTTAAAAACCTTTTAGTCTGCTGCTGGTTTCTGCAATCAGCCTGCCAGGTTTATTCAGAAACAATGCGGACAGAAGCGTTTTTATCTCTTTGTAGCACATCGAGCCGTGTCTTCGGCATGCGATGTCTGCCATGATTTAGCAGCCACTATTCGGTGATTAGAAATCATAAACAACCGTGCAGGAAACGCAGCCAAATAGTTACTCAGACCGTGTGTTTGTACTTGCCATTTTGTCGTGCTTCCCTTATGACAACCACGGTCGTCCCTGCAGGCCCAGCATATTATAACCCCAGTAAAGCTAATAATGGAAGTGCTGGGCGACAGTGCCAACTGCTCTATTTATTTAAGCTATCAGCAGACAAAAATTGATTTAGACCCATGACTGCTCCTACGTGTAAAAATAAAGCGTTGCTAACCTCGTCCCTTAAGCTCAAACAAACCGTAGAATCAGTGCGTAGTTAATGTTCTTATTCAGTGTTGAGTTTGGTCCCTTGTCTCGTTTGTATACATATTATTCCCTTTTCTTAAATGAGCCCAGGCTAATCCTGCTGCTGACCCATGCCAAAGCCCAGGTGCTGTGTCTGTTGTTATCTCACTGAGTAGGTCAGTGGATTAAGCTACAGCATGTTTCCACTGCAGCACTTACATGCTCGCTCTGAGCCCAGTCAAAGAAGGCTCGGTAGCGGCTCTCCCATGTTGGCTTCAAACTGCTTTTCTCGTGCACTTCAAAGCAGGGAATATGCTGAGAATGAGCTCAGTAGGAGTCTAAACTTTCTTGTGAGTTTCATCAAAGTTGTAGTTTGTAAAATGCTTGTTTGACTTTTCTTTTCTTAGGTTTTCATTGACAAGCTTCCATGTAAAACCCGTAACCTGTCACTTTTGTTTTCACGCCGTTTTCCCTCAAGGCGCCGCTGGAGCATAATAGTGAGATGTCCCTCTCAGACTCTGGGTTTGAGCCAGGCGGTAAGAGGAATTTTCTCCAGCTTACGGACAAAGATGGAGAGCAGCCCCAGGTTGTGTCGGTGAGTGAAACAAACACAAAATGAGCTAAACGAAGTGCTGATTTCTTGGCATAATAATGAAAAAAAAAGTGTCTTTTTAAAGTTCATTAAAGTAAAAAAACAAAACAAAAAAAACAATCTACATGTGAGCTAATGTAACTTTATTACAAGGTATGTTTTTGTGCACAGGATGAATCGGGAACAGCAGATAGCAGCGGACTGGACGACAGCTCGCAGGAGCGATTTATTGGGCCCTTACCAAGGGATGGCAGTGCAGGCGGTAGTGGTGACTACAGCAGTCCATCGTACTCATACTCGTCCATCCTCAGCAAATCTGAGACAGGTGAGGTTTGGTCACCTCTTTAAATGTGGGACTACACTCCCTTTTTGTTTGTTTACAACCTCAAAAGGCCTTTTCCAACTCGTCTCCCTCTGCCCCTGCAGGTTATGTCGGCTTGGTGAACCAAGCAATGACCTGTTATTTAAACAGTCTTCTGCAAACGCTGTTCATGACCCCAGAGTTCAGAAATGCGCTCTACAAGTAAGGAACCAAGGCCACTTGTGTGTATTTGTGAAGCTTGTATTATAAGAAAATCTATACGATACAATCCGCTCATAACTGTACAATTTCAGCTGGGAGTTTGAGGAGTCGGAGGAGGATCCGGTCACCAGTATTCCCTTCCAGCTGCAAAGGCTGTTTGTTCTGCTGCAGACTAGTAAGAAACGGGCGATTGAGACCACTGATGTGACGCGGAGCTTTGGCTGGGATAGCAGTGAGGGTGAGTTTTTGTTCTCCCCTGTGACTGAACTCACATGGCTCGCCTGTGTGTTTGGGAGAGGAGAGCATGTGCCCCTGTGTCTGTTGACTTAATGATCCTTTCTGTGGGTTTGGGTTTTAGCGTGGCAGCAGCATGACGTCCAGGAGCTGTGCAGGGTTATGTTTGATGCCCTGGAGCAGAAGTGGAAGCAGACAGAGCAGGTAGGAGAAAACAAGTAGTTTCCTTAGTCTTCCAACAACACAAATTCAGCAGGCAGACTGAACCACCCCACCCCTCCCCCTTAGGAAGCAAATAAAAGGCCTATTTTGAACAAGTTTAATGGGCCACTAAGCCCTTGGGCTAAGGTTCTTCTTATCTCTAGAATGACGTATATACTGCCAACCCTTAGTACAGTGTGTTTATATACAGCCCTGTGGTTTGGACATGGAAGCTCCAATAAAACAACCATACATGACATACTGCTACGTTTGTTTTCTTCAGCTTACACTTAAAAAGGTGAATTAAGAGATTAATCCTTCAACAAATGAATTCCATTACTTTTCTATCCAAAATTGGCTCACTTATGGATATTTCTGAAGTTCCAATGTGAAAGTTTTGGTGGTCGTACATTTTCATGTCTGTTTTATTTATGTGAGAAAACATTTTTCTTCTTTTGAGCTGCTCGGGACATCAGATGAGGCTGTTGGATTGATATAAAACCCACACCACTGCCTATAATGTAGCCTGAAAGCTGTTGCTGTTTTGGGTAGAGTTATGAGCAAACTAAGGTACAATCAGAAGCAAATTTACATTTTTGTTTCACACCTGCTTTGCTCAGCTGAATGCTGCCTCTCAAAGACCGACACAACGGTGTTGTTCACTTAGGAAGGCTTTAGGTTGATCTGACAAGGAACTATAAACAAAGCTTGAGTGTAGCGCTCCACTCAGCGAGCAAAGCCTCTGTCCCTTTTCACACAGTCCGTTCCGAAAGGGGCGCTCATACGACTCCGAACCAGCAACCGAGGTTGTAACGGATGCAAAATGGTCCGTGTGAGTAAAGTTCTAAGTTACAGCTGTAATGCAGACTCTTCTCTTATCTTCTCATTATTGTAACGATACACTTTAGGTTGTTAATTTGGCTGAAAACGTGAGAGGTGGATGTTTTCCCCCCATTGTTTAATTTAATTAGTCCTAATTTGATTTATCCAAATTCTCTTCAGTTTTTCAGAGCCCACTATGGTTTCTTCCATGCGCATTGCTCATTTTTGATGTTTTCCTTTCGGGGTTTCGCCCTGACCATGTCTTTTGGCTCACCTTTACTTGAGCTCCTTGCGTACGGCTCACTCAGCACTTTTTCTCCTTCGACTCCCTCAAACTATCAAACGTGTAATACATTGATTAGTGGATTGGAACATTTCTGTTGGCCTCACAAATAGCATCTTTGGCAGCGATCAGACATAGCAACCACTGACCACAGATCAAACTACCAGTTTTCCTCGAATCTGCACCATTTAAGTCTTGTATTGTGAACTGGGATTTTTATTGGTCGAGGAGGCATCTTGGAACACGCCCAGCGGCGCTGCTGTCCAGCAGCTGATTCTGCAGTCACAGCTTGCACACGTCTTTGTCTGGTCTGCGAATTACCAAAGGGATGCGTCTTTTCTTTCTCTGCTCCCCCGATAAGCCCTTATCACGCTGTGTGAAAACGGTTCATGTGTTAAAATCCGTGTAAGCATATGAAGTGTGGAAAAGGAAAACAGCGTCATTTAATCCATTTCTAAATGGGCACACTCATGGCGGGCAAAACTCAGCAAAAAGTGAGAAGGGATTTTGTAAATGAGGATAATGATTTATTAATGTTTTCTGTCCCTAAGAAAGTGTTTTTCGGTCTATTTAATTGATCCAATTTTAACCAGTTAACTGTGATTTGACACATCTGTGATGGCACATTTAGCATTGAGAGAAAACTTTAAGGGACAATAAGACTGAAGAGTTGATTGCTATAACTCCTTCTCCTCAGGCTGATTTGATCAACCAGTTGTACCAGGGGAAGCTTAAGGATTATGTCCGTTGTCTGGAGTGTGGCTATGAGAGCTGGAGAATCGATACTTACCTGGACATCCCTCTTGTGATCCGACCCTTTGGAGCCAGCCAAGCCTACGGAAGTGTGGTGCGTTTCTAAAGTTCTCCATTAACACTTCATGACCGTTTAATATGTAAACTGTCACCCAAATGGAGCTGAAACTATCATTTTGCCGATACAGGAGGAGGCCTTGCAGGCGTTCATTCAGCCAGAAACTCTGGATGGACCCAACCAGTACTTCTGTGAACGCTGCAAAAAGAAATGCGATGCCCGGAAGGTGAGCGCACACAAAATGGGACTCATGTTCAGAGACTGCGGTGTTTAGCTACTGAGCTCATCTCATTCTTTCTTCTTCACCCAGGGTCTGCGATTTCTGCACTTTCCCTACCTGCTGACATTACAGCTGAAAAGATTTGATTTTGACTACACCACTATGCATCGCATCAAGCTTAACGACCGCATGACTTTCCCTGAGGAGCTTGACATGAGTCCATTCATTGATGTGGAAGATGAGGTGAGAACAGACATGACTCTGTCTGATTTAGATTAGATTAGTGGGCCGTCAGTGTGGTGAGCATTTTTCTTGGGTTTTTCTCCCCCCCTAAATCACCTTTTAACAATCGAAATCTGGTGACCGGCGCGATGTGACTTTACCCTGTGGTTAGAAGAGGGTTGTGTGAAACACCTACAGACTCCTCAGTGTGTGAATACACAGCGGATGAAACGTATAACTCATCCCAGTGTGAGTCACAACTATCATTGTGGTCTTAGTTGAACTTAACATTCATATCTCCTGTGGAAATAAATTGAAGAGAACCTTTGGATTTCCAACCCTTGTTCCGAGCTGATCGCAGCCACCCAAAATGACCCTCTGCTCAGCTTGAGATGGGCTCCTTTTATTAATTAATGAATTAATTTTTTAACCTAAGCCACATTAAAGAGTCGTACATGAAGTGTAAAGAAAAATTAGGCGTTGTGCTGAATTGCGTCGATATTCACTTTACTACAGCAACATGACTGATGCCACCGGGCCAGATTAGAGGGTCATAAATGAGAGAATTTGTACCACAGGTCTGTTGCATCAGGCCAACACAGTAAAGGGAGTGGATGTAATAATTGGATACCACAGAAATACTCTGTTGCCTGGGTGAATGCAACTTGCTTGTTGACAAAGTATTTGAGACCTGAGCCTTTCTTCTTGGGTTGTGTGTGTGTGTTTTGTTTTATTTATTTAGTCCTCTGTGTGGTACCCTGTCATGGATGTCATGCTCTGGTCAACCTTGCTGAACCGATGTGTGTGTGTGTGTGTGTGTGTGTATAGTGCACTTAAGAGCACAAATGGCAGCCAGCCTTGCCTTGATCATTCGTTTTGAGCCTTAAAATGTTTCTCTGTGGCTGTGCCTTATCTCACGGAGCATTCTGTTGGATTTATCTCATCAAAGTGGACATAAACTATGATTAATAATTGTCTCTTGGCTTTTTTTTTTTTTTTTTTTTAAACCTCTGCCATTGGCTTTGTAATTGCCCCTCTCTATAGAAGTCACCTCAGACAGAGAGCTGCACTGATAGTGGAGCAGAGAATGAAGGCAGTTGCCACAGCGACCAAATGAGCAATGATTTTTCCACTGACGACTGCGTGGACGAGGGCATCTGCTTGGACAGCACCAGCAGCACAGAGAGGGCGTTGAAGCCAAAGGTAGTCATCTCTCTCTGCTCTGAACTGTGAATATATTGCTGGTAATTTACCCTGTTTGTCTGAAAAAGCACCGGATGATCAAAGCTTTGGACTGACGACACATGAGCCAAAGTGTGAACTTGGAAACAGACCTGATGAAGATCATACTCTTTGTCAGTGGTCATTTAATGTTTGAGCTTGGAAAAAACAACAACAATAAATGTAGTGCTGAGCAGTCTAAATGATCCATTTATTTCTCTGAGAGCAGTCGTTCATATTGTCATTAAATGAGTGGGTAACAGTTCTGTGCCAAGTCTTTTACAAACCTTAACGGACTCGTTCTCTCCCTGTGTGCTTTTACCTTTCAGAGGCTGAGAAATAAAAGGTTTTAGTGAACAGTTCAAGTCCTGAAAGAAGTTTTAGGAGGACATTTTAAACGGGTCTAAATGGGTTAAACAGTAGTGTAACCAGTTGTGACGCGAGAAGGACAGAAGATCATTGCACAGATACATAATGCAACTTGGAATGTAGATTATCTTGTGAACCAGCACACAGTAAGAAACATTGTTGTCATCAGGAACCGTGCTGAGCGTGGATATACACGGTTCATGTTTAAGTCGTAAACTCTCATTTGACAGTGGAAGTTATGCTTTCCATAAATGCTGGAACCTTAACAAGAGACGCATCACATGTTTCCTTTTTTCAATATTTCAGAAGCCACTTTGTACTTTTGCATTTAACAACAACTTGGAATCATGTTTAAGTTTCCTTTTTCATCAGTAAGGAAGGCAAACATCTGGCAACTCTCTGCTCTCACATGAAGCTTCTGTATTGGTCAGGGTTGGTTACCAAGCTCTGATATTTCTGATTTAAGTCCTTCTGTTTCAGTAATTCTGATCATGATATTTGTAATATGTTGTTGCAGATGGATAATAACATTTAAATGAAAAAATAGAAATCGGTTGACGAACTTTTTGGGTAATCTTCAGCGATCACTATGAATAGATTGGGGTTGTTGCTTTGCAACAACTTGGCTGGTGATGCTGCTCTGAGCGTCAGCAGGTAAACTCCTGGTAAACTCCAGATAAATATCTGGTAAACTCCTGATAAACTCCTGGTAAACAACATTGACAGAAACTCCCAGCCAGTGGTTCAACATCTGGGTATTAATGTTGCCTTCCCGATATTCCCGCTGCGACTTCATCGGGGCTACAAGCACGTCCGTTTTATCCTCCGGTGATCTTAAATTTCCAGTTGCCATGGTTATACATAATAAGATAAATATTCCAGAGGAGGATTGTGATTCTGTTTTTGAAAAAGCCAGTCATGAACCGATGTTGTCCTTATCATACACTTTTCCATGTCGCAACACAGCGTGATCGTTGCTTTAATCTGAATAATGTTCCTCTATTTATTCTCAGAACTTGCTGACCTTTGAGCTGTTCTCTGTCATGGTGCATTCGGGGAGTGCCGCCGGAGGGCATTACTACGCCTGCATCAAGTCCTTCAGCGATGGCCAGTGGTACAGTTTCAACGATCAACACGTCAGCAAGGTCGGCCTCAGCCTTTGGGTGGCCTGTTTACTCCTTTTACAGCGAGTCAGTCAGGCAGACTCACTTAGCTAATGACTCTGCTGACCTCATGTCTTCTTTCTATGAGCAAACACAACTTTTGCTGCTGTCATTTAGCTATTTTTACATTTTGGGATGTTTCTGTGTGACAGATCACCCAGGATGACATCAGGAAGACATATGGAGGGTCCTCGGGGAGCAGAGGCTATTATTCCAGTGCCTTCGCAAGGTCAGTTTTTAATAGCTATCCCATCACTTGTACACGAGTGTGTGTCTGTAGTTTTTACACATGTTTACAGAGGAAGTCGGCTCTACTCTTAACAATATTCTCTCTTTTGCTTATTTTTTTCCCTAACAGCTCTACAAATGCATATATGTTGATTTATAGACTGAAAGACCCCTCAAGGAATGCAAGTAAGGGCTTATTTTCTTTCTATCTGACATAGAAAATGGCAGCACAAATATGTGTCATGGTATAATCAGATTAGAGAAGTCGTTTTTTTTTTCTTCTGTTTACATAGTTTTATCAATATGGATCAAGTTTATACTGTCAAAGTTTCAACCAGACACTCCTCAGTTCATCTGGGCTAAACTGGCCTGGTCTTTAACCTTTATGGGAGGCATGTTTGTTGCCTCTCAGAGGCATTACATTGGGCCAGTGTCAAAAGAAACAGATTTTGGATTTAGTGCCTCGTGACACATCCTTCGGTGCATTGTTGTCTGTCATTCTCCCATTCCTCCCACATTATAATCCAATCAAATGTCCCGTCTGGTTTTGTCCTGGGGTTTGCCCTAAAGCAGTACAGTTAATGCGTCCCCTTGTGTTCTATGTGCAGAGTTTTCAGTTGTGGAGGACTTTCCAGAGCACATAAAGAGCTTGGTTCAGAAGGAGAAAGAGTCCGAGGAGCAGGAAAAGCGCCAGAGGGAGATTGAGCGCAACACTTGCAAAGTACGTGCCATTGACTTGGTTGAGATGAATCAGTCCTCCTTCTGCGTACACACCGCTCAATAGATTTCCTGTTTTTATTCAAAGAAAGAAGATTTTTGGTAAACTTGTGGTCTTTATCTTTAGATCAAGCTTTTCTGCATGCATCCTGTGAAGATGATGCTGGAGAGTAAGTTGGAAGTGCACAAAGACAAGACTCTTAGAGAAGCAACAGAAATGGCCTACAAGGTTTGTTTTAACTACTGTCTGCACTTATTACTACACAACCTGTCGTGTTTCACTTAACTGTGTTCCTGAAGCTGAGAGAATAGAAAAACATGCTTTAAAGTGGTCATATGACAGAAATGACATGTTACTTCTTTAGTTTCTTACTGACTTTGTGTGCTCTGTGCTGCAGCTGATGGAGCTCGAAGGAGTTGCTCCTCTGGACTGCTGCCGTCTGGTAAAGTATGACGAGTTCCACGAGTACCTGGAGCGATCGTACGAAGGTGAGGAAGACACTCCGATGGGCCTCCTCCTCGGAGGTGTCAAATCCTCATACATGTTCGACTTGCTGCTGGAGACCCGCAGGCCAGAACAAGTGTTCCAGCCTTACAAACCTGGAGGTCTGTGTGCAGATTCTGCCTGACAACGGAGACACAGCTACTGTATATAAACTGTAGAAGCCAAATGGTTGCTTTTTGTTGATGTGGGTTTGTTTTTGATGCGTCGACAGAGGTCATGGTGAAAGTTCATGTTGTTGATCTGAAGAGTGAGACCATCGCCTCTCCCATAAGCGTTCGAGCGTACTTGAACCAGACGATCACTGAATTCAAACAGCTTATTGCACAGGTTCTTTAACCTCTTCAGATTTTATGTTTTATTTGAACTGCTAGAAGAAAGAACTGCGTATAATAACTGCAGTTTGTCTATAAAACCCTTTGTGTGTGTTCCTTAGGCTACAGGGCTATCTGCAGAAACCATGCGAGTGGTCTTGGAGCGCTGCTATAATGACCTCAGGCTTCTCTTTGTTCCAAACAAGACACTCAAAGCTGAGGGTTTCTTCAGAAGTAACAAGGTCTTCTATTTGTTTTCACTTCTGACCGTCATTTTTTTTCCTATTTCACACTGTTTTGTAACAGACTGACAGTCGGAATCCTCTAAAATGAGTACAAAAATGTGTTTTTCATCAGGTTTTTGTCGAGAGCTCTGAACTGACGGATCATCAGGTTGCTTTCACCGAGTCACTCTTGTGGAAACTGTTGGATCGTCACGGGAATACGATCCGACTTTTAGTCTTACTGCCAGAGCAGTCTCCCGGTACCCTGGCCAACAGAACTCTTTGCCAAAAAGTAGGAGAGGACTCAGATGGGCCCTTTGACGGGTCAAAGGGCAACAGGAAATCCGTCGAAGCTATCCTCGAAGAGAGCACGGAGAAGTTGAAGAACCTGTCTCTGCAGCAGCAGCAGCAGCACTCCAGCACGAGTGACAGCCAGAAAAGCTCTGACGCCAGCGACTTTGAACATATCGAATCTCCAACCCAAGAGGCTGCCTCAAACTCTTCCCTCTGCGTGGCTGCAGACAACAGAGAGTTAGAGAATCGGATCAGGGCTGCTCCCGGGGTCAGTTGCGGCGCCTCCGCTGATATTGAGAACCAGTTTGTCTGCGAGGAGCGGTCGGACTCTGAGGTGAACAATGACCGCAGCACGAGCTCGGTGGACAGTGACATTCTGAGCTCCAGTCACAGCAGTGACACGCTGTGCAATGCGGACAGCGGCCCCATCCAGCTCGCCAACGGCCTGGATTCTCACAGCATCACGAGTAGCCGACGCTCCAAAGCCCACGAGGGCAAAAAAGAGACCTGGGACACCGCAGAGGAAGACTCTGGAACAGACAGCGAATATGACGACAATGGAAAGAGCAAGGCAGAGGCTCAGTACCTGTACTTCAGAGCAGAACCTTATTCTCAGGATGACGCTTCGTGGGACACACAAAAATGTACTACTAACCTTTTATTCATTTATTCATTTGAAGGGTTTATTGTGCTTAACTTGTTGAAATAGCTTTGATTACATTTTAGATGAACTTAACCTGTAATTATGTCTACATTATAAGAGAAAACAAGAGAGAGTTTGACCGTTGCTGCAGCTGTTTGTCTTCTTTCTTTTTTTTTTTTAAACAAAAATGCGTGATCTGCTTCAGGTTTGGTGGTTCACGTGGACAAGAGAATAACGCTAGCAGCGTTTAAACAGAACCTGGAACCCTATGTCGGAGTCAGCTCGACCCAGTTCAAAGTGTTCCGGGTGTACGCCAACAACCAGGAGTTTGAGAGCGTACGGCTCAACGAAACCCTCTCCTCGTTCTCCGACGATAACAAGGTCAGGACACATTGTTCGGGATGTATTCATTTGTGTGAGAATGTCCTCAGACTTGAAGCATGAGTTAATTTTGACATTTTATTACTTTTCGTAGATAACCATTCGACTAGGAAGAGCACTGAAAAAGGGTGAATACAGAGTTAAAGTCTATCAACTACTCGTAAATGAACCCGAGGTGAGATCTGGATACATTTTCTCTCATTTTATAGGGTCTGATCACGAATGTGTTACTTGTAAATTATGCTACAGCGATCCAGTTGTGGAGTACTGACTGTAACCACCCAGCTGGATGTGTTGACTTTGTGTGTAAACAGCAAATGGAGAGATTAATCCGTTTGTGTGGAAAAACCTCCTGCCGAATAAAGTGTTCTTCTTCTCATGATGTCCGATTGCTTTCGCAGCCCTGCAAGTTCCTCGTGGACACGGTGTTCGCCAAGGGCATGACTGTCAGACAGTCCAAAGAGGAGCTGCTTCCTCAGTTGAAAGAGCAGTGCAAGCTTGACCTCGGCATCGACAGGTAAGACGAGTCAAAGACTGAATAAAAGCATTTATCCTGAGAGAAAAAGTAGGTGTGTGCAAAATGGTTTATTTATTTGTGTGTGTGGTTAGGGTTCGTCTCAGGAAAAAGACCTGGAAGAATCCAGGCACAGTGTTTCTGGATTACCACGTCTATGAGGAGGACATCAGCATTTCCTCCAACTGGGAGGTTTTCCTGGAAGTCCTCGACGGTAACGCATACTCTGCAGTTTCTGCCAATAAGTCTGAAAGTTTGTGTGTTTTTTGGCACCTTAAGCCGTACAAATGAACGGTTTAATTTAGAACACGACGTTGTTATAACTACAAGTGGCACTATTTTTTTAAAGCCACTTTGAAAGACTGAAAATGAAAGGTTCAATTATGGGTCGGTTTCTAAGATTTGACTCAATGTCACATTTTTTTAAATGATTTAATGTTGGGGCAATTACAACTGGCCTATATGAAAATACTCACCAGACACCGGCAGAATACATGCCATTGCTTTAATTGTTAAGGTTCTGAGGTACAGTACAGTCGATTGAGCCACTGTTTCCCACATCCCAGAACCAGAGAAGATGAAGTCCATGTCACAGCTGGCTGTTCTGACCCGGAGGTGGAACCCAGCGACAATGAAGCTGGGGCCTTTCGAGGAGGTGATCCTGGAGAGCAGCAGTGTAGACGAACTCAAGGAGAAGGTAATTGTGTCACCTGTTTTATTCAGAAACTGTAGAAGGAAATGTGTGGACGTATCTACCACAATGTAGTTTTTCAAGTTTGGAGTAAAGCATCGAGACCGTCGTCTTATTACATTTAATATTTTTATCACTTCTTTATCTGAGCCAGACTCTGCTGAGTAAGAGCTTGTGCCCTCAGGATAAGGGACACTGCTATAGCGTCTGTTTTGCTTTCAAAGGAGACTATAATATAATTTAAAGCTTGAAGAAGGCTTGAAGCCAGGGAGTGAGAACTCTGAAGGAAAATGTTTGCTGAAGCAGCAAATACAGTGAGTCTGCTTTAAGGGCAACTACAGAATTAAGATACTAGATTTAAGACACTTCTGCCCACTTTTACTGCAGACGGTGGGTTGGCTTTGAAGTGATTAAATCACGTTGACTCCTCAAAGCATTATCACATTGTCTCATTTTATAGAAGTAGTGTTTGAGCTGGAATAAAATGAGTTATTCTTCTTGCTAACGCTTTTATTCTGCTTGCAGCTGAGTGAAATCAGTGGTATTCCTCTTGAGAACCTTGAGTTTGCGAAGGTAAGTGGGTTTGGTTATCGCACATGGGACCTCATTTTCCAGAACTTGCTGCTTTACTGCTTTACGAGCTGCCTGTCGTCTGTGTGCAGGGTCGGGGAACGTTTCCCTGTGATATATCCGTCTTGGAGATCCATCAGGATTTAGACTGGAACCCTAAGGTGTCAACCCTCAACGTGTGGCCTCTTTACATCTGCGACGATGGAGCTGTGGTCTTTTACAGGTAATAGAAAAGCCAAAAGGAGTACATTCTGACGATTCTGGCATGTTTTTACATGTGATCTTTACTGAGCCAATGAAGACAGTTTAAAGAATTTGAATCCAGTTTACATTTGCAAAATGAAGACCACAGAATAATCATCGTGTCTTAGTACATGTGTTATTTCTGAGGTTATTGTGGTCTTTGCTTGCTGCAGGGACAGCACGGAAGAGCCTCTGGAGCTGTCGGAGGACCAGCGGAACGAGCTAATGAAGAAGGAGAGCAGCCGTCTGCTCAAGACCGGACACCGTGTCAGCTACTCCCCGCGCAAGGAGAAGGCTCTCAAAATCTACTTGGACGGTGGCCCTGCGAAAGACCCGGGGCAGGACTGAGTCGCAGAGAGGCCACTTTTTTTGTTGTTAAGATCGCCTGGCTCCTGCAGGAGAGCGGCCAGGCATCGGGACTCTGAATGTCGGGCCCGATGGTGACTTGAAATCGAGCAGCATTGTGAGGCAGACGCGTTCTTACCCTCCACTCTGAGCCCCAGGGCTGGCTCAAAACCCCTGTTGTGCACTATAGTGTATTGTACTGTAAAGTTTAAAGGGAAGTACAAAAGCTATTCATACAGAAAAGAAAAAAAAAAAGAAATCAAAAATCAAAAACTGTATTGAGAAATCAGTTGAAAGAAAAAAGCTTCAGATGTGGATGCAGACATGTAAGGACTGTGAAACTGGTCTGGAAGGCATCCATCCTGTCCATTTAAGGCTCCATTCACCTTTGAAATCAGGCTCCTTCACAGCCCTCCCCGTCACTGTGTGTTCATCTTCCTGTTTCGGACAAAGTGTTGCTACTGGTTCATCTGTGGCTGTCTTGTAAGTCTAATGTCGTCACACCTTTGGAGCACTGCTCTGTTGGTGAGATCACTCGTCTTTTATCGCTCACCATCCTAAAGACGCTGCAAAACCAACAGTACAAGCAACCGAGAACTCAGTGACTTTGAAGCGAAAACACGGTTCATTCACAAGATTTGATTAATTAAGGATTAAGCGATTAAGAATTTCTGATCTGGAAGTTGTTCCTCGGCTCCTCTGGTGCCCAGAATAATGAGTTATGGGCTGTCCTTAAAGCTGCTCTTTATGCTTTCTAGGAGCTCTGTCGCATCACTTCCACATGACCTAGTGACGCATAAGCTGTTGTTCTTTTTCATTTAAACTACAATGAAACATAACCAAGTAGACCATGTTAAGAATTTTTTCGTTGTTTGTTGTAAATTATTTTTATTATTTCTTTTTGCTCCAGACTTAATCGTTCAGTTGGGTCTTGAGAGGCACCAGACACACACCTGCTGTCTGCATCGATCTTTCATTTAGAAAGCGTCTCTCTTTGTTTTTTGTTTGGTCTTTTTCGCACCCTGTGAACTGGGTGTACATGTCGAGCGTCATCCATATATATATATATATATATATATATATATATTCATATATATATATATGAATGTATATATGTGTGTGTGTGTGTGTGTGTGTGTGTGGTGCTGTACTGAGGGGAGGGAGCTCTCTCTGGGTTATTGAGAGCGTGAGGTTGTTTTTTGGCGCTTCTACCTGCTGCTGCTTGATAGACTGACACCGGAGGGTGTAGAAAGCCTGCTGGACCCTGGAGTCGGCTCTGGCAAACGGTCCGAGGACTGAAGCTCAGCATCGGGGGCCGCCCCGGGCTTCTGATGCTGCCACCAGCTATTCACTGTAGAAATGCCAATATCTGATTTAATGGGAAAAAAAAAAAAGAACTTTTTTTTTTTTTTTTTTTTTTTTTTGAAAATAGTTAAAGATGATTTTAGAAATGGATTAAAGTGCTTTTTTTTTTTCATAACTTGGGTTTCTGCCATTGTAAATCAGAATAGTTTGATTAACTCGCAAACACCCAAAAAAGATGTTCTGATTTAAAATAAAAAAATTAAAAGAAAGAAAAAAAACAAACATATTTTTCATTGTTGGGTTCAAGGACGGCACACATTGGACCGCGGTAGCCGTAATGAGCAGATCGCTGCTTTTCACCTACACCCACTGTTGTGGATGTGGATGTTATCAGACTATAAAGAGACAAATTTCAACATTTTAGGGACCAGTGGCGTTTTTATTCCATTCTGCCCAACACAGGTGTTCTTGCTGCTGCCTGATCTGACTTGCGTCCTCTGAGAAGGACAATTTACTTAATGAGAAGAGCCCAGAGTGTGTTTTTATTTAAATTTTATTCATTTATAGTAAAACACATTCCATTAGTACTTTTTTTTCTTGTCTTGGACCCTGTGTGAGCAAGTTCCTAAAGGATTATTTCATCATTTATTTATTTGGTTACAGCATTCTGGGAACAGGTGTGGATATACAGCGGTACCATCCTGTACGAGAACACCTCCACAAAGCAAAGCCACAAAGAGATGATCGACAGAACTGAGGAGAGCTGATGGCGTGCCGGCTGAACAGGTTTCTTCCTCCTGAGTTTTCAGCAGACGACGAACACATACAGCGGCGCCACGTTTTTTATTGCACATGTAACATTCTCCCCTGTGAATTCATCGAAACACGTGGGTTAATGCGAGTTCGGGTTGACTACAGGGTATTTTATTGATATACTGCCTGAAGGACTTAATAGAATAGGGTATTATATAGTAAAGAACACGCATATAATAAAGCATGCCATCATTTGGAATCGATTTAAGCAGAATAACACACCGTAGCGTGAGTTCCAACTAAACTGTCCGTCACCCCTGTGGAGAAGATAACTCACCGGAATTAGAAGAACCACATAGGATGTACATATACACACAAAGTGACATGCCTGCAGAGAAACAACAGGTGTAACAACATGCTTACTGTTGTAATATCTCTGCTCTTCAGCACCGTGACTCATAAATGCAGTAACTCATAATATGTCACATATCATGTGATGTTTAAGACTCTTTGGATCTCACTTAGACAATGATGCTGTGTGTGAAATGTTCGTTTCACAGGCGACATGGCAACAAACTTGACCTATGAGGGGAGCAGTTACACGGATATTCAATCCCTTTGGCTGCACTGATTAATCTGCAGTTATAGAGGGATCGTAAAGCTCCAATAAAGCAAATAAAATGCATATTTCCATCGAGTTCCAAGTGCAGCGACTCTTCAAAGAAGCTGAGGAGTCGGTGGAGATGCCTGCCATGCTGTTTACAAGGTATTGTAAATTAAATGAGAAAGTGTCTAAAGTATGTAGTCTATCACTGAGTAGAGTGAGTCGCTCAAGTCCTCTTCACTGGAGTCCTCTCCTTTCAGGCACATGGACCCTCGCCTGTCAAACAGGGGAGAACCACAACATCAATTTGGTGACGTGCTTCTTAAGCTTTAGAGGCGTGTGATATATTTGGGCGGAACACGTGAGAAATTGACCGTCAGCTCTATTAAACGTGCTGGACTCACCCCAGGTGCTGGCAGTGGAGGTCTCCTGCACAGGGGCAGTGTTTCCTGGGTCCCTCGTCGCGTGTGTCCCAGGACAACAGCTCCATCAGGTGGTTGGAATCACCGAAGCATTGCTCGCGCTCAATGGGCTTGGCAGAACAAACGGCGAAGAGCAGGGCTGAGCACAGAAAGGAAACGTGCACGTGCATGTTCTGAGAGACGGTAGACGATGGCTGATGTGTACATAATGCGCTGTGCGCCGCACCGTACTTTTATGGAGAGCACAGCAGAGGTCTGGGCTGCAGTCGGTCTGGTACTGACAAGTACTGCCAGCCTCGCCTTTTGTTGCGTTTTGGCTGCACTGACCCCACACGCACAGCTGGTGACCACAGCACTCCACATCCTTAGTACAGGACTGAAAAAAGAAGAAGAAGAAGACGTGCTTTTCTTTTTCAGACCATCTATTGAGGGGTAAACGCTCACAGTGTGGGCCGACAGTTCTGCTACTCTGGAAGTCAGAGAGGCGAGAGCAGCACCTGCGCTTAAAGTTTAAAGTCCGAGCGGCTTTAATGACATGAATGATTCTCTCAGCGTGAGGTCTGCTGACTTTCTTTGATTAAACATAAATGAGATCAGCGGGTCAGCCGGTGTCTGATGGCTGTGTTCTGATTACATCCACGCACATTTCTTCAGTGCAGTGATTTGTGACAGGACACAGATACCGTCCTCTGCGCATATATAACGTCCTTGTCCACTGCACCCTTGCTTGGCAGACTGCCACCGTCTGTATCCCTTTGCTTTGCTTTTTTTTTACTCTACAGCACCACCAGCACTTCATCCAGCTAAGACGCTATAAATTCAGCAGATCAGTAACAACAGGCTACAACTAAAGCATTAAGATTAGAAGAAGAAGATATTTTCCAGCGGTTCTTTGAGAGTGCAGATAGAAGGGAGGAGCTGTTGTTTAACCTTGACTCCTGCTGGTCTTCCATGTGATGCTCACAAACAACACACTCCAATTACACTTGTGGACACACTGCAATGCAGTCCATGTGAAACCCCAGGAGCCTGAAAGTGTGTCTGTTGTCCTGACAACTTGTTTGGATAGCATTATGTCCAAAAAAAAAAAGTTAGGTCATATTTCCCCTAATTATGACTCAGGTCAAGGCCATTCAAGCCAGTCTGACAAAATAGGATGGAGTTTACAGTTTTGTCTCAAAATTTTACACAAAGAAGAAAAAAATCTGGAATGTTTTCCAGGTAACTTGAGGAAATTGTCTCAAGTTTGCCATGGGAATTGGTACGTTTCGCAATAAGAATGGACACAACTCATGAACTCTACAACAGGAGAGTGTGGATGCTCTCTGCAGCTGAGTGGAGGGAATACGTTCATGAATTGGTATCAAAGTCAACCAAAATAAACTGGAAAAAATCAGCAGAGCAGCGGAAAAAAACTTTCAGATTCTTCAAATTTCCCCAATAAACACTGGATATAATGGACTCTCAGGCTCTGTTAACAATAACTTCATCAAAAATATATCAGAAACATTAACCACAGTGGTATAGAGTCTGTCATTTGTTCATATCAATATATATATATATATGTGTGTGTGTGTGTGTGTGTGTGTGTGTAGAGAGAGACAGAACCAGCAATGACAGCTAAACATGTTGCAGCATTTTCCTCCTGTTCATTTCCTCCCATCTTGTGATGATGATAACCCCCGCAGAATATTATGTCCTAGGTTCAGCGTCGTCATGATTGATAAACAAACACCTGTTTAAAAACAGAAACCACATCCAAGGTATGTCGTGGTCTATGAATAAACATTTCTGTGATGACTTGCAGTTATTCACCATCCCTCCTATGTGTGGAGGCTGTTTGAAATCTGCAGATCAGGCAAACAGAGCATTTAAGACCAAAGCACTTAAGCTGAATTGTAAAAAAAAAACCTGGATTCTCTTACCACGTCGGTTTCCTTACATGGTTGACACTTGGAATTACGTGTGCCGGAAGGGCAGAACCTCCCCTTCCCACAGTCACCGTCAGTGATGCATCCCTATAAAGACCAGAAAGAGAGAAAGATTACATCTTTGCCTTACATGAAGTTCACTCTAGTCGTGACAGTTATTAATCACCTTTTTTCTATTTCTTTAGATGTTTTTTTTTTACTTAAAAATCATTTAAATAGTTACAGAATTTGCTTTCACTCATTGTCTCATCGTTTCAGAATCATGTTTCAATTATTCACACCAGTTTCCTACAACGAATCATAGTTGCAGGGAAAAGCTCAAAGCAATTCATCACTTATTTATCATCACGTTTTGTACTGTCACCATTTTGCTAGGTGCTCTTAGCAAATGGGCTGCACATTTTCACTGTTCTCCACTTTGATTTGACAGACACGAGTACACCGCACACGGCTCAGCTCATCTGCAGGCAGATTGCTGAGTCAGGAGCCGCCAGACATTATGCAATCTTCACAGTGTTGGGAAATTCAAACCGGGCTGTTTTTTTTTAAAGCGTATGATTTAAGACTGCACATAAAAAGAATGGACTTACATGATTAATATTGTTCCCCAGGTCATCGGCCTGATCAGCTGTGGTGATGTTGTTTGTCTCCTGTGTAAAAGCCAGTGCTGTTAAGTTTCATTCACAAGGCTGAACAAACAATCCCACTTTTGTTTGCTGTTTACCAGCCTACCTGCTCTGCTGAGGAGTGAACACATTCATTATCAATGACCTTATCAGATGCTATTTCTCTGTGGTGACTGGCTATTGTGATGCCTACTGACACTCTGGTTTGTTTAGAGGGATTATGATAGAAGATGCATTAAGAAAACTCAGATTCTTGCTCCTTCCACAGATTCAAAATATGTATTTCCACTGTGTATACGAAGATTATCAGCACTTGCAGTGAGATAGCTTAATGCCATGTCATGTAAACAGCAACATGCTGGCTGAGAGGTGCCTACTTGAGGGGAAGCATCCTCGGGCTTTTGCTGCGGATCCTCTGGCAGCTGTTCTACTTCCACAAACGTGCGGTCCAGCTCTGGTCTTTCCTCCAGGATGTGACTGATCCCCGAGTCCACTATCTCAGGGAGGATGCCATTGCAGACTGCTGTTAAAGCCAAAACTAGCAGGGCGGATCGCATCATGCTGCTGTTGCTGGACCTGCTGCTGTTGCTGCTGCTGCTGCACACCGTGGAAGAAGAGGACGGGGGTGTGGCGAAGATGCTGAGAACCACAAGCAGCGTCAGCCCAGCTGATGTTTGCGTCATCGCATCCTACTTTAATATGCGGTCCGTCCCCTTATACAGGTAAACACTCGCTTTGAGCCGGCTTTTTCATAACTGCAGTGTGTTTAAACGGCTCGGATGTATTCGATAAAGTTTATTTGCAACATCTAAAACGTAGTCCCGGTTACGGTCAATCACAGTTCGAAATTGATCCGCAACGACAACGGCAGGTTTCCATAACAACAGCGATTTAATTTAGCTTCATGCTAGTTAAGTTCATGCTAATTGTTTGCTGCCATCCCGAATCAACTAAACAATGATAATAAAAAAAAAGAAGCCAGAAAATATACAAATAGACTCAAAAGGCCTTCAGACAGGATAAATAAATGATTCATGCAGCTTAGAAACTGCATAAATTGATTCACAGCTAAAGACTCAAAACAGCTACACGATGACTCGGAGATTAAAAAATCCCCCAAAATAGTTACACAGGCATTCAAAACATCCACAAAGAGGCTGAAAATGAATCGGGCATCATGTTTATGTTTATGCGGACGGTTTTATCCAAAGCGACTTAGACTGCAGGTGGAGGCTGTATTTTACAGGGTGCTGTTATGGTTGACATTTGAGGGTATGGATGGACAGGTGATTTATATGATCGTTTTGATTGGAGGACTAACGGCCACAACGACATAAAAAAATGTATCCATGTTATTCGCGCGGCCCCAGAGGGGCCTGACACCTACAAGTCTGATCAGGGGCCCCGTGGTTTAGGCTATAATCCCTTCGTGCCTGTGCTCGGTTTTCTTTAAACAAGCTCAGACAACCTTTCAGGCAAAGTCTGAGAATCGTATCACCAGACTGGAACACTGATATCTCTCATCATCTTCACCTCAATGTTTACACCTCCGTCTAAATGCCAACTTTACAAAGTTAAAAAACATAAAGGTTTTTCTAAATGTTTGTAAACCAATTCAAATTAAACTGGAGTCTGGGAAGTTTAGGCCACTATCTTTCACGCACACATGGAGAGAAACGTGGCCCTGCCGTAGAAAGACCGTCTTGGGTGAAGCGATCCTTTAGAGCCTTGCTGTAGTTTCACCAACTGGCCGCAAGATGGCAGGATTCACTCTTCAAGTAAACATGTCCGCAGACATTTACGCATCTTTGCAGAATTTGTTCAGAGGGTCTGTTCATGTGCAGCTAGATTACAGTTTCTGCTGACGCACAGCGAAACGTGGGCTTCAGTGTTTTTGACTATATCTGGGGTCCGGAGACGTGCGGCGGCGCCTGGTTGTCTCAGACAAAACAGGTAGGCTGCACTTTGTATCCGGATGAAAGCTGGATATTTTGTAATTGGTGACTTTCTGAGGTATGCAGTGAATTTGACTTAATCCTCATGGTTGTGGCTGTAAGTACCTTTTTCATTTAGAAATTAAACATTAAACTATGTCTGATGATCATATCCAAGCTCATTAACAAAGAGTGCTTTGAAGTTAGTAATTTTTTTTTCTCCAGCTTTCAATTGAGAGGGTGGGGGGGCTTGATTAAATGCTCATTGTTGACCTGAGAAAGCCAGGCTCCTCGGGATTAATGAGCAGCCGTGGACGGTAGCAGTTCTGGGATGTGTCCCACATTGTGGCACCGCCCTCCAACAGTGGACTCAGCTGCACAGAGAAACTGCTGCCTGTCAGACTGACTGACGCATTTCTCACAGCAAACTTCGTTTCGGTTGAAGGGACGGACAGTTTAGGTTTAGATATGAGGTAAGCTCTTTTTCTTTTCTTTTGCACTCTTTGCGGTTTCTCGTCTTGCCTAACCCTTATCGCGGCTCGTGAGACCCTCAGGCACCTGACAGAGGTTTTGACCTGTTGCTGAAAACATGTGTTCAAGTTGCCTGTTTGACCAGATTGAAAAGTATTGTGGTACAACCTCTGACTTTATGAATGATACGTATCCTCTAATCAAGTAGCACAGGATAAAGTCACTGTAAATCCGCCATAACGTTTGACGCTTTTTGGACATTTTTCCAGCTGACGCACGGCGTGTTTGCGGTGTCCTGAACTCGTACCAAAAATCAAATTGTTATCACACAGTCCTGACTGAACGCCTTTTGAGTGGAGCCAGACATCTGGGCTTGTCTCTGCACTTTGATAACTCAACTGTTATCTCCACTTGCGCAACCAGCATTTCTCTCTTGTCGTGCTGCTGATTAACTTTGAGCTCCTGCTTGTCAAACATGCCTCAAGTCAGATCCATTCACGACTGAGATAATTTCCTCTGGCCGCAGGCGAGTTAAAAGACCATAGAGCAGAAACAGGCGCAGATAACGTGAGGAAAGAGGCTTTAAAAAATAAATAATAAAAAATCCTACAATTGGAGTTCTTTTCAGGCTTTCTCACTGACTCCACCTGCTCAGCAGCCCAAAGACTGTAAATAGCTCCAAGCCCTGATTTATAGATTGTTGTGACACAAACTGCAAGAAAGGTGTGGCGTGGACAAGCAGCACTGGCAGGTTACTGAGTGAAGCTGAGGGACAGGAACTTCTGTTTTTTGGTGACACCGCTGGGTTAATATGCAGCTGCTGATCAAACAAACAGCTGGACCTCAAATAAACAGGGGCTTCCTGATTAAGTGGGGAAAAAGAGCAGAGAGGCTGGACTGAACAGTTGCTTTGCCTCTGGTGTTTCAACATTCTGCATGAGCACGCAGACTGGTTATGATTCATGTGGCTTCCAGGCTGATGCATCATGATTCCTACAGCACATGTTTATTGTTGGCCTTAAGAGTCCGGCAGCGGCTGTTCTCTTCCCCCATCCTCAGTGCGCAATCATTTCCTGTGAGTTTTAAAAGCGTTGAGGATGCAGCGCACCTCTTTTCATAATGCTGTAAGAATCCGCTTTCATAAACAATTGGCTTTGCCTGTGGATTTTCTGACATCTAAACAGTGTTCGTTCACATGCTCCCTGGTCCAGACAGTGATGGAACACCAAATTCATGCTGAAGGAGATTAATGGGCCCTTCCTGCACCAACATTCAACCACATAACACTCATCGTGCTGGAATTTCCCGCTCAGCAAGTCTTTTTTTCATTTTTTTTAGCCGTTTTCAGCCACGTGCTACGTTGGATAACGTTTAAATACAATCAGATTGCAGGGATGTTCAAGTGAAAATGGATAGACGGCATGTAAAATGATTAAACTGAGGCGTCTGGGAAGAGTTTGAGAATCGAAGAGACTAGTTATTGTAGATTTGAAATGGAAATGTTTTCCCCATCTTGCTTGATGAAGGCTTTCAGCTGCTCAACAGTTCAGAGCCTCCTTTACCTCATATTTAGTTTATGTTTATATTTAATGTTTAAGCGAGTGGCATGAAGCATTGCTCCTTCAAAAGATTTACTCCCAGGACTTCAGTAGGTCATTCACGGTTGATGGCACTTTCACAGATGTGCAAGTTAGCCGTGTCATGTGTGTTCACGCTCCCCCACACTGCCACAGATGCTGACTTTGAATTGTGTGCAGATAAGAGTGGATTATCTCTCCCTTCTCAAGTCCAGAGGATGCAGCATCCATGACTCAGCGCACCCTCTGGATCTTGTTTATGTGTTTTCTTTTCCCATTGACTCTAACTTGCATGAGTGGATGCAGTGATCGTCGGGTCAAATAGTCTTTTGTTTTTGCTTGTGAAGGGTTCCTAACTGAGTAGAAATGCCCCTGAAATATCTTATAGGATTTATTATAATTTATTATAGGAGATATTAGATGATTATTTATGAAAGGAAAGGAGGTATTTCCCTCCCTAGATTCTACTACTTTCATACAGTGGGGCTAACTGGAACTGAGGACAGAAGGGTGAGTGAGAGCAGCCTTTTTCCTACATGTTTTATTGTAGTACCGTGATTTATATATATTTTTAAATAGCCTCTAAGAAACAATGTGATACGAAACACATGAGCTAAAGTACTCCAGAGTACATCATATTTGCTTTTATCTTTTTTGAAATTTATTTTTGATGTGTCAGTGGCATGAAAACAAAGATATGCTGATTATATTTAAAAATGAGTTACATTTCACAGAGGAACCCAAATTTATTTTTTTATTATTTTAGGACAATTGGAAACAAATATAACAATGTGAATAATTTTAAGTGGCATCTGCTTAAGTTTTTACACCAAAAGGTCTGAATAAACTGAGCTGAAGGTTTCAGCACAGCTTCAGTGGGTTACTTGTGCAAATTGCTTTGCCAGCCTTTCATTTTTAGCGTATTATTACCAGCTTTACTAGAGTTTAACTGAACAGGCTCCTAAGTTCATGCAGCCAAATGAAGGCCAACATATGATGATCTTCATGGAGAGAATGAATGTGATACCAATTCCCCTTGTCTTGTTGATATCTCCACTACAGATATCAAACTCTTTCAGAGTCTTACTACTGAAAATCAGAATTGCATTTGATGCCAAAACCACGAAAAACAAGATGTTTACAGCTCAGGATGACGCATGGATGAGTCACCTGGAGGATCTCAGCTCTGTAATGATTGCTTCAGCCTTTAAGCTCTCTTTCTGTGACAATGTTAGACAGTGGGTCATATGAGTGCATCTGTGCCAAAGCTAGGAAAGGCCCCTCCTGTGTTTTAATACTAGTTAAAGGCAATATTTGAATAACATTTTAGTTTCAGTTACAAAACTCAAATACCTAAAAGCATAAGTGCATAAACCAAGTAATTAAATGGACCAATCAATGAATTCATAATAGGAATTAGTTTGTCGCAGGACATGCGAGGAGGTCATGCTGTGAATGAGAAAAATGTCAATGACTGAGAGCTGAAGCCTGGCCTCGCTATTGCCAGGGAAGTGTTGTAAACTTTCTCCTTCCTCTCTGCAATATGCTTCCTTCCTTGTTCCACAGCATAAGACCGAGCACATGCGTCCAGGCATCAGCAACACAAAAGAGATAGGAACTCGGAGAGATGGGTGGGGCACGTTGTTCCCTTCGGCTTGGTTTGCTGCTGAGTGGTCAAAACAAGCAAAAAGGCACTGTAACAGCAAGACGCAGCGAGTCACTGGTACAGTTAAAGTTCAGTTTTAGTCGGTCACACTCAATTTATGGCAGGATTTTGTCCGATTAGAATAGGATTTTTTGTTTTATGCTGTGCTGTTGGCACAAAAAGTCATCTAAAAAGACAGGTACAAAGGTGGTGTTGCTGTACTAAATTTGCCCCAGGATGTATTCAACAGGTTCCTTCTGGCAGAGACGGGCGCATATAGGAGAAGGCCTGAAATATTTCTCAGTTGTGCTTAAAAATCACAGTTGGTGAAAGTTTACAGAGGTTGCCCTCCTCTGAGCTTTGATCTGAACAGGAAACCAGACACACTCTGCAGGAAGAGTCTGGAGATGAGGAGTCCCGGGGAGCTCGCACAGCGTGTTGCAGCGTTACATCATCCCAGTATAATTTTATTCCCAAAAGAGGCCCAATGCTACAGAAAATTTCAAAGTAACATAATGATCTTTTTTTTTTTTTTTTAAGATTTGGCTCTCTGAAAAGCCAAACAGGTCGACTGTGGGGCTTTTAAATGACTTGAAGGCAGGTAAACGGGAACACTTGTCTGCTGATTGCAGAGTTGTTTACAGATTCCTGCCATGCTCGTATATTTTCAGGTCATGTGTTGTTTTCTTCGGCAACATGACACTTGTCTATTCCGAGCCTGGCTTTACTGATTGTTGGCTTACACATCATACTATTCCTGCCTGGCAGTAATACCACCAAACCTTTGCTGTTCCTCTCACTGGTGTGGATGAATGACAGATACTCACTGATCTTTAACTCTCTCTGTCTGTCATTTTTCTATTTGCTCCAGGTTCATTAACTGAGCATGTTTAGATGATTATGTGAAGCCGGTTTGGCTAAATTTTGCCCAATATTCAGTGCAGTGATAAAATCCCAGCTGATCCCCTTCATTTGACACATGGAAATGTGGGGTTACTTACTGTACAGCTCCTGTGTATTGTTGGTCTCAGTGGCTGCACAGGTGTAACTGTGTTCTACATTTAGCATTTTCCAGGGAAGCATGTGGTGACCACACCTCGTGTTGTCAGATGGGTCCGCAGACAATGAGGTCCGCATGCCAGCTCCCGCTTCTGTAAAATAGCAGTTTTCTCTCCTTACTTAACGTTCACTGTTACCTGTAAGTGAACTGCACTGTGCATAGCACCTCTTCTTTTGTTTTGGCACTGCTGTCCGGACATGCAGCCAGATTTCAGAGAGCTGAGATAATACTGTGAAGCTCTGGGGCCTGGCGAAGGGCAGAGCCCACAGGCTAGAAACTAAATGAGCACCATGTTTTCTGAGGCACTCTGCCTGCTTATCAGGCCTACAGAGGGTTCCTTCCTGGTTTTCTTCAGTCCAGTCTGTAATTACGGTTGCCGGCTGGCTACATTACAGAATGTGAAATTCCCAGCACTCCCAATGTTTTCCTTGTGTTGTCAGGTTTCTATTGTATTCGTATGGCCTGAAGCTATGCGCCCTGTAGAAACAAATGAAAAAAACTGGATCACTTGTTAGATATTCGTCTCTGTGTCTGCAGTTGTCAGTGCCAGACCTGACTAGATGATTTTGATAAAGTTTCTTCTCGTTGCTCCTACACAGGGCTGTCATGATGATGAAATTGTACACAATTAAACTCACCTGGATTTCTCTGTTCTCTGTTCATGCCGTAAATTTGCAAACTGATGGTTGCAATTATCATACCTTATTTAAATGATAGCAGTCATTTATTGGGAAAATTGATACAGGAATATAACTATATCTATAAGCTCTATCCGTCACTCAACTCGATAAATTGCAGGAAAACAATGTACAAACATGACCTGAATGTTAGTTTCACCCAGCTGTTTTTGTACAGATGACTGGGGAGGATTATGATGGTTTTGCAGACATGATCCTGATTATCTATAGTCATAATAATCATGTTTATAGACAGTCAAGCACAGCGGCACCACCCACCTTGACCTCACTTATAAGAGTTGGGTAGAATTATCATCTTCTCCAATCTAAAAGCTCTTTAAATGTGTCATTTATATCAGAGCTGTTGGCATTGGATTGCTTTGCATTTCTCCTGTGGTTAGGAAGAAAAAGGTCTGCAAAAATCACTCATTACTAATATTGTGTAGATTCAAAGAAGATGCAAAGGAAGACACAATATAACCAGAGATGATACTACAGGCTGCGAATTGTTCAGCGACATTGCAAAGCAGCATTCTCATGACTATAAAATGAGAGGATCACATTGGCAGTATTGTATTTACTTCTTATCAGCAAGTCAAATGGGGAAAAAAAAAAACACACCCGGCAACAGCTTGTGTAGCTCATTCTTTGACCTCCGCTCAAACATGTGCTAAAAGACATGTTTTATTATTAGAATAAACACGGTCTGTATTTATTACCAGTATGTATTTTAATCCATTTCAGAGTTTTTATTTCTACTTTATTTGTAACAACTGGGTTGACGCTGACAGATTAACTCCCATTCACCTAAATGAAGTTAGGATAGATAGGATAAAAACAGTTGTATCTTTTCCAATAATATAAGAAAATATATGCTATTAAAAGCATGCATGTTTATTTTTTATTTTTTAACCTAGGTGTACTGAAACGGGTACATTTTTCACCTTCCTAACACTCCTCCTTTATCAATCTAGAAACGGATGGCTTGCTATGTCTCTCACAACCACCCTCACTTGAATATCTGAACTGGACAGTATGCAAATGCTCTTTAGGTTATGTGTCACGGTAGAGTTAAAAAAAAAAACATAAATACAGTTAAAATCATGGATAAAGTATCAGTGGTCACTGGTTGTTGAAATATATAACACAATGACAAAAGCCCAGATAATTCATCCCCTCTGAATTCCTCATTCTGCCGAGAAACGAATGACTGCCCATTACTTCCTCAGTTGGCTCCAGCTGTTTTCACTTCATCAGATCATTTTCTAAACAGACAGGAAACGTAAACCTGCGCACTGTTAAACTCTCTGGTCCTCTTAACGCTTATATGCTCCAGTTGTGATGTATGATCTGTGTGTGTGTGTGTATTTTTTCCGCTCAGTCTGTCATTAGTTATATTTTTACAGCCGCTCTGTGGGTTCATTCTGTCTGCCCACGAGTGACTTTCCATTCTGTCAGACTGAGATGGTGAAGTCATGGGACTGTGTCAGAGACAGCGTAGTTACAGCGGTGAGCGTTGACTTGGCTATGAAGACACTAAGTGGTACCTTTTTTCATTAGTCCTCATAGACTCGCACAGCAGATGGTTCCAATAGTTGTGGCTATTTAACCATTTTACTTGGACTGAAACGCAAAAGCATAAGTGCGGTCAACATGTCTTTATTTGAACTTTCCACTAAAAGCACGAGAGGTTATTGAAGGGTGGCCAAAGTTTGGAATGAAATGATATCATTGTAGAATGAATTACCATTGGCTGTTCTTGGGAGAGCTCGGCCACAAAGACGGTAATGAAAATGGGAATCTGCTTTTTTAAATTGATTTAGTTTTTGGCAGGAATATACAGCACATCTTATTACATTAAAGAATCATATAACTGCTCACATAGAACCATTATGAAAGATAGTGTTTTATGCAAACGCTCTGGAAAATACTGCAGTACTGCATCATTCTTTGATGTTCTTTCGTGAGGAAAGACTAAAGCTCCTGTATCATATATCATGTCAGTCTCTCGTAGTCGCTCATCACTCGGTGATGACCTGTTAATTTTCCAAGAATGTGTGGAGGTGGTCCTGTGACTGAGGGCTGGCAGAGTGTGTTGAACTCATGCTGATGGAGCAGTTCAGAGCTCCTCCAGCCACGTGGCGCAGGAATGTGAGCTCACTGGATGTACGCTGCGAAGGCCTCCGCAGGACCTGCTGACAGCACAGTTCAAAGGTGTAGAAAGTTTCACCTGAGTAGACGAGCTTGTTGTGCGCTGGGTGGTGTTCCCTTCTTGGCTTTAGGCCTTCTCTGAAATGTACAACTACACCAAAACAGGATGCAAACACATGGCCAAACAGGATTTTGTGCAAATTGATGTGCTAATTTTAGCATAGAGACTGATGTTGTTGCTGTTGGACCATGATACAAAACCCTCACGGTGCTGAAAATACAATAAAATGTGTGGGACTAATGACTGAATGGATACTTAATGGAGCGTTTATTTTTTTCCTTTCTAAAGCTTTATATGGACCATTTCGTGCCACACACATGTATCCTTCTGTGGGTGTGACAGTTCGAGTGGATTACTTTTGGTGGGTGTTCAACTCCTGCACAGTTACTCTGACCTCTCCTCTAACTATGCCCATCCCACTCCGTGAGACTTTGAAATATCAAAGCCAGGCTTCTCCCAAAACTCACGGAAGCTGTGGTCTCTCCACCCAAGTGAGCACGCACATGCTTGATGCAGAAAATTTCCACATTTTGCTTTGATGTTGAGTTCTGGCACAGATTTAGTAAGCGCTTGATGGTTGGTTGGACTAAAGAGAGAACTAAAGTGTATTTTATTATGTCAGTTCAGCTCTATTCTGACAGGAGTGTAGGTTTTAATAGACTTTCTCATGCAGGCGTATATGTTGGCTTACTGTGTGCACATAGCTCAGTACAATGCGTGCCATCAAACATTCATACGTAATCATCGACTTCAGTCTATGTTGGTCTGAGTTCGGTTTCCAGTCTGGTATTTCAGGTGAATTAGAAATACCACAAGAAAATACTTTTACTTGCTGTGTAGAGTCGCAGAAGAAGAACTTTGATGAGCACATTATACGTAATGTTGATCCTGCAGAATTGAAGTGTGTATCATTGTCAGCAAGGAAATACAATTCTTCAAATAAAGACTCGGCTAGTATTTATGAGTGTGTACCGGTGGCTTTCAATGTTTGAGACTGTGAGCCTCCCCTCTGACCAAGCTTGGAGAAAAAAAACAAAAGCTCCTGAATGCCTATAAAATAATTTATAATCATTTTTGATCCCATATAAACTCTAATACATAAACAAGTTCTGTCTTACAGAAAAGCGATCCATCTCCGAACTCTTCTTCACCAACCCGCCACGCACCCTCAGGCTGTTCTGTAATCAGTTCTCCCTCCATGTTGAGGTTTGATATGACACCCAAAATGCCAGTTTTAGACAAGATTGCATTCCTTGTAAGAGTACATTACGACTGTCATGATTGGCTCTCTTTGGAAATGTTGTGTAAAATTGAAGTTGTTTTGTTTCTTGTGGAGCTGCAGCTGAACCCTGAAGCTGTTTAACAGCATAGTCCTTTTTTGGGCCAGTAAGTACGATGTAGAACCACAAACGTCTCAATTTATAGGATCCCGTGACCGTGCCTCTATAAAGCACAAGTTGTAACTATGCTCAGCAGCTGCCTGATGTTGAAAGACAGGATCACTGTGCTTTGGTCCCTGTTTTCCTCTCTTATATCTCTCTTGTATCTCTTTTCCACTAAAAGCACGAAAAGTTATATTGTTGATGTGGGCTTGTCTTACTGTTTCTCAAAATATCCTGTAACTTAGATACTGGGTTGAGGTCTATCCTGATGTAATGTAGATGAATTACCTCATCGTCCTAATCTATAATCCATTTAAATGCATTTGAATAACGTAATGAATCCTGCTGAGTTTTATCAGGTTAAAAGTAGAATATGGAAAAAACATGAGTTACTTAAAGCCATCTGTTGGACTCTGTGCCATGAGATGACATCAGACTCTTATGTGTCTTGCCTCAGCAGACCGGGCATGACGGTGCGGGCCAAGCTGAGGGTGTAGCCACATCTGGCAGAGAGCGCTGAAGTGAGCAGAAGCCTCGGTACGCCAGACCATCTACTGCTGTGGGGAGGATGGGAGAGACGGAGGAGGAGAGGGACAATGTGGGGAAGCTTTTCGAGAACTTCATGCAGGCTTTGACCTGTAAAGGAGCACTTCAGGCCTTCAGTGTCCTCTGCAGACGCCTGGACCTTGACCCCGCAGACCACAACAGTTTCTATAGCAGTCTGAAGGCAAAGGTCACGTCCTGGAAGGCCAAAGCATTATGGAGCAAGCTAGACAAAAGGATATCTCACAAGGAGTACAGGAAAGGCCAAGCGTGTATTGGCACCAAGGTAAGTTAATTTATATCTTTGTACCACTGTTTAACAGAGAATGGATTGACAAGGTGAAGAACCTTGTGGAAACCAGGATAGAAATCTAGGCGCATTTAAGTAATTTAACATGATTTGCCCAATAAATGCACATCTTTTCTGTAAAACCCTGCTTCTACAAAAAAAGTAGAGGTGTTTTATGAAAGGTAAAAAAAAAAAACAATATGCAACATCGATTAATTTAAAACATTCTTTATTTGACTGAAAACTCTTAAAAACACTTTGAATGGTCAGCTCAACTTGAAGAGCGCTTTTACACAATTCATTTTTCCACTCCATTTTACAAAGACAATATATCACATTTTTGAACTGGGATTGTTTTTTGAAATACATATTTTGGATACAATGCCTGGCATGCCAACTCTTGTTGCAATTGTCTTGTTTCAAACGGATATCACTGCAAAACATTCAGTAGCTATGTTGATCCACGGCGCCAAAGGTTTCAACTCCACAATGAAGGCTGAAAAAAATTGTACTGTCACTATGATTTCCGCTCTCATCTTCCTTTGTCTGTACAGCAGTAGAGCTCACTTGATGAGAAGATTAAAAATATCTAAGGTGTGATGCTAAAAGATGATCACATAGCAACACCCTGTTGCCCACCGTTGATTTGGTCATCTACCAGGAGTGAGGGCTGGTGGATGGCGTTACAACGCTGCGTCTCACACCCATCTGTCAAAGGTTGTAAGGTTATATAAATATGCATAAGATAATTACACTACCCGAACTGTGACTGTTCTACATTTTCTACATTCGATCAAACATGCTTTCACAGATGTGTAAGATATCCACAACACGTGACTTGGCATGGATGAGGAATTACTCATGCTATCACTTGCAAAGTGTGAGGTAATAACAAGCCGGGTGGTCTGTTTCATCTTCAGCAAAGATGATGCAACTCTCCAAAATGAATTTCAAACTTCATGAGGCAGTTTCCAGTTGGCCTCATCGTAAAGAATCTCTGGTCCAGAGAGGGTCTGAGTCTTTTGATTACACTATGCACTTTGAGCTATGAAATCCTCAAACTCCCTGCAAGTTTACTTTCAGAAATTCTGTTCTGAAATTGTTGAACTATTTGCCCACACAGTCTTCCACAGAGTGGTAAGCTCTCCATCTGCACTTCTGACAGACTCAGACTCTCTTTGACGCTCTTTTTAAACCCAATCACATTCCATCAGGTGTTCAAAAACGATTGACTCTCCTAGTTTTATCATCTGATATGTTAATGAATCTTTTGACTGTTTTCAGTTACATATAGGGTTTAAATAACTGCCAAGTTATTGCATTCTGTTTTTTTTTTTAAATTTACATTGTACTCATTGTATGAACTCTTTCTGATTTTCATTTTCCATAATATGTCAAAAGTATTCCATAAATTCTTATGTTTTAGATCTCACTGCTGATGGCTCAGTGTTTAAGGCACATACCACATAGGTAGAAAAATGAGTGGGCAAACTAAAGCCTTTCATTTGCCTGCTGTCCCCACATTTCCTGTCCACGTCTCTGCTCCACCTGTGCAATAAAGAGGAACATTCAGAGGAGAATATTCCACAAATGATAGATTTATTTCCTGGTTTCCAGGCAGGCATTGTTTTCTTTTAGGTTTGGTATTAAAGTATATTGTTTTAGCATGGGTTTAGACAGACAATGCGTCTCACTTCACATGAGCTTTTATGTTATTTTTATGTGGTCATGTAGCTGTTTTAGAAAGTCTCTTTGTAGAGAGCACACTGTTCTTATTTGTTTGACAAAATGCTTCAGCTGGTGATATAAACGCAGTCACCAGCCAACTCTCTGGACAATTGGATTATCTTTTAAAGGGAGAGTTTTTCTAAACGATTAAAAAGAAGGCGGCAAAGCTGACTAAAAGTTTGCTGTGAGAACAGATGGCACACCCTGAACGTGGTCTTCAAAGCCTACAGCCAGGGGTATGAGCGTTTATATGTAAATGTTTGCTTCACACATCATTAAAGCTTTCTGACATTGGAAAAGTGTTTTTACAACTTCATCTCACATGGTTCCTTTTTTTTTTTTTTTGTTTCTAACAAGTGACACCCAGCTGAAGTGAACTGTGTGGGGGCCCAACTGATTTATGTACATTAATTTAACCTCTGTGTGCCCAAACAGTACCTCTCACTCTCACTGTCATGTCAGAACAGGAGATACTTTGTTGCTCTTAAACAGGAGATTTGTGACAAGACAGAACAAAAACCAAACATCCTGAATGTAACTTGTGGACAAATGTCATCAAAATATATCAATAAAGATTTTAATAACATCCGAGTATATGAGCCTTTTGCACATCCACAAAGAGAGCTTTTCTTTAAGTGAATTGTGAAGATGTTCTTGAAGAGGCAACAAAGCAGCCAAACTGAGTTTGGGATAAGGGTCCTGTGTGTGCATGGGTGGGGGCAGGAAAGGTGATTCGGAAAATTAGGACTAACGTGATTACCTTTCATGCGTCAGCTGCGCCCAGCTTGAGAGCGTGTTTTTATTGCACAGAGAAAGAGACAGCGTCACTCAGCAGCTATGATTATTTGGCTCCAGTTGTACCGAGCCTTCGCTTCATTCTTTATAGAATTCTCCTGAAAGGTTGGAGTCGGGCCCGGATTATTATTAAAAACATGTTTTTGAATGCTTCAGTGTGCGCTTCGGCTTTGTAGGTTGTGTCTGATTTCAGCCGAAACTTTTTAACGGGTAATAAGTAGAGATGAAGAAGAAAAACGTGACTCGCTCGCAAATCTGAGCTGAGACTTTTCAGTTAGATTCTGTAATTCTGAAAATGAACTGAACTGGATTTACAAACAATGGATTGTTACTCCTATTTGACAAGCCTGAGATTTTCATTACTCACAGGGCAGGCAATCTACTTTTATGGCTTGTCTCTTGGGGAATAATTTGGTTACAACTTACTTTTTCTTTTTTTAAAACTCTGCTCTCCACCACCGACAGATGTGATATCACTCAGTGCCTCTTCCTCAAATTGCTGCTTTAACAACAACTTTTCAAAGGATGTGATGTCATCTGTGTGTTTTATGGCCTGACAGAGCTGGCAGCAGTCACACGTTGCCATGGCATGTATCGTAAACTTTTACTGTGTACAACAAAACTTGTTTCTTAATATAAACCATATTGCAAGACTTTGTCAGATCCCATGCTGTGTGCTTTATTTACCATCAAAATGCAATGCCAATCAATTTAGTTTTATATAAATTGTATTTGAGATAGAAAAGTTTGACTTAAGTGTCCAGTGGAGTCTTTCTTAAATGGGATCTCTGCTTTTCCTTCACGTAAAATGCATTGGCATTGTCCTGCCTTTTCTCGATCTTCACTGCGTTTCTTGGTCTCTAACCATTACCTGTTGATAGGAGGAATCTTGTGAAATAATTTTCAGGTCTGCGTCTCGCATCGTTGCAAGATGGCCCCCACATAAAATGCTGCCAAAGGTTATAAACTCTGCGGGGTTACTTTTGATACCTATACAAGCTGACTTCCATTACATCATCTTCTTCCTGAAACCAGTGAATCTGACTGCTTTATCTCCCCTTTTGAGTATACCGGCTTCATACATGTGCTTACATTCTGGGACATTGTCGTACAGTTGGCTTTAATTTAGCCTAAAGACAGTGACTTGGCTCCACCATAACCCACAGAATGTTGCTTAATGATAAGGATGACTTTGGCTTCTCCCTAACTCTAAACCTGAACCATAAAATAGAAGAAGACTCCCCAGAATAAGACCATTACCTATCTGGAGCATCCTCAAACTCGACTCTGCACCTGCTGTCTTCCACAGCCAACAAAACACTTCTCAAAATGCTTTTTACATGATACTAGTTTATAGGTGAAGAGCAGATATAAAAATGGAGACTGATTACTTTAGCTCTTACTTTATTAGTGATATACAAGGACAGTATGGACATTGTCTCTTATGTTGATAATAGTCTGATTATCTAGAATATATAGTTTGTGACACAGGACATCTGTAAGAAGCTAATTAAATTGATTCTTTTTTTGTTTTGTCAACTTATATTTTATCCCCTACAAGCTCATGCAGCAGTTAGTGTTACGTCTATCAGTTCTGTTTCTTGCCCTGTGTTAACGTTATCGATATCTGCCTGCCAAAGAAAAATTTAGCCACTGATTAATTCTTGAAATCCTATTTTCAGACTAGACTTTTTCTTTTTTTGCCACTTTACTTTGTCAAGTGTGACTTTAAACCAACCAGGTAACAAGAAGGCTTCTGTGTGGTTGTCGTTGATATTTTTCACCATTTGTTGACCACAAACTGATTAATTTACAGTGTAATCTGCATGATTATTGACGCATGATTATTTCCTCAATGTAAGTGAAAGAGATAGTCAGTCAGGGCTTGTTATTAGGATGGGAGACAAATGCCAGGCTGAGGTCGGACCGGGAGGAGAAAGAGGACGCAGGTGGGAAGCTGAAAGGAAATGTGTGTCCTGACTCGGCTAAAGCCCTCAGGAAAGCCTCACATCTGCAACAATATGTCAGTGAATGGAAAGTGCTAAAACAAACAGAAGAACAAGCGTCTCTGCTGGGGACCGATAATGACGTTGAAACTGTGACATGAGTTTAAAAGAAATTTAAACTCAAGAGTTTAGTTAGTTTATTTCTGAGTTAGTTTATTTTGTTTAAGCATGAATCATGTTGCCTTCCACTTCTGTCTCTTTTTGTGTGATGATCCAGCACAACAAAGCACTGCTTTGTTATAGAAAAGAACAAATAGGAGCAGGCAGGCGTGTCTGGGCAGCACATCCACCACCTGTGTGTGTGTGTGTGTGTGTGCGCTTCACCCCTGATCGTAGTTAAGTCATCTTGATAACCTCAGCCTGCTCATGATTATGAACTAATGTGTTTCTCTACTCACTAAAAGGCAGCGACTAAGAGCCAATCGCTCAGTTCTGAACAAGTGTGTAGATCCATTTAGTAGGGTGGTACAAAACAAAACAACACATCATTGTTAAGAGAAAAACCCAAAAGACACAACAGAAATGAAACATTTTGACATACAAAAAGTTTAAAAATAAAAAACAAAACACATTTTAAATGTGCAAAACCGTAATCGGTCCTGTATTTTGAAATGAAAGACGACCCATCTGCATCTTGAAATGCTCAAGATTTCCCAAAACACTTTATAACTTACAACAACAACTCGGAAAACACCACATTTGAAGTTCTGTTTTCCATTTTGGTTCAGCTGCGTTTTTGGGTTGTTGCGTTGACATCTTGGGCATTTTTATGTCGTCTTTTTGTTGCTGTGATAAATTTCTCTTGTGACGAGTCGTTAATCTGATTGATTTATAGAACATGATGCGTGTGGAACCTGCTTGTCCTTCCTTGTTATCCAGTTGGTCAACACACGGGACATGAGTCCTCCCGTAAAAAGCCCGTCCGTCCCCTCTTTTGTGTTCAAAAGCTGAGCCCCAAGTCTCTCTAACCCAGGAAAAATATATTTACTGCTCTTTTTTGGTGAGGTTATTAAGACCGGAGACCTTTTTGAGCACAGTAGGGTTTGGTTTAGGGCTGAATGTCAAGAGAGACAAGGCACACAAGTACATATGATTTAGTTTCTGTGTACTGTGATGTGTTGAAAGACAAAAAAAAAGACGGAGTCTGCCAGCACACATGCGTCAGCTCTTTCTTCTATCATTCAAGGCGATGACATCATGTTGAACCACACATGCTCAGACAGACGCTCTAACCTCACTGAACTGACTTCATGCATTTTTTTTGGCGAGGCCGGTGCATGAATAACGCCTGAAATATGTAAAGGTTCTTCACACACATCTCTTGGGGCTGTTTTGCAATAAATGCATCACTTCAGGGATTTTCATCATGTGTAATGTTTTCTCTAACTATCCACACATCAGGTGGTCTGAGGAAGTCATCCTCAGACTGGCCTGAGGGCTAAAGAGCCCTTGAGTTAGACACTGTGAAGCCTCTTAATGTTCCAGAGGAGCAGTAAAGTACTGCTTCCCTCTCATAATCTATGAAGATGTTATTCAGCTCGGGGGCATGTTATAAACAAAGGAGATGTGAACCATTTTTCATCTCACACTCTTCTGCTGGAAAAGTCACAGCCTTGTGTTGGTAATATGACAGAAGTGTTACCAAGACGTTGCTCGTTTCTCAGCACCGTGCGTTGGTAATGAGGTCGATTTGTCATTCTCGTTTACTCAGTGCCTCATCATCGGAGGAGGTCCCTGCGGCCTGCGGACTGCCATTGAGCTCGCATTGATGGGCGCCAAAGTGGTGGTGATAGAGAAGAGGGACTCGTTTTCGAGGAACAACGTGCTCCATCTTTGGCCCTATACCATCCATGACCTGCGGGGCCTTGGCGCCAAAAAGTTTCATGGAAAATTCTGTGCCGGGGCCATAGACCACATCAGTGAGTATCCACACTTTAAACAAACAAAGCAGACTGCAGAGAACCATCATTTCAACGGCTTGTACTCCCGTCTTGTTCTTTCTCCGATTACCCAAGTTCATGGTCATAGGTGACCCCGAGATGGTTTAACCCCCCCCCCCAATGGCCTCAGATGTGGAAGTCTTGATTCTATCCTACATTAGCAGGATTTGATGTTGATAATGTCAAGATGACATCACACCAAAACCCGAAGTTTGGCAGGATTTTGCATCTGCATGTGAACACGACTGTGTCTCTGTATCTAACAGGCATTCAGCAGCTGCAGCTGATCCTCCTGAAAATCGCCCTGATCGTTGCGGTGGAGTTTCACATCAACGTGGAGTTCATCAGTCTTCTGGAACCTCCTGAGGATCAGGAAAATGAAAGTATGCTTTTTTCCGCACATTCAAACAAGAGTTGAACAATGCGTTTATCCTCACCCACTGACTGGATTATGACCTGAGAGATGTGGGGGAGTGAAACAGCTGGAAACTACACAGCTGTGACGTTTTGTAGGATCAGGATGAGAAGTTTAATGTGTTTTTAGTCACGTACTGTGTAGCTTCCTGGAGCATCTGTGTTTAACCTCCCACTCGGCTGCTTTTGGCTCTGCTTTAAGCCCGGTTAGGCAGCAGTGACCTTATCCTGCAGTATTTAATTTCCTTGACAGCAACCAATAAACACGAGACAAACACTGGCACACACTTGAAAAACACTAGTTTTTATTATAGATAGACGATACTCTGCCCTGTAAGTGGTCTTGCTCAAATGTATACCCGCTTTGTGCGGCACCTACTTAATCATAATATAATTAGATTAAACACTTGTGTCCTCTGTTTTAAAACAAAATGACTTTTACTGCCTCGGTTCAGCTTTGAGGAGACTGCAGTGTAGATGAACTACTTGAGCGTCTTCGTATAACGCTGGCCTGAAGTGCACAGGAAGAAAATGCCAGCACGCTTTTGTGTGTCCCTTCAGCTCTAATATCAATACACTGATAACAACAAGAGCCTCTCCTAAATTTAGACGCAGATTTATCCCTCCTGTTCTGCTGTGACAGACTTAGCTGCGCCCTTGACTTCATGGAATGTATTTTCCACATGGTGATATTACACTCGAACTGGCCTCATGTGTCTGCAGCACCACAGTCCCTACTTAAAATGGTGAATATTAATAATGAAAAAAAGACAGTAAGTATACTGTGTTAGCTGTAAAAGCCATGCTGCACAGTTCATTTGCCTGAATTCCAAAGCCTCAGTTGGAAGCGGCAGTGCTACAGCGTACCTATTCATTCTTCTCTGCACGGAAAAATTTGAAATTGCACGAGTGTGGCAGAGTGGTCCATGAATTGTCTGAGGGGAAAAAAATCCTTATGCTGCGATGTTTTTCATGCTTTGTTGCTGGTTTTTCTGTGGAGGAGTGCAGCCTGTTCCTTTCATTTGTATACACTAGGTGTGTTTTTTTTTTCCCCTGACATTCTCAGCTTCTCTCTGTCTTTCAGGGATCGGATGGAGGGCTGCAATCCGACCTGCTGATCACCCGGTGGCTAACTTTGAGTTCGATGTCGTGGTGGGGGCTGACGGACGCAGGAATACTCTAGAAGGTGAGAAGACGGCGAACAATAGAGCAGTGTGGGATTTCTCGATGATGTTCTGTACTTTTACATCTGACTACAGTGTGATGACAAAGGGGTAGAACCTGCTGCAACGCCCGGATTGATTGGCATGTCAGTTAGTATTCAGAAACTAAAAAGCAAGAGCAGGTAGCATCCAGTTGAGATCATCGAAGAGACTCGCCAAATGAACAAACCTTTATCAATCCCACTGGGAAATTCATTCGTAGCTTCCCAATGCATACACTCATTAAACACCCACCAAACAGTTAAAATGTCAAAAGAACCATGTTTAAAAAGTTCCAATTCATAGAAGTATTAGATAAAAGCTATAAATAAAATTGATGAATGACTCACACGACATTTGAACCCTGTTTATTTGTTTTACTTGTCTGGCATTAAAGTTATAATGAAAAACTCACTTTCTGGCAACTTGTATGAAGTCATCGATCTGTCCCAAAGGGAAAAGCTTATGAAACTGCAGAATGCTGGACATAAATAGCGCAGCACTGGGGCTCGGTTCAGCTGCTGATGCATTCACGATGGACCGGCTCCAGCTCTGTAACTGTTTTCAGTGTTTCTCTTAGAAATTCTGTGATCTAACAACCAATTGAGATCAAATGCTTATTCCTTAAAAGGGCATTTTGGGGCAGAACAAGACGTTTAGCTCATTCCCCAATTATGAAGGAGCCCGAGGGAAATGATTTCCCCCTTACACTCCGCCTGCTTGTGTGCTGCTTAGCTTTGGTAACACAGTTCAATGCAGAGCTGTTAATTGTTGCTACGTTTTGGGAAGAGCGATGATGTAAAAGATCATTTTTAAAAGTGACAGAATGGAGATGTTGAGATTTTAGAATCGGCCCTGTTTCTCTGTAAGTCATTTGTTTTAGATTAGAAAATATACCATTTGGTGTCCATCTGGGGCTTTTGGATTTTCATTGGGGCATTGAAAGTGAACATTCAAAGAAGCTTCAAACAATGAATCCAACTTCTTGAACACCCTATAAAACTCACTTTAACCATTTTTTTCTGTTACAGTTAAAAAATAAAGAAGCTGTCAAATGGTATTACAGTTTTACACATGGTTCTTTACTGCTTTTTATCCAGAAAGTTAATTCAGCACAATATAATCCATTTTGATGATAGATTTGATGACTTAAGTCCTTGTGCTTCTGACAGTACATGGATTTTTTCTTCCCCTGGTTAAGCTGCCTTTTATTCTAAAATATCTGCCTTGTAATTATGGTATAAAGCTAGATTTCCTTTTGGTTTGAACAGACAAGCCGATAGGACTGCTTTGCTTGGGAAGATACACATTCCCGCTGCTTCTTTCTTTGTCCCAGGTTTCAAAAGGAAGGAGTTCAGAGGTAAACTGGCAATCGCCATCACAGCCAACTTTATCAACAGTAACACCACTGCAGAGGCCAAAGTGGAGGAGATAAGTGGAGTGGCCTTCATCTTCAACCAGAAGTTCTTTCTTGACCTCAAAGAGGTGACAGGTAGGGAAACATGGATGATCAAACTTCCTAATTAAAGAACAGGAATATTCTACACAGTACAGTGTGATCAATGCAGAGGAAATACCTCATCAGAACTTATTTACACCGACTGTGGTTGTTTAACTGTAAGTTTGTGTTTCTGTGGAATGACCGACTCCAAAAGGGAAAGGTGAAAAGCCGTCTTATTCACAACGGTTAAAAGACATCTAATCTATAAGATACTCTATCCCATATAAACACAAAAACAATGCCGCTTTTTTAAATGAATGAAAGGCTTTTGTAAACCTGCCACACCCTATAAAAAGCACTGTAAACCGGTAAAGAATTATAGTATAGTGGGGTATATACAGTTAGCTCTCACTACTGACTGATTTTTCTGTGGTTCGTCTCATGAATTGTAGCAAAAAGAATTTTTCTCATTTCTTGCAGGTATCGATCTGGAGAACATTGTGTATTACAAGGACAACACACATTACTTTGTCATGACTGCTAAGAAACAAAGCCTGCTGGACAAAGGGGTTGTCATCAATGTAAGAAAAATATGTTAAGTGCAGGGAGTCTTTTTTTATTTTTTATTGCTGTCTCACTTTTTTGTCCCCTTTATTTGTTTGAATTTATGATATTTCAGTATAATAAAAAATAAACAGAATTTCTTATTTTTGCTAAAACTGTGTCATACGTGTACTGAATTGTAACTATCTGTCGAAACTGTAGTTTAAACTGAAGACTACCTTTATAATCAGATGGGGTTTCCCCCCCCTTTTTGTTTAAAACTTAATTTGATGTCGTTTTAACGTCAGAGACGAGGGCAGATCTTCAGGGGTTTAGATTTTGACATTTTTCTGTATAATATATAAACTTTAGTCATTCATTCATTCTTTTTATTTCTATTTTTGTATAGTTGCCTATTTAACCTGATAAGTCATTGAATAGTTATTGTAACAAATAAAGCCTCATGAAGAGACTGGGTTAATGGTAAAAGAAACACACAGTGAGGCTTTTTCACTTTCGTGTGCTACATTTCTACAAAATAGATCATGCAGAAATAAATCTCTGTCGTTTGAAGAAGCTAAATGCCTACACTGTGTTTTTTGTCTCCCGGCGGGCCCTGTTCAAACAGGATTACATTGACACTCAGATGCTGCTGAGCAGTGAAAATGTCAACCAGGAAGCTCTTCTGAGCTACGCCCGAGAGGCCGCTGACTTTGGCACCAACTACCAACTTCCCAAGCTTGACTTTGCCATCAACCACTACGGGCAGCCAGATGTCGCGATGTTTGATTTCACAAGCATGTACGCCTCTGAGAACGCTGCTCTGGTCAGGGAGAGATTTGGACACCAGCTGCTGGTGGCGTTGGTTGGCGACAGTCTGCTAGAGGTAAGGAAAGGCCTGACCTATTGAGTAAAGTAAACGAGTTCAGCTCAGTGTCTGGGTGCCCGGGACAATTTGGATACTGAAATTCCTGTGGCCAGATGCGGCAGGGTGAAGGTCAGCGAGAAAGAAAAGGGGGGGGTGTTCATATACAATACTGGCTGCTGTAGTCGATGTTCTTGCCCCAGTCTGAGTTGATCCACCTCCTCCCTGTACGAGCACTCATCCTGATGGTTTTGAAGCACACAAAAAGGACATGTACATCTTTCTATGTGCTTCATGTGCATATAGGGAAACATTAAATGTGGCTGTATGGACATGCGCAGGTTGATTTGTATGCTTACAGAGACAAGCATTAATAGGTATGTGTGTAAATGATCTAATGTCTGAAGTCAGACTTCTGGTATATGACAAGTAAAACATAACAAATAACAGAGCGCTAAAGCATGTTTTACATTCCAGGCAAGTCTGGGAAACTGAAAAAACAAGTGACATGATTCATGTTATTTTTCTCTTTTTAAGCACTGACTGCACTTACTCCCTGCATTTTTTTTATTGTATATGCTCCCTTTGTGTGCAAAGAAGCCAACACTCATGAAATATGATTTGCACTCCAAGTTACTTAGAAGGGGGCACACTTGCACAGGATTTTTTCTCCTTTATCAACCGCATCATGCACCTCTGCTCTGTCCACAGGTGTTTTATTGCAATACTTGCCTCATTGGGTGCATATCATGTCATGTCTATCTGTATTATATCACCTTTTGTTTTAATTGGCCAACACGCTCATAAAAATGCCACCTTACGACTAACAATGAGAAATGAAAAATAAATGGATTTCAACCTCTTTTGATGTCTGCATACAAAGAGTTGTTTTGTCTCCTTGTGTATGAAACACTAACACACAGTTATGCTGCTACGTTTGCTTCTTTGTAGCCCTTCTGGCCAATGGGAACAGGATGTGCCAGAGGCTTCCTGGCTGCCTTTGATACAGCCTGGATGGTAAAGAGCTGGGCTGAGGGGCGGACAGTCCTAGAAGTGCTCGCAGAGAGGTAAGCACACGTTATGTTTGAAAACTATACAGCTGTTTTTATGCATTTTGTGCAGAATGCTGCTCCTCGACATTATGTGCTTGGACTTTTCGGCATCGTTCAAATTACAGCGATGTGAATAGCCATGCTGTTTTTGTGTCTTTCAGAGAGAGTATTTACCGACTACTACCACAGACAACGCCTGAAAACATTGCTAAAAACTTTGAACAGTACACTATAGACCCTGGAACTCGATACCCCAACCTCATCTCCTCCTGTGTCAGGCCTCATCAGGTGAGCAGATCTTCTTCTGTGTTTTTTTTCTAAAAACAAATAAAACTTTACAAATGCCTTCAGGACAGACATTTTTCCCTTCCCCTTCTTATTTCAGGTGCGTCATCTGTACATCAGTGGAGAGCTGAACTCCTGCCCTCTGGAGCGTGCTGCTACCATACGTCGGCCCGTTAACCTCTGCAGGCGAGGTAAGTGTTGCAGGAATTGACGGACTCAAAGTATGGCTGCTGCTGTAAACATTGTGGCCAAAATCGTTCCTCTTGTTTTCTCTCCGTTTCATCTAACATAAGTATTAAGTAGCCGTAATTAACTTTAGTTTAAAAGATTGTAAGACACGAGCTGAAATTTTGCTTTTACAAGTGGCTTCAAGCTTTGAAAGAGGATCTTCATGCAATAGTCAAACTAATATCACAATCTTGAAGTTCAACGTTACTCTATACTAAATGACACAGTATAATGTTTAAATGTATGAGGCAGAAACTAAATATTTGACTCAGTGTGGAAAAAGTTGATTAAAGTGTGAAGTCTGATTGTATCCATGCTTGTAGCAGACAGAAGCTCTTCGTGCTGTGTTGAGCTGTTTTTTTTTACTAAAGTAACATTAGTCATTCCACAAGGGCAGCGAGCGAGTCCAGACAGAGACGTATACATACCTCAGTACCCACTCCCACCTGGTTTAATATTACATAGTTTGTTAAGCACGGATATGATATCATCCTCTTTGAAACTTCCTGAGGGTCTACATGACTGACTTATTTATTTTTTTGCTTTTCCCTTTTTCCTTATTTAGAGTCTGAGATCAGACCTTCAAGGCTTCTTACCTGGTGCCAGAAACAGACAGATGGCTACAGAAATGTGTCAGTCACAGACTTTACATCTTCTTGGAGAAGCGGCATGGCCCTCTGTGCCCTCATCCACAGGTTCAAACCACAGCTGATGTACGTAACATGTATTTGATACTATCTGAGCCAGTCTGCACAGCAGCCTCTGCCTTTCTGAGGCTTTCTTTCTGTCATTAGCATAAATCCATCTCTTACAGTACTTAATGCAGGCATGCATTCACATGACCATACGGGTCCTTTTGCTTTTAAAATGAACTCTCCACTGTCTTCTGTGGAGATTAATCTCTTATGGGCGTGTTGAATAACATGCTCAGCATAACAACGGTTTTTTGGTCTGTTTTTCCTGCTGAGCTCTCAAACTCCTGATAGATGGAAGAGGAGACTTAATATACATATGTCTTGTTTTATAAAGTGCAAACAAAGGAGTTTTATGTGGGAAAATATTGTGTTAGACGCAAAAGCTTGTAGGACTGTACACAAATGCTACCGCTAAAACCCCCTGTGGTGGACCGGACTCCAAGTCGAGCTCGAAGGCCTCTGATTGCCAGCGCTGGCACAGAAGAGACATTATTTAATTCACATTGAATGTTAGATCAAAAGCCAACCTGGAACCTACTTCACTGTGTTTTATAACCCACAAAAAAAAGATACTCGATAGCTTGTTTCTTATATGCTAACATTTGTCAGCGTGCATTCACTCTCGTGATGAAGCTATACCTTTTAAGGAACCAGAGACCTCTTTAATAACCGCTCTTACCTGCTAAAATAACCTTTAACGCAGAAACATACCTTGGTTCAGTGTTGACGTACCACAGAGGAAAGCCACACCAACTACATACTCGATCTATCCCCCATTTTCACATACAAGCACGACAGCAAAATAAGACAAAAAACTTTTAATGAAAACTAATGAAACGGAAAATACTAAATTTCACATGTCGCGTTGTAGAAAACGCAACATTTAAAAGCACTGAAACGGAAAACTTTTATTATAACTTTTATTATTTTTATTAAAAACTAAATAAACAACACAATAAAAGAGCAAAACAGGAAAAAAACAACAATTTCATTCAACAATATAACATCACAACCACATTTCACAAGATAACATTATCCTAAAAGTACATTGTGTTTTATGTTGGCCTTTCTTAAAAGTTTGATTTGTTCTAACAAGTTGTTTTTATCTAATGTTGTGTTCTGTGACGTGCCCAATCTCTGTATTGATCTGGAGCTTAGGAGAAAAACAACTTCCCAGAGGCCATAGAACAAAAAATCTTTCTGTATTTTCCACTTTTAGCAGCAGCCTGGATTGAGTCAATGCGCCTGTAGATTACTACATGTACAAAAATAATTATATCCCCTCACTCTTTAATTATTGCCTTTATACTTAGGCACATGCCAGCA